>NC_059160.1:6242239-7492239 GCF_019923935.1 Bubalus bubalis | reverse complement strand
TACTCAGGTGAGGACTCAGGTGGGGGCTCAGGTGGGGGCTCAGATGAGGGCTCAGGTGAGGATTCAGGTGGGGGCTCAGGTGGGGGCTCAGGTGGGGGCTCAGGTGAGGGCTCAGGTGGGGGCTCAGGTGAGGATTCAGGTGGGGGCTCAGGTGGGGGCTCAGGTGAGGATTCAGGTGGGGGCTCAGGTGAGGACTCAGGTGAGGATTCAGGTGGGGGCTCAGGTGAGGACTCAGGTGAGGGCTCAGGTGGGGGCTCAGGTGGGGGCTCAGGTGAGGACTCAGGTGGGGGCTCAGGTGAGGATTCAGGTGGGGGCTCAGGTGAGGACTCAGGTGAGGATTGAGGTGGGGGCTCAGGTGAGGACTCAGGTGGGGGCTCAGGTGAGGGTTCAGGTGGGGACTCAGGTGGGGGCTCAGGATCGAGGCTCAGGTGGGGGCTCAGGTGAGGATTCAGGTGGGGGCTCAGGTGAGGACTCAGGTGGGGGCTCAGGTGAGGATTCAGGTAGGGGCTCAGGTGAGGACTCAGGTGAGGATTCAGGTGAGGATTCAGGTGGGGGCTCAGGTGGGGGCTCAGGTGAGGATTCAGGTGGGGGCTCAGGTGAGGACTCAGGTGAGGATTCAGGTGGGGGCTCAGGTGGGGGCTCAGGTGAGGGCTCAGGTGAGGATTCAGGTGGGGGCTCAGGTGGGGGCTCAGGTGAGGACTCAGGTGAGGATTCAGGTGGGGCCTCAGGTGAGGATTCAGGTGAGGGCTCAGGTGGGGGTTCAGGTGAGGGCTCAGGTGAGGGCTCAGGTGGGGACTCAGGTGAGGGCTCAGGTGGGGGCTCAGGTGAGGACTCAGGTGAGGATTCAGGTGGGGGCTCAGGTGAGGACTCAGGTGGGGGCTCAGGTGAGGACTCAGGTGAGGATTCAGGTGAGGGCTCAGGTGGCGGCTCAGGTGAGGACTCAGGTGGGGGCTCAGGTGGGGGCTCAGGTGAGGACTCAGGTGGGGGCTCAGGTGAGGACTCAGGTGAGGATTCGGGTGAGGGCTCAGGTGGGGGCTCAGTTGAGGACTCAGGTGGGGGCTCAGGTGGGGGCTCAGGTGAGGGTTCAGGTGAGGACTCAGGTGAGGACTCAGGTGAGGATTCAGGTGAGGGCTCAGGTGGGGCTCTGATGAGGATTGAGGTGGGGGCTCAGGTGTGGGCTCAGGTGAGGACTCAGGTGGGGACTCAGGTGAGGACTCAGGTGAGGATTCAGGTGAGGACTCAGGTGGGGGCTCAGGTGAGGATTCTGGTGGGGGCTCAGGTGGGGGCTCAGGTGAGGGCTCATGTGGGGGCTCAGGTGAGGACTCAGGTGAGGATTCAGGTGAGGGCTCAGGTGGGGGCTCAGGTGAGGACTCAGGTGGGGGCTCAGGTGAGGATTGAGGTGGAGGCTCAGGTGATGACTCAGGTGATGATTCAGGTGAGGATTCAGGTGAGGACTCAGGTGGGGTCTCAGGTGGGGCTCAGATGAGGATTGAGGTGGGGGCTCAGGTGGGGGCTCAGGCAAGGACTCAGGTGGGGGCTCAGGTGAAGACTCAGGTGAGGGTTCAGGTGAGGACTCAGGTGGGGGCTCAGGTGAGGACTCAGGTGAGGTCTCAGGTGGGGACTCAGATGAGGATTGAGGTGGGGGCTCAGGTGAGGATTCGGGTGGGGGCTCAGGTGAGGGTGAGAGGACTGCAGGGTTCAGAGGAGGGCAGTGATGTTGTGATGGGGGCTGCAGAGAAACCAGTACTTCCTGGACATCCTAGGACTCAAAGGCTCTGCATTAGGGGGCTTCCAGGCCCAGAAGACCCTGGGTTTATCCCTGTGTGGGCACTGCTAGGGGAGCCAGTGCAGAGGAGCCAGGAGGCAGAGCTCCATGGGCCATCTGGGTGGTCTGGTCTCCAGCAGCCCCTCACTGAGCCCCACTGCTCCTCTGTGAGGCAGTGATGTCAGCTCCGCCTCAGCAATGAGGAGGTTAAAAGCCATTCACTTGCTCGCTGGCTCACCTGACGGGATTCCTTGAGCACCTACTCCATCAGGGTCCTGAGTGAGCATGTGGAGGCCCCTGGCCTCAGGGCCCTGGGATGTACATGAGAGCAAGGCAGACAGTCGGACGGGGAGGTAAGGGACCCTCCATCCTTCTGCTCCAGGAGGCACACTGTCCCCTGCTGCCTGTCATCGTTCACTTAACAGCATTTTTGTTCTGTGTGTGCAGCATAAAATAACGGTGCATCTAACAAGCCTTGTCTTCTGAGAGTTGGTGGAGTAGGGTGATAGAATTTCAGACGTACATCAGTAACATGAGGAAAGGAAAGCAGAGCAGGAAGACGGAGAGGGACTCGGGATGGGGCATTTGGGATTAGGAAGTCTGGGAGGGCTTCTCGGAGTAGGTGGCATTTGAGCAAGGAAGGGCAGAGAGAGCATTCCAGGCAGAGGGATCAGCAAGGCTGGCAGCCAAGGAGCAAGCTTGATACAGAAGGAAGGACGTCTGTGAGGGCAGAGCAGCTTCGTGCTGGGGGGAGGGGCAGTATCAGAGATGAGGCCTAAGAGGTGAAAAAGTCTCGAGATCATAACAGAAATAGAAATAGTTGCATGCATGTGTGCATGCTAAGTCGCTTCAGTCACGTCTGACTGTGACCCTATGGACTGTAGCCCGCCAGGCTCCTCTGTCCGTGGGATTCTCCCAGGCATGAATATTGGAGTGGGTGTTCATGCCTTTCTCCTGAGGATCTTCCCCGACAGGGATTAAACACCAGTCTCTTATGTCTCCTGCATTGGCAGGCAGGTTCTTTACCACTAGCGCCAGCTGAGATTGTTCTAAATACAATGTGCAGGGTTCGGGGGTCGGGGGTTGAGCGGGTAGAGTTGTATGACCTGATCAGTGTTTTTAAGAATTCGCTCTAGCTACTGGGTGGAGAACAGAGGGGCCAAGGGCAGATGGAGGGGGGTCCGGGGGTGTGGCTCAGGCCCTGGTGGCAGCGGTGGAGGTTGTAGAAGTGATTGGATTCTGGGTATTTTGATGGTGGAGCCAGCGGGAGCTGATGAACCAGACATGATGTAAGAGACAGAGAAAGGGCATCAGGTTGACTCCAGTGGGGACTCTGTGGGCTGAGACAGGGAGGAGCAGGTCAGGGGATCACGTCTAGGCTTGTGTGGGATGTGGGGCGGTCTGAGCTGCCTGTTGGACTTCAGGTGGAAAGGTCAAGCAGGCAAGCCAGATGGGGGTCTGGAAGGTCCCAGGAGAGCTCTGGGCTGGAGATGCATCCATCAGCAAGAAGGTGGGTGCCAAGCAGATGCCTGGCCGAGTAAGGCCCTACTGGGGAGCTGCCATGGGGGAGCGATATCCACAGGGCCAGACTGCAAATGAAGTGGGTCTGCAGAAGGATCTAGAAGACCAGAGCTGGGTTGGGAGGAGGGCAGGCCTCGTGGAAGAGGCTGTGAGCTGCCCCTTGGAGGTGCGCTCAGTGTCCACAGTCAGATTGGGAGGGTCTGGGCCACCAGGCTTGGGTATCTGTCCTTTACCAAATGGCAGTGAAGTCCTGGCCCCTTGGTAAGCGGGGCAGCCGGGCTGGGCCAGACATGAAACCCTAAGAACCTGTGGGCTAGAGGCCACCGAGCAGGGGTCAGACTTGAGGTCCCCACTGAGGGAGGCAGGGGACAGGGGAGGGACAGAGACACTGGCGTGGGTACAGGGAGGCCCCTGTCATCCTGCAGAGCCCACATCTTGCTCCTGCATCTTATTCTCTGTGGGACCTGGAATAAGACCTGGAATCAGGCCTCTGTCTCCAGCAGCAGATGAACCAACGGGCCTAGAGAGCATGCAGGGTATCCCTGCTCCCCTCGTCTTTCCCTGGCCTAACTGGGAAGTGGGGCTCCTCCCTGGGCCTGGGGTGGCATCAACACCTCTTGGACCCCCCGCCTTTCTCCTCACTGAGCTCCAGGGATGCCATGTCTTTCCCCCCTCTCTCTTTCCAGGCATGACCCACGAAGACATCGTCCAGGAATCCAAGAAATACTGGCAGCAGATGGAGGCTCACACAGGGAAAGCCAGCAGCAGCTTGGTAAGACCCTGGGCTGGCATAGGGGGTGGGGTCAGCCCCCACAAGGGGCATCCCCCGTTCCCCATCCCTTTGGTTTATCTTTATGTAATGGAGAGTCCAGCTCTTTGTAATCTCATGGACTGTAGCCCCCCAGGCTCCTCTGTCCATGGGATTCTCCAGGCAAGAATACTGGAGTGGGTTGCCATTCTCTTCTCCAGGGGATCTTCCTGACCAAGGGATCAAACCCGGGTCTCCTGCATTGCAGGCAGATTCTTTACCATCTGAGCCACCAGGGAAGCCCCCATCTCTTTACCTAGTCGTCATTTATTTAACAGAAAATTTTAAGAAGAACACAAAGAATTTGTGTATAGCTTTTTCTAGAGTCCCCTGATGTTAACATTTTACAACTGTCCACACTCACTTTGTGCTGTGTGTGTGTGTGTGTGTGTGCATACACACATATACATTTATTTATAGAAACACACACTTTTCTGAACCATTAGAGAGTAAGATGGAGACATGATGCCCCGTTACCCCAAAATACTTCAGTGTAAAAATAAGGACACTCTCTTCCATAATAACCACAGTACAGTTACCAACATCACCAAATTCACGCTGGGGTGATTATCCGGATTGTGCTGTACTGTACACACGTGCTTAGTTGCTCAGTCATGTCCGACTCATTGTGACCCCATGGACCGTAGCCCGCCAGGCTCCTC
This sequence comes from Bubalus bubalis, assembly GCF_019923935.1. Taxonomy (NCBI): domain Eukaryota; kingdom Metazoa; phylum Chordata; class Mammalia; order Artiodactyla; family Bovidae; genus Bubalus; species Bubalus bubalis. The sequence continues at coordinate 7,487,483 of NC_059160.1, read as the reverse complement.
TGTCCGTGGGATGCTCCAGGCAAGAATACTGGAGTGGCTTGCTGTTTCCTCCTCCAGTGATGTACTATTATTCAAATTTTTGTGACTCCTCCCCAGATCCCAGCAACACATTGTATTCCTTTATTGTCTTGTGTGTGTGTGTGTGTGTGTGTGTGTGTGTGTCTTTGATCGCCTTTAATCTACAGCAGTTACTCAGTCTTTGTGTTTCATGACATTGACTTTTTTTTAATATTTATTCTTTATCTATTTGGCTATGCTGGGACTTAGTTGTGGCACCTGGGTCTTTAGTTATGGCTTTAGTTATAGCTTTAGGATCTTTAGTTACGGCTTTAGTTATAGCTTTAGGATCTTTAGTTACAGCTTTAGGCTCTAGTTCCCTGACCGGGGGTCCAGGGCCCCTGCATTGGGAGCACAGGGTCTTTAGCCACTGGACCACCAAGGAAGTCCTGACATTGACATTTTTGAAGAACCAGATGCTTTGTAAAAGGCCTGTCTATTTGGGATTGTCTGATTGGAGACATGTCACCTCCATTTGTCCCTTCCCCGGTAACTTGATTAAAGGTGCCTCTACTGGAAAGCTTTCTCTGTTGTGAAGTTGATCTCTCCTCCTTTGTAATGAATGACTGTCTTCCTGGAGGGCCTCTGAGACTCTGTAAACGTCCTGGTGTCCCTCAGCCTTTGCCCCCACTGCTCATATCACTTCCTATCCCTCTGGATCCTCACCCGGGTCCCCTGCCGTGAGCTGGCGCGTGGTGGTGTTTTCGGGAGGGGAGACTGAGGCTCAGGACACGCTAGAGACTTGCCTGGGAGAGCAGCAGAGGTGGTCTTGGGTTCTCTGACGGCTCGTCTAGAGTCCACTCTGCTCCCGACCCAGCCGCTCCATCCCCGTCAGCCTGAGGGCACCTCATTCATAAACCGCGGATCAGAATCTTGCCTGCCATCTCCAGGGCCAGTGTGAGGCTCACAGGAGCTGACCATGTCCCTGCTCCACGCAGGGACCCCATCACCCCTGAAGCTCACACTCTCCCCAAGAGGCAGGGGTCATTATAACTCTATCTGATAGAGGGGAGAGAGGGGTGGTCTTAGGGCCCAGGAGACAGTCACGTGGGGGATGACTCCCACCATGCCCGGCCCACCCACTGGTCACCTAGGGAGGACCCTGGGCCTCAGGCCCCTCTTAAGGCCGGCCTGGGTATGGCTGGGAGCCAGGGAGCAGGCAGGCTGGCCAGTGGGGTATGCCTGGGCCAGTCTGGCTGACCTCGGCCTTCAGTTTCCTGGCCTACCTGCTCCTTCCTGGTCCTTTTTCTTTCTCTCTTCTCTTCCTAGTGGTTCTTGTCCTCCGCCCCTCTCCTACTCAGTCCTCTTCCCCACCCGCCATGCAGTTTATTTTTGCTGCTGGCCAGGAGCCCAGCTGGGAAGCAATGCAGGACTCAGGCTGGACCTGCAACGTCGTCTGCTAGAGAGAGAACACCAAGTCTGAACCACCGCCATTCTTCTGACCCCCCCTGCATCCTGCCCCCCTGAGATGCCACTCTTGGGCCTGGCTCAGGAACAGGCCTTCTGTGCCAGGCCTGGCTGTGGCCCGGGCATGAGGTGTCTCGCTTGCCATCAGAGGGTGGGGCCAATGGCAGCTTGAGGTCAAGGACAGGATGCCAGGGTAGAAGCTGCTCGGGCCTGGTGCTCCCGGTGCAGCTGTGCCACCGTACAGGGGAGCGGGAGCACCTGCCTCACACCAGATCTCTGTCCTCAGGCCACTTACCCGCGGCAGGGTTAGTGACCGCTCTGAGCCTCTGCTTCCACTCAGTTCAGTGGGAATGACCCCTACCCCCAGGTCTGCTGCAAGAAGATGCTGAGTCTGCAGTTCTGAAAAGGAAACTCTGTGGGCCAGCGTGGCTGTTCCTTAGAGCAGTGGCTAAGCCTTGGGACTCCCTGGACTCTACTTACCTCACCTGTGAAATGGGCCCTCTCACACTTCTGTGAGGAATCAATGGGACATCTCGAAATCACTGGTGACACGTAAACTTCCTGCCAGCTTTAACCAGGCCGTGGGATCTGAACCACCTCGTGTTGACTGATTCGTCTAGTTGTGAGGGCCAGGCCCAATAGAGAGCAGGGCCTAGAGGGTGCGGATAGGGGCCTGCCAGGTAGCTTTAGCCAGGTTACAAAGGCGGGATTTTACCTTGCTGTTGGGATGTGTGTTAACCTGGGGCTGAGCCAGGCTGCATGAATCCCAGCAAGAGGGTCATTCAACACACAGGAGGGACTTTCCTGGCAACCTAGCACTTAAGACTCTGTGCTTCTGACATAGGAGACACGGGTTCAATCCCTGGTCAGAGAACTAGGCTCCCAAATGCTGGGTGGCACGGCCAAAACAAACAAACAAAAATCCAACAAAGTGAGAGCCCCCTCCTGCTCAGGGGAGGCCCTGGTCTAGGCAGTGCCAGGGACAGAGGATCCTCCCATGGCAGGAGAGGAAGAGGAGAGGGCTGCCTGGAGGGGTGACCCCACATCTGAGGCCCCAGGGAGCTTGGGAAGGTCTTGCTGACAGGAGGGCCAGCAGGGTGGCCAGCACAGTTGGGCGAGGGGTTGCAAGTGGTAGGAGACAAGGCTGATGGGCACTCCTTCCATCTCTCGCCCAGCCCCCGACCCTGCCCCAGGCAGGAATGCAGAAGAGCAGGCCCTCTGCCTGCAAAGGAAAGGCTGAGACAGAGAATGGGAAGGAACATGGTAGGGCTTCAGAGAGGATGGGACTTCCCTAGTGCGCCAGTGGCTAAGACTCCATGCTCCCAATTCAGGGGGTCCCGGGTTCAATCCCTGCTTAGGGAACTTGATCCCATACGCTGTAACTAAAAGATCTTGCAGGCCATAACGAAGATTGATGATCCTGCATGCCGCAACTGAGACCTGACACAAACAAATAAAAATAAATATTAAAAAAAAAAAGAGAGAGTCCAGGGCTGCTCAGAAGTCTGTCCCACAGATAGGCTGGCAGGCTCCTCCAGCCCCACCCTCTAGGACCTGCTCGCCACCAGGCCTGGCCCTCGTAACTAGATGAGGCAGTCAGCGTGAGGTGGTTTAGGTACTATGGCAGCCCACAGGATGGCCAGCTGCTACCTAGGAGAACTTCAGGGAAGGCTTCCTGAAGGTGGTGCTTAAGCTGAATTTCAGAAGTTTCCAGAACAAGCCTGATAGAGAGGGGCATTCCAGGCATGTGCAAAAGCAGGGAGCTGCGAGGTCACAAGCCATGCCCAGGGACACTCCAGCAGCTCCACAGAGCAGGCCCGTGGGGACTAGCCAGATAAGGTGACAAGTACTCCTTCAGGAGACCAGAGCCCTGTCCCAGGCCTGGCCCCCATGCTGAGAGGCCGTGGGGCCTGGAGTTAGGGGGTCAGTTCAGTCCAGTAGCTCAGTCATGTTTGACTCTTGGCGACCCCATGGACTGCAGCACTCCAGGCCTCCCGGTCCATCACCAACTCCCGGAGTTTGCTCAAACTCACGTCCATCGTGTCAGTGATGCCATCCAGCCATCTCATCCTCCGTCGTCCCCTTTTCCTCCTGCCCTCAATCTTTCCCAGCATCAGGGTCTTTTCCAATGAGTCAGCTCTTCACATCAGGTGACCAAAGTATTGGAGCTTCAGTTCGGCATCAGTCCTTCCAACGAATATTCAGGACTGATTTCCTTTAGGATTGATTGGTTTGATCTCCTTGCAGTCCAAGGGACTCTCAAGAGTCTTCTCCAACACCACAGTTCAAAAGCATCAATTCTTCAGCACTCAGCTTTCCTTACAGTCCAACTCTCACACCGTACATGACTACTGGAAAAACCATAGCTTTGAATAGATGGACCTTTGTCAGCAGAGTAATGTCTCTGCTTTTTAATATGCTGTCTAGGTTGGTCACAGCTTTTCTTCCAAGGAGCAAGGGTCTTTTAATTTCATGGTTGCAGTCACCATCTGCAGTGATTTTGGAGCCCCAAAAAATAAATGTCACTGTTTCCATTGTTTCCCCATCTATTTGCCATGAAGTGATGGGACTGGATGCCATTATCTTAATTTTTTTAATGTTTCTGTTCTTTCACTTCCCACCAGTAAGTGGGAATGGAACTGCTGACTCCGAGGCTCCAGGCAGCTTGTGTGTCAGACCCCGGGGCCTCAGCCTGGTCCTGTGGCTTCACCAGCCCCTCTCACCAGCAGGGTGCCCCACGGACTCACGGGCCCAGCACCTTTGACCTGCAGATGAAGTTTGTGTGTGGCCAGTGCTGGAGGAATGGGCAGGTGGTGGAGCCCGACAAGGACCTCAAGTACTGCAGTGCCAAGGCGCGGCACTGGTGAGCCAGGCGCCAGGCAGGGGCACGGGCGGTGGACGGGGCAAGCGCCACGGGTGAGAAAGCCGGGCTCTCTGAGGAGGTCACACAGCCCGCTGTGTCCTGCAGCTGGACCAAGGAGCGGCGGGTCCTCCTGGTGATGTCCAAGGCCAAGAGGAAGTGGGTATCGGTGCGGCCGCTGCCGTCCATTCGCAACTTCCCACAGCAATACGATGTGAGTGCCAGGGCGGGGTGCAGGGTGGCATCAGGGCTTCAGATATGGGGCCCAGGAGGGCTTGCCCGCTGGCTGGGGCCATTACACTGTCCAGCAGGACTCAGCAGACTTTCCCTACGCCCCCACTGCAGCTCTGCATCCACGCACAGAACGGCCGCAAGTGCCAGTACGTGGGGAACTGCTCCTTCGCACACAGCCCAGAGGAGAGGGACATGTGGACGTTCATGAAGGAGAACAAGAGTGAGTGGGCAGGGTGGGGCAGAACTGACCCCGACAGCCCCACTTGGCAGGCCCCAGGGCACCCGCTGAACCTCACTTTGCTGCCAGGGCCCTGCCCTGGGCCATGCCCTCTCTGGGTCTCCAGTGGACCAGGCAGCCCCGCAGCTGGGGTCCTGCAGGGGTCGTGGGACAGAGTGGAAGGAGGATCCATGCTCACCAGGCCCTCCGTCCCCTCTTGCCCACCAGTCCTGGACATGCAGCAGACCTATGACATGTGGCTGAAGAAACACAACCCTGGGAAGCCAGGGGAAGGGACGCCTGTCGGTTCACGGGAAGGAGAGAAGCAGATCCAGATGCCCACGGACTACGCCGACATCATGGTAACGCCCACCCGCAGGCTGGTCCCAGCTTGACCTGGCAGGGCCGAGGGGAGGGCCTTAGTCTCCTGGGGGAAGTGGTCTGGGCAGAGGGGCGGGGAGTGGGCACCCACGGTGGCCGTGTCCCCAGATGGGGTACCACTGCTGGCTCTGTGGCAAGAATAGCAACAGCAAGAAGCAGTGGCAGCAGCACATCCAGTCAGAGAAACATAAGGAGAAGGTGTTCACGTCCGACAGCGACGCCAGCGGCTGGGCCTACCGCTTCCCCATGGGCGAGTTCCGGCTCTGTGACAGGTGCCCCCCGGGGAGGGCTGGGCCGGGGGGCCGGAGTGGCAGGGCCTGGAGGGCTGTGGGGCGGCTGGCTCTGGTTCTGTTTGGCCGGGAGGTGGCAGACGGGGGTGGCGTGTCCAGAAACAGTCACTCCTGGCATGAGGACCATGGGGGCATTGGAGGCGGGGACTGCTCCTCCATGTGTGAGATCCTCAGGGAAGGCTGGGCCAGGCCTGCTGTCCTGGGGCTGACGCTGCTGGGGAGAGCCTTGTCGTTGGGGGGAATGGGGACTTCCAGCCCCAGGCCGGGCAGCCTGTGGAGGCCAGGGCGCAGGGCTTGGGCAGTGAGCCTCCTGCTGCCCGCAGGCTCCAGAAGGGCAAGGCCTGCCCGGACGGCGACAAGTGCCGCTGCGCTCACGGGCAGGAGGAGCTCAACGAGTGGCTGGACCGGCGTGAGGTTCTGAAGCAGAAGCTGGCCAAGGCCCGCAAGGACATGCTCCTGTGCCCGCGGGACGACGACTTCGGCAAATACAACTTCCTGCTACAGGAGGATGGGAACGCCCCTGGTGCCGCCCCGGAGGCCCCTGCCACTGCCGCCGGCACCGGGGACTAGGCCAGCTCTTGGCCACAAGTGAAGTCCTAGGATCAGGGGTCAGGGGTGGAAACAGAGTGCTGTTAGGAGGACTGGGGCCAGCCAGGGCTGGGGGCAGGGGGCATTGGGCAGCCCCCCACCCCGGGGCCCCATCCATCCTCTCTGCCCCCACCCCCACCACCGCCCCCGTGCATACCCAGGTGCACGAACTGCAGCCTTCCCCCTTACCCCTTGGTCCCAGGGTTCTTATCCTACCGAAGCCCTGGGCAGTGCCTCCCCTCCCCGACCCCAGCTCTCCTGGTTGTGGAGGGAGGGGTCTGGCTGACCCCTCCAGCTTCAGCCTATAGCTTTAACTTCTGTCTGCTCCTCAAGGGGGCCCAATGCTCAGGGCTGGGGAGCCTGGGGTCCCCCACTTGAATCTGCAGCAGGAGGGTCCTTCTCCCTGCCCCACTCCCACCCCACCCTCCCCGCCCCTGGGGGCAGATCAGGACACAACAAGGGCAGGAGGCCCCCAACTAGCTTTAAAACACAGCCCCAGGACAGGACTGGAGACACTGCACAGGTCACTTAACCCTCTGGGGCCTCAGTTTCCCCTCTGGTTGGAAGAATGGGAGCTGCTGGACTTCATGGTCTCTGCAGCCTGACTGGGGAGCCTGGCTCTCTGCTGAGGCCATCTGCCCAGCCCTTCTTCTTTGTGGGCCACTGAATGTAGATTGTAGATCATCGGAGCCTTCAGAGATAACACACCCCCAACCACCATTTTGCAGATAGAAAAACTGAGGCCTAGGAGAGGGGAGTGATCTGCCCAGCATCCCCAGCACACGGCATGGCTCAGCTGGGATGCACATGTGGTCACAAGACTCAGGGCCAGTTACCAGCTGGAGCCTCCAGGCTCTCGGCAGGGATGTGACAGTCTCTGAATCAGCAGCTGGGATCCCAGGCAGCCCCACCCAGGGGTGGGTCATGTCCACACCCTGTAGAGGGACAGTTCCCTCTGAGGATGGTCGGAAGGAGTGTAGCAGTGAAGGTCACTTCCCTATGGCCTGCTCCAGAGAGGAGGTTACCTGGCAGGGCGCTTGTGGGCTCAGGTTCTGCACAAGGTCCTGGAGGGGAGGGGACTGGGAGGGTGGGCAGTCATGGGACGTGGGGAGAAGGGAGACTTGACCGTGGGCACCATGGGCTGCTCCAGGATCAGACACAGCCCCTCTTTCTTAGGGACTCAGCAGAGTCCTTCCACCTTCTCCCCTCAACCCAGACATACAGTTAGGACCATCCATCCCAGCCCCTCCCTGATCCTGGCCCTACCAGCTGCCTGGGACCCCAGCTGACCCCCAACTCCCACCCGCCCCCCCCAACCAAGCCCTCTCCCATCCCACCTGTCTGATGTGTCTGCGTGCACCCCCTCCTCTCCATCCCACCCACTGTGGGCAGACCCAGCCTCCCCCGGTTCCCTAGACATTCCAGAACGCCCCACCATTGGCACAAGAGGTGGGGTCCCCCGGAAGGAGCCGAGGACCAAGGCTGGAGTCAGTGGTGAGGGGTGGGGGGTGAGACAGAGAGAATGGAATACCCTTTATTTCCCCTCCAACAAGAATTTCGAGTGTGCGATGATATGATGACGGGCACCCTGGGCCACAGAGAACCCCGTTCTCGCCGCCGCTGCCCGACCTCTTCCTGATAATTGTGGCATGCATCGTTCCTCTCCCCGCCCCTCCCCCCGGCAGGCCAGCACTGAGGGGTCTGGGTGCTGGTGGCGTGGCTGGGGGCGGAGGAGAGACCCGAGGTGGGGGCCGTGGCCGTGAATGCTGATGACGCTTGTTTCCCCTGATCCGTGCGTTGCAGTCTGTCGTCACCAGCCTTGTTTCTAGTGTGTATATATGTCGCCCCCGTGATGCATATATACACAGGTATTAAATATATCGCTCTATATAATATTATATATGTGTGTGGTATCCGAGGAATCACATCTAATGATAAAGAATGAGGGCTAAAGATAAAGCATTTGGCCAGAAAATGCAGCCATCCTGGCATAACGAGGAGGACTTTTCGGGGTCAGCAAGCCTTTTGCAAGGATTGAGGGACTGAAGTGGGGTGGGGAGGGCAGGTACTTTGGGCAGCAGGGGCAGAAGTGGTCCCTGCCTGGGCTCAGCTCTGCCTCAGAGCTTCCAGACCACCCCTGCTGAGTAGGGAGGGAGCACGTGTGCTCAGGGAAAGAAAAGGGCTTGGTGTCTGTCTCCCACCTGAAGGAATAGGGTTAGAATCCAGATTTTTCTTCTTCTCCAGCCTGTTATCCATGCAGAGGCCCCTGGGATGTTGGGGGCACCCTGGCCTGGCCGGAGCTGGATTCCCCCATGGGGTTGGAAGAGAGCCACAGGCAGGCAGGGAGCAGGAGGTGGGGGTGGGAGACAGGCGTGTACTCTGAATGATGAGTGTGTTTATTTCAGTTGTGAACCCGACCGAGAGGCTCAGAGAGTTGGAGCGGGCCTGTGTCCCCCCCGCCAGCAGGCAGGGACTAGACATCACGGCGGATACGGCAAAGCGGGGACAGGCACCCCTGATGTGAGGGTCCCTTAGGGATGGGGCCGGGAGGGAGGCTGCGTTTCTCAGGTGGGCAGTAATCAACTTAATGGTCCTTTAAAAATGTCTGTGTATTAAAAATTTAAGAATACCACACTTTAATATTAAATATTCATAAGGTCTAGTATCTTGATAATAATGTAGATGTTTTAATAACAATTTTTGTCCTTCTTAAAATAAAACGAAAGAAACTTGCTTCTTTTAGCCTTTGTTCTAGAAAATAAACACGTGCACTTTGACCTCTGTCCCCGAGATGTCACTCCTGTTCCTCCCTTCCTAGCACTTGTGCCAGGGGGCCCTTGTGGGACGAGCTGGCCGGCTGGCTGGCATGCCCCAAGGCAGAAATTCCGAGGGGTGAGGGGCAGAAGGTCTGTGTCCTTGCGCAAACAAGGCAGCCCGCTGACCCTGGCTCACACAGAGCCTCGCTGGCGGGGACAAACTACTCTCGGTTTAAGTGGCCCCATGGGCCACCCTTTGCTGGCTCTTCTGCAGCCTGTCTGCTCATGGCCTCTGTGTGGGGACTCAGCAGTACCCACACTTTCCTGCTTTTACCCTGTACTATCTCTGTGCCCTTTCTGGGGGTGGCTTATTCAAGAAAGGTAAGGGGCTCTGACGTGCTTTGGAACGTGAGCCTTTGTGCAGCCTGGACTCCTTGGTGCCTGAGGGAGGTCTGAGTCACATGGGACCAGCTTCCTCATCTTTAAGAGACAGCAAACTGGATCAAGGATTCTCAGTTGGGGATCCTTGTATCTGCTGGAGGCCCTTTTGCAAATCTCCTGGATTATGTGTGGCTACAGGTGACGGAAGGGGTCCTGACGGGAGCAAATATCATTGAGAGTAAGCTCTTGCCAGACAATTTCAAACTACATGGTGCAGTGGCTCCAGGGACAGAGGTTGAAGGTCTGTGAATCCTCTGAGGACAGGGAATCATCTGGGCTGGGTACTCAGTAGGGGCTCAGATGCTTGATAAATGACCAGATGAATAACAGGAGCAGCTGACTTGATGGAGCACCTTCTGCATGCCAGGCACTGTGGATATAGCAAGTCTGTCTCTATAGCAACCTGAACATTTGGAGTCCACATCTCAGCTCACAGAGGTTCCATGAAGGGTTCCAAGGACCCTCAGAAAAGAGACAAAAAAGATGGAGGATCAGTGGCAACTGGGTGATCAGCAGGGTCCCTTCAGCACTGGTGTTCTGGGGTTCCCAGCACCCCTGGCTGCACTGTGAAAAACCAGCAGGGTATGTCAAGGTCCAGCTCTCAGGAGAAAATGCAGACCCGTCCTCAGGCCAAAGAGATCGTTAACATGCATCAGAACCTCCTTTAAACTTAGAAAGTCAAAGAATAAGATAAGCAATACTTCAGTGAACCGAGTGGACTAAATTCTCAAAAATTCCCCTAAATTCTCATCCAGTTTTCTCTTAGCTCAGGTTGGTAGGCATTAGCTGAACACTCGTCCCATCTCAGATCTTACAGATGCAAGATGATAGACAAAACGTGGCCTTCCGGGAATCCAGTCTGTGGGGTGGAGATGGGCCTCTAAGGAAGAGTGTAGGATGATGTGACAGACAGTGGTGGGAGACACCAGGTGCCACGGAAGGTACCACATCCACGCTAGGGAGCTGGGGAGGGCTTCCTGGGGGGAGGTGATCCTGGATTTGAGCCTTAAAAAGATTGTATCATCGTAATCAATGTGTACTTATTACTCTGCATCTTCCCTTTTCTTGGTTGCATTTCACATGTGCATCTCCATGTGTGACATGTAACCTAGAAATGCCCAATGTAACCTAGATATTTATGGTCAGTGGCTTCATCCATCAAGGTGCCTGAGCTGGCTTGAGCTAAGTAACCCAGATATTGAACATAGGCCCATTTCTGGCCTTTAGTCCTGTGATTAGGGGCCGCCGTGCGTACCGCCATCACCATGGTTCCCCAGCTCCTCCTTCCTGCCTTCGGGGAAGCTGCTTGTGAGAGGCTGCCTGGGCATCTAGGGGACTCTGCCCAAACTGCATGCACATACAGCCCCCACTGGCACAGCCACCAGACCTCTGAGCCAGGAGACCCAGTGCGTGCGGACGATCCCAGCACGGCTGTCATGTGGGCCCTCTGGACGAGTCCAGGTTTCCGTGTGCCGCCCCTCCCCTGCCTCTGCCCCCCCACCCCAGCCGCCTGACCCAGCGTCCTGCTGATGTGGCCCCTGTGTGAGCCATGGGTGATGCTGCCAGCTGGACACACTGACTGTGAGTGGGGGTGCCACATAGACTGACTTTCCATGGCATGAAAATTCCCTAATGGCAGGGCCTTGCCTGGCCCGGTCTGTTATTTAGCTTTGAATTCCTTACAAGGTCTAGGCTGGTGCCAGGTATGCAGTGAGCAATCATTCACAGCCTTAGAGGCTTCGTACATTCGTGCATTGGAAGGGGTCTGACAGGAGCGAACTTCCGAGAATGAAATATCACACGGCAGGCAGGCACATTTGAGACAACTTCCTGCTGCCTCCCAAATCACACTCTGTGGGCACCTGCCCACTCACCACTGGGGTAAAGCCAGTCTGGCACATGAAAGTGTTCGTGGGCCAAGAGATGGTTAATGCGCCGACTTAGCCCCAGCCCCAGCCTGCGAGTCACAGGTCAAACTGAGGCAACCTGCACACCAGGTCCTCCATACTCTCCGCCCCCACCCCTCCAGGGTCACAGAGGCAAAGGGAACTGGGAGGATAAATAAACTGAATCTGTTATGAGGAAGGGGAACAGGGAGGGAAATGAGATTCCTGAAGTGCACCTTTATCAAAAGCTTTGAGCTTTGAGCCACATACTGTTTTTTGTATTCAATAATGGAAATTAATTTTTAATTTGGGGAAAGAACAAATAGTTTGGGGAGGGCTATTAGGGTGGATCACTTCATGGGAAATAGATGGAGAAACAGTGGAAACAGTGTCAGACTTGATTTTTGGGGGCTCCAAAATCACTGCAGATGGTGACTGCAGCCATGAAATTAAAAGACGCTTACTCCTTGGAAGGAAAGTTATGACCAACCTAGATAGCTTATTCAAAATCAGAGACATTACTTTGCCAACAAAGGTCCGTCTAGTCAAGGATATGGTTTTTCCTGTGATCCTGTATGGATGTGAGAGTTGGACTGTGAAGAAGGCTGAATGCCGAAGAATTGATGCTTTTGAACTGTGGTGTTGGAGAAGACTCTTGAGAGTCCCTTGGACTGCAAGGAGATCCAACCAGTCCATTCTGAAGGAGATCAGCCCTGGGATTTCTTTGGAAGGAATGATGTTGAAGCTGAAACTCCAGTACTTTGGCCACCTCGTGTGAAGAGTTGACTCATTGGAAAAGATTCTGATGCTGGGAGGGATTGGGGGCAGGAGGAGAAGGGGACGACAGAGGATGAGACGGCTGGATGGCATCACTGACTCGATGGGCATGAGTCTGAGTGAACTCCGGGAGTTGGTGATGGACAGGGAGGCCTGGCGTGCTGTGATTCATGGGGTCACAAAGAGTTGGACACGACTGAGCGACTGAACTGAACTGAACTGAACTGATTAGGGTGAAAGGGGCTTCCCAGGTGGCTCAACGGTAAAAAATCCGCCAGCACAGGAGATGTGGGTTCTATCTCTGGATCAGGAAGATCCCCTGGAGGAGGAAATGGCAACCCAATCCAGTATTCTTGCCTGGGAAATCCCATGGACAGAGGAGCCTGGTGCACTACAGTCTATGGAGTCACGAGAGTTGAACACAACTGAGTACCACGCATACACACACACGTTGGGGTGGAAAAGAGGGTAACTGGGGAATAAGCTGGGGACTGTTGGGAAAAGGAGAGGCTTGAAGGCATCCTGACGTATCTGCTGTTTGGGCAAAATGGGATTTTGGAAAGTGGGGAAGGATGACATAGAAATCAGTTGCAAGTACAGGGAACCAAAGGCTTATTGCACCCAAACCAGAGTGTCAGAGACAGAACCAGAGCTGAAAGGAGCCGTGAAGTTCACCACATTTGGTGGTTTTGGAGCTGAGACTCCAAAGAGCAGTACAGCTTGTTCAAGATGCTACATGTGGAGGGGAGGAGCCCGATGACCCCCCGCCCCCGCCACCTCCCCAGCTCGGGCAAGGCTGGCGTCGGTCTTTGTAGAGACTGCCAAACGGAATCATGGCTTCAACCTCACGTTCAAGTAAGTGGCCCAGGGACCACAGAGGCCAGTGAGAGGGCCAGGGAGGGGACTGTTGCAAACAGCCAATTGCTGCCCAGGCCCCCAGGCTGGGGCAGAGGCTGAGAAGCAGGACGGTGTCCCAGAAAGAGTCAGCCAATCTGCGGGGCCGCTCCCCTTCAGTGGTGCCTACTCTGCCTGCCTGCCAGTACCTGTCCGCTGGGCACCTGCCTCATCTCCCCCTCCCCTCCGTCCGTGAAGGCCAAAGGGATCTCAGGCTGCAGGTTTGTCCCTCCCCTTAGAAGAGCAGGCTTCAGGCTCTGCAGATAGCGTGCCCCAATTACCCATGCCACACGCACACCGTGTGCCTTGCAGGGCACGTGTGCATGTACACAGCCTATAGACCAGCATCAAAACACACCAACACCCCCTCGAGACTCACAAGCTCGCAGGTAAGTGCGTGACGCCCACTTGTGGGCCTGTGCTCGCCAACACAGTACATCCTCTGTGCCCAGCTGCCTGCGGCCGGGGTTGCGGGTCCCGCAGGGCCTGGCCTCTGAAGCTTCTCTGCCGAGTGGGCCTGAGTATGCAGTGCACGCTCACTGTGGGCGGGCAGCCAGCTCACTGTTCTCACCTGGCAGGCCCGGCTCTGGCTCCCAGCCTGGGGGAGAACTTCCCTTTGCAAAGTTAGATAACACCAGGCTCTCTGTCAGAGGATTGGCGCTGTGGCTCCACGTGCTGATGCTGGCGCCGGGCCAGGCCCGCCCTGCCAGGCAGCGGGAAGGGAAGGCCTGGCTGCAGCCGGAGCTGGCAGGTGGCCGAGCCGGGGGTGGACGGGCGGGCCGGGGCCCGTGCTGCCCATTGGCTGCCTCGGGCTCCCGCCCCGCCTGCCTCCAGAGCCTGCGGCTCTCCTGGGCCAGAGCCTGCCTCTCCAGCTGCTTCTAAACTCCCCCAGCGAGCACCTCCCGCCGGACCATGTCGAGCTGTGACCGGATCGGAGTGGCCCCTGCCATGGACATGCCGGAGGTCCTCAAGTCCCTGCTCGAGCACTCTTTGCCTTGGCCAGAGAAGAGGACAGGTAGGAACGGAGGTGGCCTGCAATGGCCAGCCACCCAGGTGCCCGAGGGGTGGGGGCCGCCGCGGGCACTGTGGCCAGACAGGCATCTCCAGGCTAGGGAGGGTCCTCAGCAGGGGTCTTCCCTTGGCTTCTTCCCCGGGCGAGGAAGGGCTGGGGTGTAGAGAGGGTCACGGTGGGGAGGGCCTCTGCCTCTCCGGGGCTGCACCCCCAGGCTTGCTGGCCCTGGGAAGCTGTGGCCAGCATGCGGCCACTGACAGGTGCGGGGCTCACGCGGGACCAGGACAGGACCAGAGGCCCCTGCTGAAGGAACGCTCCGGACACTGACGGCTTATTACGTTCCCCCCTCCGCGTGTTGGGGTGCAGGGGACCAGCAGAAGCTGTGGCTTCGGGCGGCCGGCCGCCTGTGTCCCGCAGGAGAGGCTGGCCTCCGGGCGCCTGCTTCAGCTCCTGCTCGCCGGAGGTGCTGGACCCGGCGATGGGATGGAGGCTGTTATGTAACAGGACCACAGGCTGGAAGCCCCGGTTCCTAGGATACCACAGGCAAACACGGGGCGAGGGAGCCTGTGGAGGAGGGTGTGGACTAGGGGCAGAGCCAGCAGCCGGCACCAGGTGTCTCCCGAGTCCCGCCTGAGAAACCCCAGGGCCACGAGAACTCTGGGGGCCAGCTGCTCGGGGCGCTCCCTCCCGACAAATATTTCCCCTCATCTCTTCTGTTCTGAGACGTCAGGTCCTCATTGCTCAAGCCCCAGGGGTGCCTTTAATGGAGCCCAGCTCCCCCTGGCTGCCAGAGCCTGACCTGAGTCCAGGTGGCCCTTCAGGGGACCTTTCTCAGGCCTCTCCCTCCCCTCCCCACACCTCACCTCCCCTGCAGGTACCTGATCCACCCCATCGCCAGGTAGCCCTGGCTGGGCCCGCAGGCCCCACTTCCACGGGACCCTTAGCCCACTCCCAAATTCTATGGCCCGAGGACGCACACCACAGCCCCTTGCCTGGACACGCCTCTCAGGGAACCGGGCTCAGCAAGGGAGGGTGGCAGGCTCTGAGCACGGAGACACCGCCTGAGGGAGGGAGGCAGCGCCCAGAGCCTGTGGCAGGGTCCCCTGTGGGCTCTCTCCCATGGAGCTCTGGGCCCCTCGGACCTCACCCATCGGCAGTCTGTGCCCTCCCGGCACTCAGGGTCCTGGCTGCTCGCTGGGAGAAGCCCATCCCCTCCTGAAACTCACAGCTTGGCCTGGAAAAGAACCACAGCTGATGTTTTCTTACCATCTCTGAATGTCCTGTGTGGGGAGGTGAGGCAGGACGTCTGGATGTTAAGGGCTCCCTTCTTGGTCTGAGCGCTAGAGAAGGCAGGGTGGGCCTGTGGCCCAGGGCAGGCACAGGGGGCAGCTGGGCTGCTGGTGGGTCTGCGAGAACAGCTCCCACCTGGGCAGGGAAGAGTTCTTGGGGGCGACTCAGGGTGCAGCTCCTCAGACCAGGGCAACAAGGCTTATGAAGTGTGGCAGCAGCTGCTGGTTCCTGGATCCCACCTGGTCCCCAGAGCCCTGTGGAACGTCCTCATCAGTCACTGTGGATGGCAAAGTCCAGGCCCAGAAACCCGCCCCCCTCGCCAGGGTCTCAGGCAGAGCTTTGTCAAGAGCTGGGAAATTGACAAAGGACGGTGGGTCTGGTACAGCCGGGCTGGTCCATGGGAGACGGACCATCTCAGGCCACCTCCTGTCTCTTCTCCATGTGCCCTCTCACTGAGGGTCCGAGGCATGAGACCCTGACAGACTGAGAGATGCCGACAGGTGGATAAAATGACGGAGTGAGGATTGGAGACTTAAGGGAGCCAGTACACCCCACAAAGACCTCACTCTTAATACTGCCCTCCATCTGCTGTCGCCACTTTCCAAAGCTCCCAGAATCTCCAAATCTTTCATGAAAGTATCCACCTGAAGGCAGTGTACCTTGGTGAAGACAGGGCACAGGCCATCAAAGCTGGAATTCCCAGCCAGCAGGGAAAAAGTGTACTTGACCCTGGCACAACTCAGGGGTTAGGGCCCAAGTTGAAAATCTGCCTGTAACTTTATGGCCACCCCCAGATCCATGGTTTCACATCCTCAGATTCAACCAACCGCAGATTGGGTAGTACTGTATGTGTTTAGTGAAAAAAATTCACGTATAAGTGGAACTCGCATAGTTCAAACCCGAGTTGTTCGAGGAACAACCTGTGCTTTAAAAGTTCTTGACGAAGGGGCTTCTCTCCCCGTGTGCGTTCCTCATGCTGGCTTCAATCCCCCCGGGAGGAGGATGACAGAGGTCTGGTTGCCTCCTGTGCTTCAGCTCACGTGGGGGTCATGGGTCACGTGCAGAGCACACCTGGGGTCCAGAGGGAGGAGACATCCAAGGAGAGTCCTGGGGATGGTGAAACCATGCCCTCACAAGACCCTGCTCGCCCTGCAGACTGTGTTCAACGATGCTCCTTGAACCCCGACCGTGGGGCCTCTGGCTCTTGTTGCCCCTGGGCCTCCCTTCCCCCTCCCCAACTTCCTTGGGGTACAGACTTTCTCCAACAGAGCTGACCAGGCTCCAGACTCCCTGTCTTCAGGCTACAACCACCACCCAGTGGCCTGTCACTCTGGGCCACCCAGGCAACCAGCTTTCTTGCGGGCAGAGAAATCTCTGCCCAGCAAGAGAGTGGATCTGTGCCCCAAGCCTTGACTCAATTTCCCCTCTGTCTGTGGGCCCTGTTCTTCCCGCTCCCCTGCCTGCCTTTTCTCCTGTGGATCCTCTCCCAGGAGGCATTCCGTTCCAGACTGCTCACCCTCCACTTTCTTCTCCAGTTTACAGAAAGACGCGGCTTCTCAAACCACATGGTTAGCACTTTTACTCCCCAACTCCTTGGCTGTGCTCAGAGGCTGGCACCTCATCTTTCTGCCAGCTTTGGCCACTCAGGCCTCCTTCTCAGGGAACCACGGAGCGTGAAAGCACACCGGAGGTGGAACAAGGCCTTCACTTTGAGCTGGGCAGGCGGGGTCCCCAGGTCAGGAGCTCTAACTGGAATCACTGTGGGCTACCCAGCAGGTATCCCTGACATGCCTCTTTCCATCCCCAATCTGTGAAAAGAATATCTGCTTCACAGGCTTGTGGCCAGGATTAAATGACATATCCCAGATGAAAGCGTTTGCAAACTGTGAAGTGCCACGCTGTTTTCTCTGCAAAAGATAAGCAGCAGCTGGGCCTGGTTAGGCTCCTTCCACGGACATCACATCTGCCGTCTGACCCTCACTCCCTCCTTTCCGTGGATATTCTCCTGGAAAGAAGTGGATGTGGCAAGGCTGTGGGCACACAAGCACGGCTGTCTCCATGGAAACACGTGCTGAGGTTCCTAGGGTCACGGTGCCATCAGCCCTGTGCCAAGCAGGACAGCCCAGCTGAGCTGGCTTGGTGGGACCTGGTGGGGCAGAAGCAGGGGTCTGGGTAACCTCCCGTTGGGGAACTGAGGTGAGCAGGAGAGAGGGTGGACTCAGAGCAGCCTGGGCTGTCCTGGGCTTGGCCTCAGTGATGGTCTATGTGGTCGCCTCCACTCCCAGCCTGGGGGAACCAGAGCAAGAAATCATGAAATTTGCTTCCATGGAAAAAGAGCCTGGAGAAGTGGCCTTACATGTACTGCACGTGTTATCTCTAATCCTTGTTGTGCTGTGCTGTGCTCAGTCACTCAGTTGTGTCTGACTCTTGGAGACTAGATGGACTGTGGCCCAACAGGCTCCTCTTTCCGTGGAATTTTCCAGGCAAGAATGCCAGAATGGGTTGCCATTTCTTTCCCCAGGGGATCTTCCCAACCCAGGGATCAAACCTGTGTCCCTTGTGTCTTCTGCATTGGCAGGCAGATTCTTTACCACCACGCCACTTGGGAAGCCCCTAACCCTCACTACCATCTCCTAATGGTAAGGAAACACACTCAGAGGACTGGCTACCCTCAGGGCCAGTATGCAGGCCAGCTTCTTCTCCACCTCCTGTGTCAGGGGCTTACCTTTCTTCTCTACCTGTCTCAATCAGAGAAATGTGAGAAACTCATTCTCACCCAGTGCCAGACACTGACAGCAGTGTCCAGCAATCCAGATGACTTTTGCATCCTAATGGGCCTGTCCCAAGGCTAGGTTAAGGGAATGAATCCTGGTTCTAATGGCCCGTTTCCCAGGTGTGGCTGGGAACTATATTCAGTGCTTTTACATTGCTATTGCTAAGTCACTTCAGTTGTGTCCGACTCTGTGCGACCCCATAGACGGCAGCCCACCAGGCTCCCCCATCCCTGGGATTCTCCAGGCAAGAACACTGGAGTGGGTTGCCATTTCCTTCTCCAATGCATGAAAGTGAAAAGTGAAAGTGAAGTCGCTCAGTCGTGTCTGACTCTTAGCGACCCCATGGACTGCAGCCTACCAGGCTCCTCCGCCCATGGGATTTTCCAGGCAAGAGTACTGGAGTGGAGTGCCATTGGCTTTTACATTACCATCTGTGAAACGGCTTTGCAAGAGAGGTGTGATTATCCATTCTACTGACCAAGAGACTGACGCTCAGAGATGGGAAAGCCACACAGTTGTCAAGGGGCTCCAACCCAGCTTGGCCTCCTTCTAGGCTCCTCCCTACCCACAGGCTTCCCCGAGGTCTCCAGAACCATGTCTCAGGGCAGCACCTCCCCAGTCATCCAAACATTCATCATGCTGAGCGCTTGCTAACGTGTGGCACGGGAGCGAGTGAGACAAACACTGCCCTGCTCGCCTGCTGTTTGCATTCCAGTGGGGAGAGAGACAGGGGGACATTTGAGCCAAGGCCTGGAGAGTGAGGAAGGGCCAGTTACACCAAGAACTTTCAGGCTGGGGGAACAGCACCTGCAAAGGCCCTGTTTGGGTCAAGAACGACACGTGTCTGAGGAATAAAAGGCCACTGTGGCTGCAGAAGGTGAATACATGGGAAAGGAGGAAGAGTGAGGTTAGAGAGACCCGCAAGGGGAAAGACTGCAGGGCCTTGAAGGTCATAAAGAAGAGTGAGGCCATCTTCTCCCTGACTACAAGGTCCCACCCTCCCCCAACTATTCTTGGGGAAGTGGCCGGTTGGGAGGAATGGGGTGTTGCCAGGGCAACCCAACATGGGATTGTAGTCAGAGATAAACTTCAGGTGAGTGCGTGTTATGCTCCCAAGTGCTATTCTCAGCAGTGTGCCTGAACTGCTCCTTTCCGTCTCAGGCTCAGAGAGGTTAAGTAACTTGCCCAAGGTCACACAGGAAGTAGTCTAAGCAAGAATCAGACCTACACGTTCCAGCTCCAGAGTCCACTCCCTACCAACACTGCCTCCACTGGAGAACCCTTAGCTCTCAGAAAGTGGCTGTTGAGACGTGGCAGAGCCTGGAGGTAAGAGTTTCTCTTTGGAAATACTACTCTTAGGGTGGATATCATTCTATATTTCTAAGCTGGGCAGTGGACAAAATGCAAGCCAAACAGGAAACTAAGTACTCTTAAGAGTACTGAGAGATGGGCAAGAGTTGGTGAAGGGCCTCCACCCACCACCTCTCCCCTAGAATACACTGAGACCATGGTACAAACCGCGGCCCAGAACTATGCAGCCACAGGTATGTGGGCTCAAGAGGAGGCAGTCATTGGCAAGGCCAGTGGTGGAGGACTTGCCATAAGGGTGGCTTTTATTTACTATTCTAGGTTTGATTGTGAATTAAACACAACAAGTGTTATTTAATGTTAGTAATGTTCCAAATGTGTATGACCTAGCTCTGGAAAGTTTTTGTTAGCCCTCCTACTGGCACCAACAACAAAGTAAGCCAACAAATATTTAGTGGGTGACTACCCTGAACAAAGCTTTGTGCTCTCCTGCATTTGGGATTGCAAAGCACACAGATAACTGGCCTTTGTTAGTGCTCAGTGGAAGCCTTCTCATCATCCTGCTCTTGCAGACACTAGGCTCATGTCACATTTTGCAGTAAGTCAGGAGAGAGGGTCATACTGTCCTGCAAGACGCTGACTATGAGGCCAAAGAGTCATTATGGGGTATCTGGCCAAAGGCTCCCATGCTGGAGTTTTAGCTCCTCTGAGCTTCAAGTTTAAATTACCCAAATTGGCATAATGGTTTCATGTAAGGCCCTTGTTCTGCATATGTTCAATTGAATTAAATTTTTAACTTGGGTTGGTTAGCAAGTTTCTGGAACACTGAAGAGTAGAATTTAAAGCCAGACCAGCTCTGGAAAATGGACATTTCATATCCCTTCTCAACTCTAGAACCCACCTTGTCCCCCCACCTCAAAGAATCCTGCTCCTCACCCAACACAGCCTGAATGAAGCGGAAGGGTGGAGGCCCACACAATCCATGCCATACACCATTCAGGCTGGCACTTGACATTGCTTCCCACACGTAATTCTCATAACCACCCTGTGAGGTAGGCAGATCCATTTCTGTTTCCAAGAGAAAAATACATGAGACTTAGGCAGCAGAAGTCACTTGTTTGGACAAGAGGTCAGGCAGCCACTGAGGAGGGTCTCTACCCAGGCCTGCATCTCATCCCCACAAAGTCACTGCTGCCCCAGGACCCCCACCTTCCTCAAGAAGCTGCTGCATTGAAACCCTAATACTTTAGAATACAAAGGTGCTACTTCACAGTTTTAACATCTTAATCATGTAACAACATGTTCTTTTCATAGAGTTTACTTCTTTGTCAGGGCTGTCTATGGAAATTACACTATGGAACACTATGAAACACTGTGGAAATTAGCTAACTGCTTCTCACACGTTTTCCTCCACTAAGAGGAGGGGCTGCAATGTTACTCCCACTTTACTGATAAGAAACAAAGGCAGAGAGAGGACGCTGTGGGTCTTCTCAGATCCGCTGGAGAATGAAGACAAGAACATAATGGCGCCCGCCTCCTGGATGGTGCTGTTGAATGCTGCCAGTCGGCAGCGTGGCTAACCCCCCAGCCTGCAAGTAAGCACGAGAGAGAACATGTTTATGACGTTCCTGCGGTGTTTGTGACACACCATTTACCCTGTGGTTATCCAGGGGAAAAAACCCTCTTTGGGGAGTGTCAGTACATGAACAGAGGACTAAATCAGAACAAAGTTTTAAAGCCCTAACCTGTTTACCCAGCTTCTTAACCTGCTTACCAGTGCCACTTGCCTGTTAGATCAGTTGCTCCAGGCTGGGTGGTAAATGAAGTGGGTATTATCCCTTTTGAATAACTGAAGATTTAAAAAAATTTGTTTAACTTTTTTTAATCTTAAAAAAAAAACCCTAAATCTAAAATCTCATACTACATACCACCTTTGTCATAAACAAATGTTACAACTTTCCACTGTTTTGTTACTATAAATCCTCCTCTAATACCTTAAGAATTTTTTCCCCTTCAATAGTGTCATATTAGCTATGAAAATATACATTTAACAGTAATCCAGTAAGTCTCTCCCTGGCCAAACTAGCCATTGTCTTTTTTAAACTCATACTTTTTTTCCTCATGCTTTGTTTTAATCAATTTCCCTGGACTGTCCTTTGAAATTTGTTTCTAAAAACCTCTAGGTCAGTTTATCCTAAAGATATCTTAGTTTAGGCACATAAAGAATTCCCACTAATAACAACTCTGCAACACAACAGATGTTCAGTACATAATTTAGTACTTTCACTAACTAGAGAGTGACATGGGCACTGTACCTCCTCTAGGATAATGGATACATCAAGCAGTGGATTTGTACCCATCAAGGGTAGCAAAGCTATGAAAACCATTTGTTTACTGCATGTTTGCAATTGTGCATTTTAGGACTTCCCTAGTGGCTCAGTGGTAAAGAATCCACCTGCCAATGTAGGAGACATGGGTTCAATCCCTGGGCTGGGAAGATCCCCTGGAGAAGGATTCTTGCCTGGGAAACCCCATGGACAGAGGAGCCTGGCTTGCTACAGTCCATGGGGTCACAAAAGTCGGACACCACTTAGCCACTAAACAACAAAACAAAAACAATTGTGTATTTTACATGAACTGGCTTACGCTAGCCTCACAAGGTCAGTCCTTCCCCATCTCTCTCAGACAAAGAATAGGAAACGTGGCCTGGAGAGATGAAGCAATAGGCTGGAGCTATCAGACTCAGAAAGTGATTATAGTCTAAGTAATGAGGCTATGAGAACTTGAATTTTGGAGTCAGGCTCTGTCACCTGTCCTCCACGACCATCCAGAGTTCCTTCAAATCTTTTGATTTCCAGGCTTGCTCAGGTGCCCAGCCTCTTTCTTCAACTGCCAGTACTGATTGTATCAGGCTGACAACTTTCAGCTAGCTGGGTGTCGCGATCACACACCTACTCTATGAATCAAGGACTGTGCCCTGCATCTCGCAGCCTCGCTCCTGGAAGGCAAGAGTCACTGGTCTCACAGGAACAAATAAACTCAAGTCACTGGTCTCATAGGGACAAGTAAGCCAAAGTCCCTGCCCTCTCAGGCAGGGAGTACCTAGTATTGTTTTGGTTCAAAGCAGGGTATGATTCCTGCTATCAAGAGGTACAAAGTTTGGGTGACCTGTAGGAGCAGGTTCCTAGAAGGACTCGGCATGTGTCCGCCACCCAACCTCACGTTTGACATTTGTACCCGCCGTTTCCTGATGAACTCCTAGGAAACATTTGCATATATTTTGAGAGGGAGGAATTGTGTGTGTGTGTGTGTGTGTTTTTCCCTAGGAAAAAGAAGGGAATGTCCTAGAGAGAAACAGAATTTCAGAGCTGTTTAGGACTTGAGATTTATCCAGCCCAAGCCCTACATTTTATGAACGAGGAAACAGGCTCGGGTGAAGCAACTGGATTTTCCCAAGGTCACAGGCTAGTTAAGCGCGAGGACGGAAGCGCGTACTCCCGCCCTGGCTCAGGGCCCAGGCCCTCTCTCTGTACCCGCGGCCTCAAGAATGCGCCCTCCACGCTAGTGTTTATCTGGCCGCCACGCCCGCACCAGAAACCCGGGATCAGGGGGTAGAATCTGACACCATCTTCAGCGGCAGCCAAGCCTGTTCCGTCCGTCATTACGTCCCTACGGGCGGGCAGGTCGCCGTCCCCGACCCTGCCCTCAGCCAACCTCTAGGTCGTGGGGTGGGGGAGAGGCTGGGTAAAGGCTGCGCTGTGAGTCCCGGTACCACGACCCTGGGCAGAGTCCCTAGAACAGAAAGGCCCGCCCCTTCCCTCCCCGCCGCAGCCCCGCACATGCTGCGCCTCGTGCACCGCCCCGGGCCCCGCCCCCCGCCCTCTATTGGCTGCTCCGCGCCTTCCTCCTGTCCCCCCGCTCCCCACGCGGCGGGACTCGGCTGCAGCTCCACGTGACCCGCGGAAGGGAGAGGGAAGAGGAAGGGGTAAACAGCCGCGGGGAGCCCTAGGGGTCTCTCTGATAGGCTACCTCCCCACCGGCATGGCCGCTGCCAGCCCCGCCTCCTCTGGGTGGCGCTTCCGGAAGGTGGCGAGACTGGGATGCGAGGGGAGAGCGGTTACAATGGTCCGAGAGAAGGGCAGGGGTTACGGCGAAGGCGAAAGCGTGGGTTGAGGGGCACGGGCTGTCGCCGGAAAGGGCCCCCTAGACCCAGGCCTCGGCAGGCGCCAATCAGGTGACAGCGAGGAGGACGGGGCGGGGCCTGCGGCCCTGCTTCTCACCTGGCCCCGCACGTGTGGCGTTTACCCTAGGGGCGGCCTAGCCAATCACGATCCGGAAGGCTGCGCCTGCCCCCGCCCCCTCTCGCGGGATGGGCCAATCCAAGGTCGCCATCCGGGGAAGCTGGCCTGGCTTTATGAATAATTAATAAGCCAGAGCCTGTCCGCCTGCGGGGTAGGGATGGATGGGGAGGTGGGGGGGCCTCTGCGCGCCTGCGCAGTAGCTGCTTGTGTCGGCAGCTGCGGCGGGTCGCACGGCTCCGTCCCATCTCGGGGGGCGGGCAGGCGGGCGGGGGAGGCGAGGCGAGGCGAGGCGCGCGCGAGCCGAGCGCGGGGCACGATGTCCGACGCGGGCGGTGGAAAGAAGCCGCCTGTAGAGCCGCAGGCGGGGCCGGGCCCGGGGCCGGGGCGCGCAGCCGGGGAAAGGGGCCTGCCGGGCTCCTTCCCTCTGGTCCTCAAGAAGCTGATGGAGAACCCCCCACGCGAGACACGCCTCGGTGAGGGGAGGCGGCGGTGGATGGGGTGGGGTAGGGGGTTCCGCGCTCCTCTGGGGGCGGGGTTTCTGCAAGGGCGGGGCCTTGTGAGGGCGGGGCCGGGGAGGTCGGAGGTCCGGGTGAAGTGGTCCAGCCTGGGGGATGGGGCCAGGAAGGATTCATGGACGGGAGGGCGAGGCGAAAGGGGGTAGGAAGGGGTCGCGGATGAGCTGAGAGAGGCGGAGTCACATGGGGGTTGGTGGGGATGGGTGGGGGAGGGAGGCAGTCGTGTGGGGGTCGCGGGGAGGAGGTTCATTGGGGAGGGTCCGGAGCACGCGCGACGTGAAGGGATTACCGAGGAGGCTGATGGGGGTCGCAGCAGCTATTCCAGTGACGCTCCAGGGCGCCTGCCCTGGGGACCCCTGCATCAGAATCACTTGAGATGCTTGTTTAAAATGCCCATTTCTGGGCCCCACCCATCACCCTTCACTGGATCTGCGGCTTCAGAGACAGGACTCTGCATTTTAAGGGGCACCACCCCACTTCTGTGATTCCACAGTCCGCTAAAGTTTGAGATGCCCTGATATACCGTAGCGAACTGCTTTCGTTTATGGCCGTCCTCCTCCCAGCGGGGAGGAGGACCTGCCTTCTTCACTGCGTGTGAGTATCCTCAGGTTCTGGGTCCTCACTGGAGATTTCTTGGAAATGAGTTTCAGGGCTGCTGCCGAGGTGGAGAGGGGTGTCAGGAGAAGAGACAGGAGGTGCCTTCTGAGGGGGAGATTGGGATGAAGGTAGAGGGATGAGGGTCAGAAAGAGGCCACTGAGGCCCTTTACCTGGTTGTTTGGGACTGACCCTGGACTTGGAGGCCACAGGGTTGGTCTTTGTCCTGTTTGCTGCTGTGTGTGCTCAGTCAAGTCCCCACTGTTTGGAACCACATGGACTGTAGCCCACGAGGCTCCTTTGTCCATGGGATTTTCCAGGCAAGAATACTGGAATGGGTTGCCATTTCCTCCTCCAGAGTATCTTCCCGACCCAGGGATCGAACCGGGTCTCCAGTGTCTCCTGCACTGGCAGGCAGATTCTTACCACTGGGCCACCTGGGAAGCCCTTGTCTTGTTTCCTAGGCTACAGAGGTCCCTGGGGCTTTTGTGGAAAGCAAGTTTGGCCTTGTTTTTGGTCTGAGAGCATGGGGTTCAGGGAGCAGCAGGAATACCACCTATAGTGGAGTTTCAGGGGCACTGAGGTATGCTTTCCGTCTTCTGAGATTTGAATTTCCAAGAACCACTGGTGTCTTTCAGAGATTTGGGAAGGAATGGGCCTTCTGTGAATTACCGGTCTTGGGGAATTCATTTTCTTTTTAAAAATGCCATTTCTCTTCCTTTCTTGGGTGTGTTCTGAGACTCCCATCCCTATGGCTATCACGGTCGGGTTATAAATAGCTTCAGCACATTAGGTGAGGCCAGGCTCTCTCCTTCCGCTTCAGGACCTCATATGCACAGACCCTTTTGTTTATTTTTAAGGCAATGCTTTGTTCCAAATCTGGGGCTGAGGCAAGCTGCCCCGGGACAGGTGTGCAAATCTGTCAGGTTCTGTCAGATTACCGACTAATAACCATCCACAATAATAATTCCACCTTACATTTGCAGAATTCTTCCAGAGCCCCTTGACATAATCTTATTCAGTCTTCTGCAGCCGTCCTATATGGTATTACCCCACTTCTCAGATGAAGAAAGCAGAGGCTCAGAGCGGTGAGGATGTTTCCTTAAGGTCACGTCACCAGTCCTTAAATTGTATCACTGGTAACCACTGATGAACATCTCCTGCAATTAAAATTCCATCTTATAAAAACACTCATTAACAGTGTGCTTAATTGCTTAGGCCAGACAAACCCTGGAACTTGGTACTAGTTCTCCAGTATGTCTGTCTCCTCCCTTCTTCCTCTTTTAATCCCCACGACCCCCACCCAACAGGAATCTCAGTCATCTCTGAACAGAATGTAGAGTCAGTGTCTCAGGGAAGGAGAACAGGGAGGCCATCTGGCCCACCCAGCCCACCAAAGCTTGGCTTTCTTACTTCCCGTTTGGTTTTAAACCAAAGCCTGGTACAGAAGGCAGTTGCAAGAATTCGAGTTACTTTGTATTAGTAGCCATGACCAAATTCTGTTTGTCAAAACCTCCACCTTTTCACTGGGTGTGTCCATTTTTATTGAACCAACAAGCTGCTTTTTGGCTGTCTGAGGTCTAGGCATCCATGCATGACTGGTTTACTTCCAACATAATTGTATTTGATTTCTGTTTCATTTCAGAAACCAGAGTTCAAATTTGTCGCCCTCAATTTGAAAACCCATTATGAGCTTGTCATGATCTTATCTCCCACTTCCCTCATTTGCCTCCCTGTCACTCTGATTTTCTTCCAACCTTGTCACATTTTCCTCTTTTTTTCTCAATTTGCCTTTTCTTGGATATCCATCCACGTGTATAACTTTCGGGCTGAGACAGTTAGGTGGGTTCATGTCCCCACTGATTGATTAGTTTTGCTTTGAATGGGAGCATTCTTTCTTCTACAGCTCCATGCGTCTCTTTCTTCCAAAAAAAGCCTGCCTTAAGTCTTTGCTCATTCAGGGATAAGCAAATGGTCTCTGGAAATGGTTGCTCTGAAAAAGGTCCTGAAAAGACAGCTCCAGGCCCTCTCTATTTACAAACCCAGCCTTCTTCATTCAGTATACTCATCTTCCTGGGGTCTGCTGTCTTGGCTGCTCCTGTATTGGTCCCCATAATCTAGAAATGAATCAAACACAATCCCTTCCCTGAGCAAGCTCACTGTAATAATGAATGCCTGGGGTGTGCCAGGAGCTCTACAAGACACTTTCAAATGTTACCTCTAGTCTTCACCAAAGAAGGAGCTTTATCCTTACTTACAGTGGAGGACATTGAAGCTGAGAGAGGTTAAATAACATGGCTAAGGTCACACATCACTGCAGTGGGTGGCAGGCAGGGTGGGACAGGACAGAAGAACAAGCAAGTTCTTGGCCTGAGGAGTCAGCCCTTTCCTAAGATAGCAGGATCAGAAACCCCATTCCCCGCCCCCTGACCCCCGCCGATAGCCTCTCTCCAGCAGATGATAATCCCACAGCCCGTTCTGAATTAACCCTGGGACTACATCAGGCCTCAGAGCTGATGGCGAGCATCCTAGGAAGCCCAGGCATGGATGTGCAGCACATGAGGGTATGCTGCCATCTCTAAAGGAGACCAGTGGTCCTGGTTCAAGCACCAGGTTATAACTGGAGAATAATGTGGGCTCTTGAAATGCATGCATGGATGGATCAGGACTCCGAGAGAGGTGGCTCTGCCCTGTGAGGCTCACCACGTGCCTCCTGGGGTTGAGTTACTCTCTCAAGAGATGTCTCATCACAGATTTTGTGTCTACAGATAAGGAAAAGGGGAAGGAAAAGCTGGAGGAAGACGAGGCTGCAGCAGCCAGCACCATGGCCGTCTCAGCCTCCCTCATGCCGCCCATCTGGGACAAAACCATCCCGTACGATGGCGAGTCTTTCCACCTGGAGTACATGGACCTGGATGAGTTCCTGCTGGAGAATGGCATCCCCGCCAGCCCCACCCACCTGGTGCAGAACCTGCTGCTGCCGGTGGCTGAGCTAGAAGGGAAGGAGTCAGCCAGCTCCTCCACGGCGTCCCCACCATCCTCCTCCACCGCCGTCTTTCAGCCCTCGGAAACCGTGTCCAGCACAGGTTGGTGATGAGCCTTCGGGCAGGGCCACCTGCCTCATCCAAGGAGATCCACTTCCCAGGGGGCTGCGTGGTCCCATTGGACCTACCATGAGCAGAAGCCCTCTGCTCCCCCACCCTTCAGCACAGTCCCCCACGGCTGGAGATAAAAATAGCCATCCCCTCAGCGGCAGCCGGAGCCTTCCTGTCTTTGGTTGCTGCAGATGGTCAGCCCAGTGGAGTGAGCAGTCCCAGTTGGAGGCTTCATAGGCTAGCAGTGCCATCCTGCCTCTCCGCAGTACTGCTCTCTGCCGCCGTGTGCACTTTGCCTCAGATTCTTAGGAAGCTCAGGCAATAATAATAACAACAGCAAACATTTATTTAACATTTATTCTGTGCCAGGCACTAACACATAATCCTCACAAAACCTCCTTATGAGATTGATACTTTCATCCCCATTTTATTTTATTTATTTAGCTGCACTGGGTCTTGGTTGTGGCACGTGAACTCTTAATTGCAGCATGTGGGATCTAGTTCCTTGACCAGGGATCAAACCCAGGCATTGGCAGTGTAGAGTCTTAGCCACTGGACCACCAGGGAAGTCCGCTGTTACCCCCATTTTCTAGGTGAGGAAACTCAGAAGTTAGGTCACTTGCCCAGGGTAACACAGCTGATGGGAAGTGGAGGCAGCACTTGAACCCAGGATGTCTGACTGTTTAGCCAGGTACTTCTCAGGCACTACCACGAAGAAGGCATTTCCACTGCCAGGACCAATACCATCTTTGGGATTCCTGCTTCATCCTCTTGTCCTTTTTCTGTTTTACCTCCAGTTGGTTGGTTTTCATGCCCCTGGGTCATGAACCCATCAGAGCAGGCATGGTCCCTGTTTCAGGGGCTCTGCAAAGCTTTCCACAGGCTCAGTTCAAGGTGTATAGGCAGATGTCTCCTGGAAAAGACCCCAGGAGCTGGTGTGGAACCCAGGAAACCTGCACCCAAGGAATTCTCATGCTCTATTTTTTTTCTTTTTATAATGGAAAAATGTTCAAATATGAAAATGAAGGGTTGCTATAATGAACCTCCAGTAACCATCACTCAGGTTCTGTAGTAATTAGCTCATAACTAGTCTTGTTTTCTATAACCTCCTTCATTCCCCTAACCTGATTATTTTCAATCAAATGTATATATAAAGTATAGTTTTTTTAAGAACAGAAATACCAGTTTTACATCTGAAATGGACAGTAAATCCACCAGCATTCAAATTTCCAAAAAGTTGTCTCATAAATGTTACTGTTTTACAGTTTGCTTGAATCAGGAGCCAAATGAGACCCACACATTTCAGTTAGTTATGTGTCTTAAATCTCTTGTAGTCTGTGGGGTCTCCTTTCCTTTTTATTTCTCTGCAGTTTGTTGAGGAAGCTGAATTGTTTGGCCTGTAGAGTTTCACACATGCTGGATTTTCTGGTTATATCCCTTTACTGCCTTTTAACATGCTCCTCTGTCCCTCCTTTCTGTGCTGTAAACCATTCAGCTTCAGAGGCTTCAGCTGATTCCAGCTGAATTCTTGTTTGAAGGCAGCTCATTTTTGTGCTGGTCAGGTTATCCTGAAAGGCTGGTTCCGTGTGTGGGTAGGGGACAGAGCTGGAAATGAGCCCTCTTCTTATACCTGAGGCCACCTAGGTGGAATTTCCCTCTGATTTTGTGTTTAAGTAGACCTTAATGAAGTGTGGCATCCAGAGGTGCCCCTATCATAGGTGCACCACTCGATGAATCTTCAGAGTGAGCCCGCCCATGTAACTACCCCCCATTCAGGGCAGAGAACAGTCGGTATTCTGGAAGTTCCTCCTGACCCCACTCAGTCCTCACTCCCCAGGGGTAACCACCATCCTTATTTCCATCACCAGAGATTCATTTTGTTTATAGATGAACATTCTGTAAATGGAACTGTATATTACGTTCTCTTTTTCTTTAAGTAAATTACATTTACAAGTTCACATTTATAGCTTCCTATAGCTAGCTTTATAGTAACATACAAATCATGTGGGCATCAGTGACTAAAAATAGATTTATAGAACATACTTATGGACTACTCCCGTGACAGAAAAACCATGATACAAATAAAGTAAGATTTATACTGAAGAGTTATACATGTGGTAGAAATGAAACAGTTCATTTTTCAGTTCCTCTGTAATAAGTAGTCTGTATGCTTTCGTGACTAGCTCCTTTCCTCAACTCCGTGTATGAGAATCACCCATGTTGTTGCCTGTAGCAGAGCTGTATTCATTTTTTGTTGCTGAATGGTATTCCGTGTTTTATTTTGCCTCACTATGCGGCATTTGGGATCTTAGTTCCCACACCAGGGATCGAACCTGTGCCCCCTGCAGTGGAAGCACAGTCTTAACCGCTGGACAGCCAGGGAAGTCCCTCCAAGTTGTATTGCATGGCCACACCACAGTTTTTACCCACTCTTTAGTGGATGGACACAAGAGATGTTTCCAGGTCGGGGTTACGCCTAATAGCACTGCCATGAACATTTGTGTGTGAGTCCTTTTTTTGCTTTTAATTCTTATTTTGTGAGTCTTTGTATGCATTTTCTGTTGGGCATTTTCCGAGGAGTAGAGCAGCTGAGTCATCGGATACCCAGTGTTCGATGGGAAGGATTCTGACTTGCACCTAGACTCACTCTAGATTGTTTCAGGACCACCCGCCTCTCTGTCTTTCAGAATACTCCTTGGAAGGGAAGCCTGAGTTGCACCCAGTCAGCTTTTTGTAGATGTTTCCAAATAGGATACAAAGTGGCTGTTGCCATTTATACTCCCACCGGCAGTACAGGGGCGGTCTAGTTGCCAGGCTTTGGTACCTTGGCTGTTGGTTGTTTATTCCTATAGTTACCATGTTGGTCCCTGGCCACTCACTCTTGACACTCAGCCCTGTTTGTAATTAACCTGTCTGATAGGATACAAGTAGTTTATATGCACAATCCAGTTAAAACCTATGTCTGATCATGTCACACCTCTGCTCAGAACCCTCCAGTGACTTCTTTCACCTCAGGGGACAGTCAAAATCAGTAACACTGTTGGCGTCCGGACCAGATGGTTTTGCTGGGGGTGGAGAAGGGCTGTCCTCACACCGCAGCCTGTGTAGCAGCATCCGTGGCCTCTACTCAGCAGATGCCAGTGGAACACACCCCTCCACCCTCACAGGGTCACGTGTCCCCTGCAGAACAAACCTGACTGAGAACCACTGCTTTACTGGGATTAAAGGTCCTACGCTCTCTGTCCCTATCCTGTTACTCCTCGCTCTTAGTCACCCCAGCCGCAATGGCCTCTGCCCTTCTCAAGTCTCCCAGTACTTGCCTGTGCACAGACCATGCCCTTGGTGTTCACTCTTTCTGAAATGTTCTCCCAAATATCCACATGGCATCCAACACTTCTGTATGGACGTTTGTAATTTATCTTATGTAACGTCATCCTTCCCCATAGAATAACATTCCATGAAGGCAAGGATTTTTGTTTTGTTCACTGCTTTGTCTTTGCCAGGACAGTCCTTGGCATATAGTAGATGTTTAATAACGGGGGAGCCTGGTGGGCTGCCGTCTATGGGGTCACACAAAGTCGGACACAACTGAAGTGACTTAGCAGCAGCAGCAGCAACGTATCTATTGACTGAATAATTATTTTGTGTCCTCTTATAAGTAGCATTGAGCAAGTAGGCCAAAGGTATAGATTTTAAAAAAATAACTTATCCCTAATAACACATAAGATTTGAACAGGGTTTTGCTTTTTGTTTTTTTGGCCAGACTTAAATTTTAGTTTATTTACCATCCATGTGATCCTAGGAAAACCTTGTCATTTCTCCAAGCCTTGGTTTCCTCATCTGTAAAATTAGGTTAACACCCGTCTGCCTTTCAGAGTTGTCATGAGACTGAATGAGCACAGCCACTGATTCGTCTCAAGGGGATTCAGAAATGGAAGCCATTTCATTATTCAGTCTGTGTCCCTAAACCATTATAGTTCCTGGTGAGATTCAGCTGCTTCTCATTACTTGAGAACTTGAAACCACAGGAAGTTAAGGGGGTATAATGATTTAATGTTTTGCTTAACATTTCTGGGGGGAAATACAATTGGAAAATCTTGTCTTTTTCGAAGGCCCCTGTTTCCTTTTGAGCATTTTGTTCCTAAAGGGAAGAATTCTTTCCGTGTTTGCGTTGTTGAATTGAATCACATATGCCAATCTGGCTTGTGAGGGGCCGGTGCTCTTACAGATTTTCTTCCCTCCAAGCAGCAGTCGCTTCTGTGACCTTGAGATTCAAGTAGGTGTCTGGGTATGTGACATGAGCCTTGGCTATTTAGTGAGTCTAGGCTTTTTCAGGACCACCTGCCTCTCTGTCTTTCAGAATCCTCCCTGGAAAAGGAGAGGGAGACCCCCAGTCCCATCGACCCCAACTGCGTGGAGGTAGATGTGAACTTCAATCCCGACCCTGCCGACCTGGTCCTCTCCAGTGTGCCCGGCGGGGAGCTCTTCAACCCTCGGAAGCACAAGTTTGCTGAGGAAGACCTGAAGCCCCAGCCCATGATCAAAAAGGCCAAGAAGGTCTTTGTCCCTGATGAGCAGAAGGTAACTTGGCGCATCTGCAGTGGTGAAGGTGCAGCGTGGGCTCAGGGGTCAAGGGGCTTTCCCCAGCTGCTGTTCAGTTTCCCCGGGAGGACCCGCCCTCCTTGGGGACACATCGAGAAAGGCGTGCATTCAGAGCTTTGGGCCACATCCCGCAGCAGTTGAGAGAAAGGCATTTGGGTGGCGTTTGGCCCCAGCTTGACTCCCTGCAACATCTCTTTCCATTCTAGTCGCCGGCTATGCCCGTGCTCCCACTTCCCTGGCTTCAGCCCAGCCCCTGGGCAAGAGCTCAGTTGGCCACAGAAACCGGGATTGAACAAGCCCTCACTTTGAAGGACAAAAGATAGCTGTACATTGCCATGACAGGGATGAGCCAGCAGCCTTCAAGCTGATGGTTTTATAGGAGCTGGGATGGGAGTTGTTGTTCAGTCACTAAGTTGTGTCCGACTCTTTGCGACCCCATGGACTGCAGCACACCAGGCTTCCCTGTCCTTCACCAACTCCCGGAGCTTACTCAAACTCAGGTCTGTTGAGTTGATGATGCCATCCAACCATCTCATCCTCTGTTGTCCCCTTCTCCTCTTGCCCTCGACCTTTCCCAGAATCAGGGTCTTTTCCATTGAGTCGGCTCTTTGCAACAGGACTGGGAGGAGAGGAGGATTTTGTAGTTTTTCCCTTCCCCACTGAGAAAAACTCAGAAAAGGGACTTTTCTCCTAAGCTTTATAGAGTCAGGCAGACCTCAGGTTCCTCATCTGTAAAATGGGAATAACCATACCTGCCTCTTGAGAGGTTTCTGAGGCTTTTACAATAATAACGATGAAAATGGTAAACCTTTATGGGGTCCTTACTATAAGCCAGGCATTGGTATAAGCACCTTGTACATATTAACTCTTCTAATTCTCAGGCAACTCTGAGGTAGTTACTGTAATTACCCCCCATTGTAAAGACGAGGTGGGGAGACATTGTGAGGTTAAGGAACTTGCTCGGTTCCACTGCTAGAAAGTGGCAGAACAAGATGTGAACTCCGGGAACTGGAGTCAGGGTGCAGACCCTCAGCCACAGCCTAAGTGAGGCAGGAATACAGACAGTGCTGTATGTTGGAGCAGCAGAGAGAGACCACTGGTAAGAGGAGGGCCCATCCTTCCACCAGTGGTCCCACTTGGATTCTGTGGGGTCTGTGGATAATGCTCCCTGGGTGTAAGGGCTGGGCCCTTGGGAGTCCCCAGGTCCCAGCTGCACCATGTGGGTTAAAAGAGGAATCGGTGTGGGTGGGGTGGAGTGCTGGCAGGAGGGGAGGGGTGGGTTCTCTCTTGGGAAAGAGGAGAGACCCACCAAAGACGCTTCCCCACAGGACGAGAAGTACTG
Source organism: Bubalus bubalis (assembly GCF_019923935.1). Taxonomy (NCBI): domain Eukaryota; kingdom Metazoa; phylum Chordata; class Mammalia; order Artiodactyla; family Bovidae; genus Bubalus; species Bubalus bubalis. The sequence continues at coordinate 7,453,861 of NC_059160.1, read as the reverse complement.
GACGAGACGCAAGAAGAACAATGTGGCAGCCAAGCGGTCCCGGGATGCCCGGCGCCTGAAGGAGAATCAGATCACTATCCGGGCAGCCTTCCTGGAGAAGGAGAACACGGCCCTGCGGACGGAGGTGGCGGAGCTGCGCAAGGAGGTGGGCAAGTGCAAGACCATCGTGTCCAAGTATGAGACCAAGTATGGGCCCTTGTAACACGCACCCCCGCCGGGGCGCTGCCTCACTTCAGACCTCTGCCCGGGGCCCCTGAAACCCACCCCTGCGTGGAGACTTATGACTCGTCGTGGGCGCATGGCGGCGCACCTGCCCCGGAGCCTTCACGTTCAAGCTTCATTATCACACACGACCAGTGCGGCGACTTCCCTGGGGGCCAGCCTCCTCCCTGGCGGGACTCGAGAGAATCTACGAGGCGGTGAATCAGCCTTCGTCTCTGTCCTTGGCTGTCGCAGCTGGCCCAGAAGGGGACCTCTGGAGCACAGGCCTTCCTCTCCCAGGGGGCCCAGGCTTCCGTGACTCTTCCTCTTCTCCAGCCTGGGCCGAGCCAGGCCCGTATCTGCAGAATGAGTGGTGATGACTGTCGCCCTTACATCTTCTCAGGTAGCTGGGTGCATTTCTAGGCAGGGCGGGTCTGTCATCCTCCCCAGAAAGTCTTAGAGAGAGAAGCCTCTGTTCCCATCTTCCTCAGAGGTAGAAAGACATGCCAGCTCCTCTGTAGCATCCGTGTGGGCACCAGGCCATGGGGGCGTGGTCTGTACGCAGCCGGGGATGACCTTTGCATCTGGGCCTACAGCAGAAGGTCACCCAGCGGTTCCTGGTTCCCTGACCCCGTTTCTCTGTGGCTCGAGGCTTGGGAGGAGGAGGCCCTGGTGAGGGGCTCCCTGTGCGTTCCATCCACTACTGGGAGAGACTCCCAGGGTGGTGGTCTCTGCGCCCTGGTCACCGTGCTCATCTACTCTTCTCCGGGGCACTCGTGGAGGCTGCCTGAGTCTCCTTTGTCCCACCAGACTGGGCCTCTGGGCCTGCTGTTTTTCCTCACCCAGTGATCAAGCTGAGATCTTGGATTTTACCTGAAAAGTCCCCTCATCTGGGAAGCTTAACTTCCTGGAGCGGAGACGCACCTTCTGCATGGTGTTCAGATACCTGGCCTCCACGGCCCCTCCCACCCTCCCCCAGCACCGCGGGTGGAGAGCCGGGCATGTTTCTCTAGAAGCTCCCGTTCTTTCTTGCTCTGCTTTCTCGTGCGGGCCATGCCCGAGCCCGCTCTCCCCGAAAAGCAGAAGAGGGCTTCCTGGTTCTCACTTCAGGATCCACCCAAGTGTGAGCAGCCTAGAGGGCGTCCCCGGGCAGGGCCCCGGTCACCGGGTCCCACCCAGCTCATATGGAAGAACAGGCTCCTGGGACTTGGACATAGGCTAGAAACCCCTCCATCCGGGTCCTAGGAGACGGCCAGCTGTGCAGGCCCGGCCAAGGCGTGGGTGGAGGGGCCAACCTCGCAGCTGCTCCTTCCTCTCATGTCCGGCTGGACTCATCCTTCAGTTCTGCCCGGAAGACTCGTTACAGACATCCGCAGAACCCTCTGCTCGCTGTGGTCAGCCGGGCACCTGGAGATGGGTGTATTTATTTGCTCAGGGCGGGCAGCCTGTGGTAAGGAGGGGTCAGAGGTGACAGGCACACTTTTGTCGCGTTCACCACTGGTTTTATTTAAAGTGGTGGCTCTGAGTCCTGGGCCTTGACCCCTAAAGACTTTTTATAACAGATGTTAAGAGCAGGGGAAGCCATCCACTGGCTGTGGACCACACCCCAGGGGAACACACGGCCCTCCAGGGACCTGCACCCCCACCTCTCCAGGGGACTTGACAAAGGTCCCCGAGGCCGAGGGATGTTGGTGCCCCTCCCCCCTCCCCCCGACTTTGACTTCGTGGTTCTATGAAAACCATGTTAACACTTTCCACTCTTGTAACCACAGCAGGGCAGTTGCATCCAGCATGTCCGTGTCCTGCCCTGGGCAGCTCGCCCGCCCGGGCACTCTCGCTCTGGTCTGGCCACCCACCCAGAGGGCACTTCTCATTTTGTTATTGGGAGAAGAGCCACCAGCTTAAAAGCTCTTCATTTTCTTTGGCCAGAAAGTGTATGGTTTGTGTTTTCTCGGTTTTTTCCCCCCCTCTAAGGGATGGACATTTAGTCTCTGGGTGGCGTCCACTCTCCGACCCCAGCAGGTGTGGTGATGGCCTGCTGTCTCTTCTCTCTGTCCCACTTTCTGCCTGTCTGGGTGCCCTCCCCTTGCACCTCCCCCAACCCTCCCCTGCCCCCCCCAGGCAGTGGGTGTCTGGTTCCTTCCCAAAGTGCTCACTTGGAAAGAGCGTGGCTGCTGGCCTCTTCTAGAAGAGCCCCTTCGAGTCAGGAGTCTGGTGGGGACAGGAAGGAGAGGTCCGTGGAGATTGACATGCTGGGGAAAAGGGTGCTCAGGTAAGCGTGTCTTCTTAGTCCTTGCAGGAGAGGTGGTGCCTCCTCAGTTTCCATCGTGGAGTTGGGAGTCTTCTTGACTCCCTGTTGGGCCCTCTCCATCTTAGGGCTAACGGCCAAAAACTGAGGCTCCTGTCCTCATGTCTTTGACACCCTCTGCAAAGCACCAGAGACGAGAGACGCCAGTGTGAGTGGCTTTCCCTGGGCTTGCAGTGGGCTGGGACGGGCCATCCCTTCCTAAGCACCCCCTTTCACCTCAGTTGCAGCCTCCGAACAGACAAATCATGAATGAGCTGGAATGTTGCAAGAATATGCATATAATAAATGTATTTCTAGACATAGAATACGTATATATTTAGGGAGAGCTTTCACAGTGACCAGCAGTCTTGTGGAGGACCCGGGTAACTCTTACCTTGGCCCAAGGCAAAGGGTTTGCCTGTCTGGGGCCTGAGGTTGGGGAAGGCACGTAGCAGTGACCCTTGACTCTGGGTAAGCATCGCCCTGGTCAGGGGGGACCTGATGTGGCCCTGGCAGGCAGCGTCTGCAGTCGTCCAGTCAGAGGTAGGGTAGCAGGCGAGGGGGCCAGCTGACAAGGGCTGCTCTGTGCTGGGCAGCTCTCCATCCGTGACCCTGGGAGCAAAGGGCTCAAAGCCCCCTGGTTTTCATGGCAAAGCCCTACCACCCCAGAGCTCCTTTAACATCTGTTAATTAAGTGCAATAAATTTTTCTAGAAAATGGCAAAGATGACTTCCAGGTGGATATTGCTGTCTTACAGTGTTGGGGACGCCAGAGCACCACTTGGTTTTATTTTTCTAAGTGCATGTGATGTGACAGAGTGTGTGGGGCTCTGCGCCCTCCCCCGGGAGCTGGCATTCCAGCAGGCCCCTCTCTCCTTCACCCGTGTCGGGGAAGGAGGCACGGCGCAAACCCCTTCTCCCCGGCCGGCGCGGGGCAGATGCGGAGTGTAGCCCACTGGCCTTATGTGCGTGTGTGCGTGCGAGTGTGCCACTGCTGGTGGGCCCGAGTGACGCGGCGGGAGGGAAGCCGGGAATGTATCCTTTTCAAACAAAATTAAATATTTTGAGACGAGAATCACGGGGCTGTCTTTTCTGTCCTCCTTCCCACGTCAAGGCTGAGCCGCCCGAGCCAGTCTGTGCCTGTTTCTTCACGTGGCAGGTGGAAGTAATCCCTGCCCCCTTAGCCACACAGTTCATGAGAAGGGATAAGTGCCGGGCCCCGGAATCGTCCTCAGCAGTTAGAACAAATGAAAGTGCAGCACGGCTGCTTGGAAGGCCAGGGAACTGCTCATGAGAAGTGTCCCCAGACAGAATCCTCAACGGTGCTCGGAGGGGGATTCTTGAGGTTTTCCTTGTTTACTTTTGCCACATTTTCTGTCTACACCATGAGACCGTCACAGTTAAAAGACAAGGTTAAACACGGTGCAGCTGTCTGCTGGGCACTGGAGCTGTCGGGCCGAGCCACTCAGCATTGGCGTCCCCAGGTCCCCTGCTCAGGACAGGCCCAGGCTCCTGGGGTGGGGGCAGAACAGGGTGTCCCACCCTTGGCCGTGCTCACTGCCAACTCCACCGCCCTTCCCACATCTCCGCCCACTCTTGATGCTGCATCTGCTCCGTCCTCGTGTGCGTGCCTGGAGCTGGTGCCTGTGTGCGGCCATGGCCGTTCTCCCTGCTTCCCATGCTGCACGCCGTTCGTACTCCTGTGGTTTAAGGGACCGGTAATCATTTCATTTCTAAGAGGAAAAAACCTATGTTTGGAGTTTGGAGATGGGCCGACAAGGTGGACTTTTTTTAAATGGCCATTTTACAAGAAACACTGAAGCTCAGAAAAGCATTCCTAGACTGTCCTTGGCCTTGGGCTCAGGGCAGTGTCACTTACTCCCATCTTCCCACCAGCTGCACCCTCGGGTCTTCCCATTCCTGACGACTTACAGAGCCTTTCAGCTCAGCCTTCCCCTCCTCCCTGCTCCCAGGACTGTGAGCCTGGGCTGGGTGCTTTGAGGCACTATCTTATTTAAACTTCACAGCAGGAATGTTGTCCCCCCCACTCAAAACCCCACACAGATGTGGAAACCAAAGTTTAGAGAGACGTCATTCAGCAAATATTTATTAAATGTCTATTTTGTGTCAACCCTGCCTCCACAATCAGCTTGGAAAGACAAACATTACACAGAAAAGAATGATGGATGCAGTAAGTGGTGCGGCTGAGGAGACTGGGGAGTCTGGGAGAGACCATTTATATTGGAGGGGCAGGGAAGATCTCTTTGTGGGTGGCGTTTAAGCTAACACCAGAGGATAAAGGGATGTGACCTGCCCCCAAGGCTGCCACACAAGTTGGTCACAGAGCGAAGTCCACGGGCAGCTTCTGACCCCATCCACACACCTCAGTTCCCCGGATAGATGTGACCCAACCAGCTGGCCGAAGGAGTGGACACAGGAAAGCAGTTACAAGAGGGCCCAGGGTGCGTGAAAGCCTGACACCCCAGCCTCCTGTCACTGAGGTTGGGAATAAGATGCCAAGAGGCCCAGGGAGGCAGATGTAACTCAAACAGATCCTTTGGCCCAGGGGTCACATCTTTAGGCAAACAGATCCTTGTACAGGCCTGCCCCACCCCTGAGCCACCTTGTGGCCTCCAGGGGCTGCCCACATGGTTAGCTGACCCAGGTGGCGCTAGTGGTAAAGAATCCACCTGCCAGTGCTGGAGACAGACCTAAGAGACACGGGTCATATCTCCGGGTGGAGAAGATTCCCTGGAGGACAGCATGGCAACCCACTCCAGTATTCTTGCCTGGAGAATCCCATGGACAGAGGAGCCTGGTGGCTACAGCCCATAGGGTTGCAAAGAGTCAGACACAACTTAGCAACTTAGTACATATGCAGCCCTGGGCACAGCTGATTGGTCAAGGAATGAACATGTGACCCAGCTGGGCCTATGAGGCCATTCCCTGAGATTTGTGCCCTTGAGGTCTCTGGAGAAGATCTGTTGTGATCACTGTGTTTTCTGCTCTGGGTGCAAATGCTCTCACCCAGAGTGGAGATTCTTGCGGTCTCAGGAAGCACAGGGGCTATGGCCTGGCGAGCATGTGGCATGCAAGAATATAGGCTTGGAGTTAGTCCCAGGTTCAAATCCGCCTCCATCACCAATCTGGGGTGTGACCTTGGGCAAGTCACTTCCCCTGTCTGGGCTTCTGGTTTTTTATCTATAGAATGGGCCCCAGCCTCACAGGCAGCTCGCACAGAGCGGGTGCTCCCCACGTGGCAGCTGCCACTGTGGCAATGCTGCAGAGGGTACTGACCGACTGGGACATGAGCCTTTAGGGCCTGGTGGCCGTCAGCCATGGCGCAGCGGGCAGGGTGGGGGTGAGGGGGTGTCCACTGGATGATGTGGGATCCAGCCAGGGTTCCCAGGCCCCACCCCCTGAGCTATTTCCCTCTCTGTACAGCAAGGACGTGCAGCATAGATAATGTTCGAGTACCTGACACAGGGCTCCCTCCCGCCCACCTCCCTGGAGGACAAATCCCCCAAAGCTGGACACATGCCCCCTTCCTTGATTATACCCAGTGACCATACAGCTCCACACACCTCCCAGCGGCCGTACCACAGCAGCCCAGTTGGCAGCTCCTGATGTCAGCACCTAATCCAGGAAAGCTGCCAGCCAGAGATGGGGCTGAGCAGCAGAGGAAATGGAAGACAGGTTTGAAGGCGGGTGCCCACAGCCCCCCAGCCAGCCCTCCCTGTGCCCTCCTCAGCGTCTCGCTTCGGCAAAGCCTGCCAGTCAAGCTGGCCGACGCCTGAACCCAGAGGGGCAGGGGCTGCTGCGCGGTGCACCAGGCTCAGCCTCCTTCAGCTCCCAGGCTGCAGGGGCCTCCAGGCTGTGGAGGGGGCAGCCACTCCCGCCTATACTCCAGGCTGAGTCCAAGTCCCAGTGGGGTGGGGGCTTGGGGGCTGTGGGAAACAGAATGGGCTGGAAGTCAGCAGGGCCGTGTTGCTCGGGCCTGAAGAGCGTGACTGTTTTCCTGGGGTCTGACCCAGGCCTGTTGAAGGCTGGAGCATGCCTCCAAGTCCAGGTCTCTGAAGAACTGCTAGACCAAGCTCAGATCGCCCTAGGAGCCCACCCTAGAGCCTTCCAAGGCCTCTGGGGTGTGGCTAGAGCAAGTGGTGGTGCCCAAAGCTGGGATCAGAGTTTTGAGCTGGGAGCCAGTGCCAAACCCACCAGACTTGCTAGGCTCCTTCTTGCTTGGGGCCTCAGTTTCCCCATCTGCCCCAAACACCAGACTTGTGGATCTCAGTACTGATATCTAGACTGGGGAACTCCCCAGGGCTTTGCATGGGGTGTTTGGGCAAGCCAAGCCTTACCCTTCCTCTTTTCTCTGCCTCACAAACTCCTCTCCATTCCTCCAGGCCCCAGTCAGCTGTCACTTCCACCAGGAAGGCTTCACCAGCACTACTGAGAACCAGTAGCTGCTCCTGCATGGTCCCACACCACACCTTCTTTGGCAGGTCCCCCCAGCTAGGCCCAGTCCCTCCCTTACCCTGAGGTGAAGATACTATGAGTTAAAACTTGTGAAATGCTTAGAACAGTGCCTGGCACGGAGCAAGCAGCCATGAAAAGTGAAGTGAAAGTCGCTCAGTCATGTCCAACTCTTTGCGACCCCATGGACTATATAGTCCATGGAATTCTCCAGGCCAGAATACTGGAGTGGGTAGCCTTTCCCTTCTCCAGGAGATCTTTGCAACCCAGGAGTCCCACATTGCAGGCAGATTCTTTACCAGCTGAGCCACCAGGGAAGCAAGCCGCCGTAGGTGCCAGCTATTACTCTCATCACCACCTGTATTTGACAGGTGAGGAAGCCGAGGTTCAGAGAGCAGAAACGACTTGTTCTAATTCCACTTCCTGTCAGTGGTAGAGCCAAGATTTGGACACAGACAGCCCAACTCCAGGGCCCTCTCTCTCAGCCTCCCTGCCTCCAGTAACCCAATCCCTCCCCGAGGGTACCCATCCTGTCTCCATGCACCTGGGAAATGCCCCTGAGATTCTCTCTCTCCTGGGTCATCAGTCCCTCTCCACAAGATCATTCTGTCAGCCCAAAACATACTATAAGATCTTCCATCCTAAAAATTAAATAACGGAGTCCTCACGGCTCCCCAGCTACCACCATCTATCTGCTCCCTGTATAGTGAACTTCCACAGGCCCCCTGAGACTTCCACCGTCCACTGAAGCCACCTTCGCAGGGTCACCCTGGAGACTCCCTTGGTGTAGCCACATCAACCTGGGTCAGTCTCAAGCTCATCTTTCTTGACTTCTGAGCAGCGTTCAGCCCAGCTGCCCACTCCGGCCTCCTTGAGACCCTTTCCCCACCAGCTCCAGGTTCGCCTTCCTCCCTGGCTGTTCCTCCTGTCCCTCTGAACTCTAAATATCAGAAGCCCCAGGGTCAGCAGGTGGCCAGCTCCATGCCTGGAGCGCCATCCATACCCCAGCAACTTCCTCTGGTGTCTTCGGCCTCACCCTCTGCCCCAAGCTGCAGACTCAGTGCCTCCTCCCGCTCCCTCACCAGCTCTGCCTTGACCTGCCCAGAGGCGCCTGGTCTCCCTACACCTGCTCCTCCTCAGTCTTCCCTTCAAAAGAAAGGGCCCCACCGTCCCTCGGGTGCTCATAACAGAGCCCTGGGGTCATCCTAGATCACCTGCTTTATCTTACAGCCCCATCCAATCTGTCCACGGTTCTTGTCAGTTCTAGAATCCAGCCACGTCTCCCTGCCCCCAAACACACCCCATGGTGAATGAGCCATCGTATGTCCTGCCTGGGTTCCAGTAGCCTCCTCCGGCTTGCCTGTTTTTACTCTGCAGCCTGTCCTCCTCACAGCTGCCTACAACTGCGTCATATCCCGTGGTTCCCAGCACGCTCAGAAACAAACTCAAACTTGTCAACACGGCCTAAAAGGCCCTTTGAGACCTGGCCACCTACCCCATGCACTTCCCCGCCCTCTCCACTCCTCTGGACCCTTTTGCTCCTCCTGGGTCACGGCCAAGCCCTTCCCATCTCAGAGCCTTTGCACTTGCCATTCTGTCTGCGTGGAGTGCTGTCCCCGAGATCTTCTCAGCCCAACCCCATTCTCTGTGCCTGGCCTGCCTGGTGCTTGGTACATAGTTGTTCTGTTGCTAAGTTGTGTCCAACTCTTTGTGACCCCACAGACCGCAGCACGCCAGGCTTCCCTGTCCTTCACTGTCTCCTGGCGTTTGCTCAGACTCATGCCCATTGAGTTGGTGGTGCCATCCCCACATCATAGTACCACCTCACTAAGTTCGTTCGCTGAACCTAAAGGGAAAGGATGACCTCACCAGGGACAGTGTAGCAGGAGTGCCTTTGCCACCACCAGGTGGCGCTGCAGACACATCCCTGGGCAGTGACCTCTGGTCCAGCCTCCAGATTCATCCTCTCAGCAAACCTAGCACGGCCTCCCGTGCCAGGCGGTGCTGAGAGGCACCAGCTGCCTTGGCCCCGCCCAGCCTGCCCTCCAGCTGCTACTGGCGGACACGGTCTAGGGGCATCCAAAGAGCCTTGGAAGGAAGGGAAAGCTGTCTGCCTCCGAGGGCCTGGACTTCTAGGCTCTCTCTGGGGAGGGAGTGGATATGTAAGCCTGAGACAGTGGGGTGGGGAGAATGGGTGGCTCAGCAAATGGGAGCAAGGCGTCTGGGATGAGGAGTTCTGGGGAGTCTGCCCATCGAGCCGGGGTTTGCATTCCACCTTCCTCTGTCTTCTGTATGACTTTGACAAGCCCCAAAGAGGACATCAGCCCTTGCCCAGCCTTCCAGGGCAGCTGTAAGGAGTCAGTACAGTTCAGTCACTCAGTTGTGTCCAACTCTGGGACCCCATGGACTGCAGCATGCCAGGCTTCCCTGTCCATCACCACTGGTGAAGGGAATGGCAAACCACTTCAGTATTCTTGCCTGGAGAACCCCATGAACAGTGTGAGGAATCAAGGCTGCCATTTTCAAATGGACTTTTCAAGTAGAGTCTCGTTTTCAGCCACAGTCTTCTCCAGAAGGCCAGCATATGAAACTGATATAAAAGAGGTGTTTCATCAGCATATGTTTCCAAGCTCAGGGTGCTGACAGGTCCTCAGTGTAAAGTCACTTGAGAGGGTAAGTGTGTGACAAGTTTGACGGACACGCACCCTGCCCGGGGTGTGGGTTAGGGCCGTGGTGCCTCTGGGAGCTGCCTCAGCACCCAGTTTATTTCTGCAGCTTGTTTGAGCAGCATTCAGAAAGCCTCGAGGTCCACAGGCAACAAGCTGTTTCTAAAAATGAATCCAAATCAATCCTCAGTGACAACCCTAAGGCCCAGTCAAGGATTTCAGGTGTCTATAGAGCCTGATGACCCTCCAGCCTTAGAAGTGGGACCCTGGCAAGCCCCTTACCCTCTCTGGGCTCCAGGAGGCACAGCGGGCTGTGATCCACCTCCAGGGGCCCATCTGTTTACTCTGGCAAGTCTGGATTTGGTGGTCAGAGATATTTAGCCAATGGCCTGGCTCCCTGTGGCCCTCAGAAGCCTGGTGGATGCAGTCAGACAGCAGAACATATGTGGAGAGAACTTTCAAGGAAGGGCTGGGGACTCAGCAGGGCTGTGGGAGACAGGGTAGGCAGGGTGAGGTGGGGTGGGGTCGGAGGGGGCAGGAGCTGACTAAGCCCTGAGAGTTTAAAAATAAACCCTGAGTGCTGTCAGCCACAGCCGGCCACGGCTCCCAGGCCCTGGTGACATCACCGGGGCACAGGATGTCCCTGCCAGGGCTGGAGGTGGGGACACAGCAGGGCGGAGGGGTCCTCATCTGCCCTTTCTGCACCTGGGTGCTGTTTGCGTTTGGGGAGAGCCAGCCTAGGTTGTCACCGTCCAGAGGGGCTGCCCGGGGCCCCTCCTCCCCCAACACTCAGGAGTATTTCATTTTGCATTTGAGAAAACTGAGGCCCAGGGAACTTGTGTCTTGCCTGAGGCCCCTTCCTTTGAGGGATTTGGCAGCTCCAGAACTGGAAGCTAGCAGGGCTGGCCCTCAAGTAGTGACTCTTGAAGTCTAGTGGGCACGGGGTGGGGAAGCATTTGGGGAGAAGGCTCACTTGGACGAGGGCAGGGGGAGGCACCAAGTAAGCAAACGCCTAGGACCAGGACCACGTTCAACCCTGTTCAGAACAAACACGGTCTGATCTGGAGGAGGGACTGGCAGGGCTCAGTGCTGCCCCCATTTTCCAGATGAGGAAACTGAAACGCAGCACAAAATCACCTACTCCAGGCCTCACAGCACATCACGCCTGGTGCGGATGGGGTCCCGTCTCTCCTGGCAGTGCCCTGTTTGAGATTCTGGAGCTGGCTGGGGGCTGCATGGATGGCTGCCATGGGGATGCAGGGGAGAGGCGGGAGGGAAGCCCTGCCACCGCTGCTGTCAGGGTGTCCTGTGCGGCCTCTCTCCCATCCCTCCTCCATGGGCTCCAAGCCCCTACTCAGGACCACGTCTGTCCTCTCGGCCTGGCCAAGAGTCTCCCTGAACATCCAGCCTCATCCCTCACCATGTTCCTGACACTCAGACCTGCTGAACTGCTCATAGATTCCTTCAGAGATTGCTATTTCAGGCCTCTGAGCAGTTGAACAAGATGTTCCCGCTGCCGGAATGCCCCCTCCTGTATCGAATCTTCGTGGGGACTCCTATTCATGCTTCACAATTCCGCTGTGAGCCATCATTGCTCCATCAGGTCACGGTTATCACTGTGACGGTAACTGCTGTTTGCTGCCTGCCTCTCTTCCTGGACTGGCAAGTCTTAAGGCCGAGCACTACTCCAAACCCAGGGCTTGGATGAATGAATTAGACTGAGCCTTATAAGGTGTGGGCAAGGCCCATTTTGCAGGAGAATGGTGGGATCTGTTGTATCCCTTAGTTGGCTTTTCTGATGGGGTTGGGAATGTTGCATGAAGGCCACAATTCATTCTCTGGCCAAGTCCCCCAGTCTACCCTCCCCCCAGGCCCTTAATTGCTCTGCCCTAACCTCTCCAATGGATCATCTAAAAAGCAAGAGAGTTCCAGAAAAACATCTATTTCTGCTTCTTTATTGACTATGCCAAAGCCTTTGACTGTGTGGATCACAATAAACTGTGGAAAATTCTGAAAGAGATGGGAATACCAGACCATCTGACCTGCCTCTTGAGAAACCAATATGCAGGTCAGGAAGCAACAGTTAGAACTGGACATGGAACAACAGACTGGTTCCAAATAGGAAAAGGAGTACATCAAGGCTGTATATTGTCACCCTGCTTATTTAACTTACATGCAGAGTACATCATGAGAAACGCTGGGCTGGAGGAAGCACAAGCTGGAATCAAGATTGCCGGGAGAAATATCAATAACCTCAGATATGCAGATGACACCACCCTTATGGCAGAAAGTGAAAAGGAACTAAAAAGCCTCTTGATGAAAGTGAAAGAGGAGAGTGAAAAAGTTGGCTTAAAGCTCAACATTCAGAAAACGAAGATCATGGCATCTGGTCCCATCACTTCATGGGAAATAGATGGGGAAACAGTGGAAACAGTGTCAGACTTTATTTTTGGGGGCTCCAAAATCACTGCAGATGGTGATTGCAGCCATGAAATTAAAAGACACTTACTCCTTGGAAGGAAAGTTATGACCAACCTAGATAGCATATTGAAAAGCAGAAACACTACTTTGTCAACAAAGGTCCGTCTAATCAAGGCTATGGTTTTTCCTGTGGTCATGTATGGATGTGAGAGTTGGACTATAAAGAAAGCTGAGCGCCAAAGAATTGATGCTTTTAAACTGTGGTGTTAGAGAAGACTCTTGAGAGTCCCTTGAACAGTAAGGAGATTCAACCAGTCCATCCTAAAGGAGATCAGTCCTGGGTGTTCATTGGAAGGACTCGTGGTAAAGCTGAAACTCCAATACTTTAGCCACCTCATGCAAAGAACTGACTCATTGGAAAAGACCTTGATGCTGGGAAAGATTGAGGGCAGGAGGAGAAGGGGACGACAGAGGATGAGATGGTTGGATGGCATCACCGACTCAATGGACATGGGTTTGGGTGGACTCAGGGAGTTGGTGATGGAGAGGGAGGCCTGGCAAGCCGCGGTTCATGGGGTATCCAAGAGTCTGACAGGACTGAACTGAACCTCTCCTTTCCATCCTGCTCCATCAAACCAAAGAAGGGGTAGGTAGTTCCAACCTGCCACCCTCCTGCTGTCTGCTTTTTCCCTTCCCCAAAAGCAACCATAGGACAGACCGTTCCCAAATCTTAGAAAGCTCAGAATTCTCCTAGGGAACCGTGCTTCAAATGCAGAATCCCAGGCGTCATTCCCGGGAGGCCCACGCAAAGGGACCTGGAGCGGAACCCCGGAACCCGCATTGCAAGAAGCCTTCCAGTGGCCCCAAGGATCCTACTTTTGGAACTTCCTGGCATGCCATGACCACCAGGGAGGGAGAGCCAGGACCTGGGGCTGGGGATGACCTCGGATGGTAGTTGCCAGGCTTAGGCGCAGGGCTTCCTCTGTCTACGTGCCAAGGTGGGCCCAGAAGCCCGCATTTGCTGCACCAGCTGCGTGTGCAGGCCTCAGCGCCGGGCTTGCAGCCGCCCTCCCTCCGTGCTGGGGAGACAGACGCGGTTATAAATAACAGCGAGGCCGGGTGGATGAAGTAAGTGCGAGCAGGGAGGCAGGAACCGCCGTCGGCGAGCGGGGGAGGCAGAGGCACTCCAGAGGGCCAGGAGATCCCTCGGGTCCCGGGTGACCTTAGGGACAGGGTGGGGGGGGGGGGTGCGGGGTGCGGGGAACCTCCGGGCCTCGAGGCGGAGCCGAGGCGCTGCCGAGCTTCCAAGCCAGGCCCAAGCGGGAGGAGTGACCAGGCCGGGTCAGGCTCTGGAGAGGAGGCTGCGCGGCGCCAAGGCCGGGCACTGGGGAGCCAGTGAGGGGCTCTGAGTACAGGGCTCCCCCACGCCCCGGGGAGCGGCCTCGGCCCCTCCGCACGCCCAGCCCCGGCCTTGGCGACTTCGCCGATTCTGCTTTAGGCCTTGGTCTCCCCAGTGTCAGGCCCCCCTGGTACCCTAGCTCTCAGGGGCCGAGGACGGGGTTGCGGGAGGTGGAGGGGTGGAGGGGCGCGGAGGGGGCTGCCCTGGTGTCGAGAAGACAGAACAGCCGGGCTCTTCCCGGGAACTGCTCTTCCCCCAGCGGCTCCCCTCCCCTTCCCCGTCTGCACTGACGTTCGCCCCGCCCCGCCCCGCCCCGCCCCGCCCCGCCGCGCCGCGCCGCGCCCTGGCGCTTGCCCCACCCTGCACTGGCGCTCGCCCCGCCCCGCGCCGCAGGTTACGTAACCCCGCCCCCGCCCCGCGCCCTCCCTCTCGCACTCTGCTGGGGTTGGGGATCTAGCAAAGGATTGGTCTGGGCCCTGTCTCTCCGCGTTAGTTTTCCTCTCCCAGCACTTTCCCCTTCTACTTAGCGCCAGAGGGGAAACTGAGGCAGGTGTCCAGCAGAGCACAGCCAGCGGGGCGGTGCACGGGGGGATGCTCTCGCCCGGATCTTGGGGCCCCCGGGGGAGCCTAGATTGCGGTGAGAGCCCCAGCTCCGGGTGGGGCCCGCGGCTTCCTCCTCTGAACAAAAGTTCCCTCCCTGGCCTTGACCCTGGGGGCTCTGGAGGTCCCCTGCTGAGGAATCTTCCGCACTGCGCACTGCGCGTGGGCCACCAGTATCTTGAATTCTAAAGTCAGGCAGTGAGGCCCAGTGGTGACTGATCCCTCCACCCACCCTCTGAGTGACCTTGGGTAAATTGCCTCTGAGTCTCAGTGTCCCCACCTAGGAAATGGGGCTGCTCACGGGTCCTCCTTCTCATGTCCTAGGGAAGAACCCTGCATGTCAGCACCTGCTGGGTACTTAACAAGGTAACTATGAACTGTCCGTCTCCTCCACTCACCCCTCCCAGGACCTGACACAGTGCAGGGCCTGGGCCTGGCGCTGGGCTGGTAGGCGGTGCCCCCGCCCGGCCAGTCAGCTCCCAGTGGACCTTGGCTTTTGCCCAGGCAGCACGTGGTTCCGGTCTGCCCTGTGGCCTGGCTGGCAGCTGCGGCTGGGTGGGGGCTGATCCTGCAGGGGCCACTGGTGATGCACAGCAGACCCTGCCCAATTGCCCTCCCACAAGACCCCTGGGAGCACCCGGGGGTTCCCTGCAGTGCCACCCTTGTTTGCACTCTCTGAGATAGCCCACCCAACATGTTTTGAGCACCTTCTACAAGCAGGCTTTGGGATGAGAGAGATATCTGCCCAGACCTTTGTGGTGCTTAGACACAATGGGAGCCTCAGTCTCTTTCATCTGCAACATGGGGATAATCACACTTCCCTTCCCTCTTGCTTAGCCTCTGCCAGGATGAGATGAAATGCCTCGAGCCCTGCTCCCCTTTATCGGGCCTGGAGTGTGAGCCCAGGGCTGTATGTTCATTTTACCTTCAAACAGCACCTTGAGATGAGAGCTGGTGCCCTTTTACAGTTGACTGCAAGAGGTGGAGTAACTCCTCCAGGCAGGTGATCAAAAGTCCTGGTCTGCCCAGGCACAAAGGCACTTTCAGTGGGAAAACCAGGAGTCACTAGGCCACATGCATCTCACAGGTGACAGTGTCTGAGTGCAAAGTCTGGCAGTCCGGCTCCGGAGGCCGCATGCAACAGCACCAGACCGTCTTTTCCTCCATCCATATTTGCTGAATGAGCAAAAACATCTCTCCCCTGACCTGCCCCCAAACCTTGCTGAGCACCTTGGCTCACAGTCTAGTCTGCTCTCCACCAAGAGAGACCTAAGGGAAGCAAATGTGGTCTCTGAGTTCTGCTGCTGAGTGTCTAGTGCCCCCTCCCTCATTCTGCTCTGCAGAGGGAACCCCCAGGGTCCACCCATCAGGCTCCTCCCTGTTGGGGGAGGCTGGGTTCCCTTGGGGGGGGGCCACTGCTCCTTGATATCAGTTGTCCCTTTGTTCTATATCTCAGTTTCCTCACCTGTAAAAGGAGGGTGATAAAGCCTGCTTTCCCGGCACCCAGGAGGCCCTCAATATATTGATGTAAATGTTGTTATAATGTGGTGACTATAGCAAACTGTTCCATCAATGATTCCCTCTGTGAGGGTGACTATCCTAAATGCTGTCTGTGCACACCTGCATGTGTGTGTGTGTGCACACGTGTGTACCCACTCAGCCGTGTCTGACTCGTTGTGACCCCATTGACCATAGCCCATCAGACTCCTCTGTCCATGGGATTTTTTCAAGCAAGAATACTGGAGTGGGTTGCCATCCCCCCCACCCACCAGGGGATATTCCCCACCCAGGGATCGAACCCTTGTCTCCTGCGTCTCCAGCATTACCCAATTATAGCAAACTATTCCATCAAGGGCTTCCTCTGTGAGGGTAACTATCCTAAATGCTTTCAAGTACTAAAGCCCAGGGAAGTTGATGCCATTTTCCAAGTGGAGTTCTGTGTCCCAGGGAGGTTGTGAACTGCCTCAGGCCACAGCAGTGAGGGACAGGACCTTGGTTTTCAGGGTTCTATATTCTTGGCGAGCTTACCTCGAGTGACAGCGGCTGCAGGTGACATGGAGCCACTAAGGCCCAGGGTAGGGAGCGATTGCTGAGGTCCCCACAGGGCGCCAGGCCCCCTACCTGCCTCCTGGATAAGCTGGTCCGTTCCTTGCCCAAGGTGGCAGGACAGGTTGTAAGAACCAGCCTTTGCTCGGGCCAGGCTGCTCCCCCCAACATTGGGCTGGCTGCCAGAACCCTCTGCCAGCCACTGTTCCCTGTCCACCAGCCAAGCTGTGGAGCAGTCCAGGACATTGTGTCCAGAGAGAGGGCCAAGTGGGCCCCTCGCCCCTGGCCGATGACCTCCCGCTCCACCCCTCTGGGCCTCAGGCCAGCCTTCCCTGTCCCCGGGCCTGGCACGCCTCAGCCCCTCCTGGCTCTCTGTGAGCCCTGCTGAGGAGGGGTGCCTGCTGCTCCAAACCATGCCCTCTCCCCAGAAAACGACCCCTGTCTAGAGAGACAGGCTCCCTGGTATCCTTTCCCACAAAGCCAGCTGGATTCCTGAGAAGCATGTTTTCCTGCCCCTGGCAGTTCTGCTCTGCCTGTCCCTGTCCCCAAATCCAGCCAGGCCCAGGTGAGAGGTCCCCTTGGGCAGAGAACCAAGATGGGACAGGCCACGACCT
This sequence comes from Bubalus bubalis, assembly GCF_019923935.1. NCBI lineage: Eukaryota > Metazoa > Chordata > Mammalia > Artiodactyla > Bovidae > Bubalus > Bubalus bubalis. The sequence continues at coordinate 7,437,155 of NC_059160.1, read as the reverse complement.
TGTCTCCCCGCCCTTCGCGGCCCAGGGCTAAGAAAGCTGAGCTGCAGAGACAGGTGGGGGTTTGGGCAAAGCCCCACAGTGGCTGAGAGTTAAGAGTTCACGGAGAGTGGGGCAGGCAGGGGGCTGCCTTGGGGAGTGGGGGCACAGAGAGGGGAGGAACACAGAGGCTCCCTCCCCACGGCCCGCTGCTGCCCCCTCTGCCAAGTTCTCCCATGTGGTTTTGTTTCCCTGAGGGTATTTTTCTCATCTGTTTATCAGGTTTACTATTTATCTTGCCCAGTGGAACATGAGCCCAGTGCGGGCAGGGACTATGACTTGTCTCACAGCTTTATCGAGGAATAATTGATAGACAGTGATGATGGTTTCATAGCATATAATATGTCAAAACAGGAGATTTTCAGTCACCCCCCAAAATTCCTATGTTCCCCTCTTTAATCCCTCCCTCCTGCCCCTTCCCCTCCTCCTCCTGTCCCCAAACAACTACTCACCTGCTTTCTTTTGCCGCCTGATTAGTTTACATTTTCTAGAATTTTCCATAAGCAGATTCAAACAGTATGTTTTTTTTTTTTTTTGCTCTTTCACTCAGCATTAATATTTTGAGCTTCATTCATGTATCAGTACTTTTTTTTTTTTTTTTTAATTCCTGTGTAGTTTTCCATAGTGTGGATTACCAGGGTTTGTTCAGCCATTCACCTCCTGAAGGTCATTTGGGTTGCTTACAGTTTAGGGCAAACACATAAAGCTGCTATGAACATTTGTATACAAGTCTTTGTATGGACATTTATTTCCTTTTCTTCTTGGTGAATAGAATGGAATGGGGGGTGGATCAGCTTGTAGATAAATGCTTAACTTTTATTTTTTATTTATTATTATTTTTTTAATGCTTAACTTTTAAAGAAGCTTCTAAATTATTTTCCAAAGTGGTTGTGCCATTTTCCATTTCCACCAGCAGTGAATAATTGTTACTAATTCCTCGAACCTATGTCTCCTGGCATTGGCAGGCGGATTCTTAACCACAAGGCAGTCGGAAACTGCCCTGATAACTGACTTGTAACATTGTATTAGTTTCAGGCTGCAACATAATGATTTGATACTTGTATATACTTTGACATAGTATAGTTGACTTTTGAAAGTTCCTCATGGATTCTCTATGAAAACTCTTACAAAGACTGTTTTGCAAATGTCTTCTTCCAGTCTGGCTTGTCTTTTTATTCTCTTAATAGTATCTAAGGGAAGTTTTTTATTTTGATAAAGTCCAACTTATCAGTCTTTTATGGATCATTCTTTTGGAGTCCTAAGAAATCTCTGTATAACTTAAGATCACAAAGATTTTCTCTTCTCTTTCCTAAAAATTTTTATTGCACGGGGTCTTTGTTGTGGCACGCAGGCTTTCTCTAGTTGCGACTCAAGGGCTTCTCGTGGCAGTGAGCAGGCTTCTCTTGTTCGGGCCACGGGCTTTAGGGCCAGTGGGCTCAGTACTTGTGGTGCATGGGCTTAGTTGTCCTGCAGCATATGGATCTTAGTTCCCTGACCAGGGATGGAACCTGAGTCCCCTGCATAGGAAGGCGGATTCTCAACCACTGAACAGCCAAGAAAGTTTCTCTTCTGTTTTTGTTTGCTGCTGCTGCTGCTGCTAAGTCACTTCAGTTGTGTCCAACTCTGTGTGACCCCATAGACGGCAGCCCACCAGGCTCCCCCGTCCCTGAGATTCTCCAGGCAAGAACATTGGAGTGGGTTGCCATTTCCTCCTCCAACGCATGAAAGTGAAAAGTGAAAGTGAAGTCATTCAGTCGTGTCCGACCCTCAGCGATCCCATGGACTGCAGCCTTCCAGGTTCCTCCGCCCATGGGATTTTCCAGGCAGGAGTACTGGAGTGGGGTGCCATTGCCTTCTCCGTCTGTTTTCATTTAGATGTCTTATAATTTTAGTTTTACTTTTCCACCCTCTGGATATCTCTGTCACTTCATGAAGGAGGTCATCTGCACTTACTGTGCCCACAGCTTTACTCCCTCGAATCTCTGCTTTCGAGTCTTGTTCCTTTTCCTGCCTCTCTACCCGCTGCAGTGCTGAGTCTAGTTGCCATTGTACTTGGCATGTGTGCTGGGCTGTAGCTACTCCCCCATGACCCTCTATCGACCCTCTGAAAAGCCTTTAGGCTGGATAGGGGCCCCCTCTGGGACACTTAGGCTTCCCTGGTGGCTCAGACAGTAAAGTGTCTGCCTGTAATGTGGGAGACATGGGTTTGATTCCTGGGTTGGGAAGTTCCCCTGGAGAAGGAAATGGCAACCCACTCCAGTACTCTTACCTGGAGAATTCCATGGATGGAGGAGTCTGGTGGGCTACAGTCCATGGGATCGCAAAGAGTCGGACACTTTTACCTTCACTGGGGCACGTATGGCTCCCTGAGCATCATTCTGCCCTGGAGCTGAGCCTGCAATGGAAGCGCGGAGTCTTAATCACTGGACCACCAGGGAAGTGCCTTCATTCCACCAGCAGTCCCCCTGTCCTCCAGCAGGCCCATGCCCAGAGCCCGGGTCAGGACCTACCACTGAGAAGGGGCTCTGGGAAGGTTTGTTGATTGAAGCTGTGAGAGAACTCTTTCTCTCTGCTCCCAGCCTGAGCAGCTGGGGCAACCTGGGGATGAGTGACAGCACTCGCATTGGAGATTAGATCCCAGCTCGCCTTCTGGGCTGGGGGGCCCGTGATGTTGCCCTGAGAACCTCTTTAGCCTCATCCTGTGCTGCTTGCCCGTCTCTTGTTGTTTAGTCACTAAGTTGTGTCTGACTCTTTTGCGACCCCATGGACTCTGTCCATGGGATTTTCCAGGCAAGAATACCAGAGTAGGTTGCCATTTCCTTCTCCAGTCCCTTGTTTATGGCTGGTCTTTTCATTCCCTGGGCACACCATGCTTGTTCCTGCCTCACCCCTGGATGTGTGCTGTTCTCTCTGCTAACACTGTTGTAATTCAGGTCGCAGGTTGAAAGCTCCCTCCTTGGGATGGTTTGCCTTCCCCCGACCACCCAATCTCAAGGGGTTACTTGGTCACTGGCTGCCATCCCCAGTTTTGATTGTCTTAGTGGAGCATCCTCACCATCTGATATATCCATCACTTGTTTTTTTGTGGTTCATAGAAAATAGCTTCATGAAGACACCTGGGGGACTTCCCCGGTGGTCCAGTGGTTACAACTCCATGTTCCCAATGCAGAAAGTATGAGTCCCATCCCTGGTTGGGGAACTACCCGCATGCTGCATGCCTGGACCCGTGTCCAGCACTAATGGGGGCTCCGTATAGCATAGAATGTTAATCCTTGAATGTTGGGTGATTTCCTACTGCAGGTGAGGGCAGAGCCGGCCTCAGAAGCCAGATGTCCAGGTGGCTGGGCCAGGCGTCTTCTCCTCCCTGGACTCACCCAGCCCTGCCACAGCCCAGTAGGATTCTGAGCGAGTCCTCATGCCTGCGGGGCTCTCAGCCCATCGCTCTTTGCTCCCCTCTCTGGGGAAGGTGCCACAGCCCATGGTCCAGGGCCCTCACCAGGGCTCGGGACCCAGTGGGGCAGGAAGAGGTGCTGGCCCAGGGTCCAGCCCCAGTGGCCTAGCTGGACAGGGGCCGAGACTCACTGCCTCTTGTACAAATGGGACAGAAGTCAAGGGGAGAGACAGATATCTGAGGTTACACAGAGTCGGCAGCTAAGAGGAGCCATTTCTTTTGCTGGCAGTTGAAATTCCCCAAATTAAAACCCAGCAAATCAGCAGGTTCCTGTCGCCCGGGCGGGTCCCAGCCTGCCCTTAGGCCCTGCCCACTCAGAACTTGGCCAGAGTGGCCAGATCCAGGGAAGGGAGGGCAGAGGACAGGCGTGTGGCCCTCCACCCTGTGACTCACTGGGGGGCGGTGGCAGTGAGGGGCCCAGACAGCGGCATCCCCTTGGCCTTGGGACTGGCACTGATTCAGGCAGGCGGTGGCAAATGGAGCCGGGTTCTCCCGCCGCCATGACTCACCCCTCCCCGCCCACCTGCTCTCCAGGGAGAAACTCCCAGGCGGTTTCGGGGCTCACATCGGGAGTGACGGGCATCCTTCCCAGGACACTGCCTTGCTGGGCGACAGCAGCTTCCCACCCCTGCAGAGGGCAGGCAGGGGGCCAGCCTAGCATCTGCCCTGGGAATGGAGTCTCTTTTTTCTGCCCCAGCCTGGTCTTGCTGTCGGCACGGTTGGGTTTCTGCCTGTGTGCTGAATCAAGGAAGCCTCCTGGACTCGTTGGCTGGTGGTGTTTGAGGATGGATGATTATGGCCTTGATGATGAAATGATACTTGTCATTTACTCTGGGCCAGCCACCATGCTCAGCATTTCCCACTCACTATTGTAGTTAATTTTCACAAGTAGGTGTAATTATTATCCCCATTTTAGAGGTGAGGGAACTGAGGCACCAGAGTAGGTGGAGTGGTTGCTTGAGGTCACCCAGCTCGGGAGTGGCAGGGTTGGGACTGGAGCAGAGTCCAGACGCCTCCCTGCTGGGTGCCCTCTTGACACATTCCCTGGGGAGGGGCCATGGCCTTGCCCTGCCCCTTCCTGGCTCTTTTTCACCTCCTGATCCCTGGGCTCCCAGGCCCCCTGTGCATACCTATCCTGTCACTGCTGTCCCTCTGCGCCCGGGGCAGTGGGTGCTCACGGAGCGTTTGTGAATAAATGAGCCCTTTCCCCAAGGAATTCTGGGTCTACCCGAACGTTCTTTCTCCCCTGACCCCCAGGTCTCCCACTGCCCCACTTCAGAGCCAGCCGTTGATGATTAAATGGACGCACGGACATATGAACCAATCATTCTGTGCCTGAGCTGTGGAGAATTTGGAGGTGTGTTCGAATCTGGAGTCTCTGGTCTACTCTTTAGTCGCAGCACGTGGGCTTCTCCTTGCCGCGGCTTCTCGTGTGGAGCACGCGTTCTAGGCTCCTGAGCTTCAGCAGTTGCAGCCCCCGGGCTCGGTAGTTGCAGCTCCCGGGCTCTGAAGCACAGGCTCGGTAGTTGTGGCGCATGGGCTTAGTTGCTCCGTGGCACGTGGGATCTTCCCGGATCAGGGATCAAACTGGTGTCTCCTGCACTGGCAAGTGGATTCTTTACCACTGAGCCACCAGGAGCCCTGGCGTTTGTTCTTTCAGCTGGAGGGGCTGGCTGGGGAGGTGATCTTGGCACCTGAACTGGGCCTCCAGGTGCCTCCCCCAGGCCTGCCAGCTCCCTGGCACGTGCACAGGAAGTGGGACTGAGTAGCTGGGGCCCAGCTCTAGCAGGGTCTGTGCTAGGTGTTTTATTTATATTAACATAAATAGGGGTGAACATGTGAGGGGCCCTGGGGCCCACAGGCAGTGAGCTGCCTGAGCCCAGGGACACAGAGACAGGCTGGGCTGCTCCCTGCCAGGCCGGGAAAAGGGAGACCTCTGCCAGGCCTGGCACCCTGGACTGGGGCCTCGCTCAACAGGCTCTGTTGGGGGAAGCGGCCCATGGAGGGGCTGGACATCAAGGGCTCCTGGGACCTCGTGCAGATGTGGGGTGCCTGGCTTGAGAGCTTCTAGGTCCAGTTCACACACTTGGGTGGGCAGGGATTGGTGGTGTCCTATTTGGGGGGGGCAGTTAGGGGCCTGAGGAAACCCCCATCCTGCTGATGCCCCAGAAGAGCCGCTTGTCCCCTGCCCCAGCCTGGATGGAGGGGGCAAGATCAGACCTCCCGTGCCCACCCTGTGTCACTCTTCCGTGACAGTTACTATAGTTTTATAAAAAGGCCACACAGGGGCAAAAAAACCCGACTTCCCCATTTATCAGTTTTAATTTAGCAGGTAGTCTAACATGGAGGCCATTTCTCAGTTGTACCGTGGAGATACCCGTTATCATCAGGTTGTTGTGAGGGTAAAACAAGATTCAACAAACACAGCCGCCCTCTTCATCCTGTGGGCCTTGCGGGGCTGGTGTGCAGCTCCACTGGGGAGGAGGTGCCAGGTCCCACGGTAGAGGAGATGGCGGAGGGTAGAGGAGATGGCTGAGTTCCTAAGAAAATCAGCAGATGGCAAGGCAGGGGGCCGGCTGCTCCCCAGGCCCAAGCTCAGGTAGGCCGTTTCACCCCTGAAGCACCTCGGGAAGCACCAGGTTTTCGGGATGGAACCTGACCTAGGCAGGTTCTTCTCATCCTTGCCCACTCCTGAGGTCTAGCAGCCTGAGGTGGAGAGCAGGCTGGAGGCTGAGCCCTCCCTGGGCTGCTGCTCCCCAAGCAGGTGTGTCCTGTTCTCACCACTATCAGCAGAGGAAGCGGGGCAGTTCCCTACCTCACAGAACCGGTTTCCAACGTGGAAAAGGCCCCATGGGCGTAGGCACCCCAAAGTGTCCTGTGCTGATGGGCTAGGTGATAAAAAGGGGCCCGCAACACTGTGACCCTCCAGGGCTCACGAGAGGATGGCCAATCATTTCTCGAAGCTGACAGGCGTTCACTCCCAACTCTCCCTCTCCCAAAAGGGGCCCCGGAAACAAAACAAGCAGGGAGCCAGCAGGTTATTATATATCATGCTTTTAATACAAACTTAAAAAAATCTGGAACAATATAAACTGTACAGATTTGATCAATCTTTTTTTGTTTTTAAACTAAATCTCTAAACACACCAATGTTCCATTCCAAAATATTGCACAACATTCTGAATACAAAATGCTTGATTGTATTCGTCCTTCACTAAAGAAAACAAGTTCATTACCCTGCTCCCCCAAGCTCCTCTGCATGTTGCCTCAATGCCCCCCTTCCCATCCCTAGGGGTCACACTAGAGAATCTACAGCTCACTGCATTGAGAAAAAGACATCATTCTGGACTAAAAAGTTTACATTCTTTACAAGACAATCCACCTTTTGATTTGTTCCTGGGAAAGAGGGGTAGACAGAGAGAGGATGGGGAAAGGGGAGAAATAGATTTTATTCTCCTCTTTTTTTATTTTAAAGTTTGTTTTTCCTGAAAAAATATCTTTCTCTCCTCTTTTTAAGAAAAAATCTTGAAAAGAAAAAAATTACGTTTTTTTTACGTTAGAAATATACATATATTATATATACCTCTTACATTTTACAAATGTAGCAAATTATTCAATACAAACGGACACCAAAAAATGTAAAAAATAAAAAAAAAAAGTCTTCCTACGAAACCAGGTAAATTAGTGCAGATTTCGGTTTTGTTTTCTTAAAAAAAATAAAATTGAAGCAAAAATGCCTAGATTTGAGACAGACACACTGAAGTGGGCCCAAGAGCCCAGCCCAGGAGTCATGCTCCTGAACACACATTTTTTTTTTTCTTATTTCAAAAGACACTAAGGGGTTGGTCTCCCCCTCCCTGTACGTGGTGAGAATGAGCCGACCGGGTGTGGCAGGTGCCTGTGTGCGTGGGCGTGGGGGAAGGGCTGGGAGGGGGCGTAAGGCAGCGTCCAACCTTTCCCAGAGAACAGCCTGGGCCTGTCACCTGTGCAGGAGCTGAGGGCTAGGGAGAGGGTGGCCCAGATCGGGCTGGCCCCTGAGAAGGCTAGGGGGACAGATGGTGCTGGGCTGAGGAGCCAGGGCGTTGCCCTGCTCAGGGAGGTAGAGCTGGTGCCCACTGCAGGGAGAGGAGGCTGGCAGTGTCTGTCTGGGCGGGACCCACTGCCGCAGCAGTTGCCCACTTGGGGTCACTGGGACGTGCCAAGGGCTTTGGGACTTTCTGGGGATGGGGCCCCTGGTGCCCACACCCACTTGCCAAAGCGTCATGGTGTGGAAAGCTAGCCCGTTGGGGTAGGGTCGAAAAAAACAACTTCTCTCCAGCAGAGGTGGGGGTGGGGTCGGGGCCACGCGCCTGTCCAGCCCATCACGTCCTCAGAGCATCAGGGCCCAGGGGGACTGGGTCGGGCAGTGAGGGGAGGGCAGGAGGTACCAAGAGGTTCCCCAGCAGGCAGAGGAAGAAATGTACTAAAACAAAGACAGCCCAAAGATCAAAGTCTCAATTCAAGGCTTAGGACTGCCCACCGCAGGTGCTGACCCCAAACTCCCATCCCCTCGTCCCCAGGTACTCAGGGTAGCAGTTCCCACCCTGGGCTGAGGTCACACAATAGGAGGGTCCGAGTCCAGGGACTTCTCCTCTTAGGTATCAGAGGCTGGATGTCTCCTTAGCCCCTCACTGCTAACCTTTTTTTTTTTTGGTCAAAAACAAACGAAAGTGCAGATCCCTCCGCAGCTGGGAAACCAGTGGTTTCTGCACTGCTTTCCCCTGGGGGTGTCAGGCTCAGCCACACTCACCCTCCATGTGAACCACAGAAGGACCGACAGCCCCTCCTCAGCCCTTTCCCCAACCTCACACATAAATAAGCACTTGCTGCAACCCAGAGTCATATCCAGAGACCAAGTTTCACATGGCTTGGAATCCCATACAACAGGACAGCACACCACGCACGCACACCACCGACACTCACCCCACCTCCCTGCCCACCAGCGCAGGCCCAGGAAAGGGGGGGCTATAGGAGAGGCCGCCTGTGCCAATGGCTGGGGTTCCGGGGCCTCGGTGACTGTCTGGGCCAGGTGGGAATGGTGGCATGGGGCCACAGGGCAGACATGAAAGGGACACCAGACAGACTGCTAACCTCCCTGGAGTCACAGACATCAGCTCAAGCGGGGAGGGTGTCAGGTGGCCAGCTGGCAGCTCCCTAAGGCCCAGGCCAGAGAGGGGGCAGGGGCGGGGGCTGGAGTCAGACCTATTTGGGTGGTAGGGCCCGAGAAGGCCTGCTGAGGTTGGATGGCTTTGAGTCAGAGGATAGCTGAGTGATGGAGGCAGTGACACGGGGCAGTCTCTCCCTGTTCTGAGGAGGGCCGGGCCCCAGCTGCAGTTCTTCCTTCCCTGTGAGCTTGGACACACTAGCTTTAAACCAGGCGTGTGAAGGAGGGAGGGAGGGAGGGAGCAGGGAGCAGCAATTCACATCTGGACCATTCTTAGCACAGGAAGCCACTAATTAAAGATGTTATATAGAAAACTACATGTAAAAAAGAAAAAAAAAAAAAGAAATATAAAACCCAAACCAACCAAATAAATCTAGAGGCAGGCAGGAAAACAGCAGGGGGGGGCGAGTTAAACCCGATCCGCTGCTTCGGAAGCCCCCTCCTACTCCATGCCTGGGCTGGATCTTGTTTCTAGAAGTTAGAGTGAGAAGACTGGAAATCTTGTTGCGTTCTCTTGCCTTTCCTCTCTTCTCGGCCTTTCCTCCCCTCTCTCTTTCCTGTGGTCTGGGGCGCTCCTGGCCACGCGGCAGTAGGCGGTCAGTTGGCCAGCACGACGGGCTGGAACGGCTGGCTGGGATACTGCATGGTGTTCAGGTTGTAGCTGAGGCCTTCCACGAAGGGTGTCTTCTCCAGAAAGAGGCTGTTGGCACCACCACCAAACACCTGGGCCACGTCGAAGCTGCTGCTGTTGCAGGTGCCAGCGCCGCTGCCCCCAAAGGAGGCCGGGGAGCCACTGCCCGGGCCATCGGCCCCGTCAAAGAAGAGGCTGGGCGAGCCGCCGCCATTGTACACGAACTCCTTGGCGTTGGGTGAGAGCTGGGACTGAGGGGCTGGGTTGGCGGTGATGAAGTTCAGTGAATGCAGGGACAGAGAGAGGCTCTTCTGCTTCAGCAGGTTGTTGGTGGGCGAGCGGGCCAGGCGAGGCTGCTGCTGTGGGGGCTGCGGGCCGCCTGCACCCCCGCTGGCCACCCCACCCCCACCTGCGGCCCCACCCCCCTTCTTCATCTTGGTGGAGCCAAACTTGGTGGCCGCAAAGGAGGCGGTGGTAAAAGTGATGGGCTGGGCCGAGCGGGGGATGAAGGTGGGGCTGGGTGACTGGCCAAAGGACGGGGATGGGGAGTTGGACAGGGAGCTGTCCTGGCTGCCGATGGGCACGAAGACCTGGGCATCAGGGTTGAAGCTGCTCTTGATCTCCTTGTCCAGCTCAGGGGCAACACAGCCCTCGCTGTCATCCACGTACAGCACTTTCACAGCCCCCTTCTCACCAATCTGGTAGGACACCTCGAAAGGGTCGATCCAGACGCTCAGCTCCTCGGGCACGTTGGCCCGCACGTCCTCCACCGCCAGGCCACTCCGCTTGGCGGCCAGCTCCACCACGGGGTCCACTATCTCCCCAATGTGGACACAGCGGAAGCCAGAGCCCTTCAGTGGCTTGTCGGGGTACCAGTGGCCTTCATATTTCTTTTTCAAGAGTCGCTCGAGCTCCTCGCCAAACAGGTCTGCCCGGCGCCGGGGCAGCTTGTTGTACAGGTAGGAGATGATGAAGTTCAGGGCTACTTTGATCTCCAGCTGCATGGTCGTCTCCTAGGCAGAGAATCAGCGCAGGTGCGTGCACAAGTCGAGGGGAGAGGTAGGAAACGTACGGCGGGCAGCCCTGGGCTCCAGACGACTCTGAGAAATGAAAAAGAAAGGCTTCGTAAGTAGACACGCAGAAAGCCGGGGGGTGGGGGGGGCAGATGACACCGAAAAGACAGAGAAGCACCAGCCCTGGAACACGGAGGCCCAGGGTCCCGTTTCTGCTCCAGTAGTGGTAGGCTCGCGTGTGAGGCTGTGGGTAGGCCACTTTCTTCTCAGCCTTCCTTTTATCAGTGACATGGTATTTCAGGAGGCACTTGATAAATATTTTAAGTAATTCTAAAGAAATAGGGGTGCTGTGGTTTCCACTATTTTGAGAATTCAGGTCACTGTGAGTGAAATAAAAAAAAAAAAACAAAAAAAAAACTGAGCTCCTAAATCAGGAGAGGGGACGGTTCTTACTAACTGGTTCCTGCGATGTCTCAAGGAAGTCATACTCCCAAACTGTCACAGGTCCCGACGAGTTTAGACTCTTCGTTTCTCCCCCTTAAATGAAAACTGATACGGGCCCCTGAACAGGAAGTAGCACCACCAGCATTTCATGGGAGGCTGATATCCAGTCACATCCCATTTGCTATCCTGGGCTCCCTGGGTGTGTATGTGCTCTGGTTCACTCGGCGTTTGCAGAACTGTTTTTTTTTTTTTTTTTTTTGCAGAACATGTAACCAAGGTGTGCATTTCCATCCAGATAAACCTCCAAGATCAGAGACTGGAGCACAATTCCCCCCAAAAAAGCCAAGGCCTATCACAGTCAGACACACAGACCAACAAGGGAATTGCTGACTAGGGGCTGCCGCAGAGAAGCAGAGGAAAGGAGAGGAGAGCGAGCCTTTTAGGTGAACAGAGCCTCAGGAGCAGTACTGGTGTGGCCTCAGGGAAATCTCTGCAGTTTCTGGCTGTGATGGGGGCGCAGGGAGAAGAAATTTTCCATCACCCTCCAGCCTCCAGCTGGGGACCCATCATCACTCAGCCTCCCAGGGACTGTCTGACCACCTGTCCTTGGCACTGGACCAGATTTATCAAGTGTTTGGAGATCCCTGGAGAGGAGGCAGCCCAACATAAACACTCAGCTTGTTATTTTGGGATTCTCTCACAGCCAGATCCACAGAGGTCAGAAAGGTTTATTCCTGAGGTCTGGGCCAGCCTCATTTCTCAGGAAGACGATCTGTGAGGTCCTAAGAGCAGTGATCCTAATTGGCTCGCTTTCTCCACAAGGGCAGATCCAGGCTCCTACCGTGGGAGACCTGAACTGAAAAGGGACATCTTTGAGGCCGACAGAGTCAGAACATGTCCCCCGCCAAACCCCTGGGTGCAACTGTGCTGCTGAGCTCAGCCCAGAAACAAGACTCATTCACGACCCAGGACAGGCATCTTCTGTCCCTGGAGCTGGATTTTTGACTAAAATCCCTTTGGGGTCCAGCACAGAGTATCCAGGTGCTCACTCTAGGCTTGAGGATCTCAAGCTTTCTGAACACTTGCCCCAGCTCACTACACTGCATTTGTAGGGTCTGGGCCTATGGTTCCCTGGGGGCACTTTAAGGAATGAACTCTCAGGCAAAGCTCTCCGAGGTGAGTATCAGGGAAAACGCACTGGGTCGATATGGAGTATCTGATGACACTGGCCAAGTTCAGTGCTACCCTCATCTCAGGTCTGAGAGGTCACGGGCAGCAGTAAAATCAATGCTACGAGCGTGGCCTCTCCAGAGCCCTCCACAGGGAGGCTCAGGACTCAGGAGACCCTTGTCTTCCCCTCTTCTGGCCTCTAATATAGACTTAATCTCCATATGTCTTCAATGTCTATTCATAGTCACCAAAGATTAGTTCCAGGGTCCTTCTAGGTTTAAAGAAAAGAATGGTAAAGATAAGCAGCCTTCTGTTTATGAGGACTGATTTCACCACCAGATGCAAGCTAGCCACGAGGACTATGCCCCCCGCTCCCCCAAGAATGGAGGTCTGTAAGGGCCACAGTGGCCCACTAGGAGTGTCCAACACATAGGAAACTAAAGAGTTGTGAAGAAAGTTGGCACTGATTCCCAAGAACAGGCCTGGATTTCAAAGTATTTTTGAAAAGGAGACCTTGAACATGACATATGACACTTCTCCCAAGGCACCATATGGCCTCTTGGTATGCCACACGGTCCAAAAGGGCTCCTATACCCATCTATGCCTTCTCAAACTCTGCTGCCTAACTGCCTTCCAAGTCACCTCCTCTGAACAGTTCAGCCTCAAAATGGGAGCGTTTTAAATGCAGGCCAAAGTCATTGGGAAATAAGCCTCCCACCTCAAAATACAATAGAATCACTGTCATCAGCCCTGCCTAGCTAGCCATTTTCTGCAGCATAAGCAACTAACGCTGCACACCAATTTATACCTCTGTGATGCTGCTGCACAAATAAGGAAGTATGTAATGCCACCTTCACTTCTTTAATTGGAGAACAGGCCAGGCCAGATGGCTGTGGGGTGGAACCTTAGAAAAATGCCGGACAACCAGAATGAGCTTTTCTGCTTTATCAGCTCAGGCTCTAATTTTGACTTCAAGAAGCTTATGGAACAGAGGATTAAAGCACTACTGCTCTCTTTAGCTAAAGATAGGAGTGACCGCTCAGATCAGTTTGTTCATTTTTTTAAGGCTATTGTACAAATTCTAACACTTACATACTAAATATTCATACATTCATACAATGTGGTAGAATTAGAAAGCTTAAAAATAAGGACCTTTCTTTCAGTAAAAGGAACAAATAGATTTAAGTTAAACCACAGGAGAGGACTCAAAGACTTTCTACAACTCTGACTCAGGTGCAAAAGGCCAGAAAAGTGACAAAAAGAAAAAAAAGACTAAGTGCTTAACAATAGCAAAACTGACCTTTTGTCATTAAAAAAAGTTGAAATATGAGATTAAAATTGTTTGCTTTTATTTTTTTAATATTTATTTTTATTTATTTGGCAGCATCAGGTCTTAGTCCTGTCATGTGGGATTTAGTTCCCTGGCCAGGGATCGAACCCATGCCTCCTGTATTGGGAGTGCAGAGTCCTAGCCACTAGACCACCAGGGAATTCCCTGTCAGATTTTATTTAGAATTTTATCCTCTTTCACTTGCTTGACTTCCAGCAATAAACTTAATCCTGGATTTATGTTTTAAGAGTAAGTGCTCAAGAGAATGTCAAAACGCGGGCGAAGAAAGAAGCTGAAAGGTGGCTGCAAGTCAACGATATGATAATGGAGACGCCAGAGAAGTGACAAAAACGTGGACAGTTTTCAGAAGAAAAAGTTTTATGTTTTAAAGGTGAAAAAGAGGTATGGTGAGAGAACCCACTGGGCCCCTAAACTCTGAGTACGTGTAAATTCAGACACCACAAGCCTTAACATCCAAATCGTCCTACTGGATTCAAGTGAGTGTGGAAGGAGGACTCGGCGATCAAAATTTTGACAAGGCCAGTCGATGTCATTAACCGGGTGCTGGGCAGTGGGGGCCTGGCTCTCGCGGGACAGGGGGTGGCCCCACCCCACTGGTCCGGAAGGCGGTGGCCCAGACGGGCGGGTGTGGTTGAAAGGCTTCCAGGACTTGCGGCAACCGACCGCAATACCCCGCCCATTGTCTCACACCATGTCCCTCAAACATGGACCGTGCAAGCCCAAGCCGGCTTGCAAGGATCCTTCCAACTAAGAGGGCTCGTCCTATACAGTCCAGGTTTCTCTGAATCCAGGAAGACCTGACTGCGCCCCAACGTAAGAAGGGCAGGCTCTTCACTCTGGGAATTGTAGTCTTCAGAAACCTCATGCTCAGGTTGGAGCAAATGACCTACTTTCTCTGCACACTACATTTCCCTGCGTACTTTGCGAAGACTCAGCCAGGGAACTACGCATGCCCGACGGAGGGTGAGAGAATCCAGGAAAAGTTTCCGCTGCACATGCGCGCTGTGGCGGGCTGGCGCCCACCCCCTCCTTCCCCGCCCACGGCCTAATACATTTTATATAAATTCTATCTTAAAGCCTACTCTTCGTATTGTATCACCCCACCATATCCAAGTCTCGACTTCTCAAGAAACTAAACTTTTCCTCCTTCTGTCTCTTCACTGCCTCGCATGACTGCTGAATTAAGGATCAGCTTCTAATGAGTTTTCCTTGTTTTTTTTTTCTGGGTGAAGGTGGTAGGCTGGGATAGATAAGGTCACATTCCTCCCCCGCCTCAAACCCCTGCCACTTTAATCTGTATTCTTTGGGCTGGGTTGTTTCCTTTTGGAGTTGCTATAGGGCCGGTGGGTTCGAAGAGAAAAGAGCCTTTTTCCCTTAATGCTCAGCGGGTTCCACTGCAACACCCTCACAGCCAGGAACGGACAGGCAGGAATTCAACCAGTTCTCCCGTCCTCTCGGCCAAAGAAATACCCAGTTTTGAGCTGCGGGGAGGCGCTGGGCCGACAATCAAAAGGCCCGACGCCAGCAGGGCCCAAGCCTCACTCCTCTACTAATCCAAGTCCGAGTAACCGGAGCCGGCTAGGTAATGGGAAAGAGTTCCCGGGCAGGGAAGGAAAAACGGTACATCTGACACCTGAACAACATCTTTTAATACTTAAAATTGTTGGTGAGTCTCCTCCCACTGAAAGACCTGCGCTCTGGACCAGACTTACCAGATCCTAGGCAAAGCTCCCTAATCCTTCCTCCCACACAAGCTTCTTTCCCCCCTCCGCTTAAGAGGGGGATGGGGGCAGGCACCCAAGAAAGCAACAGGGGTGTTTTTCTGCTGTTAAATCAAAGATGAGGGACCCTTCCCCAGGGTAGGGTGGGTAGGAAGGAGGGGAAAAAAAGGTTAAGATACTGAGCAGACATCCGGGAACCCCCTCGGCTAGCCGCTAAGTTGTCGCCTGATGTGTGGCGTTCTGGCTCTTCTAGGGGGTGAGAAAGGGCTGCCAGCTGTCGCTCGTCTCTCTGCTCCCTCCTCCCCCTCCGTTTCTGGTCAAGGGCACAGTCCATCCTCTGGACAGGAAGGAGCTTAGGAGTAGGGCTCTTCCTCTGAGGCACCTCACCAGGGTCAACCAGTATCCACTGATACAGCTGGAAAGGTACTTTTTTTCCGCCTAGTTTTCCCTTCAAACACTGACGAGGATAAAGAGCTTAAGCCAAAATGGTGAATTCTGGCTTGGAGACCAGAGGACCGTCATCACTGACCGGTCCAAAAGGGGGTGTGTGGGGGGGTGTCCATTCTCCATCCCTCAGGCTCCACAGGGCTCAAAATAAACCCTGTTAATTATTACCACCACCCCCCTCTTCCCCGGACACGGGCAAAGGAGGTGCAAAGCAAGAAGGCCTGGATCCTCTTCCTTCCTCTTGATTTATTTAATGGTGTTGAGAGTTATGTTTTAGGTGGGGGGTGGGGGTGGACAAGGAAAATCTAGCGACTCTCTAGGATATTAAGAACGGAGAGAGGAAACGCACCCCACCCAGGAGGTGGTCACACTTGAAACTGGGAGAGAGAGACTGTGGGATATCCCAGGATCAGAGAGAACGCGAGGGAAAGAGGAGCACGGGCAAAACATGGGCTCCAGTGGGGAGGTGGAAAGGCGGGGGGGGGGGGGGGAATGCTGGCCAGGTGTAAGGGGGTGCGACAGCAACGTGGAGCGTCCAACAGACCGAAGAGCCGGAGTGGAGCGGGGGTGGGGGAAAGCGTCTCCTGCCTGTTTGGGTCCTTGGGGGGGCCACCCCACCCCCCTCAGCCCGCACGGCCCCACTCACTCACTCGGGTCTCCGCCGCGGCGGGGCTGCGTGCCGGCCGCGGGGCGGCTTCTCCCTCCACGGTGTCTCCTGCGAGCCGAGCGGAGGTCGTTCTCCTTTTCCTGGGCACCGCCGGGACCGGGGCCGATGTGTCCTTTGCTTCGTGGAGGGTTGGGGGGAACGAGTGAGAGGGGCTTATGGGCTATGACTCTCAGTAATTCTTTCCGCTTTTTTGGAGGTCGGGCTCAGCAGCAGGGCGGCGCGCGGGGGGGGCGGGTGGTGGTGGTGGTGGTGGTGGTGGTGGTGGTGGTGGTGGTGGTGGTGGTGGTGGTGGACGCAGGGCTGGCGGGCCAGCCGGCGGCGGCGACGGCGCAGGGATGGGAGGACCAGGAGGGTGGCTCGCGTCGCGGAGCGGAGGACGGTCCGGGCTGTGGCCGGAGGACGGTCTTGCCCTTCTGGCCGCGCGTCGCCCGAGCCGCTCGCTTCTCGCCGCAGGACGACGACTCGCACCTTCCCGCGCCCCGGCCCGAAGTGAGCAAAGTCAATGAAAAGTTTCACCCTTAGCAACCCTGCGCACGGATCCGGCTTCCCCACCCCTGCGTGATGCGTCCCTCCGCCCTGCAGGGGCGGGGCCCGGCGCCGGGCCGGGACTACTTCCCGGCCGGCTGGCGGCTTTAACCCCTCCGGGCTCGCGGCCAGGCACTCGGCGTGGAACCCGGCGGTGGCCGGGCCCTCGCCCTTGTCCTACCCTCTGGTGGCAGGCCGGCCGGCCCGCCTCATCACTCAGCCCCCTCCTCGCTCAGATGTCAGCGAGGCTGCCTCTGGTCGGCCTGTGTCACGTGGGCTGTCTCCCCTCCCCATCACGACTCCGCATCGTAGTTTATTTTTTTTTCTTCGTGCAACCCCCCCCCCCCCCCCACCGCAAAACCACTCAAATCGTGCTTATCGTGTAAAGATGTTTCCCTAGGTTAGACAGCAAGTTCGGGAGGGCAGGGGAGTCTGGCCTGGGACTGCGCGTGTGCTCACTTGGTGTGTTGGCTGAATGGGTGTGTCGCGAGAAAAGGGAGACTTTTCCCCGCTGTGTCTTTCGGCCCTGCACCTGCACGGTTCGGTTTTGCTCGGTCGAACCGTCCCCGCGGCCACCTCAGCGAGTCCTTTCGGCTCTGGGCCTCTTTGACTGACTTTCCCCGTGGCGCTCGCACCGCCCCAGTTACGGGTCTCTTTGCGGGTCGGGGAGCTGAGAGGACGACTCGAGCTCTGGAAAGGTTTCAGACCTTTTTATCAAATTCGGCTCTTGGCCCAAGTCTTCCGAGCCCCTCGTGCCTCGTCAGGGGGACCCGTAACGTCGAGGGGAAAACCCGGGCTCAGGCAGCGCGGGTGTAAGAAAGGGATGACCAGAGGCCGGCCGGGTGGCCGGCGAGGAAAAGGAACCGAGCGACACATGAACCTGCCCCCTTGCCGCCTCTGGCGCCCGTTAACCTCGCGTCTGGGGCAGCGCCAGCCCCAGCCCCGCGCAGGCGCGCAAGCGTGTCCCCTGCCCGCTCGGGGCAGGGCTCGGCCCCTCTGCGGACGCCCCCGTAAGGTTCTCCCCAGTCGGCGAACCCCACCCCGCACCCCGAGCCACATTTCTTCTAGTAACAGACCCCGCCGGCGGGGGTGGCGCCTGCTAGGGCCAGAGGCACGGGGCTCGCGCACCCGACAGTCAGTCGGCGTGCGGACCTAGGGCGGCGGACCCAGGTTCGCCAAACCCGGGGACCCGCACACGCCAGACCTGCGCGCTCGGCTCCCCTGACCGGGCTACTGGCCACTCAGCTACTTTGTGACTGTGCGAGGTACCGCACAGTGGGGAGGATGTGTGTGTGTAGGGAGGCCTGAGTCTCCAGGGAGGTCACAGGCGGACGGGACTGCCCTTGGTGAAGCCCGGGGCCGCTGGGAGCTTGTACCTTAAGTCTTCCTTTCCCTTCTTTAATCGCCCATTCCCCAATTCCCTCCCTACCCCCGACCTTAATTCTCATTCCAGACGGTTCCAGCCCAACGGCAGCCGCCAAACCCACGTGGGGTGGCGAGATCCGAAAGTTTCCAGCTACGAATGGTTTGCAGTTTTTCCTTGATCACTATTTTTGGCAAGGGCAGAGAGCAACGGTAACGAGCGGCTTTAAATGCTCTTCGCTGAAGAGAAACGCTGGACTGGAGGGCAAACTCCAAGGGGACCGAAAGCGGGAGGGAGCCTGAGCCATAGAACCTCCCCATCCCCCACACTCAGAGCACCTCAGCCTCTGGGGCTCCTCCAGGGACTACTTGCTTGTGCGTCAGCGAGTGCCAGAGCGTCACATACACGCCCCCTCCGCCTAGCCTACTCCACCCCTCCCCTTCTTATTCCTCCTCCACCTCCTTCCCCTCCCTTCCTCTCCCCTACACCCCCGCCCCCGTTTCGCCCCGCCTCCCTCTCTTCTCCCCTCCCCTCGCGAGTTCCAACCGGGCAGCGAGACTTGGCCGACTCAGGGTTCCGGAGCCCTGGAGAGCTAAAAATATACCTGGTACGTTAGCAACAGCCTTTCCATTGGTGGGGAACAGGGAGCGGCAGCCCCTGATTGGGCATTCGATCCAACCTCTAGGACGGGGAAGTGGGGGCGAAGAGCCAAGGAGCCCAGCCCTTTGCTGGGGGAGGAGGGGGCGGTGGCGGAGAGTGCGGTTGCGTATTGGGGCATTGCAAGGGATGCTGGTATTTGTAGTCATTTATTGGAGGCCGCTGTGACAATCAGTGGGTTTGAATCCCAGTTCTGCCACCAGCCGTTTTATCTTGATTTAATGGCAGTAAATCTCTTTACATTATCAAAACGTTTTCTCGTCCTTAAAACGGAGATCGTGTGGGGATTAAATCTTATACTGTATGTAAAGCCTGTCTCAAGTA
Source organism: Bubalus bubalis (assembly GCF_019923935.1). Taxonomy (NCBI): domain Eukaryota; kingdom Metazoa; phylum Chordata; class Mammalia; order Artiodactyla; family Bovidae; genus Bubalus; species Bubalus bubalis. Next base: position 7,418,153 of record NC_059160.1, on the reverse strand, counting down.
GTTGTTCTTAAAGGTCACAGTCCTGGCCAAATTGCATTGTACATGTGCTGTGCTCAGTTCGGTGTGTATTCTGCAATAGGAAACCATACAAGACAGAAAGAGAAGGGGGTGAGCTGAAACGAATTCTCCTAGGGTATCACAAGAAGGAGGGATGGAGTCCATGTAAGCAGATAAAGGGTACACATTTCCTACCATTCAGGAAATGTGAAGCAGGTTGAAGGAGGAGTGAATCCCTGGAAGGGAGGTGTTGAATTTCTGCGCGTTCCAGCATTTATTCCAATCTCTCCTGCAATGCTGAACACACACCAGCCTGGACCAGTATCACTGAAACACAACTGAGAAACTCAGCCTCCCTGGCAAGTGGGAGCACTGGGTAAAGGGTTAGCATATAAATAGGAAAAAAAAAAAAAAAAAGGAAAAAAGGTAATCATCATTCTTAACTGCTGAAGTCTCCATTTATCATGTGGTAAGGTGGATGTTTTTTGCTCTCCTCAACGTGTGATTTCCTCTTGTCAGGGCTTAATTGTGTGCTGAGTTCCTACTCAAGCATTCCAGAGTCCCCTCCTATTTTGAATAATCACAGGTTGAAAGACATACACTTTGTTTTCAAGATGGTGAGCTTCAGGAGTAAGCATGTGCTCAGAGGGTGGAGGCAGCTCCCCTGTCTGAGAGTAAGCAAGTTATGCCAGATGTTTTGTTGTGACAAGTCAGGCTGGTCATAATTAGCCCCAATTAACTCTCAGGGGTGAGTCATTCTCACACACACATGTCCGGGTGAGAAATTTTGTAGTTTAAGTTATCCAAGAAAATAGAAAATTTGATTCTTCAGACCCACTGCTCCAACTGGGCAGGAACAAAGACAGCCACACAGAAATTAACTTTGGAGAAGAGTGATTGGATGGATGCTGAGGGCAAATGATATGCTGTTTATTGACCTCATTTACCTCTAGTAGAGGAGGTAAGTGAACAAACCTGTTTTTGGCTAAGACACTAAAACTAGAGTGTCCAAAGGAAGTATCACTTTAGCCTTGGTGATGGCAGGCAGGCCATTTGGGGATATAGTTGATAAGGAACTAAATAACTGGCAAAAAGATGGAAACTGGAATCTTTTTTTTTTTTTTAAGGCAGGAAAATTCCAAGGCAAAGAATCTTTCGCATTTATGTCCTTGGTTCAAGCTCTAAAGAACTACAGGTCAAAATGTAGTGATATACAATCTCTTTGAGATTTAGTTGAGTTTAATTCCCTGGGAAGTTAGTTTTCTTAATTTAGAAGCTGCTAATTGCAGGCCAAGGTCCACATCTGGTGGCTGTATTGCCTTGGCATATACTGACACATTAAAAAATTTTTTTTGTTGTTGGCTGCACTGGGTCTTTGTGGCTGTGCTCCGGCTGTGCTCTGGCTTTCTCAATTTGTGCTGAGTGGGGGCTCTCCGACTCCTCATTGCAGCGGCTTCTCACGTTGCAGGACATGGGCTCCAAGGTGCTTAGGCTTCAGTACTTGTGCCTCCCCTGCTCTAGAGCTCAGGCTTAGTGGTTGTGACACATGGGCTTAGCTGTTCCATGGCATGTGGGGTCTTCCCAGACCAGGGATCGAAGCGGTTTCCCATGCATTGCAAAGTGGATTCTTAACCACTGGACCACCAGGGAAGGCCTACAATTTTTGAAATGAGTTAACAGACAACACTTAAAAGTTGAGAGGTTGTACAAAAATGTCTTAATTTGTCACTTGTTCTAAATTCAAAAGATATGGTAACACTGGGCATTCAAACTGGCAATTGTTTCAGTTGAATAGCAACTGTTCCTGTAGACAGGGCCTGTGCTCTCTGGTTCCAAGTTTCCTAGACTCCCTATTGTCCCCCAGACACTGAGGCCCAGTGCCACACACCAGTAACCATCATGTTTGGGCTGCTCTTCTTCCATCCCTCCCGTTTTTGTTTTTTTTTCCCCTGCACTATGAGGCATGCAGGATGATCCCCGAGCGGGGATTGAACTGTGCCCCCAGCAATGGAAGGGTGGAGTCTTAACCACTGGACCACCAGGGAAGTCCCATTTCTCCCCTTAAAAAAAAAAAAAAAAATTTGGCTGTGTTGGTTCTTAGTTGGAGCACACAGGATCTTTCGTTGCGGCACACAGGCTAAGTGAGGGTTCAGTACTTGTGGCGCGAGGCATGTGGGCTCTTAGTTCTCTGACCAGGGATCAAAACTGTGTCCCCTGAACTGGAAGGCTGATTAACCACTGGACCACAAAGAAAGTCTCTCATCCCTCCCTTTTAATCACTTATATTACTCACCCAGACTCCTGTATTTGTGAGTACTTTTTCTAGGTGGTTTTTTAGAACAGAATAAACTGGAAAATATTGTACACACAGTAAATATTTCATGAAATTTTGGTTTCTCTTATACATATGTATGAGGCGTGAACACAGTCCAAGTGAGAGACTGTTGTAGGGTATGGTGCATCTGGCAGCATTCATGTTGGGAGCATAGAAAGAAAAGGTAGAGTTGGCTGGACAATGTGACAATGGTATTTCAAACAAAGGAAATAGAGAGCCGAAAAGATGGGGTATGTGTGAGGAATTCCCTTCATGAATAGAGGAAAACCTGAGGGGTAGGGAAGAAAGGGAACCATATGGAAGACCTTCAGTGCTAGGACTTAAATGTTTATCTGTGAAGTAGAGGCAATGGCACCCCACCCCAGTACTCTTGCCTGGAAAATCCCATGGATGGAGGAGCCTGCTGGGCTGCAGTCCATGGGGTCGCTAAGAGTCGGACACGACTGAGCGACTTCACTTTCACTTTCATGCGTTGGAGAAGGAAATGGCAACCCACTCCAGTGTTCTTGCCTGGAGAATCCCAGGGACTGGGGAGCCTTGGGGGCTGCCGTCTATGGGGTCGCAGAGAGTCGGACACGACTGAAGCGACTTAGCAGCAGCAGCAGCAGAGGCCCTTTGCAAGAACTACCATTGAAAAAAGTAAAGCCTTCCCAGTAAGGGTCAGGCATTTACCAGGTCAGATTTAATCCTTACAAACCAAAGTGGGAGGCATTAATGTCCTTATGTAATAGATAAGAAAAAAATGTTCCCAGTACTTAACATCAGTAGCAGATCAGAATTCAAATACAGGACAGATAATAAAGCCAACGCATTTCTCATTACACTTTTTTTTTTTTGAGCAAGAGCAATGTAATAAGTGTGATGTTTAAAGGAGATTAAATTACCATATGTGTACAGAGCATATTTGAGAAGCTAGAAGCAAGACACTCATCCTTTTTAGATCCTAGAAATGAATGTATCAAAACACTGAATAACAGTAATCATAAACCTGGGAAATGAAATGGCTTTCTTAGATTGAATTATAATGAATTTAGTTATTTTAACTAGACTTGTGTAAGTAGTGGTTACTTCAACAAATGAGAAAAACAGTAATTTTTAAGACCATTCTGTTTTTTTGTGGCCACACAGTTGGCTGAGATTATTATTCGAATTCTTTCCAAAGAACTATATACAATTAGAGGTTAAAATTCAGTTTGTAAGCAATATTTTCTCAACAGAGAATACTGTCATTATTCCGATTTTTAAAACTGAAAAAAGACTTATTCTAAGGTCCAAGGTAGACAATAATTAAGGACTTGAATTTGAACACCGTTTATCTAAGATGGTCTTTTAAAAAAAAAATTTTTTTTTTGGCTGCTCCAGTGCTTAGTTGCAGTAGGAAGGACTTTCAATTTTCATGGGCATTTGGGCCCTAGTTTCCTGACCAGGGATCAAACCCAGGCCCTTTGCATTGGAAACACGGTGTCTTAAGCCACCAGAGTTCTTAACTTACTCATATCCTTCTCTTGGCCTCAGACAGCAAACAAATGGAGAATGGGATTGTGAAATTAGGTGACAGAGGAACAGCGTTCAGCAGAATTCACTGGGCTGAGATTGAACTTGCCTGTCACTGATAAGTATGGAAATCTCACTGGGCATTAAATTTTAAGCTCCCTTGCAAGACCTTTTAAAGGCATACACACTGAAGCTCACAGGACACAGTAAGGTGTTGTTTTGCTAAAACTAAGCAGTAGCTTTTCAAACACTTGTGGATCCAAGATGTTACATGGACCAAGGTGGTTAATAAATTTTGTGTGTGTGTGTGTGGGGGGGCATACCTCAAGGCAAGTGGGATCTTTTTCTCTGACCAGGGATCAAACCAGAGTCCCCTGCATTGGAGTTTTAACCACTGGACTGCCTGCAAAGTCCCAATGAACAAATTTCAGAAATTGTTTAGTAAAACAAAACATTATGACTTAGTATTACACATTGAAACTAAAGTTAGTTACTAACTTAAGTTAGTTAGAATCAGTGACAGATTCTAGTTATAATATGGATTATCTGGTCTCTACAACTTTTGATTACTTTGCCAACAAAGGTCCATCTAGTCAAGGCTATGGTTTTTCCAGTGGTCATGTATGGATGTGAGAGTTGGACTGTGAAGAAAGCTGAGCGCCGAACAATTGATGCTTTTGAACTGTGGTGTTGGAGAAGACTCTTGAGAGTCCCATGGACTGCAAGGAGATCCAACCAGTCCATTCTAAAGGAGATCAGCCCTGGGTGTTCTTTGGAAGGAATGATGCTAAAGCTGAAACTCCAGTACTCTGGCCACCTCATGCGAAGAGTTGACTCATTGGAAAAGACTCTGGTGCTGGGAGGGATTGGGGGCAGGAGGAAAAGGGGACGACAGAGGATGAGATGGCTGGTGGCGTCACCAACTCAATGGACATGAGTTTGAGTAAACTCCGGGAATTGGTGATGGACAGGGAGGTCTGGCGTGCTGCAATTCATGGGGTCACAGTCGGACTCGGCTGAGCGACTAAACAACTTTTGATGTGCCATAACCCTCACCTGATGCTTTAAAACTGCTCAGAGCTCCCCAAACACATTACCCTGTCTAAACTGTTTCCCCCACAAAAATGTCCGTCATCAGCAGACCCCATCCCTTCTGCTGGGAGGTTGCAATGTGGCCTTCAAAGCCCAGTTTATTACCTGGTTTCTATGACTTTAATTATTCATTCAACACTGAGTACTTGCTACACGCTGGGCACAACAGACTTGTTTCCTGCCATCATGGAACACAGCCTTATAGATGATAGTCAATATCACCAAATGCTATAAACAAAATGCTCATGGTGATATGTGGGAGTATGACAAGAGGGACTTTGGGGGTTGATGAGGCATCTTTAAGGAAATACTTAGCTAAGGTCTGAAGGATGAGTAGGAGTTAGCTGAGCAAAAGCAGAACAGAGCTTTACAGGTAAAAAGCACAGAGGCAGGAGGGAAAGCAGCAGTTTGAGGAACTGAAAGGAGCCCTCATGGCAGTCCTATGGCTATGATCTTCCTCTAGCCTTCCTGAGGTGCCTGTCGCTAGGCCCTTGCTTTGTGCAGCCCCTGAGTTGCACTGAGCTGTTTCTGTTAAGCTCAATCACTAAATTCCTTGAAGGCAGAGATTATCTTAATTTTGTTTTGGACATTCAATACATCATAAATAAGCAAGTATACATTCAAGACAAAACTCCTCTGACAGAGGTCAGAAGACCTATCTCCTCCTTTAGCTCTGCCACTAAGTTGCAATGTGACCTTGGGCAAGTCCCTGGATCCTGCAAGACTCAGAAGCTCTTTCAAATTCATGGTCTTAAAGGCTTACTTGACTGGAAGTCTCCAGTTATGAATATGTCTCTTCTGGATAACTTGCTTATTGCCTCTAGCAAACAAAAAGTACAGATGGTTAAGTTAGGGTAGGATACATCTAAAGTTGATTTTACTTAAATCACACATCCCTTCACATCCTATTATTTTTTTTGGCCGCACCTCATGGCATGTGGAATCTTATTTCCCTGACTAGGAATTGAACCCACACCCCCTGCACTGAAAGTGCAGAGGCTTAAACACTGGACCACCAGGGTGGTCCCTCCCTTGTATCTTTAATGTGAATATATATATGTACTTTACGAAAAAAAGTCAACCAAGTTCAGTTTTCCTAACTCATTGATTTGAATACATTTTGTCTCACTCCCTTCACCGTTATTGGAAGCCACCTCTTCAGTTCAAAATTCAAGTTGGGCAGGAAGGAAAAAGCAATGTTTCTAAAAATAACTTTGGTTTACTTATCATAAAAGGCACGAGTGGTTTTGAATTACAGTAGTAATAAGAGAACAAGGTGCTTAAGTTAATCCCAATACCTCTATTTTGAATCACAAATTTCTAGGTGACTAAAATTCCTAGAGTTAAATTGGGAAGGGGCTGACGACCAGAAAATAAACACCTACTTTATTAATATAACAGCAAGAGAAAGGGTTTCCAATTTTTTAAAAGAAAAATAACATGAACCAGCACCACCTGGTAAAGGTTACAAGATGAAACGCCCACATTTATTGCTCTGCTGGCCCCCCACGCTGCAGGCACTTCATCAAGGACAACTGCCATCAGAGATTCCCTAAGAACACACTTTTCACTGCAGGTAGCTTCACCGTCGGGCCTTCAAATAGAAGACGGAAATGACATATTACTTCTGCTTTAGAAGGTTTTGGTATGAAGAAATTCTTGATGTGGATAACACATCCTTGCTTCTAGAATTTAAGGAATATCATGAACTAATCTATCAATTTTTCTGATATAGTCTGCCAGAGTGCTCTGCAAAGAATCCTTCTTCCATTCCTACCAGGTCCAGGTGAGAGGAAACCGGTAGGGTGCCTGTACTAACAGGCAAATTCAGGTGATGCTCTGTGCTCCGCCTCCTTTCTGCTGGCAGTAGTAGGCATTTCTTTTGGCAGCTGCAGCAGTCTGATGGGGGGAGGAAGAGGCAGCCCACCAATCACCTCTTCTTGAAGCCGTATTTTTTACGTTCATAGAAGAGATCTGTCTTAGAGCTTCCCAAATTGACAATCTTTGGGCAACCATCTCTCTGGAAAACAGAAAAGTTGTTAAAGGTCTCTGAGCTTTAATTGAAAGGAATCTAAGATAAAAATTTGGGCTTCCCTTGTGGCTCAGCTGGTAAAGAATCTGCCTGCAATGCGGGAGGCCTGGGTTTGATCCCTGGGTTGGTAAGATCCTCTGGAGAAGGGCAAGGCTCCCACTCCAATATTCTGGCCTGGAGAATTCCAGAGACTGTATAGTCCATGGGGCCACAAAGAGTCAGATGTGACTGAGTGACTTTCACACTAAGAAAAAAGTAACTTTTGGATTAATGGTTTAGCCATTCATCTTACCAGTTCAGTTATCCTATTTGATCAATCAAGTATTTACTAAGCACTTAGAATTTGCCATCTATCCAGTAGCCTGCACTTAGAATGCTGGATTCTTAGCCCACTTCTGTTGCTAATATGATATAGTGGAGGCAAAATCGGAAACTCTTTAAGGTGAACTTCCCTGATAGTCCAATGGTTAAGACTGTGCTTCCAATCAATCGAGCATGGGTTTGATCCCTGGTTGGGGAATTAAGATCCCACATGATGTGTGGCCCCCAAAAATAAATAAAACTCTTTAAAGAGTTCAAAGGATTTTCTCCAAGTGAGAGGTAGGAAATGGTAATAATCATCTACAGATCAAGCTCTTTAGCTTTCTTTCACTATCCCAAGAAAGGAGATATTACCAAGGGAAAAAAACTGAAGACTTTAGGAAACAGTACCTTATATTTTAAGTATCATAAGAGAATACTGAGTTTGATGTGTCCTTATTAATTCACTTAATTTGACACATGGTCTTGGGAGAAGAGTGTTCCTGTGCTAGAGATTGCTGTTGACAGTCCATACTCTGATTTGTAATGTCAGGCTCCCCTGGCCATTTTGTGAGCTTGAGTGGTTTCAGTGAAGCCCCTGGGAAACTGTGTTTTGCAGGGATGATGGCTCCATCAGTTGATTTGGGATGATGAGAAGAAAACTGGGGGAATTACTACTGGAAGAAGCCTTCCTAGATCTGATGATTTTATTAAACGTTCATGTCAAAGGTAGTTGTTTGATGCTGGGCTATGGAATGAATGAATGAATGAATGAGTCCAGTCCTCAGACAACTTATTTCTAATTCAGCTGATTTCTTTTTTGGGGGACTGATACCAACACTAAAAAAATCTCTGAAAAGACACAAAGCCAACACTAACATTTCATTATTTTCTAGAAAACATGTATAGGTTGGCCAAAAAGTTCCTTCAGGTTTTTCTGAAAGATGTTACTGAGGGGCTTCCCTGGTAGGGAAGTGCCCACCTTGTAGTTAAAAGCCACATGGTTATGTGGCTCTTCCAGTGGTTAAGAGCCCGCCTTGCAATGCAGTGGACACTGGTTTGATCCCTGATCTGGGAAGAACCCACATGCTGGGTGGGAACTAAGCCCCTGTATCACAACTATTGATCCCATGCACCTAGAGCCTGTGCTCTACAAGAGAAGCCACTGCAATGAAAAGCCCATGCACCACAACAAAAAGTAGGCCCCACTTGCTGCAACAAGAGAAAGCCTGTGCACAGCAGTGAAGACCCAGAACAGCCAAAAATAAACTAAAAAAAAAAAACACACACACACAAAAAAGTAATGGAGAAACCTGAAGGGACTTTTTGATCAATCCAGTACAACATATTACATTGAGAACGACCGTGTGTGGAGCTCAGTGTGCTGAGGGAGCCAGGCTGTGGTACCACAGCCCCACCAATGCTAGGTGCTAGGTGAACTCAAGTAAGCCATGTAATCTGTACTGGGAATCTTGGTACAAACGTCAGAACTGCCTCTCCTGACCCAAGATAGCCTGCTACTAGACACGCCAGTGCTCGAAGCCCTTTAGGGATGCTATGAAATTTTGTGGTATGATGACAGCCTGTTCAGCTTTACTACGCCTCACTGACTTGCATGACTGGGCAAGCCACTTCTGTCTGGATTCATACCCAGCTATAAAATAAGATGACTGGATCAGGTCAATGTTTACAAACTGTATTTATAGAGCCCTAGAGAGTCTTGAGAGGTGCCAGGTGACTGTAAGACTCATCCCTGCTCTGTGCAGCTCTGTTCTCACTCATATTAAGACTGTAGGCTCTGGAGACAGGCCACCTGAATTCTGAGAAGTTATTACCCTCTTTATGTCTCTTTTTAGTCATATTATTAAATTACTACAATGGTAGAACCTACCTTACAGAGTTAAGAATCAATAAATGTACCTAGAACACCTGGCATATAGCCAGCCTTTAATAAATTATAAGAAATTGCCAAAAACAAATAGCAGCAATTTCATAATGGTCCAACCTAACACACCCATGGCTTCTGTATAAGACACTTTTTGAAGATAGGACTCCACATGTTAAAAAGTTGAAAAAAACATCGGAAAACTAATGTTTTAGATTGTTAGCTCTTTGGTTTTTATGGCATTTTCTCTCACTGACTTATAAATTTCCTATTTTCTTGCCTAAACTCCTGTTTTTATTTTCTACATATCCTGTGGGTCTAGTGGTTGTTCCCAAATTCTAACAGTACTGTGAGAGGTGAGGATGTGTGCACTGGCTGGCTTTTGTGAACGTGCCTGTGAATGGAGACCATGAAAACGGAGATGTTTAAGAAAACCTCAAGGATGGTACAGAGAGTATCTGTGAGCTGCGCTAGGGAGTGTATTAAAGACAAATTTCAGCCTTTCTCAGTCCTCCCGGAGGGTAACAGATTTCCCCATTCTGAGCATAGGGAGCTTTTATTTTAGGCAGCTACAGCTTTTGAATTGAATGTACATGTTGCATGGCCACTTTTCTATAATTTCACACCCAAAAAAGTAGACACTAGACTGCCAAGTGCTTCTTTCCATTATACTAAATATGTCTGTTAAAACATCCCCGTGTGTGCGTGCTAAGTCAGTTCAGTCGTGTCCAACTCTATGTGACCCCATGGACTGTAACCTGCCAGGCTCCTCTCTCCATGGGATTCTCCAGGCAAGAATACTGGAGTGGGCTGCTGGGCCCTCCTCCAGGGGATCTTTCTGACCCATGGATTGAACTGAGTCTCTTATGTCTCCTGCATAGGCAGGCAGGTTCTTTACCACTTTAGGGAAGCCCCTAAAACATCCCCAGGAGAAGCCTAAGGTGGGCTCCATTACCAACCATCAAAGAGAAGTCAATGCCTATGGATTTCCTTCCTGAGGAGGGCTGAACGTCAAGTCCATTTCTATGGCACAAAAGCAAGCTACAAAAATTACCCTGGACCTGGTGAAAATCCAGGACTTTATAAAGTAATACTTAAAAAACCAACACTGATCATGTACCAAAATATAACATACCATGGGGAAATGTGTACAGAACCAAAATGCAGGAAAAGGCAATTTACAAATTTTGAGATCAGAAAAACAGGATTACAGAAAATGGGTCCACATGTCCATTTCTTATACTCGGTAGCAAAGAATTACCAACAGCAGGCAAGACCTGCTTGATTAACAGAAACTAGAAGACAAAACACTGATTCTTCCAGCAACTATTTAATGAATACCTACAAGGTAAAAACCAGACTGTACACTGGTTTGAGACCTTAACAAGGGCATCACATTTTCTATTTGAAACTTTAAGCTCTCAGTAAATGTATCCAGGAGGTAAAAGGGACTGCTACTACCCTTTGTGGGCTGGGGGTCAGGGTGAGACTTCCTCAAAGCCACACACAGTATCTTAGTAGCAAAGCAAAGACCTGAACTTGGGCTTTCTAACTCCTACTCTGGTGTTTTTTGTAACAGAGGTTCCTGGAGGCAAACCCCAAAACTTTCACAAGGTTTAGGAAGCTGCAGAGAAGGGTAAACTTGTGAATTACCTTTGAAAATTATCAAGTATCTTTCCTATATATCTAACTGCTCTGCTATTTAAACGGGGAGAAGAGAATGGTAGACGTAGCATGAGACAGAGAGGCGCATCCTTAACCACCTTGAGAAGAGAAATTCGATGAGTGTTTAGGGTAAGTGCTTTGAGTTAGTTGATGCATCTTCAATAAGGATGAAAACACCTTTGACATTACAGTGGTTTGTGATCTGAAGCTCACCCTCACCCAACAAAATCTTATCCAACTTTAATTCCTCTTGTGGAGAAAATGTAAATAGTTTTTCGGCATTCGAGATCTTAGTTCCTCAACCAGGGATCAAATCTGTGTCCCCTACAGTGGAAGCATCAAGTCTTAACCACTGGACTGCCAAGAATTCCCAAGAAAATTTAATTTGGATTTTAACCTTTCTCCTTTAGTGGAGGGGCGATAATGAAAAACAACCACCAAAAAAAAGGCTGAGAAAGAATTACAGAGACCTGGGTTCTAATCCCGTATCTGCCATTTATTCATCATGTGACCTTGGGCCAAACCTGCCTTTAAGCCATTCATTTCCTCATCTGTATCATGCACAACTTTTAGACAAGAAAGACCAGCACAGTACCTGGCATGCAGCAAGAGCTCCAAAAATACTAGTTGCTATTTTTCTTGTTATCTGGTTGGGAGAGTTGAGGAAAATGGTTAAGTAAAAGGAGTCAAGGGTGAAGGGAGATCAATAAGATGCCACATTATAAGAAACTACAAACTGGTACTTTGGCAGAAGTGCCCACAGATATTGTCCCTGACCCCTGAGTATTCTCGAGGCTTTGAAAAAACTATGGAGAACACCTAACTTAGCTTACTGGGCTAATTCCCTCATAAATTATGGAAATTGCTGGAAGAGAACAATAAGAGGGGTTGCTTTGGCTGTAGGAAGATTTGTGTGTAGGAAAGTCTTGGGCACTTAATCTACATCATGATCTGTAAGGCTGAGAGGCTGGATCATGTCACTGGACTGTTTTGTGTTCCTTGGAAACTATTGCTGAGTAAACGCGAGCTAGATGCCATCTCAAATATCCTCAGAACATTCCTGTATAATGTGAAGTAAGGGAAGTGGTGACATCTAGAATGAGGCACAAGGATCCGGAGAGATCAGGTCACCTGCCACATGCAGACGAATCAGAGTCATTAACCTTTATTAAGTACTCTCTGGTTGTAAGCATATCAGATAAGAACTCTAGCTACAGTCATGGAAAATTCAAGAAAATGTTGTCCTTAATAGATTCTTTGGCTAGTTTTAGCTAGTTTAAGACTTGCTTGTACTTTTGTTCACTGATATTGTCTCACCATGGTAGACTGTAATCATCCAACACCTACTGTGTACCAGACACTCTCTAGCGGGAGCTCCTACTGATGATTTACAGGAGTAGCACAGAAACGTGGACCAGACTCACAATATATGCCGGGACTATACCAAGAGCTGGGGCTTCCCAGGTGGCTCAGGGAGATCCTCTGGAGAAGGAAATGGCAACCACCCCAGTATTCTTGCCTGGGAAATCCTATGGGCAGAGGAGCCTGGTGGCGGGGCTACAGTCTACAGGGTTGCAAAAGAGTTAGACACAACTTAGTGAACTAAATAGCAGCAGCATACCAAGAGCTAGAGAAAAAGGGAGACATGAGCAGGGTATGATTTGACAGTCAAAGATAAATGCAAATCAGAGTTTAGGGTAAGAGAATGTTCAAATCAGGGACATCCCTGGTAGCCCAGTGTTAAAAATCTACCTTGCAATGCAGGGGACATGGGTTTGATCCTTGGTCAGGGAACCAAGATCCCACATACCTTGAAGCAACTAACCCTGCACACCACAAGACCCAGAGAAGCTCCCCAAAAGAGAGAGAATGTTCAAATCACCAACTGAAATTATGTTTCTGGTACTTTATCTATGACTGTTCTCATTTCCCTAAATAACAGAAGACCTTCCTGGTGTAAGAAATAGGTTTATCTGCTCTAATATGTCCCACTTATTAGAGGTAGACAAAATTTAACTGCAAAGATTCTGAGGTAGCTGAATCATCTCTCTTCAACACAGGCACATCACAGATTTATCAAAGGACACCACGAGGTTTAGTCAGAAAGCTTGGACTTGACACTTATTAGCTGGGAGAGGGGCTGTAAAATGGGGATAATAATAACCCCTAATTAACAAAGCTATTGAAGAATAAGAGAGATAGGATCTATATAGAAGGGGGATCTTCCTGACCCAGGGATTGAACCTGTGATGAACTTGAGTCTCTCACATTGCAGGCAGATTCTTTACCATCTGAGCAAACCGGGAAGCCCTATATATATATTTAATTATCTACTATTTGTAAAAGGAAATATAAGGAATTATTTATCTTTTGGGAATTCAATGGCAGTTCAGTGGTTAGGATTCTGGATTTCCACTGCAGGGGGCCTGGGTTCCACCCCTGGTTGGGGAACTAAGATCCCCAAAGCTGCCCAGCATGGCCAAAGAATTTTTTATTTCTTTTTTGCCTTATGTCTTATCCTAGATTAGGTAACCAGATACCTCGTATTAGCCTACTGTTACTGTATCACACTTTGTTTTATTGTCATAAAAAGAATAAAAGGTGATTCATGGGTTGTCCTCCTCTCCTCCAAGAAACCTGTTTTTGGTACAGATCTATAGTTCTCTATTGTATCCTGGCAACTGGCTTAAGGAGTTGAATAACTGCCATTGCCAGCATACAATGTTAAGGGGCAAAAATGTCACAAGCAGAATCCCAAGCAATTCTGAAAAATCAAAGCAAAAGTATTCTCTAGCTACTCAGAGCTGAAATCAACTTGAATAGTCCCAAATTCAGAAGTCAACACATCCACCTGAACAGTCCTTAATGATGATAAAGAGAATTACTGAATGACTATTGTATACCATGCACTGTGCTAGGACTTAAAAATGCAGAATATTGGGAGTTTCCCAAGGCCTAATGGTTAGGATTCTGGGTTTTCACTGCCATGGCTAGGGTTCAAGATCCTGTAAGCTATGTGGCACAGTTTAAAAAAAAAAAAAAAAAAAAAGGGATATTGTTTATGAATAAAAATGAGAGAGACATCAAAGGAATAGAGGGCTTTCCAAATTGCCAGTGTTGACCAAAATTTGCTTCTCTTGCACTTTTGTCCTTGATGCAAAATAACTGCCTTTTGTTGGGCTACACCCAGTTTGGCTCACAGACATTGAAGAAATTATAACCTAGATGACTAAACGAACATACTCATCTACGGACCATACAGTTTGCTGTGGATGGCAAAGTGTTACTAAACACAAGGAAAAATCAGATGAAAAGCTTCCTATATATACTCACATCTTTCTCCTGGATGGTGCATTCCTTACAATAATAGGCATCTGAAACTCCAGGGCCTCCACAGATCACACAGCGTCCCTGGTAAGAGCCATAGTTACACTCGTCGCATATGCGCACCAGGGTGCAAGGACGCACATAGGAGTCACAGATCACACACTTGCCATCACCTATGAGGAGAAGAGGATGGAGTTACACCCACGTGCAAGTAACTCAAGTCCTTTGCCCTCCTCCTGCTATGAAGACTACACCAGTCTCCTAACAGTGACTTGAGGACCCTCTACTTTGGCATCACAAAACCTGACTTACCTCGTGTCCATCTCAATCTCTACAACACACAGGAAAAGTTAATCAAGTACTGGGTAAAGAACTTAGAGAAGCACCTGGTAGATACGTCTATATAAAGTAGCTGGCAGACCATGTTGGATGTGGTCATGCTACTTCCGGTCCAAAGCTAAAGATTCTCAAAACCTAGCGTCTAAAACGTGCAAGCTGGAGTGAGGGTGGTGGCCTTTAGTTGCAGCCTGGCATTGTGTTGACATTCTTTGGGTCACGTCTACTCAAAGTCCTCTTAGTGCCACCGCTGAAAATGCCCGTTTGCTTCTTCTACAGAAACAGAGTGGGCCAGGTGGGCTATTTGGGGAGGCGTGTTCCACTTACACTTTTCACACAGTCTTCCAATGGCTGCAAGATAAAAGATGGTAAAGAGCACAATTAGGATTAAAGTTTTGACGAAGAGGGGACAAACATCCTTGAGCTTGCGGTGGGGACAGGAGCAGGGACTGAGTGAGCCCTGAGGGGATCTATCTTATCCCCTTAAACTTCAATCCGAACCAAATCCAGAGCCTCCTGAAGCCCCTCACAGGTCCTGCGCAAACTGAGAATTTCTCCCAATCCCATTCCGGCAGCCTGGCTCCAGCTCCCAGCACGCGAGCCCCCGCCCTCTTTTCATCAAGAGACCGCAAACCCGCGCGCTCCTACACTTTCAACCTAGAGGCGGGGAACGTGGCGTCTCCCGGGCAAGACCCTAAGCAAGTGACGGGAACCCCGGGCCTCTCAGGTCCTAATACCATTCCCACCCAGAGAGCCGGGTGGAGAAGGCTGCCTCACCAACACCAGCCTGCTTGCGGCAAAAGATCAAGTCCGGGTGATGTTTAGCCATAGCGCCCTCTCAAGCCACCGGAAGCTTACAGAACTTCCGTCCGACCTTTAACCTCCGTTGCTCCTGCCTCTTGGTCGCCGTGATTGGTTCTCTAGACATCCATCAGCATTTATACTCTTGCACCAAGCCTCGCTGGTTCTCGCGAGATCAAATTCCAAAGCCAAGTTTCCGTCCTAACGGGGGCCAGGTCCTGGCAGGTGCATAAAAGTTATTTTTAAAAAAATCACAACCTTTCCGGACTTGAATATAAGAGGCAAATTTCAAAGTGCAAAGTTGAAATTTTCACTTCGATAAGACCTCTCTGTGCCCGGTATTTACTTCCTTAAGTGTTTTCATGTAGTTTTTTCCTCTCCCCTTTCGAGTCCTCACACTGGAACTCCGCCCAAGGCGCTCGCAGGAGTAGGCTCCTCGGCGGAGGCCCAGCCTTCACGAGGTCGCGTTTCTCTTCAGGCCACGCCCCCCTCCCGAAGGCTTTAAATACTCTGAGTTGAACGTCACTTTCAAGCGACCTCATCTTTGTCAGTGCACAAAATGGCGCCTTACAGCCTACTGGTGTCCCGGCTGCAGGTGAGCGAACTGAGGGCCCCCTGGGTTCGCGGGGGCGGGGTGCCTCCTCCTGTGCTTGCGGCTGTGGGCGAGGCAAGACGAGGCAGGCCCGACCTCCGGCCGGCTTTTCGTGTACCTGTCCCTGTCGCGGGCCCAGCACCCACGCTCGCCCCTCCGGCGCCCGAGGTCAAGGCGTCCCTGGCTCTGTCAGCTCTCTCTGCTCTGTCCCCGCCCAGCTGGAAGCTTGGGTCTAAGAAGCAGCAGCTAGGTGAAGAGTGGAGTCACCTCTTTCTCGTTTTCGTGGACCTCACTTTCTACCCCATAGAGTTTCATTTTCTGTTCCTCAAGGTGAGGACAAGGTGACTGGGGGGGCGCGGTGGTTGTTGAGCCCGCTAGGCCCAGAACCCGAAGGCCTCACTTCTCATCTCTCAGCAGCGGAGACTTGCTAGCCAAGTGCATCAATCGTTGTCAAACCCGAAGTCTGGAGGAAAAAACCTATATTCGATCTTGAGGGGATCCTGCAGAACATACAGCCAAGAGTTCGAGGGGACCTTCCGTTCCCCAGCTGTAGTAATTAATAGTGATAACAGTAGTCTCTCATCTTTGCACAGATTGCAAGACCATTCCTCATCATATCACTTAACTTATATTATCATTTGGTAGGATGATTATTCTCATTTGATAGGTGATGAAACTGCTAGGTAAAAGTTCCTGGTCTCTCTGAGTGTTACCCAAGTGCTGTGGCCTCAGCGTCTGCCCTACTACCCCGCTGTTCTCTTTGTTCCTGTCACCCTGCCCTCAGAACTTTTTGAGCCAGAGTGTGATCCTGGAGCTGATATTTGTATTTGTGAGAGTACCAGAATGGAGTATATTGAGCCCACTTTAGTTGCTTTTCAATTACTAGATTGGAAGGTAAAAGAATCAACAGTTTGACCTTGACAATCCTGTTATGAACCATCTAGAAAATTGACTGTGACTGCCAGATGGCTTTTTCACTCTTAACTTGACAATCCTAGGAAGGTGGTGTTACCCACAAAGGTTCAATGTCAAGCATGTATTTTAATAAAAATAAAGGAAGCAAGCATTTGTGGACATTCTATGCAACTTTTTACATTTAACCTGTGCATCTACTTTGGATCAAGTAGCCAACTATACTTACAGGTTTGAAGAAGGTAAGGTACTGTACCCTCAAAAAGTTTTGTGTTACCAGAAGTTATTTATTAAGTCACATTGCTTAAATTTAAACCATTTAAAGTGAAGTCATCATTTATCTTATTTATACTTATGGTCTCTCAGTTCTGGCAGAAACAGGGGATTTGGCCTAATTAATTATCTCTTAGATGCTTTGATTCTCCAGGTTAGCAATGTGGAATAGTTGTTTCTTCTTGATCCTGCTGTCACATGATCTAGTGAAGTTATACAAGGTTATTTGATAAGGTAAATTATTACAGATTTATTGAGCTTGGAAGAGAGAACTGATATCACAGTATTTTTTAACTGAAAAAGAATCTTGGAAAGCATGAGCATTAGACATGCATAGGAAGAGAGCTGGACTCTTCCAAGTTAACCCATATGCTAACCCATCCAAGTGACCTTGAACTTGGAAACGGAATCCCAGTTTCTTCATCTGTCATTTGGAAATTATGTTCATTGAAAAACATTTATTGAGTACTTGGTGATCAGCTTCCATTCATATTGTTATAATAATTGTTACAAAGCAATGAGAAATAATATATTTGTTTATGATCATCATGTCGTCCAACTTCCTCTTTTATAGATAGACACTCCAAGACCTTGAGAGCCTGGGTCTCCTTGTTTCTGCATTTAGCTAAGATGAATGAACAGCATTATACCACACTGTCTGCTAATAGCCAGGCTGTCTTAAATAATGGCCAGCTTCCACTGTTGTCTAAAAACTTTGTAAATTTACCTCTTTTATGTTTAGCTACATTTGAGAAGTGATGGTACTACCTTAGTTGTTGTGTGACAGAACCCTGTCCATGCATTCAGTTTATTTACCACATATTAACTGAGTACCCTCTGCTTCCTCTGGATACAACGAGAAGCAGAAAGAGCAGACAATTCTGTTCTCATGGAACTTCCACTATATTCTAACATATTGTACTGCAGAGGATCTTGGAGATCTTTCTCAGTTGAAGTATTTTGGGCAGACCTTGATTGAACCTTGACTGGACCAAAGGTGATGGCAATTACTACTACCACTAAGAGCAGCTAACATTTAACTTAACTGTGTGCCAGTAGCCTCTCATGACCCTGTGAGATAGTGCAGATTTATTAGCCCTGTCTTATAGATGAAATAGGAGTAGAGCAGAAACACAGTGTGATGGCTGAGAGCATAGATTCTGGCATCCAATGTCTTACTTTAATGCTGACTCTGATGTGCACTAGCTGCGGCTTTGGGCAAGTTACTTCACCTCTCTGTGCCTGTTCCTCACCTGTAAGATACGGACAATAGTATATCTGACTTATCTAGTAATCATAGTTGCAAAGTACTTAGAACCCTTGTCGTTGTGTCGTGAAGTCGCTCAGTCATGTCTGGCTCTTTGCGACCCCATGGACTGTAGCCCACCAGGCTCCTCCTTCCATGGGATTCTCCAGGCAAGAGTACTGGAGTGAGTTGCCATTTACTTCTCCAGGGGATCTTCCCAACCCAGGGATCAAACCCGGGTCTCCTGCATTCCAGGCAGACGCTTTAACCTCTGAGCCATCAGGGAAGCCCACTTAGAACCCTGCTTCCATCTAAAAGAGCTATATAAGTGTTTGTTCATTAAATTAAAATAAACTTGTCTAGGGCCTTATCACTAGTTGTTAGTGGATGTGGTTTGAATCTGGTACTTTCTGACTCACAAGCCTGAGGTCCCAGCACCTGCACCATACCACTGCTTCCCTTTGCCATCAAGACTCAGCCTGTCAACCAGGGTACCATTAATGGTCCATAACCAGAGAACAGTGCTCCACAAAGTGTATTGTTTGATACCTGCTACCAGGTAGGAAGATAGAAATAAAGTGAAGAAAATGGAGGTGAAATTTTTGAAAAACCGTATCTACTCTCCAGTTTTTAAAATTAATTTTCAGGGACTTCCTTGGTGGTCCAGTGGCTGGGACTCCATGCTCCCAATGCAGGGACCCTGAGTTCAATACCTGGTCTGGGAACTAGATCTCACATACTGCAACTAAGATTCGGTGCACCCAAATAAATAAATATTAAAAAATAAAATAAAATAAAGTTTCATGTAAATGACCATGGATAGAAAATAAAAGGGGTTGGACACTTCCAGATACATTTTAGGTCTTTGGTTTTGCCTTGAGATACTGGGATGCTGAGTTCTCACCATGTGACCTTGCGGAAGTTATGTAACTTCTTGCATATAAATCTGAAGAGTTTGTTAACTACAAAGAAATCTGACACATTTGCAGATGTTAAAAGTGCCTCTGTAAAGTGCCACGTTAAAAAAAAAATCTTGCTTTGAATTGGGAAGTAGATCATTCTGGTTCCCTATTCACTGTGGTACCTTCTCAGGTGACCAGTAGTTAGTTGTTGGTTTGAATTAAGTGAATGAATGAACAGATGAGTAAACTTCCAATCTGAAATTTGGGCAGAGTGAGTAGAATCTTGAGGATGAGGGGAGCACACCATTGCCTTTTGAACAGCCTGTTCCTAAAACGTTTATTGAACACTTAACTATGTCCCTATCTCTCTTCTAGACGCTGAGAGAGTAATAACCAACAGGAATAGTGGAGCTTGTATTACAGTTCTGGTGAGACAAACAAGTGGACAAGAAAATTTAGCTGTGAAGTAAGACAATGAAGATTCAGGATAGTGTGGTCGAGAGAGTAGAGGTGAGGATGTGGCATAGCTTTTGACTGGAGTCGTTGGGGAAGGCTTCTCAGAAGAGGTAGCATTTGAGCTGGTACTTAAATGATAAGACAGCCCTTCAGTATTTTGGGAAGGGCCCAAAGTAGGAGGGGAAGGAGCAGTATGTGCAAAGCACCTAAGATGGGTCTGAGGATAAGAAATAAGGCCAGTGTGGCTGAGGTGATGCGAGGGAGGTCTGAGCAAGTGGCAGGAGCCAGGGTCCTGTTGGCTCTGGTAAGGAAATTGGGTTTTACTCCAAGTGTAATGAAAATCTACTGGAAGATTTTAAATGGTGAAGTGACAGGATTTGATTTATAATTGAGAGGGATCATTCAGGCTGTATGAGTACCAGTGCTTGAGCAGTCTTGTCTTCATCAGCCCTGGTATTCTTTGACACCCCTTGTTTTCCCAGCATGTGGTTTGGAAGGCAGTGGTGGGCTCTGCGCCCCTCAGCATGAAGAAGGGGAGGGACTGCAGGGCGGCTGCACTGGGGGAGGGGGGCAGGGGGGAATTGGATGAAATTTGTCAAAAGGTGCAAAGTTTTATAGTACCTGATAAATATAATTAATACTACTGTATGTTACATATGAAAGTTGCCAAGAGAGTAAATTCTAAGAGTTCTCATCACAAGGAAAAAAGATATTTTTCCATGTATTTGATTTTGTATCTAAATGAGGTTGATGGATGTTCACTAAACTTAATGTGGCAATTATTTCATCGTGTAAGTAAAATCATTATGCTGTACACCTTAAAACCTACACAGCTATGTCAATTATATCAATAAAACCAGGAGAAGACAATTTTTTTTAACAAAAATAAAACGAGAAAAGGCAGCACATGGGATACCAGGAATCTCAGGAGGCTCCTCTAAGCCCTTCTCACCACGTGGCTCCAAGCGAGGCCTCAGCCCTCTAGCGCTCTGGTTACACATCTGCAGAATGGGACAATTCATAGCTACCCTCCGGTTGAGAAGGCTCCTGAAGACCTAGTAATGTTTGGAAAGCTCTTTAAACACATGGTCTTCCCTGGTGGTTTAGATGGTAAAGAATCTGCCTACAATGCAAGAGACCCAGGTTCAATCCTTGGGTCAGGATGATCCCCGGGAGAAGGAAATGGCAACCCGCTCCTGTATTCCTGCCTGGAGAGTTCTCTGGACAGAGGAGCTAGATAGACTACAGTCCATTTTTAGAATGGTCCTAAAGACCTGGTAAAATTTGGAAGGTTCTTTAAACTCTATGGACTATAAAAATTTGTGAATAGTTTCTAATGTTATTTTAAAAATAGACGTTTTCTAATATTGAGACAAAGGACAGATTTTTTTTTTTCTTAGACTATTCTAGAATGAACCTGTGGAAGCTCTTCTTTATTTAGTGGATCCGAAAAGGCAGGGAGAATGATTTTTTCTTGGATTCATTGTGCAAAGCTTGGGTCAAAGGAAAAGGCAGCAATGTTGCTGTGTGGCCCTGGGAAAAATAGCTAAGTTCTGGAGCCTCAGTTTCTTCATCTATAACATGGACACTGTACCTTCTGTCTCTGGGCGATCGTGAGTATTAGGTGGGGCTGTGTGTATAAAGTGGGGGAAATCTGACAGGATATATGGGCACTTGGTGAGAGTTAGTCTATGTCTCCACTCCTTCAGATGGTCTACAGCGTCCATTGCCCAGCATTTATCTTCAACTCATATGTTTAAAAGGAGTCTTGGGACTTCTTGGCTGTCCAGTTAAGACTGTGCTTTCACTGCTCTGGGCCCGTGTTCCGTCCCTGGTCTGGGAACTAAGATCCTGCACGTGCGTGGTACGGCCTGAAGAATGGAGAGTGGCTCTAGGGAAGCTGCTTGCTCCTGTCATGGCCGTGGATGCGGGAGTGTAGCGCTAGCGCAGGAACACCTTTTGGGTATGTAAGAGAGTTGGGAGAAGAGGAGCAGATGAACCCACGGCTTCCTGTTTTTTAATTTTCTAAGTTGAAGGGCAGCATTGAGAAGGCGAGCTCTAGGATAACATTTGCAGTATTTCCATCAATAAATACGAAGTTCCTTGGGGAATTTAGGCCCAGTTAGGAGCATTTCTGCTTTCATCTTGCAGAACTTGGAACAGTTTCTCAGTGGGAGCTTTAATTCTGTGGCCGGTTGTGGGGGGACCAGAGAGGCCTCAGGAGCTCCTTCAGCCTGCACTTCAGTGCTCTGTCGCTGGGCACTTCACCTTCAGCTGGACATTGCTGTTACTGTTGTCGCTGCTCACTGAGAGAACTACAGAACTTATTTAAAGGGCCGGGCCTGTGAAAGAGCTTCTGTGCGGGTGAGGAAGAAACCACGTCTTAGTAACTGTAATACGTTGCGCTGAAGCGAGGAGGGGAGGGGGCGTGCTGGGTGGAGCTAAGTCCAGGCCACCCGCCCTACTTGCAGGAGTGATGGCATGCTCAGTCTGCCCCACCGCACCCTTGGCATTCAGAAGATACCCATACTGAGCTGTCAGCCCTGCTGTACTCGTCACTGAACTAGGTCTTGTTGGACAAGCGCTGCCTCACTTGACCTTCACAACAACCTAAGATGTAGGTGTCGTTAGCCTTGCAGAGTTTCAGAAATTAACTAGTTTTAAATCTTTGTATGTGGCCAAGGAAAGGAGGGCTGGAGAAGTGAAACAGTTAAACAGACCCCAGTTGGTTAAATGGCTTGCCCAAGGTCACGACTAGTATGCAGCTGCGCCAGATTTTGACTGCAGGCTTGTTTGACTGCAGAACTCAGGGTTTTTACCCTTTGGTCAAACTGTTTTCCCAGAGGACTCCCCTGAGTATAGCAAGTAGAAACTGGATCTCTGCAGAGTAGGCTAGATGGAGGGGACACACTTCAGTTGGCTCCGTGTCCTGTTGGGATGTGGAGATGTTTGAGGCCGTGATTGCCTCCTGCCCCAAATACCAGCAGAGCTTGAGAGGGAGGGCCCAGAGCTGTGGGTCAGCCTCACAGGCTGCCTGTCAAGCTTTCGGAGGAAGCTATTGCCCCAGGATGGGCGGTGGGGGCCAGACCAGGGCTCAGAATTTATATGCAGTTCATGGTGTGCCTGGAGTCTGCTTCAGACGCCAGCAAAGGAGAATTAGGCAGATGAGTGAGTCTATCAACTGACTTCTTAAAGGAACCCCCTACTGCCTTGGACCCCATTTAGAGGCTTGTCTTGGATAGACATGGCTCCCTGCCCCCTTCCCAAGCCTCTGAAAAGGACTGCATTTGTGCCTGCCTGTTGCATAGCAACCAAGCTCACTGATTGCCTAGGGACAGGAGGGAGTTGTTTAGCTTAGGAGTCTTAGGAGGGTTGCCAGACATTCTCTTACCAGGAGTGGGAGACAGTTTTTAGAAGCAGGAGAGATGTGGAGAGATCACGCTTCTTAAGGAAGGTGCTGACTGACGTGCATTCCTGCATTGCTCACCTAGACAGAGCCTCACCTGAGGCTTCCCTGCCAGGAAGAGCTGGTTGCTAAGAGCTGTGAGGCTAAAAGCCATTGAGGGTTATGGTCAGAGGAACCAGGAGTCTTTCCCTTCCTGAGACCTTGAGGTCATCTTGCTGGTGAAATGGGTGACCTCATGTGGTAGTGCATTCCCCACTGCCAGAAAGGGTCTCTCAGGCATTCAGGGGCAGAATGAGTGGATAGATGAGACCTTTTCAATTCTGAGATGTGCTATCCTGGTGCTTGGGACCTGCTCTGGGGCTGGGAGGGACCTGCTTTGACAGCTTGGAGGGGGCAGAGGGCATGGTCGGAAACAGCAGCTCATGGTTCTTTCTCTTAACATATAGGTAGGAGGTATGTGAGAGGCAGCATCTCCTCCCAGGAGAAATGACGAACAGCAGCTTACATTTATTGAATGCCTGCCAGGAACCCAGCTGCCGAGCTCTGTGTTTTCCATATATTTTTTCCTTAAAGAAGACTACGTTTAAAAAAGCTCTCTTTCCTTCTCCCAGTTCCTATTCCCAGAGGCAACCACTGATAGGAATTTTGTATTTTCATTCCACACTTTTTTTTTCCCCTCTACGTTTACAAACAATACATTGTTTCTGGGCTTACCAGGTGGTGCTAGTGGTAAAGCCTCCGCCTGTCAGTGCAGGAGATATGAGAGACGTGGGTTCAATTCCTGGATCGGGAAGATCCCCTGGAGGAGGGCATGGCAACCCACTCCAGTATTCTTTCTTGGAGAATCCCATGGACAGCGGAGCCTGGTGGGCTACAGTCCATAGGGTTGCAAAGAGACAGATGCGAGGGAAGCGACTTAGCACACACATTGTTTCTAATCCTCACAAAATCTTTGCTGTTTTACACCAGTTCTACAGAAAAGGAAACAGAGGCTCAGAGAAGTGAAGACTCTGGTCTGAGGTTCCAGAGCTGGGGGAGCTGAGGTTCTGGGCCAGGCCCCTCCAGCTCTAGAGCGGATGCCTTCCCTGTGGCTAGACACTGGGGCTGCAGTGTTGCTGCAGTGAGACTTGACAGGCCAGAATGGGGCCGGTGACTTCCCTGTCTCTTGCTGAATCAGCTGCCTTCAGAGACCAGGCTGCTCCAGGATCCTGGCCTGTTTGGACAGCTCAGCCACCTTCTCCTCCGCTTGCTCTGAGCTGTAGCGCCCTCTGACACATGGTTCCCTGAGGCAGCGCTGGCATGTGGCGTGCTTCAGAGTGTGGACGGAGGTCAGACTGGCCCAGCCAGCCTCCCCCATGCTTTGGCTCTGTGAACAGGCACGGAGGCTCAGCACAGCCTCTGCCAGAGACACTCACAACTTGAATTGGAAAGCAAGATGAGGAGCCTGTGTTCAAATCATGGTTCTGCCTTCATCCATCTCATCATCCAGCACTGGTGTCCTGGACTCTGTGTCCTAAACTCTGAGTCTGTCGTGGTGACCAAATGAGACAAGTCTTCTGCCCTTGTAGAGCTTACATTTTAGTGCAATTTATCTTCTCACCTGTCGGAGTCTGTTTTCTCTTTAAAGCAGAAGACACAATGACCTGTGACACTCCCACTTGGCCCAGTTGTTGGGAAGGTGACATAAGATAACCTTTGTGGTCCTGCCTCACAGTTCTGTTGGTTTTGTTTCATTTTATTTCTTACCTGATTCCCTGGCGGGTCCACTTTGGTTATAGTCCTTCCTTCAGAGTTTGTTCTGTGTCAGTTAAGCACAAGATCAGGAGAGCCTCCCTCGCCCCTGGGAGCCCTGGAGATTCATATCCCAGCCAGCAGAGGAGAGGGCACTGTCAGACCAAGAAGCCAGATTCCACCAGAGACACTGAGCCCCCATGGAGGACTGAGCCCACCTGGCTGCCAGGCCTGAGCAGAGATTGGGAGACACTGTAAGCATGGTGAGAAGGGCACGGCTCAGCAGGTTCCCAGCCAGTGACCTTGGGCAGGCCACATGCTGTCACTGAACCTCTGCATCTTCAGGGCAGTTAGGGAGGCTGAGCTCTGTCCAGCAAGGGTTAGAAGAGACACTGCCCTGGAGCAGTGGGTCAGCTGTTGCTGTTTACTCCAAAACAGATCCGAGGGCTTTCTGGTCACCCTGAGGGGGGACTCCCACCCAAGTGGATGGAATTTTGTAGCAAGGAAACACTAGAGTGCTTAGAATGGAGAAGACACAGTCATGGTTTTCAGTGATTTGAAGGGCTGAAGCGTGGAGGAGTGACTAAGCTCATTTGATCTGGTTCCAAAGGACAGGGCTAGGAAGTGTGTCGGTGACTGGGCTGGCTGCTTTCACATGGGTGCTCTCCTTCAATAACCCCCGCAGCGTTAGAGGGGTTCAACAAAACCACACAGCCTTACGCCACTTGTTGGGGACAGAGCTGGGATTTGAGCCCCGATTTCCGTTGCCTGATAGGAAGGAGGTGGGTTTCAGTTCAGCGTGGGAAGCATTGGTTGTTAAGGTAACAGCTGTCTAGTAGTGGAATAGGCTTTCTGTAAGCAGATGAGCTCCCTAGAATAATCATGTTGAATCCGGGCTCTGTAGAGGTTGCTGAAGAGGTTTTCTGCCTTGAGGCTGCCCTCGACTTCCTAGTTCCTGAGAAAATGGAGGCTGAGGGCTTAGTGGAAGTATCTGTTCTAGATAAGGGCCTGGTACTTACTCATGAGAATTTCACATGGCCTGGGACTTGGACTCCAAGTATGGGGAAAAAATTTTCCCATTTCCTAATTGTTGTGACATCTGAGTGGATGGCCAGTGGATGATCACTGGAAGTACCATGGGGCCAGGTTGAACCAAGCATTATGTTTTACTTTTGGATTGAGAAAACAAAGACAAAACCCCAATAAGTTTTTAATATGCCCAAGTCATCTTCCTTCTTTAAATGATAATGATCTGGACTACTTATCCTCCAGCCACAGTGATCAAATGTTATAAGACTCAGTAATAGCTATTTTTAAGGTAGAATTAATTTCTTACCTTTTTTCCCCCTTATTTATAAAGATACCTATTTAGGAAGCTTGGAAAATACAGAAGTATAAAGAATACCATAAAAATTACCTATGCTATGCTAAGTCACTTCAGTTGTGTCCGACTCTGTGCAACCCCATAGACGGCAGCCCACCAGGCTCCCCCGTCCCTGGGACTCTCCAGGCAAGAACACTGGAGTGGGTTGCCATTTCCTCCTCCAATGCATGAAAGTGAAAAGTGAAAGTGAAGTCGCTCAGTCGTGTCCGACCCTCAGCCACCCCATGGACTGCAGCCCTCCAGGCTCCTCCATCCATGGGATTTTCCAGGCAGGAGTACTGGAGTGGGGTGC
Organism: Bubalus bubalis; assembly: GCF_019923935.1. Classification (NCBI taxonomy): domain Eukaryota; kingdom Metazoa; phylum Chordata; class Mammalia; order Artiodactyla; family Bovidae; genus Bubalus; species Bubalus bubalis. The sequence goes on along the minus strand of NC_059160.1, from coordinate 7,391,695 downwards.
TATTGCCTTCTCCGAAATTACTTATAATTATTCATAATACCCAGAGATAACTACTGTTAACATTTTGATAGATTTCCTTGTAAAGTTTCTAAAGTTTTGTAATCAAAATTAAAAATGTTTAATAATAATGTATTTATAATTTATATTTCTTTAGATTTTCTTCTGATTCTAAAATTTATGTACAGTGTTAAAGGTTCAGATTACCTAAATATAAAAAACTGTCCATAATTTCACCCTCCAGGGATAGCTGCTGTTAACAGTTTGGCCTCTATTCCATTTTGATGTTATTTGATTTCTTTAATTCGTTTGTGTCCAACTCAGTACTTAAAGTTGCCAGAGTTCACTTGGCACTTGGAGGTTTCAGTGTTTAGGCTTAGAGCCAGGCTGCCTTTGAATGCTGGCATATCTGCAAGACCTTGGGTGAGTTACTGTCCTCCTCCAGCCCTCAAGTTCCTCATCTGTTAAGTGGGGCTCGTATACATTAGGGCTGTTCATCCACATAACCCTTACTGCTGCTACTAGTAATTATTATTGTTGCCATTGTCTTTGCTTAGACACCTCAGCTCTGACACCTGTTCAGTTTGGGTTCAGTGGGTACCCTGGTGCTAGGGGCTGTGAGGAGATGTAGATTCAGCGTGGACTGGTGTTTAGTGCCCTTCTGGGAATCACTGAGTATTGAATTCCACAGGGTACCTGGCATCAGGCCAGGGAGTCTGGTCGAGGGGTGATGGTGGTAGGTATTTCTGGATGATCTTCAAGGAGTTATGAAATTTTCTAAATTTTCTAAATTTTTTCCAAGAAACATGTCCTACTTTTTTAAATGGGAGGAAAAACTCTAGTAAAAGCTATTTGATAAATAGCCTTCAGTCTCTCCCAGCGTCAGGGTCTTTTCCAGTGAGTCAGCTCATCACATCAGGTGGCCAAGTATTGAAGCTTCAGCTTCTGCAGTCGACCTTCCAATGAATATTCAAGGTTGATTTCCTTTAGGATTGACTAGCTTGATCTCTTGTCCAAGGGACTCTCCTAAGAGTCTTCTCCAGCACCACAATTCGAAAGCATCAGTTCTTTATGGTCTAACTCTCACATCTGTACATGACTGCTACCCCAATAAAAACTTCAAAAAAGAAAACTGGGTTCGAAGGTGAACCCTTGGCTTGACAGCACACAGCTAGTAAGTGGAGGAGCTGGGCCTTTGAGCTGTATATAAGTTCTTTTCACGGGGTAAGTAAACCAGAGGTCTTAATTGAGCCTCCTTGGCCCTGCTGGGTGTCTGGCCTGACCTTCCGCCGCCTCCTGCTTTGTCTTTTGCCTCTCACCATTCTGAGTGGTTTCTAGCTCCTCCTCGCTTTGCTTGACGATTCTGTATCATCGTACTGTCCTCCGAGTGCCTTGCAAACCTTTGTTTATCCTCCACGGCCCTGCTCAGTGCAGGCTTGCCCAGGGAGAGTTCACTGTTCCCTCTGCTGTACTCCTGCCCCTGTGTGTGTTTCCTCCTTCCTGCAGGTCACAGTGGGTGCACTGACATGCTGATTGTGGCCAGGCTACGTAAGCGTAGGGACTGTCTTACTCTTCTTGGTATCTGTGTCCTACTGACTGGTACAGGATAGATGCTCAAGTGTGAAAATACAAATGTGCTCATGGGAGGTAGGTAGGTTACATGATAAGCCACTGTCAACCTGTTCTGTTTTGGCCCCCCTTGAGTGCATTATCTACATGGCAGCCACAATGACTTTTTATTTTTTTAAGGCAGATATAATCCTGCTTCAGTGGTTTCCTGTTACTTTTAGGATCAAGTTAAACGTTTAATATGTCGTACTGTAAAGTTCACACATACTTATAAGAAGAGATCAAGGCCTGGCTGCTTGATCAGTAAAGGTGCAGTGAACCCCTTTCATATTCAGACAGTTCATTACTTAGATACAGAATGAGGAGAAGAACAAGCTGAAGGTGCCAGCTCCCTGGGCTCTAGTCGCATACACTGAAAAGGGCCGCACCAGAACACAAGGAACTGAGGACTGAACCGAAAGTCGTGGCGGCCCTGGCACCACTGAACGGGTCTGTATTCTGCAGTTCTAGTCTAAAGAGTCCAGGGCAGAAAGCTCTATACCTCATCAGATCCTGGGAGGCGAGGAGAAACTGTCTCATGACTGCCTCCCAGGGAGGTAAGGAGTCAAGTGGTAGAAGACTTCACAGCTCCTTTAGAAGCCTTCTGCCCTCTGGTGTTCCGAGATGTTTCACCAGGTATTCCACCAAGATGCAGACGAGCTTTAGTTCAGGGTTGCTGGGGGGCTTTTCTCATAGATCTCCAAGGCCCTTTACAGTACCTGGCTCCACTTTACCTCTTAGCTCTATTATCTGCCATTTCCACTGCCCTCTGCTCACTTTGCTCCAGCCAAGCTGGCTTTCTCTTTCTTTTTTCAACTACCAAGTGCTTCCCTGCCAAGGGGAATTTGCACCTGCTGTTTCTGCCTGCCAGGTTCCCCGAATTCCTTCTCCTAAACCACACTTTGTTTGCTTGACTAGCTCCTAGTCATGTTTCTGTTCTCAGATGAAAGATCACTTTCTTGGAAAAAGCCTTTCCCCCGCCTAGATTGGGTTCTCCAGCTTTATGCTGTTAGAGTGTTGTGGCTGCATCACCTTTCTTTCACAGCACTTGTATCATTGCTTCCATGGTCTCATGAGTGGTATCTAACTTGATACCTGTCTTCTCCACCAAACTGTAAGCTCGCCAGTGGGAGGGACTGTGTCTTGTCTTGTTTATCTTATTAATCCAAGCACCATAGCACAAAGTCTTGTTGTGCTTGTACTTAGTTGCTTCAGTCATGTCTGACTCTTTGCAACGCCATGGACTGTAGCCCACTGGGCTCCTCTGTCCATGGGGATTCTCCAGGCAAAAATATTGGAGTGGGTTGCCATGCCCTTCTTCAGGGGTTCTTCCCAACCCAGGGATCAAACCCAGGTCTGCATTGCAGGTGTCTTCTTTACTGTTTGAGCCACCAGGGAAGCCCAGCCCAAAGTCTGAGGCTGGATAAATATGTGTTTAATGAATTAGTACTACTTCAGTTTTAATTAGGGAGGTAGTATGGTAGAAAAAGTAATAACTTGTGGATTAAGTGACTTGAGTTCTGCTCCAAACTGCTGGATGTTTTTGTTTGTTTGTTTTGCTGTGCCATGCAGTACGTAGGATCTTAATTCCCCAATCAGGGATCAAACTTGCACCTCCTACATTAGAAGTTGAAGTCTTAACTACTGGACTGCCAGGGAAACCCCCAAACTGCTATAAACTAGATATGTGTGACCTGGGACACTCTTCATCTGTCAAGTGAATAAAAGATACTTGGTGATCTGGGGTCACCTTGGGTTCTGATAATCTGCTTCCAGATGGACCATTTATTAGCCTAGTTCTAGAGGGAAGGGACCCAAAATGAGAATCCAGCTGCCTACTTGACCTCTCCACTTGGGGGTCGGACAGGCAGACTCCCAGGCTCACCCCAAGCCAGCTCTTCTGTTACCTTCCCGATTTCAGTGTATAACAGCTCCATTTTTCCAGTTATTCAGGCCCAAAACCTCAGTGGTATTCTTGACTTTGCTCTCATGCTTTCTTGGCCAGTTTGTGAGCAGATCCTATCGTTGGAATGTCGCCTTCTCACTGAAGCCCTTCCTAACTATCCTCCTTTGAATTGCACCTCTCCCCACTTCCCTGGTTCACTCTCCCATTGCTTCTGCTTCCTTCTCTCTTATGATACTTATTAATATATGACTGAGATTTTACTTGTTTCTCTGTCTCTACTTGACTGTCTCCCTGCCTCCCTTAACGTCCCGGAATGTCAGTCCCAAGAGGGCAGGGAGTACTGAAACATTTTATTCATTGTTGTATCCTCAGTGCCTGGAACAGTGCCTGGCACCCATAATCACTCTAACTGGTTGATAGATGGGCAGAATGGGTAAACAGATGGTAAGCTTTGGTGGTAGGAGGGAGGAGAGACAGGGAGAATGACAGTGAAGATAGATGTTTTTTTACCAGCGTCAACCCTGCTTATCATTTCTCAAATTTCTGGCTGCTGCTGGGATAATAGGGGTAATATTAAAACCTAGCTTTTTCCTCCTCCTTGTATCTTACTTCTCCAGTGTCCCCCAAAGACAGTTTTGTTCTGGGAAAGTTGCATGATAGGGGGCACCAAAGTGTATACACGGAATTGAAGGGATCAACCTGAGGTTACAGGTTTTAAATTTTTTAAAGTAAGGACACCAAAACAACAGCAAACCAAACCAAAAAGCCCATCAAATCACCCTCTACTGTCGCCATTATTTCTTTTAAAGGACCTTTTTAACATCAAAGATACAGGAAGGGTCAACAAGGGATGTGTTTAAGTGTAATAAATTTGACTGAAAAAATAAACAACTTGCTCCGTCGTCTTCATTTATCCCATTTTCCTGGTGGATGTTTGTGTGTGGACAGGCACCAAGTGGGTGGGTTGAGGTGGGGGCCGCTGGTGCAGGAGGTAGAGTGCTGCAGTGAGCCTGCGGATGCAAACGCCTGTGGTGGCAGCTCCTCGTTGTTGTTTGGCTTTGATGTTTGTAAGTAATGTTTTAAAAATTTGAGTTACCATTTACATACAACTTTCTAATAGCTTCTGATAGTTTCATGTATACAACATGATTATAGATATGTGTGTATTGCAAAATGATGACCATAGTAAGTCTCGTTAACATCCATCGGCATAACTTGATATTTTTAATTGAAAGGGGTCCCCAACCTCAGAGATCTAATGCCTCATGATCTGAGGTGGAACTGATGTAATAATAATAGAAATAAAGTTCACAATAAATGTAATGCATTTGAGTCATCCCTAAACTATCCCGTGGAAAAATTGTCTTCCACGAACCTGTCTCTGGTGCCAAAAAGGCTGCATTAAGGAAGTGTTTTCAAACTGCCTATATTGACCTGTTACTGGATCATGAAATTAATGGGGTGCAAGTTACTTTCAAAAAAATAATACAGAAAGCTAAATGGAAAAAGCCTGACCCAGAAGGCCACCTATTGTATGATTTCGTTTGTATGAAATACGTGCAATAGACAAATCCGTAGAAACAGCAGATCAGTAACTGCCAGCTGCTGGGACAGGGAGGGTGGAGAGAAAGAGGAGCAGCCGCTCGCTTTGGGTGGTGGAGAAGTTCTGGAACGAGACCGTGGTGATGGTTGCACACTGAGTTGTACATTTAACAGTTACAGTGGTAAATCTTAGGTGTGCATGTGTACTTTACCACATTGAAAATAATTAGAGAATAAAAATTATCAGTATACATTGCACATGTCAGGTGTGAAACTTTTGAGTTACACACGCTGTCAAGTACCTGCTGCTGGATCACACCATAAAGTGTATTTTGTGTGTGCCTGTGTGTTTTCAGTCAAAACTGGAAAGTCCTCTCTGCAAGGGTCCTTTTAGCCCAGAACATCTTGTGGCCAGTATTTGGATGTTGCTAGGATACTACAACGGACTTTGAATGACTTCTTCCTTCCCTGATGACTCTCCACGAATGGCATTTGATGTGGAGCAAATCATTCATTCTCTCTGTTTGGCTTTTGCATCTGTAGCCAGTGTTTTTTATTTAAAACCAAACATGATCTTGTTTGAGCCCCAAGGAGGTCTCAGCATCCTTTTCACTTCACCGTCCGTATTTTCCTAACTTCACTGACCCGTGTACCTCACACATAGAACAGCTACTTGGACACTACCACACTGTCTGTTTCCATGTCTGTCGTATCCCACCAACCTCTGGTCTTGAGGGAGAGCATTGTGGTGTTCTGGAGTCCAGTGTGGTACAACTAAGCTCACTTCAGGAGTTTGTAGCAAACAGCATACAGGTGTGCGGAGATAATGACCCTACCCCACCCCACCCCACCCCAAGCAACAGGCTGCCAGTTGCCTCCTAGCAACAGCCTGGTGTGTTTACCACAAAGAATTTTATTCGAAGGCCTTGAAGTTTGGAAACCACTCAGAGACCGTTTTTGGCATCTAGGAACATGTTCATTGTTAAATGACAGGGATTATTCTCTCTATTTAATAATTATTTTAAAATAGTTTGACCAGGCAGGGAGCTAGTCATCAGTGAAGTGTTCTGAATCTGGCTTGCTTTCTGTGACACTATACTGGGTTGCATTTGATGTGTGCACAATGGCATGTCTGTGAATGAAGGGCGAAGGCTGTGGCTGCTCCAGAAAGACCTGAACCCTGGGGGTCTTATTCCTTGATGCAGATAAATCTGTTGTGACGTTGCTATGCTTTCCCCTAGGCCTTTGGGGAATTACTGGGTTTAGCTGAGAGCCCGCTTGCTGGGGAAGAGTATTTATAGACTCTCTGAGCTGTAGAGAACACACTCCAGATAGAGAGCATCTAGTCCAGCGGTCCCAAGACCCAGCTGTGTCAGAGTAACCTTTGCTCTTACTGGTGCTTAGATTCCGCCTCCCGTGACTCTGATTGAGCGGTCTGGGAGCCCATAAGGTCTAGGCACCATGTCCGTGAAATCTCCCAGGTGATTTTGAAGCATCCAGAATAATCTACTCCCATTTTATAGAAATGGAAAAAAGAAGGCACAGAAAGTCTAGGCTTTTTATCCAAGGGGACATTGTGACCCCACTCTGAGGCCAGATCTCTGAATTCCCCCCCCTCAAGTGTTCCTTCTTGGCCCCCACCGCCTCCTGTCACCTGGGGGATCACACTGTCCACCAGACCACACACAGGGAAGTGACCCACAGGGTGGGCACTGTGAGCTTGGTACCTTCCCCAAATGTTGGATTTCAGAATTGAGGTTCAAGGACAGAAATATAATGATACTAGGGAACTTTGGTTTTTTTCTACACCGTCTGAAAACAGTATCACCTTGATACAAATTTGGGGAATTATAGGAGAAAATAATTTTCCATCTTAACCCAAACAGTTTTTTATAATGCTCATTGCCTTTATATATTTAGAATTATTTCTTGAGGATAGAGTCTCAGATACAGAATTATTGGGTCAAACATATAGATGAGCCCATGGGCATCTTATTGACAAACTATTTTATGAAAAGATTGAATTATCAATAGTTTGCTTGCAAGCAGTCTATAAGAGTATTTCTTTGGTTCTGATTTAATTAAAAACTAATGCTGGCTACATTCTTTCTAATTATAAGAAGTATTATAAAATGAGTCTTTTGTAGAAAACTTGGAAAATACAGAAAAACCAAGAAGGAAATTTAGGCTGTTATATCTAGCACATGGATTTAACTGTTCTTGATGCCTTATTTAAAAGATTTTTTTTGTCATGACTTCTTACACATAAGGAAATATAGAAAATAGTACAAAGAATACCCATATACCTACCGTCCAGAGTCAAAAGTTATCAACATTTTGCCTTATTTGCTTTCTTTACTTCTCCCAAAAGTGTCTTTGGTTTCTTTCTCTTTCCACCACAAAATCTAATTAAAAAAAAAAAATTGCACTGTATTGACGTGGCTTTTGTAGTCTCTCTTAACCTAGAACAGTCCCTCCCAACTCCTGCCCACCCCCACACACGCACCCCGTTTTCCTCTATGACATTGACTTCGGGAGACCAGGCCAGTTTCTTGTAGACTGTCCACACTCTGGATGTAGTCTTCGGTTCAGTTGAATATTTGTTGGCAGGGACTCTTCCCAGGTGGTGCTGTCTGAGCAGAAGGCACAAACGTGAGGCGGTCTTGCTGTTGCTGACGCTCTTTGGCCTCTGGGTTAAGGTGGTGGTAACCAGGTCCCTGTAGTGTGAAGGTACATTTTTTCCCCCCTTTTCCTTAGTAATGATAAATTCCTGTAAGTTAACTTGCTGAAGCAAAGGGTTTGCACATTTTTAAAAACTAGCATGCTTGTGATTGTTGTCCAGATGCACCTCACTGCTCTTGCTATGTATGCTATGCTACAGTAAACATGCTTTTTCTGCATTGATTTGTCTTGTCCATTTTTTCCCCTGATTACAAAAGGAGCTCACATGTGTAGCATTTGGAAATACTTAGCCCAGAACATAAAAGTGCCCATAATTCTAGTCTCTACAGATAATTGCTGTGAACAGTCTAAGCAGATCTTACCAGTTTTTTTTTTTTCTGAGCATATTTACATTTGTTAATTACTATTATACAGAAATGAGCCCATACCATAGTACTATTTTGCCAGTTATTTTCACCTAATGTCATGGAATTTTTTTCCTGCCAATAAAGGTAGATCTACTTCCTTCCTTTTTAAAATTATGGTAAAATACATATAAAATTTGACATTTTCAAGTGTCCAGTGGCATTAACTCCATCCACAATGTTGTAAGACCGCCACCATCACCTTGTTCTTTTTAAACAGCTGTAGAATGGCTCTCCTTCATGCGTAGACAGAATTTATTCAGTCAGTGCCCTATTTTGTACAATTAGGTTGTTCTTTTAGAAACAGTGATGTAGAGAATGTTCCTGCCAGTCTCTCTGCTCTTTTAAATGAGTATTTTTATGAGATAGCTTCCTGGAAGAAGAAGAAAAGTTAGTCATAAGATAGAAACATTTCACATTTTAATAGGTAGTGCCTAATTGTCTTTCAGAAATGTTCAGCCTGTTTACAATCTAACCAAAAGCATCTGAGACTGGTAAATTATTAATTTGTCTTGTTAACTATTTGCTGTTACAAGGTTAACCAAACTTGCTCTGTATTCAACCTTGTTCAATAAGGAAGAACTGGTAAAGTTAAAAAAAAAAAAAAAAGAAAGAAATCCTTTGGTTTAATTAACCAGTGTTTATGTAACACCTCCTGTGTATCAGACCTGGTGTTCAGTCATATGGGGAATTTTATTATGAAGACACAGAGACAGTCTGTCCCTTAGTGGATCTTACAGAGTAGTGGAGACAGATAGCATCTCACAAATGAATGTTAGAAAGTAGTAAATGGGCATGTATGAGAGGAGGCTCTGCTTGAACTGAGCGTTCAAGAAGTTTCCCTAAGAAAGTGAAGTTAGTTTGGAACTTGAAGGATGGATGGGAATTACCTACATGAAGGGCAGATTGGGAAGGGATGGACAGAGCTTTCTAAGCAGAAGAAACAGCATGTGCAAAGGCCCAGTGGCAGAGCCCTTTAGGCTTTGTACTGGGTAAGGAAGTTCAGTGTGTTTAGTGCCCTGGAGGAAAGCAAATTCTGAGTTCTCAGAGACCAAATAGATGAGGTCTCACTACCAGGACCCCATAAGGAGAAGGGATTTCAGAAGGATGGGAGACTTTCCAAGGCAAATTCTAGCAAATTGCAAGTTGTCTGAGGGAGAGACAGATGTACTTATAGACCTCAGCTTAGATTTTCAGAATGTCTTGGCCAGAGTTGGAAGGAGGGCAAATAACTAAGGAGAAATACTAAGACAGCTGGAGTACTAAGACAGACAGAAGAGGGTCAGGACTGTCAAAGGTCCACATGAGCTAAGGCTTCTGAAAAATGCTGATCAACCAAAAGCTGTTTGCAGTAAGCAAAATAAGAGGCATACCTCTTCTGCCAGAATCCAGAAAAGGAGCACAACCTTATCTAATTTTGTGTCTGTCTCCTCCGTGAAGGAAAAGAATACAATGAGCACATATTCTATGAACACACTCTGTGCCAAGCACTTAGATTGTTTCATTTAATGTTAATGCCAGCATTTATCTTCCATTTTCTTTACGGGGAAGCTAAAGCTTGGTGAGGCTGAGTAACTTATCCAGAGTCACAGCAGGTTGGTGGTGCTGGATTGGGCGGTCTGACTATAGGTCTTCTATCTGAACCATCACACCAAGCTGCCTTCAAATGGGAAAGGATAGGTTCTGTGGGGCAAGAGGGCAGCAGAATCCAGGGGAATTGGCTGATCTTAAAAGAAACAGGCCGGTGCTTGCATCCTGGATTCACTGCTTATCACGTGTCGGACTTGTGACTTAACCTCTTTAACCTTCAGTTTCCACATCTGTAAGACAGGAATAACAATCATCTTGCACAAAATCAGAGACAGAAAATGCCTTGTGGCATAGAGCAGGTACCAAATAAGTAATGACTGGGTTGTTTTTTTTGTTTGTTTGTTTGTTTTCCATTTATTTTGATATTTGTTTTTTATTTACTTGGCTGTGTTGAGTCTTTGCTGCTGCACGTGGGATCTTTGATCATCCTTGCAAGGGAGATCTCATTCCCTGACCAGGGATCAAACCCAGGTCTCCTTCATTGGGAGCTAGGAGTCTTAGCCACTGGACTGCCAGGAATGTCCGTGTTCTTATTTTTATTCCAAGATCACCCATAGCCTGGTGTTCATTTTACATGTGAGAGATATGTGGTCTGTGAATGAATGATACATGGTGTCTTTGCCTTTGAAGTCAGCCTCTTCAGAGTTACACGTGACACTTCATACACTTCAAACCTCAGCTCAGCTCTAAAGCAGGGAGCACGGCTGAGGTTTCACCCTTTGAAAAGCTAAGGCCTGGAGGAACAGAGTGAATTGCTTACAATCTTACAGCCAAGCTAATAACATCCTTTTACTTTTTTGTTGCAGTTAGTAGATTAGTAAAACAGTGAGTGTAAGTGTTGATTTCTGTAAGACAGTTGACAGGTCAGTCCAGCTGTCCCTAACCACGAAACATAAGTGATGGCTTAGTGACATTTCAGTCAGGTGGTGGTGGTTATTATTGTGGGTTGAAGACCTGGGGAGTGTCACTAAACAGGTTGGCCTGACCAAACATCCACCGTGGGGAGCCTGACCTGGAATGGGTCACAATTGCACTGAGATTGAATGAACAGCCTGAGACTTGTGCCTACTGTGTGTGGCTGACGTCCACTGGGAAGGCCTGCCTATCAGACCTGGGGTGACTGACCCGAACTCCTGTAGACCACAAGGTGCTGGAGGTGGACAGAAACCGGTGCTGAAATTAAGTCAAGGTTAAGGCATATTTATAACACACCAAACAGGAATCTGGGTTATTGTGACAGGGGCACAAAGCTTGTGGCCTCCCTGTAAACAAACACCCAACACGCGTCCCCCTGTACCTCATGTGGCTGCTGGCGGGACTTGTGGGACAAGGCTCAGTATCGCTTAGAAAGCTCCAGTGATTGGTTGCCACCTAGAGCCTGTCCGGTCCATGCATGGATGGGCCCTGAGAGGTTAAAGGCTTTGAACCTCCCTTTTCAAGGAAAAGAAGTAAAATAGATTCCAACTATACGGTATTCTGCAAAAGGCAAAGCTGTGGAGGCAATTAAAAGGTCAGTGGTTGCTAGGAATTTGGGGGCAAAAGGGAGATGAATGCACAGTACAAAAGTTTTTATGAGCAGTGAAAATACTTGGTATGACAACATAGTGGTGGATATAAATACTTTGTGTGACAATGTAATGGCGGATGGATGTCCTCATATTTTTGTCCAGACGCACAGAATGTACAACACTGTTCACTGCATTAAAGTGGACCCTCAGATGAACTGGGGACTTGATGTGTTATACAGTTCATCCTTGGTTAAAAAGGAAAAACCTTAAAATGACTTAGGATAGACGTTTTGTCAAAACTTTTGTTTCACTGTTATATACATATATGTATTATATATGTTTGTGTATTTGTTGGATGGTGATATAAAATGTACTTTTTAGATCAAAAAAGTTTGCAGGCTACTGTAGTTAAATTGTACTGCCAAATAAAGGCACAGATTAACCTCAAGGGGAAAAAAAAAAAGATCAAGGTAGAGCTCTGCACAGAAAACGAAGTCAGTAGTCCAGTGTGGTTTGAGTGGTCAGTTAGGAGGATGTCCACTGAGGTGTTAGGAGGTAGGAGGGGGTGTGTGTGAGGTTGACTGTCCCCATCCTAACAAAGGAGGTGACTGTCCATTTGCCCGCAGCACAGGGCATGGTCGGGCGATTGCAGAACCATGTAAAGGAAGAGTTGAAGCACTCAGGACTACCTTTGGCCTAGGAAGGAGGAGATTTAGAGAATATGATAGATCCCATCTTTACATAGCTGAGGAGGACCCCACCCTCAGCTGAGTTGCTGATCTGGGTTGAGCTTTGGCTTTATGTTGTTGGCCATGTCGTGTGGCTTGCGGGATCTCAGTCCCCCAACTAGGAATTGAACTGGGGCCCACACAGTGAAAACCCCAAAGTCCTAACTGCTAAGATATTCCCAGGATTACATATCTTTAACAATCTCAGGAGATTCTGTTGCATCTGAGGCCTGGGAAGCAATGTCCTGAGGAAGAGAGGTTGGGTTTATTTCATATGGTCTGAGAGGGCAGACCCCCAACTGAAAAAAGTAGATTGTGCAAGGAAACAAGAATTTGGCTGAATATTTTGGGAGAATATTTTGAAATTTTTCAACAATGGATTGGTGGTTGTGTGGGATGATGAATTCCTGGTGTTGGAAAGGGTCCAGATTTTAAAATATATAGATATCTTTTTCGGAGAAGGCAGTGGCACCCCACTCCAGTACTCTTGCCTGGAAAATCCCATAGATGGAGGAGCCTGGTAGGCTGCAGTCCATGGGGTCACTGAGGGTCGGACACAACTGAGCGACTTCACTTTCACTTTTCACTTTCCTGCATTGGAGAAGGAAATGGCAACCCGCTCCAATGTTCTTGCCTGGAGAATCCCAGGGACGGGGGAGCCTGGTGGGCTGCCGTCCATGGGGTCACACAGAGTCGGACATGACTGAAGCACCTTAGCAGCAGATATCTTTTTAGAAGAAATGACTTAATAAACAGGCTTCCTAAAAACTTTTTCCATCCTTATTAATATATAAACCTGAGTCATCTGATGTGGCAATTAAAGTTGATTAAAAAATTCCACTCCTCAGCCACACGGGGCACACCTCTCAGTCACGTGTGGTTGGCGGCTACCATGTTTGACAGTGAGGACCTAGGACGTGTCCCTCAGAACAGGTCCTCTTGGGCAGCTGGCAGTTGGGAGCAGACGTTTGCACGTGGTTGGTAAGCAGAGCATATCATGATTAAGGACGGAGCATGTAGGTGATTCAGTTGTTATTAACAGTGTAGAATTGATCCCCATTTTAGGGGCAGAGCTTCGGGGGAGGGCCTGGGGCATTAGCGGAAAGTGGGTCAGTCAGGCTGGATTGGGTCCTCGTGGCTGCTCTGTGGCCTCGGTCACTCCCCAAGGGCCTCAGTCGCCTCACTGTGGAAACAGGCTCGTCATCGGCGCCACTTCACCGGGTGACCGTGAGAACTCGACGGACATGATGTGCGTGGAGTGCTTAGCACGGGGCTCATCTCACTAATACTCCTTTTTTTTAATCCCAAAGTTATATTCTACATGAACATACTGTTTTGTCCTTTTTTTCCAATCGGCATTATTACCTGCCCCTGTGGGGTCCCACATTCCTCCTCGGCACAGACTGCTGAAAGTCCTTTGGGACTTTGCTGGCTGTCCAGTGGTCAGGACTCCATGCTTCCCCTGCAGGGGACATGGTTTGCTCCATGGTCAGGGGACCAAGATCCCACATGATGTACTGCCCCCCCCCCCCCCCCCGCCCAAAAAAAGCCCTTTGATTGGCGGGTTCTTCACCCACTAGAAGAAGGGCGGGGAGTAGAGTCCCAGGTGGATTTTGAGCTGGAGGGCAAGTGGATCTGAAGTCTGCATTGGGAGGTCCCTCCTGCTGTGCTGGGTCGGGGGGGTGGGGTGCTGTTTCCTAATGGGGTCTGCTCTCCTCACTAGGTGACCTGAACAGGGAGTGGCCGCTACGTACTCGTAGTGGTTCAGATGCTGAGGTCAGCAGGGTTTCTTACAGAAGGGTGACTTACAGAAGGGCACCCAGGGCGGTGGCCTGAGCCTTGCCTTTTCCTTGCCCAAGGTGTGAGCTGCTAGACCCGGAGCCCTGCTGTTCCTTCCCTCTGTCACTTCATTGGGTTCATTTATTCTTCCTTGGTCATAGTGCACCCTGTGAAGTTTGTCATCCGGTTTAAAATGAACTAACAGACCTGACAACTTAACAATCATTCATCTGCTGCTACATTAATAGGTTGTTTCTCCCAAACTTGGAGGATTAAAACAACAGTAAACATTTCTCGCTCCTAGTTCCTGTGGGCCAGGAATTTGGGAGCATCTTGGCCGGGTTGTTCTGGCTCTGACTCACTCAATAAATTGCAGTCCAGATTGCTGGCCAGGCCCCTGGTTATCTGCTGCTTGTGCTTTGGCTGCAGCGCTTCACCTGCTTACAGATGGCGTGTTTACCTGCCTAGCAAGGTCATGCTGGGTTTTGGCAGGTGGTCTAGTTCCTCTCTAGGCGGGCCTCTCTCAGGACTGCCTAAATGTTTTCATTGCAGTGGTGTCTTGCCCTAGAGCAATCAGAGAGAGCCGGGTGGAAGTTATCCTTTTTATGGCCAGGTCTCAGAGGCCCCGTAGCATCATTATGCCACATTCTGGCCAGCTGTAAGTCTGCTGCGCGTCCCAGGGTTAGCCACCACCCTTTCAAGGGAGGAGGAGCCATCGGAAGCTCATGTGCAGGTTTTCCTCACTAATTTCTCCATCACTTCAGCTGTTCTTCAATTTCTAATGTGCCAGGTAGTCCAGATAGAGATAAATAAGACAAATAAAGTCCCTCAAGGGACCTACAGAGCAGGTAGGACAGCAGGTACAATTTGGGTGGTGCTTTAGAGCTCGATGAGAGCCTCCACGCACGTTCTCGTCCTGCCTTCCCAGTGGCAGCTATGTGATCACTACAGCTGCTTGTGCGCTCATGGCCCATCTCTTCTGGCCCTCAGATGATGGAGGGTTTTCTCAGGTGGCTAGAACTCGACTTTGTGACTATAAATAGCCATTGTGACTATAAATCCCTTGCACTTTCTCCTACCACAGGCTGTGTTCTGGTGGCTGCTGTATCATTCCGGTGCTCACGCGAGGAAACTGAGGCTGCAGTCACCTAACAGCTCTTGACACTAATTCCTTGCTTTTTTCACCATTCTGCGCCGTCCCTTGGGGTGCAGCGCCCTAAATACTCTGCTGACAGTCGCTGTTGTCTTTCTTCTTGCAGAAAGCCCTGGGTGTGCGGCAGTACCATGTGGCCTCAGTCCTGTGCCAACGGGCCAAGGTGGCCATGAGCCACTTTGAACCCAACGAGTACATCCGCTATGACCTGCTCGAGAAGAACATTAACATTGTCCGCAAACGGTAAGGCTGCAGGGTGAGCTGTGGAGACTGTTAGAGGGGTTGGTGTTTCTGGTGTTTCCTGCCCCTCAGACAGTGTAGGAGGTGCTTGGCGGAGGAGGATGGTGGCAGGATCTAGGCGTTGAGGGCATAGTGGTCCCTGCTGCGGAAGGGTGTTCCGGATCACTGGTGGGCCTTCCGCCCTCTCTGCCAAGGAGAAGCCTGGAGATGTGAGCCCTAGAGAAGATCTCAGGCCCTCTTTGGTGCTGTGGCCTGAACGTCCCAGCTACTCTTTCCAGAATAGACAACTGGCCCTGGGCCATTCCTCTGGGATCTGCCAGGTCCAGGGACTTCAGAATTAATATATTTCCTCTTTGGTCCGTCAGCCCGGGAGAGAGCTCAACCTTGAGACTCAGAAGGAGGCTCAGATGGGCACTAGAGCATCCCTTTTTTCTGGACCACTCTTTGCCCATGTGGTGAAGTGGCAGCCGTCTTGCTCTGCTGTTCTGAGTGCCAGGTTCTGGGCTGGATGCTGGCTCAGGAGAGGAGATGGATGAGATCCCACAAGAGGAGGGATGTGGGCTGGTCCTGCATATCAAGCAGCACTGCTCCTGGAGCTTGAATCACTGCAGACAGAGCTGCACACCTGCCTGTCGGGTGACATGGCCCTGGCAGCACGAGAGAACCAATATGAGTACACGCAGAATCCCCACTTAGAGCTGACAAGCGGGCTTAGGTGGACAGGGCCACACAGTGAGGGAGTGACTGGACCTCACCCAGTGCTCTGGCCACTGCACCACACGTGCTCCCCGTTGCCACTTTGCTTCTGCCTTACTGGTATCCTCACCTCAGTTTTAAGGGTCAGGGACTATCTTAGTCTTTATCTCCAACAGCCTCCAGCATAGCATCACCTAATTACAATAAGGACCTCTTATTGTCCATCAAGGGTGTTCATCTGATTCAGGTGGTATGAACTTTACTATTCAAAATGTGGCTCATGGATCAGCAGCGTCAGTATCAGCAAGCAGCCCTGGGGGCTTGTTAGACATAGAGAACCTCAGGCCCCGCCCCAGACCCACTGAGTCAGAATCTGCAGTTTCCACAGGAGCCCCAGGTGACTGAGTCGACACCAGACTGTGAGGAGTGCTGGCCACTTTCCCGGTTGCAGCCAGGGTTGAAACCACTGTCCTCATCACTCTGCGACCTTGTACAAATACTTTTTCCCCAGAAAACACTATTTTATTTATTCTTAGAGCTCTCAGATCACAGCTCAGTGGGAAAAGAATGGATTTTCCTTTAGTCTGCAAAAACACCTCCCCCTACTTGGGAGAAGTAACACAGAAGCTTGCTTTCACATAACTTGACAAAAGAGTCTTTACCATTTTGTCTTTGCTTCAAAAAATTAATCAAAAAACTTTGATTTAAATTTTGGTTTTAAATTTTTTTGGTTTTAATTTTTATCAGCGAAATTAACTCTCCCCTTAAAATTTTTCCTCTGCCTTTTTATTCCAGCCCTGCACCAACCAGAAAAGTCCAGTCAATAACTTGGGGCATTTTCCAGATTAGTACAGACTAGGGATGTTCCATTTTCATTGTTGTCATAGAGAAGTGGTTCTCATTGAGGGTGGGGGTGAGGGGTTGATTTTTGTCCCCCAGGGAAATTTAGCAATGTCCGGAGACATTGTAGGTTGTCCTACTCCGCGGTGGGGTGGTAGTTGACTGTTGGCTAGTGGGTAGAGGCGCAGAATATGGTCAGATAGCCTGCAGTGTGGAGGACAGCCCCACAATAAAGAGTCATCTGGCCCAAACTGTCAGTGCTGGCACCGTTGAGAGACCCTTCCATAGAGAGAAGAAGGCGGAAGTGGAGCCTTTCTAGGAAGATGCTGAAGGATTAGGATAGATGTGAGGGTGTTTTGGAGGGCCAGGGGGCCTGCATGGGGGGCGACTCCTCCACCCTGTGACAGAGGAGCCTGATTCTGTTCCTGGGAACCGAGTCTCTGTCACTCAGTGAAGCGGGGCAACAGATGGGCATTGAGGATCCATTTTGCCGTCCTCACTTAATCCCCACAGAAATGTGATGATGAACTCGTCCTTAGCTTTTTTATACAGCTTCAGGCATTTGCTGTCAAGGTCTTTGGTTTGAAAGCCCATGTGCTATTTTTCATCGCCCCTGGGACCCAGGAAGAGGGGCTGTGCTCCGCGTGGTGAGTCACTGCCTGCTCACCAGCCAGGGAGACGCTCCACTAAAGGGGGCAGGCTGTACTCCAGGCCAGGCCTATTTTTATTCAAGTTCTCATGACAGCAGAGCTGAGAGGCTTTCAGAATTGCCAGTTGCTCTGCTGCTGCTCACAAAACCAGCAGCCTAGGGAGCTCTTGCTCTCAAGGGGTGAAGTCAACTTGGGGGTGAGGGGCTGGAACCCAGGCCAGCAGAAGGGCCTGTCTTTGCTTCCCCGCAGAGTCGTATTGGTAACAGCAGTAGCAGTGATGATAGGAATGGAGCACTGGCTACAGGCCGGGCTGGACCCTGAGTTTCCAGGTGTTATTGAGAAGACAGTGTAAGGCCACAGTGGCTCCTTGCCTTCCAGCTCGTCCACTCGCTACCTCATGACCAGGGCCAAGGTTCTTCACCTCACTGGGCCTCAGCTTGCTCCTCTGTGTGGTGAGAATAAAGTGACTTCTGTACATCCAAGTATAGATGTATATAGACCAGCACTGCCCTGAGCACTAAAAGCGCCAGGACAAAACTATGACAGAAAGCAGATCAGTGGCTACCGGGGGATGGGGGCAGGAGGGAGGGATTATAAAGGGAAAAGAGGAGACTTTGGGGTGGTGGATGTGTGTGTTGTCTTGACGTGGTGACGATCTCATGGGTATATTCATATGTCAGAATTGATCAGTTGTGGCTTTAAATATGTGCAGTCTGTTCCACACCAGTTATACCTCAGTGAAGCTGTTTAAAAAACGTGTGCTGTATAAACACTGTTATCTGTTTCCATTACCAGCCCTGGACTTTAGAGATGGACTGGTGAGCTCCCTGGCTTATCTGGCTACACAGTGGGTTTAGTAATAGGGTCAGGTCTAAACCCAGAGCCCCTGACTCTGAGTCCAATTTTGTGTGTGTGTGTGTGGTTTGTTGGGTATGAGTGGAACTCTGCCCTTTTGAGGAGGCCTTGGGTTTGGCTTTCCAGTAGTCATGTATGGATGTGAGAGTTAGACTGTGAACAATGCTGAGCGCCGAAGAATTGATGCTTTTGAACTGTGGTGTTGGAGAACACTCTTGAGAGTCCCTTGGACTGCAAGGAGATCCAACCAGTCCATTCTGAAGGAGATCAGCCCTGGGATTTCTTTGGAAGGAATGATGCTGGGGCTGAAACTCCAGTACTTTGGCCACCTCATGCAAAGAGTTGACTCATTGGAAAAGACTCTGATGCTGGGAGGGATTGGGGACAGGAGGAGAAGGGGACGACAGAGGATGAGATGGCTGGATGGAATCCCTGATTTGATGGACGTGAAGAGTGAACTCCGGGAGTTGGTGATGGACAGGGAGGCCTGGTGTGCTGTGATTCATGGGGTCGCAAAGAGTCGGAGATGACTGAGCAACTGAACTGAACCAGGTTTGGCTTAAGCTTTGCGAGTGGCGGAAGGCAGAGTGTGAGGCATAGACGGACTATGCCGAGAGCGGGTAGGGGTGGTGAGAGGTGGCCCCCACAGAGGGAGCTCAGTGTGCGGCATGGAGGCTGAAATGAGAAGGCAGCTGCACCTCCCCAGGGGCCCTGACGGGAAGGGAGGGGTGGGCCCCACAGGGAAACAGGGTCTAGGAACAGGGTCTCGTGAGGCTGGCGTCAGTTTCTGTTCTGAGAGCTGGCAGCCTCGCCCGTCTTAGTGGGGTGAGAGCAAGCAAGGCTGATGGGGAAGGCTTTTGCATAATAGGGTGATGAGGCCTCCAGCACCTAAGGTAGAGGGTTGTGGGTGCAGGGCGGGGAGGATGGGGTGAGGGCGTCGCCGGGCGGATTCTCTGTCCCGGTGGGCCGACTGCACGGGGGAGGTGGCTGTGGCCCAAGAGATGTAGAGGATCCAGGGTGAGACTCCTCCTGCGAACCTGAGCTTTGAACATCACTCCTCTGAGTCTCCGTTAATTCTAGGTCGTTTTATTAAATGACAAGGCTACAGTAAGGATTAAACGATGAGACATAGATGAAAAAAAGTGCTCATCAGATAATAGGACTTTAATACGCATGGGAAAGTAAATATCCTTTATGGAAAAAAAGAAAACCCTCCCCCTCTTGTGGTGTTGTCATTCCTCAAGTGATTTTGGACCCGGTGAGTGCCAGGCGCTGTGCTGTGTGCTGGGGGTACCGGTTCATCTCCACCTCGGACGCAGGGTGCCCTCCCTGGCCGCCGTCGAGGTTGCCTTGTACTTGAGAGGGCCTGACTGTGGGCAGACAGGATCGTGCAGCCGGAACCAGGCAAGCCCCCCCTTCTCCTGCCAGGCTGAACCGGCCTCTGACCCTCTCAGAGAAGATCGTGTATGGACACCTGGATGACCCGGCCAACCAGGAGATCGAGCGGGGCAAGACATACCTGCGGCTGCGGCCTGACCGCGTGGCCATGCAGGATGCCACGGCCCAGATGGCCATGCTGCAGTTCATCAGCAGCGGCCTGCCCAAGGTAGCCGTGCCGTCCACCATCCACTGTGACCATCTGATCGAGGCCCAGCTCGGCGGGGAGAAAGACCTGCGTCGGGCCAAGGTGAGCTGGAGGTGGTGGGGAGGTGGGCAGTGGGTGTGACGCGGGGCGAGAGGCAACGGCCTTGAATGAGGGCATCGCCCCCCAGTTCTAAGGGACTCTGGTTTAGTCTTGTTGTTCTCTTCTGCGTCTAAGAACACCACTTGCTTTTTGTGAAGATGTTAGAAAATACTGAGAAAACCTAGAGAAAGCAAAAATCATCCCCAGGCTTAACCATACTAAAGGTACTCTTTTCGGGTCCTTTTTCTGTAATACAACAGAGTATGAGGTAAATGGTGCAGGTAGCAGGTTCTGATCCTTGTCTCCAGTTACTCTGG
Organism: Bubalus bubalis; assembly: GCF_019923935.1. NCBI lineage: Eukaryota > Metazoa > Chordata > Mammalia > Artiodactyla > Bovidae > Bubalus > Bubalus bubalis. The sequence continues at coordinate 7,371,516 of NC_059160.1, read as the reverse complement.
AGAGTCATCACTCGTGTTCTTGCCAGGCCCCTGGGGACCTTGGCAGGGAGGTGGGCGAACAGTGTCACTGTTGGTAAACTTGAGGCATCCAAGTTGTGTGCAGTCCCACAACTGCACGGGGGTAAGGCTAGGGCCAGACCCTTCTCCCAGCTCCCACTGACTGATAACCCCTGTGGGCTTTCTTCATCTGTGAGTTTTGCTTAATGAGGTGGAAGGGGCTGGCTGCCACACTGAACACCTTGGATTACCCTCTCTTCCTTCCGAAGCCTGATTCACGCGCCTTCCTCCAGGCTCTGCTGTGGCACCCCTGTGTGTGCCCGCTCTTGGCAACATGCGGTCTCTCCCAGCTCTGGGCCTCCACCCTCTCCACCCAGTCATGGACGTGGGCCCCACTCTTGGGGGCCGTCGGCAGGAGCTGAATGCTGGCAGGGCTGCCACCCAACGGGCACAGAGCAGGGCGCGCAGTTGAAAGTGCTTCGGCTCCCAGGGTTGGCAGCTCAGCCAGCCTCTCAGGCCCTTGGGAGAGGCGCAGGGCGGCTTTCCCTTCAGGCGCCCCCGCCCACCCGCTCACGGCGACTCCCCTCAGCCGGCAGAGTCCAGCCAGCTGGCCCGTGGTTCCCACGTTAGCAGCAGCCTTGGCACCTGGTAACACGACGGGGTCCTGCGGTGCTGGGGACTGGGTCCTCTTCAGCCTGAGAGATGCATGACTGCCCACAGCAGGGCCATCCCCCTCAGAAGTCGGCCCTCCCCTGACTTTATGGATTAAAATCTACCTTCTGGAGATGAGATTCACAAAGTCATGGGGTCTCAGAACCCAATTCCTGCTTTACTTCACCCATGTTTATTGAACGTTAATTTTATGCCAGACGCTGTGCTGGGATTCAGTATGAACGTGGATCTTAGAGTCCAGTAGAGAGACAGCAGCTAAGCAGTTACGCAGACTGGTAACTGCTAGTCTGTACGTGTATTCTGAAGGAAGCGTGTGGGACTCTGGAAGGTGTGTGTGGAGTCCGGGAGGATGTAACATGTAAGCTGAGACCAGAACAGATGAGGAAGCACATTCTAGACAGAGCAGAGTTCCTCAAGGCCTTGAGGCTGGAAGAAACCTGATGCCTTTATGGAGCTGGAAGGGGGCCTGTGGGCCTGGGGCTCTGAGGTGGGCCGGGCAGGAGCAGGAGGGCCTTGAGGCCTCTGGGCAGGAGAGTGGTTGGATTTCCATGTGTTTGTAAAGGCCCCCTCTGGTTGGAGCTCAGAGAGGCAGGTCTCTGTGTCCAGGGTCACAGAGACCAGCAGAGAGGCATCTAGGCTGAGTCAGGTGCAGACAGCGGCGCGCTCTGTGCCCACCTGGCTGTCTCCCCTGCCCCCCACCCCGCCACCCGCACGGACACAGGAGCAGCTGCTGCCACAGCCACCCGCCTCCTGCCCTCGGTACCAGTTATATCAGTGACTGATTTGTAAATGAGGAGGCCAACGGATTAATTATTAATCAGAAAGAGACTGCTGTGGGGACCCAAGCTCCTTGTCTGCCACTCTTTCACTTAGGGGAGCCACAGGTGCCCTCAGAAGGATGTGTGGTTGGTCTGCAGTTTATTTTTATTATTATTACTTCTGATCTTTATTTATTTGGCTGCACCGGATCTTATATGCAGTATGTGGGATCTAATTCCCTGACCAGGGGTCGAACCCAGGCCCCCTGCATCGGGAGTGTGGAGTGCTAGCCACACTGGACCACTGGGAAAGTCCAGTTGGTCTGGAGTTTAAATGAAGGGGACTGCATGCTTTGAGGGTGTTTCTTGGAGGGCCTAGCGGAGCCCACAGCGAGTCCCTCCTCTGCCTGTGGTCCCATCCCTTTTGTCCCTGAGGTCTCACCTGTCCAGGGACATGCTTGGTTGTCCAGTTAAACATTGGCCTCATATCCTTGTGCTAGGGTAGCCTTCCCTTCCCCCTGAGGAAGTTGCCTTTGAATTACAGGCGTACTGGTTACCGTCCTGCTGTCTGTTTGGCTGAAACCTACAGTTGAGAACATGGTCCATCTGACAGTCTTTCATTTGGGGCCCATGAAACATATTACCAAGTGTTGAGCACCTGCCACACGTTAGACAGCGGTCTAGGTGTTCTGAGATGTAGCCTCTGAGGGCAGTAGCTTTGTTCCTATTGCAATGTAGTGACAGGCTCTGGCTGGACAGGCCTGGATTCAAACTCTGACTTGTCTGTTTAAGTAGGGTCTTGAGCAAGACCTCTGAGTTTCTGTTTTTGCGTCTGTAAAATGGTGTTTGTTTTGGCGTGGTACCATTTCCATAGTGGGCATTCAGTAAACATTAGCCAGGATTACAGACAAGGCACCCGAGGCTCCAAAGGAGAAACAACACCCAACATGAGGCGTGGTGGGACCAGGTGGTCCACTCCACCCCACTGCTTCCCTCTGGCAGTTCCCCTCCCCTCACCGTGTCCCAGTTAGTCCTGTGGTGTCTTGCCGCCCCCTCACTGCTGGCCTTGACCAAGGACCCGAGTGCCGGAAGGACCCTTCTGCAAATAAGGAAGCGGAGACCCAGGGCGGGGAAGGGGTTGTTCTGGACCTACTCCCCGGCCATGCGTCACAGAACTGGGCCCCGTCTCTGTTTCCTGGTCTTTCTCCTGGGCCTGCCGGCCGAGACTTGTGGGCCGGCATCCAAGCCCTTTGGGAATTATTTGTAGACGGCCTCCAGGAGAGGGCCTGCCTTTCCAGTGCCAGCATTTCAGTCACAGGGAGAGGAGGTGGAGGGAGGGAGGCATGCGCACACTGTTTCTAATGCCCTGGTTATTGATTTCTCTCAATAGGACATAAACCAGGAAGTGTATAATTTCCTGGCCACTGCAGGTGCCAAGTACGGCGTGGGCTTCTGGAGGCCTGGCTCTGGAATCATTCACCAGGTAAAGCAGCGCCTGGCCAGCCTTTGCGGGTGGGCAGAGGAGCACGCTGTCCTTTGGACCTGGGCAGCACCTCCGGGTCTGTACGAGCAGGGGCCTCAGCGGGCAATTGGATGATGTTTTCATCAACCGTTAGACTCCACTTCCATTTTAAAATTAATTTTCACTGTGTCAAGTTACACATTCTCACCGTCCATGTGAGAATTTAAAGCAGTCCCTTCTGACCAGCATCTTCAAGTTGGCGTGTTTTGTGCTGTACCGTCTGCTGAACGTTCGTACGTATTGCAGTGTTTTTTGTTTTGCTTTTCTCCACAAGCGTCGTACCTTGGGTGGATTACTAATACTTGATGAGATAGGCACTCTGCAGATAGTAACTTACGCAGTGCTTGCCGTGACCCAGTGAGTCTGGTGGTTGTATTGTCCACACCTTACAGATGAGGAAGCTGAGGAATGGAGATTAAACCTCCTTGCCCAGGGACATCTGGCTCACTGATTGTGGAGTCCGGCTCCTGCGAACATCCGGGCAGCCTGGCCCTGGGACCCGTGCTCTGCCCGCTCTGTGGTCTCCTATCACACCAGGGGCTCATCCCCTCTCAGTGCAGGGGGTGCCCCTCAGAGTCTGTGGCCGCTTGCTGGAGTTCTGGAGGGGGAGGTACCACAGGTCATGTGGCCACATCAGCCAGGAGCTCTTCTGGGTCTCCCCAGGAGTGAATATTCTCTTGATAGGAGAATATCATGTGTGTGTGTGTGTTTCTGGGGAGATAGTTGATTAGCTTTCATCAGAGGTGTCTGTTCAGGACTGCTGAATGGCGTGCGGGATGTGCGCTGGTGTGTGTTCATCTGCCCTCCATCCTGTGTGTGAAACCTGCCTCTTTGTACCTTCCCAAGGTGACCCTTCTCCCCACCTCCAGCCTAGGCCTCACTTCCAGATGCGCTGAGTCAGGCTGTAACCCTACCCTGCCTGGGCTCCCACACCGCCCCACTCAGAAACCAGAGCCCACAGATCACCACTCTGCCCTTTCAAACCCTCTCCCTTGCCAGGAAGGGGCTCCCTGCGAATGGCAGGTCACATTGGTCTGCAGGGGCCAGAAGGCCTCTCTCAGCTGCAGGGTAAGGGAGTCTAGTGGACCCAACCTTGGCTTTTTGTCAAGGGGACCCCAATCCAAGCGTCCCCCATTCCCCTTGAGTACAGATGCCCAGGCCTTTTGGGGAGCTTTTGGGCCTAGGTTTTTAAAAAGAAAGTTTCTAGGAACCGTGCGATCTCTGTGCAGCTTTCCTCTTCTTCCCCCCTCCCCCCCACAATTAGGCAGCTTCAATCCGCCATGTCCACAACAAACCTTAGTCCTTTCCCTCTGCCTCGAATGCCCTGGCTGATCCCTCCTCCACCGTGCTGCTTCCTGGTTCCCCCTGTGCAGCCCTGGCCCTCTGGTGCCCAGCACTGGGGGTCTCTGTGACCCTGCGGGACCCTTCGCGTTATGACCACAGAGTGTGACGCGTGCCCTGTGGGGACCTGGCCTGTGGCTTGTTTACTCCACTCAGCTCTGGGCCCGCGGCCAGGTCAGTACAGAATAGGTCCTCAGTGCGTGTGGCTCCTGCAGATAGATGCTGCATTTCCAGTTTTATGTTCTCAGTGTTAGTCCAGCCTAAAAATATACTTCTTCCCCACCACACCCCCACCTGCCTAACCGAATGCAGCTGACCACTGAGGTCGCTGTCACAACCAGCTTCTTTGTGATGCTTTCTGCAGTCCTCCGGTCTGTGCCGACCACTCCTTTCTCGATGTGGACCATGCTCACAGTCTACACTGTGTGGTCATAATGAATTCTGTGTGTCTGGTCTTCATGGAGCAGGCTTTTACAACCTTGAGTTTTGGAAATTAACTAACTAGGTTTAAATCTTTGTATTGGCCGAGGATAGGAGGACTGGAGAAGTGAAACAGGTAAGCAGTGTTCTCTGCAACAGTTGATTTTGTTAGGGATTCCCTCCATGTTGGCCTCTTCCAGCTGGCTCGATTCTGGTGAAGGAACCAGGTCTTCTAACTTCCTGCATTCCGAAGAGGCAAGACCCCTCAAACCTTGCTCAGTCTACTGAGCAAATGCCTCTCCCGAGGCAGAGGCCCTGGGATTTCTGTAATATTCCAGGGAACCTGCGCACCTTTCAGTTGGTCTTGACAATTCGTAGGAGCCTTTCACTGCTCTGATCTCACTTAGCATCCCCGACATCCATAATATGTGTGTTTTGAGACACAAATCCATATGATGGTGAACCACAGAATCTCAGGTGAAGGCTTTTGGCTGCAAAATAAGACTGCCTCTTCCAGGCATTATTGCAGCTTGCTGCTGCTGCTGCTAAGTCGCTTCAGTCGTGTCCAACTCAGTGTGACCCCATAGACAGCAGCCCACCAGGCTCCCCCGTCCCTGGGATTCTCCAGACAAGAACACTGGAGTGGGTTGCCATTTCCTTCTCCAGTGCATAAAAGTGAAAGTGAAGTCGCTGAGTCGTCTCCGACTCTTTGCGACCCCATGGACTGCAGCCCACCAGGCTCCTCTGTCCATGGGATTTTCCAGGCAAGAGTACTGGAGTGGGGTGCCACTGCCGTCTCCGATTACAGCTTGAGGGACATGCTTCCATCACATCCTCACGGTGACCCAGTGAGGAGTACTGTTGTCAGCTGCTCTTTACAGATGGGAAGCAGAGGCTTGGAGAGAAGTGCATTGCCTGGGGCCCACAGCTGGGTGGTGGGGCCAGAACTGAGACCCAAACATGGTTCCCTTTGGCCGCAGCTCTCCTTGAGCAACCCCGCAGCCCCAGTGTGTCCAGCACCTCAGGTGGTGGGCGGGGCTGCTCTGGGATTGCTGCCCCTGTGGCTGCATCAGGTATCTTGGGGGGAAATGCTCACTGCCACCTCCTCCCTCCCCTGTGCTGGAGCCAGGCCATGGAAGATTGTCCGCTCTCTGGAGAAGCCAGATAAGCACACTCGACACATCCACCACGTGAGGCAGAGTGTTATCGGAAGCACCTTTGAGCAGTCAGCATTGTCCCCGGGCCTGTCCCAGGACACACACTTTTTTCCCAGGTCATCTGGTTCTCACCACCATCCTGGGGCAGCCATTCTTAATTCTGTGCTAACAGATGAGGAAACTGAGGTCCAGGGAGGCCGTTACTAGCCCAAGTCATACAATCAGGAACTTCCAGAGCTGTTCCTGAGCCCAAGCTACCAGTCTCCCAGGTTGCTGGCTCATCTAGGCTACACTGGAGAGGCCCCGTGCAGGAGGCGTGCCTAGGACTAACTCAGTGGCCCAGTGTTGGCAGGGGGCAGTCTTGCAGACCCCACTGGAGCCCTACGCTCCTTTCTCTGCTAAGGGCTTTTAAACAGAAGATCTTGGATTCTTTTTCAGATCATTCTAGAAAACTATGCATACCCTGGGGTTCTTCTGATTGGCACTGATTCCCACACCCCTAATGGCGGTGGCCTGGGAGGCATCTGCATTGGAGTCGGGGGTGCTGATGCCGTGGACGTCATGGCTGGGATCCCCTGGGAGTTGAAGTGCCCCAAGGTGAGAAGTGGGGAGGGGCTTGTGTCAGGGTGGCAGCAGAGGGGTGGTTGGTTGGGTGAGTAGGAGATGTGGGATCCACAAGAGCTGAGAGCATAGGTCAGGCTCAGCTCTCTCTGGGAAGGAGGCAGGGAGAAATAAGCCTAAGTGAGAATTCCAGCAGGTAGATTCCTGGTTCGAACGTGGTGTGTGACACACGGGCCTGTGCCTGCTTTCTTGCCCCACCTACTCAGGTGATTGGCGTGAAGCTGACAGGCTCCCTCTCTGGCTGGACCTCACCTAAAGATGTGATCCTGAAGGTGGCGGGTATCCTCACAGTGAAAGGTGGCACGGGCGCCATCGTGGAGTACCACGGGCCTGGAGTAGACTCTATCTCCTGCACCGGTGAGGATGGCGGCTGTGGGCGTGTGCCCAGCCTTTGTGGGCCCATGGGCCTGCGGTTGAGCTGTAGACGCAGCCTGCCCATGAGGCTCTGGCCAGTCAGTTTGGGAACTTGCAGTGGGCTCTTAGAGGTAGAGGGGAGGTTGTCTAGTCCAGGCCCTTCATTTACTGGGACGTTGGGGCCCCTTGAGGATGGCGGGTCACTTCCCTGTGGCCACACGGAGTTAGGGGCTGAGCCAGTGTGGCCATTGCCATGGGCTGCCTTGAGTGATCCAGAAGAATCCACAGAAGGTGGAGGTGGTGGGCGGGGACTCAGAGCCGGGCTTCAGTCACAGAGCAGCCCCATTCTCACACTCTCCCTTGCCTGGAGTCAGAGCCTTATTCTCTTCTTTTGGGTTAGAAACCATCACCTGTTAGTCTCTAAGACCAGGTGGGAGCCAGCCCCCTCCCTACTCATCACTCCTGGTGATCTGGCGTCAATGCCTGGGCCCTCAGAAATCCAAGTAGAGTTGGAATGAGCCTTAGAGATGGTTCAGTCCAGACTTCCCTGCCTGCCTCAGTTCCACAGCACCCCCACAGAACTGGGGTTCAGCCGGCGCTTGTACCCTCCAGTGCTGCAGGGCTCACTCCTGTAAGTAGCCCTTATTGCTGATGGACGTTCTGTTAGGAAGTTGGCAACAAGCACAGACCCATGTCCCAGCAACCCTATGGGGCTGGAGTGCTGGTTGCAATCAAGACGTCTGTAACCTCCCCAGTTCCGTGGGCGGCTCTGTGGTCCAGGCCGTAGACGTCATTCCGGTATTATAGCTGGAAAACCCCAGGCCCAGAAACATTTCCACTGTGGTGTGGCTGAAAGCACGCGGGCCTGCCCGTCAAGCAGGCAGACAGACCCAGTCCTGAAGACCTTTGCTGGCATTTGCTTTATGGCATGACCATGGACCTCTCTGAGTCAGTTCCCTCACCTGCAAATGGACACAGCAACAGCTGGGCGGTCTGGCCAGGTCAGCTCTCATCACATGGTGGCCATCTAGTCTGCTGAGCAGGCAGCCAGGCCCGGAATTGGAACTCTGCTCGTAGGGCTAGAATCTTGTGTTCTTCTCCCCGTATCCAGCAGCCACCCTGACAGCCGGGACACTGGGCTCCGGCCCTGTGGCCTCTCTTTCCTGGCCCTCCTTTTAATCCTGAACCACAAGGGCAGTGAGAGCGAGGGAAGAAGTGATGCCAGCTCCCTGGTGCAAAGATGTGTGTGCACCTCTAGCAGGTGTGGGGGCCTTGCCCAGCTGCTCAGCTGGCCCTGTGTGTTCTCTCTCTGTACAGGCATGGCGACCATCTGCAACATGGGTGCAGAAATCGGGGCCACCACTTCGGTGTTCCCTTACAACCACAGGATGAAGAAATACCTGAGCAAGACAGGCCGGGCAGGTGAGCCGGTGAGGGTCCTAATGCCCGCGTCTCTGAACTGACTTCAGGGCTCTGAGAAGCCCCTGGAAGTCTGTGAGAGGTTATGTGTGTGACTGCTCCTGAGTGGGCTTCTGTAGCTCTCATCAGCTTCTCAGAGGCTCTGGCCTCTCAGCATGAAACATCATGGCTCAGGGATTTAGTTCCCCTGAACGAGCATCCCTGGGATTTAGTTTACCCCGCAAACGGCGTCTGAATTCGGTTCTTCTTGGTCTGGTCCCTGGCGCCCTCTATGGGAAGCTCTGTAAATGACATGTATTTGCTTCTGTTTGTAATTCCTACTCTAGCAGGGAAGGAGGAAAATCATTTGGTGCAAGAACCACTTTCTCAGCCTCCCCCAGCAACTTCCCTGAGCTTAGCTTCTTTGAAACCCAGAGTTGGAAATGGGGCCTGGGGAGAGCTTGTTGGGTCTTCTGAAGGGAGGCGACTGGTGGAGCCAAAGGGTGGGGGACCTGGGGAGAGCTTGTCACTTTGTTTCCAAGCTCTCTGTACACAGAATCCTACCTGGAAGACTCTTCCTTTAGTTATAAGTAACTTCTCCTCCTCTAAAATTCCGTGCTTCTCCTCTCCCTGACTCTGAACCCCAAGTCAGTGCCTGTCCTCAGTGTCCCCACGTTCCTGTGCCTCTCTCGTATTATGTTGTAACTCCTGGCTCACTGAGAGCGCCTTCACTCGACTGTGAATTCCTCGAGGGCAGGGACTGTGTCCTCTGCTGTTGTTTGGTTCGTTTGCCCAGTCAGAGCCCAGGGCCCGGTGTGTGTGGCAGGTGCTGGGTAACTGGTTCTGATGGATGGATGGATGGAGTCTTGTGACCAATTTCTGTCTTACATGCTTCAGTCTCCCTCCCTTGTTGATTTCAGACATTGCCAACCTTGCTGATGAGTTCAAGGATCACTTGGTACCTGACTCTGGCTGCCATTATGACCAACTGATTGAAATTAACCTCAGTGAGGTGAGGCAGGGCATTGGTTCTAGGGAGCTTCTGAGGGTGGCGGTTGTTCAGGCGCCATCTGGAGACTTCTGTTGGGCCTTGGGGAGAGCTTGGGCAGGTCCCTGGCTGCACACCCAGCAAGGCTCTTGAGCTTTTGGCTCCCCAGCTGGTCATTCAGAAACATTCAGTTTGCCCCTGCCTCCGCTCTCGGAGAAGCCAAGATTTTACCCTTGAGCTTGCTTTGTTGTGAGAATTCAGAGGGCAGGGCCCAAGATTCCAAGCCCGACCCTGGTGCCCTGAGACCTGTAGATCAGGGTAGCATTTGGAAGGCCAGAGGAAGGATGGGCTGGAGGAACCAAAGTAGCAGAACAGAGCAGCTGAGGGTTTGGGCCCTGAAGCCAACCTGCACCAAGTTCAAATCCTGACTCTGCCACTTAAGCCTGTGACCTTACTTAAGGTCACTATGGGCCTCACTTCATCATGTGTAAAACCCGAGGCAGTCATGGGAACTGAATGAGCTAATTCATGTAACAACTGTTGCTGATATTTATTGAGGGCTAATTGGGTGCCAGGCACTTCACTCAGTGCTTCACATTGGTGATAAGTAGCATCACGTATAAAATGTCTGGCCTCCAGATTCCAGAAGCACCACCTCACTGGAGATAACGGGCTGAGGGAGCCGGCAGCCTTGATTCATCCCATGCCTCTGCTGTCTCCAAGCTCGTGACCTTGGGCAAGGCAGGCAGCTCTGCCATCTGCAGGCGGGAGATAATGACCTTGGGGGTTGGAGGGCTCCAGGAGCAGGTGCATGGACAGTGCCCGCTGCTCGGGCCCTTCCTGGGATGAGGAGTGAGCTGTAGAACGAGAGCTGGCCTCCCAGGCCCACCGTGACTGGGCGAGCAGAAGCCAGGCCACCTCGAAGGAGAGAGGTGTCACACACCAAGCTGAGTTCCTTCCCACTCCCGCCCCCACCTCTTTTGCTTCAGCTGAAGCCGCACATCAATGGGCCCTTTACCCCTGACCTGGCTCACCCTGTGGCAGAAGTGGGCAGTGTGGCAGAGAAGGAGGGGTGGCCCTTGGACATCCGAGTTGGTGAGTACCCGCACCCCCAACCCCAGAGCCAGCAGGTCCGCCCAGGGCTGTGGACCATCGCCCGTGCTTACCGTGGGGCCCTCCTGAATGGTTCAGGCACTTTCTGAAATAGTTTTTTTTCCCTCCACAGCTTCTTAAAAAATTACTTTTTCTTGGTATAAAAGAAATACCTATCAGTGTAGAGACTATCGACAAGAATTTTAAAACACCCCTAATCTCCACCCTCAGCCAGAATCAGCTCTTTGTACATGCCCATATTGATGTGTGTAAATTTTGTTTTACGAACATTTCCTCTTTCACCCACCATGCCTGACTTGACTTTACACGCTTTACACACACACACGGGCATGTCGGCACCACTGTTGCCCTCTTTTCGTGAAGCACATGAACCCCGGTGGCCTGAGAGTGAATCTGCCCCTGCCCCTTCATAGCTGGGTGACCGTGGGCTCGTCGCTTCGCCCCCTGTACCTCGGTTCCCCAGCTGTGAAATGAGGGTGATAACGGTTAAACTTACTGGGAGGGGGGACGTGTTGAGGGCTGGCGAGAGCTTCCGACGGTGCCTAGCATGAGGCGCTGCCCAGTGTGTGCGGCCTTACTAGTTGACGTAAATAAAAAGAAGTCTTTTGGAAACTTAATAATTAGAAAATAAATCACTGAACTGGTAAGACAGACTGTCTCTCTCTATAGACAGTGTGATGTCATCCAGTCTTTACTGGCTTTTTGAATAACTATGATAGACTTCTTTAAAAGAATTCTTTTCTTCCTGATTATAAAACCAAGTAGAAAGCCAGAGAACGCTACCAAGTATAAAAGAACATGGGCCTCTAGGTCCTTACCCAGCAGTGGTCCCTGTCCGTAGCGTAGTGGGGCCCTCCACTGTGTGTCCACACACAGACTCTGTTCACTCTGAGACAGTGGGTTATACGCTGCCAAGGGTGTTCAGCGTTGTGCTCAGTCGCCACAGTTTCTCTTAAGTGTCTGGGTTGAGAGGATAGACAGCGAGATAGGTTGCTTCCAACTTCTGTCTGTTGGGAGCAGGGTCGGGGAACCCTTGACTGGATGCGGATCGTTTGCAGTCGGGCGGAGCTCTGGTCACTCTCCTCCTGACCGTCCATCCCCCCACCCACGACGCACCAGGTCTGATTGGCAGCTGTACCAACTCCAGCTATGAAGACATGGGCCGCTCCGCAGCCGTGGCCAAGCAGGCGCTGGCCCACGGACTCCAGTGCAAATCCCAGTTCACCATCACCCCAGGCTCGGAGCAGATCCGCGCCACCATCGAGCGGGATGGCTATGTGAGTGCCCGTGTGCCGCGCCCCAGCTCCCCCACCCCTCTGCTGAGGAACGTGGCTACAGGGCAGATCCGGTGCCCTGGGGTTCCCGCCAGCTTGCCCCCGACCACTCCCCGTCCTCTCTCCCCACTGCAGGCACAGATCCTGAGGGATGTGGGTGGCATCGTCCTGGCCAATGCCTGCGGGCCCTGCATTGGCCAATGGGACAGGTGAGAAGCACAGGTTTTTTTTTTTTTATGTATTTTTTAAAATTAATTTTTTTTTAATCAAAGGATAATTGCTTTACAGAATTTTGTTGTTTTCTGCCAAAGAAGCACAGTTTTGTAGGATGGCCCCTTGTGTTCTGGGGTACAGAGCCCCAGATATTGAGGGGAGATGCCCTTGGGGTGGAGCTTCCAGGGCTGTAGGATATTAGAAGACTTCTCCAGGCAGGACTAGAAAGTTGGGCTGGAGGTAAAGAGGAAGAGTCCCCCGCAGTGCTGAGTGGCTGCCTGCCCAAGGCCTGGGGAGTGGGAAGAAGCCAGGGAGGCCTCATCCTAACGCATATGGCGGGGGGCTTAGATGGACCCCCCTGAAAGGACGCCATAGCCCCGGTCAGGGATCCCTGGCCTTGGTCTGGCCTCTTGTCTTAACGTGTGGCTTCTAACAAACCTCAGTGATGCCTGAGGTTCCCTCCTGCTCCGTGGGTGTGAGTTGAGTCCCGGGAGGAGGTGACCATTTCCAGGTCTTTCCATTTCCCCCTCCTCTGCCATGAGCTCAGCAGGTCAGGCCAGCTGATAAGGCCAGATGTCCCTAACTGTGTCCCCTCTGATCTGGCAGGAAGGACATCAAGAAGGGGGAGAAGAACACCATCGTCACCTCCTACAACAGGAACTTCACAGGCCGCAACGACGCAAACCCTGAGACCCACGCCTTTGTCACGTCCCCAGAGGTGAGGCTCCGCCCTAACCCAGGATGGCCTCTGGGGGCCCTGCCCTGGCCAGTCAGGGGGTTGGGGGCCCCACAGGGCTGCTGAAGGAAGGTTGGCATCACAGGGCCAGGAGTTGTTAGAGCAGAAACCAAGAGCCACAGGCCTTGCCGGCCCCAGGCATCGAGCTCCCTAGGTGTGCCCTGCCTGGCTCCCCTCAGCCCCAGGAGTGTGAGGTTTTGTTCGAGTCACCACCGGAGACAGAAGGCAGTCCTGCCTCCACCTGGCCACATGGGCCAGATCCTCAGTGCCCTGGGGTCCCGTTGGTGACCGTGAACAACACAGGAGGCGCCTACACTGCCCGAGCCAGGAGGGAGGCCGTGCTGTCACGAGGAGCAGTCAGTGAGCTGCATGCCCTGGGCACTCGGTGCTTGTCCACGCGCAGCCAGTCTTCTGTGACTTGTTTTTCCTGCGCTGGGTCTTTGTTGCGGTACGCAGGCTTTTCTCTAGTTGCAGCAAACGGGTCACTCTTGTTGCTTGTTGGGTTTCTCACCGCAGTGACTTTTTCTGCAGAGCATGGGCTCCAGGGTGCAAGGGCTCAGTAACTGTGGTACATGGACTTAGCTGCCCCACAGCACATGGAATCTTCTTGGACCAGGGATCAAACCCATGTCACCTCCTTTGGCAGGAGGATTCTTAACTAGTGAACCACTAGGGAAATCCATGGCTTGGTTTTTTAAATGAGCATTCCAGAAATACTTCAGTGAAGAAATGGCCCCCTCCATGTTTTTAATGCCCATGAAGGAATGTCATCATGGGAGCGTTTCTGTGCCAGGGCCTCTCGGGGTCCAGCACTGCCCCTGCCCAAGGAGGCGCTGAGGTCCAGGCCCCGGGGGGCAGTAGAGGTGAGTGCGTGAGTCCTCTGCAGGCCCTGGTCCCAGAGACACTGCCGCAGCTCCTGCCTGCCAGGGGAGAATCTGGAAATTTCCCGGCTCCGCCTCAGTTTCGGCCTAGGGTTATGCTTAAGTAAAGGGATGGGTGGGGAGTTCGGTGCGAATGACAAACTGGCCGCCTCCCTTCCAGATTGTCACAGCCCTGGCCATTGCTGGCACCCTCAAGTTCAACCCAGAGACTGACTTCCTGACTGGCAAGGACGGCAAGAAGTTCAAGCTAGAGGCTCCAGACGCAGATGAGCTTCCTCGAGCGGTGAGCAGGCACGGCCTCTGCCTCCCGTTCTGCGGGCCCACCTCGGCCTGGGGCTCAGGGCCGCTGAGATGCTTCCGGCCCAGGAGGGGCGCTCGCCAGGACGGGGAGCTTGGCACATGGGGAGTTTGCCTGCCATGGGAGCATGTCCACGTGGGACTGAGGGCTTGGCACCCAACCTGCCCTGTCGCCTGCTACAGGAGTTCGACCCCGGACAGGACACCTATCAGCACCCCCCCAAGGACAGCAGTGGGCAGCAGGTGGACGTGAGTCCCACCAGCCAGCGCCTGCAGCTCCTGGAGCCTTTTGACAAGTGGGACGGCCGAGACCTGGAGGACCTGCAGATCCTCATCAAGGTCAGCGGCTCAGGGACACGCGAACAGCCTTGCTGCCAGGGCACCTTCCCCTGATGGGCAGGAGGGCCCAGGAAACCACACAGGCCCCCACGGACCCCGGGGAGAACACGGTCAGGAGTCAGGCGGGGGCAGGAAGGGAGGTTTGGCTGTGGGGGACTAAGGGGATCTGTGTCCCCCATTCTGCTGCCCTGTGCCAGGCCAGCTGCTCAGGGGCCTCTGGGTGTAGGCAGTGAACACAGCGTTAGGAGGGCAGGGTGGGCACCATGACCCTCACAGCAAGCCTCTGTGCACTGGGCTTGACTGGACAGGCTCTGGCGCAGTCGATTCCTAGTCCCATGGTTGAGCATCGGGTAGGGCCTGTGCCTGGGAGCTGAGCTGACCGGCCAGAGGCCTTGGAGCCATGCCACACAGGCACTGTGCTGTTTACTGCGGGGTCTGCAGGCGGTGACACAGCCACCGTTAAGCCCACGTGGTAGACAAAACTCATCAGTCACCAGGCAGAACCCAGACACATCCCCGGGCTCGTCTGTCTCTGGCATGAATCTGCAGGTGGTCTCCCAACCTGGGCATCTCCTACCTAGGGGCCTCGGGCTGAAGGGCGAGTGAGCAATCACACGGGTCCTCCGTGCCTGGCTCTGCCCCTTGAGGGGCAGGGGACAGCCTTGCCTGAACCCTCTTGGCCAGAGCATGGTGGCGCCAAGACTGCAACCCGTGTCAGAGCCTGACCTGCTTCTTCGGTCCGCACTGCCTACCTCCAGAGGGCCTGTCCGTCCACCACTCAGAGCCCACACCCCGACCTCTGTTCTCTCTGCTCACCCACCCAAGGTCAAAGGGAAGTGTACCACCGACCACATCTCGGCTGCCGGCCCCTGGCTCAAGTTCCGTGGGCACCTGGACAACATCTCCAACAACCTGCTCATTGGCGCCATCAACGTGGAAAACGGCAAGGCCAACTCCGTGCGCAACGCCGTCACCCAGGAGTTCGGTCCTGTCCCTGACACCGCCCGCTACTACAAGGTGGGGCAGAGCTGGCGCTTGCTGGTGGCCAGGTCGGGCACTCCCGCTCAGGGAACGTGGCATCCACACTTGCAGCTGTGCAGTGAAATGGTGTCCCAGTGTCGAGGCAGCCCCATGTCTGTCTCCCCCGCTGCCCTGAGCTCTGGGTCACACCTTCCCAGGCCCTGCGGACAGCCAGGCCCTGTCTCATCCTGTCTTCTGAGGGTCTGGCTGGGGCTGGATTCAGCTCTAACTTCCCTTGTCCTTGGGGTGCAGGTGAGGCGGGGGGCTCTGGCCTCTTGACCTGTGAGCCTTAGGAGGCCTGAGGGCTGAGCAGGAGGTGGGCCAGTGCCACCCTCTCCCTCATAAATTCACTCCTTACTCACCCCTGACAGAAACACGGCATCCGGTGGGTGGTGATTGGAGATGAAAACTATGGTGAGGGCTCGAGCCGGGAGCACGCGGCCCTGGAGCCTCGCCACCTCGGGGGCCGGGCCATCATCACCAAGAGCTTTGCCAGGATCCACGGTGAGCAGGAGCCTGGTCCCAGCCCCGCCTGCCTCCCCTCACTGGCAGCCCAGGGTCACCCGGCCCGCAGAGCCTGGCGGGGCTGGAGCCACGTGGCCGGTCTCCAGGGTGTGTCCACAGAGAGACCCCACAGCCCCCCGGCCCCCAGCCTCTGCCCCTTCAGGTTTGTCGGTTCTGACACCGCAGCTCCCCATCCCCGGCATATACTGGTCTCGCTTCCACACTTGGAGCAGTTGAGATCCAGGCCACGTGGTCAGAGGACCGTCTCTGACTGTGAGAGGCCTCAGGGAAACACAGGCATCCAAGCACGCTCGCCTAGGGCCCCACGTCACTGGGAGAGCGACTAAGCTGGCCCTCACGGTCAGTGACCCAGGTTTGTCCCCACGTGGCAGGACCTGGGGTGACCCTCCCAGAGCCCTAACTGGACTTGGTTGCTGAGGTTCCTCACAGAGAAGGGAGGGACGGGACCTGCCCACTATGGACTACTGCCCCCTGCCTTCTAGAAACCAACCTGAAGAAGCAGGGCCTGCTGCCCCTCACCTTCGCTGACCCAGCTGACTACAACAAGATTCACCCTGTGGACAAGCTGACCATCAAGGGCCTGAAGGACTTTGCCCCCGGCAAGGTCAGGGGGCAGGGAAGGAGGGTGGGCCAGCCAAGCCCATTTGTTTCTCCCAGAGCCACCCTGAGAGGGGAGGGGAGGGCTGCCCTCCTACACCTGGCCCCACCAATACCTCCTTCCGTGAGCCTTTGTTCTAGCTAGAAGGGCCCCTGAATTCTCCAGGTAACCCCTGAGAGGGAAGCAAATGCCTTCCCAGAGATGAAGATAAAGTCAGCTCAGGCCCCCATTCCATCCAGTCAGTGGCCCAGGCCTGGCACTCCACGGCCACAGCCCACACCCTGCAGGGCCCTGTGGTCCCAGGAGTCAGGGCCTCCAGGTCTTCCCGTGGCCAGCCGCCGAGGCCCACACTGGGCCTCGGACCTGGTTCACCTTGCTGACCCCAGGCCCCGGAGTGGTGGCCCACCCTCCTGAGCCTCTAGCGGAACCGAGGGCCGTGTTCCCAAGGGCCTGCCCGCCCACACGCATCCCTCCTCACAGCCGCTGACGTGCATCATCAAGCACCCCAACGGGACCCAGGAGACCATCCTCCTGAACCACACCTTCAACGAGACCCAGATCGAGTGGTTCCGCGCCGGCAGCGCGCTCAACAGGATGAAAGAGCTGCAGAAGTGAGGGCCCGCTCAGCCGCCACCGCCCGCCGGCCTGCTCCTCGGACCCGGCTCCGGCGTCACAAAGGCAGTTCTGCATCACCAGAACCGGACCCGATCTGATCCAGCCGTGGCTCCACTTGGAGATGTGGTGGCCGGGCCTCCTGCCCTCCTCCCCTCGGCCCAGGGAGTGCCCCAGAGCCGGGGGTGGGGGAGGCTCTTAACAGCGTGTCAACCCCCCCCGTCTTCCCGTTTTTAGTCCGATTCAGATCTTGAGCAGCTTCATGCAACTGTATTTATTTTTGATGACAGACGCCCATCTAAAGTTTCTCTCTTGCCTGTTCATTTCACTGGTGGCTGAAGGATTTGAAAAAATCCTTCTGCTCTTACAAGGAAAATAAGAATTCACGTTCAGTGACTGTTGCTGTGTGAGTGGTGGTGTCTGCTGTTACCAGCTCCAGCAAGGGGCAGGGGGGTTCCTTCACAGCCAGGCTCAGTGGACACCCCCGAGAGTCACGCCACCGCGTTTGTTTTTCAGCCCCACTGCCTGCGGAGCAGCCTCCCCTCCCCATCCCCACATTCCAGTCGCTTCCCCGATGGGCCTGGGGGGTTGGGCCCGATATGGAGCCTCTCCTTTCCCCTGGGCTTTGAGTTGCCCTTCAGACACGCAGTGTGTGTCTGTCTGTCGTACAGACCAGCCACCACATCCAAGGTCACAGCTAGTCCCTGTGTGCCCTGCCCCAACCCCCTGGCACAGGGTGGCGGCAGGCACGGCTCCTCTCCCTGGAGCACCATCCACTGTCACCACCCACAGCTCCAGACCCCTGTGTCCACGTGAGCCGAAAGGCAAGGGTGGGAGGCAGGCTCCACGGCGACCCCTTCATCAGGACAAGACTTGCCTGACGGAAACATGGTGTCTGGTAGGAGCTATAAAACCATGTCCTGGTCCCAAGAGGTTTCTGGCAGAAATGAGTGGAGAGGCAGGAGGAATCTGGCAAAGCCATTCTGTTGAGTAAACGATGCGGCCCGCCTCCAGGATCTCAAACCACAAGCAGACAGACCCCCAGCATGCTCAGTGTGGCCGAGGTCGCAAGGCGGCAGCCAGCCCGAGGCTCCCTGCTGTACTGCTGGTGGGGACACGACGACAGCAGGTGGCCAGCCGTCCCCCAGCTCAGGGAAGCCTGCCGCCGCCACTTGCCAAGGGGCCGCCTGGCTGAGTCCAGGCCCCCGCCCCCCCCCACGCCGGTGGGAAGGAAGGTCATTTCCCTTGAAGGTCAGGCTGATGAGCGCCTGGCAGCTGCCCCGGGCCAGCCTCTTGCTCTCTGGGTTACTTGTGGGGTCGCCAGGCTCAGCTGGCCCAGAGCTTGGCCTGAAGCGGCCGGGACCTCTCACCCCCAAGTCCACCTCTAGGTCATCTCTATATGTGATCTGGGGTCAGGAAGGGTGTGCCGTCCCGGCCGTGGCAACTTGGTGACCGTAGATCACTGAGACAAGGGCGGCTCTCCCGGGTGACGCTGTCTTCATTTATTAAATGTCTTTGCTGTCACCAACGGGCAGAAGTCCGTGGGGACCGTGGCACTCGCGTAGCTCTGGGAGGGGCAGGGGAGGGGACAACCTGGCAGGGCACAGGCCGCTCCCCGTCTGCACAAGCGGTGGGGGTCTTCAGGGCCAGCTGCGCCTCCTTCCCGAGGGCCGGGCAGGGTCTGTGGTCACAGCGCAGGGCTAGCTGCTCGTCCACCAGGAGAGGAGGCCCAGGCCCGGCTCGCTGATGGATCCCTGCCAGGGTGGGGAGAGGGAACCGGCATGCTTCATCTACCGTTCAGCCTGGAGCCAACTCGGACAGGAAGCAAAGGGGGCCCTCTCTTCTAGGTGAGGCCCCAAGGAGGGTAGGGCACAGCCAGCCAGGAAGCTCTGGGAACACCCAGGAGCCACACCAGCACCCCAGAGGGGAGGGAGACTCCCCTCTCGCTCCAGCCTCTTTGAGGCCTGTAAGGAAAGTGTTGGTTTACCGAGGACACGGCCCCTAGCCCCTCACCTGTATGCCTGCCCACAAGGGCACCAGCGTGCCAGTCCTAGGCCTGCCCTCCTGAGCCGCTGGTGGTCTAGTCCTGCCAGAAAAGCCTAGTGACCTTGAGCCCCAGCCTCCGAATCATGCAGAGGGGACCGCCACCCCTCTTCCTGACAAAGACAGCTGCCCTGAAAGTGAACAACCTGGGCCCCACGTTACACTAAAACCCTACCCGCAGGCCCTGAAACCCCACTTGGGTCACGTGTCAGATCATGAGGGTAAAAGACAAGGGACCCAAGTCAGATCTGGTGGGTTTCAGCTTCCCCAGGCCCTCAGGCCACTCAGGTCTGCAGTGGAAACAGCCTTGAGGGTCCTGTCCCTCCCCCCACCTCCCCAACCCCCAGTTTCTTCCTCATGCAGCCAGCTCAGCAGCAGCCTTGTCCAGCTGGTGCTGTCCTCTCATGGCCAGGGGCCTGACTCGCCCGCCCCCCCCAACAGCGTGGCAGCTTTATGACACCGCCGCAAGGACCACTGCTGCCCTGGCCCGCAGAAACGGCTCCCCAAGAAGGGTGCACCCAAGACGCCATGGCAGGGACTGCACCCCCACCTGCTGGGTCCTCCTGCCCCCAGGTCCCATCAGGACAGCTCACCATGAGCGTGTACGGAGCCTCCTTCTTGGGCAGCTCCTCGCTGGAAGAGGCGGCCTCAGCTGAGCTAGGTCCCGTGGGGGATGTGTCCATGAAGCTCTCGTCCACCACCCGGAAGCGGACCTCCTCGCCGATGTCCATGTACAGGTCGTGGGCGCCCTCCTCCGTCTCATACTCCCACACCCACACCTGCTCTGCCTCGTCACTGGGTGAGGCACATGGTCAAGGCAACAACCAGGCCAGCGGGGAAGCCCTGGGTTTGGGGGCGGGGGGGTTCCTCCCATAGTGCCCATACCCCCAGAAAGAGCCAGCTGCAGGCTGACATGTTTTGCCTGGGAAGTCACAGGAAGACGGCTCAGCCCCACATACAAGAGGCGAGGTCGGGCCGCCCTGGAGCCCGTGGAGTGACCAGAGTGCCAGGACCCAGGCTGGGAACATGGACATCAGAGCGGAAGGAGTTAGGAGCAGAGCGCAAGCTGCACCTCCACCCAGGAATGATCACGGCCCCTCAGTGCCCGGGGTTGGATTCCACCTGTGTGCCCTCTCAGAGGCTGGCTGCCAAGTTCAAATCTCAGCTCACCGCCCACTGGGGGCCAGGCCCAACCTCTGTGCTTCAGGGCCCCCGTTGGTATACCAGGGGCGCTAGGGAGGCCTGCCCTCCAGGGCTGCGGTGGGGAGGTAATAAAACAGCATGCGTGGAGGGCACCCTCCACAGGCCCCACGGTCGATCCGAGTGCTGGCCGCACGGTGCGATCCCGCACGCCTCTGCACGTCTCACGGTGCTCTCTGCTGGCAGGCAGCCCAGGAACCTTCCCGGTTTCCAACAGGACATGGCAGGTTTTCTGACAAGTTCCAGAGTCACACACAGACCCTGCCCCAGGCCCTGTACATGCGTACACACACACCACACACACGTACACGCACACACATGTAAACACACACACACACCATGCATGCACACACGCACACACACGTGCACACACAAAACCGGGGCCCCTCCCTCAGCAGATCCACACTGAAGGGACATACTGCCCTCCAGCGGCAGCCCTGCAGGTGGGTCCTGCCTCTCCTCACCGCCAGGTCCCCTGCTGGGCACTTTGGGTACAGCTGGGACAAGATGGGGTCTCTCCCGGTGAGCAGTCTCGGGGAGCATCCACAGAAACAGCCACCCCAGTGCAGCAAGGCGAGGGCCGGGACGGGGACAATGGGGGAGCCAGCAGAGACTCCTCAACCAGCCCAGGACCTGCAGCGCCAGGCCCTCAGATGCGCACTGAGGAGGGGCGGCGGGCCGGCCAGGGGCCTCAGAGGGAGGCGCCTGAGATGCTTCCTGAGGGGACAACCTGAGCGAGGCGAGCTGGAACCAGGCCTGGCAGCCCCGACGCAGGCGCAGGCCCCGCGGCCTGTGTGGGACGCACTGGCAGGTCCGTGCTTTGGGAGTAAACGAGAGAAGGGGTAGACAGAGGCCGGCATCAGGTCACAGGCCCCAGGGCCACCCCGAGGAGTGGGAACCCTCCTGTGGAGAGGCGCGAGCTCTCAACCTGGGAGGATACAACTTGGCTGGCTGCTGCAGCGACTCCGGAGGGATGAGAATGTCGTCGAAGAACCCTAGGGAGACTGGAAGACAGGCAGGTGACAACGTGAGTAGACAGGCCAGCCCTGAGTCTGTGCTGCCTGGGGACCCCTCCTCCACCTCGGAGCCCCACACCTCTGTCTGGCCTGAGCAGCCACCCAAACCCCAGGTGGGTCAACCCCGCACTACCAGGGCCAGCGGCCCGGGTCACCTCCGCCAGCTCCGGTGCCTCCCTCAGGGTGTCTCAGCCTCCTGGCCAAGGCCCCGAGCTGGCCAGGGTCCGCACTGTTACCGGACGGACGGCCGAGCACCCCCTCAGGAAGGTTCTGCTCATCTAGGTGGCCGCTCCCCTGACCACCTGGAGAGGGCACTGGCCCGGCGCCTGCCCCCGGCGTGCTCCCAGGTCTCGCGTGAGGATGCAGGGCCAACGTTACCATGCACTCCCTCCGGGCTGCAGCCTTTGATCTTTCCGATCAGAATCTCGTCCAGGAACGGATGGAACACCACATAGCGAAAGTGAACTGGAAACAGAGATGGCGCGGCGGTGATGAGCAGGCCGTGAGCAAGGGCCACTCCGGCTGCGGGTGGCCTGTGCTTGCCAGTGTCCACCCTCACTCACTGGCACGCTGACCCCCATGGTGACACCAAGAGCCCACCCAGCAGTCCATGCCAGGCCTCCCTGTGGGCCTAGACCCGTTTGCTGAGCTGGAGGGACCCTAAGCCCAACTCCTGCAAGGCCTCTGCTTGGCCCCCACAAGAAGCACTGGCCCTGAAGCACAGGCCGCTCCCGATCTGTCAGTCACACCCGAGCCCACGTCCTGGCCATCAGTGACGCCAAAATCAACCTCAGCCTTCCTCCAGGCCCTCTCCTTGAAATTCTAACGAGGGCAGAAGCAACTGGCAGAGAGAACCAGGTTTGGAAACAAGTTCCCCATCTCCCGCTGACCGGCAAAGTTTGCCCCAGGCGCAGCTCTGACCTGGAACAGGATGCTAAAAATGCCCTGAAATTTTGGGGGGTGGGGAGGTTGGGGGGAGCCAATAAACCAGCAACAATGCCTCTGTGGGTTCTCAGGTTCTGCCCTAGGTGGTCCCTACTCACGTGAGCCCAAGCAAAGTATCAGGTAGGGTCTGCCCACATCACAGACTGACTCCACAGCCTGGCAGAAGCCATCCCTTGATCACTGCTGCCCCTTGCAGAGAGCCTCAAAGCGGGTGCCCACTGAGCCCTAAAGGCATACGGTGTCTAGGGCCTGACTCCGCCAGGGCTAGATAATAACCCCGAGGCTGCCCCCCGCCTAGCCGCCCAGGGCCCATCTCAATCCGCCCGTGTCAGTGTCATGGTTCCCCACTGGAAGCAAGCGGCTCCGGGAGGTCAGGTAACCTGCCCACAGCCACACAGCTGTTCTGCCAGCGGGAGACTCCAAGCCTTTCTGAACCACCACCCAGATCCATGGAGTTGAATCTGCCTCCCCCGTTTAAACCCCAAACACAGGCTTCTGCTTTCGGCGCCCTCAGCTGCCTGGTCTGCTGGCTCACCCCAAGGACAGCGGGGTCCACCTGCCCCCCACCCCAGCTCCCTGCAGGCTGCTTCCCCACGACTCCACCACGCAGGAAAGCGTGGGGGGAGGACAGGGGGCAGCTGGTGCGGCTCCCTCCCAGTGAGGGGACAAGCACAGCTGTCCGAGCCTTCGTCGAGACGGGAGAGCCGCACGCTGACCTCGTAGAGAGCAGCTGAGGGCCAATGTCCCTAATGCACAGAATGGAAAAATCCCTCTGCCCGTGTGACCCAGTTCCATCAGCTCAGTTTAATATGTCCCCACGGAGCCTCTGCCAGGGCTGTGCCAGGCCGGGCTTGGGCACAGGGCTTGCTGGGGCAGGACAACACGTGATCCCGCGCCCAGGGAGCTTGAGTCTGGAACGACCACAACCAAAGCACATGGTGAGCAACCCAGGTGTCCGTGGACAGATGGATGGATAAACACACTGTGATACAGCCATGCAACGGAAGACTGTTCAGTCTCAGGAAGGAATAAAGGGCTAACACAGGGAGCCACACGGATGAACCTTGAGGATATCATGCTGCAGGAAATAAGCCAACCACAAAAGGCCAGCACTGTAGGATCTTATTCACAGGAAATGTCCAGAAGAGGCAAATTCAGAGACAGAAAGTTGATGCATGGTTGTCGGGCTGGTGGAGGGCAGGGGGTGATGGCTAATGGGCGTGGTGTTTCTTTTGTGGGTGACAAAAATATTCTAGAATTAAGACAATGGTGACAGTCCCACAGCTCTGTGAATATACAATGCTGAAAGCCCCTGAATTGTATGCCTTAGAAGGGTGAATTTCACGGTATGTGAATTATATCTCACTTAACCAAAAGGAGGCCACAGACCAGGTGGAGGGCCAGCTGGGGTAGTGCTGTGTTGGGGGCCACCTCCCAAGAGCCCCCCCTGAAGTTCTAGGGATGTTCAGCCTGAGGTAGGAAACCCGAAAAGTCAAAAAGGATGGGTCTGAAGAGCCAGTAAGAAGAGGAAGACCTGTTCTTAGTTGTAGGCCGAGGATAAGCAGGGCTGCCTTAGG
This sequence comes from Bubalus bubalis, assembly GCF_019923935.1. Classification (NCBI taxonomy): domain Eukaryota; kingdom Metazoa; phylum Chordata; class Mammalia; order Artiodactyla; family Bovidae; genus Bubalus; species Bubalus bubalis. Next base: position 7,347,899 of record NC_059160.1, on the reverse strand, counting down.
ACGCAGTGAGTGTCTGACTGCACTCAAGGGTGCCTGGAGGAGCCAAATTCACAGAGACAGAAAGTAGAGCGGTGGTTGGGGGGTAGGGGTAGGGGGTGGGTAGGGAGAGGGGAGTGGGGAATTGGTGTTTAGTGGAGACAGAGATCTGGTGTTGGAAGATGATAAAGTACTAGAGATGGATGGTGCTGACAGTCAAACAACAACGTAAACACCGACTGTCACGGAACTGTACGCTGAACACGGTAATGTTACGTTCTATCACAGCTTAAAGAAAAAATAAAAGGGAAAAGAACAAAGCAAATGGTAGGCACAAGACAGGCTGCTCCGGGGCCATGAGTGGGGCCCCAGCTCAGCCAGAGGCAGGGGCAGCGGGCAGGTCAGGAGAGACTTCCTGGGGGGCGGGTCTACCCAGCTTGGAGGGCATGGGGCACACAGGGCTGGTGCCAGGTAAAAGTACCCTAGGTGACACGGGATGAGGCTGGCCAGTCGGGGCCAGTGTCACAAAGCAAAAGGCTGACATCTCGCGAGCACCTACTATGTGCCGGGCGCCAGGCCAAAGGCTTCCTGTGGTTTTTCTCCTTGACTCCTTGTAATCTCTATGTGAGGCAGGTACTATGAGTATCATACTGTTTTCCCAGAACTGAGTCTCAGAGAGATAGGTAAAGTAACCTGGCCGGGGTAGAAGTAAAAATAGAAGAAGTAGAAGGCAACTGGTGAATGAATAACCCTCGAAGCAAAGGCGGAGGCCCAGTGCTGAGCACCCCTCAACACACCCTCGGCCACAGCCCTGGGGAGGCAGTGGGGGAAGAGGGCCCGGGCCCAGGGTCAGCCTCGAAGCCTGGCCACTACCCCACCACAGATCAACAACTCGCCCGCACGATGCTCCACGGGCCCCGAGGAGCCTGACTGCCGCAAGTGTTACCCCAGTTTACAGATGAGCAAAGTGAGGCTGAGCCAGGTACTCACCTGCCCGGGGTCCCCCTGCAGGGGGGTCAGAGCCAGAATTCAACCCCGGGTCCACGTGGACTCTATCCCTGCACCTTGTTCCCAGGAACACCAGGGACCCAGGCACAGGGGGTCAGTCAGAAAACCAGCAATGACGCCAAACAGCAGAAACAACCCAATAAACGGGCAGAATCTCCGCATATTTAACTTTCCTCTCCAGTCTCTCTTGAAGTTCTGGCCCCCATACCACTTGTCTCCTGGACAGCAAGGCCCCTGTTCCCCAGCAGAGACTGGCTCAGCTGGACGGCGTCCTTCTCTGTAAACGGCCCGCGTGGCCTTGTCTCCACATCACCATCTGACCTTTCTGCTCACGAGACCGTCCCAGTCCACACACAACTCAGAGCTCCACGGCATCCTCTTGAATGAATTGTCTCCGGATTCCTAGACACACATACCAGGCAGCCTCGTGGCATGTTCTGGAATGCTTGGACATCCCTGTGCCAAGGCTGACGCCCCCAGTGGGGGTCAGGGCTGAGTGGGAATCACTGCGGGGCCCTCCCCAGAGATTCTGACTCAGAGGGTCTGGGGCAGACGGGCGAGCGCCCAGCTGATGGCGAGTGGCATGTCTACACCCTGACTAGCCCCAAACCATCTCAACGGCCTCCTGGCCCTCTGCTCCTGACTTGGTCTGTCCCGGCAGGAGAGAGACCAACATCCCACTTCCTCCTTGAGAGCCCTCCTCCCATGGGGTGCACATCCCTTTGCAAAGTGACTGCAGCTCCTCCCATCGGGGGAGTCCTTCTCCAGCCCGCGACTCTGGCCTTGGTCATGTGACCTGCTCTGGCCAATGGGATCTGAGCAGAGGCTCGGCCAGGAGGTGCTTTGGTACCCAGTCTGTCTGCCTCCTGAAAGAAGACACCACATGGAGCAGAGATGAGCAGCCCAGCCGAGGCCCCCCCACCCAACCAGTGTGCCAACCACCAGACACATGAGACCACCCTACACCATCCAGCCCTGGTCAAGTCAGCCCGGAAGACCACCACCGAGCTGACCGACAGAATCAGAGGAACAATTCAAATCAATGAGCTATCCGGACTCGCTATAAGCCAAGGTCCTGTCCTGAGAGCTTTGCGTGTATTAACTCAGTAACCCTTGACAGTCCTGTAACTTAGTCTACTGTTAACTGCCTTTTACTGAAGATGAAACAGAGGCTGCCTATTCCACTTACGACATAGAGCAAACAAGCAGCAGAGCTGGTATTTGAACCCAGAGGCCACGAGTTTAACCATTATGCCCTGGTGTCCCTCGAGGTCTCCCACCCCCAAGCAGCCTCCTGTGCCCTTCCTCACTCTCCCCACTTTTATTCAGCAGTGCCGACTCCACCATCTGTCCACTCCCCCGACCTGAGCGCACTGACAGCCAGGCAGAGTGGGGCTCAAACCACACACCGGACCACAGGGGACACGGGCACAGGCACAGCCACAGCCGCAGAGCTGGACAGGCCTCGAGGATCACCTCATCCACCTCCCCTTTTCATTGGTCATGTTGCACTGCATGTGGGATCTTAGTTCCCCGACCAGGGACTGAACCTGTGCCCTCTGCAGTGGAAGCACCGACTCTCAACCACTGGACCACCAGGGAAGTCCCCGCCTCTTTTTTTATAGACAGGAAACCGAGGCCCAGAAATGGGAAGATTCTGCCCATACCACCCAGAAAATTTCTGGCAGAGTGGTCAGGACTAGATTCCAGATCTCCCAACCCCAGACCAGGACCCCCCCACCGAAAACTGAGCCCCAAGAAAGCCGAAAAGCCCAGGAGGAGAGGGCACCCACCTTTCGTGTGTGACGCACCATCCCCTGGGAACACGTACGCGTCCTCCAGCTTGGTGATGTCAAACAGACAGATGCAGAGTCCCACGTTGTACACGACCTGTGTGCGTCCATGTACACGCCCAGTGACTCCGAGGCCCAGCTCCCCGGGCAGGCTCTCCTGAGATCCGCACCTCCCCCCTCCATGGGGCAGGTATCCCCATTTTAAATGCACTGGGGCAACGCCTGAGGTAAGGAACTCCAGCAGGAGATGAACTCTAAAAAGAACAAAGCCTTTGGTGACAAGACAGATTCAAGTCCCAACAGCAGCTGCACCACTCCCTGTGTGCCTGCAAGGTCACTTCTCTGAGCCTCGGTTTCCCCATCTGCAAAAATGGACATACCAGGCTGTGGGGCTGTTAAATCCAAAGAGAACAGATGTGAAGCACCTAGCTCAGTAGCCGGCTCACCTGCTAGAAGCAACCCTCTCCAATCAAGGATCATTACTATTAGTAGCAAGGACTGGGGTGGGGAAGCCCAGGTTAAAACTACACTTTTCCAAGGTCCCAAGTCCATCCTGGAGCTCACAGTTCAGAGTGTCAGAACCACAGCTAGTCGCTGTTCTGCTCACAAAGTCTCAAACGCACAGACGTGGCCACAGGGACTGAGGCTGGCAGAGTGACGCACAGGAGGCCCTGAGACTGGGCAAAACAGGCCAAGGACGTCCACACCCCGTTTCCACGGCACGATGCTCCAAAGGACTAGCTGCTCGGTGTCTGCTTATCTGACACCAGCATCATCACATCCCAAACAGAGACCTTGCAGGACTGTTTACAGATTAGCAAGGAGCTCAGAGAAGTGAGTCCTGGCCAGACCTCAACGCAGTGAGACTCAGAGTCTGGCTGGTTTGGGAAGCACAAAGAGACAGGCGCCCTTGCCTGCACCTTGGACCTCTTTTGCGAGGTCTCCTCTCAAATGACTCAGTAATTCAAATGCAGAAATACTTGTCAGGGAATTCCCTGGCAGTCCAGTGGTGAGGACGCTGCACTTTCACTGCTGAGGGCCTGGGTTCAACCCCTAGTTGGGGGACTAAGATCCCACAAGATTCAAGGAGCAACCAAAAAAAAAAAAAGGAAATACTTGTCTGAACAGGTCAGAGAAGGCCCTGTGCCACAAAAGGACTACATTCCCTTCTTAGACTTCTCATATCTTCTCTCTTCGTCCCCTCAGAGGCCCCCTCACCTTGTACCTTACAAAGTAACCAGACACCATCCACTAAGGACTCTGTGAGTTCTCGCCAACAACGCCCCAGGTCTGTACACCCCACCTTCTGTGACTTCAGCCTCTATGGCAGGGACCTGCCTCCAGTCTCTAGCCAGCCGGTCTTCTTCCTGCTGGCTCTTTCTCAGCCTACTACAGATGAAGGCCATCACTCCAGCGAGGTCCTGCGGGCCCTGTATGGGCTGGCTCCCACCACTCTCCAGCCTGCCCTCCCCTCTCTCCCTCTGCCCTGGCAACACCAACCTCCTCCAAGCTATGACAGGTTTGATATTCCTTCCTGCCACAGGGCCTTTGCACATGCTGTTTCTGCTTCCTGCATAGCTCTACTCTACCCGGAATCCCCTACATGAGTTCTTCCTCACCACCAGATCTCAGCTCAAGTATCACCTCCTAGCAAAACCTCTTGTCTCCCTCATTGTAGGCAAAGTTCCCTCTTCCACAGGCTTATGAGAACACCTGTTGTCATAATGTAAGTAAGTGAAGTAGCTCAGTCGTGTCCGACTCTTTGCGACTCCATGGACTGTAGCCTACCAGGCTCCTCCCTCCATGGGATTCTCCAGGCAAGAATACTGGAGTGAGTTACCTTTTCCTTCTCCAGGGGATCTTCCAGACCCAGGGATCCAACCCGGGTCTCCCGCATTGTGGGCAGATGCTTTAACCTCTGAGCCACCAGGGAAGCCCATAGTAAGTTATCTCAGTTGGTCATCCCACACTCAACTGAGTCTCTTGTTCATATCTGCTGTCCCCACCACACTACAGAGTAGAAGCGTGTCTGTTTTATTCATTCAACAAACAATTATGGAACATCTGCTCTGTGTCCAGACTCTATGGGGGTTACCTGCGGAGAAGAAAAAGGTCACTGCCCTCATGTAGAGGAAAAGAGAAAAACAGTAACCACGTAAACAAGCAAGAAAAGAGTGTGGCGACTGCTAAAACGGAGAGTGGTGTGGCACAGAATAACTGCTTCAGAAAAGACAGAGGGAAGGCCTCTGACTGGCACTAAGGCATGCTGGCCTGGCACCTAAACGGTGCACAAACATTTCTTTTGAAGGAATGAATGGCTAAACCTCCTGACAGCTGAACTACCACCCATCTTCACAGCAACAATGCATGGTTGGACAACAATGATTATTTCCATTTTGCAAATGGAAACCGAGGCCCAGAGCGGGTAAATGACTTGATTTAGATTGCAAATTATCGAATAATTTGGAAGTGGGGACGCTGCTGCTGCTGCTGCTAAGTCGCTTCAGTCGTGTCCGACTCTATGCGACCCCATAGACGGCAGCCCACCAGGCTCCGCCGTCCCTGGAAATATTCCCCAATTACAAGAGCCTTTTTCAAACCCAATTTTTGATTCTCTCCAACATCCTAGTGAGGTAAAGGATGAGTTCATCCCACGCACAGGTGAAGAAACCGAGTTCTGAGACGTTAAGCTCCTTGCCCCAACACCAAGACTTGGCATGGCCAGGCCGGCGGCGGGCGGGTACGCCGTGCTGAAGGCCTGCCTGCGACCCCGCGGACCCAGTACCTTGTTGGCCAACTTTTTGTTCAACTCTTCGGCGATGGAATCGTTGAGCTTCCTCTCAAACTGCCACGGGGGGATCCGCACGGTATCCACCATCTCCACGAGGACAAACATCCCAGCCTGGGCAGGGGGCTCTGGGAGCCGGAGGATCAGTCACGCACCGGGGCCTGCGGCGGTGGGGATCCCCGAGCCCGCTCTGTGGCGTCCCAATAGACGATAACCGTCCCCAGGCCGGCAAGGCGGGCTGCGCCGTAGGGCCCGGGGTGTCCCGTGCGGGGCGCGCTCCGATTCAACAGGAAAGAAAACAGGCTCAGCGGCGGCGAGGAGGTCTCCTGGCTGAGCCGGAGCGGCGTGCGGCCCGCCACATGCAGCCCCTCACCACGCGCCGCGGCCACACACCGCGCACTCAGACGCAGCCCGCGGCAGCGAGACCTGGGGCGAGATTCCGAATCCAGTAGCTTCCGGAGGGCCGACCAATAAGAAGCTTCGGCCCGCCCCCGGCGTGGGGCGGGGCTGCCTACCGGCTCGTGCGAGGGGCGGGGCGAGGCGGGGGCGGAGCCTCCCCTTCGGTCTGCGCGGAGCTGTCAAAACCCTCAGACAACGCTTTCAGGTTGCTAGGCGACCTCGGTGCCACCCAGTCAGCTCTCGCCTAACCTGTACGTCCTCTCCTTGCTGGTCTCCGACAGTCCTCAGCACTACTGCCAGAGTGATCCTTTCCAAATGCAAACACAATCTGCTTAGACCCTACCGGATTCTGGAAACGGGGAGAATTAACCGGAACCGAGCAGCGGGACCTTTTTCGGACAATAGAAATGTTCTGTGTCTCCTTTTAGCAGGTGGTTACACGGATGTATGTAATTGTCAAAACTCATCCAACTCAACATTTAAGATCTTTGCATATAACTGTAAGCAGATTAAATCTCGATTGAGAAGCAATAATAAATTGGGACCAAAAAAAAAAGAAAGAAAGAAAGAAAACAACCCCTCAGTGGCTTCTCGTGCGTGCTAAGTCATTTCAATCGTGTCCGACTCTTTGCGATCCTATAGACTGTAGCCCGCCAGGGTCCTCTGTCCATGGGATTCTCTAGGCAAGAATACTGGAGTGGGTTGCTGTGTCCTCCTCCAGGGGATATTCTTGACCCAGAGATCGAACCCCTATCTTTTATGTTTCCTGCATTCGCAGGCGGTTTATTTACCACTAGCGCCACCTGGGAAGGCCCAGTGGCTTCCCATTCAGTTCAGTTCAGTTCAGTCACTCAGTCGTGTCCGACTCTTTGCGACCCCAGAGACTGAATCATGCCAGGCTTCCCTGTCCATTACCAACTCCCGGAGCTTACTCAAACTCATGTCCGTTGAGTCGGTGATGCCATCCAACCATCCCATCCTCTGTCATCCCCTTTTCCTCCTGCCTTCAGTCTTTCCCAGCATCAGGATCTTTTCCAATGAGTCAGTTCTTTGCATCAGGTGGCCAAAGTATTAGAGTTTCAGCTTCAGCATCAGTCCTTCCAATGGCTATTCAGGACCAATTTCCTTCAACATGGACTGTTTGGATCTCCTTGCAGTCCAAGGGACTCTCAAGAGTCTTCTCCATGGGATTTCCTTGGTGGTTCAGTGGTTAAGACTCTGAACTCATAATGCAGGGGGCCCAGGTTCGATCCCTGGTCAGGGAACTAGATCCCATATGCAGCAATTAAGACAAAGTGCAGCCAAATCAATTAAAAATAAATTTAAAAAAGAGTCTTCTCCAACACCACAGTTCAAAAGCATCAATTCTTCTGCTCTCAGCTTGCTTTATAGTCCAACTCTCACATCCATACATGACTACTGGAAAAACCATAGCTTTGACTAGATGGACCTAGGTTGGCAAAGTAATGTCTCTGCTCTTTAATATGCTGTCTAGGTTTACCAGAGCTTTTCTTTCAAGGAGCAACTGTCTTTTAATTTCAAGGCTACAGTCACCATCTGCAGTGATTTTGGAGTCCCCCAAAAATAAACTCTGTCACTGTTTCCATTGTTTCCCCATCTATTTGCCATGAAGTGATGGGACTGGATGCCATGATCTTAGTTTTCTGAATGATGAAGATCATGGCTTCCCATTGAACTAGTAATAAAATCCAAAACCCTTCTGGTAGCTCACAAGGCTTTGCAGGATCTTGACACTACCCACAGGCCTCCAGCCCCATTTTATTCTCTCCCAGCCTTCCAATCTCATTCATCTTCCTATGGTAGCTAACGTGGGCTTGGGCTAAGAGAAGTTAGTAACTTAAGATCATGGGTTGCTAAATGGCAGAAGTGGGCACCACTGAAATCTCTACACTATACAGTCTCTAAAAGTTGGTGGGTCATGGAAATACACTACAGGGTGTTGTGTGTGGGTTTTTTTTAATGTTTATTAATTTGGCTACATTGGGTCTTAGTTGTAGCACTCAGGATCTCTGTTGGGTCATGGGGAATCTTTCACTGTGGTGCACAGACTCTCCAGTTGTAGCCTGTGGGCTCTGGAACACTAAGGGTCCGTAGTTGCTGCCTGCAGGCTTAGCTGCTCTGAGGTCTCTGGGATCTTAGTTCCCCAACCAGGAATTGAACCTGCATCCCCTGCACTGGAAGGCAAATTCTTCACCCTTGGACCACCAAGGAAGTCCCTGCAGTATGTTTTAAACAAACAAAAAGAGACTTGGAGTACATGACAGAGGCACTCAGAAATGCATGGTCCTTCAATTTGCTGATTTTACACATATAGGGATATCTCTGTAAGTCTGGCTGCAGTGACCAAATTTGGCCTTCTCTGCATCTATATTATTTATAGGTCTGTCTGCTTTTCCTAGGATTTGAGCTTCTTGAAGTTGGGAGGAAATGTGACTTTAGCTCTTTATTCCCACAATTGCCCAACATCATTTCTAAGATGCCTTCAGTAAAAGTGTTTAGGAAATCATATTAATTCTTTCTCTCAAATCTCTCGAAGTTTTCCTTCTTCATTTCATTCCCACAACTTACTGCTCTGAAGGGCTCTTCATTGCTGCCCCAGAGCTTAGCCACCACACATCCAAGCTCCTGGCCTCAGTCTTTCTTGCAAGTGACCCACCCACTGTCACAAAAGCCTTCCCTTCATGGATTTCTTTTGTCTACACAGAAAGTTCTGGACTAAGCCCAACCTTCCTCTTCAGCCTAACCTCCCTTCTGTCCTCCAGTCACTGGGAGCTTCCAGCTCCAAGGATGGAGATAGTCCTTTTATAGTCCAGTCTTGAACACTCCTTTACCTGAAAACTCCTACTCATTCATCAGAACCCAAATGTAATAACTTTCTCATTCATTTATTCAACACACTATGTGACAGCTGTTAGAGATCCAGTGGGTAAGAAGAACTGGTTTCTAGGCCCAGCTTAAGCTCAGAGGGGTTGGGAGAAGGAGAGGGAGGGCAGGGCCAGAGGCTTTGAGAAAAACAAAAAATGTTTCAATGGGTTTATGGAGGAGATGAAAACTGGTAAGACTGAAGACCCCTAGGCAGGGTCCAGATCACAAAGGCCTTATTATTATATTTATTAACTTTTTGGCCAGACCCCACTGCATGTGGGAATCTCAGTTCCCAGACCAGGGATGGAACCTAGATCCCCTGCATTGCAAGGAGATTTCTTAACCACTGGACCACCAGGTTCATTAACTTTTAATTCTTACACCAGCTGTATAAGGTAGGGGTTATCATCATCATCATTATCTAATTTATCTCACCATCATTATCTCATCTCAGTTTGCCTCATCTAAGGCAAAGGGCTTCTCATGTGGCACTAGTGGTAAAGAACCCACCTGCCAGTGCAGGAGACGTAAGAGACACTGGGTTTGATCCCTGAGTCCGGAAGATCCCTTGGAGGAGGGCATGGCAACCCACTCCAGAATTCTTGCCTGGATAATCCCATGGACAGAGGAGCCTGGCAGGCTACAGTCCGTAGGGTCACAAAGAGTTGGACATGACTGAAGCAACTTAGCACACACTCGCGCACAAGGCTAAGAGAAGTTAAGTAGGTCATTCAAGGTCACACAGCTAATAAGTGGCATAGCTGGAATTCAGACTCCAGAGCCCTCCTAACCACTGGGCTTATGCCACCACCTCATTAGCCCAAGGGCAGCAAAGGGAAGCCTTGGGAGGTTAGAACCAGGAAATGACACCGGGACATGTGAGCTGGAGGAATAGTGGGTGGGAGGAGGCTGGTGGAGAAAAGAACACCAGAGAGGAAAGTACTGGGTGACCCCTATAAGAGGAGGCCCGAGCAAGTCGGTAGCCATGGAGAGCGAAGTTGGGCCAAGTCCAGAGGTCTTTAGGGGGTGGTCTCAGATAGGGTGCAGGACCTGGGGATGGAAGTGGGAGGAGCCCAGGCCCCAGGCCTTTCACTGAGATGGGAAACTGGAGGAGAGCCAGGTTGGGGCAAAGAGGCCAGGGCTATGGAGTTCGCTGTTTTGGGTTCCCAGGCTTCTTTTATGGTGTTCAGCTTACGGGGTTGTAACAGTGATTTGTTGGCACGATTGGTTTCCTCATTAGTGAAAACAGGGACCAGGCCTCCTTATTAATTCTCTGCGTCGTTCCATGGATGCTTTGAGGTGGCTGACAAAAACGCACAAAGACTTAGTCCGCCAGCTCCTTGCAGGCCCGGGACTCTTCTGTCGTGTTCCTCTCCATCCTCCCAGCCTAGCCCTGTGCCTGGCACAAGGGCAGGGCTTGTAAATACATGCTATTTGAAGGAACAAAAGGATACCAAAATAATTGCTAAGAACAAAGGAGTGAGGGAGAAATCGAGTTGGAAACTAATCCAGGAGGAGAGTCCAGTGGGTGGTTAAGGGCATGGAGTTCCCACGCCGCAGCGCACTAGCTGAGCAGCGGCGGCCGGTGAACCTCTCAGCAGCTCATGGCCCCCCTGTAAAGTGGAGATAATAATAGAATCCATCTCAGATGACTGTCCATCAGTGGAGGGCTGGATGAAAAAAGATACATGGTGTACCATTGAGAAAATAATACAAAGCCATATGAAAGGATAGAATGTTTTCTGTGTATGGATGGAGAATGATATTGAGAATATATTATTAATATAAAAATGCAAGGCACAGAGCAGTCTATATGGGATGTTACTATTCATGTCAAAAGGAGAAAAATAATACTGTGTGTGTGTGTCTGTGTGTGTTTGTGTGTCTGTGTGTCTCTGTGCGTGTTTGTGTATGTGTCTGTGTGTCTGAGTCTGTATGTGTGTGTCTCTGTGTGTCTGTCTGTGTGTGTATCTCTGTGTGTGTCTGTGTATCTGTGTATGTTTGTGTGTCTGTGTGTGTATCTCTGTGTGTGTCTCTGTGTGTGTGTATCTATGTGTTTGTGTGTGTGGGGGGTCTGTTTCTGTGTGTGTCTCTGTGACTGTGTGTGTTTCTCCATATGTGTGTCTATGTGTGTGTCTGTATGTGTGTTTGTGTCTCTGTGTGTTTGTGTGTGTCTGTGTCTGTGTGTCTGGGTCTGTGTGTGTGTGTCTCTGTGTGTTTGTGTGTGTCTGTGTCTGTGTGTCTGAGTCTGTGGTGTGTCTGAGTCTGTGTGTGTGTGTCTCTGTGTGTTTGTGTGTGTGTCTGTCTGTGTGTGTATCTCTGTGTGTGTCTGTGTATCTGTGTGTGTTTGTGTGTCTGTGTGTGTATCTCTGTGTGTGTCTGTGTCTGTCTGTGTGTGTGTCTCTGTGTGTTTGTGTGTGTGTGTCTGTGTGTGTATCTCTGTGTGTGTCTGTGTATCTGTGTGTATGTGTCTATGTGTTTGTGTGTGGGGGGGTCTGTTTCTGTGTGTGTCTCTGTGACTGTGTGTGTGTCTGTGTGTGTGTTTGTGTGTGTGTCTGTGTCTCTGTCTGTCTGTGTGTGTCTGTGTGTGTCTCTGTGTGTTTGTGTGTGTGTGTCTGTGTGTTTGTGTGTGTCTGTCCGTCCGTGTGCTTGTGTGTGTGTGTCTGTGTGTGTCTCTGTGTGTTTGTGTGTGTGTGTCTGTGTGTTTGTGTGTGTCTGTCTGTCCGTGTGCTTGTGTGTGTGTGTCTGTGTGTGTCTGTGTGTTTGTGTGTGTCTGTGTGTTCACGCAGGTACGTGTGCACTGATCACACTGGCTGTCTCCAGGGCAAGGAACTGAATGCCTGAGGGATGTGGGAGAGGGACTGGGTAGGAGGGAGAATGTTTTAAATGCCCTTCAGAATCTGTGATGTGTGGGATCATGGGGCACAGTGTCCACAGGCTTTGACCCCTTAGGGTCACCAATCAGAATCTCAGGAGCAGCCTGTTGAAATCTCTGGCTGGGAGATGGGAAAGCCGGAGTCCTCACTGCTAGGGAATTCCCATCACTAGGCGTGTCCTGAGTTGCTCAATTGTGTCCAACTCTTTGTGCCCCCATGGACTATAGCTCGCCAGCCTCCTCTGTTGATGGATTTCCCAGGCAAGAATACTAGAATGGGTAGCCGTTTACTTCTCAGGGGATCTTCCTGACCCAGGGATCAAACCCAGGTCTTCTGCATTGCAGGCAGATTCTTTACTGCCTAAGCCACCAAGGAAAGGCAATACAGGAGACCCGGGTTTGATCCCTGGGTCAGGAAGAACCCCTGGAGAAGAGAATGGCTACCATTCAGTATTCTTGCCTGGAGAATTCCATGGACAGAGGAGCCTGGCGGGCTACAGTCCATGGGGCTTCAAAGAGTCAGGACTGAGTGATGAACATAGTTTTGTATTCTCGTGCAAAACGTGCAGTGATTGTTTTAACCTTACTATAATTTGTATCATGGGAACATATTACCTATTCAAATTCAAAACTAAATAAAATTTAAATTAAAAAAAGCAATTAAGATTTTTTCCCATCTTAAAAAAACCCTCTCAGCCCCCTTTCCGTCCAGCTACTGCCCCATTTTCTGCTCCCTTTACCAGCAAAACCGCTTGAAGGAGTCATCTGCATTTTCTGTTTCCAAATCCTCTCTTCTTGTCTGTCTTCAACCTGCTCTGGTCAGGGTTTTGGCCCTACCTCTCAACCCACGCTACTTTCTCAAGGTCAACAATGGCATCCACGCTGGCAAATCCAGTGGCAATTCTCAGTCCTCAAGGACAGCATTTGTCACTCCCTCCTCCCCCACACCCGGGTCCTCCTCCCACCTCCTCTCCCCACCTCTAGATGTGGGCGGCCTCAGGACTCCGCTGAGTAGTCTATACACCTGTCTGCTCACACCCCCATTTGGAGACTCAAATTTCACCTGGGCCAAAATGGTCATCTCTTCCCCCACAAGCCTGCTCCTGTTAGACTTTCCATCTTCAAAAAGGACTTCATCAGGGACTTCCCTGGTGGTCCAGTGGCTAAGATTCCATGCTTCCAACACAGGGTGCCCAGGTTCAATCCCTGGTTGGGGAATTAGATCCCCTCGTGCCTCAACTAAGTTTGCAGACTGCGACTAAAGGTCGCACATGTCACAACTAAGACCCGGGACAGCCAAATAAGTCAACTAATTTTAAAAAATAAGTTAAATGTCACTCAGAAATTCTCAGTCCTCCTTTCCTGACCTGGCAATGCTCCATCTCACTGGAGGAAGAGCCAGTTCTTGGGATGGCCTTCTTAGCCCTGAAGGGTGCACCGGTGATCCCTATGACCGCATGCACCCATGCCTCTGCCTAGGGGCTGTTTCTCAAACCCTGGGCATCCTCCCCACTCATGGCCTCTGCCTGACGCTGTCTCCTCTCCCTAGAACATTCTCCCTCTCAGCACCCTCATGTCTTCCTTCCTCACCTCCTCTAGGTCCTCGCTTTAATGTCACCTCAATGATGCTTTCTCTGGCACCACCCCTCCCATTTTAAATTGCAAACCACCCAGCACCACCCCCATTCCCTCCCTCATCTCCTTGCGTAATAGCTTTCTATAAGCATTTACTGTCTCCCGACATGTGACATAGTTATTTATTAGGTTGTTTTACTGCCTCTCTCCTTCTTCCTGACTGTAAGTGCCACGAAGACAGGGGTTTGTGTCTGTTTTGTTCACTGTTGATTTCCCACTACAGCACTTAGAAAAGTGTCAAGTGCACAATAAGTCCAGGACAAATATTTATTGGATGATTAAATCAGAGCAGGAAAAGAAAGCATTAACCCTGAGCTACGCATGGCCCTGTAAATGAACTTGCTATTGACAAAGGAAGAATTTGGCTCCAAGATTTCTAGCAGTCAAAACAAAGAGAAAAACATCTCAATTATAAAGTGGAAACTGTGGGTGGTTTAGTCACTAAGTCGTGTCCAACTCTTGGGACCTCCTGCCAGGCTCCTCTGTCTATGGGATTCTCCAGGGAAGAATACTAGAGTGGGTAGCCATTCCCTTCTCCAGGGGATCTTCCTGACCCAGGGATCGAACACTGGTCTCCTGTATTGCAGGCAGATTCTTTACCAACTGAGCTATAAGCTGCTGCTGCTGCTAAGTCGCTTCAGTCGTGTCCGACTCTGTGCGACCCCATGGACTGCAGCCTACCAGGCTCCTCCGTCCATGGGATTTTCCAGGCAAGAGTACTGGAGTGGGTTGCCATTGCCTTTTCCAAGCTACAAGAGAAGCCCAAAATAGAAACTAATCAATTTTAATTGGTTAGGAACATTTCAATTATAAAATATAAACTAACCAGGTATTTTCTGGATTTTCCTGATTCTGAGCTCTCGGAGGGCCTTCTCCAGGTTCTCAAGGCATGGAGGCTCTGAGGAGCAGGATGATGCCGTTGACCGTGTCTGGAAAGGCCCAGAATGACACAGACCCCGCCGAGGACAGCTGGGGAGCACTGGGAACGGTGGTCCTAGAAGGAACCTAAATAGAGCATCCCAGGACGTTACTCTCTGTCCTGGTTTGAGCCAGAAAGCAAAGTAGAAAAAGTCAATAGATGTTTGTTAGGGTTGCTGTGCAGGAGGCCCTGCTCTGGGGGGCTTGTGCTCCGGCAAGGAGGACTCACAGGAAACAGGAAAACAAACAGAGGCAGGTCCTCTCTCAGGCCCTGCTGTTGAGAAAGCTCACAGGCAAATCTGATGGTGAGGGTGGGGCAACTGCTCCTCTGGCCAAGGCGGTTAGGGACGACCTTGCTTGGATGGTGAGCGTGGAGGGAGCACTCAGTTTGGGAAGGCTGGAGGTGTTCAGGACCGTGTATCTGAGGGCAGATGGCTGATCGAGGCCCACCTCACAGCCATCCCAGGGCCAGGTCAGCTGGGGGTCAGCCTGGCTCACCCCAATCCTCTGGGAAGGGTGCAGGGGAGGCTGGCCGCGGGTCAGGGACCCCCCTCTTCTCATCACAAAGAGCTCCTCCTAATGACTTGAGGAGATCCAGGCAGCTACAGCACAAGGAGATGCTCACCCATGCACCTTAGGGCAGGCTCCAGCCCCAGGCAAGGCCAGGAGAGCATCCCACACCCCCAACATCTTGCCTGCCCTGACCGTTATCCTGGACAAGCCGTGAGGCTGCCAGCAACACCATCTCATTTCAGATGCGGAGCGGACCTCTTGTCAGGCACCCCCCCAGATCTCACACAGCATGGCCTCTGCCCTGCTATTTTCTGCACCAGCCACATCAGAAACCCTAAGTTCCTTGAATATGCAGTGTTTGTTTTTTTTTGTTTTTTTGGTGGCAGGGCATGACATGCAGAACTTCCTCATGCAGCAACAAAGACCCAGGCCAAAAATTAAAAAAAAAAAAGAATCCACTTTCCAATGCAGGAGATGAGGGTTCAATCCCGGATGGGGGAACCAAGATCCCCTGTGCTTCAGGGCAACTAAGTTCACACGAGGCAACTACTGAGGCCATGAGCTGCAGCAAAGATCCAGTGTGGCCGAGTTAATAAATTAACTGAAAAGTAAATAAATAAATAGGATGCTTATGGAGGGCTGCACAAACCAGTGCCATTTAAAATGAATAAATAAATAAAAATAAAATTACTAGTACAGGCAGCAGATGAGTCCCACAGCAGAGGATACGGGTGTCCAGGGAACTGAAGACACTTCAGAGCAGTGTAATACAGCAGAAAGAACAAGAATAACGAAGCCAGAATTCTTGTGCTTTAATTCCAGCTCCGTTACCAGCCGTGTGGTGCTGGGTAAGTTTCTTAAACTCTCTGTGCCAAAGTTTCAGCATCTGTCAAGTGGCACCAACACCTTAGCAGGAGTGTCTGTACCTTAAAGGGTTTTGTGGATTCAAGGCCTTGGAAGGCCAGGACGGGGCCCCACGGGTGGGCTGATCGTCAGTAACAAAATAGGGATTTTAAAGTTCAGTTGGAACCAACAGGACTAAGGGGCTTCTCTCTCCTGACCCACCTCTACAGCCTCACCAAAGTGAGGAAGGATTTCTAGGGGGTGAGCTTTTGAATTCTTGGGTTTTCACAGAAATAGCCTGCATGGCGGAGCCCCTGGTTTTAAGCCGATGATTTCTTTGTTACTCAGCTGCTGGTGGGTGGGTGGGCGGTGCCTTGGGCTGCTCATTTCCTGAATGAACAGCTGTGCCCTCCCATCTTCGTGGAGAATAATCATAATACTACTTCAAACCTCAGCCCAGCCTCCTTCATTCACGGCTCCCGGCTGCCTGGCAGCCGCAGCACTTGCTTGCCCGCCTGCCTGCGGGGCAGGGAGGGCCTCAGAGAAGGGGAGGCTGGATGTGCAGGGAGGGGTAAGGCCCTTGGCCCTGGTCTACAGCAGACCAAACCACAGCCTTCTCAGAGCTGGCCTTTGAGGCCCTGCCTCTCGGCCTCCAGACTCATAGCCTACCTCTCCCCTCCCGCGCCCCCTCCAGCCACACCAGCCTTCTTCCCAGAGCTCTGGCACGCCAGCACTCACACCCACCTGAGGGCCTTCGGACAAACCACCCCCTCTTCCCACGGTTCTCTTTAGACCCTGGCAAGACTGGCTGCTTCTTGTCACCAGTGGCTCAGCTTAAACATCATCACTCCAGAGAGGTCCTCCCTGACTACTTCCCTCTGCTGGCCCATAATCCACTGTGCAGCCATCAAGACTCAAGGCTGAACCAACTCCGAACTTTTCTACTTCAAGTACTACCTTTGGGACTTCCCTGGTGGTCCTGTAGCTGGGACTCTGTGCTCCCAATGCGGGGAGCCGGGGATCAATCCTGGTCAGGGAACTAGAGCCCACATGCCAAAACTAAGACCCAGCACGGCTAAATAAAATAAATAGGTATTTTAAAAATATGTTTTAAAAAGTCACTGCCCTTGTGCCAGAGAAGATCTCTTCCTGCAGTTCTGACCACATCATTTGTTCATTGACTCGTGCATTCACCCAACTCATTGGGTTGCCCTCAGTGCCTCTTACTAGCCATTTTTATTAGGTATTTGTATCTTTCTGGTCTCCCTTAAAACTCTCTGCTCCTTTTTATTTTAATAAGACTTCTTTTGAAAATGCTAGGCTGCGTCAGCTGTACTAAAGATATACGAAGGACAGACTTTCTTCTTTCCTGAGGAGAAGGGATGGGTAGGGGGACGAGGAGCCAGTCTGTGGGGGGGGGCCCTCCAGCCAGGCTTGTACACCAGCTGCCCTGGAGCCTCCGACAGCCCCCTCAGCAAGGGCCTCCTTCTCTGCTTTCCAGAGTCGTGAGAGGCTTGCCCAGGTCACCCAGCTTGGAAGCGCCAGGGCTGAGACTCACACCCAGGGCTTCCCAGGCTGTGGAGTCTGTGTGTGTGTGTAGCCACCTTTCACTTCCTTAGGGGCCTCTTCAATTCAGTGCAACCCAGCAGAAACAGCTCAGGGTCTGCCATGAGCTAGACAGAGGAAGACATGAATTCTTTCGACTAGACTTGCCCACATGGGTTCACTGAGGGGGAGCCCAGAGCCAAGGGAGGGAGAGAGCAGTGGAGGGCAGGGGCCACTCTGCTGAGGGGACAGAAGGGAGAGGGCGGATGGCAAGTCCCTGGGGCCCTGCTGCAGCCTCCACTCTTCCAGACTCACCCTCCACCCCACAGCCTCCTGGCAGACACACACACACTCACCACCCTCCTTGCTCTCTAACTGCCAGGAATGCAGGCTGTCCCCAAGCTCTTCCCCCTTGCATTCCTCAGCAGCTACTCCCACCTGGCAGGGCAAATTATACCCTGGCCTGGCAATAAAAGCCACTTTCCAGAAAAAGAAGCTTCGGAGGCCCCGAGAGACGCAGCTCACTCTCTCACACTGCCTGTGTCTGACTCAGGGGCCCGGTGTCCCTTTAAGCAGGGAGTACAAATTCCCACCCCGGTCCCTCCCTCCTGCTCTTCCTGACGTCAGGAGGAAGGCGTGTGTGAGTGAGTGAGGGGCCTGAGGTGCCGCATGCTCACACACACACACACACACACACACACACACAGAGTCAGACACACAGCACATCTCTCAGACCCATCCCTGCTCATCAGCTCCAAGCACGCCAGAGAGAGACCGAGTCTGAACGGCTGCAGGAGGCTGTGTGGGACCTCGGCCGCCAGGGAGAGGTAAGGGGCTAGACCCTGGGACAGCGGGCGCTCCAGCCCTGGAAACTGGCTTTAACGATGGGGGGCAGAGGGAGGTGCAATGGTGAGGGGGGGGAGGCTCTGGGAAGGTGGGCCCCCTCCCCTTGGGCTGGCCCAGGCCAGTCCAGTTTACAGAGGAGAGGCAGGCATATGTGAGTGTGGAAGAGTCCACCCGGCCATCCCGCCCCTCTCCCTCGCTCTGCCTGGCCCCCAAGGGAAGCTGAGGCTGCGTGGTTCCTCGTGAAAGGGTGTCTGTGTGTGTGTGTGTGTCTGGGACTTGTGTCTGGCTCAAGAGGCAGAGAACAGCAGACACCTGCCAAGCCGTAGCCGCAGCCTCCTGTCTGGGAACCAGGGGGGAGAGAATGACTGGAAAATAATTGGGTTCCTACCAGACGCTGAAAGCAGAGTGCAGCAGGGAGCGACATGGATCGTTCCCCCTGGAATTTGGGGCTGGGGCCAGGGAGGGACCGTCGGGGGCGGGGGCGGGGTGGCAGGCAGACAGTTGGACCTGGAGCAGCTGTCTCATCCTGACTCTGTTTCTTCCGTGATGTGTTGGGGATAATTGGGCTAATTGGCTTGGAGAGGTGGCTCCATGCTATTATTTCCCCCTTGGCCTTGGAGCCACCCCCACCAGGAGCTTTTGCTTCTCCCAAGGCCACTCCTCTCCCAGGCAGGCTGGTCTTGCGCTGACCTCCACCATTGCCAGGGCGCAGCCCCTGGAGGGCAGGGGTGATCAGCCAGGGTCCACTGGGTCCCCTGCCATGGGATTCAGGGACTCAGGCAGCCTTGGGTAGTAGTGCCAAGTCCCCAAGTGGCCTGACCCTGGCACAAGGAGTCCAGGCGGAGATAAGGGGTGATGCTGGCACCCACAAGGGAGACAGCAGGTTCCTGCCAATCTGCCAGCCTGCAGACTCTTCTCAGGGAGAGGGGAGGGGGCCGCGGGGAGCGAGAACAATAATAAATACAGACTGTGAACTGCTGCATCCGCTGGGGCTGGGGGAGGGGAGGAGGAAGTGCACCCGGGTGGAGGGTGGGCCACCTTTCTGAGAGCCTGGCAGCATGCCTGCCTGGATGGGCTTCAGGGGAGGCCTCTCCCTGGGAAGGGGGCTGTCTGCAGCCCCCTGGGGGATGGGGAGCCTGTCCTGCAAACCTGACTCTATCTCAGAAGCCTCTGAGTCCTCCAAATTCTGGATCTCTCCTCCCCCCAGCATTTCCTTGAAGTCTTTTCAAAAAACATCTATTTCCCATATTTGCCCCGCCCCTCTGGGTCTGTGTGACCCTCCTCCAAAAAACAAAAAAAACAAAAAGAAAAGACAGGTGTAAGTAGGAACCAGCTCACAAGGGCCTGGGAGAGGCCAGAGGACAATCTTGGCCACAGAGCTTTCTCCCAGGCCTGGAGAGAGGGGATGGGCAGTGGTCACGGAAGTCCGCTGGCCGTGGAGGGAGCCGCCCTAGGAGGAACTTGGGGGTCCCACATTGCTGGGTGGTGAGGGAGGGAAACCCGCAGGCTGGTCTGGAGGCAAGTCCCCTGGAGTGGCACCAGCAGAGGGCGCTCAGGGCCTGGCTGAGCTCATCACACTGGTCACAACTAACATGGCCAGGACCCGAAGACTGGTGGAAAGAGGAGGGCTCGGGGCAATTCGGACCTTTGTCCACGCAGACCATTACGATGGGAGGCAAGAAGCAATGGGACGGCTCTTCCCCCCTGCCCCAAGCCAGCGAAATGATGGGCACCAGGATAAGTGGCCTGGCATGCTGGAAATCCCATGGGTCCCGTTGATTTGAGTTCAAGCTCAGCCACTCTTAAGTGTGATTTTGACCAGTCCATTCCTCTTTCCAAGGAGGGCTCAGAGTGGGAAAGCAACTTGCCCAGGGTCATACAGCCCTGCAGGGCTGGGATGTGAGCAGGGCTCTCTCGTGGTGCCCATCCTGGCATCCATACCCTCACTAATGCCCACGAAGCCCAAAGGCCTTAATCATAAGAGCCCTCCAGGGCAACCTGGGGACATGACAAGGAGGAGAGTTAAAGGGTCTCAATTAAGCTCGAGTATTGGCTGGGGCAGTGCCCCCCCACACCGTACACACACGCACACACGCATATGCACACACACACACACGCGCGCTGTGGGAGAGGGAAAGAACCAGGTTTAATTAGGTCACCTCCAGCTGCTCCAGCAGCTTTGGCACTGATGTATTTTAAGGAGTGTCTGAGAGGCTGGGAGAGGGCAGGGGCACTGGGCAAGAGCCGGCTTCTGCCTGGTGGTCCTGAGGCTGTCTCCTCGCCCTCCTCAGGCCTATCCTGGGTAAGACCTCAAAGTCCAGAAAGCCCTTCCCCCATCACCCTGTGTTCCCTGTCCTTCCCCCTAAGTCATCGGACCCACGCCTCCCACTGTCTGCTCCTTTTCAGTGGGGGCTTGGGCTGGGATGCTTTTATGGAGGGAATTGTTTTTAAGCTTGCTGTAGTTGGCAAGTGACTCACCCAAGGTCACGGTCTGAGTCAGCACAAAGCCAGGAATAGAACCCCAAGCCCGGTTCTTCCTTCTGTAGGGGTGGCGGGAGCTTGCAGGGACCGGCATGTCCTCCCTCCCTCCCTCCTGCCTGAGGCCTCTGTCCTGCCCCCACCTAGGGTACTAGAGTGTGGGCCCCAACTGGCTGTGTGACCCCAGCAAGACTCTTCACCTCTCTGGGCCTCAGTTTACTCCTCTGAAGAATGGGGTTATAATGATAATTACCTTGTAGGGCTGTTGTGAGGAATAAATGAGGAAAGGGGGCAAAGGGCTTGCACGCCTCTTGGCACGTGGTTACTAATCCATCGATGGTGGCCATGATCTTGCCATGACCAACCACCCTGTGTTCTGCTTGTCTGTCTGTTCCCCCCGGACCCAGGCTCTCTCAAGGCAGGGCTGTCTCTTCTCCTGTTTGTTGTCCCAGTGCCTGGCAATCACACTCAGTTAAGCGTGTGCTTTTGACAACCTCAGAGGAGAGGTGGAGTGACCCTCATGCGTCATCTGGATCAATGATGATTCATGTAGCCGAGGAGAAAATTGAGGCCCAGAGAAGGGCAGGTGCTTGCCCTAGGTCACACAGCCTCGGGTGGTTGAGCCAGCCTCGTTTCCCTGACCTGCCCAAAAGGAAAGGGATTCACAGGGTCAGCAGAAGACTCTGACAGCCATCTCCTGCCCAGTTCTTTTGGGGGAGTGGATAATTGGAGGAGCCCCAGCACCAGGCTGATGGTCACCTGCTGATGTGGCTGAATCACCATTCACAGCCCCATGGCGCTATATCAGGACCTTGCCTAGGGTTATCTCTGAACAGCTCTGATGTTTTATTTTTACCTCCCCTGGCCTTTTGTCTGCAGAACTTCTGGGGCTTGATCTTCATGCAGGGAAATGAAGAGGAGCTTGGCTGGCAGGGTCAGAACCAAAATACTCTCAGGGGCACCACTGACACAGCTCCTTGGCTCCTCTCGAAACCTGGACAAGGACTATGATTCACGCTATTTGACAGATGGGTAGACTGAGTCTCTGGAGAAGGAAATGGCAACCCACTCCAGTATTCTTGCATGGAGAATTCCATGGACAGAGGAGCTTGGCAAGTTACAGTCCATGGAGTCACAAGAGTCGGACACAACTTAGTAAACCACCACCAGAGTGAGTCTCAAAGAGAAAGTGTTGAGACTTCCCTGATGGTCCAGTGGCTAAAACTCCAAGCTCCCAATGCAGGGTGCTCAGGGTTCGACCCCTGGTCAGGGAACTGGATCCCACATGTTGCAATTAAAGATCCCACATACCACAACTAAGATCTGGTACAGCCAAATATCTAAATAAATAAATATGTTGTTTTAAGGGAGGGTCACCCCACTAGGACACTCTAGAGCCAGGAGTCAATCCTGGGTCATCTGGGACTCAGGCTGTCCTCTTGCCCTCCAGCTGCTAGTTCTGAAGGGCATCATTCCAGGCCAGAGATGGCCCCAGGCAGGCACACCAAATCCCTTGGGGGTCAGGCTCTAGCTCTGTTTGAGTTGAACCAAATATTCTACAAACACATCTAGTTCTCTGCTCTCAGTTATTTCCCCTTTGCTTTCTCAGGGAAAATTCTTGTGGGAACTTATCCTCAGAGGAAGACACCATTTGCTTTCAGACAAATCTGGCCTCTGTCGCGTACCTGCTGTGTGACCTTGGGCAAGTCACTTCACTTCTCTGAGCTTCAGCTTCCTCATTTGTAAAATGGACACAATTGTAATTTCAACATTTTGCGGCAACTGGGAGATTTAAAAATGGAAAATAATTTCTGTAGACTCTGTGGGTTCCCTGGCAGTCCAGCGGTTACAACTTCACCTTCCACCACAGGGGCTGCTGCTCTATTCCTGGTCAGTGAGCTAAAATCCCATATGAATGGTGGCCACAAAATCAAAACGTAAAACAGAAGCAGTATTGTAACAAGTTCAATAAAGACTTAAAAGACTTTTTCGTAAAGACTGTATATAGCATTCAGACGATCAAAGCCCTGGCTTCCCTTGCCCCCTTCTGCAGCAACATTCTGGAGAAAGAATCTGAGCTGGAGGCTTGCTCTGCATCCACTGGTTTGGCTCTCTCTAGTTTCCCAGGCTACCTTGCACCGTGCAGCTTCTTCAAGTCCACGGCTCTGGCATGGATCAGAGAGGCAAAGACTCTGTCCAAGGTCACACAGCAAGTCAGTAGCAATACAAGGACTGAACCCAGGACTCCTGACTCCCCACTCCAGGGCTCCAGAGTCAGATTGCCCTGGTTCAAGCGCTGGCTCAGACATTAATGGCTGTGTGGCCCCGAGTGAGTGACAGCCTCCCTGAGCCTCAGTTTTCTCATCTACAAAATGGGGTCATAATAGCAAGAGCCTTACAGTACTGAGGCAGGGACTAGATGAAAGGAGAAACTATGAGGGGCAGGGCAGGGACCTAGTGGGTGGGCGAGTCCTTGGGGAAACAGGAGAGGTGAGAATAAAGAGTGGGTTTGGCTCCAGGGTCTCTCCTTTCACCCACTCCCTCTCCCCCCGCAGCCCGTGCCCACCTTAGCCACCCTGCCTGGGAGGAGCGCCCTTTCATCTAGCACCTACTCAGTGCTTCCCACACTCCATCCCGTGTGGTCCTCACTGATGCCCTTGGAGGAGGTGCTCTCGTAATCCTCATTTTCTAGCAGAGGAAGGAGAGAGGGGAGATCCCAGCCCCAAATCCTTCCCGAAGGCCAACTCCCCACCTTCTCCCAGGGTGGGTGGGGTGATGGATGGGGAGTGGGAAGGCATACATGTTCTATCTCCTTCCCCTTCCCCTCTGCTGCCTGGCCCACTGCGGGAGGGGAAGGAGGAGGCTGCCCTCCACCCCTACCTTGGATAGTGCCTCTTACCCCTCCCCACTGCCCACGTCGCATGGAACCTGAGAGCCAGGCTCATTCAGTCTTGGGTCCGGAGGCCTGGCTGGCCAGAGCAGGGCCCAGCTCAGCTGCATCTCCCTGGCAACAGCTGAGGACCGCCTCAGCCCCTCCCCTACCTCCTTCCCTCCCCTCCACCCCCTGCGACCTCCCAGCACAGGCTGTCACTGCCAAGCACAATACCAGGCCTGGGAAAACTGTGCAGTGGGCCGCCCAGGACCGCCTTGCTTCCTGGAGAAAGGGAGGCCGAGTTTCTCTCCCTGCCACCTGCCACCCTCACCCAGGTAGGGTAGGGGGCACCCAGGAGTGCACCCCAGGGCATCTCCTGCTCTTCTGTTGTCATCCTGGGTAGCTTTGCTGCCTGTCTTCCTTTTCCCTAACAGTGTTATTGAGGTATCATTCCCACACTATATAATTTATCTGTTTATGATGGACAAGTCAGTGGCTTTTAGTGTATTTACAGAGCTATGCAACATCACGATAGTCAACTTGAAGACATTTCCATCACCCCCAAAAAGAAACTCTGTACCCATTAGATGTCATTCCTCATTTTCCTTCGCCCTTCCCAACCCCTAGAACCACTAATCTTCCCATCTCCATGGGTTTGCCACTTCTGAACATTTCACATACGTGGAATCAGGTAATATGCCATCTTTTGTGACTGGCTTCTTCCACCTAGCAGCATGACTTCAAGGTTCAAGGTTTCAAGTCCAGCTGTCGTATAGCTCTATCAAAACTTCATTTCTTTTTATGGCTGAATCATGTTCTGTTTCGTGGTGAACCACACAAAGACATAAACCACATGTCTTCATCTGTTTATCTGGGGATGGGCCTTTGGGTTCTTTCCACTTTGGGGCTTTTATGAATAATGCTGCTGTGGACATTCATGTGCAAGTTTTGTGTGATCGCTTTTCTTCTTGAAGCTTCCGTTTTCTTCACTCTAAAATGGGGACAAGGGAATTCCCTGGAGGTCCAGTGGTTAGGACTCTGCTCTTTCACTGCCAAGGGGGCAGGTTCAATACCTGGCTTTTAAAAGTTAATTGATTAGTTTGTTGTTGTTGAGTCGCTCAATCGTGTCAGACTCTTTGTGACCCCACGGACTACAGGATGCCAGGCTCCCCTGTCCGTCACCCTCTCCTGGAGTTTGCTCAAACTCACGTCCATCGAGTCGGTGATGCCATCCAGCCATCTCATCCTCTGTTGTCCCCTTCTCCTCCTGCCTTCAATCTTTTCCAGCATCAGGGTCTTTTCCAATGAGATGGCTCTTTGCATCAGGTGGCCAAAGTATTGGAGCTTTCGCTTCAGCATCAGTCCTTTCAATGAATATTCAGGGTTGATTTAATTAATTCAATTAGTTAACTAAATGGGGATAAAAATGCTAAACCTGGCCCCTGCCTGCCTCCTCAAGTGGGCTCGGAGAGAAAAACCGCACCTCAGCGTGAAGGACCCTGAGGGGCAATTCTGACCCTCTGTCTGCCTCCCTGCGCCCCCGCAGCAGCTCTGCGGGCTGGATGGAATGTGTTGGGGGCCTGCTGAGGGGGAAGGACACTGAATCTCCACTCCCAGGGACGGCAGAGCCAGCTCATCACCTTGACCCAGAAAAGTCCCACCTGCTGTAGGACATTGAACAGTGGCCAGGAGACCTGCCAGGGAGTTGAGTGGGGGTGACTCCTCAGCTATTCCAGTCCATGCAGGGCTCTAGAGTCCGAAGGCATCTTAAACGCCTCCCTGGAAACTATGGGTTTGCAGGGGGCAGGGAAGAGATGGAGGTCAGAAATAGACTTAGCTCAGAGATTCACCTCTGGTCCCAGGGTGGTGGAGGGAGTGAAGGAATGGGGGCGAGGGGGTGGAGAGCCTGTCACCCTCACTCCTATATGTCATGGGCCATGGGCAACTCTTTATATCCCTGCTTAGTCAAGCCTCACCATAGCCCATGAGGGAGTGAGGCAGGGTTTCTCAGCTCCGTTGTACAGGTGAGGAAGCTGTTGTTCAGTCACTCAGTCGTGTCCTGCTCTTTGCGACCCCATGGACTGCAGCACACCAGACTTCCCTGTCCTTCACCATCTCCCAGAGTTTGCTCAAACTCATGTCCATTGAGTTGGTGATGCCATCCAACCATCTCATCCTCTGCTGCCCCCTTCTCCTGCCCTCAATCTTTCCCAGCATCAGGGTCTTTTCCAATGAGTTGGCTCTTTGCATCACGTGGCCAAAGTACTGGAGCTTCAGCTTCAGCATCAGTCCTACCCAAGAGTACTCAGGGTTGATTTCCTTTAGTATTAACTGGTTTGATCTTGCAGTCCAGGGGACTCTCAAGAGGAAGCTGAGGCTGGTGGAAGTGCTACCCAAGCCAACAGCTAACATGCAGCGAAACTGGAGCTCTCCTGGTCCAGGCGTCCTGCTGGCCCCGCTGTGGCAGGCCACCCGCTCCAGGCTCAACAAATAGTCTAGCGTCTCTTGGAGCCAAGAGTTTTCCATCCCAGGGGACCCGGAGGGTGAATGGGTGCATGGATGGGGTAACTACATTCTCTTCCTCCGCAGAGAAAAATACAGGACGAAGGACTTCCCTGGTGGTAGAGTGGTTAAGAATCAGCCTTCCAATGCAAGAGATGCAGGTTTGATTCCTGATTTGGCAATAAAATCCCACACGCTCAGGGCAACTAACCCTGACCGCTCAACGAAAGATCCTGCATGCCCAACTAAGACCCGATGCAGC
This sequence comes from Bubalus bubalis, assembly GCF_019923935.1. Taxonomy (NCBI): domain Eukaryota; kingdom Metazoa; phylum Chordata; class Mammalia; order Artiodactyla; family Bovidae; genus Bubalus; species Bubalus bubalis. Next base: position 7,321,760 of record NC_059160.1, on the reverse strand, counting down.
CCCCCCAAAATAAAAAGAATGACTTTTTTTAAAGTTTATCCAGGCACTGAGCTGCTGTCAGGGGAACTTCTATGGATTAGCATTGATAATAGCAATTTATTGGGTATCTACAAGATGTCAAATGCTATCACACACACACTAAATCATTGAAGCCATAGTCCCTTTGCACGGTAAGCATTCTCAACTTCCTTTTAGAGAGGAAGAAACTGGGGCTAAGGAAAAATCTCCAACATTACAAAGAGCTCACCATACCCCAGTCCTACTTCTAAGTATGTAGAATGTCATCTAATCCTCACAGTGATCTCTCTATGAAATAAGAACCAATGCTTTTCCCATTTTACAGAACAGGAAACCAAGTCAAAGGCTATGAGTGTTGATCAAGGCTGCACAGCCAATAGTTAGAGAAGGATTCAAACCCAGGTCATTGGGGCCTGGAGCCCACACTCCCACCTGCTATGTTGAAACTGTTGAGTGGCTTGCTTGAGGTCACCAGGTTACAGGTGACAAAGCTGAGATTCAGACCCAGGTCTATAGATTGGAAACTGCTGGCAATTGTGCCAAATTGTGTTCCAGGTCATCGGCCACTTTACGCATCCCACCTCCTAGGCCTCCAAGTTGAAGAATTGAACTGCAAGCTGGAAGGACTTTGTGGTTAGTCTCAGTCAGCTCGGTCCACCATTAACAAAACACCACAGACGGGGGGCTCCACGGAGATATTTAGTGAACATCTCCACGGAGATATTCCGGTTCTGGAGACTAGCGGTCCAAGTTCCGTGTGGCAGCATGGTCTGGTTCTGGAGAGTGTTCTCTTCCTAACTTGTAGACCACCCCCTGCTAGGGCTTCCCAGGTGGCTCAGCAGTAAAGAACCCACCTGCCAACACAGGAGATGCAAGAGATGCAGGTTCGATCCCTGGGTCAGGAAGATCCCCTGGAGAAAGAAATGACTGACAACCCACTTCAGTATTCTTGCTTGGAGAATCCCATGGACAGAGGAGCCTGGGGGGCTACAGTCCAGTGGGGTCGCAAGAGTGGAACAGTAATGAAGCGACTTAGCACGCTCGCACGCCCCCTGCTGGCTGTGTCCTCACAAGGCAAGAGGAGAGGTGGCAAGCTCTTGGGCAGGCATGAGGAGGGAAGGGTATCTCCTTCTAAGGACACCAATCCCATAATGGGGGCCGCACCCTCCTGACCTCATGTAAATACTTTTTTATTTATTTGGCTGCTCTGGGTCTTAGTTGCAGCACTTGGGAATCTTTAGTTGTGGCATGCGAACTCTTAATTGCTGCACGTGGAATCTACTTCCCTGACCGAGGATCAAACTTGGGCCCCCTGCATTGGGAGCGAAGAGTCTTAGCCAGTAGACCACCAGGAAAGTCCCCTTCCTTACCTCATCTAAACCCAGTTACCTCCCAAACGCCCCCATCTCCAAATACCATCACATTGAGGGATTCAGATTTCAATAGGTGAATTTTAGGAGAACACAGTTCAGGCTGCAGCAAGGTTCTAAGACCCTTTTGTCTTTCTGGTGAGGACCCTGTGTCAGGGAGGGGCTGTGAGTGGCCTGAATTCACGGTTGGGAGCAGCAGGCAGGCCCAGCCCTCCAGACGCGTGTCCAGAAGCTGCCCACCCTGGTCCACACTCACCTGTACCTCTCTCTCCCCCCTTCCAGACGGAGCCTGTGGCTGGTGAGGCCGCCGAGCAGGGCCAGGCCGGGCCCTGCCCGTCAGGAAGCCCAAGCCCTTCTCCGGCCCCTGAGCCTGGGAGCCCGCCTGGCTCTCCCGCTGGCCCCGCCATGACTTCGGAGTCTACGCCGCCCGCGGTCGTGCCCCCGCTGCACTCCCCCAAGTCCCCTGTCTGGCCCACCTTCCCCTTCCACCGGGAGGGCAGCAGGGTCTGGGAGCGAGGCAGTGTCTCATCTCGGGACCTGCCCAGTCCCCTGCCCACCAAACGGACCAGGACGTATTCAGCGTGAGTACCTGCCCCTCGCCCAGGCTCCACTGATCTTTCCCAAGACGGGGCTCCAGGTGGGGCTGTCTGGCCTCTTCCTCCGCCATCCCCTGCTGTCCTCACCTGAGGGCAGGGGAGCTGTGTAAGGACCTTCTAGTAACCACGAGCATTCATTCATTCAGTCTACCAAGCTGTATGGAGCTCCTTCCCCAGGGGATCCAGTGATAAAAAAGGCAACACCTCAGTCCACAAACTGCTTATAATTCAGGGGGAGTTTGTCCACAGTTCACGACAGCTGGCAGGGTTAGGGGTGAGGACCCAGCATCGGGCTTCAGGGAAGATGTCGTAGCTGGCCTTGGAAGATGTATCAGGAGAGGAGGGAAGCTGAGTGCTCCCACTGGATGAAACTGCCTGGCCAAGAGCCGTGGCACGTGGCTGACCTCTGGAGAGAGGTGGGCAGGCTGGACAGAGACCAGCCCTGGGCCTTCGGAATTAGGTCACTGGGGGGAGTCAAATTGAAGAGGAGGTTTGTGCCAGCCACCTGGGCTTCCCTGGCGACTCGAACAGTAAAGAATCTGCCTGCAGTGTGGGAGACCTGGATTCGATCCCTGGGTCGGGAAGATCCCTGGAGAAGGGAATGGCTACCCACTCCAGTATTCTTGCCTGGAGAATTCCAGGGACAGAGGAGCTCGGTGGGCTACAGTCCAGGGGTCACACAGTCGGACACAACTGGTAACTAACACTTTCACTCATGGGGGCCACGCGGAGGCTGGTTTGGCTTGGCCAAAGGAGGGGTCTGATGGCAGGTGCAGATCGTCCCCTGTGTCCACACCAAGGCCAGGCACAGAGCAGAGGCTTAATAAGTGATGCATGAAGGGCTGAGTGACAAATGAGCGAATAGGATGGAGACTGCTGCTTCGGAAGAGAGTGAGCTCCCTGTTCTGGGAGGTATTCAAGCCTAGGCTGCACACTCTTCACTCAGCAGTCTTACAACAGGAACTCACGTAAGCCAAACCAGCCTCATGTGGGGAGGGTCCTGTGTACAGAGAGGGGAACTGGCTGGCAGTCAGGCGGCCCACTTGCTGGGCCACCTGGGAGAACCAGTTTTCCCTCTCTGGGCCTGTCTCCTTATTGTCCAGTGGGGTGATGAGAGGACTGAACTAGTCGCATTATAGGTGGTTTCTGCTCCGGGGAGGGTTTTCTAGGCAGGCTCTGCAGGCAGGGCGCAGGAGGGCTGTGTGTGTGTGTGTGTGTGTGGGGGGGGTGTCCAGGGAAGCAGGGGGTGGCGTGCTCAGGCCACATGTCCAAGCCTCCTACCCTATCTTTAGGACAGCCCGTGCCTCGGCTGGCCCAGTGTTCAAGGGTGTCTGTAAGCAGTTCTCACGCTCACAGGGCCACGGCTTCATCACCCCCGAGAACGGGTCGGAGGACATCTTCGTGCACGTGTCTGAGTGAGTCCCTCCCAGCTCCCCGTTCTCGGCTGGGCCCTGCTACAGGGTCCCAGCAGTGCCTCCAAAATGCCTCCCTAGGCCTCTGCCCTCACTGGCTGAAGTCTGTGGTCCTGGCAGCTTTTTTTGCTCCTAGGGCCTTTAGGGGCAGGGGTGGAGGAGGGCTGGGGCCAGGTGGAGAAGGGGAACCCCAGAAGCCCTGGGACCCACTGCCTGAGTCCTGGATCCTGTTCCCACACCATGGGGGTTTAGGGGGCTGGGCCAGCCCCTGGGCCTTTCAGCCTGGAGGGGGGCTAGGAGAGGCGGGGTGGTCTTGGTCTGGACCCCAGCCCTCATGCCAGGCGTGGCCTGTGGAGTCCCTGAGCCCTGAGCCTTGGGGACCTCCCTGAGTCCTCTCACGCTCTGAACATTATAGCGGTGGTCCCCAACCTTTCTGGCACCAGGGACCGGTTTCGTGGAAGACAATTTTTCCATGGACCGGAGAGGGATGATGTCAAGATGATTCCAGCACACTGCGTTTATCGTGGGCTTTGCTTCTATTATTATTACATCAGCTCCGCCTCAGATCATCCGGCATTAGATCCCGGAGGTTGGGGACCCCTGCTTTACAGCATCGCGAGGGGCGGTTTTGATTTCTCTTTTACGAGTCTGGCTCTGGCTCCACGGCCTCGGGAGGCCCAGGGTGAGGCTGCCCTCAGGCCAGACCACAGGGGCTGTCCAGGGACGAGGCATCCCCAGGCTGACGCCCCTCTCCCCGCACCAGCATCGAGGGGGAGTACGTGCCGGTGGAAGGCGACGAGGTGACCTACAAAGTGTGCCCGATCCCGCCCAAGAACCAGAAGCTCCAAGCCGTGGAGGTGGTGCTCACCCAGCTGGCCCCGCACACTCCCCACGAGACGTGGTCCGGCCAGGTTGTGGGCTCCTAGGCTGGGGGCCCCCGTGCCAGCCGCCGAGGGAGGGAGGGAGCCACACAGGGCGGACGGGCCGCAGCCAGCCCTGCGCCCCACCGTGCCGGCCGCGCCAGTCCCCCGGGCGGCCTCGGTGTGAACGTGTGTGTCTGTGCTTGTGGACATGAGTGTGGGCCTCCATCCACCCCGTGACCCTCGTGTGAGCTGGACCGAGGCGGAAGCCACCAGACCTGCCTTCTCTGCTTATCTGCGTTCTCCTCCTGCCCCTCCCCGCCACATATGCACAGGACCCTCTTGCCCTCCTAATACCCGTCCCAGGGTCCAGTGAGCCTCTGAGGGCCGGTGTCAGGCCTGGGGCTGGGAATCAGGGCATTGGTGGGCCCTGCCCTACCAGCTTGCTCCCCTCGCCTCTGCCTCAGGCCTGGCCAGCGGGGTTGTCGGGGGCGACTCTGCCTGTGCCACTCACATCGTCCCCTCTGGGCTGGGGTCTCCCCCTGGGACCTGGATCTTTCTCCCCCAGAAGCCAGGCCAGTGAGTGCTTTGGGGGAGCCCCCTGGCCTCTTGCAGGGGAAGAGGGTGAAACCTGGAGGCAGACAGCCCCTCTTCCCCACTGCCAAGGCCCAGCCCCGGCTCCTTCCTCCTCTCCCCCCAGCACACTGGAGAGGCAGGAGGCAGTTTGGGGAGCTCAAGGCCAGCCCCTCCTCAGCAGCCTGGCAATGGCGGTAAACCCCAAACTGAGGCCACGTCCACCACCCTGGGCCGCGCTGAGCCTTGCCGCCTCCGCCCTCCTTGGAGCTAAGCCTTCAGTGGGGTGGGGGCATAGGTCCCCAAGCCTGGACGGAGCCACCCCCTTTGCCCTGACTCACAAACCCCACTGATGCTCAGCCTGTGCCCACCCATCACAGCTGCGAGGACCCAGCAGTGGACACACACACCCCCCTCAGGCAGGGCCGGGCAGGGGCACCCACCAGAATAAGCCCTTAGCCTGGGAGACCACCAGCCCTGCAGGCCCCTTGCTGGACCCTGTTCCCAAAGCCATGCGGTAGAGGCTCCCGCTGGCCCCCCACAGGCCAGTGGCCGAGGTGTGGTCCCCATCTTGTCCATCCCTTAAATGCGTGGCAGCCCTCTCCCCTTTGACCAGGACGGGTTTGTGTGCACTCTTGGGTAGTGCCCCCTCCACCTACTCCCTTCCAGAGAACACATCACCTGGTGGGGGAAAAAACGGGGTTCAAAGGAGGGCTTGCCAGGGGGTCACCCTCAGGAGACCCAGTCTGAGTAAAAGAGGGGCCCGAATGCCCACGATGGGGGGTCAGTGACTGTCTAGGAGGATCCCGGCCCTGTTGCTATGTGTACCCCACCCTGTCCGGAGGCTGGAAGACCAGAGCTGTTAGGATGCACTGGCCAGCCCCCTAAAACTCAGAATGGCCCCAGTTTGAGCTGGGCCTACTCAAGCAAGGCCTGAAGCCTTTCACCTGAGGAACAGGCTCCCTGGCTTCCTCGGAGGAAGGTTTACTGGTGCAGGTTAACTCCTGGGAACCCCCAAGACACCCGCACCCCCACCAGGAGTAGGCTCCCCCCTTTTAGGCACCAACCAGGAGGCAGACTGTGTTAACAGCAACCCTGGCCCGCCCCACTCATGGCCCTACAGTATCCAGTAAGACCTCCTGAGACCCCCACCAGCCTCCTGGATCCCCCATCCTTCCTGACACTGGCAATAAACCCTCAACTGTGACTCAGCCTGGCCCAGAGCTGCCTGTCTGTCTGGGTCCTGGGGGAGGGGGCTGGGGGACGACACCCCAAACAGCTCTTGTTTGGGGTTCAGTGGCCCACCCTCCTGGACTGTATCACATCTGCTATGTGACCTGGGCCAAGTCCCTGCCACATGCGTCAGTCTCATCTGCAAAATGGGGGCCGGAACAGTGTCTGTGACGGGAGCCAATTAGCCACTTGGACTCCATATCGCGCTCCACAGGGTTTAATATCCATGAGATAAAGTTCTCACGAAAGTGCATGGTCCCCACTGCTCTGCACCCCATGGAGGGCAGGCAGGCAGGCAGGGCGGGCTCTATCTCGTACCAACATTCGTACACGCTTCCCACGTAGACAGAAACCTGTTCTGCCAAGAGTCTGGGCAGCAGCTGCAGCCAGGGCCATCGGATTGGGCTGGAGGACGGAAGCGAGGCCCACCAGGAGCTGACCGGCTGTGGGTGGCCGTCCACACAGATCCTGGGCCCGTAGAGCTGGGCCTTCAGTAGGTAACACGAGGCAGGGGTCCTGGGCCAGAGGGGGGGCCTCGGCACCCCCCAGTGCCAGGGCCAGGGGCTCTCTGAGGCGTGGGCAGCGCTCCCTGGAAGTCCTAAGAGGCAGGTGTGGGCCCTGGTCACGCCTTGTGGGCTGTCTCTGGGAAGAAGAGCTCGCGGCATCGCTGCACCGTGTCCTGCGGCGACACCACGCTGTGGCCGACCGTCCGTGGGTCGGTGTAGATCTCAAAGTCGTTCCCGCCCTACACATGCAGGAAGGGCAGTGAAGGCATGTGTACACATGTGGTGCCTCAAGGAGGCTCCCAGGTTTGGGGCCCAAAACCCACCCTGGCCTGGGGTCCCCTCCCCACACTGGATCCTACACATCTGCTCCTCTGGCCCCCCTCAGAACCGCCAGGAGGCCCACCTTCACCACATCAGCCCTGACTTGCTCTGTGACACGGGGCAAGTGTCCAACCAGCTCTGGGTCCCAGCCTTCCAATCTGTATAATGGGGCTGTTGAACACTGACTGCTTTCTGGGAGTTTCCCAGGAGGTGTGTCCCATCATCCCGTGTCCTGGTCCTGATCCGGGGGGCTAGGGGGACCTGGGCTGAGCCTGAGGCACACTTACAGGGCTGGTCTCGTTCCCAAAGAAATGGATGGTGTCGAAGCAGTCCTGGTCCAGGCTGTCCAGGCAGTAGCGCTTGTCCCAGCCCTCAGGGAAGACGTCAAAGCTGATCATGCCTCCTGCAGGGTGTTGGGGGGCGGGCAGATGAGGTGAGCAGAGGGGCGGCTCACAGGGCCTTGGGCAAGACCCTTCATTCGTTCATTCATTTCAACAACGCCTAAGTGCCTACTGAGCACCAGGCGCAGGGCACCGACAGGCTCAGGATCCTCACGGGGTTACGATCCAGGTGGGAGGAGGGGCGGGAACTGACCAGACCACTTCTCAGCTCATGTAAGTCAATGGCAGGGGTCAGGGGTGGAAGGGTAGGGAAGCTCCCCAGCTGGTGTGGTCTGGGGACAGCTCTCCAAGAAGGTGACACTGAGCTGAGACCTCAGCCAGAGTGGCAGCTGCCCGGGAGCCATAAGATCCTCAGGGCAGAGAAGGGGTGTGCAGGGCCTGGGTTTCATTAAAGTCAGAGGGAGCCTCGGAAGGGCTCTAAGCAGGGCTGTGACAGGGGCTGTTTGTCCACAAGGCTCCCTCTGGCCACTGTAGGGGGAAGAGGCAGTGAGGGTTGCCTGGGTTTAGGGGAAGCTTTGGGGGCTGGGGTCCCTGCCTGTGTTGGCTCAGCCTGCCCTTGATGCACCTGGGGGACTGGGAAGGGTTTCTGAAGATGCTCGGGGTGCAGCCTGGCCTTGGCAGCGAGGCCCTGCGTGGCAGACCTCTCAGGCCCTCTGTGGGATGCACGTACCACGGGAGAATCTCAGTCCTTTGCCGGCAAACTCGGTTTTCAGGGCTTCCACGAACTTCTCCCGGATCTTCTCCTTCTGCAGAAGGGGAGGGAGCAGACTGAGGTTTAGGGGGCCACGTCTGCCGGGCCCTGGGCTGGGCAGACAGTGCCTGTGAGCTCATTGAGCCTGCCAGGTGGAGGTCATGACCCCCACTTTACAGATGTGGAAGCTGAGGCTCAGAAAGCGCCGATGCCTTGTTCAGGGTCACCCAGCCTCTGGCAGGGCCAGAAGTCCTGAAAGTAAATTCAGTGCCAGCTGTGTTAGCGGAATTCGGGCAAGGTATCCTGAAGGAGGCCTTGGAGCAGAGACTCGAGGAGGAAGGCTGAAGGGATGGGACGGCCTGAGTCCTGAGTCACAGTGTCCACCTCAGGGCGGGGCTCAGCCCTGTCAGCTCTGCCCAGCCCAGCCAAGGCTCAGAGTGTGAAGAGCCAAGAGCATGCAGAGACCTGTGAGTAAGTGGCACTGGTGGGCTAGATGCTCAGTCGTGTCCGACTCTTTGCCACCCCATGGGCTGTAGCCTGCCAGGCTCCTCTGTCCATGGGATCCTCCAGGCAAGAATACTGGAGTGGGTTGCCATTCCCTTCTCCAGGGGATCTTCCTGACCCATGAATCGAACCTAGGTCTCCCGCATTGCAGGCAGAATCTACCAACTTGGCTATGTGGGAAGTGGCAGCGGGCAAAGAAGTCAGCAGGAGGCGGGGACAATCACAGCACCCACCACGCAGCAGTGTGCCTTCACTGAGCACCTCCCACGGGTTCCCGGCTCCTACCCCTCTGGGCGGGACCTTGGAAGTCTGCAGCATATCTACAGACACCAAGAAAGGGACGCTCACTCACCAGCCCAGGGATTCCCCAGCCTGGCCTTGCTGGAGCCACAGAGGGGAACAGCCATGCTGGGCCTGGAGGGGAGCATCTTAGCTGCTGAGCTGATGGGGGCCACGGCTGTGGGAGCGGACGGCAGGCCCGCTGTGGCCGAGGCACCAAGATGGGCAGCCCCCATCTGGCCACCTTGAAAGATCAGCAGGATGATCAGCACACAGAGGGCCTGGAAGCCAGTCTGGGGAGCTTGGACATGTCCCAGGGGACCAAGAGCCGCTGAGGATTTCAGAGCATGGGGGTTAAGGCGCCCAGTCCTGCACTGTAGTCAGTGATGGGTAGGACTAGAAATGGAAGAGAGGCAGGTGGCGGCCAGCAGTCTGGAGCCTGGAAATGTGGTCCAGGGAGCACATGAGAGATAAAGGCAGGCTGCTTAGGTCCCAGGCCCAGCCGCTGTGCCTCCTGGCTATGACTCTGAGTCGATTTCCTGGGCTTAAAGATAAGAGGTGTATTGAATGAACCCTGACATACTCTCATGGGAACAGAGATGAGGCATATAACCTTCCCAGAAAGCCCTGGCTTCCCAGGGAGGCCAGCCTCTATCAGAGGCCACTCTGTGGGTCCAGTGTTAGAGCTAAGGGTGCCCCAGGCTCAGAATAAATGGTCCAGGGCAGCTGCACTGTCTGTCTCCAGGGAACCAGGCTGGTCACCAGACAGCCCCACGTGCCAAGTCCAGCCTTAGCAGAGACCAGCACGGTGTCCTCAGGCTGGTTCACATGCTTTCTGGCCTCAGTGTCCTTAGACCCTGTCCTCAGGGTCTGTGGGGGCTGAAGGAAGGTAAAACATTAGTATTAGATCTGTGCTGGTGAAGTGCACACAGATCAGAAAGTTCATGGCCCTCTCCAGTATCAGAAGAAGGCAGAACTAGACCCAAAATATAAGAGAAGACCCTGAGGACTGTGGGAAGAGTCAGCGTGTTCCACCTCATGAGATGGGAACTGTGATCATTATCACTTTACAGGTGAGAAAACGAGGCACACAGCAGAGAAGCCCCTTTTCCAGGTTGCTGGGCAAGTGGGAGGTGGAGCTGGGATGGGAAACCTGGGTGGCCTGAGAAAGGGCCACCTCTCCATATGTGTGTGGGAGGAGGTTCTTGGCCAGTGGTCAATAACCCACTCCAACAAGGAAGTCTCCATGCTCGGGGGCATTGCCTGTGGGCCTTGGGGCCCAGGGCGGGAATGGGGATGAGCTGGATAAGCTGGGAGTTGTCACCAAGTCCCACACAGCCTCTGGGAAACATCAGAAGGAAGCAAGCAGAAGCCCAAGTTCAAATCTTTGGGCTGCAACTCATTCCCTGCATAACCTTGGGCAAGTCACTTTTCTCTGAGCCTCAATTTCCTCATTCATAAAATGGGGACATCATCATCTATTTCATTCAAAAAGTATGTCTCGAGCACTTTTGTCAGGCACATGCTGGGCCCATGGATCTAGAGCCAAGAGCCACAGAAATCCCAGCCCTTAAGGAGCTTACAGCTTTAGTGAAGGAGACAGATAATCAAGATTTAAAAATAGGTGATGCACTGGATTAGTGGGTGGTGAAGGCTGCTTGGGAAGAAAGAAAACTTTGAAGATGAGGAAGTACAAGAGGGTGCTGGGTTAAGTGTCACGCTTAGGGAAGGTGACACTGGAAGGTGACACAGAGGCGACACACAGCAGATGTGATGGAGGTGAGAAGACACAGCCCTGAAGCAGGAGACAGTCTGCTGTCTCTAGAATTAGCAGGGAGGGCATGGCTGTGGCAGAAACAGCAAAGGGGAGAGCAGAAGGGCAGGCCAGGCACCTCCCAGGCAGGCCAGTGGCTGAGAATGCACCTTGCAATGCAGGGGACGTGGGTGCCACCCTGGTCAGGGCACTAGATTCCACATGTTGCAAGGAAGACCCGAGGCAGCCAATAAATAGAGTTTAAAAAGGGCAGCCAGTGGGAAGGTCAGAGATGGGCTGATATGAAAAGGCCTGGGGGACGACGGCCTCCATCCCTGAGCGCTGAGGGCAGGGAGTGATGAGCAAAATCCAAGTCAAGGTCAGCGGGGGGCAGCACACCCAAAGGTGACAGGGATCTTGGTGTGTTCCAAAGACAGACGCACAGGGAGAAGGTGTGTCTGAGCCAGGCAGACCCCCAGAGACCACGGGAGGTTGGCCAGGGGGCCCATGGAAGGACTGTTAGGCAGGGCAGCCAGATGTGCTTCAGAAGGTTCTCAGTGGCGCTGTTGGAGAACAGGTGGGCAGGGGGCAGAGGCACACACAGGTGTGAAGGGATTTTTTTTGAGACCAACTCGGGAGGCTGAAACCCCAGGAATTACTGTTGGACTCTGTAGGGGTGGGAAGGTGGGAGAGACGCCCCAGGCGTTGGCTCAGGTGAGCAGGTGGCTGGTGGTCCTGGTCGCCAAGGGCAGCCACCAAGCCAGCAGCGCTGGGAAGACACAGAAGTGCCGACAACCGTGGCACAGAGCAGGCGTCCGAAAGGGTACTGGTCGAATCAGAACAGCCTGCCACCACGGATCCCTTTCACGGATGAGAAAATAAAGGCTCAGAGAGGTCAAGTGACTGAGGTCCTAGAGACTAAGGCTGACAGTGGGTGGCGGCACCTTGTCCAGTTCGGAGAACTCAATTCGCTCCTCCAGGGTGCAGCTCCGGCCGATGGGCGAGATGTTCAGCATGCCGTTCCGGAACTCGATGAAGGTCCCACTGGGGGCGAGGGGACGGGTGGAGGGGCAGGGAGGCGGAGCCAGAGAGAAGAGGGACCCTGAATTCAAATCCAGTCCCACCGGGACTTCACGGGGGACACGCATCCACCCCTGGACAAGTCAGAACCCATCTGTGAGACTCCATGCCCACCACCCCCACGCCGGGGAGGGTGCCCAGGAGGGGCGGGATCTCACCGCTTCTTGGGCAGCCTGAGCAGGGCCATGTAGCGGAGGCAGAAGTTGATCAAGTCCTGCAGGAGCTCTTCCCCCAGGTGGTTCTGGATGGTCTGGGCAAGGGACACAGGGCTCTGAGGGTGGTGGGCACGGCGTCCCTCCCGCCCAGGACAGAAGGCACCCAGAGACTGTTCCACTGTGGAAAAGTGTCCCAAGACCCGGGGGAGAGGCAGGCACTGACCTGCTTGGAGAGCAGCCGTCCATGCTTATACTGCACCGTCCCGTTCTCAGCAAACACGTAGTCAAACTTCTCGATAACTTCAGGTCCACGTAGAGGCCAGAGGGAAAGACAAGAGTGTGAGACTAGATACCCAGAGCCAAGGAGAGAAGTGAAACCCACACTCCTTGGTCTGGCATTCAAAGCACCCTTGTTCCATCCCCAACCTGCTTTTCCAGCCTCCTCGCCTTCGCAACTTGGTTTTTTCCCAAACATGCACACAAGCCCGTCACAGCCTTAGGCCTTCCCTCCTGCAGCTCCTTCTGCCTGGGATGCCCTCCCCCTTCGGTTCTCCTCCAAGCTGCAGTTCCCTCCTCTGGAAGTCCCCCAGGGCTTCCCGGCAGAGGACATCATTTCTGCCCTGCACTCCCACAGGCCCTCGGCACAGGAACTTCTTTTCTGTTTTGCAACTTTCATCACTGTGCCACCGAGGCTGGCTGCACGGGGGCAGTTTTTGACTCTCACTGCCACCAAGAAGCGGCTGGAACACAGCCAGGAGGCTGCTGCGGGGTCAGGTAGGGGGAGAGCACCCGGACGATGGTGGGGTGATGGAGACATGGATGCAGGAGACCTGGACGCGCGGAGACATTTTTGGACTTGCAGATAAAATAGACAAGGGGTTGGGGAAAGGGGGCTTTCCTGATGGCTCAGATGGTAAAGAATTCACCTGTAATGCAGCAGACCCAGGTTCGATGCCTGGGTCAGGAAGACGACCTGAAGAAGGAAATGGCAACCTACTCCAGTATGTTCGCCTAAAGAATTCCATGGACAGAGGAGCCAGGCGGGCTACAGTCCATGGGGTCATAAAGAGTCGGACATGACTGAACAACGAACACTTTCACCCTTGGGGAAAAGTCGAGGAAGCCTCTAGATCCACAGAACTGCCAGGATGACTCTAGAATCCTCCTCTGTTAAATGAGATAATCATACCCACCCTAAAGCATGACAGTTGTGAGGATTAAATGAAAGGAAGTTAATACAAGGTCATTTTCAACCTGTGGTAGCTGTTATTGATAAGGTCCATTTTAAAGATGAGGAAATCAAGACTCAGCAGGGAGAACTGAAAAAGGAGACTATGAAAGGGCTGGATTCTGTCTGCTTGGTTCCCTGCTGTTTCTCCAAAGTCAGCACGGTGCCTGGCGTATACTAAGTGTTGAGGTGTTAGTCACTCAGTTGTGTCTGACTTTTTGTGACCCCCATGGACTGTAGCCTGCCAGGTTCCTCTGTCCATGGAATTCTCCAGGCAAGAATACCATTCCCTTCCCCAGGGGATCTTCCTGACCCAGGGATTGAACCCAGGTCTCTCACATTGCGGGCAGATTCTTTATCGTCTGAGCCACCAGGGAGGCCTGGCACATAGTAGGTGTTGACCAAATGTTTGTTAAATCCCTGGAGCAAACACCTGCCTATTCACTCTGCTTGCTTTGCCCCACAGAAGCAGGACTGGGTCTTTGAAGGCACATTGCTCCAGGCGTCTCCCAAACTCCCCACACCCTCCACTCCCACCACCCAACTGTGGAATTGGTTCTGGCCTCTCTTCTTACCTTCATCCCCCTCTCCCAGCTGCTCGGCAATTTTCGAGTAGTCAGAGCCACCCACCACACCAATCTGCACCCTACTTCGCAACTTCTGCAGGAAGGCAGCCACCTCTGGGTCGATTTTCTGCAGGGGGCAGGGAAGCACAGGCTCTGTCGGCATGTCTGGGCCCTCCACCCAGCCCTCGCTCAGGGCTCAGAGTCCTGGGAGCCCATGTTCCACCCAGATCTGGGGCCAGTCAGGGTTCAGAACCCAGATCTCCAAATTAGAAGCACTTGGGTTCAAACTCTGGCTCAAATTCCTCAATAGCAGGATGACCTGAGCAAATGGCTTTGCCTTTGCCTCAGTTGTCCCATCTATAAAATGGGGATCACAGTAGAACCTGGAGAGGGTCACTGTTAAGGATTAAATGAGACAGTGCTTGGAAAAACAACTAGCAACCGGCTTCCCTGGTGGCTCAGTGCCAGAGGATCTGCCTGCTGATTCAGGAGACAGGTTCATCCCCTGCTCCAGGAATATCCTACATGCCATGGAGCAACTAAGCCCGTGAGCCACAACGACTGAGCCTGCGCTCTAGGGCCCGTGCAACTACTGAAGCCCAAGAGCCTGTGTTCCACAGCAAGAGAAGGCCCCGCGATGAGAAGCCCAAGCACCTGCAAAGGAAGAGTAGCCCTGCTCTCTGCAACTAGAGAAAGCCCTCACTCACAGCAACGAAGACCCAGCACAGTAAAACTAAATAAACAAAACAAAACAAAAACAACTAGTGACTAATCACTTGAAAAGATGTCCCCCCAAGGAAACATAAACTAATGAGTTTCAGTCCTTGTTACTCAAAGCTGACACTATCTAGGGTGGACATAGGAGAAACGGACTCAGATGTTGCTGGTCAGAGCGTAAATTGGTACAGCCACTTGGAGGGTAATCTGGCAAGATCTAGCAAAACTTTACACGCCAGGACTCGTCACCCAGAACTGCCCAGGTGTATATGTTCACTGGGATGGTTTACAACAGTGAAAAACTGCAAATAAGCTAATCAGTTGGAGAATGGCACACAGCTGCTCTCAAATTCTATACTGTGCTTGCACAGAATAAGGCAGGACTGTGTTTCCAATATGAGAGAACACCAAAACACGCTGTTAATGGTTAAAAGCAAGTTGCAGGAACTTCCCTGGTGGTCCAGGGGTAAGACACCGAGCTCCCAATACAGGGGGCCCGGGTTTAATCCTGGGTTCAGGGAACCAGATCCTGTATGCTGCAGTGAAGATCGAAGATTCCATGTGCCGCAACTAAGACCTGGTGCAGCCAAATTAATTATTAAAAAAAAATTATGATATCGACTATTTATTTTAAAAGCAAGTTGCAGAAGGGCACACACAGTATGATACCAGTTGCTAAAAACAAACACACACACACACACACACACACACACACACACAAACTCACAACTTTGGGATGGGGCTGGGCCGCAATCCTGACTAGTCAAAAGGGACTTTTACCCTTCTCTGTTACGCTTTCATTCTTTACAAGAGAATGTGTTTGTGAATATGCGTACAATTAAAAATTAACTTAAAATGTACTATGCACAGATCTTAGGTGGATGGACAGACAGCACTGACACTCTAGTCTTGTTTAGGCCCTAGGAGCAGTGGGAAGGCAAGGTGGCCAGATTTCTTCCTGTGCCCCCAGGGCCCTCATTCATTCAGGGGATGGGATGCTAAGACCAGGGTTCCTATCCCTGCCCTGCCACCCAGACCTAGTGGCTCCTGCTCTAGGAGATCCCTCAGTAGGTCCTGGTGGACCCAGACCAGAGGGCAAGAAAGAGGCCTGCTTATCCACGCACCCAGCTGCGGGGAGCAGTGGTGGTGGTGGGGGGGTTCATCCTGAGTTAGATCAAATGGGAGAAAAACTAGGTGTGGAGCAGAGGTTGGAGCATCAACCCAGTGAGATGCTTTTAGAAAGAAAACCGCACTCCCACCCACCCTGTACCACAACATCCCCACGGAGACCTGACCAGCCCCGCACCCCTCACCTCCAGGAGGAAGAAGCCCCCAAACTCAGCCTGAATGGTACAGAAGCCCTCCCTCCCTGGAAAAGGAGAATGGAGGTGGGAGAGAAAGTAGGGAAGGAGCTTGAGAAACTAAATGCAGGCCAGCCCGATTTTGCAAAGGGATGGCTCCAAGACCCCCACCGATGGCCCTCGCGCCCCACCGATCGGGACCCTTAACGCTTGGGTGTGCTGCCCTGTATGGAAACGCAAGGTTCAGACGACAGCTCCGGGCTACTGGTGTCACCTAGGGCAGAACTAGGGGTGGGAACCAAGGCTGGGGAGACGGGGGCGGGGGTGGGGTGGGTGGCGACCCGAGGCAGGCCTGGCGGGGGAGGGAATTAGGCCCCTGCTCGCAGCTTCTTCCCTCCAGAATCCGACCCATTCCCCTCGCACCCAGGCACAGAAAGTGGGCGCCGATGCTCGGGGGAGCTGTGACGTGGGGAATCGGGACGGCTGATTCCCAGCGTGCGGCCCTGGGGTGTCAGGGGCCGGGTATTGCGGCAGCCCACGCACGGTCCCGGGGGATCTGGGATCACGCAGCTGCAAGTCACTCATTAGGCTTCTGGGTGTTCCCGTGACACCCCCAACGGGAGCTTCTGAACGAGCGGGGTCCTACCTGGCGAGCCGGCGTGAGGGTCCCGTCCACGTCAAACAGGCAGAGGACGCGCTCCTTCCTGCGGGCGCCCTCAGCGGTGACTGCCATGGTTGCAGCTCCCGGCGCCCAGCTGAGACTGAGGCTGGGGCCGCCGGAGCCGCTTGGGAGAGAGGACGGACGGGGCGGGGCCTAGGGGGCGGGGCCAGCAGGCAGGTCGGAGAGCGCCAAACTGGGAAAGGGCGTGGCCGAAGCGTGGCCTCGGAGAAGGGGCGTGGCCTGGATGCGGCCGACACCGGGCCTGCGCTGACTTGGGACGAGAATTCTGATGGCAGGAGGCAAAGAAGGGCCGTGGCATCGGGAGGGGCAAAGCCTCGCAGGTTCCGTCAGTTAAGTTAGTTCAGTCGCTCTGTCGTGTCCGACTCTTGGCGGACCCCAAGAAATGCAGCACGGTAGGCTTCCCTCGGATTTTACCAAGCCAAACCGGAGGCGGGCCTGGGCTCGGCCCGGAAGTGAGGGATGGAACCCGGAAGGAAGGAAGGGGCCAGCGTTGGCCCTTGGCGGGACGGTTCCGGTGGCAAGTAGGGGCGGGACGGGGGCGGGGCCTCGAGCCCGCAGTGCAGAGTCCGCGGGCGAGGCGGGACTCAGCGACCCGCTCCCTCCCTCTAGCACTACCCCCGCCCTGCCCCGCTCCGCCCAGTCCGCCACTCACCCCCCGGGCGATCAGTGCCTCTAGGGCTCACCCGCTCCCTCCTAATGCCTTTGACCTACAGATCTCCACCTTTAAGAAATCTGATGGCCTTTGCTCAAGGTACTGTACTTTGCCGAATGGCCTTCCCTGACCCTTACTTCTCTAGCTGTCATTCTGCCCACCCCATGAAGTGAAGTGAAATGAAATCGCTCAAAAGAGTCGCTCAGTTGTGTCCGACTCTTTGCGACCCGATGGACTGTGGCCTACGAGGTTCCTCCATCCATGGAATTTTCTAGGCAAGAATACTGGAGTGGGTTGCCATTTCCTTCTCCAGGGGATCTTCCCGACCCAGGGATCGAACCTGGGTCTTCTGCATTGCAAACAGATGCCTTTACCGTCTGAGCCACTAGGGAATCCCGTCCACCCTCCCCCCCCCCCATCAGATCAAATTAGATCAGTCGCTCAGTCGTGTCCGACTCTTTGTGACCCCATGAATCGCAGCACGCCAGGCCTCCCTGTCCATCACCAACTCCCGGAGTTCACTCAGACTCACGTCCATCGACTCAGTGATGCCATCCAGCCATCTCATCTTCTGTCATCGCCTTCTCCTCCTGCCCCCAATCTCTCCCACCATCAGAGTCTTTTCCAATGAGTCAACTCTTCGCATGAGGTGGCCAAAGTACTGGAGTTTCAGCTTTAGCATCATTCCTTCCAAAGAAATCCCAGGGCTGATCTCCTTTAGGATGGACTGGTTGGATCTCCTTGCAGTCCAAGGGACTCTCAAGAGTCTTCTCCAACACCACAGTTCAAAAGCATCCATTCTTCGGCGCTCAGCCTTCTTCACAGTCCAACTCTCACATCCATACATGACCACAGGAAAAACCATAGTCTTGACTAGACGAACCTTTGTTGGCAAAGTAATGTCTCTGCAAGTGAATATGCTATCTAGGTTGGTCATAACTTTCCTTCCAAGGAGTAAGCGTCTTTTAATTTCATGGCTGCAGTCACCATCTGTAGTGATTTTGGAGCCCCCAAAAATAAAGTCTGACACTATTTCCACTGTTTCCCCATCTATTTCCCATGAAGTGATGGGACCGGATGCCATGATCGTTTGCATGTTGAGCTTTAAGCCAACTTTTTCACTCTCCACCCTCACTTTCATCAAGAGGCGTTTTAGTTCCTCTTCACTTTCTGCCATAAGGGTGGTGTCATCTGCTTATCTGAGGTTATTGATATTTCTCCCAGCAATCTTGATTCCAGCTTATGTTTCTTGCAGTCCAGTGTTTCTCATGATGTACTCTGCATGTAAGTTAAATAAGCAGGGTGACAATATACAGCCTTGATGTACTCCTTTTCCTATTTGGAACCAGTCTGTTGTTTCATGTCCAGTTCTAACTGTTGCTTCCTGACCTGCATACAAATTTCTCAAGAGGCAGATCAGGTGGTCTGGTATTCCCATCTCTTTCAGAATTTTGCACAGTTTATTGTGATCCACACAGTCAAAGGCTTTGGCATAGTCAATAAAGCAGAAATAGATGGTTTTCTGGAACTCTCTTGCTTTTTTGATGATCCAGCGGATGTTGGCAATTTGATCTCTGGTTCCTCTGCCTTTTCTAAAACCAGCTTGAACATCAGGAAGTTCACGGTTCACATATTGCTGAAGCCTGACTTGGAGAATTTTGAGCATTACTTTACTAGTGTGTGAGATGAGTGCAATTGTGTGGTAGTTTGAGCATTCTTTGGCATTGCCTTTCTTTGGGATTGGAATGAAAACTGACCTTTTCCAGTCCTGTGGCCACTGCTGAGTTTTCCAAATTTGCTGGCATATTGAATGCAGCACTTTCACAGCATCATCTTTCAGGATTTGGAATAGCTCAACTGGAATTCCATCACCAACACTAGCTTTGTTTGTAGTGATGCTTTCTAAGGCCCACTTGACTTCACATTTCAGGATGTCTGGCTCTGGGTCAGTGATCACACCATCGTGATTATCTGGGTCGTGAAGATCTTTTTTGTACAGTTCTGTGTATTCTTGCCATCTCTTCTTAATATCTTCTGCTTCTGTTAGGTCCATACCATTTCTGTCCTTTATCGAGCCCATCTTTGCATGAAATGTTCCTTTGGTATCTCTGATTTTCTTGAAGAGATCCCTAGTCTTTCCCATTCTGTTGTTTTCCTCTATTTCTTTGCATTGATCGCTAAAGAAGGCTTTCTTATCTCTTCTTGCTATTCTTTGGAACTCTGCATTCAGATGTTTATATCTTTCCTTTTCTCCTTTGCTTTTCGCTTCTCTTCTTTTCACAGCTATTTGTAAGGCCTCTCCAGACAGCCATTTTGCTTTTTTGCATCTCTTTTCCACCGGGATGGTCTTGATCCCTGTCTCCTGTACAATGTCACGAACCTCATTTCATAGTTCATCAGGCACTTTATCTATCAGATCTAGACCCTTAAATCTATTTCTCACTTCCACTGTATAATCATAAGGGATTTGATTTAGGTCATACCTGAATGGTCTAGTGGTTTTCCCTACTTTCTTCAATTTAAGTCTGAATATGGCAATAAGGAGTTCATGGTCTAAGCCACAGTCAGCTCCTGGTCTTGTTTTTGCTGATTCTATAGAGCTTCTCCATCTTTGGCTGCAAAGAATATAATCAATCTGATTTCGGTGTTGACCATCTGGTGATGTCCATGTGTAGAGTCTTCTCTTGTGTTGTTGGAAGAGGGTGTTTGTTATGACCAGTGCATTTTCTTGGCAAAACTCTATTAGCCTTTGCCCTGCTTCATTCCTTATTCCAAGGCCAAATTTGCCTGTTACTCCAGGTGTTTCTTGACTTCCTACTTTTGCATTCCAGTCCCCTATAATGAAAAGGACATCTTTTTGGGGTGTTAGTTCTAAAAGGTCTTGTAGGTCTTCATAGAACCGTTCAACTTCAGCTTCTTCAGTGTTACTGGTTGGGGCATAGACTTGGATTACTGTGATATTGAATGGTTTGCCTTGGAAATGAACAGAGATCACTCTTTCGTTTTTGAGATTGCATCCAAGTACTGCATTTCGGACTCTTTTGTTGACCGTGATGGCCACTCCATTTCTTCTGAGGGATTCCTGCCCACAGTAGTAGATATAATGGTCATCTGAGTTAAATTCACCCATTCCAGTCCATTTCAGTTCGCTGATTCCTAGAATGTCGACATTCACTCTTGCCATCTCTTGTTTGACCACTTCCAATTTGCCTTGATTCATGGACCTGACATTCCAGGTTCCTATGCAATATTGCTCTTTACAGCATCAGACCTTGCTTCTATCACCAGTCCCATCCACAACTGGGTATTGTTTTTGCTTTGGCTCCATCACTTCATTCTTTCTGGAATTATTTCTCCACTGATCTCCAGTAGCATATTGGGCACCTACTGACCTGGGGAGTTTCTGTTTCAGTATCCTATCATTTTGCCTTTTCATACTGTTCATGGGGTTCTCAAGGCAAGAATACTGAAGTGGTTTGCCATTCCCTTCTCCAGTGGACCACATTCTGTCAGATCTCTCCACTATGACCAGCCCATCTTAGGTTGCCTCACGGGCATATAGTTTCATTGAGTTAGACAAGGCTGTGGTCCTAGTGTGATTAGATTGACTAGTTTTCTGTGAGTATGGTTTCAGTGTGTCTGCCCTCTGATGCCCTCTTGCAACACCTACCGTCTTACTTGGGTTTCTCTTACCTTGGGCGTGGGGTATCTCTTCACGGCTGCTCCAGCAAAGCACAGCCAATGCTCCTTACCTTGGACGAGTTAGGAAGCAGAAAAGCAAGCTTCGTTATAGACATGCAGAGTTAGGAGCAGTTAAAAAAAAAAGAGTCAGACACTACTGAGTGACTGAACTGACTGAAAAAAAAAAAGGACTTCCCTGATGGCTCAAACAGTAAAGAATCTGCTTGCAATGCAGGAGACGCTGGAGACTTGGGTCTGATCCCTGGGTGGGGAAGACTCCCCTGGAGGGAGAAATGGCAATCCACTCCAGTATTCTTGCCTGGAGAATCCCATGGATAGAGTCCATGGCTGTAGTCCATGGGGTTGCAAAGAGTGGGACATGACTGAAGTGACTGAGCACACAAAGTGAAAAAAAACACTAGGAATGCTCGGGCCTGCTCACTGTTCTCTTTATCATCTTCGTTCTCAGGAAAGGGAAAGAGAGAAACTCATTCTTTTTTCTTTCTTACTGAAACACATCCACACACCTATGAGTAAATGCTTTTGATAGGCCTGTTTGTTCTCCTGTCTTGGTAGCTGTGGTACCCTGGGGAGATCCCTGGAGGCAGAGTCCGGAGAACTGCAGTGAGGTGTCTGATAATTTAGGGTCTTGGACAGGTCACCTTCATTTTCTGGGCCTCCGTTTCTTCATCTACATAAATGAGGATGTAATCTGGCCTGTTAGGACTGTGAGACCACTGTGGCCAGGGAGTGTTGCCTGCCATCATGTTGCAGAGAATCCCATATCTGACTCTGTGTTGGAACTGTTTCTTTTGACTTGCTTTTCATCGCTGTTACTATAATCATACATAATGGCCTGTCACAGGGGACCCTGCCCCTCTACCTGACTGTTTAAACTAAAATAAAGCAAAGTGAAATGGCTCAGTTTGCCAGGCTCCTCCATCCATGGGATTTTCCAGTCAAGAATACTGGATGGGTAGCCTTTTCCTTCTCGAGGGGATCTTCCCAGCCCAGGGATGGAACCCAGGTCTCCCTCATTGCAAGCGGATTCTTTACCAGCTGAGCCACAAAGGAAGTCCCGTTAAACTAAAGTGCCTTTGTTTAGCTCATAAGGAGGGAGATTATCTGACTGTGCTCACCTGTGAAAAGAAATTAACATATCCCTTCCAAAGGCTTCCCAGCTGGCTCAGTGGTCAAGAACCTGGCCGCCAATGCAGAAGATGCAGGTTCGATCCCTGAGTTGGGAAGATCCCCTGGAGAAGGAAATGGCTACCTAGTCCAGTATTCTTGCCTGGGAAATACTATGGACAGAGGAGCCTGGCGGGCACAGTCCATGGGGTTGCTCAAGAGCCAGACATGACTTAGGGACTAATCAACTACAATAAAGGGGCCATAACTAGAGAGGCAAAAGGAAAAATCTTTCTTCCCAGGCCCTGCAGCAGAGTTTGTCTTAGTCATTAACAACACATTGGGCCAGACACCATTATGGGTCCCAGCAACACTGCAGGGAACAAAACCAGAACTCTGACTGAGGTGACTAAGCATGCGTGGAACATGTGGGATCTTAGTTCCCTGACCAGAGACCCCTGGAAGCAAGGAGGCTTAACCTCGGCACTGCTGGGGAAGTCCCAGGAAGCTTTTGTTTTCTGTTGGATGCAGATAGCAAATGGAGCCCTCTCGGAGGAAGTGAAGACTGAACTCTTTTTTCCTGCACTTCCTGTTCCTTCTAGATCTGGCCTCTGGGACTCTGGGTGTTCTCAGGGCCCAAGACCCCTCCCAGGATCAACCTAGTTTACAGGCAGTTGGTGGGGCTGAAACTACCTAGATCTATCTCTAATATCTCACAGTCAATACCTGTTCCTTTGCTTAAGAATTCCTATAGGGACTTCCCTGGTGATCCAGTGGCTAAGACTCGATGCTCCCATGGAGGGGGCCTGGATTCGATTCCTGGTCAGGGACTAGATCCCACATGTTGCAACCAAGACCCAGTGCAGCCAAATAAAATAAATTAAAAACATGTGGTATAAAGTAAAATGTACTATATGATTTCAGTTAAAAAAATGAAGATATATGGGCGTGAGAAAAGCATAAATTGTGATATATTCCTACAATGCTATACAAAATAACAATTAAAAGAAATGAATTAGCCCTCATGTATCAGCTACATAGAGCTCAAAACTATAAAGCTGAGCAAAAAAAAAAAAAAAGAATTCCTATAATATCCATCACATGCTCAGTCGTGTCTGACTCTTTACAACCCTCATGGCCAGGCTCCTCTGTCCATGGGATTTTCCAGGCAAGAAAACTGAAGTGCATTACCATTTCCTCCTCCAGGGGATATCTCTCACCCAGAGATTGAAGCCTAGACTCCTGCATGGCAGTTCAGTTCAATTAAGTTGCTCAGTTCAGTTCAGTTCAGTCCAATTAAGTTCAATTAAGAGTCGGACAATTAAGTCCAACTCTTTGCGACCACATGAACCGCAGCATGCCAGGCCTCCCTGTCCATCACCAACTCCCAGAGTTTACCCAAACTCATGTACATCAAATCGGTGATGCCATCCAACCATCTCATCCTCTGTCATCCCCTTCTCCTCCTACCCTCAATCTTTCCCAGCATCAGGGTCTTTTCCAATGAGCCAGCTCTTCACATCAGGTGGCCAAAGTATTGGAGTTTCAGCTTCAGCATCAGTCCTTCCAATGAACACCCAGGACTGATCTCCTTTAGGATGGACTGGTTGGATCTCCTTGCAGTCCAAGGGACTCTCAAGAGTCTTCTCCAACGCCACAGTTCAAAAGCATCAATTCTTCAGTGCTCAGCTTTCTTTATAGTCCAACTCTCATATCCATACATGACTACTGGAAAAACCATAGCCTTGACTAGACAGACCTTTGTTGACAAAGTAATATCTCTGCTTTTTAATATGTTGTCTAGGTTGATCATAACTTTCCTCCCAAGGAGTAAGCGTCTTTTAATTTCATGGCTACAATCACCATCTACAGTGATTTTGGAGCCAAAACATATAAAGTCAGCCATTATTTCCACTGTTTCCCCAACTATTTGCCATGAAGTGACGGGACTGGATGCCATGATCTTCGTTTTCTGAATGTTGAGCTTTAAGCCAACTTTTTCACTCTCCTCTTTCACTCTCATCAAGAGGCTTTTTAGTTCCTCTTCACTTTCTGCCATAAGGGTGGTGTCACCTGCCTATCTGAGGTTATTGATACTTCTCCCAGCAATCTTGATTCCAGCTTGTGCTTCTTCCAGCCCAGCGTTTCTCATGATGTACTCTGCATATAAGTTAAATAAGCAGGGTGACAATATACAGCCTTGACATACTCCTTTACCTATTTGGAACCAGTCTGTTGTTCCATGTCCAGTTCTAACTGTTGCTTCCTGACCTGCATACAGGTTTCTCAAGAGGTAGATCAGGTGGTCTGGTATTCCCATCTCTTTCAGAATTTTGCACAGTTTATTGTGATCCACACAGTCAAAGGCTTTGGCATAGTCAATAAAGCAGAAATAGATGGTTTTCTGGAACTCTCTTGCTTTTTTGATGATCCAGCAGATGTTGGCAATTTGATCTCTGGTTCCTCTGCCTTTTCTAAAACCAGCTTGAACATCTGGAAGTTCATGTATTGCTGAAGCCTGGCTTGGAGAATTCTGAGTATTACTTTACTAGTGTGTGAGATGAGTGCAATTGTGCAGTAGTTTGAGCATTCTTTGGCATTGCCTTTCTTTGGGACTGGAATGAAAACTGACTTATCCTAGTCCTGTGGCCACTGCTGAGTTTTCCAAATTTGCTGGCACATTGAATGCAGCACTAACACAGCATCATCTTTTAGGATTTGAAATAGCTCAACTGGAATCCCATCACCTCCACTAGCTTTGTTCGTAGTGATGCTTCCTAAGGCCCACTTGACTTCACATTCCAGGATGTCTGGCTCTAGGTCAGTGATCACACCATGGTGATTATCTGGGTCATGAAGATCTTTTTTGTACAGTTCTGTGTATTCTTACCACCTCTTCTTAATATCTTCTGCTTCTGTTAGGTCCATACCATTTTTGTCCTTTATCGAGCCCATCTTTGCATGAAATGTTCCCTTGGTATCTCTAATTTTCTTGAAGAGATCTCTTGTCTTTCCCATTCTATTGTTTTCCTCTATTTCTTTGCATTGATCACTGAAGAAGGCTTTCTTATCTCTCCTTGCTATTCTTTGGAACTCTGCATTCAAATGGGTATATCTTTCCTTTTCTCCTTTGCTTTTCGCTTCTCTTCTTTTCACAACTATTTGCAAGGCCTCCCCAGACAGCCATTTTGCTTTTTTGCATCTCTTTTCCACCGGGATGGTCTTGATCCCTGTCTCCTGTACAATGTCATGAGCCTCATTCCATAGCTCATCAAGCACTTTATCTATCAGATCTAGACCCTTAAATCTATTTCTCACTTCCACTGTATAATCATAAGGGATTTGATTTAGGTCATACCTGAGTGGTCTAGTGGTTTTCCCTACTATCTTCAATTTAAGTCTGAATATGGCAATAAGGAGCTCATGATCTGAGCCACAGTCAGCTCCCCGTCTTGTTTTTGCTGCCTGCCTGCATTGCAAGCAGATACTTTATTGTTTGAGCCCTCAGGGAAGCCCCAGGGAGCTGGTGAAATACAGATACCTCCACCACCCCCACCCCCACCCCCACCCCCAGTTCTGGGATCTGGAAGCCGTAGGGTGGGGCCCACAATACAGGACAGGTTTTTCCCTTCAGGGGTTGGATACACCTTTCCAAAGACAAACAAAAATCAGCCAGTAGTTTAGATCTGTAGTGAACCTGAGTTTCCTTACAAGTACCTTTCACAGTCTCACCGCAATCCATTTCACAGATTCAGTTCAGTTCAGTTCAGTTCACTAGCTCAGTCATGTCCGACTCTTTGCGACCCCATGAATTGCAGCACGCCAGGCCTCCCTGTCCATCACCAACTCCCAGAGTTTACCCAAACTCATGTGCATCGAGTCGGTGATACCATCCAGCCATCTCATCCTCTGTCATCTCCTTTTCCTCCTGCCCCCAATCCCTCCCAGCATCAGGGTCTTTTCCAATGAGTCAACACTTCGCATGAGGTGGCCAAAGTATTGGAGTTTCAGCTTCAGCATCAGTCCTTCCAATGAACACCCAGGACTGATCTCCTTTAGGATGGACTTGTTGGATCTCCTTGCAGTCCAAGGGACTCTCAAGAGTCTTCTCCAACATCACAGTTCAAAAGGATCAATTCTTCGGCGCTCAGCTTTCTTCACAGTCCAACTCTCACATCCATACATGACTACTGGAAAAACCATAGCCTTGACTAGACAAACTTTTGTTGGCAAAGTAATGTCTCTGCTTTTTAATATGCTATCTAGGTTGGTGCAGGAGGGCCAAGAGGAACTACTCTACGTTCAAGGTCAGGAGGGGCGGCTGTGAGGAGATACCCCTCATCCAAGGTAAGGAGCAGCGACTGCGCTTTGCTGGAGCAGCCATGAAGAGATACCCAACGTCCAAGGTAAGAGAAACTCAAGTAAGACGTAGGTGTTGCGAGAGGGCATCAGAGGGCAGACACATTGAAACCATAATCACAGAAAACTAGTCATACTAATCACACGGACCACAGCCTTGTCTAACTCAATGAAACTAAGCTATGCCATGTGGGGCCACCCAAGACGGGCGGGTCATGGTGGAGACATCTGACAGAATGTGGTCCACTGGAGAAGGGAATGGCAAACCACTTCAGTATTCTTGCCTTGAGAATCCCATGAACAGTATGAAAAGGCAAAATGATAGGATACTGAAAGAGGAACTCCCCAGGTCGGTAGGTGCCCATATGCTACTGGAGATCAGTGGAGAAATAACTCCAGAAAGAATGAAGTGATGGAGCCAAAGCAAAAACAATACCCAGTTGTGGATGGGACTGGTGATAGAAGCAAGGTCTGATGCTGTAAAGAGCAATATTGCATAGGAACCTGGAATGTCAGGTCCATGAATCAAGGCAAATTGGAAGTGGTCAAACAGGAGATGGCAAGAGTGAATGTCGACATTCTAGGAATCAGCGAACTGAAATGGACTGGAATGGGTGAATTTAACTCAGATGACCATTATATCTACTACTGTGGGCAGGAATCCCTCAGAAGAAATGGAGTGGCCATCACGGTCAACAAAAGAGTCCGAAATGCAGTACTTGGATGCAATCTCAAAAACGAAAGAGTGATCTCTGTTCATTTCCAAGGCAAACCATTCAATATCACAGTAATCCAAGTCTATGCCCCAACCAGTAACACTGAAGAAGCTGAAGTTGAACGGTTCTATGAAGACCTACAAGACCTTTTAGAACTAACACCCCAAAAAGATGTCCTTTTCATTATAGGGGACTGGAATGCAAAAGTAGGAAGTCAAGAAACACCTGGAGTAACAGGCAAATTTGGCCTTGGAATAAGGAATGAAGCAGGGCAAAGGCTAATAGAGTTTTGCCAAGAAAATGCACTGGTCATAACAAACACCCTCTTCCAACAACACAAGAGAAGACTCTACACATGGACATCACCAGATGGTCAACACCGAAATCAGATTGATTATATTCTTTGCAGCCAAAGATGGAGAAGCTCTATAGAATCAGCAAAAACAAGACCAGGAGCTGACTGTGGCTTAGACCATGAACTCCTTATTGCCAAATTCAGACTTAAATTGAAGAAAGTAGGGAAAACCACTAGACCATTCAGGTATGACCTAAATCAAATCCCTTATGATTATACAGTGGAAGTGAGAAATAGATTTAAGGGTCTAGATCTGATAGATAAAGTGCCTGATGAACTATGAAATGAGGTTCGTGACATTGTACAGGAGACAGGGATCAAGACCATCCCGGTGGAAAAGAGATGCAAAAAAGCAAAATGGCTGTCTGGGGAGGCCTTACAAATAGTTGTGAAAAGAAGAGAAGCGAAAAGCAAAGGAGAAAAGGAAAGATATACCCATTTGAATGCAGAGTTCCAAAGAATAGCAATGAGAGATAGGAAAGCCTTGCTCAGCGATCAGTGCAAAGAAATAGAGGAAAACAACAAAATGGGAAAGACTAAAGATCTCTTCAAGAAAATTAGAGATATCAAGGGAACATTTCATGCAAAGATGGGCTCGATAAAGGACAAAAATGGTATGGACCTAACAGAAGCAGAAGATATTAAGAAGAGGTGGTAAGAATACACAGAAGAACTGTACAAAAAAGATTTTTATGACCCAGATAATCACCATGGTGTGATCACTGACCTAGAGCCAGACATCCTGAAATGTGAAGTCAAGTGGACCTTAGAAAGCATCACTACGAACAAAGGTGATGGAATTCCAGTTGAGCTATTTCAAATCCTGGAAGATGATGCTGTGAAAGTTCAGCACTCAATATGCCAGCAAATTTGGAAAACTCAGCAGTGGCCACAGGACTGGAAAAAGTCAGTTTTCATTCCAGTCCCGAAGAAAGGCAATGCCAAAGAATGCTCAAACTACTGCACAATTGCACTCATCTCACACACTAGTAAAGTAATGCTCAAAATTCTCCAAGCCAGGCTTCAGCAATACATGAACTTCCAGATGTTCAAGCTGGTTTTAGAAAAGGCAGAGGAACCAGAGATCAAATTGCCAACATCTGCTGGATCATCAAAAAAGCAAGAGAGTTCCAGAAAACCATCTATTTCTGCTTTATTGACTATGCCAAAGCCTTTGACTGTGTGGATCACAATAAACTGTGCAAAATTCTGAAAGAGATGGGAATACCAGACCACCTGATCTACCTCTTGAGAAACCTGTATGCAGGTCAGGAAGCAACAGTTAGAACTGGACATGGAACAACAGACTGGTTCCAAATAGGTAAAGGAGTATGTCAAGGCTGTATATTGTCACCCTGCTTATTTAAATTATATGCAGAGTACATCATGAGAAACGCTGGGCTGGAAGAAGCACAAGCTGGAATCAAGATTGCTGGGAGAAGTATCAATAACCTCAGATAGGCAGGTGACACCACCCTTATGGCAGAAAGTGAAGAGGAACTAAAAAGCCTCTTGATGAGAGTGAAAGAGGAGAGTGAAAAAGTTGGCTTAAAGCTCAACATTCAGAAAACGAAGATCATGGCATCTGGTCCCATCACTTCATGGGGAAATAGATGGGGAAACAGTGTCAGACTTTATTTTGGGGGGCTCCAAAATCACTACAGATGGTGACTGCAGCCATGAAATTAAAAGACGCTTACTCCTTGGAAGGAAAGTTATGACCAACCTAGATAACATATTAAAAAGCAGAGACATTACTTTGCCAACAAAGGTCCATCTAGTCAAGGCTATGGTTTTTCCAGTGGTCATGTATGGATGTGAGAGTTGGACTGTGAAGGAAGCTGAGCGTCGAAGAATTGATGCTTTTGAACTGTGGCGTTGGAGAAGACTCTTGAGAGTCCCTTGGACTGCAAGGAGATCCAACCAGTCCATCCTAAAGGAGATCAGCCCTGGGTGTTCTTTGGAAGGACTGATGCTGAAGCTGAAACTCCAGTACTTTGGCCACCTCATGTGAAGAGTTGACTCGTTGGAAAAGACTCTGATGCTGGGAGGGATTGGGGGCAGGAGGAAAAGGGGATGACAGAGGATGAGATGGCTGGATGGCATCACTGACTCGATGGATGTGAGT
Source organism: Bubalus bubalis (assembly GCF_019923935.1). Lineage (NCBI taxonomy): Eukaryota > Metazoa > Chordata > Mammalia > Artiodactyla > Bovidae > Bubalus > Bubalus bubalis. Next base: position 7,292,495 of record NC_059160.1, on the reverse strand, counting down.
TTGAGTGAACTCCGGGAGTTGGTGATGGACAAGGAAGCTTGGTGTGCTGCAATTCATGGGGTCACAAAGAGTCGGACACGACTGAGCAACTGAATTGAACTGAACGAGGTTGGTCATAACTTTCCTCCCAAGGAGTATGCATCTTTTTATTTCATGGCTACAATCACCATCTACAGTGATTTTGGAGCCAAAACAAATAAAGTCAGCCATTATTTCCACTGTTTCTGCAACTATTTGCCATGAAATGACGGGACTGGATGCCGTGATCTTCGTTTTCTGAATGTTGAGCTTTAAGCCAACTTTTTCACTCTCCTCTTTCACTTTCATCAAGAGGCTTTATAGTTCCTCTTCACTCTCTGCCATAAGGGTGGTGTCATCTGCATATCTGAGGTTATTTATATTTCTCCCAGCAATCTTGATTCCAGCTTGTGCTTCTTCCAGCCCAGCGTTTCTCATGATGTACTCTGCATATAATTTAAATAAGCAAGGTACAATATACAGCCTTGACATACTCCTTTACCTATTTGGAACCAGTCTGTTGTTCCATGTCCAGTTCTATCTGTTGCTTCCTGACCTGCATACAGGTTTCTCAAGAGGTAGATCAGGTGGTCTGGTATTCCCATCTCTTTCAGAATTTTGCACAGTTTATTGTGATCCACACAGTCAAAGGCTTTGGCATAGTCAATAAAGCAGAAATAGATGGTTTTCTGGAACTCTCTTGCTTTTTTGATGATCCAGCGGATGTTGGCAATTTGATCTCTGGTTCCTCTGCCTTTTCTAAAACCAGCTTGAACATCTGGAAGTATCAGATGTTGAACATCTTGAACATCAGATGTATTGCTGAAGCCTGACTTGGAGAATTTTGAGCATTACTTTACTAGCGTGTGAGATGAGTGCAATTGTGCGGTAGTTTGAGCATTCTTTGACATTGCCCTTCTTTGGGATTACTGACTTTTTCCAGTCCTGTGGCCACTGGTGTGTTTTCCAAATTTGCTGACATATTGAGTGCAGCACTTTCAGAGCATCATCTTTCAGGATTTGAGACTCAAGAAAGGGCTAGTGAGTTGCCCTGAGGCACAGATGCAGGAATAGCAGGTGGGGTAGGCCTTATGGCCATCAGTGTGTTCCTTTAAGAGGGAGGCTCATCGCTGGCAACTGGTGCTCAAGCGGGGCCCAGGGGAGGCCCCAGCGAGAGCCAGGAGCAGGGTTGGGCAACTGGGACCAAGAGGTCTGGCCAGAAGGATGTTTTCAGAGCAACAGAGGAAGCCAGGTCTGAAAGCGGGCGCCTGAGACCCCAGCCTGGCTGGATCCTGCTCAGAAGGAAGGATCTTAGCTCCTCTGGGCCAGACAGTGGCTGAGGTTTGGAGGTCAGTGACTTCTGTGTTTGCTCCGGGCGGTGTAGCTCCTACCTTGTGTGTTTCAGTTACTTTTGTAAGAACCCTCTAAGGTCGGTACCTTTATAATACTCAATCTCCAGAGGTGGGTGCTGACACCAGAGAAGAGGATCTCCCAGCATCACAGCAGAGCAGGATTCTCATCCAGTTCTGTTCCCCTAAAAGCTCACATTTCCCCCTGACCCTGACTGTTGGTAGAAGGTCACTAGTCGCTGAGTTAATGAATATAGGAGGTGTTGACCCTCTTTTTCCCTCCCTGGAATGCGGCCTTCCGAGGTTAGGCAGTCCTGGCCCCGTAGACAGGCAACCTGGGTGTAGTAGGTGTACAGTCAGATTGAGAGTTCACAGGGCTGCCCCACCTCAGCCAGGTGACCTTGGACAGCCCCCTCCCACTCCGAGCCTGGTCCACGTTTATTAATGAGGCTGCCGCTGCCAGCCCCCCTGGGCTGTTAGGAAGATGAGGGTTGCAGGGAAGGACAAGGGCTTAAAGAGGCTCAGGTCAGAAGAGGTCAGGGCTGGTTGCTGTTTTTAATTCCATCTCAGTTCAGGGCCAGTGGGAATTTGGAGAGACTGTGGATGTTGGTTGCTCTTCTTCTCCATTTTTCAAAATGCCAGCAGCGCTTACATTGTTTTCACAGTAAATAAGTCCCTTGAGCTTAAGCTGAACAGCACATGCTCAAAGGTGGTGTTTATGGAGGGGGTGGAGGCTGTTGCTAGGTTGTCAGAGGCCCCTTTGGGGCTCCCTTAGCCAAAGCCAGTGGGGACAGGGATGACTCTGCCCTACCTGGGGCTGGGGGATGGGGCAGCAGCCCCCCAGACGTGGAGTTAGTGGTCTTTGCAGATCAGAATGCAGCCCTAGAACTGGGAGATCCTGGGCAAGTCACTCCTCAACTTTCAAACTTCACTTGCAGGATGAAGCTGGGGGTTGTGGTGGGGAATAGGTGGTGGTGAGGAGTCCCCCTGAGAGGGGTGTTAGAGGTTATCTGATCCAGAACTATCAGATGCAGAAAGAGCCCCAGAGAAGGGAAGGCCTTGATCAAGACCTCTGAGGTAGGTCTCTGAGGTTCAATCCAGGTTGGTCTACGTCCAAATTCAGGTTTTTATGACCTGCCCTCCCCTGAAATGTCAGCCCTACCAAGACTGAACTGGTGGGTTGATTTGTTAGGGGAGTGTAATCTCCTCGGTTCTGTTTTGTCACAACAAAGATTTGAAGCGACGGACATAAAAGCCCTCGGCGCCCCACAGGTCTAAGACAGTCTGTGTTACAGTTCTTGGACGGATCAGTTTTATTTAGAAAATAAAGGAAAATACATCCTCGAGGCTTGAGGGCATGCCGACACAAAGACGTGAAGAGAAGAGAGAGAGAGATAGAGAAAGAGAAAGAGAGACAGAAAGCACACACACAGGAGAGAAAGACCCCCGGGCCTTCGGCTCCTCTTTTTATACATTTTTTCTCCTCCCCCTGGGCCTGCCCTATGTAAGCTGGGCCAGCCAGGAGTGCTGTTTGTTCCACCTGAGGTCCTCACTAGCGTCCTCGGACCTTCCTTTATTCTGTTTTTGCGGGCTTTTCCCTTGTCTTTTATCCACTGCCATTCTGGACTCCTTTTTCCTATTCTAACTACCTAACAGATTCATTCAGAGCTGGCTTTGTGCCAGGCCCTGTGCTGGGCATCAGGTAATCAGAGCCAGACCTTGCCCTTTGAGAGCCCCAGCTGGTGGGAGTGTGCGGGGAGGCTCTTAGGGAGGAAGAGGTCTGCTCCAAATTAGGAAGTGCTTAGGAAGGGCTCAGGAAGGCTCTGGGCTTCCCAGAGACTCAGCAGTAAAGAATCAGCTTGCAATGCAGGAGTTGCAGGAGACGCAAGTTCGATCCCTGGGTTGGGAAGATACCCTGGAGGCGGGCATGGCAACCCACTTCTGTATTCTTGCCTGGAGAATCTCATAAACACAGGAGCCTGGTGGGCTACAGTCCATAGGGTTGCAAAGAGTCGGACAGACTGAAGCGACATAGCATGCACGTAGGAAGGGTCTGCAGAGGAAATGCGGGAGCTGGGCCTTTAGCACTGAGTAAGAAGGAAATGGCAACCCACTCCAGTGTTCTTGCCTGGAGAATCCCAGGGATGGGGGAGCCTGGTGGGCTGCCGTCTATGGGGTCGCACAGAGTCGGACATGACTGAAGCGACTTAGCAGCAGTAGCAGCAGCAGCAGCAAGGGTTGCTCTGAGGATAGGTGGTAAATCAAGGCTGGAGGTGGAGGCCGGAAACCCTCTGCAGTGATGTGCATGCTAACACTTCAGTCATGTCTGACTCTTTGTGATCCCAAGGACTGTAGCCCACCACGCTCATCTGTCCATGGGATTCTCCAAGCAAGAGTACTGGAGTGAACTGCCATGCCCTCCTCTAGGGGATCTGCAGTGATAGGGACCTGCACATGCCAGTGGGGGTGGTGGGAGGGAGTGGGATGTAGGTTTGGGGACAAATCTGGGAAGAACCCTGATCCATGAGAACAAAGCTTGGCTGTTGCTGCTTGGACTCTACGGGAGTCACGGAGAAGTTGAGATGTGTGGGGAGCAGGGTAAGCTCAGGTGACCAGTGATCAGTTCAGTTCAGTTGTCTCTCAGTCGTGTCCAACTCTTTTTGACCCCATGGACTGAACCACACCAGGCTTCCCTGTCCTTCACCAACTCCTGGAGCTTGCTCAAACTCATGTCCATTGAGTCAGTGATGCCATCCAACCATCTCATCCTCTGTCATCCCCCTTCTCTTCCTACCTTCAATCTTTTCTAGCATCAGGGTCTTTTCCAGTGAGTCAGTTCTTCGAATCAGGTGGCCAAAGTATTGGAGCTTCAGCTTCAGCATCAATCCTTCCTATAAGTATTCAGGACTGATTTCCTTTAGGATTGACTGGTTTGATCTCCTGGACCAGTGGTAGCTCAGTTGATAAAGAATCTGCCCGCAATGCGGGAGACCCTAGTTCGATTCCTGGGCTGGGGAAGATCCCCTGGAGAAGGGAAAGGCTACCCACTCCAGTATTCTGGCCTGGAGAATTCCGTGGACAGTCCATGAGGTCGCAAAGAGTTGGACACTACTGAGACTTTCATTTCACTTCACTTCACCAGTGTGGTACCCAAGACATTCCAGGGTGAACTGGGCCACGTGAGTCCACAGCGCCACCTGGTGCTCATCTCCCTACTGCAGCTTGACCTTACTGGGTTTTATCTAACCAGGCAAAAGGCAGAGGACTCGGGGCTCCCAGGCAAACTTGTAGACCAGGACCAGTCTGGGAAACCCTGCCCCTTACCAAAACAGCCAGTCTTCATGGGCAAGAGCTCACATTCAGTGATGTGTCCTTTCAGGCCAGGGTCCCCATGTGTGCATAAGGAGACATGGGTCTCATGGTTCAACATGCCTGCAGGAATCCTCCTGCACCATCATGCCCCTCCTCACCTCCTGGCACACATCTGTGATGAGCATCTTATTCTTTTTTTTTTTTAATTTATTTATTTGGCTGTTCTGGGTCTTAGTTGAGGCACCCAGGATCTTTAGCTGTGGCATGTGGGATTTAGTTCTCTGACCAGTGATGGAACCTGGGCCCCCTGCACTGGGAGCAGGCCTCTTAGCCACTGAACCACCAGGAAAGTCCTGAGCATCTTACTCTTTCCTACTAGCTCCCTCAGGCTTTGGGGAAAATTGCTGGAATGACTTCTTCTTGGAATTTCCTTAGTCCAGCACCCCCACCCCCTCCTCCATGGTTCTCCTTCCACTTTGCTAGGGGCTTCAGATCTTCGCTACATGTTGGGTAGAGAACAAAGCCAGGGATGACACAGCATGTCTAACATGTACCTTTGAATCAACAGAAACATCTTGCAAGCATGTTCACAAAACGTTAACGTATCTTAGGATGATGGAATTTTAGATGACTTTTTTTTCGTCTTCATACTTTCATGGGTTGCTTACATCTTCTAAATATACGTAATCTTTATACTCATATGAAAGTGCTTAGTCGCTCAGTCGTGTCCGACTCTTTGTGACCCCATGGACTGGAGCCCGCCAGGTTCCTCTGTCCATGGGATTTCCCAGGCAAGAATACTGGAGTGGGCTGCCATTCCCTTCTCCAGGGGATCTTCCTGACCCAGGGATTGAAACTGTCTCCTGCAACTCCTGCATTGCAGGCAGATTCTTTACCGTCTCAGCCACCAGGGAAGTTCATATAACCCCAACTTTTTTCCTTTTGGAAAAAACAAAGAAATCTAAGCACATCCAAATGAAGCTGGAATAGTACATTAAAAGCTTACAGAAGCGGGCCATGTAGCTGACAGCAGCCCTCAGTCCTGGTAGCTCTTGCCTTTGCGTGTTTCACAGAGGCTGTTCCATTTTTCTTGACATTCTAAGCGACCAGGGGACAGGGACCAAACCAATCTCCAGGACTTCTTCACAGCTCCGGACACGGGAGAGGTACAGTTCCCTTCACCTCTTGGCTGACAGCTATACTATCCTCCTCCCTGATTTTCTGCTGCTCCTCTTGCCATCTGTCCACCCCAACTCCCCTGCCCCCAGTCTGTTCTCAACAGTGCAAACCAGTCACATCATTCTTTGACCTACTGGGCCAACCCACTCTCCAGCTTCAACATCTCCCACCACCCCCTCTGCTCAAGTTCCAACTGCTCCAGTCCCATTCAGTCCCTCCGACATTTTCTCACTTGCTGCTGCTCTCTCTGCCTGAAATGCTCTTCTCTCAGATCTGCATTTTGTCATTTAGTTCTCAGATTTGTTTACTGTTTGTATTTTGAAGTTAATTAAGCGTCTTAGTTGCCACACATAGGATCTTCTTTGTGGTGTGTAGGATCTAGTTCCCTGACCAGGGATAGAACCCAGCCCAGGGCAGTGAAAGCACCAAATCCTAAGAACTAGACCAATCAGGTAACTCCCTTGCCAGGTTCCCCTTAAGGACTTCTGACCCTAAAAATGCCAGCTCTTGGGAAGCAAATATGTCAGCTAAAGCCACCTGCCCTCTGTGTCTTCTAGAAAGACAAAAACTCTTTTTTTAACATTTTTAATTGAAGGATAATTGCTTTACAATATTGTGTTGGCTTCTGCCATACATCAACATCAATCAGCCATAGGTATACATATGTCCCCTCCCTCTTGAACCTCCCTCCCACCTCCTATCCCTTCTTGCTTAATTTTTAAGCCAGCACATTGGAAAGAGGCAGTGCCTCAATGATGATGTCTCAGCTGGGTGGTGGTGAGAACATGGGCTGGATTCAAGAGCTCAGCCACTTGCCACCTCTGCACCCACTTGCCCATCTGTAAAGTGGGACCAGTGCTCACATCTCACATCCATTGTGAGGGGAAGGTGCTTACTCCAAGTGACCTGACTGAACCTGCAAACACCCACCAAACTGATGTGTCTGGTCATATCAGGGGTCATTCAGAGAGCCATCCATCCAACCCAACACTTGTTCAGTAAGGTGATGGTAACAAGGTTGGGAGATCCCCAGGGCCACAAATCCAGCCTACAGCCAAACTGAAACCAGAAGTAGACACTTCTTGTGAGCTGAATGTCCTCTGAGGTCTCAGAAATTGGGCCCAGCAAACCAGGCTTCTGAGTCTTTCTCCACCCTCAACCACGAGGTGACCTTAGGCTAGTCGAATTCTCTATGGGCCTTCTCCACCTTTACAGTCTGGTAGTGAAAGTCATACATTCTTCTCTGCTCTCATCACTTTTTATCCACGAGGCATATAGCCAAGCGCGGGCAGCATGTCCAGACTCAGCAAAGCTAAGCTCAGAGGGAGACAGAAGCAGCAGCAGCCTGGAGTTGCTTCACGTTGGCTTCAGACTCAGACCCTCAAGCAGCACACAAATGCAGCAGGCAGAAGTGAGTTTATTGCATTAGAAAAAATACCAAAGAAAACCAGCAAACACCTCCATACTAGACACAATTATTAGCTTGACTTCAAGGGCGGAAAGGAATTTCCAAGTTACAAACTTTATTTCTGGGAGGGGGGGTGACAGTTCATCCCCTCTCCTCCTCCCTTGCCCCTTTAGACCCGTGGACCTTGATGGGGGCATCCCACTGTGAGACAATCACACACGCCTCCTCTCTCATTCCGCTTGCCTGTGCGTGCCCAGGTGGAGCTAGCTGGTCACAATGAGCAGGCTCCTGAGGTCCTGGGATACAGGGAAATGCGAGGATGGGGTTGGGGGTCCTAGCCTGAGCTTCCAGTGAGTGACGGCAGGACTGGGGTGGGGGAGGGAAGGTTTGCCTTCCTGCAGAGCTGAGGGGAAGGCTTACCGCTCCCTCCTCGTCCCTCAAAAGCCCTAAGGCACGGGCTTTGGCACAAATGGCTGTTGCGCATGAAGGGCAACTTTCCGTGAATCAAGGGACTCAAAGTCTCTCAGGGGAGCAGCTCAGGCTGACCTCGTGGTACAGCCCTGGGTCTGGAGGTGACTACTAGGAGGACAGAAATCAACTGAGCCCGGGTGTGGGGGAGGACAGAGAAGAGGAGGAGCTTGTGAGGCCCACCACGTTCTGGCCAGAGCACAGCGCCCTGGGCAGAGGGGTCTGGAGCAGGCGCCTGGGGGAGAGAGAGGGCTGGGCAAGGTGAGCTAAACAAGGAGAGCACCTGGCTATGCAGCAGAGCCGTGGCCTCTACCAGCACGCTGCCCTCCCAGGAGGAGCCCAGCCTGAAACGCGCTCTCCACAGCCCAGTTCTGCCAGTTGGTCCACACTGAATAGCAGCCCTGCTGGTTTCTGCTCTGACGGATGATTACCACGCACACTGGCCAATCAGTGGGTCTTGAGAAGGATTCAAGTGCTCACTGGTTTAGCTCCCAATCTTAAAAGTCACTTGATAGCATAGCTCATCATCCGGGATGCGCCCTGCTCAGGTCACAGGCAAACACTAAGGCAGAGGAGCACCTTTCCTCCAGCTGAGACCCTACGATGCCCGCTGCCATGACGACGGCAGAGATGGGAGATGAGGCCAGAGGTGAGCAGCGGCTCTTCAGAGAGGAAAGGCAGCTGCTGCGGGCCAGACCCCAGGAGAGAGAAGGTAATTCAAGTCTGAGAACTGGCAAGAGCCACGGCAGGAGGGGCCCATGGAGGCCAGGGCTGGGGCTCAGGCACCAGGGAGCTCTGAGTTCTCCACATCCACTCTCCCAACTTAAGGGAGGGGTCACAGGAAGCAAGAGAATCTGAAAGCCTCTCCAGGTTAGAGACTTCCAGATTGTTCCCTGCCTAGAAGCTCCTGGCCAACAGCCCTTTATGAAAATGCCCACTCATGCCCTCCATCTTGCTTCCTTCAAGTCAGAAGGACACCAGAAATAACATGTGCCTTCAAAACACATTTAGGATACTATAAAAATCCCTATCAGAAATAACTCTACATTTTCTTGCCACCTTGATTCTGCATTATTATGCTTTCTACATCAGGGACATCTTCCAAGAGCAGGGAATCATTTCCTCTTGGTCCCTAGCTGAATACTGCACGCTGGTCTGGGTGGGGTGGGTACAATGACTGTCAATAACCTACATTATTACTTGCAGACAAAAGGCCTGGGTCTCTGCCGCTCTAGACCTTCATTAACTGTGACAGGTCAGCTACACGGAGGGAGAGCAGACTGCAGACAGCAAGGCAGGCTCTCCTAGAGTGATGTCAGAGGACGGGCCATCAGTCTAGGTGGAAGGAGGCATGGCTTTATCCTGTTTCCTCTGGACTGGCACTTGCTGTTACTCTCCCTGCATCCTGAGGCTTTTGATTGCTCCAGTCCGGGCCCCCGGCCTTGCTGTGGGAGGGGAGTGAAGGTGAGAGAGATTGTGGCTAAAGAGTTCACTCAGGTTGGGTGAATGTCCCTGAAACCGGCCCCATGTGCACCAATCCTTTGGTTCATTTCATGGTGGTGAGTAACCACTTCCAGGTCACGGATAATGTGAAACTCACCTGGGTCCCACAGCAGGTGGCAACCTGGGTGGAGTATGGGCATTCTCTAGAGAGAGGTTCTGGGCTGGGGCTCCCCCAAACAGTGACTCTTGCTTAAACAAAGCCCCTCCCTTTCTCCAGTGGGGAGGACGCTTAGGAAGCAGCGTCAAAAGTGAACTCACAGACAAGAGAGCCTTAATAAATTAGTGTAATACTATTAGAAGGGATGGCATTTTGTTCTGTGTCTTAGCAGCTGTGTCCTACATGCAGCCTGATAATTTCCTTCCCTGGGAAATTTAAAAAGCCGTCCCCTGGTTGTTAGCTCTGATGTAAAATTATAAAATAGAAATCTGGTAGGGTTTGTTTTGTTTAAAAAGGAAAAGCCCTGGTGAGGCAGGGCGGTCCCATGCAGTCCGGTTAGCTCTGGCCGTTGGGTCGGCCCACTGGGCTCCCTCCGGGAGGCTGGATCGCAATGGAGTCCAGGAAGGGCCTCAGGGCCTGTCCGAAGGGCCTGTGGAGAGAAGAGACACGGGTGCTCGGGTGGGCTCGTGAAATGAGAAAGTCAGAAATGAGGATGGCACACAGGTGGACTTTGGGGGGACTGGGGTCTTCTGGGGGTATCGGCAGTGCTCAGGAAAAGTGACAGGTGCAGGCTGCCAGAAGGCGCTGATGCCACTGCCCAGTGTGCTCTCAGAGTAGCTTAGCTGGAAAAAAGACTGCAGATACTGTAATCTTAAGACACTTGCCAGGACTTCCCAGGTGGTCCAGTGGTTAGGACCCCGTTTCCAATGCAGAGGATGTGGGTTTGATCCCTGGTTGGGGAACTAAGATCCCACATGCTGTGTGGCACAGCCAAAAATAAAAAAAAAAAGAGACTTTCCAAGATTACTACAACATTAAATTGGGTTGCCCGCAAAATATCTCAGTTATTGGCTTTCTTTTTCTTCAGTGGCTGCTGCCATTTTTGAAAACCATCCCTGAATTCAAAGGAAGTGAAAAATTCTAAAGCATAAACAGAGAAAACCAAGAAATAGTAAGCCTAATTCAGACAAGTCCAGGAACTCCATGCACCAAATAACAACAGCGAGAACACTCCAGCTACTCAGGGCCCATAACCTAGATCCTGCCGTGGGGTTTAACACGCCCACTAAGGAGTAGGAAGGCAGGGCCAGGGACATGGGGCTCTCCTCAATGGCTGGACACTGACATCAGCCTTGTTTCCTGAGGGGTTCTGACCCAGGTGTGAAGGATAGCTCACCTTGCCAGCCTGCTAAACCTGTCAGGATCTCTGCTGGACAGGTCCTCAGTTCAGAGTAACTGAGTCAGAGTCAGGAAATGGGCCTGGTCCTGCAGCGGGCAGAGGCTGCCTGAACGCAAGGGGAGGGAGGGGCACGAGGGCACCGAGTGTGCATGTCCCCGGAAAGGACACTGCCTGGATGGTGGCCCACGAAGCTTGGACCACATCAGGGTTGGGGGGCTAGAGGGTGGTTTTGAAGAAAACATCTACTGAGGGCTGTCTGTGTGCTACGAGGTACGAGGTTGACTGGGAGGTTGTCTTTGAGGATGTCAAAGAGCTCAAGGTCCAAGGGAAGAAAGACTGACAGTTTCAAAACAAGTCCCCTGACTAATTCTCCGACTTACTCTGCTTGTCCATCTAAACTGCCTTTTAACCGGGCACTTCTGGGGAGTGGCAAGCTTCATGTGCAATGGGAAAGACAAATGCCAGGATTCTGTACAAACACTGGGGCCGGTGTCAAGTGGGTTTCTAAGTTCTGCAGTTGCCCTCAGGCCAGGGTAGAGTTGGTACAGGGTAGAGTAGGAGGGTGAAGGTAACACAGGTGAGCCTCCGAGGGCAGAAAGAATTGGTGGCCTTCCAAGGTAGAAGCTGCCATCATGACACCCTACCCAGCCTGGCAGGATTGGGCGGGGGGGGGGGGGGGGGGGGGGGGGGCAGTGATGGGGAAGGAGGCGGATGTGGGCCAGAGGAGAGACCTTGTCTGTGAGTGGGGATTTCAAAGGCAGAGGCAGAGACAGAGGCCACTTACGTGGAAAGAATTTCAGAGGGAAGGTCAGTGATGTAAGAAGGGATCTTCCGCCCGGTTAGGAACTGTGCCACTTCGTTGCTGAAGGTGTTACAGTTGTTCTCAAAGATGTTGTAGGCTTCACTTCTGTACATTGTGAGAAAGGTTTGGGACACAGATATGAGTCAGTAAGCGTGTACATGAAACAGAGATCAGGCAATGGGAGGGTGACCACAGCTGAATCTGAGGACAGGGAATTCCTTTCCTGCACTCCCAAGCAGAGCTTGGTTTGCCACTCTGGGTATTTAAAGGGAAGAATGAAATAAAAACATATGGCTCCTCCATTTCAGGAGAATCTTTGCATTCACAAAAGCCGAGCTCCGGGGTTAGAATTTTAACAGTTGAAACTGACTCAAGCTTCAGTAAGAGAAAACCTGCTCCAGTGTATTTCATCCCAACCTCTCTACAAACCCTGTTTCTGATTTTCAGGACAAAATACTTGGTTGAGAGCAGCATGTGCTGAAATAGCAGCAGCTGCTTTTAATCAGAAGGAATAAATAGCTCTTCCTTCCCTCAAAGTTTCAGCAGTAGGTGTGCTGGGATGGAACAGCGGCCTTGGAGGCAGTGCTGAGCTCTTTTTGTGGCACGGTAGCTCCTTTCCCATCCTAAGTAGTTCAGCAAATACTGGGCCAGACCTTGGGCTGAGTGCTCTGGGGGAAATGACCTGGTGGCTGCCATCTGGGGGCCAATTATCTAGTTGGGGAGACAGACACGACTACCGTCTCCCCTGTTCTCCACTCACCGGAACAGAGACTCCCCTAGGGAGGACAGGTACTCCAGAAAGATTTCTTCTGTGACTTCTGTGCTCCCAACATCAACCACAGAATCTGGGGGCCCAAGCAAAGTCCTTCCCTACAAGAGCCAACAGAAAGAAAGCCAGTAAGTCACTCCCTCTGCTGAATTTTTTCCCCTGCCATGGAAGACCACAAATGCTTTGCTCCAACAACTTCTAACTTTCAGAACACCTGGGGCAGAGGAAGACTTATTTCCTCTTTGTGTCAAGGCTACAACAGCTTAGAGGCTCCTGGAGACTGTCCGTGGCCGTGGGCTGACAACATGGCTGAGAAGTCGGGTGTCCGGTTTCTGGTGAGGCCCTGGGAAGCTGAGTCTTCTGCAGGTCGGCCTCCTGATACTGTCCACTCCTTCAATGGACAGACACAGAAACCCAGAACCTGCAGTCTCCCTTTGTTCCAGCAGGCCTAGTCACGAGGGCCGAGCAGGATGGCCAGAAACGGCTCACACCTGGCGGCCATCGTTCCATGCCCGTATTCATCATGGATGCAGCCAGCTTTTCATATGACACACTTGATCCCCCTGTAACACTGGGAAAACGTGAAGAACTGTGAAAAAGCTGGCAGATATTTCCACGATTCAGTTCCTTTTTGATCTGTGAGGCTAATTTAACAAGGTGATAGGGTTCCCCTGGCAAGGGAGTTACTGGCCCCTGAAAGGCCTACCAAAACCCCTCAGCCACGGGTTAACAGACTGGCGTAGCAGATGCAAGGAGAGACTGAGGCCCTGGGGGAACCAGCTGAGGGGAAAGCAATAGGATCAGTGGGGAGGAGAGGGCTGGGAATGGACTGGGGAGTGAGGGAGTGCACTTCAGAGCAGTGCTCCTTGAAAAGATCACAAATTCATGCAATAGCTCTTGAGCACCCACTGTGTGCCTGACAAGATTCGAGGGGAAAGTGTGGTGAGCAGATTACTGTAGTCAGAGATGCAAGAGACCAAAAGGTCACTATTTGACCCACTACTCTTCACTCGTATAACAAATATGTTATTGAGAACCTACTACATGCCAGGCCTCATGCAAAGCACTGGAGGTATGTGGACAAAACAGATGAGATTCTTGTCCACGTGGAGCTTACAGTCTAGCAATAAAGGCAAACCAATGTATAATTATGAGCTGTGATAAGGGTCTTGTTGGAAAAAGTACAGAATGCCATTAGTACATAAAACAGGGGACCTTCCCAGTCCAAAAGGTCAGAGAAGACTTGTCTAAGAAAGTGATAGTGAGCTCACCTTAAGGATGGAGAGAGTTAACCCAGTGAAGGATCAGGGACTGATGTCAGAGGACAGGTTTAAATGTCCAAGATGTTCAAGGAATGAGAAGGGGTGGTAAGGGTGGGGAAGGGCACAACCTGCAAAGGGGCTATCTAGAGAGAGGGAGCAAGCCCAGATCGGATGGGGCCTTGGAGGCTATGCTGAGCTTTCTGGTTTTTATTCTGAGAGCAGTGGGGAGAGTTCTGATTTAAGCAGGGGAATGCTATGATCAGAGTTGGGGTGTGAAAAGATTGCTTCGCCATCTGTACAGAGAACCGACTGAGAAGGAAGAGCGGATGCACTGCTATGGTCCAGGCTAGAAATGAGGGTGACTGGATTAAGGTGAAAACTCCGGAGAAGTGAGAAGAGATGAAGAGGGACAGACTGCTTTGAGATACACTTACAAGGTGGAACTGAATTGGGCTTAATGAAGGACTTGGTTATAGGAGGTGGGGGACCAGTAGAAGGGAGAAATAAAACATGACATCCCATTTATGAGTATCAAAATGAATGTTTTTTTGGTCTTTGCTTGAGTACCTCCTGGGACAACACTTAGATAGCTCAGACAGACATTTTCTGGGAAAGGACATGGGATTTGGAGTCAGAGAAGCCTGAGTTTTAGTACTAGTGCTGCAACCGGCTACGTAACTTTGGGCACCTCCCTCTCTCTGTCAGAGCCCTCATCAGCTTCACATTGACTGAGTTCACATCAGGAAAGAGGCACTGAGCTGGCCATGGTGACAGAAGAGCGAGACAGTCTCAAGCTTACAAGGAGCACACACCGGGCTCCCTGTGGAGACTCAGCAACAGCCCGTTTCACCATCACATGCCCAATGTGACAGAGGAACCACGAACGCCATGGGAGCAGACAGGGGGCAGCTGCCTGGCGGACCTGTGAAGGGTATTCTGGAACTGAGTCTTGAGGTCATCATGAAGAACTAGGCCACAGGGCTACCTACACTGGCTGGATGCCAGAACTACGGAGGACAGCAAGGTTCCTGGACTATGGGAACTCCCGGGAACCTGGGACCGTGGACGGGGTGGGGGCAGACACTCACTGGCGGACAGCTGGAGATGCCACCACTGCCGAAGAAGAACTCATCCTTGTGCACGACTATGGAGGTGTGCCTGCGACACAGAGAAGAGGGAGAATGAGCCAGATGGCTTATGGTCTGAGGAAAAGCAAACACCACCCTGCTGTAAGAGTGACTTCTGCCTCAGGACATGACTTACAAGGTCAACAGCTTTATAATCCTAACCAAACAAAGGTAAGATAAACATCATAGATCAGAGCTTCTCGGCACTGGCACTAGTGACATTTGGGGCCAGCTAATCCTCTGCTGTGGGGGCTGGCCTGCGCATTCTAGGTTTAGCAGATCCTGGTCTGTCCCCACTAGATGGCACTAGCATCCCTCGTGCCCTCTGTGGTGATAACTAAACATGTCTGCAGACACCGCCTACGTTCTCCTGGTGGCAGAAATGTCCCTTGTTGTGGATCACATGAGCAAAGGGGAGTCTTCAGAGTCACCCCAACATTAACTAAACAATACTGAAATAAAGCTCTGCAGACCAAGATGTGTTTTCAGACCTTTCATATGAGATCAGGTGTGTTCAGGGTGGTATGGCCATAGATTGTTCCCAGACTTTTCAAACTCACAGGAGTAGTTAACCTGGACCACGTTGATGGAAAGACCAGATGGTGTTCAGTGTGGACCTATTTCAAGTAAAGGTGCTCATATTACTTCTTGGTTCCGGTCAAACAAAGCAATGGTCATCTGGTCAACCAAAATGTCAGTAGGCTCTAGGATCCAGTCAGAATTCTGACCTACGGTTTCCTCAGAAATGGAACAGAGCCCAGCCATCATCCTGTGTC
Source organism: Bubalus bubalis (assembly GCF_019923935.1). Classification (NCBI taxonomy): domain Eukaryota; kingdom Metazoa; phylum Chordata; class Mammalia; order Artiodactyla; family Bovidae; genus Bubalus; species Bubalus bubalis. The sequence continues at coordinate 7,277,185 of NC_059160.1, read as the reverse complement.
TGACAGGGATGAGTCTGAGAGCCCAATGAAGTTGTGTTTTAAGACCCACGTGGGGTCCTCATGACTTCTGTAGTTAGAAACCTTGGTCGGGGTGGGCATACATCATTCCGCCTTTCCTTAGGACAGGTGAAATATCTGCGCCACCAATATTTTCAGCTGGATGAGTCTTCATTGTGGAGGGCGTCCTGTGCACTGCAGGATGTTTACAGCAGCAACCCTGGCCTCCGCCCATCCACCCTAAACGTCTCAACACGCTGCTAACTCCTGGCTGGGAACCACTGCATTAGAATGTGAAGGTTTGTGGCTTAGAGAGCTAAGTTTCAAACTGGAAGCCACAGACTGGAACCTGAAACGCATGATGTTGTTTGGTTTCATAAACCAGCCAATGTAAGGAGCCCCACCCAACTTACCAGATGCCTTCCAGTTGTTTCCCTGTGGAGAGAAAAAAAAAAAAAAAAAAAGAGAGATTTAGTCACTTGGGACTAGACTAACTTTTGCCTCCCAGCCAGAGCAAATTCAGATCAGAGGAACCCCTTATAAACCTCTTGGGGGAACTCTGATAAGGTCCTTAGGTTGTGACATGATATGTCGTGTTAAATAAGTTGAAAAATAATCAGAATCCTTAAGCAGAATTCAAGCAGAAACACTGGTATTGATGTACCCTTTTTTGTGTGTGTGTGCCAAGTCTTAGTTGCAGCATGTGGGATCTAGTGCCCTGACCAAGGATAGAATTCAGAGCCGCTGCATTGGGAGTGTGGAGTCTTAGCCACTGGACCCCAGGGAAGTCCCGATGTACCCAATTTTATGTCTGCTTTTCTTTCTCCATTAGGGTCAATTCAACTCTATCTTTTTAATTTCTGTCTCATCTACAGAGACAAAGTAAAACAAGAGTATAGAAAAGCTATTATCCACTTCTTCATTGAGCATGTGTGAGGTGAAATCCTCTAGAAAACAAGAATGAACTCTGAAGATGCCATCCATTTGACTAGCCAATGCACGTGTATTCTGTACCTCTATACCTCTATATGCCAGAAGTGATGAGAGATACGGAAATGCAAGTACGAAATGCAAGTCCTGCCTTTAAGGAGCCCAAAGTCAAATGGAAAAAGAGACATACGTAAGTAACACAGAATGCTGATCAGATCAGTTCAGTCGCTCAGTCGTGTCCGATTCTTTGCGACCCCATGAATCACAGCACGCCAGGCCTCCCTGTCCATCACCAACTCCCGGAGTTCACTAAGACTCACGTCCATCGAGTCAGTGATGCCATCCAGCCATCTCATCCTCTGTTGTCCCCTTCTCCTCTTTCCCCCAATCCCTCCCAGCATCAGAGTCTTTTCCAATGAGTCAATTCTTCGCATGAGGTGGCCAAAGTACTGGAGTTTCAGCTTTAGCATCATTCCTTCCAAAGAAATCCCAGGGCTGATCTCCTTCAGAATGGACTGGTTGGATCTCCTTGCAGTCCAAGGGACTCTCAAGAGTCTTCTCCAACACCACAGTTCAAAAGCATCAATTCTTCGGTGCTCAGCCTTTTTCACAGTCCAACTCTCACATCCATACATGACCATAGGAAAAACCATAGCCTTGACTAGATGAACCTTTGTTGGCAAAGTAATGTCTCTGCTTTTGAATATGCTATCTAGGTTGGTCATAACTTTCCTTCCAAGGAGTAAGTGTCTTTTAATTTCATGGCTGCAGTCACCATCTGTAGTGATTTTGGGGCCCAGAAAAAGAAAGTCTGACACTGTTTCCACTGTTTCCCCATCTATTTCCCATGAAGTGGTGGGACCAGATGCCATGATCTTCGTTTTCTGAATGTTGAGCTTTAACCCAACTTTTTCACTCTCCACTTTCACTCTCATCAAGAGGCTTTTTAGTTCCTCTTCACTTTCTGCCATAAGGGTAGTGTCATCTGCATATCTGAGGTTATTGATATTTCTCCCGGCAATCTTGATTCCAGCTTGTGTTTCTTCCAGTCCAGCGTTTCTCATGATGTACTCTGCATATAAGTTAAATAAGCAGGGTGACAATATACAGCCTTGACGAACTCCTTTTCCTATTTGGAACCAGTCTGTTGTTCCATGTCCAGTTCTAACTGTTGCTTCCTGACCTGCATACAAATTTCTCAAGAGGCAGATCAGGTGGTCTGGTATTCCCATCTCTTTCAGAATTTTCCACAGTTTATTGTGAATGCTGATAGGCTCCATAATAGAAGTAAACATAATAAAGGTAAAGTTCTGAACTACTTCAGAGCTGCAATGTAACCAGTGAACAAACAGGGAGAGGGGTGGACATTTCTGCCAGAGGGAACAGCATATGCAGACACAGAGCTATGAGAAAGACTAAGGCAGGGTACAGCAAAGGGTGCAGTGATGGCAGGAAGAGGACAAGTGGCAGGCCAGGGTGCGAGGAGAGAGCTAACCTGTGCGGAAGGCCGCCCCACACTGCAGGCCATGGGGGTGCGAGGCAGCACAGGGCCGCGACCAGACCCAGGTTTTCAAATGATAACTGTGTCTTCCAAGAGAGAACTGTAGGAACAGAAGATGTACTGGAGGGAAGAGAACTGAGAGACAATAGAGTGAGGAGGTCTGCGCAGTCAGCCATGGGAGATGCAGGAGTGCCGAGGATAAAGAGGAAGCACAGTGAAGGACACGAGAGCGAAATCGAACATCACTCACCCACCTCTGGTTATCATTTCAGGGTAACTGTTTACTGAGTGCTAAGCAAAGAGGAGAAGGGGACAACAGAGAATGAGATGGTTGGATGGCATCACTGACTCGATGGACCTGAGTCTGAGTGAACTCCGGGAGTTGGTGATGGACAGGGAGGCCTGGCGTGCTGTGATTCATGGGGTCGCAAAGAGTCGGACATGACTGAGCGACTGATCTGATCTGAAGCAAAGAGTGCTTACTTTTGCCTTCAATGCTTCGGTGTTTGCCCTGTGACTTTCTAAAGGATGAAACTAGGCCCTGTACAGAAGGGGAGCTGATATGATTACACTTTTTCCTCTGCCTAACCTGCACTATCTTGCCCCTTCAAGCAAACTTAAAACAGATAACCTTAGCCTAATTTTCTTTTTTTGGAAGAGACAAAAGAAACCATGGCTCCTCCATGACAACCTATTGATGATGAAGCATAGTGTCATTAAAAGCAGTTAAGAATATGGCATAGGACTTCCCTGCAGTCCAGGAGTTAAGACTCTGCCTTCCAATGCAGGAAGTACAGGTTGAATCCCTGGTTAGGGAGCTAAAATCCCACATACTTCGTGGCCAAAAAAAAACCATTAAAAATGCAAATAATATTGTAACAAATTAAAGACTTTAAAAACAGTCCATATTAAAAAAAAAAAAGAATATGGCATAAGTTCAGATCTGAGCTTTTCCCTTTGCTAGAGGTGGATCTTGGGCAAGTTTACTCAACCTGAGCTTCAGTTTCATCAATACAAAGTTGTAATCAGTAATGATTATTGGTGTAAAGCAGCACAGTGTGTGGGACAAAGAATTCTGATAAATGGAGATACTGGATATAATTTTTTAAAAAGATCAAAGAAATTCCACTTCAGGGTTGATAGGTAAGATCTAAGAACAGATTTCAGTATCCATCAGATTAGTCTGAAATCCTGTATTACATGTAATCATTTTACACTTTGCTGTTAGTGCTGTGAGGCTAAATGAAATAACAAAGGAAAATAAAATGTAGCAGAGTTCTTCTGCCTCTAGAGACCAGTCTGCTTTTCACTAGGAGACCGGCTGCTTTGACCACAAGGTCACAAATGGGACAGAGGGATTCTGGCCCAGGGTTTTGGGGACTGTGGGGCAGGCTCTGCCTTGATCCAAACCCAGCTGAAATTCCAGAGATGGATCAGAAACAGAAACGGATGCCAAAAGGAAGTGATAACCCATTTAGGACAGGCACTGAGTTGGATTCTTCATCTCTTCCAGCCGACTCTAGGAGACTCTAAAACACCACACTCTTCCTTTTACCGTGTGTAAAGTGGAGAGACTAACGCTGCCTTTTAAATCGAGCTGGTGTGCTCTTCTGGATGGACACATAAAAAGCAGCTTATTGTCTAAATGGCAGCAATCTGATGTTTATTTCCTTGGAGACATGCAATGATGCATGAAAACTAGACAGATAAGGGATCCTGCTTTCTCCTGGGTGATCCTGCTCTCATCTACTTTGGATAAGAACACTATACTTATAAGACAAGAAGTACAGTGTAGTAAAGAAGAACACAGGTTCTGAGAATTCCCTGGTGGTCTGATGGTTAGGACTCTGCACTTTCACTGCCCAGGGCCTGGGTTTGGTCCCTCGTTGGGGAACTAGGATCCTGCAAGCTGAATGGTATGGCTAATATTTTTTAAATTCACTAACTTTTAAAAGTCAGTGAATCAATGTTTATTAAGTGACTATTAAACTTCAGGTGATGTACTTGGCATTAAGGATACATCAGAATGCAAAGGAGACAAAAAAAAAAACTCCTTCAATGCATTCACAGGGTGTGGAGATAGGACAGTCAATAAATAATACTAATAAGCATAATAAACCACAGTAGGTTAACAATAATGAGTGATAAAAATAAGAGCAGGATAAGGGAGACTGGGCATTTCAGCGACGGCCAGGGTGGGCCTATTTGAGAAGGTGGCATTTAAGCAAAGGCCTGAAGGAGGCAAGGGAGGGAGCCATGCAGAGGCAGGACATGCTAGGTGTATCCGAGGGACCTTCAGGAGGCCAGTGTGGCTAGAGCGGGTGAGTGAGGAGAAAAGCAGGAGGTGAGCAGAAGTAATGGAGAAGCAGGTCACGTAGATCAACTTGGAGAAGTTGAGAACTTTTCTAAGCCTGAGCTGTTCAGCATGATAGTCACTGACCACAAGTGGCTTTTAAAATCAAAAGAACAAATTCAGTACCGCATTTCAAGCACTCTCAACAGCCACGTGTGGCTAGCAGTTAGCCATGGGACAGTGCAGATCTAGAACGTTTCCATCACTGCAGGAAGTTCTATTGGTTGGCACTGTGGGAACCTTGGTTTTCGATTCTGTTAGGGAACGAAAGGCATAGTAATAGCATCCAGCTCATAACATTTCCAAGATTAAGAGATGACACATGAAAGAGGCCCAGCACAGTGCCTGGCACATAATACGTGCCCCACAAAAAGAATACCTCTTTTTTCTTTTAGGCTTTACCATTTGATAGTTTTATGGCTGCTCACAGCACCTTGGTATAAAAACTACCTACTTATAGGTCTTTTCCCCTCGTTAGACTATAATGGTCTCAAGGACAAGGGCCACTGCTTATGCATCTTTGTGATTCTAGGGCTGAGCAAAGAACCTGGATCAGAGATATTACATGCACAGCTGTGGTGGTTGACACACGGTGCTAATGAGGCTAATGAGCCTCAATCTTGGCTGCCCTGGCTTGTTATTCAAATGACTTTGCAACCCTGGCATATTGCACCCTGCTTCTGCCTTCTCAGATGCCCACGCTCAATGACCCAGGAAGACAGGTGGCAGGTCCAGATGCACTGGTTCAAACCCAGTCCTACTAAAATAATGGGTTTTTGGAGTGAGGCCTCGGAAGACCTTCCTGCCACTGAGTTTTACACCTGAAAAACAATGCAAAGTTGTGGGAAACAAGTCCTACTTCATTCTCCTTGATATTCTCTGTACTGATCATTGAACTTATTTGTAAGCTGGACATTATGCATGCGTGCGTGCCAATCCTGTGGACTATAGCGTGCCAGGCTCCTCTGTCCATGGGCTTCTCCAGGCTAGAATACTGGGGTGCGACAGCCATGCCGTCTTCCAGGGGATCTTTCCAACACAAGGATCGAACTCACATCTCCTGCGGCTCCTGCAGGGTAGGCAGATTCTGTGCGCTGAGGCACCGGAGAAGCCCCAACCTGGACATTATACTTCCTCTTTATTCAACCACATCAAGGTATGCTTAAGATCCCATCCACCCATAGAATGGTGATAGAAACTACAGAAAAAAAGATCCTCTTATTTATCCTTCTGTCATTTATCAATCCATCTACCAAACACCTAGAAACAACTTAAAATGGATTGAGTGGATTCACATCCTTTCTTAAAGTGCTTCATAGTTATCCTTATTCTCACATCTTTACATAGTAGAGTGGGACAAATATTTATTAACATCATTTCAAACCGGTAAATAAAACCCATGATTTGTCCAGTGTAAAGAGAAAAAATAAAAGGGGGGGTATGACCATGTACTTGTTAGAGCAGCTCAGGTAGAAATATAACGTTAGCTGCCCTGTAAATGTAACATTAGCTTGTCCTCATGGGGCTCTCATGAGGACAAGAACCAGGGTCATGGCCTCCTCTGGGGGTGACCAGCATTGTAAAGTGGCACTGGAGTGATTTTTAAATTTTTTAGTTCAGACTGAGACACAGTAGGTGAGTAGGTGGTGAGGGTTTGAGACTGAATCAGGGCACAAGGCCATTGGGGGATGTGAATTAGGCTCAGTGGCTATAAGCACATTACAGAAAAGCAGACTGTTTTCCCACTAGGACTTCCTCAGCAAGCTGCAGAGTGCATGGGTCAGATGGCAGCATGTCTCTAAGCTTGCTGGCACACCCATTGCATTGATTTGGAAGCCTGTGAGGTATGCACATGAAAACAAATGGAAGCTGTGGATATTAGCCCTGTTTTTCATCATAAACAACAAAGAATGTAGACTGAGGTCCTGATTATAAGAGTAAAGTCAGTATATAAAAGCCAAGGAGAAAATACTCCATCTACCTCCCTCGCCAATTAAGGTAGTGGAGATTGTGTGTATAGACACACAAGTTGGCAATGGGACATGCTCACCTTGTATACTGCTGGTGCTAAATAAATGTCTACTAATAAGCAAAAAGCGGGTGGCAGGGATGGGACTCCAGGGGCAGGCGGCATTAGCTCATGGGTGAAAACTGAAAGTAGCCCAGGCTCACCTTGGGCTTCTCTAGTAGCTCAGTCGGTAAAGAGTCTGACTGCAATACAGGAGACCTGGGTTCAACCCCTGGGTCGTGAAGATCCCCTGGAGAAGGAAATGGCAACCCACTCCAGTACTCTTGCCTGGAGAATCCCCAGGACAGAGGAGCCTGGCAGGCTACAGTCCATGCAAGAGTTGGACATGACTGAGCAATTGAGCACACTAGCTTACCTCCTAGGTGTCTCTCCACAGGGACAAAGAGCTCTTAACTGGAAATGTTTTAATCTGATTTTCCAGATTACCAGCAATGTGAAGGGGTTAACTTAAAAAAAAAATCAGCTTATTCTCTAGATGGTGGTTTAGTCACTAAGTTGTGTCTGACTCTTGGGACCCCATGGACTGTAGCCTGCCAGGCACCTCTGTTCATAGGATTCTCCAGGCAAGAATACTGGAGTGGGTTGCCATTTCTTTCTCCAGGGGATCTTCCCGACCCAGGGATTGAACCCTGGTCTCCTGCATTGCAGGTACATTCTTTACTGACTGAGCTACGAGGGCTTCCCTGGTGCCTCAGCTGGTAAAGAATGAGGTGCCTATAATGCGGGAGACCTGGGTTCGATTCCTGGGTTGGGAAGATTCCCCTGAAAAAGGAAATGGCAACCTACTCCAGTCTTCTGGCCAGGAGAATTCCATGGACTGTATAGTCCACGGGGTTGCAAAGAGCCGGACATGATTGAGCGACTTTCACTATTCTCTAGAACCACTAGGTAAATGTTGAATCTATGTGGGAAAAGGTAAAAAGAAACATTTGTGTATCATAAGTGGACCTCTGGACCTATTTTGAAAAAAAAAAAATGCTTATTAGCAGGGGGCTTGCCCCTCCTTAAGACAGGGAAAGTTCATCACAAAATCAAAATGCAAAACACTGTTAAAAACTGAGAGGTATTTTAATCCTCAAAAAAGGATAGATTTAAAACTACTTAATACTTTAGCTCTAGGAGCCAGTACAGGATTCTTTCTCAGGATAAAAATAACTAATTTGTGAGTTCTTTTCTTTCAGTACTGAGTGGGTTCCCTCTAATCACTGCTTGGTGTTATGAGTCAGGCCTTATAGCACTGCTTTGAGATAAATCTGCAACATGCTTCACTTACTCAGTTTGTATGATATTTACTGAATTCCAGGGCTTCCCAGGTGGTGCCAGTGATAATCTGCCTGCCAATGCAGGAGACAAGAGGGTTCGATCCCTAAGTGGGGAAGATCCCCTGGAGAAGGAAATGGCAACCCACTCCAGTATTCTTGCCTGGGAAATCCCATGGACAGAAGAGCCTGGCGGGCTACAGTCCATAGGGTCACAAAGAGTTGGACACAACTAAAGCGACTTAGCACTCATGCACAATCAGGGATTCTTGTCCCCAGTGGAGCTTCTAGTCCAGGTGGGGCTGGGGGAGTGGACATAGATGAGAAAACATGCAATTATAAGAGAATAAATCCTATTAGAGGAGATCACAGGATATTATCCCTACTTTATAGAGACACAGGACCAAGATTTGAGGGGCAGGGGGATAGGGAAGGCTTCCTGGAGGAAGTAACACTTCATTTGAGACCTCAAAGATAAGCAGAAGTTATCCAGGCTAAGAGATGGGGAGAGAAACTATCCCTGGCAGAGGGCACAGCCTTTGAAAAGCCTGGAGGTGAAAAAGAAATGAACAGTTCAGTTCTGTTAAGATGCACAACCATCTTTTCAGACCCTGGGGTTCTGTTAAGACAATTAAGCCATGATGCCTTGAGGATCTACTGGGAAAAACAGTTACTCAGATCATTTTCCCCAGGGCTTAGTTCTCCAGTAGAACCCAGTTGAGAAAGTCTTAAGTAGAGACTGTTCAGGATGTGGGGACAGGTGAAGGTAGAGAGAAAAGCAGAAGGATCATGAAAGGCCTAGTAAGTCACATTCATTTTTTCATTTTGCCATTAAGAAAAGGCAGTTATTACTAAATTAACTCATTGGATGGATATAAAACAACACACACAATGAAGAATAAAAATCTAAAACAAAGCACAATAGATGGCATTAAAACATTAAATAAATCCCCTCAGATTTAAATACATTCTGTCTAATCTTTAAGCCTGAGCTTGTCTCTGAGTAAATATAGTCAATATTTACTGACCACCAGCTCTGAATGGCCGCTAGGGAACACGCAGGGGAGACAGTGTCCCTGCCTTTCAGGAGCTCAGGGTTCTTGCTGAAGTCTTTCTGACACATCCAGCCCACAATGGCCTGTCCTGTCTTTCAAGGCCTAAAATAATTGTTTTACCACTCACTTCTTTTTGGCATCTAATCCTAATCTCTTTTGGGTTGTTATCTAATGTGGTATATGTACAACATTATTTTTAACTAAATAAACTCCTCAAGGACAGAGTCTTGGACACTCAAGGACAGTGTTTTATTTTCTTAATATTTGTACTATAGAATTAAGCAAGAAACTGAGCAGTGTAAAATCTCAAATATTCATTAGATTGCATTCTGCTGGGAATATATATTTATATATATTCTATATGCCTAAGTCTTTAAATCTGAGAACAACTTTGAGACAGGCTTGTAAAGAGAAAATAAATGTGATCTTGGAACATGTATATGCATACAAAACTTCAGATCGGAAAACAATCAACAAATACAAGAATCCCTTAGCACAATTAAATAAATACATAAACCTCCACACTTATTTTTACGTACTTTAGCACAAAAAGAGGTCAAGGAATTTAAAGAGCAGCCAAAATTATTAAAAGGACAAACTGAAGGACAATCATAATAGCTAATTATCTTAGGCAAATAGTGACCATGAAAAAAAAGTACAATCAGGCCATCTGCTCGATTAGAAAGGTAACGATATTTCTGGGATCATGTTCATGTTGAGTGGAACAGGAGCAGCTTCATGAGAAGCAATTCTAGAAGACTGAAAAGGGGACAGGGTAAAACTGTGGAGTCCACACTGTTTCAGGGGAGAACGGAATTACACTGGGCTTTATCTGGTCTGGTCATGAATGTACTAGACTAGATGGGGTCTCATAATGAGGAACTGTCACAAGAGTACAACAACTAAATTAAAGAGCCAGGCCACCCCACCGTAAAAATAGATTAAGAGGGCACTGCTGACGAGGTCACACTAGTTCGGGACAATGAAGGCCAGGAGGGATGGTCATAAATCTGTGATCATGATTGGCACACACATTGAACTCAGCTATTTTCCTCATCCAGATTTGAAACACCTGGCCAAAAAATGCCTTTATAAACTTGAATGAGGTACCTACTTTACATCAGTTATAAAGGAACAGATTACACAGGAAAGGTGGTACAGCAAAATAACTGAGAACATGAGCTGTGGGAGTCAAGACTGCCTGTGTTCACAACCCAGCTCTGCTACTTACCAGATGTGACCTGGGGACAAATTTCTTAATGCCCTTTATCTCAGGAATCTCAACTAAAAAATGGAGGTAATAACAGGACGTTTCTCACAAAATTGTGGTGAAGAATGTAACATATGAAAATGCTCAGGAAACAGAAGGGTCTGGCACATGGCAAGCAGTCAGTAAGTTCTAGCTATTAATATGCTTCTAGAATTCATAAAAAAATCAGGAAAAAACCTGATTTTTTAAACATTCAAATACATTAATATTTAGGAACGGGAAATCAATGGATGGCTACTCACAGAATTGGGACACACTCAACTTTAAGGTTAGTGATGTTTGGATGGGATGAACCAGTAAAGCAATGCCCATTTTCCATGTTTTTAACTCTAGAAAGTAACAATTATCAGCTCTGATAACCCTTTTTTCATTACTTTTACGAAAGGTAGAGAAGCAATATGAGAAAAGGGGATAGAGAAGAGAGAATTAAATTTGCAGGCAAAGTAGTGTTCTCAGAAATACCACTGCAATCAAAGGTGCCCAACTGATGAAGTTCCAATTTGGCTGAGGCCTTCTAGGATTTCACATCTATTAAAAAAGCCTTCAGATGGCATGGGAAGGAGTCCCAGTATTCCATCTTCAGTTAAGGCACTTTCTTCTTCACCCACTGAACTCCACAAAGGTCTTCTTCCAGTGCCAGGTGAGGCTCTTTTTGCGTAAGGGCCTTGGCAGGTTAATTCCCCTTCTGCCTGGAACCCTGTAACTACCTCACCACCCACCTTATGACTACTTCTTCATCCTTAAATTTCCAACTTAGAAGCCACTACTCCTGATTCTCTCATTTAAAATTGGTCTCTCTTCATATTTTTTGTCTCAGCACCTAGTTGGCTTCCTGCACAGCCTAATACTTTTCACAATTTGTAATTATTTCATATGCTTATTTATTTTTTACTGTCGTCCCCACTAAATAGCTCCATGATGGCAGAGAACATCTTTATTCATCACATCATCTTCACTTAACCTTGACATTGACTAGCATATAGTAGGCACTCAATATGTTGAATGAATTATGAACCAGTGGCCCTAAGGCCCCTTTCAGCTAAAATCAATAACTATTAGATAATAGAACAAAAAATATCCAGTGTAAAGGTGGAGGCTTTTATGGATGGGCCTAGGAAGTATCGAAGTGACACCTCACTATGATCAAGCTAACTAAATGGCTCCATTCCAAGAGGTTTAGTCAGAACTTGACTGATGTAATATACTAGTGACTGTCACCTTCCTCAAACAGTGACTCTGTTAAGTTTTGCTTTCAGATTTGCCTTACTCATTTTAACAACTGGAGAACTAGGCCCAAACTTCTAAACATGGATTGGCTACGTAAGAATTATCTGAGGAGCTTATTAAAAAGACAGGTTTCTGGACCAAAACTCCAAAAGATTCTTATTTAGTACTTGTGTAATAAGGCTCTAGAATCCATATATTTAAAACTTTGTGGGAATTCCCTGGCAGTCCAGTGGTTAGGGCTCTGTGCTTTTACTGCGAAGGAAGAGGGGTTCAATCCCTGGTTGCCAAACTAAGATCCAGCAAATCAGTGTGGCCAAAAACAATGCTTATTTTGCAATATATGTATAGTACACAATTCAAAAGATACAAAAGAGTTTACAGCAAAATCTCCCTTTAATTCCTGTCTCCCAGCCTCAGGTTTCCCTTTTCATAAGCTAACACTGTTAGCAATTTTCTTATTTCTCCAGATAACTATTTGCCTAAACAACAAGTATCCTTTGCTTCAAACACCCAACTGCATATAGAAAGAACTATTTCAGTTTCACTTTTTATATTCCCATTTAACAATATATGCTGGAAAGGAAGGTATCTGTATTTTTAACAAGGATCCTAGTGATTTCTGATGGAAAGCCAAACAGGAATCACTCATTGGCCCAGAGTTAAGTGATTTAAGTTCACTCCACTAAAACATGTTAGAAACTCAAGGACACACAAACTCAAAGGTAGCCTTACTTACTTGACCTCTCCCCTCTTGTCTCATGGACACGAATGAAAACATTCTCTAATATCTCCACAGAAGTCAAGAAAAACTAGCCATTCACATGGATGCTCCCAAACTGTTCAGTTTTCAATTCCCATAATCCTTTCCTGCCCAACAGCACCTGAAATCACAAACCGGACTATTCCTAGTTACACAAACCATTTTGGTATTTGGGTTATAAAAGAGGATTGGTCTCCGCTAAACTGGGACTGGTTTTCTCTCCTGGTAGTTAAGTAGTTTAATGGAGCACAACCGAAAATACTTCCTTCACCAATCATTACTGACCCAACAGCACCCAATCCTCCAATTGCTTTCTCACCATGTGGGCAAAAGCAATTAACTTAGAAACTGTCGAGACGAAGTCAGGCCGAACTCGGTGAATTCTCGAGTTCGGAAGCCGGGAGACCCCGACTTTATTCTCTCTGGGGGCGACTGGCGGGGCACCTGTGCAACACGCTCTAGCCTTCTCTCCCCACCTATCCCAGAGACTGCAGGAAGAGTTTCCCTTTGGCGCGGGGCGAAAACTCTCCTCCGCAGTGTCCCTTTCACCACGCGGGGCACTGCGCGGAAAGGCACCTCGTCTCCCCTCCGAGGAAGGAGGAGTGTAAGGGGGCTCCATGAGCGAGTCAGGACACCCACCGGGACTCAGCGCCGGCTTACCCCTCCTCCGAGCTGGAGGGGCTCTGAAGGGCTTGGGGAGGGCGTGACTCCTCCCCCCTCCCCTTCCTGGGATTCAAACGTGATGACTGCAAAGGGGGGCTTAGGGGGCCCCCATCTCAGACGCACACCTTCTCTCCTCGGGCGTTTCTCCATCCTCTGGGCCTTCCCTTGAGTCGTGACCCAGGCCTGCCCCCCTCGGCCGGCCGTCCCGGAGCCCTCTTGCCCGGTTCCCGCCCGCTCCCCACAGCCCCCCTCACCCAACATGATGGGGCTGAGCCGCCGGGCCAGGCCCTTGGACAGGTCGTACACGTAGAGCTTCACCGGATAGAGATTCGGCGGCTCCATCGGGACCCGTGGCGGCGGCGGCCACGAAGTCCCTCAGGCACCCGGCAGCGGCTTGGACCTTCCCGTACCCGACGGGGGAGGGGAGTGGACGGAACAGGAGACCGAGCCCCGGCCCGGCCTGAGGGGCAGGGAGAGGCCGCCCTGGGCTGCTTGCGCCCCAGCACCCGCCACCTGCAACGACTACTGTGAGGTGACAGAGCGGGGACGGCACTGTCCGTGCGAAAGACAGCGCGGGGGCGGGGACGCACTTTCGCGCATGTGCGTAGTGTCCTTACGGATGACGAGGGGCGGGGTTTGGCGGGCGGGGGCGGGGCTTCGCAGAAGGCGTGGTGGTAGTTCGGGTCCGGTGTGGAAAGCGCCTTATGGGAGTGCGCGTGTTTGCTGGACAGGAACGGGGCGCGCTGTGCGCGATGACGTAAGCGGCGTTGATTGGGTGCAAGAACAGGAGCTTGCGCGTGCTCGGCGCCCCGCCTTCCGCCCAAAATAGTATTTTCCTTGAGGTCAAGGTAGGCGGGAAGGGGCTGTTCTCTTTTGTTTGTTGCTTTCTAGTCAGGGCTGATTTCATTCTGCTTTGCCTGTTCAGTCTTGCGAGTCCCCCGTAGCCTCGCCGTGGGGCGGTGTCAGCCAGAAGTGTGCAGACCCGAGGGAGTGGAGGAGACAGCCTCTGATCTTCGTTTCTTCCTCCGGGGAGAAGGCGGCACCTGGCCTTGGAGGGCAGCTTCGTTTGAGACCTCAGTGGGCATAGCTGGCTGAGGAGTTGGGGGCGGGATGAGGATAAGTGGGTCTGCTAAAAGATGGAGTACCCTGGACTGGGAATCTCCAGTCCAGATGATGCCGGAGGCGGGACTGGACCACTACGTCAGGCTACCCAAGCACACCCATTAGAGGCGTTATCCCGGGCCACCCCCCCTGAATCGTCCTTAAGGGATATAGCTCAGGAGAGGCTGCTTCAGGAATGGTCCCCATGCCCGTTTACCTTTGCATCTCAATTACCAAGCACTCCAGGCAGCAGGATCCAGCATCCCCATTTCTCACAAGTAACCTGTAGCCTTTAGGACAGATCTCAAAGGAGCCTAGGAGTGGATAACTTTTAGGTTTAAATTTACTTTGTTACTGATCTTCGCTTTCTTTCACCTAGTGAGCAGTAACAACATGTCAGGGTGGGAGTCTTACTACAAAAATGAGGGTGATGAGGAAGAAGAACAAGAAGAGGGCCTTGAAGCAGGTGGTAAGTGACTTTCATTAACACGTACCATTCTGTGTGTGTGAAAGACTTTCCCTGCCTATCTCTGCTGGATGACCCTTGTTGCCTCCTGGCCCACCCTTCTTTCCCCAGAGAATCTCCAGTACTTTCCTCCCTTTGAACTTTGCAGAGCTGCTCTGAAAGTGAAAATGAAAGTTGCTCAGTCATGTCTGACTCTTTGCGACCCCCATGGACTATACAGTCCATGGAATTCTCCAGGCCAGAATACCGGAGCAAGTAGCCGTTCCCTTCTTCAGGGGGTCTTCCCAACCCAGGGATCGAACCCAGGTCTCTCAGATTGCAGGCCGATTCTTTACCAGCTGAGCCACCAGGGAAGCCCTAGGCACTTTTATTCGGGTCCTACTCTAGTCTATGGTACATTCCTTGTCTTAAACTTTTGCCGAGCACTGATAGATTGAGCTCCAATAAATTACATCGAAACATTGGTATTAAGGGTCACCTTAGGTGGCTCAGGTAAGACCTTTCCTCACCCAGGAAAGTAATTTTTCTCATTCTTGGGCCTCAGTGCAAAAATGCTTTCACCCTACAATAACTGCAGCAACCAAAGAGTAAATGTTAGCAACACAGATACAAGAGCATTCCCTCACCTTGCTGCTGCTGCTGCTAAGTCACTTCAGTCGTGTCCGACTCTGTGCGACCCCGTAGATGCCAGCTCGCCAGGCTCCCCCGTTCCTGGGATTCTCCAGGCAAGAACACTTTAGCCTAGTGTTTTGGGAATATGTGTTCAGGCAACACAGTAACACATAGGCCAAAGGAAAAGAAACAAGGGTTGCAGGTCTGTTGTTCAGTTAATAAGTTGCATCCAACTCTTTGCGACCCCGTGGACTACAGTATGCCAGGCTCCCCTGATCTTCATTGCCTCTCAGAGTTTGCTCAGATTCATGTCCACTGGGGCAGTATGCTATCTAACCATCTCATCCTCTGCTGCCCCCTTCTCCTTTTGCCTTCAGTCTTTCCCAGTGTCAGGATCTTTTCCAGTGAGTTGGCTTTTTGCATCAGGTGGTCAAAGTATTGGAGCTTCAGCATCAGTCCTTCCAATGAATATTCAGGGTTGATTTCTTTTAGGAAATCATGTACTCTACATCCTGGTTAATTTAAGTCCTGGGTAGAAAATTGTAAAGTATTTTTATTAAAAGTGAGAAATAAAAGAAATATAAAAATGAAAGATCTGTAATCTACATAATCTGTCACCCTTACACAGCCGTTACTAGCATTTTGGCAGTTAGCATATTTACTTCCTGTATCTTTCAGACTATGTATTTCCTAAGTATATATAGTCTGTTTTTGTTTGTATCTGATTTTTATATAATTGTAATTATAGTGCTTATATTTTTTCCTTTTTAATTTATACTTTCAAAATTTATGTTTTTCAAAAAGAATTTTAAACATAACTTTGTGTGCCTTTTTTCTTTACTGTACTATAGATATATCTTTCCATGTAACTGCAAATATACCCTCTATGACTCATTTTAAATGTGTTGTGATTTTTTTCAGTTTACCTTCCTTTGGACATTTTAGTTTTCAGTTTCTTACTTTAATAAACATTGTGGAAACATTGCATTGTGGAAATTTTTGCATAGGGTTTTTCCATATCGTATTTTCTTAATATAGATTCCTAAGAAGTAGAATTCATTGGCTCAAGGTAGAATTTTTCTTTAAGGTTCTTGACACGTATTACTATATTGCTTTAGCAAAAATGGGAAAATAAATTTATTGCATTAGGAAACAGCATAGTCAAAAGGGAGACAACCAGATATTATATGTCTTTTTATGAAAAACTCAACATCACCTATAATGTAATTATGCCAGAAAAAAAGAAAGAAAGAAACCCAAATCCGATGAAGTCTCTATAGGTCCTTTGTGGAAAAGACAGAACTATGTTAATCTATATCAAAAGAATGTAGTCAAGCAAAATCCAGAAGGTGGAAAACTATATGACATAATATCTAGGTTCTTTGGCAAATAAATTATAAGAGACAAAAGACAGAGGGGCTGTCCATGGATTAAGAGGCTTTAAAAACTGGTGTTTTTTTTTTTTTTAAGTCAAAACCAGTGTGTAGGAATGTTGGCTTGGATGATTAAACTATAAAGAAAAATAATGAAAAATGATTACCAAAGTCAGGATGGTGATTACTCTTGGGAGGAAGATGGGTGTTAAAATTGGAAGGGGACCTGGAGAGGGCTTCAGGGGTGACTGGCAAGATTCAATTTCCTGATGTGGTGTTGATTTTAAGAATGTTTGCCTTTTTTTTTTTGGTTGCATTGCGTGAGCATGGCTTGCCAAATCTTAGTTCTCTGGCCAGGGATTGAACCCGTGTCTTCAGCAGTGAAAGCATGGAGTCCTAAGCACTGGACCACAAAGGAATTCCCTAGGGATGTTCATCTTATAATAATTCATCAGGTTATAGTTTTGCTTAATGGGCTTTTTTTCTATTTTTTTATATGAATAATAAACATGATAAATGTGAAACAACCTCAAATATTTCCTTCAAATTTTTTTCCCCCCATAGGAGATTATTCATATTCAGGAAGAGATAGTTTGATTTTCTTGGTTGATGCTTCCAGGGCCATGTTTGAATCTCAGGATGAAGATGAGTTGACTCCTTTTGACATGAGCATCCAGGTGAGACTACCTTTTCATTAAATTAAACAAACAAAAAAGTATTAACACCCCTTTAAAAAATGTGCACTCTTAGAAAAGTTTGTTTGGATTGATAAATGGTGGTTAGTCTCCTAGGATGGCTACCTATACTTGCAGCTGGAAAAGAGTACCAAGAGTTGGAGAGCAGGCCCATTTTATTTTGGGTTTGAACTTCTGACCCTGGGAATACATTGTTCCCACCTTCTGTGTTAGCTCTGGTAGTAGAAGTGGGCTCCTTTTTCTCTAGAGATCTTTGTGTAAAGGAAGGAAACAACTTCCAACAGTTATGCTGTGAGATAAGTCCTTTTGTAAGTAATTATGTGAAATCTGAGATTTACTTGTGATTGCGGAAGATTATTACAACAAGAGGACAAACAACCTAATTTTTATTTATTCATTTTATTTTGGTCGTGCTGGATCTTCATTGCTGCACGCAGGCTTTCTGTAGTTGCAGCGAGGCGGGGCTCCTCTCTATTTACCTTGCGAGGGCTTCTCACTGCGGGGGCTTCTCGTTGCCGCACATGGGCTCTAGGTCATGCAGGCTCAGTAGTTAGGGTACGCTGGCTTAGGCGATCCTCGGGATGTGGGATCTTCCTCCACCAGGAACTGGACTCGTGTTACCTGCATTGGTAGGAGGAGTCTTCTCTTTGTTTGCTTAATATTTATTTATTCACTAGGCTGCGTTGGTCTTAGTTGCAGCACTCGAGCTCTCTAGTTGTGCACATGAACTTAGTTGCTCCCTGGCATGTGGGGTCTTAGTTCCCTTACCAGGGATGGAACCCATGTCCTTTGTATTGCAAGGCAAATTCTTAACTACTGGACCACCAGGGAAGTCCCTGGCAGGAGGATTCTTATCCACTGTACCACCAGGGAAGCCCTGGACAACCTAATTTAGAAATGAGCACAAGACTTGAATATACATTTCTTTAAAGATGTTCAAATGTCCAAAAGCACATGAAAAGATGCTCGACATCTTTAGGCATTAGAGAAGTGCAAACCAAAACCAAAATGAGGTATCATACCCACTAGAACTGGTATAATTGAAAAAAAAAAAGAGCAATAGGAAGTGTTGGCGAGGATGTGGAGAAATTGGAACCCTCATACGTTGCAGGTGGGAATATGAAATGGATCAGCTGCTGTGGAAAACAGTTTGGCAGCTCCTCAGAAGCTTAAACATAGACTTATTATTTGACCCAGGAGTTCCCCTCCTGGGTATTTACCCAATTAAATAAAAAACAGCTTCTCAAATCCTGATTCTGCCACTTACCAACTGTATGATATTAAGAGAGTTGCTAAAGCTCTTATATGTTTTCTCATCTGTAAAATGGAAATAATAATAGTACTGCTGTGTCAGATTATCAGAATTAAATATTTTCATTTTTTAGATTGAGATGTAATTCACATAACAAAATTAGGAAGTAATTTCATAACCATTTTGAAGTATACAATTTTAAGGTATTTAGTCATTCATGTCACCACTCCCTATCTCATTCTAAAACTTTCTGAATGGATAAACAAAATGTTTATATATAGGCAGTTCAGTTGCTCAATTGTGTTGTACTCTTTGCAACCCCATGGACTGCAGCACACCAGGCTTCCCTGTCTATCACCAACTCCCAGAGCTTACTCAAACTCATGTCCATCGAGTCAGTGATGCCATCCAGCCATCTCATCCTCTGTCATCCCCTTCTCCTCCCACCTTCAATCTTTCCCAGCATCAGGGTCTTTTCCAGTGAGTCAGTTCTTCGCATCAGATGGCTAAAGTATTGGAGTTTATATATAGGTGGAATATTATTGTTGTTATTTAGTCACTAAGTTGTTCTGGCTCTTTTGTGACCCCATGGATTGCAGCCCATCAAGCTCCTCTGTCCATGGAATTTTGTAGGCAAGAATACTGGAGTGGGTTGCCATTTCCTTCTCCGGGGAATCTTCCTGACCCAAGGATAAAATCTGAGTCTCTTTCATTGGCAATCGAATTCTTTACCACTGAGCCACTGGGGAAGCCAAATGGACTGAAGCCATAAAAAAGAATGACGTACTGATACAAGCTACAAGGTGATTGAGCCTTGAAAACATTAAGTGAAAGAAGCCAGGCAAAAGGTCACATACTGTATGTTTGCATTTATATGAAATACAGAATAGATAATCCACAGAGAATGCAGGTGGCTAGTTACCCCAGGCTGGAGGGGGAGGGAAGAATGGGGAGCAACTTCTTAATGGGTATGGGGTTTGCTTTTGGGATAATGAAAATGTTTGGTAACTGTTACAGATAGAGGTGGTGGCTGTACAACATTGTGAGTATTAATTGAACACTGAATTGTTCACTTTAAAATAGTTAGTTTTGTTATATGAATTTCACCTCAATTAAACATGTTACTATCTCTTCACAGAGAAGAATTTCTAAGGATTTATTATATATCTTGTTTCTCATATTTTTGCAGTTGGGAATCAAAGAGAGGTTTCTCATGTTCTAATTTCTATACAAATAGTTCTTTCAGTTGACAAGTCAGAATATCTTGCAACTAAAAAAAAAAGAATAAAAACAATTTTGAACTTTAAAGCAGTGGTTTTGAGTTTTAGCCTACATCATGCAGGGCTTGTTGACACATTATAGGACCTCACCCTGCAGTCAGAATTTCTGATTCTATAGGTCTAGAGCAGAGCCCAAGAATTTGCATTTCCAGGGACTTCCCTGGTGGTGCAGTGGTCATGGTTCCACTGCGGGGGGCTCATGTTTGATCCCTGGTTGGGGAACTAGATCCCACATACAGAGACCAAAAAGAAAAGAAAATGCTTGTCCAGCGAAGTTCCAAGGTGATGCCAATGTTTGGAGATCACTCCTTGAGGAACACTGCTTTAACATTTTTTGGATCACGGGCCTCTTTGGAGATGTGATGAAGGCTATATACCCTCTACCCCAAATTGATACACTTATAGTGTATGTAAAAAGATTGCTATGTGTAATTTCACAGGGCTCAGTGAAATGGGAATACCTAGAGAACCCAGAAAGAACTGCCGTATTATGCAGTGAATAAGTGAAACATTCACAGATAAACATAATGTATTTGATAAAGAGCAATGAAAAAACATTTATTTATATTCTGTTTTAGTTTGTATGTGCTGCGTATGTGGTTTATTTTAGAACATGAAGAAACCCTCACCAGATTTTTGTAGACATTTATAGAGTGCTCAAAGAATAGATTAAAATATTTATAGAAATGATTACCTTAAAGATTTTAATTGTCTTTAGACTTAATAAATAAAAAATTTAAATTTAAAAAATGACTACTTGCCGTGAAGATTACTGTCAATGACTAGACATGCCATATATAAGTTCTGCATTCCAGGAGAGAGTTGCTAAGGAGGGAGACCAGGTAGAGTCTCAAGCAGGATATGGAGGGGGGTTCCCAGGGTTGGTTTATTCCTCACCTTTGCAGAATCAGAAACTTAATTTTGTCAGCGTCCCTAGAATTATAGGCCACAAGGACTAACGCACTTATAAGACACTGATTTATCAGATGCTGGCTTTGGTTTAAATGGATGGCTAGAACTTTCCTGGAATACTGACGTCTTTAAATGTATAATTAAGCTAATTTTATTTCAAAAAATGCTGTTGGTAGTTACAGATTTATTTTAGGTCACATATACTTTTTTTTTTTTAACATTTTAAAAATTTATTTATTTTTGGCTCTCTGTGTCTTCATTGCCTGCAGGCTTTTCTCTAGTTGCAGAGACTGGGGGCTACTCTCTAGTTGGGGTTCTTGGGCTTCTCGTTCTTCTGTTACAGAGCGTGGGGTCTAGGTGCGTGGGCTTCAGTAGTTGTGGGGCACAGTCCTACTTGCCCCATAGCATGTGGGATTTTCTTGGACCAGGGGTAGTACCTGGGTCCTGTGCATTGGTAGGTGGATTCTTAACCACTGATGGTGGTGGTGGTTTAATCGCTAAGTCATTAACCGCTGGATCACCAGGGAAGCCCCCAGGTCACATATACTTAACATTTGCTTAAATTTTATACATGTATATTTTGTTTCTTGGTATCAAGCTACTAGAGAAATTATAAAATGGCCTGTCTAGACTCAGCCAATTAAGTAAATGACATCATTGGGACTCAAATTCTGGTTTTCTGATTCTGCTGCTGCTGCTGCTAAGTTGCTTCAGTCATGTCCGACTCTGTGCGACCCCATAGACGGCAGCCCACCAGGCTCCCCTATCCCTGGGATTCTCCAGGCAAGAACACTGGAGTGGGTTGCCATTTCCTTCTCCAATGCATGAAAGTGAAAAGTGAAAGTGAAGTCACTCAGTCGTGCCCGACTCTTCGCAGCCCACCAGGCTCCTCCATCCATGGGATTTTCCAGGCAAGAGTCCTGGAGTGGTGTGCCATCGCCTTCTCCGTTTCTAATTCTAGTGCTGGGCTTTTATTTATTTATTTCTATTTCCCTAGAGTTTCCTTCCTGGGTATATACCTGGTTTCAATTCTCTGATTGATTATAGTAGGAACTGCTTATACTTCTGTGTTTATCACAATCTGCTTTTTGTTATCATAATGTCAATGGCCAGCATTCTCACTGGTTTGTGAGTTGCCTGAAGATAGGAGTCACGCCTTACTCTAAGGCCATGTACAAACTCAGCAAACACATATTGAGTGCTCTACTATGTGTCAGGCGCTTGTGGAGCTTAAGTTTAGTGGTAAATAATATTAATTGAAATTTTTTTTTTTTTTTTCAGTGTATCCGGAGTGTGTACACCAATAAGATCATAAGCAGTAATCGAGATCTCTTGGCAGTGGTGTTCTATGGTACCAAGAAGGACAAAAATTCAGTGAATTTCAAAAATATTTACGTCTTACAGGAATTGGATAATCCAGGTCAATAGTATTCTGTGATCAACTTTTCCCTTTTACATGAGAAGGCCACTGCCATGCACAAGGAGGGCTGTGGAGGAGGAAGCAATGACATCTTGACTGGGAGTACGCTTTCCTGCACAAGGGGGTTCTTCCTGGGATGTGGACCTCTGTTGCATGGGTTAATCAGCTCTGGGTGAGAAAGAGACCCTAGGCCCTTCTGTTAGTTTTGTAAGTATGGCCACTGACACCGTTCTGACTTTTCTGCCCATTTAACTCCCTGTCTCTGATCAGGTGTTAAACGAGTGCAGGAGCTTGACAAGTTTAAGGGGCAGGAGGGGAAGAAATATTTCCAAGACCAAATTGGCCATGGATCTGATTACTCCCTAAGTGAAGTGCTGTGGGTCTGTGCCAACCTCTTCAGCGACGTCCAGTTCAAGATGAGCCATAAGAGGATCATGCTTTTCACCAATGAAGATGACCCCCACGGCAATGACAGCGCCCAAGCCAGCCGGGCCAGGACCAAAGCTGGGGACCTCCGGGACACAGGTCGGTATTCTCATTCTGTTTTTGTTTTTTTTTTAACAGCTCTATTACAGCTCAGTTTTATTCAGCAAACAAAGGATAGTACACCCTCTCCCCAAAGGAGAGGCCCCCAGTCTTTAATTAATTTATTTGATCACACCGTGTGGCTTGTGGGAATCTTAGTTTCCCAACCAGAGATTGAACTCATGCCCCCTGCGATGGAAGCATGAAGTCTTAACCATTGGACCACACGGGGAAGTCCCTTCTGTTGTGTTTTTTTTTTTTTTTGGGTCATTGTTTAGTTGCCAAGTCGTGTTTTATTGCTTCTTTATGGCTGATGTCGAATATTTGCTTTTCACCCTTCAGAGGAAAATGAAAAAATAAAGTGAAGCTAGGGGAGACCCTTAAGTAACATTCCCAGTAAAAATGGCCAGGCCATCAGCTGTCTGGAGGACGCTACCAGGGCGAGCTTTCCTCGACTGCAGTGCCGCCACAAATGCTGGTTCTTTGAATAACTTTTCTGAAGTCATTAGAGCAGCTGATCCCCTTAACCACTTTCTCTGAGTCCTGAAAGTGTTTATTCTCAATCTAGTCTTTGGAAGCATTTGTTTAGCATATTTGAACTTAACTGAAAAAAATTCTCCCTTGCTGGAAATTGTTTCCCCTCATTTTTGTCTGTCCTCGCCCCAGGTATCTTCCTTGACTTGATGCACCTAAGGAAACGTGGAGGTTTCGACATATCCTTATTCTACAGAGATGTTATCATAGCAGAGGATGAGGACATAGGGATTCACTTTGAGGAGTCTAGCAAGCTCGAAGACCTGTTGAGGAAGGTTCGCGCCAAGGAGACCAGGAAGCGTGTGCTCTCCAGGTGGGTATTAAGCCCGGGTCAGCGCCTTCAAGGCCCCCTAACTAATCATAAGCCCATGCATGGCTTTGACCTTCTTGGCAACTTAGCTTTGGGTTGTACCAGCTCTGGGTTATACCACTGCCTCACTGTGTTCCTCTTAGAGAAATGTGCTTTATTTCAGGATGACACAAGCTATTTGCTTTTCTTTCTCTAGACAGAGCAAGTATGCTGTTTGTCCGAAGTAACACACCTCTCCACTCCTTTGGGGTAAATAACTGTGGCCTAACGGTGTCCCTGGGTGCACTGTCTAGGACGTTGTCAGTTTTTTCTCCTCTGTAGATTGGGGATAACAATCGTACCTCGTATAGAACAAAAACCCAATGCATGTTAATTATTATCGTTGTTGTGTTATTCTAGTTTCTTATTAAAAAGGGAAAGTGTTATTTGCTCCCTCATGTCTGACTCTCTGGGATCCCGAGGACTGGAGCCCACCAGGTTCCTCTGTCCATGGAACTCTCCAGGCAAGAATACTGGAGTGGGTTGCCATTCCTTTCTTCAGGGGATCTTCCAGACCCAGGGATTGAACCTGGGTCTCCTGCACTGCAGGCGTATTCTTTACCATCTGAGCCATGGGAACCAGAGGGTTGGATTATCTTCTTTTAGAGAAGTTAGGATTAGAATCCTAAAGCCTCTTCAGTGTTTCTTACTGAAGAGCATCAGACTTTTTCACACGCTTTCCTCAGTAGAGAAGAATGAGACCATTGGTAGATTTTGAGCTGTTTTCAAAAAATTACAATTCTACTAGAAAACCCATGAAGTTTTTTAAGGAAATCAAGATCCAGCTCTTTGCTATAGTTACAGTTTTGTCGTTGGTCTCTCTTTCCTCCAAGAAAAGAGGGGGGAAGTTTCTCTTTTTCCTCAAATAAGCACCCTATCACCTCCCCCTCTTCCTGAAACAGTGAAATATTGTTACTACTACAGTTTGGAAATCTAACATATTGGTGGAAGTGGCAGGGAGGATGAAACAGTGGTTGAAGGTAGGTTATGGAGTCAGATTGACTTGAATTCTAGTCCTGGCCCCTTTGCTGTGTGGCCTGGGGTAAATCATGTAGCTTCTCTGAGCCTCAGTAAAATGGGAGCAAAAATGGTTCCTCCCTAAAGGACTGCTGTGGTGATTAAAAGGAATAACATAATTATAAACGATAGCTAGTCTTACTATTTTGTGAAAGTCATTATAGGATACTGGATATGAATAATAATAAATTGGAGCTATTTGAGAACTAATTGCCTAAGGCTTAGAAAATTATTACACTTACCCTTGCTATAATAAAATAACGTAATTATTTTATTGCACGATTATTATGTGCCAGGCACCATCCTAAGCTCTTTGTGTCCACACTCTCAGGAACAAGTCTGATGGCTTGAGCCTGGACCAGATATGCCCATCCTTTCGTTAGGGTAGGGCACGGTACTTTGCTGGACATCTTCCCAGAGCAATAGGGAAAGGGAGATTCTCAAAGAAAAATTGGGGTTTCATGGTTAAAAGAAGAGGGAAGGTATACCAGACAAGCAGAAAGCACAGATAACATAGTACTTATAGGGTTATGATGATGATTAAATGAGAGAATAGCTGTAAATTGATTTAGTAAATGGCTAGACTCAATTTAAAAATCATTACAATACATTCTTTATCATTATTTTAAGGAGTTAACAATATGTTCTGAAACTAATTTTTTGTGGTACAGACCCTGAGATGTATTATAGCAAACTCCATTGTATTATTAAAATGCTTTATGTTTGTATTCAAAGAGCTTGAATTGTTGGATGGGATGAAACAAATCAGGGCTTGGGAGCCATGAAGGTATTTTAGATAGGAAAGTATAATCTTTCAGTCCAAATTTAAAAATTTTTCTCTCCTTCAGGTTGAAGCTTAAACTCAACAAAGATGTGGCGCTCTCTGTTGGCATTTATAATATGGTCCAGAAGGCTTACAGACCTGCTCCAGTGAGGCTTTATCGTGAAACCAATGAACCAGTGAAAACCAAGACCCGGACATTTAATGTAAATACAGGCAGTTTGCTTTTGCCTAGTGACACCAAGAGGTCCCAGGTAGGTCTTCCTTCTTAACTGAATTTTGTCCTGTTGAACTGTTGAGGAGGGAGACAGGATCAGTCTCACCAGTTAAATAATTTTCACATGTGCATCTTTCCAGCCAAGTTGTTGTCATTACCCTTTGGAATATGGCATCTGGATCAGTAATACCTTAGGGGCTAGAAAGTTAGAACCAGTTATTTGAAAGAGAGGTCAGTGAAAACTTCAGCCCTCTATCACTCAGCACGTGCTACTCTGAGTCTTAACAGTCTAATTCCTTGCTCAGTACCATTGCAGAAAGGGTTTTATAGTTGACTAGGTAGGCGAGTTGTGTGTACTCAGTCATGTCCAACTCTTTGCAACCCATAAACTGTAGCCCACCATGGCTCCTCTGCCTATGGGATTTCCCAGGCAGGATTACTGGAGTGGGTTGCCATTTCCTACTCCAGGGAATCGTCCCGACCCAGGGATCAAACCCAAGTCTCTTGCATCTCTTGCGTTGGCAGGCAGATTCTTTACCACTGTGCTATAGGGCTTCCCTAGTGCCTCAAGTGGTAAAGAACCCGCCCACCAATGCAGAAGACCAGGTTTGATTCCTGGGTCAGGAAGATCCCCTGGAGAAGGAAATGGCAACCCATTCCAGTATCCTTGCCTGGGAAATCCCATGAATAGAGGAGCCAGGTGGCTGTAGTCCATGGGGTCACAAGAGTTGAACACAACTTAGTGACTAAGCAGCAACAAGGGAGATGAGTTAGGGAAAGTGTGAAGTGTGTTAGATGTGAAGTGTACTCATTTTTTTAGGGAGAGGGTTGTTGTTGTTTTTTTGCCAAACTAACCACAGTTTTTCCTGTGCTTTGAAATGATACATGCATGCCTTTCTTAATCTGAAAGACAGACTAAGAATGTAGAACATTATGTCTCATCCTCTCACCTTTGTTTAATCTGTAGAAGGATCTTAATTTATTCGGCTGTGCTGGGTCTTAGTCGCAGGATCTTTTATCTTCCTTGTGGCATGAAGGATCTTCTGGTTGTGGCACGTGGGATCTAGTTTGCTGACCAGGAATGGAACCCAGGCGCCCTGCATTGGGACCATGGAGTCCTAGCCACTGGACCACCAGGAAAGTCCCAATATTCTGTTAATTTCTGCTGTATGGCAAAGTGATTGAGTTATATAAAGGGCTTCCCTGGTAGCTCAGGTGGTAAAGAATCCACTTGTAATGCAGGAGACCCAGGTTTGATTCCTGGGTCAGGAAATTCCCATTCCAGTATTCTTGAGATTCCCTGGTGGCTTAGTCGGTAGAGAATTCGCCTGCAATGTGGGAGACCTGGGTTCAGTCCCTGGCTTGGGAAGATCCCCTGGAGAAGGGAAAGGCTACCCACGTCAGTATTCTGGCCTGGAGAATTTCATGGACAGAGGAGCCTGGCAGGCTACAGTCCATGGGGTTCCAAAGAGTCAGACACAACTGAGCAACTCTCACTTTCATATATATATGTATATATATATATATTTTTTAATATATATATTATTTTCCATTATGGTTTATCTCAGCATGTTGAATATAATACTTCCCTGTAGAAAGGTTTAATATCTAAAATTAAAGTTGAATGAGTCATCCTTTCTTTTTAATTATGCACAATGTGGGAGAGCACTTTTGCATAAGTTCAAAACATAGGAGGATCAACCAAGTGACTAAAATTAGATATTATTTTGATGCAACCCTTGAGATGTTTTTTGGAGCACAAATTTCAGGTCAAAGTGTCTTGCCCTACTTTCCAGAAGGAGAAAATGACAAGAAATTTCCCCTTCCATTTTGCAGGTAGCTTAGCTTTCCATATTGGTTTATTGATAGGCAGTACCTCTTCTGGTTTCTGAGTTTCTTTCTTGATTCATTGTGCCTACAAGAAAAATCTTTTAAGAGCTCTGTTTTGTTTTTCTTTTTTTTTTTTTAAATAAAACTCAAATTTGATTGTTACTAATTTCTGTTACAAATCACATATTTAGGATCCAAATGCAAATGCTGACATTTGAAAGTGTAATAGGTAGTAACAGATGTTTGAAAGAGATGTGTGTGTGTCTGTCTATGTGTGTGTGTCTGCCTCGCATACTAACTGAGACCTCTCACAGTACCTGACATAGATCCTCTCAATGAATAGGTAAGGTTTGAGCATCCTTTTTGCATCAGGGGGTGGTGCTGAGAGTTTGTTGTTGTTCACTAAGTCGTGTCCAACTCTTTGCGACCCCGTGGACTGAGAGTTTAGTACACGTTGTTACATGAGGGAAAGCATAAATGCTTAAAGAGCCAGGCCTTTAGTGCCAGATGTGGTTTGGTTTGAGGCCCAGTTCACTTGTATAACCTGGAGCAAGTTAGTAACTATTGAGCGTCAGTACACTCATCTGTAAAGCAGAGTTTTTAACATTTACCGCCGAGGAAGTTGTTACAGATGATAAACTGGGTGGCAAAAGTGCAGCCTGGTCAGCCCTCAATAAGTGTCCGTTCCTACTGGCAGGAGGAAGGTGCTTCCTGCCCCTTAGAAGAACGCTGGTTTTAACTTGCTAGTGTCACGTGGCAACCATTTGCGTCTCTGCGTAGCCTCTTTACATGGCTCTCGTCATTCCCTTTCTATAGACCTATAGTCATCGCCAGATTGTATTAGAGAAAGAGGAAACGGAAGAGCTTAAGCGTTTTGATGAACCAGGTTTGATTCTCATCGGTTTCAAGCCCTTGATGATGCTGAAGAAGCACCATTACCTGAGGCACTCCCTGTTCGTGTACCCCGAGGAGTCCCTGATAAATGGTAAGGGGCACGGGCCACGGGTAAACGAAGAAGTGACGTAGAAGGCAGTTTACCGAGCAGCATTTCCCAAATGGCTGCCGCTGGAAACTATAGGAGGCGTTACTGGGTGTTTTGAAAGTGTTTCATGCTCAAATAAATTTTAGAAACATGGGACTAAAGAAAGATTTCTTTGGGACCTACAGTACGCTGACACATATTGTGAATATCCAGGCGGGGATATGAAATTAGCATATTTAAAACCTACTTGCTTTGAAATTCTTTCTTGGAGGCATCAGATAGGGAGTTTGGGAAAAACAAAACACAAACCTGGCATCTTCCTTAGTGTTGCAATTAGAAATGCATGAACTTGGCCACTGGACTGATGCTGAAGCTGAAACTCCAATACTTTGACTACGTGACGCGAAGAATGGACTCATTGGAAAAGACCCTGATGCTGGGAAAGATTGAAGGTGGGAGGAGAAGGGGACGACAGAGGATGAGATGGTTGGATGGCATCACCGACGCAATGGATGAGTTTGAGTAGGCTCCGGGAGTTGGTGATGGACAGGGAGGCCTGGCATGCTGCAGTCCATAGGGTTGCAGAGTCGGACATGACTGAGCAACTGAATTGAACTGAACTGAACTTGGCCACTGGGTTTATCTGTCCAGACCTATATTCCTCTGTGCTATAACTAATGAACCCCCTGGATCTGGACCTGACTGCTTTTCATTAGCAACTCAGGCTTATATCATTAGCCTACTGCTGCTGCTAAGTCACTTCAGTCATGTCCAACTCTGTGTGATCCCATAGACAGCAGCCCACCAGGCTCCCCCATCCCTGGGATTCTCCAGGCAAGAACACTGGAGTGGGTTGCCATTTCCTTCTCCAGTGCATGAAAGTGAAAATGAAAGTGAAGTTGCTCAGTTGTGTCTGACCCTCAGCTACGCCATGGACTGCAGCCTTCCAGGCTCCTCCGTCCATGGAATTTTCCAGGCAAGAGTCCTGGAGTGGGGTGCCATTGCCTTCTCCGATCATTAGCCTAATGATAGTGAAAGTGAACTGACATCAGTAATTCACATTCCTAAATGGAAGATTTGATGCTCCCAATCTCTTACTCCTTTCCTTTTTGTGCCTCTGCTCCCCCAACTTTTCTCTCTGCTCTGGGCCCATCACCCCTGACCTATTTAAGTGTCAAAAGTCCTTTTAAGAAAATGGAAGAGAAACTGTAGGCTTCTAACTTGGGCTAAGAGGGAAGAAATGAGGAGACACCTTTAGGATGTAGAACCCTGGGACGTTTGTTTTCCAGGGAGCTCAACCCTGTTCAGTGTTCTGCTCACCAAGTGCCTGGAGAAGGAGGTTATGGCAGTGTGCAGATACACACCGCACCGGAACACCCCGCCTTGTTTTGTGGCCTTGGTGCCACAGGAAGAGGAGCTGGATGACCAGAAAATTCAGGTGGCTCCCCCAGGTAGGTGGAAGAGGTGATTTCAGGGCTTTTGAACCTGGCTTAGGCTTTGGAATCACTCATGGGATACCAACTCAGACTGGCCAAAGCAGAGTCTCTAGGAATGGAGCCTGGGAATTGTGTATTTATAAGGTTGCTGTTGTTGTTAGTCACAAAGTCATGTCTGATTCTTTTTCAACCCTATGGACCGTAGCCCGACAGGGTCCCCTGTCCATGGGACTCTCCAGGCAAGAACACTGGAGTGGGTTGCCATGCCCTCCTCCAGGGGATCTTCTGACCCCGGGGATCTAACCCATATCTCCTGCATTTCAGGTGGGTTCTTTACCCAGTGAGCCACCTGGGAAGCCTTTTTATAAGGTTGCATAGGTGAATTTGAAGAGCAGCTGGAGAAGGCTATCATATGTGGTTGTGCAGTACACAGCATGTACAACTGTACAAGGCAGCTCTGCAGCCAGGGTTGAGAATTAACTACATAGGGACTATTCATGGGTTATTGTCATAAGTTCATGGGGTCTCACAGATATCACATTCTTTACTAAAAACCATTGTTTGATACCCTGGTAATGTTTAATAGTCAGTTTATCTCCTGCGAACAAGGCAGTGAGGTATAGTGGAAAGACTGGGTTTTGAAGTCAGATTTTATCTTATACTTAAGTGTCTGAAGTAAGACACATAAGTGTCTTTTGTTTGAGGTCCTTCTCTGCCACCTGTTAGCTGGCCAACTTGGGCAAATAATTGAACCTTCCTGTTTATGTTCCTTCTCTGCAAAGATGAGAATTCTGGAATACTTTTCTCTCAAGGTTGCTTCACATTTGAAATAAGTTAATAAACATATAAGTGCCTAGCCCAAGGCAGCCTACTACTGTCGATGGTAGTCATTGTTCTTCATTAGCTATGCTAATAAAAATGATAAAGGAAGTCTTTGAACGTGTTAATATTTCTAACCCTAGTCATCAGAATGCTCAGGAACAGCTTTTATGTCAGTTGTTAAGCTGTATTCTCAGCTCTGTGCTCCTGAGGGGGTGAGGCTCTTCAAGCCCCATTTCTCCATTGCCAGCAGGCTCTCAGGGAGACTGTCAATAGTGGGCGCTAGAGGGAGACATTAGTGCTGGGGAGAGCTAAGAGGCTTGCTCCTTCCTTTTGCTTGGACCTCTTGGCATTGCCAGCAAGGGCTCTTCACCTGGGTTTCAGTCTCTGGATTTTTCAGTCTTTCTGAAACCCATCAGTAATAGGAGAGGGATCAGCCTGATAACCCTTACCTCTTCCCATTTAGTATGTGTTGAAGGTGGGGGAACAAAGGGGAGAGGTTGAAGCTCAGAGGAGAGGCTGATGGTGGGATGTAGCCCTCCAGGGAGAGGCACTGTCCACCTGGCTCTGGGTGTAGGGAAAAAGCTGGAGGCTGGAAGCTGGCTCAGAGGGGACATGGACCGGAACAGGAAGTACCTGAGAAGGATGGTGGCTCAGGTGACACTGGCCAGAACAGGAAGTACCTGAGAAGGAACTCTCCTGCTTTCAGGCCTCCCTTTTGAAGACGCCAAAGGGAGTCTGCTAGGCAGTTGCTCACAGGAATCAGCTGATAAAGAAGAAATGGGGTTTGCAGGGTGCCAGACCCAGCAGGAAAAAAAGAAAGTGAAGTCGCTCAGTCATGTCCGACTCCGCGTCCCCGTAGGCTGTAGCCCACCAGGCTCCTCCGTCCATGGGATTTTCCAGGCAAGAGGACTGAGTGGGTTGCCATTTCCTTCTCCAGGAGATCTTCCCGACCCAGGGATTGAACCCCGGGTCTCCCGCATTGTAGGCAGACGCTTTACCGTCTGAGCCACCAGGGAGGTCAGCCCCAGCAGCACAGGACACAAAAGGGTGAATCAGGGCTGAGAGAAAAACGACAGCTCGGTGACTGAAGCCTTTTATTAGGTCAAGTCTCCGAAGATGTATCTTTCTTCCTCAGGCTTCCAGCTCGTCTTCTTGCCCTATGCTGATGACAAACGGAAGGTGCCCTTCACTGAAAAAGTCACGGCCAACCCAGAGCAGGTGGACAGGATGAAGGCTATTGTTCAGAAGCTCCGCTTCAAGTACAGGCGAGTGATGCGTTACTCACAGGCTTCTTCTGGAACTGCCTCTTGAGTTGAAGGTCTAACTGGAGTTTCAACTTAAACACAGACCAAGAGAATATGATTTTCTAATTTTCCATTAACTGATGGTTTACAACTCTTTAGAAGCTATGCAGAGAGTGAAAGGTCTTATATTGAAACTCCGGAATTGTGCGAAGTGTTTATAGCTGTTGTGACCTTGTAAGTGTTTATGACCTGTTGTGCTGAGAAAGCCAGGGTAGTTAGTTGAGTTTGCTCAACAAAGCAGCAGTAAGGAGAAGGTTCTTGGATGGCCTTCTTCTTGATTGTTGTCACACAAAGAGTAAAAGTAAGTAAACCCATTGTCAGCTGTTGCAAGGTTAAAAGGATGATTATATAATTCAGGTTACTCCCCGTCACATGCACGTAGACCATCTCGCAGAACCTTCCATTCCATCTTTTGTCTCTGGGCTACTTCTGGGCAAACTGACCTTCCTCCTTCAAAGGAAACCTCCTGGTATAGTCCTTTATTGGGCAAACGGAAGCAGTGTTAAGATTCTACCACGTGCCAGGCACTGTTCTAGATACAGCTCCTACAGTGTCTCATTTATATAATTCAATGGCATTTTCATAAGAACCTGCCCATTTTACAGATGAAACTGAGGCTTAGAGGAGTGAGGCAACTTGTCCAGATTCACCCAGCTAAAAGGAACGGGAGCCAGGGTTCAAGTCTAGGACTGTATGCCTCTAGGTTCTTTCTCTTTTTACTCTCATGTTGCTTTTGAATGTGGTAAAAGAGACTATCAAGTTCATTATCTCCTCACCGTCTATCACCCGTCCTTCATCTTTTCTCTGTACCTGCCTCCCCTGGCCCTGCCTTCTCTATTTCTGTCTCTGCCCACAGCTGCCATTGTCAGACAGATAGGTGGGTATTGTTTTGTTTTTAAGTTCACTTTTGGATCTTTAGCATCAGACAATAAATTGAAAATTGGGAAGAAAGAGGTTGATTCAAGAGAGAAAACTCCCAGCTGTTTTACCCTGGGTGTATTTCTCAGCTGACCTTGGGCCTGCACTGTCTCAGCTGAGTTTTTATTTTTGTTTTTTAAATATTTACATCTTAACTTTTAAAATTTATTCATGTTACTGTGTTAACAGAAGTGACAGCTTTGAGAACCCAGTCTTGCAGCAGCACTTCAGGAACATGGAAGCCTTGGCGCTGGATTTGATGGAGCCTGAGCAAGCAGTGGACCTGACATGTAAGGAGGCCATAACCGAGCTGACAAGTTCTTTTCATGGGAGGCTTTCATGTTAATTTTTCCTGCTCCAGTGCGATGCATGCATTTCCTGGCAGCCTGTAAGTACTTGACCTTGTTGTCCAGGTCATCTCTGCTTGAGAGATTTTCTAGACCAGCTTAGATTGCCTGGGAACAGATCTGGCCAGTTCCGCAGTAAAAGGAGGAGAAAGTGCCAGGTTTCTGAGACCCATCTCTGAAGTAGGCCACCAATGACTCCATGTTGGTAAAAGTTAAAAACAACAATCTGTACCTTTTATTGAGTGCTTGCCGTGTGCCAGGCACTGTTGTCCGATGTGTTGACTCATTTATTCCTGATGACCATGAGGTGGGTGCTGTTACTATCCTTGGTTTGCAGAGAAGGGAGTGACTTGCCCCAGGCACCAAGTAGTAGTGGTGGATGGATCTAGGTTCAGAATCCTGTGAGCTGGCCCAGAGCCCTCACTCTGAACCACTGCGCCCACTGCTGCTGCATCAGATGGCATGCTCTGTCTTCAGAAAATGTACCTCGTTACCCGGCATGGAGATCTGCCTGGCCTCTGAGCTCCCTGCTGGCCCCTGTCTGGATTGTGACTCTCTGATGTATTTCGTAAGAGGATGCATGACATTTAGTGATGTCAGTAAATCCCCAGTAGAAAACAGGTTGGATTTAATAAAGACTCTAGACAGAGGTTAAAAAGATCAGAACCATTAGTTTGGCCTTCTTGGCTTCCCAGTTATTAATGTTCTCTTTCATATTAGACAAAAGGAGCCAGCCTTACAAGCATAAGCGTTATTGGACCTGGGTCATGGTGGTGACTATCAGCTGGGCCTGGCATGCCCCTGAACCCCCACTGCTTCAGTCTTCTTTCTCACCCTCTTTCAGTTCATACTCTGCACAACTGGCCTGCAGGGAAATCCAAAATGTCAGTCTGAACATGTCGCTCCCCCGTTCATAGCCCTTTAAAGTCTCCCCAACACTCTTAGCCTGAGGCCTAGTTCCTGGGCAGGCATCTGAGGCTTCCGTGACCTCACCATGCTGCCTTTCTAGCCTCCTTGCTGGTCCTGCCCTCCTCATACTCCACCTGCAAGCTGTGTCACCTGCTGTCTCTCATTCCCGTGCCTTCTGCTGAGATTGGACTCAGCTTGCCAGACTGTCCGCACAGAGTCCTTCTGACCACTGCCCCCCCATGTTCCCGCATGCCTGTATGGCCTCTTCCTTCACGGCACTGCCGGACTCTGCTGCATTTGTGTCTTCACCTCCTCCTCCTCCCGCATGGCCTGTAAGCCCCGAAGACAGGGACTCTTGTTGAATCCCCTGGCTCTAGCCCTGTTCTCAACTCTGCCCCTTCTCTGCTGTTTGACCTCAGCAAAGTAATTTAACTTCTTGAATTTCCACCTCTGTAAAATGAGGAGAGAGGTTTCCCTACCCCAGAGATTGTTAGGAGGAGTAAATAAAAATAATAGTAAGTTTAAAGCATTTAAGAGAGTGCCTGGCTGTTGTGCTCATTAACTGCAATTGTTAGAAGCTACTTGGTAAATGTTAGATTTTTAGTGAACATTTTCGTGGCCAGGTGAGCTGCCTCCTGGAGCCTTCATACACCTCCCCGTCTCAGCAATTCCGTATTTTCTTCTCTGGTCCCTGTAGATTTGGACTGGGCAGAGGCTGGGCTTGTGACTCACCAGGCCACCCTTCTTGTGTTTTTATTTTCTAGTGCCCAAGACTGAAGTAATGGATAAAAGACTGGGCTCCCTTGTGGATGAGTTTAAGGAACTTGTTTACCCACCAGATTATAATCCTGAGGGAAAAGTAACCAAGCGAAAAAAAGGTAAGGAGCTGGGCATGGATGTTCAGTGGGTTTCTTTTTTTTTTGGCCACACCGCACAGCTTACAGAGCAGACTGCCTGCGTTTTCACCTAGAAGTTTTATGGTTTCAGGTCTTACATTTAAGCCTTTAATCCATTTTGAGGTTTTTTTAAAGTATGGTGTGAGAAAATAATTGATTCTTTTGCGCATAGTTGACCAGTTTCCCCAGCACCACGTATTGAAGAGGCTGTCCTTTCCCCCTATTCTTGCTTCCTTTGTCATATTTATTGCCCGTGTAATGCAGGTTCATTTCTGGACTCTATCTGCTTCACTGATTTATGTGTCTGTTTCAGGGCCAGTACTATATTTGATTACTGTAGCTTTGTAGTATAGTTTGAAAGTATAATTGCTTTTTGAATAAAGGAAGGAAGGAAGGAATGACTTGCTCACCCAGAATGATCAGGAGTTTGGGGTAAACTGGTAAGACTCATGACCTTTAACTCCCTCCTAGATGTGATACTTTCTAAATTTTGTGTATAACTGAAGCTGCCTTATCAAGACACCCATCTTCCCCAAGGTGTACTAGGCGGGCATCACAGCTTTATGGAAGATGGTTAACTGCTGCCCTGATCACGTGAGGGCCCCTGTGCCGTATCGCTGGGATCCCACTGGTAGCCTTTCCAGTCACTCCCACCTGACCTCTGTTCTCAGATGATGAAAGTTCTGGAAGCAAAAGGCCCAAGGTGGAGTTGTCCGAAGAGGAGCTGAAGGCCCACGTCAGCAAGGGCACGCTGGGCAAACTCACTGTGCCTGCCCTGAAGGAAGCCTGCAGGATGTACGGGCTGAAGGGCGGGCTGAAGAAGCAGGAGCTGCTCGATGTCCTCACTGAGCACTTCCAGAAGGCCTGACCAGAGAGCACACAGCCAGCCACCCTTCCACAGTGCAGCCAGGCTGCCCGGTTTTGTTTTTGTCATGTCAAAACCTTTTGTCTCCTGATCCAGGATGAGTCTGCATGACAGAAGTCAAGGACTTTGTTTATGAGACTTTCTGTTGCCATGGAGACAGCCCGCCCTCTCACTTTGCTATGTCTTACTCTACTGTCTGAATAAAGAGCCTATCTTTGTACTATATATTGTTCTATAGAATAAAAGAAAAAAGATGTCTCCTTTGCATCCAAAGATGCCATTGGCTGTGAGCTTTACTTTCTCTCCCACTGGGAATGCGTTTCCTCACAACGGAAACAAGAAATATCAGTGAGGGTAGGGAAGAGTGTGACAGTTATGGACACATGAACATGCTTTAGGGATGATGATCCTGCTGCTGCTGCGTCGCTTCAGTCATGTCCGACTCTGTGCAACCCCATAGATGGCAGCCCACCAGGCTCCCCCGTCCCTGGGATTCTCCACGCAAGAACACTGGGGTGGGTTGCCATTTCCTTCTCCAGTGCATGAAAGTGAAAGTGACGTCGCTCAGTCATGTCCGACTCTTAGCGACCCCATGGACTGCAGCCTTCCAGGCTCCTCCGCCCATGGGATTTTCCAGGCAAGAGTACTGGAGTGGGGTGCCATTGCCTTCTCCAATGATGATCCTAGTCATCGTTGATTATATTTTGATCCTCTGTTTTCCCACCTGTTTTCCTTTACATGTGTCATATTAAGATCTAAAGATCAGATTTCAGAAGTAATAACAAGGTAACTTGTCTAATTCTTGTACCACTTGCTTCATGAGTACATACCAACTCCCCTACTCATGTTGTATTTTCTTAAGATGACATTCAAGTATGTGAAGAAGAGATACACATTTTCTGTTGCCCTGAGAATTTGGGTTGCAGTGTAAGTGAAATGAGTTATTCCTGTAATTTTTCAGGGGAGCTGTAGGAAGTTCAAGAAGATAAGGAGAGGTTTGATGGAAGAATGGAAAAAGGAGGTATCCTTGGATCAGGAAAAGGAGGGGAGGGATTGCTCCGTGTCCCCCCATACCTTCCCACCTTTATCCTCCCTGTCCCTTTCCTTGTTCTTTGTGCAGTTATTGCTTTTGAACAATTAGCCTGAGAGAAGGAAGGAAAGCACCTGGAAGGGTTTTTATCCTCTGAGGATGGCTTGTAGGTCCTGTGTCTTTGAGACTAGAATGAGCATCTCATGAGGTGAGTGTAGGAAGGATCAGGTTACTCTTGGAAGAGGTTTTCAGTTTTGGATTCTTTGCTCTGAGTTTTATGGATTTTCTCAACTTCTTTTTGCTTATGTTTGTTTGGAAAGGAGATGTTATATTCTTGTTTGGATTTCTTTCCTTATCTCGGGGAGAGGGAAAATAATTATCCAATTAGATTCCTTTGAGGATACAGCAAGATAATGTGAAATCATTTAATATAGGAAGTGTTCATTCGTGTTGCTGGGAAATAAGACCACCCCTGTTAAATGACACATTCTTGGAAAACTCTGGGTTCTAGAGAGGGTTACTAATACCACAGAGGTAGATCAAAATCAGGCTGGTCATCTCGAGTAGGAGGGTAAGAATGTGTGCCACTGCTTGCTGGGCCTTTGCTTTCAAGCTGGTGAGAAGGAAACTTAGTCCCAGGCTTTTCTGTGCACGCCTGCAGGCTGCAGGGTCCTTCTCCTCTGTTTGGTTTACGAAATGGAGAGAAGAGTTCAAGGGTCAAACAAAACAGGGGTAATGTGAATGATGTTAGAAAAATAACCACTGAGGTCTGTGATAAAGAGCAATTGTGTGATCTCTGTTTCCCTGTAGATTAATGATGCTTGCCTTCTCTGCTGTTGAGCTCCTGGGAGAAAAACCATTATGTCCAAACATAATTTGGTTGGGCTCTTGTAAGCTCACAAGTCAGATTTAGTAGATTTACATCTTGGCTCCATCACACACATACAAATGACTGTAGGCAATTTACTTGGCATTTTCAAGCCTCAGTTCAGTTCAG
Organism: Bubalus bubalis; assembly: GCF_019923935.1. Lineage (NCBI taxonomy): Eukaryota > Metazoa > Chordata > Mammalia > Artiodactyla > Bovidae > Bubalus > Bubalus bubalis. The sequence goes on along the minus strand of NC_059160.1, from coordinate 7,239,271 downwards.
TCGCTCAGTCGTGTCCGACTCTTTGCGACCCCATGATCCGCAGCATGCCAGGCTTCCCTATCCATCACCAAGTCCTGGAGTTCACTCAGACTCACGTCCATCGAGTCAGTGATGCCATCCAGCCATCTCATCCTCTGTCGTCCCCTTCTCCTCTTTCCCCCAATCCCTCCCAGCATCAGAGTCGTTTCCAATGAGTCAACTCTTTGCATGAGGTGGCCAAAGTACTGGAGTTTCAGCTTTAGCATCATTCCTTCCAAAGAAATCCCAGGGCTGATCTCCTTCAGAATGGACTGGTTGGATCTCCTTGCAGTCCAAGGGACTCTCAAGAGTCTTCTCCAACACCACAGTTCAAAAGCATCAATTCTTCGGCACTCAGCCTTCTTCACAGTCCAACTCTCACATCCATACATGACCACAGGAAAAACCATAGCCTTCACTAGACGGACCTTTGTTGGCAAAGTAATGTGTCTGCTTTTGAATATGCTATCTAGGTTGGTCATAACTTTCCTTCCAAGGAGTAAGCGTCTTTTAATTTCATGGCTGCAGTCACCATCTGCAGTGATTTTGGAGTCCAAAAAAATAAAGTCTGACACTGTTTCCACTGTTTCCCCATCTATTTCCCATGAAGTGATAGGACAAGATGCCATGATCTTCGTTTTCTGAATGTTAAGCTTTAAGCCAACTTTTTCACTCTCCACCCTCACTTTCATCAAGAGGCTCTTTAGTTCCTCTTCACTTTCTACCATAAGGGAGGTGTCATCTGCATATCTGAGGTTACTGATGTTTCTCCCGGCAATCTTGATTCCAGCTTGTGTTTCTTCCAGCCCAGCGCTTCTCATGATGTACTCTGCATCGAAGTTAAATAAGCAGGGTGACAATATACAGCCTTGACGTACTCCTTTTCCTATTTGGAACCAGTCTGTTGTTCCATGTCCAGTTCTAACTGTTGCTTCCTGACCTGCATACTAAGAAGAATAATAACGTGGAATAATGAAATAAGAAAACATGTAAATAGAGAAAGTGCTCAAAAAGCACAAACTTACCCAATTTCTTAGACTGCACACACGCTTCAGTCCCGCAGGTGGTGGTGGCACGCGGCCACTGAGCAGAAACAGTGTGTGTTTGCACGCCGCAAGCCTGGCGCCTGGCGCCGAGAGCGCGTGGGGTGGGAGGAACGGGGAGGTGCCTCTGCCTGAGTGGCAGTCAGCAGAGGCAGGTGGGGGCGGGGCTGCTAGAAAGAACTGCACGCGTCTGTGCACACGTGTATATGCCTCCAGGCCGAATGCAGAGGGGACATCTCTTTTAATGTCTTATTTAAAGCGTAGAAGCAAAGCAGGACCATGAAATCTGGGAGAGCCTAGTCATCCACTTCCTCTCCGTTGCCTTCAAACAAATTCCAACCTCAAGTCCGTTTGAGAGGGAAACACACCTATTATAATGGACCAGGAGATATGACAACTATCCAGCCTTTCCGGTTTGACCCCAAACTATCCCTGAATGTGTAATCTTCATTGTAACTGACTGTATCACACATGAAAGCCAGTCCTGCCTGAGGTTTACTCTGGACACTCATGCAGCTGGGACCTTCTCACCTGTAGGCCCTGCCAGCACTTCAACATTCTTCATCACTAGAGCAATTCTGACATGGTCATATTGCTATTTTTTATTTTTTGGCTGCGCTGGGTCTTTGTTGCTGCTTAAGGGCTTTCTCTAGTGGCCATGCTGGGGGGCTGCTCTCTAATTGTGTTGCACAGGCTTTTCATTGTGGTGGCTTCTCTTGTTGCCAAGCACGGGCTTTAGAACACGCAGGCTCAGAAGTTGTGCAAGCGTTTATTTAGTCCTCCCCCTTGCCTCATGGTGAAGGAAATGGCAACCCACTCCAGTATTCTTGCCTGGAGAATCCCATGGACAGAGGAGCCTGGCAGGCTACAGTCCACAGGGTTGCAGAGTCGGACATGACAGCGACTGAACCACCACCACCGCCACCTGCCTCGTGGAATGTGGGACCCCTAGTGGATCAGAGATCGAACTTGCATCCCCTGCATTGGCAGGTAGAGTCTTAACCACTGGATCGCCAGGAAATTCCAGAGGTTGGATTACTTGATCTCCCTTCACCCCCAAATTATTTCTGTCTTTTACAGTATGATACCTAAAGATACATATGCTGGAGTGAGCCAAAGGAGATTACTAGCCCAGTAGGAACAGAACAGGCTTTAGCAGGACAGGGTAGCTTTAGCCTCCCTAGGAACCCACTGCTGGAGTGGTTACATTCTAGTGGGTAAAGGCCAGGTTTGCTGCTAAACATTCTTCAGCATACAGGGCAGGCTCCTATAGGAAAAGATTATCCAAGCAAAGATATCAACAGTGCTGAAGTTGAGAAATCCTCTTCCAGAGTGGCAGCAACACCTCAATGATTAAGTCTGAATATTCTGAACCGCCAGAAATCATCTGGAAGTGACGGCTTTTGCACAGCTTCCTGGTGAAAACAGAGAAACTACAAGAAACTATTAACCACTCTAATGCTTCAATCAAGTATCAGCTGGACACCTACCAAGAATCACACTTTCTTTAAACTGGGAAATGAATGTATGTATGCTTTATTAGGATGCTCACAAGAATGACACATTAGCACTGTCCTTCTGGTGGGACAGAGAATAATACACATCTGACCCACATCATAGCAGGAGACAGGCCCGGGTAACGGCTCTCAGAGCTGGTACAAGGGTCCACTGAAGAAATTGCCATTCAGCAAAGCGAGGATGCTTCCTTGGATTCCATCATCTCTGCTGCAGCTTCCAGTCAGTCCTTCGTGATGGGCCCAGAATCCTCCATTCCAGAACCTCCTACCATGCCTTCAAGACCTAGGTCACCTGGCCCATGTCTCATTCACCAGGGCGCCTCTGGAATTTGGCAGCACGTCTCTTTGGTATGCTGCTGCCCTGCCACCCTCAGGGGGCAAAGGTGGGAGTTGGGGGGGGAATACATCATTACCAAAAGCAAACAGCAGGGGTACATCAGCAACCGACACTTTGGGCATACACCCAACAACCTCACAGAACACATGCTTCCTCCCCAAATGATACATTACGCCCTGCAAGCAAAGGAAACCCCTCGATGATTCAGACACGTGTGCAACAATCCTGTACACCGGGAACGAGGGGTATAAGCAGACAGTTATGCCATCATGCCCTGCACAGTAGGAAGCAGGCCCCTGAAAGCTGGAACCAATTCTCTACCTCGGCTCTTCCCTGCCTTTAAGTGGTGTCATCCAGCCTGTTCCACCTGTTCTTGGCGTTAGTTCATTTTTCTAAAAGGGAGGATAAGATGGCAGAGAGGAAGGGGAGATTAGGGGAGGGGCTGACAACCTATAAAACAAGACAACAGTACAAAAATGCAAAAACCAGACTGAGCATTAAAATATTTTATAACAACAGAAGGTAGCTGGAAACACTACATGCTAACAGACAATATGATACATAACTCTGGGGGGGCTGGGGTGGAGAGGAGTCAGCTGGGAGTGTGGCTGAGGCCACCGGTTTAGACTAAGAGCCTTTCAATGGACTGCTGGATGGACTGGATCTGCTGCTTCAGTTGTGAGCCCTCTTTGATGGTGACGGAGCAGGCGATGACAGGCCTGGAGACCCCGCAGGCTCGCCCCAGAGCCTGCTTGGAGCGCACGAACACATAGGGCACGTTCTTGTCCTCACATAGCAGTGGGAGGTGCAGGATGATCTCCAAGGGCTCCGCATCTGCGGCCATCACGATGAACTCAGAGATGCCTCTGTTGAGGGTTTTGGTGGCTGTGGAGAGAAGGACATGAAGTCAACAGGTGATGGGGGCTGGGGCAGGGAAGCCACAACAAAGCAATTTCCAAGGAAAAGAAACAGGTGCAAGAAAAATGGGCAAAAATGTCCAGGACTAGGCAATTCTCTGTCCCACAGTGGCCTTGGGAAGAGATGGGGAGCCAAGCATCAAATCCCCAATGCCTTCCTCAAACTCTACATCAAACCCATCAGTTCTGTCAAAACACACTCTAAATCCTAAAAAGAGCCCTTCTTTTCCTGTCCTCTGCTACCACACTCCCCAAGCTTCACCAGCAGGAAGCAGTGCAATGCAGCACTTCTCCAGCCCTGTGACCAAGGATCAGGAGTTTCCATCCCAATCTGCCATGATCAACACTTTGGAAAGTTCACACCACACGTTAACTCACCAAGCAAGTTCAACACCCCACAGCACTGTTCAAATTCTTATCATTTTATTTAATTTATATTTTTATTTCTGGCTGTTCCAGGTCTTCCTTGCTGCTTGGGCTTTTCTCTAGATGTTATAAGCAGGGGCTACTCTCTTAGTGGTGGTGTGCGGGCTTCTCACTGCAGTGCCTTCTCTTGTTGTGCAGCACAGCCTCAATAGTCGTGGCACACAGGCTTAGATGCTCAGCTGCGTGTGGGATCTTCCCAGATCAGGGTTCTAACTGTATCTCCTGCATTGGTGAGTGGATTCTTTACCACTGAGCTACCAGTGAAACCCCCTCAAATGTTTATTCCTGACTGCTTATCTCTGTGACCCAGTGCTAGCCCACATGCCACACACGCTGCTGCTCTTAAGTCTCCATGGTGGGCCTAATCAAAAGCATCCAGCCCTCTTTCCATCTTGGAAATCTAGTCCATACCCCAGACTGGGACAGTGCTGGTAACACTCTTTTCGGACCATCCTCTGGTTGCCTTACCCTCATTGGCTCCTTTTCGAAGCTGCTTGTAGTTACATGACTGCTGAACGAGGTCCAATAGTTTCTTGGTGAGGTGGGCATCTGCAAGAGGGTAGGCCTTCGGATTGACGTCAGCCTCGGTCTGTTGGGGGTAAATCAAAGCATGAGTCAAACTGAACCAGAAGTTGTTCCAGACAAGTCACAAAGTACTCCAACCAAAAACTGAGAGGGACAATAGGGAGCTTCCCTACTTCCCTCCCCCATACACATTTAATTTACTAAATCTAAACAGGTATAATATATAGAAACCCAGCACAATGTTCTGTTTCCTTTATATTTTAATCTTCAGTTTTCAGTAAGAATCCTGGTTTCCAAAACACCAAAGTATTTTCTCATTTACTCTACCCTGCAATTCACATAAAATGGTTTCAGAGTTGCTATACCAATACTACCTCCATCAACTATAAACCCACCAAGGTCAAAATTTCCTTTTAATCTTACACTATATCCAACTAAAACCATCCAGTCAGAGTACTATATTCAAAAGTTATTCAAACTATATTTTACCTTGTGGCTATCAATCTGATATACAATTAAGGTTCCTTTGTATTTAGTTTGCTTAAAATTCTTAAAAATACATAAAGCATTTATGTGGTTCCAAAGTCATTGTTTTGAAAACTAGTAAACTGTAGAGCCTTTCCTATGTAGACTGAGTAGGTAACCAAGCAGCAGGTAAACATCTCTTGTATTCCACCTAAAGAATGATACAATTAAACAGCACCATCCTGCAAGCCATACTAATTAGTTAATTAATCCAAACAAATTAATGGATCCAGGTATTGATTTTAATAGCTACCAACATCACACACACAAAATACCATGTGACCATTGCCTCTCTGGGCTTCCCTGGTGGCTCAAAGGTAAAGAATCCACCTGCAATGCGGGAGAGCTGGGTTCGATCCCTGGGTTGGGAAGATCCCCTCAAGAAGAGCATGGCAACCCACTCCAGTATTCTTGCCTGGAGAATCCCTAGACTGGGGAGCCTGGAGGGCTACAGTTGATCGGGTCGCAAAGAGTCGGACACGAATGAATGAGCAACTAGACACACTGCCTCTCTTAAAGAACAAACCATCTATGATCAAGCAGTCTTGGGGGGAAAAGAGGAAAGCTAGGAGAAAAGCTGATCAAGCCTTCCATCCCACTTTTTTTTGCCTGCAGTGCATGCGGAGATCCTAGTTTCCCGACCAGGGATGGAAACTGTGCCCCCTGCAGTAGAAGCGCAGAGTCTTAGCCCAGACTACTGGGGAAGTCCCAGCCTTTGATTCTAATACTACTACCAAATCCAGGTCCGGAACCCAGGTCTGGCTGCTCGAAAGCCAATTCTCCAGAGACAAGTGCTGGGAGGAAAGGAAAGGTTGCTTTATTTTGGAGGCCTGTGGCAACCAGGCGGAAAAGGCGATGGCAACCCACTCTAGTACTCTTGCCTGGAAATCCCATGGACGGAGGAGCCTTGTGGGCTGCAGTCCATGGGGTCGCTCAGAGTCGGACACGACTGAAGTGACTTAGCAGCAGCAGCAGCGGCAACCAGGGGAGAACAATACTATATATTTGATATTAACGAATTATTAAATTTGGGGGTATTGTAGTGGCATCGAAGTTGTTGAAATTTCTCATTTTACAGATGCATGCTGTAATACCTATAGATAAAATGCAACCCCATTGGATCCATTGCAAAACAACACACAGAAAACAAACTCGGTGGTGCCTCGCCTATTCCATTTCTCCTACCTTATTTTCACCTCTTGACTTTAACTTTTTTTATAAATTTCTCACTTGCTTTCCCTGTGATTCTTTTTACAAATATGTATTTTATTATATACATAACCTGGGTGCAGCCCACATTACCATTCCTGAGCACCCAGCAGTTTGCCCGAAGTGATGCGGTCTAACCCTGGGTTTGGAAGCTGGACCGTGGCACACAGCTTGCGGCACGCGGCACTGCGGTTCGAGGTGGTGACCCATGGGCAATGGCCCAGTGGATATACTCACCATATTGAGTCCACCTTGATCGTCTCCTGCCTGATCCCCCAAGAGCTTAGAAGCCTCCCCCCCCCCCCGCCTCCCCCCGCTCCCCCCCGCCACTGCAGAGGAACTGGAAGTGACGTCGAGAACCAGCTCGGACCCGGAAGCCTGGTCCCACACACCAACACAACGCACGGGGTCAATCTGTCATGGTCCCAGGGTGATGAGAAATTAGGGGAAGTTCAAGATGTTTTACGAAGTGGGAAAGATCTCTAATTATTTGCTCTTCTTCATACAGCCAGGTGGCTCAGTGGTGAAGAATCCACCTGCAATGCAGGAAACTCAAGAGATGCAGGTTCAATCCCTGGGTCAGGAAGATCCCCTGGAGGAGGAAATGGCAAGCCACTGTAGTATTCTTGCCTGGAAAATCCCATGGACAGAGGAGCCTGGTGGGCTATATATACTTCATGGGGTAACAAAGAGTCCGACATGGCCAAGCGACTAACAGCGACTGAGCAAGCACATATATTCTAGAATCAGCTTTTTCAAATTCTACCAAGAAAAATAGAAAAGAAAAAGAAAAAGCCTGCTGGGACAGCATTGATTTGTAGATTTAAAGTAATCCCAATTAGGATACAACACCTTTAAGATACAGAATCTATCAAACCAGTTAAGCATATATATTTACTTGACTTTTTAGTGCTTTTAAATAAAGCTTTATAATTTCTCCAAAAGCCTTAGTATCTTTTAGATTTACTCAGATATTTCAGCTTAAGAAAATTCACACTACTCCTTAATATTTTAAGACCTTCTTTTATAAATGAATTGGCACTGAATTCTATCATTTTTTGTACGAGATGAATGAGTCAAGACTTTTCTCCTTTATAAGTTTTTCTAGTGTTGGTTGCACAAGGTTGTAAATATAAGAACACCCACTGAGTTATACACTTATTTTTTTCCTACTACACACTTGTTTTTAAAATTGATGCATAATTGACCTATGATATTATGTTAGTTCCAGGTGCACAACACTGTTATTTGATATTTCTATACAAAATGATCACCACTGACTTACACACTTTAAAGAGAAGAACTTTATGGTATGAAATTATCTCAATAAAGCTATTGTTTAAAGTAGGTGTAGTGGCTCAGATGCCACAATTCAGGAGGCCAGGGTTCAATCCCTGGGTCAGCAAGATCGCCTGGAGAATGGGATGGCTACCCACTCTAGTATTCTTGCCTGGAGAATTCCATGGAAAGAGGAGGCTGGTGGACCACAGTCCATGGAGTTGCAAAGAGTCAGATAGGACTCAGCAACTAACACTTAAAGTTTTTCCATGTTAAAAAACTTTATAGTTAAAAAAAGAAAAACAAAACTTTAGTTTTTCTTAATTATAATTAACATACAATATTAACTTTGTTTCTTTACTATTATTCAGTCCTCCTACTTCTACTTTAATTCATTTTGATTCTATTGTTTTCAGGTATTTGTTCCTCTAAGTTCCTATATTTATAAATATCACATTGCTCGTATTTTCTAGATTAATCTCATCAGAGGGGACTTTTCAAATATTCTTCTGATTCTGTCCACCTTACAACAAGATATGTTTTCTATTTCAGTAATTTCTGCTTTTCTTTCACGTTATTTTGTCCTTTTGATCTTTTCCTAGCTTTTTAGTGCCCCCCCATCTTATGTTCCAATACTTTAGTTGTATCCTACATATTCTGATATTTGGTATTTCCATTATTGTTCAGTTCTGTTTTCAAATTTCCCTTATTCTTTTCAATTTGACCCATGAGTTCTTTATATCTTCTTTACACTTTGTTTCTAAGTCATTTGCATTTTAGTTGAGAGAATATGGTCTATATTATTATCAATCTTTATCTTCTATAATTGATGGGTGCAGTATTCACTGGTTTCACTACCACCACTAGATCAAGTTTATTCATAGTGTTATTTACACTGATGTTTTGGCTTCACAATCAATTAAACGCTACATAACTGCACATCTATTTCTTCTTGTAATTATGTCATCCTCATTTTACTTGTACTTTCTTTCCTTCGAGTGTCCCACCCCCACCCCGCCATTTTCTACTCTAGTGGTTTGGAGTTATCTTTATTTTTTTGATGGCTACTGAGAAATCACAACTTATGTTTTTAACTCATCAAAATCTAATGCTCACCAATAATGTCACAATTAAGAACCTCCTCTTAAACAGTTAAGTTCCCAGGAACACTTTAATTCCTATCACTCCTCATAAATATACTTTTTAAAATGCCAGATATTTTTTACTGTAGCTTCCAATCACCCATCTCTGGGAACTAGGATTCTCATCTCTTAATAAACATCAAAGGCATAAAAGGGGGAGACTTCAGGAGATCCACTATGATCATCCGGTCCCAGTACTTCATGGCAAACAAATGGGGAAACAGTGGAAACAGTGACAGAGTTTATTTTCTTCGGCTCCAAAATCGCTGCAGATGGTGACTGCAGCCAGCAAATTAAAAGATGCTTGCTCCTTGGAAGAAAGTGAAGTGAAAGTCACTCAGTTGTGTTCAACTCTTTGTGATCCCGTACAGTCCATGGAATTCTCTAGGCCAGAATACTGGAGTGGGTAGTCTTTTCCCTCTCCAGGGAATCTTCCCAACCCAGGTCTCCCGCATTGCAGGCAGATTCTGAAAAGCTATGACCAACCTAGACAGCATATTAAAAAGCAGAGACATTACTTTGCCAACAAAGGTCTGTCTAGTCAAAGCTATGGTTTCTCCAGTAGTCATGTATGGATATGAGGGTTGGACCATAAAGAAAGCTGACCCCCGAGGAATCAATGCTTTTGAACTGTGGTGTTGGAGAAGGCTCTTGAGAGTCCCTTGGACTGCAAGGAGATCCAACCAGTCAATCCTAAAGGAAATCAGTCCTGAATATGCATTGGAAGGACCGATGCTGAAGCTCCAATACCTTGGCCACCTGATGCAAAGAACTGACTCATTGGAAAAAACCCTGTGCTGGGAAAGATTGAAGGCAGGAGGAGAAGGGGACGACAGAGGATGAGGTGGTTGGATGGCATCACCAACTGGATGGATAAGAGTTTGAGCAAGCTCTGGAAGTTGGTGATGAACAGGAAAGCCTGGCCTGTTGCAAGTCCATGGGGTAGCAAAGAGCTGGATATGACTAAGCGACTGAACTGCACTGAAAGAGGAGTCACTTTATTGGTTTAATAAAAGTCAACAACAACGACAACAAAAGTTCCACTCAATTTTAAAGCCAAACCACGGACCTTATAAGTAGCAGCTGAAAGTTGCTTAGGGTGTATTTATCCACCTTTTAATTTTCCGAAGGGTTAATTAAATGAGTGAATGAATGAAATCTTACTGCTAGATAACTTTAACCCGTAGCTTGATGTCTTTGTTCTCCTCATACACCAGACAGCCAAAACCTGCAAGTTTTGATTTGACAACAAATAGTGCATGCTCACTCTCTCCATACCAGGCGCAAAAGCAATTAAATGCATTATTAAACTGAGACCACCTGATTCCAAAACTTCTCAAGGAACTCCGAAAAATGAGCACTAGTTTAGAAGGTTCAAGTTCTAGACTCAGCAACATACCAACCTCAAAATGGGGGTGGGGCAGCAGGGAAGATATCCATTGGGATCCAAGAACCGTTAAAAGGATTAAACCTCATTATGAAAGTCGAAATGTTTTTGCAAACTCTTCCCTCCTTACTAAGTGCCGACCAAAACTAGGTACCAAGGCACACGATCTGATTAAAAAGTTAGAGACCATCAAGAGTTTTAGATGAGCCCCGCACGTGGTGCTACCAGGACTTTTGATTTCGGAGGTTACCGCCTCGCAGGAGGAATCTTTCCTGCATTCCAGGCTGGGGTTCCTTCCCAACGCAGGCTCCAAACGCCAAGTGAAAGTGAAGTAGCTCAGTCGTGGCCGACTCTTTGCGACCCCGTGGACTGTAGCCTACCAGGCTCCTTCCTCCATGGGATTCTCCAGGCAAGAATACTGGAGTGGGTGGGCATTTCCTTCTCCAGGGGATCTTCCCGACCCAGGGATCGAACCGGGGTCTCCCGCATTGCAAGCAGATGCTTTAACCTCTGAGCCACCAGGGAAGCCCCCAAACGCCAAAGGCCCCTTTAATCCCTGGCACACGTAACTTGCGACAGGCACTAGGCGTAGACCCATGGAGATATCCTTCTCCTGAACCTCAGCAATGGGAAAGTGGAGCTGGGGAGGTTGATCCAAACCCAGGGTTCCACATCATTCTCTAGCGACCCCTCCAAAAGAAAAATAAAACCAATAAAATAAAATTTTCTCATCCGACTTTCTACTCTGTCCCACGTGGGTTGGTCCCTCCCAGGCCCTCTCCGCTCACCGGAGGCATTCGGCCAGGAGCACTAACTGCTGACAGACGCTCCATCACAGAATCCGGGACTCATCTCTAGCGTTCTAACCTCGGACCAGGAGAAAAGACAGTGCTTGGGGCTACTCGGCCGTCCGAGCTCGAACCCCTCGCCGAGACGGCGAGACCGCGCATGCTCTAAGCCGACAAGCTAGTGAGAGAACAGAACCCGGAGTCTCCCACTTCCTGGCTCTTCAACCAGGCGCCCGCACTCACCATAGCTGCGGTTCAGTGGTACCGTCCCTCCTCAAGAAGCACAGGCGACGTTAGAAAAGAACTTTCCGCCTAGAAAAGTCGCAGGGAAGAAGTGGAAATGGCCGCTCGCAGCCGGAAGCGGAAATGACGTTAAAGAGGGCGGCTCTCCCCTTAAAGGGCACAAGCGCGGAACGACTTCCGTTCTGAGGGAGGGACCGCCTTTGCCGTAGTTTTAGTGTCGTTTTATTACCAGTTATTGGCAGGAACAGTGAGTTCGATATCCAAAATATAATACACCAAAACAAAGAATTTTAGTGGTGTCATTCCATTGCTAGTTTATTTTGTAGCACATTTAAATTTAAACATTACTTTGCCAACAAAGGTCTGTCTAGTCAAAGCTATGGTTTCTCCAGTAGTCATGTATGGATGTGAGAGTTGGACCATAAAGAAAGCTGAGCCCCGAGGAATCGATGCTTTTGAACTGTGGTGTTGGAGAAGCCTCTTGAGAGTCCCTTGGACAGCAAGGTGATCAAACCAGTGCATCCTAAATGAGACCAGTCCTGGGTGTTCATTGGAAGGACTGATGCTGAGGCTGAAACTCCAATACTTTGGCCACCTCATGCGAAGAGTTGACTCATTGGAAAAGACCCTGATGCTGGGAGGGATTGGGGACAGGAGGAGAAGGAGACGACAGAGGATGAGATGGCTGATTGCATCACCGACTCGATGCACATGAGTTTGAGTGAACTCCGGGAGTTGGTGATGGACAGGGAAGCCTGGCATGCTGCGATACATGGGGTCGCAGAGTCGGACACGACTGAGCGACTGAACTGAGCATTTAGCCAAGATGCATTGTGTGGTATATTGGGGTTTTCTTGCGTGTTTTTTAACTTCATTTATTTATTTATGGCTGTGCCGGGTCTTCATTACTGCACTTGGGCTTTCTCGAGTTGTGGCGAGCGGAAAGCTACTCTGTAGTTGCAGTGCGCAGGCTTCTCATTGCAGTGACTTCTCTTGTTGCAGAACATGTCCTCTGGGGCATGTGGGCTTCAGTAGTTGCAGTGCAAGAGCTTAGTTGCCCCATGACATGTGAAATCTTCCCAGACCATGGATTGTGGAATCAGTGTCTCTTGCCTTGGCAGGCAGATTCCTAACCACTGGACTCTGAGGGAAGTCCTGGGTTCTTAGAATAGTGAGATACTTTCCAAATGGTTGGTAAATAGGTGACACCCTTCTACTGTAACCCCAGGGACCACTTTTGTGTGTACATGCTCAGTTATGTCTGATTCTTTGTGACTCCTTGGACTGTAGTCCATCAGGTTCCTCTGTCCATGTGATTTTCCAGGCAAGGATTCATTTCCTCCTCCAGGGGATCTTCCCGACCCAGGGATCAAACGCTCATTTCTTGGGTCTCCTGCATTGATAGGCAGATTCTTTACCACTGCACCATCTGGGAAGCCCCAGGGACCACTTACAATCCAGAAATGAAGGAGTTAAAGCCTGGCCCATTCTGATTGGCTGATGACCCTGCCTGCTCTGTTATTCAGTATTTTGTACATAACCTTTGGGTGAAAGTCTTCAGGATAGCATTTATATTCCTATCAACACTGATCCTGAGTTGGGAAAGTAATCCCCCAACAAAAAATCAGGATATGCTGGGTGGTTAAACAAGAACACACATGTTCAATAGGGTGTTCATTAAGTGTTTGATATTGGATACCTGAAGGACAAATGGATGAAAGTATCCCATAGGAAGAAAGAAAGCCAACAGACTTCAGTTTCCATCCCTCCATCAACATGGGGGGAACATACTCTCTTCACTCCAGAGGGCAAGGTGTTTAAGTTCTTCCTCTTAATTCCTTTTGGGCCGTTCCCCAGTGTTGTCCTCATCTATACTGTGGCCATGTTGGCCAGCTCTGATGTCACGTGCAGCAGCTGCAGCTAAGGCCGCAGCATCAAAAGCCTTTGTGAGGTGGCCTTAGTGACAGCAGTTCTATGAGGCAGGGGTTACCCCGCCCCGCAGTGGCTGGGTCAGCCATATCAGCCCTGCCCTCCAACTCCAGAACACCACCTGCCTGACCTAAACCGTGTCATGTTGCTGCCCCTCCTGGGTGCCTGTGCTATCGTGGGGCCCTTCCGGGGTCCTGAGTGGGAGCCAGTGCGGGGCCTGCTCTCTGAGGATCGCAGCTGCAGGGAGCCTCGGTGCTGTGGCAACCTGCTTGTCCTCTGCCTCTTTCTAATCTGGCAGGTCCGGCACTACTGGCATCAGGTCACCAGGACCCACCGCAGCATGAGGAAGTTCATCAAGGTGAGGGGGTCCCACCCACCTCTTTCCCTCCACACCATGATTGTGTGTCATTTGTTACAGGGACCCTGTTCTATGCCCTGTGTACCGGAGATGGATTCAGACTGAACTCTGATGAACTCAGGAAGAGCATTTTCTTGCCTCAAAGCCAGAAGTCACCCTGGACTTCTCTCTCCCTCATGCCATGTGTTCAATCCACCTGCAAGTCCTATGGGCTTTACTTGCAAACCATATCTCAAATCTGCTAATTTCTCAAACCCTCACCACATTCTTCTGGACTGTAGGTACCACCTTCTGCGTGGTTCCTGCCTCCTTTCTCACCCAACCATGGAGCTCAGTGCTCCATGCAGCCAAGAGAATGAACTTCTTTCTGTCTCTTTTTAAAATTTTCCATCCAAGGATAATACATATATACAGATTATAAGTGTGTATTTTTATTTTTAAAAATTTTATTTATTTTAAAAGTTTATCATCTTAATTATTTAATATATATATGTATATTTTGTATACTTATATGTACATATATTGTATATTTACTTATTTTGGGCTGCATTGTGTCTTAGTTGTGGCATGCGGGATCTTTCATTGTGGTGTGCAGGCTCTTCATTGTGGTGCTTGGTTTTCTCTCTAGTTGCGATGCCTGGGCTCAAGAGCCCCCCAGGCTCAGTAGTTGTGACAAGCAGGCTTAGTTGCCCTGTGGCACAGTTCCCCCAACCAGGGATCAAACCTGAGTCCCCTGCATTGGAAGGTGGATTCTTAACCACTGGACCATCAGGGAAGTCCCAGATTATAAGTGTGTAGATCAATGAATTTTTGCAAACTGAACACATCCAGGTGCAGCATTAGATTAAGAAAACATACCACTACCAGCAGCTCAGAAGCTTGCAGACACTACTCTGCTGATTTCTAAAAGCATTAGACTGGTTTTGCCCATATGGCATCACACAGTAAATATTCCTTTGCACCTGGTTTAGGCCTAACATTATGTTCATGAGGAAGAACAAACTTTTAAAAACAGATCATAACACTTTGCCACTCAAGACTTTGCAACAACTCATGGATATACTTCCAGTCAAACTCAGAACAAAATCTAACTCCTAACCACAACTCCAAGGCTTGGAATAATCTGTTCTGCATTTCTCTCTGACCTCATCTCTTCGTGTTGTCTTCCTCACTCACTCCTTCCATTCTGACTACACGGCCTCCTAGCTGTTCTTATACAAATGACCCTGTTCCATCCTCAGGGCCTCTGCATGAATGTCTCCTCACCTACAAGTTTCTTTCTTCAGATGTCGCTTGGTTTGTCCCTTGCTTCATTCAGGTCTCCAGTCAAACATCACCTCCTCTGAGAGGATTCTCTGACAAAAGGAGCTAACCCCATCCCTACTCTTGCTTTTGTTCCCATTAGAACACTTTTTGATACCTAACATCATGTTGTATTCTTGGTTATTGGGTCTTCCAATCTGGAAGACAGCTCCCAACAAAGACTTTCTGTCTTGTGCATGTTGGTACATCCAGCACCTAGAACAGTGCGTGGCCTGGAATAAACTCTCTATCTTTCTTTCTTGAGTATTTTCTTTTCTTTAAGTTTAATTAATTAATTAACTTTGCTGTGCTGGGTCTTGGCTGCTGCATGAGGATTTAAGAGTGGGGAGTTGTGTTGTGTGGGCTTCTCATCGTGGTGGCTTGTTTTGTTTCAGAGCACAGGCTCTAGGCACACGGGCTTCAGAAGTTGTGGTGCCCAGGCTCAGTTTCAGCTCGTGGGCTCTACAGCACAGGCTCAGCAGTTGTAGCGTAACAGCTTAGCTGTTCCTGCGGCATGTGGGATCTTCCCAGACCAGGGATCGAACCCACATCCTCTGCATTGGCAGGCAGATTCCTATCCACTGTACCGCCAGGGAAGTGTAAATAAATACTTTCTTGAATGAATATTTTCCTTAAGAGAAGTGACTCCCCATTTCCTGAACCCCAGCACCCTCATCTGGATAATGAGGATTACAACCCTGATCTGTGAGGATTAGATGAGATAATGTAAATGCAAAGATTTTTACTTCTCTGTTCTTACCTATAGGTGCCACCGCAGAAGTGGGCAGTGCCCCCCATGAGACATGACACTTGTTTCAGGCTGACCCCTGAATTCTTTCTCAGTCCTGGCAAGTTCAGGGGCCTGGATGCTCATGCCCAACAATGGGCCCGAAGAAAGAGCAGGGAATACTGGAGGAGCCTCGAGGAATCATGGACCCAATATCTGCTCTCTTGTCAGCACCCATGTCACCATTTGCTGTGGGATGCCTACACCTCTTCTGATCACATCTTTTGCACTACCTCCTTTCCAAGCACCAGTATGCTACCTCAGGACTGTTCTTGGGAAGCATGGCAGGTACCCTGGTGTTGTAGTGATAATCAGACTCACCTGATTTGCAAGCCACGGCCCCCTGCCCTGGACAGGTGCCAAAGGATGGAGCAGCTGTTGGTCCATCCCCAGGAAGAACTGGCACCACTGGAGCATACTGTCAGCATGAGATGCCACCCCACCTCCATGACCCCTCTCCCAAACCTCCCTTCAGCCCAGAGCTTGCCGTTTTGTTCCAGAGAGTTCCTACCGGTTCCTTCCAACCAACGAGTGGGAATGCCCACGTGGAAATCCTGGGGCTGCCCACAAGAGGCCTGCACACCAGGAACGGAAAACCGGACATTAAGTAGAGAGGCTAGTAGACAGACCCAGGCTCCAGGGTGGGCGAACCAGAGAGAGAGCAGAGGGGATAATGCTTGGGAAATTCAGGCATCTGGAAGGCAACTGCCAATAAACTTTGGGATGGAAGACATGGCAGAGAGTAAGGCCCTGGACTGCGGCAGCCGGAGACTAGTAATAAGTAAGACTGTTGGCGAGATCTTGACACCATGGTGGGAGAAGCAGGACCGGGTGCAAGTTGAAAGTAGAGCTGAAATTCTATGGAAGAGAAGTCCCTGGGAGGCTGGAGGCAAGAATCTTCCTGAAACCCAGGCATGTAGAGGAGAGAAAGTAGAACAGTTAAGATGTAAAATTGATGCAGAGACCCAAACACCAATGTGGGAAACTCAGGATAGGAAAACGGATAAGGATGCTATAGAGACCCAGTCTTTTGAGAACAAGAAGGAGGCCAGGGGAGAGGATAAAGGAAAGAATGAGGCCCAAGTGTTGAGGAAGCAAGGCCAAACTGGAAGTGAGAATGGTGAGGATGCCCAGCTCCCAGGTTGGGGAAAACAAGAGCAGATTACAGGTGATACTAGTATAGAAATTCAGGCAGAAGAGAGGAGAAAAGAAGACCAGAGTGGAGGTGAGAGCGCTGTGCAAATCCAGGTATCTGGGAAGGAGAACTTGGGAGAAGTGAAAAATGAGGATGGCATAGAGACCCAGGCCCTGGGGTGGGGAAAGCAGGAATGCATTCAAAATGAGAATGTTACAGAGATCCAGACACCAAGGTGGGATAAGCAGGATCAAGATGGAAGTGAGAAAGCTGGGAAGGTCCAAGTATGTAGGGCAGAGATCCAGAAACAACTAAGACATGAACTTCAAGTGGAGTGGAGTAATCAAGGCGTAAAAAGAGGTGAGGATGCTGGGGAAAGTCAGATATCTAGAAGGAACAGCCTCAAGGAGATAAGAGAGGAGGATTGGGTGGTGATCCGGGCACAGTGCTGGGGAGACCAGAAACCAGTAGCAAGCGAAATTGACAGAGAATTCAAGACACCATGTTGGGGGAGTGAGGACCAGATTGGAGGTGAACATAGAGCAGAAATTCAGGCACTGGAGAAGAGAGACGAGAGAAAGGACAGAGATGAAGATGATACAAACACCCTGGCACCAGAGGCAGAGAACCAGAGACAATTAAGAGGTGTAACTCAGGTAGAGACTCATCCATCAGGGATGAGGAACCAGGAGCAGTTTGGAGATGAGACTAGTACAGATATCCAGGCAACGGGGACGAAAAACCTGAGAGAGTTTAAAGGTGAAGATAGTAAGGAGACTCAGGAACTTAGGGAAGAAAACCAGTACCAGTTAAACAGTGAAATTAATGGAAATATTCACATACCAAAGTGGAAGAATCAGGAACACATTAGAAGCAGGGATGGTCAAAATACCCAGGCATCTGAGGCAGAGAACTGGGGAGAACTAGCAAATAAAACTGATGTAGAAACTAATTCAGCAGAATGGAAGAAAGAGGAGCAGGTTAGAGGCAAGAATGGTGCAGAAATTGAAGCTCCAGAAAAGAGAAACCAGAGAGAAGCTGGAGGTGAGGAAGGTATAGAGACCTGGACACCTGGAGGAGGAAACCAGAGTCAGTTAAGAGATGACTCTGATGAAAAGACTCATTTGTCAGACAGGAAGAACCACGAGCAGATGGGAGGTGAGAATGAAACAGAAATTCAGATACCAGAGAAGACAGACCAGAGAGAACCTGGAGCTGACGATGGTGTAGAAACCCAGAGACTTGAGAGAGAAAATGAAGGACAATTAGACGGTGAAACTGGATTGAGCCACTCGCCAGGGGGAAGAAACTGGGAGCAGACTAGAGGAATGGACAACCCAGAAAATCCAACATTGGAGAAGAAAAGCCAGAGAGAGGTTGGAAGCAAGGATGGTAGAAATATTCAGAGACTTGGGGGAGGGAAGCAGAGACTGTTAAAAAGTAAGGTTAATGAAAACATCTGTTCACCAGAGTGGAAGAACCAGGAGCAGATTGGAGGTGAGAATGGTGCAGAAATTCAAATACAAGGGAAGAGTAACCTGAGAGAGATCACAGGTGATGATGGTAAAGAGACCCAGGCTCACGGTGGAGATTATCAGGGAGAGTTAAGAAGTGAAACCTATGGAGAGATCCAGATACAAGGTCAAGGAAACCAGAACGAGGGTGAAGAGGAGGATGCTGCAGAAATCGGGGTTGTAGGGAGCCAGAGAAAGTGCAGAGCTGAGGATGTTGGAAGGCTTCGAGTGCCAAGGCAAGGAAACAAAGGCCAGGTCAGAGGGAAGGATGCTGCTGAAGGCCCTCTCCAAGTTGACTGTTCTGGCGGTGAAGGGCCCCCAGCCCTCACAGGCTCTGACTATGGGGCCATGGATCAGGAACAGGCTGTGGCCGCTGCTCCCCATCCTGAGATGAAGGCTCTCCCCGACCAGAGCGAACTCTTCCTGCTTGTCAGTGGAGAGGGGGAGCATTTGGCCCACCAGAGCATGGCCACTGCTGGGAAGCCCAGAGTCGATGTCATTCCAGCTTCCCGGCAAGCCAGACCTAAACCCCAGAGAAGCCGACAAAGGGACAGAAGAGTGGATCCAGGGAAGACCGCTGACCGGAGTGGACAGCTCCAGAACCCACAGTCTTTGGCTGCTCCCCTGGGCTTGCCCTCTGCCTGCCCCTCTGTCTCATGTGGCCATGCCCCCCAAGCCGGTACAACTCCATTGGGTGATCCCACTGCCCTCACTGTCCTGCCCAAGTGGCCAGTCCTCAAGAAGAGTCAGCGACAGCTCCTGGAGTCCCTTATGCGGCGGAAGATCGCCCACCTGAAGTGGGGCCTCCCCCAGCGGATCCTAGAGTCCTACTACATGCACTTTAATGTCTTAGGACCATGCCCACTGCCTCTTGCTGGGCAGAGCTTCCCTGGGTTGCACATGGCCTGTGAGTTGCAGGGGCAGCAGGAAAGTGAGGCCCAGGGCTCCAGGCCAGGCCTTAAGTCCCAGAAGTTTCGGACCCCTGAAGGGAAAAGCTCAAAACCTACACAGGCCAGAGCTCTAGAGAAGCCTAGCCGGTCCGGGTCGGAGCCAATGGGCAGTTCTATCCCTCCTGTAAAGCCTAAGAGAGTCAGACCACCAGGAGGTGCCAGAGAACCACAGGATGTCCAGAAAGAGGCTCCTCCCAGGGCGGAACTCACGGCTTCCAGGAACCCCAGGCCTGCTGCAGAATCCAGCAGCTGGTGGGGCCAAGAAAGGGTCCAAGAACCTTCCAGTGAGAACAGCAGGTGGGGAAAGATGGTCAGGCCGGGGATCTCCCGGATGGCAGAGAGGGCTTCCCGCAGAGTGAGGGTCTCATACTCCGGGGCAGGCTACGACTGGAGGAGGGAACACACATCTCAGAAGCCCCTCAGATTCCAGTGTCAGCAGCCCTCACACAGAAGAGGAAGCCTGGAACCCGAGGAACGCAGTGGGGCTGGGCAGCAGCCTTCCTCCTGTTCCACAGACACCTTCAGCTTCAAAAGGAGTCTCCACTCTGCTGCGACAAGGCTGAGCATGACCTTTTTGAACAAGAGCTCCCGGTCCCCACACTTGGCCAAGGCCCAGCACTCAGCCCCCAACCTGAGTGTGAGAGATCCTGGTCCTATGCCGCTTCCCAGAGTGAGTGCCCCACATGCCAGGGAGGGCAGCATCAGAGTCCACACTTCTCTGAAGAGGAACCTTCAGCCACCAGGTCACTGCGGTGCTGGGGCTCCTCTTCTCAAGACAGAAGAACTGGAGGAAATTGAGAACCCACATGGGGCCCTATGGAATCCACCAGCCCCCAGAAAGTCTGGTTTGATGAAATATTTGAGGGGTTTTCTGCTCCAGCATGGCTTTAGGAAGTAGGCTGAGGGCACAGAGTCTTCAAAACACATCCAGAGAAGGCATGAGAGTGGCCTGCTAACCCCTAAAGGGGATGATAAAATAACCTCTAATAAAATTGGTTATTTAAGCCCTGTGAGGGTTCTGATTTCTTTTGATACATGTTTTATAAGTGCCTCTTTTGGGGATGGGATACCGTATGGGTGGGATAGCTACTCTATGGTTTTGAAGGTTTGGGGAATGTGGGTCAGCCCAATGCTGCCTCCTAAACACCTGCCCTCTCCAGGTACTCAGAGGAGGGTTTACTGAAATTTCTATCATGGTTCTGTCCTGTCCTACTGCTGCTAAATTGCTTCAGTAGTGTCCAACTCTTCACGACCCTGGGGAATGTAGCCCACCAGGCTCCTCTGTCCATGGGATTCTCCAGTCAAGAATACTAGAGTGGGTTGCCATTTCCTTCTCCAGGGGATCTTCCCAACTCAGGGAATCAAACCTGAGTCTCTTATGTCTCCTGCATTGGCAGGAGAGTTCTTTACCACTAGCACCACCTGGGAAGCCCTGTCCTGTCCTCAGTTTAGTTCAGTTCAGTCGCTCATTCATGTCTGACTTTGCGACCCCATGGACTGCAGCACACCAGGCCTCCCTGTCCATCACCAACTCCCGGAGTTTTCTCAAACTCATGTCCATTGAGTCAGTGATGCCATCCAACCGTCTCATCCTCTGTCATCCCCTTCTCCTCCTGCCTTCAATCTTTCCCAGCATCAGGGTCTTTTTCAAATGACTCAGTTCTTCACATCAGGTGGCCAAAGTATTGGAGTTTCAGCTTCAACATCAGTCCTTCCGATGAATGTTCAGAACTGATTTCCTTTAGGATGGACTGGTTGGATCTCCTTGCAGTCCAAGGGACTCTCAAGAGTCTTTTCCAACACCACAGTTCAAAAGAATCAATTCTTTGGCACTCAGCTTTCTTTATAGTCCAAATCTCACATCCATATATGACTACTGAAAAAACCATAGCTTTGACTAGACAGACCTTTGTTGGCAAAGTAATGTCTCTGCTTTTTAATAATGCCATCGAGGTTGGTCATAGCTTTTCTTCCAAGGAATAAGCATCTTTTAATTTCATGGCTGCAGTCACCATCTGCAGTGATTTTGGAGCCCCCCAAAATAAAGTCTCTCACTGTTTCCACTGTTTCCCCATGTATTTGCCATGAAGTGATGGGACCAGATGCCATGATCTCAGTTTTCTGAATGTTGAGCTTTAAGACAACTTTTTCACTCTCTTCTTTCACTTTCATCAAGAGGCTCTTTAGTTCTTTGCTTTCTGCCACAAGGGTGGTGTCATCTGCATATCTGAGGTTATTGATATTTCTCCAGGAAATCTTGATTCCAGCTTGTGTTTCTTCCAGCCCAGCGTTTCTCATGATGTAGTCTGCATAGAAGTTAAATAAGCAGGGTGACAATATACAGCCATGACGTACTCCTTTTCCTATTTGGAACCAGTCTGTTGTTCCATGTCCAGTTCTAACTGTTGCTTCCTGACCTGCATACAGATTTCTCAAGAGGCAGGTTAGGTGGTCTGGTATTCCCATCTCTTTAAGAATTTTACACAGTTTGTGGTGATCCACACAGTCAAAGGCTTTGGTATAGTCATGTCCTGTCCTATTCCAAGTTAATTTTGATTGAGGTAGTATGCTCAAACAGCCTTTGCTGCTTGAGGAAGGGGTGGTACTTTGCACTGGACACTAATATTCAGGTCTTTTTGAAGGACCTGAGGGAAGAGATCTTTACCACTAAGTAGCTGCCCTTCTGGGATTCTGCTGTCCATGTATAGATCTCATGGAGAAAACATTTCTACCTCTTCAGTTCTCAAACACTGGTTCTCAAGTCATTAGAAGCTGGAAAAAACAAGGAACTGTTTGCCTGCTCGTGCCTAGGGCTTCCCAGGTGGTGCTAGTGGTAAAGATCCGACCTGCAATGCCCAAGACATAAGAGACGAGCATTCGATCCCTGGATCAGGAAGATTCCCTGGAGGAGGGAATGGCACTCCACTCCAGTATTCTTGCCTGGAGAATCCTATGGACAGAGGAGCCTGGTGGCCTACGGCCCATAGGGTCGCAAAAAGTCGGACATGAATGAGCACGCAGTGTAGTCCTTCTGACTTATGGCCTCCAGAACTGAGAGAATAAATTTCTGTTGTTTCAAAACACCAAGTTCGTGGTAATTTGTTAGAGTAGCCATAGAAAACTAATATACCCCAATATTTAGCAGCTTAAAGCGACATTAAACTTTTTTTTTTGCCACACCATGCAGAACACAGGATCTTAGTTCTCCAAGCAGGGATCGAACCCATGGCCCTGCATTGGAAGCCCAGAGTCTTAACCACTGGACCACCAGGGAAGTCCACAGGAGCATTTCTTAACTCATAGTTTCTGTGAATCAGGAATCCAGGCACAGTTTAGCAAGATGACCTTGACTCAAAGTATCACTTACCTCCTTCAACGCTAACAGCTTGCTGGGCATTTTTGTGCTAATTAAATTCTTGTAGATTGACCGATTTGGTTAATATATTTAATAAACCAATTTTTCTTCTTCAGGATTCCTTTTGGGCTCACAAAATTGCAAGTACTGTGCAGCTCTCTGTAGAGGATATTTTAAGGGGATCACCTTAGAATCTCTGAGAGAAAGGCGTCACCTTAGATTGTTTGAGAGAAAGTTGTCATGTAAATTTAAAATAATAGTGCTGACAGTTTTTCGATAAAAATCACTGAGATCATTTACTTTTTTAATAGCACAAATAGATTGTTTCCTTTCCTTTCTTTTTCAAGGCTAATAACAGCGCCTTTATAAATGCTTTTCAACCTTCGGCGTGGTGAAGCTGAATTCCTGCAAGTTACAAGAGCAAACATCATCTTTTAGGATTTGAAATAGCTCAACTGGAATTCCATCACCTCCACCAGCTTTGTTCGTAGTGATGCTTCCTAAGGCCCACTTGACTTTGCATTCCAGGATGTCTGGTTCTAGGTTGGTGATCACACCATCGTGATTATCTGGGTCATGAAGATCTTTTTTGTATAGTTCTGTGTATTCTTGCCGCCTCTTCTTAATATCTTCTGCTTCTGTTAGGTCCATACCATTTCTGTCCTTTATTGTGCCCATCTTTGCATGAAATGTTCCCTTGGTATCTCTAATGTTGTCAAAGAGCTCTCTAGACTTTTCCATTTTATTGTTTTCCTCTATTACTTTGCCAACAAAGGTCTGTCTAGTCAAAGATATGGTTTTTCCAGTTGTCATGTATGGTTGTGAGAGTTGGAGTATAAAGAAAGCTGAGTGCTGAAGAACTGATGCTTTTGAACTGTGGTGTTGGAGAAGACGGAGAGTGCCTTGGACTGCAAGGAGATCCAACCAGTCCATCCTAAAGGAAATCAGTCCTGAATATTCATTGGAAGGACTGATGCTGAAGCTGAAACTCCAATACTTCGGCCACCTGATGTAAAGAACTGAGTCATTTGAAAAGACCCTGATGCTGGGAAAGATTGAAGGCAGGAGGAGAAAGGGACAACAGAGGGTGAGCTGGTTGGATGGCATCATCACCGACTTGATGGACATGAGTTTGAGTAAACTCCAGGAGTTGGTGATGGACAGGGAGGCCTGGCGTGCTGCAGTCCATGGGGTCGCAGAGAGTCGGACACGACGGAGTGACTGAACTGAACAGAACTGATAAGAGCAAACAGCTTTGAGCTTAGACGTACAAAGTGAGTCCTGAGTGAGTCCCTTCACCTGCCTTTAGGTGCCGCTGCTCTCCTGAATTGCCAGGTACTCGGTTTACGCAGGCGCATTACCCTCGTCGTGCGCCCACGCCGAGCTCTGCCAAGTGCGCTTGCGCATAAACTTGGCGGGAACAGTGCTGTCGCGGTAGAACGCCAGTCGAAGGATGGCTGTGAGGGAGGCGGCGGCAGGCCTTTCCGGGCCCGGGAGGGACGAAGAGGCGGCGCTGCTCTTCGAGAACGCCCATTACCGGCACGATTCGCGCTGGCTGCTGCCCGTGTCCCCACGCTGCTGCCTGGCCTGCGCGCTGGAGCTGCTGCCGGAGCCCGGCGTGTCGGTGCGAACTGGGTCCCAGCATTTCCCTCACCAACCAGGCCCTCCCCTCAACGGAACAGGTCGCCTGAACCTGACGCACCTCCGGGGAAACTAAGCCGGGCCCCCGCCTGGTTAAATCTGGCTCCTACCCAGACCCGCCCCTCACCCTACCCCGCAGGCCGCCCAGCAGCCTCTTTCATAACGAGGCCCTGAGCTTGGCTCTGCGCCTCATGTGGGCCCACGCTCTCCGCACTAAATCCAGGGCTCTCAGGGCCCTCCAAGACTCATTGGCACGCGCTCCCAGCTTTCCCTCTGCCCTCCTCTCAGCCGTCCCGCCCTTTGCTGCCCCTCCCCTTCTCCGGGGTCCAGCCTGCGCTCGGGCTACCTCCCGCTCGAGCGCCCGCGCAGCCTGTGGGCCGGGCGCACACACCGCGGGGCCTTACTCCCTTCAGCTTTCTGAGGGGAATGTGAGGCGCGGGCGCCTTGGGCTCTGTGGCAGCAGGAACGACGAGCGGATGCTATGGGCGGGCGGGAGTGGGGTGAGGGGAAGACCTTTCTGAGAGGCAGAGCCGGCTGGAGCATGATCTGCCCGCTCCCTCAATGTCTGCCACTTATGCTGTGAGTTTTTTGTCCGTGGACACCTCCAAGTAGAGTTCGGGAGATAACTTGTTTTTCAGATTCTCAGGAGCAGAACTCTTACCATGGGGTGGGTGGGGAATCAGCTAGATCAGCGGTCCTCAAGGTTTTGCTCTGGGGATACCGTTCCACTTTTTAAAACTGTTGAGGACCCCAGAGAGCTTTTGTTTATTTACTGTGTTGAAAGTAACAAAGTTTAAGATACTCATTTAAAAATAATAGTAAATCCATTAATATTAATGCAATTCTTTTTACTTTGACGAAAAAATAGGTAACATCCCATTTACCATTTTGACTCTTTTAAATGTACAGTTCTGTGGCATACATGCTTTTCAAAATGGAAATAACTACTTTCAAAACAAAACAGATAATGGAAGGAATGTCTGTTTCACATTTTTGCAAATTTTGTAAATGGCTGATTTAATAGAGGACGGCTAGATTTTTGCATTTTATCTGTTGTGACATATCTCCTTGGAAAAACTCTACTGTACACTCAGTAGAATAAGTGAAAAAATCAAATAGCATCTCAGTATTATATGGAAATAATTTTCATCTTGTGGATCCTCTGAAAGGATTTTGGGCATGCTCAGGGTCCAAAGACTATACTCTGAGAACCGCTGGACTAGCTGATAACATCTATAATATCACTGAGGCTAAAGTTCTGAGACTGCCATTCTTGGACAGTGAGAGATACAAAGATGAATAAGACAGTGAGGTATGGGAGAAAATAAGAGAACACATTTCTGGGAATTTAGAAGCTGCACATGTTTATGGTAAGTGCTGTTTGGTGGGATAAGGAGCGAAATTAAGGAAGTTTTTTTAAGAGGAGGAAGCATTTGAATTACACTTGAAAAGATGGGTGATATTTGGGCCAGAGGAAATGGGGGAGCTTTTTCCAGGAGGTGGGATTAGCAAGGATGAGTTTGGGGAGGTCATCAGAATGTGTTTGAAGGGCAATTGAGGGAGGTGATATTGGAGAGCCAGGGTTTAGATCAGTTCAAGAGTTTGAATCCAAGCTAAGGCTTGGATTTAATCTAGCAGATGAAGGAATGTCACTGAAATTTTTTGAATAACTCATTTAGGTCACTAGCTTAATTATGTGGGAAGAACTGGTGAAGTTCACGAACAAGAGACTTGTAATAGCACAGGTTAGAGGCAGTAAGAGATGCAACTTCACCTTTTATCAAACGTACTTGTCTTAGCTTCATTTTTCACCAACTGAAGGGGGGTAATGTAGTCGGTTGTACCTGTGTTCATGTTCTGTCCTCAGTACACCCTTTTTTTTGATCTATCTTTTGTTACTGTCTTGAACACTTTGCACAGCTGCTCCCCAGTTCCCTGTATAGGGAGGCAAATTGAGTGTGAAGATTTATGTCTACACTGAATGGAAGGATGCATTTTTCTCTACCTACTTCAGTAAGACTTATGAGGGTCCGCAGTATCATTCTCATAGACTATGGAAAGAGCCTTGGACAAGACCTAGTTGGATACTTAGATTTGAGTCCTTGGCAAAGTCTCTGACCCTCAGTTTTCTCATCTCCAAAACAGCAATAGTAGTACCTTTTCCTGCTTGCTTTACCAACTCAGTTAGGCTTAAATGAGCTAGTAGACAAGAGAGTGATTTGTGAACAGTAAACTGCTCTGTAAATATATTGTATTAGAAACCTTAGTTCTTGTATCATCCTTTGTTTGAACATGTGGATTCCTGTGTGTAAATGATGCCTCTTTTCATACTCCATAGTTCAGATGATCCCGCTGGTGTAATCTTGTAATTATATTTGGAAATTATACTTGTTTGGGTTCAAAACAACTGAGACTTGGTTGCTATTGAATATTTATTTCATCTGCCCCTAGTTGGTGCGCAAGAAGCACGTGCTGTCCGGCTTCCTAGATGCTCTCATGAAGCATGCCTCCCTGGTTGTGCAGCTGGTGGCTCAGGATCAGAGAGTCTGTATCCACTTCGTAAGCATGCTTTTCGGTGAGACTGAAAAGGAAACCTGGAGTGAATTTTGCCTGTATACTTTGTACATTTGTTTTTGGGGTCTTGGAGAAATGGTCTTGGAATGATAGTTTCCACTGTTTGCAATGTAAAAGTTTAACTTACTAACAAATTATTTTGTTATAATGGTGAATAAATGTCCCCTTCCTAAGATACACGATGCATTGTATTGTAACTGGCTTTACTATAGCTCAGGTGTTATTAAAAGTGTGAAGGTGGATGTGTTCTTTTAAAAAATCTAGACTGTCTGGTCTTTGAACAGGATTAATAGTCAGATCTGGAGTCTGCTGATCTGACTGTGACCTTGATTGAGTGACTTCTTTTCTGTACCTTTAGTTTCTTCATGTATAAAATAAGATGAATTAAAAAGTCCCTTCTCTTAATACAGTTATAATGTCCTATGGAATGAGCCCTTTCAGGGAGGAAAGGAGCCAACTTAAATTGAATGCTTTTCTCTGCTAGAGGCTTTTCAGGCTTTCAACTGCCAAAATATTCTTTTAAGGGAGAGAGGATGATCCCCAAGGCTCAGGCAGGCCTTAGCTAACAGCTGGTAGAACTGGGATTTTACCCCAGGTCTGTTACAGACTCCAGAACACACAGTTTTTGTACTGTGCCACACTGACTATTTTTATCCTTTTAAAGCCAGAGAGCTGTTATTGAAAATCTGGGGTTTGGTGCTGAGGATAGAATTTAGCTGGGACATTGCTTAAAGCTGCTATTAGTCTTAGAATTCATAGTGTGCCTTTCTGGATTTGTTTCTCTTTTAACTGTTAACCATCCCCCTCTTCCTTCTGCTCTAAGGACTGTTATGTAATGTAGAGGATGGGAGCATAACAGACCTCTGTATTGAAGGTAAGGTAAAACTCTGTGTTCTCAGCATTTGAAGCCGGGAATATTACCCTGAATTGCAGCTCTGACTATTTGAGACCTGGATGAAATTTTCTATTTTACAGACAGATAAAGAAAACTCAGTTTTTAATCATTAATTCTGCATTTTTTTTTCTTGGCACCTACTCTGTGTCAAGTACTGTATTAGATACTAGTGATATATCTGACATAATTCCTGCCATGTAAGAGTTTACAATCTGGAGGAGAGGTTAGCTGGTAAATAGCAACGGCTGATAAGTGCTATTACAAAGACATGTACAAACTCTGCTTTTTTTACATTAGTGTTGGGTGATTGGAAGTTGTCTGCACATAGATGGTATTTAAAGCTGTGGAAGTGTCTGAATTTACCTGTAAGACTCAAGAAGAAGGAAGACGAGCATTGGGATGAAAGGATTCTTGCAGAAAGAACAAAGAACTGTATCAGTTAGGAGTCTAGTGAGGAAACACAAACCACTCAAGTTATTTGAACAGAAAAAAGAACTTTAAAGAATTATTAACTAGGTAACTAAAGGCAAAAAGAGAACCAAGTTTTCACCAAGGTAGCAATTTCTGAAAACAGCTGCCACCCCTGGGACTAGGGAAGCAAAGGGAGAGGTTGAAATTATTAAAACTTACAAGTTTGGAGGAAGGACCCCATATATGAAACTCAGACCGCTGAGGAGAGGATGCTGCTTGGCTGCTGCTGGCTCCATGACCATATAGCCATAGAGTTAGCAGCTGTAACTGCTAGCAGTTGTAACAAATAAGTCAATATGATCTGTGTGTACTTTTGACCATCTCTCAGTATAGAGAGTGTAGATAAACAAATGTCTCACTTGAAGTTCGACCACTGGCATGAGTGGGGAGATCTCCCTTTGCCATTTTCCTCAAGGCTGCCCTGTTGTTATTATTTAGTCACTAAGTCATGTCCGACTCTTTGAGACCCCATGGACTGTAGCCTGCCAGGCTCCTCTGTCCATGGGATTATCCAGGCAAGAATACTGGAGTGGGGTGCCATTTCCTCCTCCAGGGGATCATCCTGACCCAGGGATTCAACCCATGTCTCTTGTTTGGCAGGTAGATTCTTTACCGGTGAAAGTGAAAGTCACTCAGTTGTGTCTGACTCTTTGTGACCCTTTGGATGGTACACTCCCTGGAATTCTCCAGGCCAGAATGCTGGAATGGGTAGCCTTTCCTTTCTCCAGGGGATCTTCCCAACCCAGGGATCAAACCCAGGTCTCCCACATTGCAGGGGGATTTTTTACCAGCTGAGCCACAAGGGAAGCCCCAAGGCCACTCTAGAGTGGAGCTATAATCCTAAAGCCATCTGCTTCTGGTAGATGCCAGCATAGCTTGGAATCCTCTGGAAACTTCATGAGGTGGTGAGCACTAGATGGAGATTGCAAAGCTAGAGGGAGAAGGACTTGCTCCTTCCTCACTATTTGCTGTTTACTTCCTGCCTTCTTTCTGTTTCTGTCAGTGTTGTTCTAGAATGCTTCTTTACTCAGGGAGTGGTGGAGTCTTCCCTCAGCAGCAGCCAAATCTAGTTTGCCGCTTCCCCCACACTTGCAGAGCAAGCCTCTTCACTCCTCATCAAAGACACCAGCAGAAGCACACAAATGATTGTATAGAAGGATAGGTTTGGGGTTGAGTGATAATATTATTGTCAATTATCAGCACAAGAATTAACTCATAACTCTTTTTTAGTATATGAAGTAGCAAATTCTAAGGAAGGAAAAAAGTGGAAATAATATAATGATAGTAGTTTTCAACCTTGGTTTCACAATAGACTTACCTGGGAAACTTAAAAAATATCCAAATGCTTAGACTCTTTCTCTAGAAATTCTAATTTAATTGATCTGGGATGGAATTGAGCAGTAGTTTTTATTTTTTTTAAAGCTTCCTAGATTATTGTAATGTATTGCCTTGTTTTGAACCATTGATGATAAAACAGTTAAGAATGGAGGAGATAGAAAAGACTAATGCCAATTAACACAAGCAGATGACTTTGATTAGAAGTCTGGGCCTGGGGTTGTCTTCTGGTAAGTAATGGTATTGTGTCTGTTCAGTCCTTATCCAGCTTACTACTCAGCTGAAGTTAGAGCAGACCATTCATTGCCTTCTGGATGAATGTCACAAAGAGGTCAGTAAGTATCCGTGGGTTCTTGAGTACCTCTTGGAATCCTCAGATGTCAGAGCTGGGACAGCCCTTCTTTGGATAGATTGGAAGATTGAATCTGGAGAGGAAAAGGGACTTGCCTGAGGTCACAGAATCAGTGGCAGAACCAGAGCTGGGGCCTGGGTCTTCTGCTCCAGTACTCTTTGTAGCTTCCTCCCTTTCGCTTTTAGTCTCCCAAAGTCTACCTCCATGTTGGTGAAGTCCATTTTCTGGCATAATCATCCCACGGCCATTCTCTTAAATATGAACATATTTCCTTCAAAAATTTTTTAAGGAAATATGTTCACTATGTCTTGGCTTAGTATTTTTGTTTGGTTTAAGTTGTATACAGTATTTTGTATTGAAGGCATTTGTTTTTATCAGCATCTAAAGTAAGCACTGAATAGTTATATTTAACCTGCTTTCTTCAATGTAGTCAAAAATATCAGTTAAACAAGCAGCTTTTGCATTGTGTTTAAGATATAGGAATAATATCAGAATCATTTTTTTTGCAAGAGAAAGACATGTTTATTCAACACCATTAAGAGCAACATTTAATTAAAAAGTGTTAAATTATCGTCATTATAATTGCTCTGCATGTGATTAATATATAAGATTACATTTATAAATTATATTTATAAATATCAATGCATCATTATGGTGATGCCCCTTTATATACTGTAGGCATTGTGTTGGTGCTTCACATGCAATATCTCATTCAATCTTCTCAGCAACCCATTGAGGTTGGTACTATTACTAATTCCCATCAGAAGAGTTAAGAATTTTACTTAAGGTGCTATAGCTAGTCAATAGAAAAGGTGAAATAAATACTATTGACTCTCCCTGAAAAGCATCAAGCATGTATGCATACTCAGTTGCTTCAGTCATGTCTGACTCTGCAACCCTATGGACTATAGCCCATCAGGCTCCTCTGTCCATGGGATTCTCCAGGCAAGAATCCTGGAGTGGGTTGCCATGCCCTCCTCTAGGGGTCTTTTCAACCCCGGGATCAAACTCATATCTCCTGTGCCTCCTGCATTGCAGGCGGCTTCCTTACCCCTGAGCCACTAGGGAAGCCCCAGGCATCAAGCGTAGTACCTGACAAATAGAATGTTCAGTAATAGTAGCTATAATAATGATAATAATAATAATTTTTTGCAATGAACTAGAATTCCATTTTTATGATGTGTCCAACTTTCGCCCCTCCAGTTTCTGGCTCCATAGGGGGCAAAATACGCTAATTTTAATTTAGTTTAACAAACACGTACTGAGCTATGTACTGAGGATTCGAAGAGAAATCTGATTTGGTCCCTTTCCTCTGGGGTTTCCCAGTCCAATAGGGGCAATTGATACTTAGCTAAAGAGGCTGGTTACTAACTGTTGTGAGAGACACAGGCAGTACAGGCTTTGGTGTGGATAGGGCAAGATGAACTTTGGTGGGAGATCTGTTCTCATCCTAACTTATAGAAAGGAATGTGTTCACTTTCTGTAGCTGTGTAGCATGCCCTCCATGCGAGGCAGCCTGGCCACCCTGACCCTTCTTGGCAAGTTGGTAGATGCTGTCCCTGCTCTGGCAGACAAACTTGTGATGGAACATGGTGAGTGACCTCTGGGGAAGAGCTGCTTCTACACTTTCAAGAGCTGCTTTGATCACACTTCCATCTGGGAGGAACATTCACTGTGTACACCTGGAAAGACATTACTTTCCTTCCATAGGCTTCAGTTTCCTCATCTGCAAAATATGCTTTATATTGGCTAATTGGGGAAAAAAAGTATTGCTCAACTCTGGTCTTGGGCTGTTTCTATTCACTATTTTAACACAAAATAATTAAGTATCTACTATGAGTCTTTCAGATGGGAGGAGGAATTAATTCTGGAATGCAGAAGCACTTTCTATCAGTAAAAGGAAATAAGTATCTCATAGAGGATTTATCCAAGGGTAAATCACTTAACTTCTCTATGCCTTGGTTTTCTCTTTTAGGTTCCCAGAAATCATGTATTGTGGGGGATTATAGGGATTACCATGACTACCCCATTCAGGGCAGTAGTTTGGAGTGTCATCTAGCAGTTGACTTGTGAGGTTCCCTTGATCCCTTGGTTGTTTTCTGGATAGGTGACCTGATGGAGCATCTGTTGAGAGGTTTAGTGTACCCCAATGAGGGGGTGCAGGCTTCTGTCTGCTACCTTTATG
Organism: Bubalus bubalis; assembly: GCF_019923935.1. NCBI lineage: Eukaryota > Metazoa > Chordata > Mammalia > Artiodactyla > Bovidae > Bubalus > Bubalus bubalis. The sequence continues at coordinate 7,207,133 of NC_059160.1, read as the reverse complement.
GGAAGCTGTACTCCTCCCCAGTTGCTGCTGAGATGCTTTTGGGCCATTTCCGGGAGAAGCTGTGTCCTCTCTTCCTTTCCACCATGAATGGTGCCCAGACAAAGGAGCTACAGATCAACTGCTTGGGTAAGATGTGGGACTGGAGAGAAAAGAGAAAGCTTTTGAGATTTTTTTTTTTTTTTTTTGAGGATTTGAGATGCAGACTCATTAGCAGTGGGGAGGTTTGCTGCTTTGCACGGGGTAGAAGTCATGGATTTGGGAGATAAGAGGCACAGACTGTGAAAGATGCCTCATGTTGGTGTGGTATCTTAAGAACGTCACCTTTGCAAGAAGAGGAGGAAAAGTGGGACAGCAGTTTTTTTGCCTCTGGTCTTTACTGCCTGCCCTGGTGCATCCTGTACTTGCTGCCAAATTAATCTTCATACTGCATAGCTCGCGTCCCGTCAGTTTCCTATTTGGAAAATCATCTATGGCTTCCTCTGGCCTCCAGGGTGAAGTCCAAGTTTCTCTTGTTATTTGAGGCTCAGTGTACCCTTTCAACCTCTCCTGTTAACTTCCTTACATAAATACACAAAATCTATCAAATGCTTTTGAGCAGGGAGCTTTCGTATTTTGGATAGAGGAAATGGGCACTGGTGATTGGGTGCAGACCTGTTTCAGAGCAGGGGCTACAGGGAAAAACATAGTCTGGGCAACAACAATTTATTTTCACAGTTTGGGTCGAGAGCTCTGTTTTGAACAGCTCAGCCATACATAGAGAGTGTTCATTCTGAACCAGGACCCTGTCTGGGTTTGTACAGATGATTAAACCCATGCTCTAATCTGGAAATTCATAGTCCATTGTGGAGGGCAGATGTGGACAATTAGAATTAATTGTGGTGTGTGCTGTCATGGAGATTGCAAAGAAAAAGGTGGGATTCTATTCAACGTAGTACTCTAAGTCCTGCCAGAACAATTAGGCAAGAAAAAGAAATAAAAGGCAGAAGTAAAGGAAGGAAGTAGTAAAATTGTCTCTGTTTTCAGATGATATTACCTTATAGGTAGAAACCCCTAAAAACTACACTGAAAGAAAAGAGAAGTCGCTCAGTTGTGTGTGATTCTTTGTGACCCCATGTACTGTAGCCTACGAGGCTCCTCTGACCATGGGGTTTTCCAGGCAAGAATACTGGAGTGGGTTGCCATTTCTTCCTCCAGGAGATCTTCCCAACCCAGGGATTGAACCCGGGTCTCCCGCATTGTAGGCAGACACTTTACCGTCTGAACCACCAAGGAAGTCCAAAAAACTACACCAAAAACTGTTAAAACTATTAAATGAATTTAGTAAAATTGTAGGATACAAAATCAGTTGAATTTCTATATGGTAGCAGCAAACTACCTCAAAAATAAATTAAGAAAACTCCTATCTACAGTAGCGTTAAAAATAATAAAATGCTTAGGAACATCTATGGAGAGATGAAGAAACTTCTAGAAGATGTGTGAGGAGCCACCTTGGGTGTGTCCTTGTACCCATGCTGCTCTTGCCTCACTTTCCCACCCCTTTGTTGTCTAGGTTTGCTAAAGCAGCTGCTGAAGTATGATCTCTTTGTGTCCATGCTCATGAACAAGTCTGCGCTGGTGAAAAGTGCTGAGAGTGTTGAGGGGCCACCAGGAGAGACCCCACTGCCTTTGGTGCTCAAAAAGGTAGTTGTCCTGTGACTCCTGGTCTCTGGCTTCAGGAACCTGAATCTCCTGGGGCTTTTTCCTTATCCTTCTACGTAGGATTTCGGAAGTACTTTCTCACTGGCCAAAACAACATGCTATTGGAAGACTCAATGTTGGTTTTCTTTCAGTCGTGAATCTTTATGTTTGTATCCTCCCCTTTACATCTGGGTTGTCTGAGAATGGAGAATACACCCAGCTGTGGAAACAAAGCCACCTCAGTTGTTTTGGGGATTATTCAAGCTTCCCAGCTTGGTACGTGGAGCCCTCTTTCTCTGGGCCCAGCTTATCCCTTCAGCCTTACTTGCCTGTCTCTTCTATCCCACAACCCAGCACTCCAGCCAGATGCAACTTCTCCCTGGTCCTGTATATTCTAGGACCTCCTGTCTCTGTGCCTGTGCAGATGCTCTTCCCCTTTGCCTTTAAAGCCTTTCCCCTCTCCTTGGTCTGATTCAGCCTTCAAGGCCTATAGAGCTCCCCTGTCCCCTGGCTCCTTTAGGTAGAATGTGCCCTCTTCACAGTGCTTACCTCACCATGTTGTGGTTGATCAACTGGGAGCTTCTTTAGAGCAGGACCTGAGTCTGACTGTCTCTGTCCACAGTGCTCAGCACAGGGCTTGGCAGAGCTGCTTATCCTCATCTGATACCAGGGATATCACTCACTGACTAGACTGTGGGACTGCTTTTGTGGAAAGGAGGAGGTACCTTGGTTAGAAACGGGAAAGGGACAGTTAGGATTAGGTAAGGTAGGAATAAAAAAACCAGAGCAAACTGCCCCTCCTAACCTCCCTGGGACGCCTCTGGAATGGTCCACGCAGGGCCTGTGAACTCTCAAGAGCAAGTCTTGTGTCTTTGAACCACAAAATCTCATAGTGGGTTAATTTCTGTGTTCACTTAATTGCTGCTGTCCTGGAGTCCTTGGTGGTGTCTGGTTAGAACATTGCTGCTGGACTTAGCAGGAGCACAGCGTCTCGTGTCCTCACAGTGCACCAAGGCAGCATGAGAGTGGCGGGGACAGAGACTGGAGAGCACCTCCCTAGGGAGAGAGAGCTTCGTGGAGACAGGAATCTTGGTATGGAGCTCCTGTCCTCCATCCATACGTGGAGACTGTTTCTCTCTTGGCCATTTCGGATGATTAGTGTTTTATTTACTACAAGAATCAGCAAGTTTGGAACTTGGGTGAGGTGAGAAGGCACTTGCCTTAGGTGGAAAACTTAAGGCGGTGCTAAAAACTCAGCAATCAAAAAAAAAGTAAGAAAACCTCAGCAATCAAGATAAATAGTATTTTAATGCAGAATTTTAAAAAATCAAAGTTAATGCAAAAAATTAATGATGAACAAAATATCAAAATTTTAAATAAAGACTGGTCTGTATTCTTCTACTTCCATTCTTCCGTTGTTTTTTTTTTTTTTTTTTCCGGTCAGTCTAATCCCAACACAGTAAGGAATATACGTTTTAGGCCAAGAATCATTGCTTTGCTTAATGGTTACATGTCATTTTTCTAAGGCACTTTTAAAATACTGTAACAGCTCTCAAACTGGGAGACATTTTACCATTAATGGTATGTCATAGTTTAATTATAGCTCTTCTTTCTTAGTGGTACATAAAATAATGGTTTGCCTTTTATCACTAGGCATGACTGAAATACATGTCATTTCCTATATAAAAGAGAACAAGATAAAGATTAATATCTAGAAACTCCTTTATATGCAAATAGAAAGGCTGTTTATGTATCCATTTTTAAGTCTAACATAACTGAGATGGGTTTAAGTTTGTAGTCCTCAAGAAATGTGCAGCTTGGTCCTTTTCCTTTGAAGCTCTAAAATCATGCACTCTCTCCTCTGTCTTGTGCTGTTTTGCTTGTCATTTCCCCCCCAGAAGGCCAGTTTCTTCTATACTTAAAATCTCTGGTTGCATTTAACTCTTTCCTTGATTTCTGAAAGTGTTGTTCAGTTCAATTCTGTCACTCAGTCATATCCAACCCTCTGCAACCCCATGGAAAGTGTTTTAGGGACTCCTAATAGCTATGGTGTCTAGTAGGAGTTTGGATGTTATTCAGAGTTCAATGGAAATTCATTGAAATATTTTAATTAGAGGAGTAACCTGATTTAAAATTTTGATGAGGGAGGCATCTCAGTTGTGGAAAGACTCCTAGGTTTGGATGTGGCTGACCTGAGTGTCTGCCTGAGCTTTGCCACTTACGAGCTGTGTGGCCTGGCATAGGTAACTTTAATGAGCTTTCGTTCCTTCCTCTGTGTGTTAAGGGTCCCCGAGACCACTCTAGGTTCAATGACTCACTAGGAAGACTCAAGGATTCAGTGTACAGTTATATCCACAGCCGTGATCTATTACAGCAAAAGAATACCAAGCAAAATCAGAAAAGGGAAAGGTGTATGGGATGAGGTCTAGGGGAAAACCAGGCACAAGCTTCCAAGAGTCCTCTCCTAGTGGGGTCACACCAGATGCACTCTATTCCTCCGGCAATGAACTGTGACAGCATGTATGAAATGTTTAGCAGGAAAGCTCTTTAGAGTCTCAGTGCCCAAGGTTTTAATTGGGAGCTATCTGATTATGTAGGTATCCTCTGCCTAGCACATACCAAAATCCCGAATTCCCAGAAAGAAAGCAGGTGTGCAGCATTAACTGCATTGTTTGAACAAATGGTTTAGTAACAATGAGCCACTCTTACAAGTTCTGGGAGAATTGGGAACCCTCCTGAAATTCAGCTTCCCAGACTCAGTGCAGACAGGACTTTCTAAGGGTACAGTCTCAGGTCTGCAGTATTAACTCTTCCCTGCACACTCTGTAAAGTGAGGCTAATAGTAGAACCTTGCCTTGACACATCCCAGGTTTGTTACAAACATCAAAACTGGATGAGGGCTGTGAAAATAACTTCTGTCAGTGAAGGCCAGAGCATTCTTGGGGAGAGGTTTAGTGTTCTTGGAATGCCACTGTGTTCTTTTGTTCTATTTCACGCCTGCTGCTGTTCATAGAGACTCTTTTCCATAATCCACAGCTGCTCTCCTTGAATATCGTGATTACACCTGGTGCCAGTAGTGTGGGAGGGATTCAGAGACAATCAGGCTCTTGCCCTGAGGCACCCAGGTGCCTCCCTCTGGTCCTGTCTGTGTTGTGACTGGCACATTTTGCTGCCTGTTTCTCCAGCTTCTTCTCTCCAGAGATGAGACTCTGCAGGTGGCCAGTGCCCAATGTATAACTGCAGTATTAGTCCACTCACCAGCGAAGCACGCCCTGGCCTTCATCCACGCTGACATCCCAGGTGGGAGTCCCCTTCTAACTTTCTCCTCTGAGAACCCCAGAATTCTGACTGGAGATTTTCACGTAGCAGCGGCAGCAGCAGTTCTGTTGGGATTCTTTGTTATGCATACTGAAGGGACCAGCTGGTGGCATATTCATTATATATGACAGAGTCTAGGAAATACATCTCAGGAAATCTGAATCCTCTTTCGACAGATTTCTAACTGACCTTGAACAATTTGTTACTGATTTTTAGACCAGTCTAGGAATAAACCATCTAGAAATAAACATCTAGTGTGGGGTAGTAGAAAGACCTGTAGAAAAAAAGGAATTAATGTGTCTTGAAAGTTTGTGATGAGCCGGAAATATGCCCTGAGGTGCATTGTAAATGTTGCCACATTTAGGTCCTCATCTTTGCTATTTTATGAATAAGGAAATTGAACTAGAGAAGGGAAAGTGAGCGAGTGAAGTCACTCAGTCCTGTCTGACTCTGCGACCCCATGGACTAAAGCCTGCCAGGCTCCTCCGTCTGTGGGATTCTCCAGGCAACAATACTGGAGTGGGTTGCCATTTCCTTCTCCAGGAGATCTTCCCAACCCAGGGATCGAACCCGGGTCTCCTGCATTGCAGGCAGACGCTTCACTGTCCGAGCCACCAGGGAAGTCAGAGAAGGGAAACAGCTGGTTTAAATCCACAAGGCTTGGCATTGGCAGAGAAGGGATACAAAATCAAGGCTCTCTGGCTCTAAAACCTCTTTTCTCTGCATCATGTTGCTGCCCATCCTGAGAATCAGGGGACCTAGGTTCTAGTCCCTCTTCTACCACCAGCTGTCTCTCTCTGGACCTCAGTTTCCCCATCTGTAAAAAGAAGAAGTTAGACAATAAGCTAGAGGGCATTTTCCAGGTTTATGTGTGAATTAATGATCATGTCTTAGGGCGAGGGTGTATGAACAGATGAAGTGACAGGTATGAGATGCTTAATAAATCTAAACCCTAGTATTAGTTAAGGGAGCATTATCACACAGTTTTCATATTGCTTCCTCCCTCTCTCCCTGGCCAGAGTTCCTCTTTGAGCATCTTTCCTCTTCCAGTGAAGTGCTCGTCTGGTCCTGCTACAACTGTTTGATACTCCTGGCAGAAGAGCCACTCTTCTTTTCCAAGTGCCACACGGTGTATGGTTGGTACTGTGGGTCCTGCACTAGCTCTGGCTTGAACCTTGAAGTTAGGTGGCAGCAGCAGTGATGGGCGGGCTGGCCTGTACTTTGGAGGAAGGTGCTGGTCTGGTCATTTCCATCAGCCCCAACTTGTCACCAGATTCCACAGGCAAGCAGTGATATCCAAACAGTTCTGCTCTCCGTTAATTGGCAGAAGTATATGTTTAGCGAGAAAAGGACACTCCTGTCAGCCACGAGATGAATTCCTGTTGTACCTCAAGAACAACCTTACTCAGCCTTGGAGCAGTCTTTTCCTGTGCCCCAGAAATCTCCCCATCTAATTAGTCCCCCAACTTTGATTTAACCTTTCAAAGTTTTTTGAAACTATCCCTTCTTCTTTCCTGGTGATACCTTCCTTGTCTGGAACTTTTTATATCACATCTAGATTTTTAGACTGGGCACATTCAATTATTCATATTCTGTGTTCCTATGCTATGGCCAGGCATCAGGCTGGGAGCTAGAGATTTAGACATATAACATGGGACATATAACAGGGACATTTAACATGGTCCCTGTCCTCTGGAAGGGGAGGGAGATATAAACAAGGTGGTTAGGGTTATGCTTGAGGGGATGGACAAGAGGTGTAGGAGGCCAGAGGAGGCCCATACCTCTGCCTGAGTGGACCAGAGAAGGCTTCCTGGAGAGTGGAGGTCTGCGCTGATTCTTTGAGGAGAAATGGGAGTGTATGTAGTAGAGAAGGTATAGTAGCCCAGCCAGTGGGCATTGACGAAATACCTCGAATGCCAGGGCCTGTGCTGTGGGTTGTGCTGGGTTTGGGGAGACAGAGGTGAATCATACAAGGGCCTGCCTTCAAAGATCTCACAGCCCTGTCCCATCAGCTCAACTTGTCAGGACTGCTGCAGGAGAGCTGCCAGCAACTGTGTGCTGTCCAGAGCCTCTCCCCTCTCCTGGGAAGGCAGGAAGGAGACTACTGGGCACTGATCCCTGGCCTCTGCTGTGTCATTTTGAGGTAGGGATCGAGTCGGTGGTGAGGAGCCTACAGGGAAACCTGAGGATGAACAACACCGAGCTGCACAAGCAAGGCCTGCTGCTCTTTGCTGAGATCCTGACTCGGTGAGCTAAGTGGCGGAGCAAGCCTGCAGGGGCCAGACTGGAGAAGCAAAGAACTGGAGGTATTTATTCCTGATGGGGTCAGTGATAGGAATCCACACGCTTATTCTTCATTTATAATTTCTCAGGCAGCCAGAAGAGATCAAGCTGTTCACAAGCTCAGCCATGTGCAGAGATGCTGGCCGTGCCCTCCGAGAGGCAGTGAGCAGCCCTGTGCTGGAGGTGGCTGCTGAGTCTCTGAAGGCCATTTCTGCCTTTCTGAGGTGAGAGACCCAGACAGACTGAACTTTCCACCTCTGCGTGTACCCAAAGGCCTGTCAAGACCAGAGTAGCTTCCAGAGGATACTTGTCCTTTAGGTCAGGGAAATTTCGTTGAATTATTTCTTTCCATTATTCTGCTTACTCTGTTCTGCCTTTATGAAACTGCCATTTGGATGTTGGGCATCCTGGATTGGTCATCTGATTTTTTTTCTTTTGTTTATTTTCTTTGTCTGACAGTTTTTCATCTTTTTGTCATTATGTACTAGTTTCCAGGAGATTTTCTTGACTTCATTTTTCAACCCTACTATTGAGTATTTTACTTCTACTTTCATATTTTAATTTGGAAGAGTTCCGTCCGATTCTTTGCATGTCTTTTAAAATAGGATTTTATTCTGTATTTATTTTGTGGATATAACTTTTTGAAACTCAATCTTTTTTTTTTAGTCTGGACTTTGCTCCCACTTCCTTTCTACTAATTTTTCCTTATGCCTAAAATACTGTTCCCCTTAAATCTTTGCATGACTGGCCTCTTTCCATCATTGAGGTCTCATTCAGAGTGTCCTTTCCTAACTGACCCATTTGGCTATTGCAGCACCTACTTGAAAGTTCTTGTTTATTCATCTGTTTCGTGTCTTCTCCACAATATAACATGATCTCCAAGAATTAAGAGATCATGTCATTTTTTTTTTAAACTTCTATATATCTCACTCCTAATAGATAGTCAGTATATGAATGGTGTTAAAATGGATGGTGAGACTAAATGAGCCTAGGGTCAAATGGGAAATCATTCCTTAGTAAGATGCTTGATCTTGAAAAAACTATTGGAGGAAACCAATATAGAAAATTTTACTTTGTTTCTACATTCTCCCTTTTAAAAATCTAATAAAGTAATATATTAAAATACAAGTTTTATAATGAAAAGAAGAAGTCCTCTGTTCCTACTTTCTAAAGGAAACTAATTTTAACTCATTTTGTTCTCATTAAGTTCTGGTGACTTATTTCCCTAACTCTAAACAATATGAGTGCAATGCTATTTCTTTGTCCATTTAGAACATTTCATTGACTTGCCAATAGGAAAGACCAGGACTTAGCTGTTTTGCCTTCTCTACATTTCCTTGACATTTTTACTAGTTAATATTTTGTTTTCAAGCTTTTAAATAATATGCTTAAAACCTGTATTTCTTGTTCCCTCAACTTAAAGCAGTATCTCTTAACACCCTACTTGGTTAGCTAGGTATATTCACACCCCAACTCTTCCTTAGCTTTCTCCTTACCTTCTACTTCTCAATATCAGCTGTACCTTTAATTTTGTATTGTACTTTTAATTTATATTGTAAAGGTTGTTAACATTTATAGTCTCATCTGTAACCATAATTAAGTCTTTGTCACTTGCATAAAATTGCTTCTAAAAATTGAAAGGAAGAATAGCATTTATATTATAATGGCTTCAGATTGTCTCTTTTCCCCTTTTGTCCTTTCCTGGATTTGAATCTCTAAATCTGGGGCATGAATCCTAACAAGAGTGAGATGAGTAAACCAACAGGGTAACAAAGCCCTAGAGTAAGAGCAAGAGTCAATCAGAAGTTCCCAGGCAGAGCTGCAAGTCTCCCAGGAGGTCAGTGTTATGGGGGACTGATAGCACCTTTCAGGCAGGAGGCAGGGTTTGAGCTGTGCTATGCGGGCTTCCCTGGTGGCTCAGATGGTAAAGAATCTGCCTGCAGTGCAGGAAACCCAGTTTTGATCCCTGGGTTGGGAAGATCCCCTGGAGAAGGGACTGGCTACCCACTCCAGTATTCTTGCCTGGAGAATCCCATGGACAGAGGAGCCTGGTGGCTACAGTCCAAGGGGTTACAAAGGATTAATAACCTTATATTATTAACATTATAAATGTTAATTTTATTATGTATACTAACATATACATACACAAGGGGTGAGAGAGATAGATTTGTGGAAGGACTAGGATTGGTCAAAACATGTAGGTGGGAAAATTTAGGGATTACTGAGGGTACAGTAGTCAGTCTGGCCAGCAGGTTGTGTGAGGGTAAGTAGTACTTGAAGAAGCCAGAAAGCTGGTTGGATCAGAATTATGGAGAATTATGGGTAGGGAGCTTATTAGGTTATTAAGGTTATTAATATAAGTTTATATTTATAAAGTTAATATAAGGTTATTAATTATAAGGTTATTAATCCTTAGATGCTTTTATTTTTGACTTTAATTTTCCTGAATGTTTAGTGAGGTGGTCCCTCTGAGGTGGAGTGATTCAGAAGGTCTCTGGGAAGCCCAACCAGAAGAGGGAATGAGGAGTGAGAACTGTTGAAAAAATTTAAAGATGGCAGAGCCAGACCTTGGCTATCAATGTAGGATAGAAAGTTAGAGCTTCCATTCAATATTGTTCACTAATTGTAACAGATGTGCCACACTAATGCAGTGTGTTAATAGTAGGGGAAATTGCAGTAGGGCTGGGGGAGTATAGGAACACTGCACTATCTACTGTATTTGTTTCTGTAAATCTAAAACTGTTGTAAAAAATAAAGTCTAAAAAGGGGGAAAAAAATGAAAGAGCTTCTAGAAGGGAAAGGGGAAATAAAGCCTTCACTATATACGGTTAACTGAGCAATTAGAAGGCCCAACAGATTGCTCTCAGAGTTCAAAAACAGCCCAGAGATGAGGGTTAACATAGGTTTCTTCTTAGTTACTGCATTGGGTTGAATTAGCATCCCTCTAAAATCCATGCCCTTGTTTGGAAATAGGGCCTTTGTAGATACAATTGAGTTAAGATGAGGCCATACAGTGTGGGCTCCTGAATCCAGTGGCTGATGCCCTTAGAAGGAGAAGGGAGTTTGGACACAGGCACACACAGAGGGCCATGTGAAGACCGAGGCAGAAATTGGAATCATGCATCTATAAGCCAGGGAATGATAAGAATTGCCAGCAACCACCAGAAGCTAAGAAGCAAGGTAGGATTCTTCCTAGAGCCTTTGGAGGGGCTGACACCTTGACTGCAGACTTCTAGCCCCCAGAATGTGAGAATAAATTTCTGTTGTTTTAAGCAACACAGTTTATGGTAACTTATCATAGCATTTCTAGGAAATCAATACAGCAAACTATACCCTGTCAAGTAGTCAGTCCTTCATTTCTTTAACTTTTTTTTTTTTTAATTTAGCATCAATTTACAATGCATCTAGTTCTGTTAGGTAAAGTGAAAAGGCAGAACTGGCCCCTGGCCTCTTGGAGCTCACATTTAGACTAATCATGACTCTTGCCTCCTCTGAGTCTATACAAATATGAGAGTTCAGATGGACACTAAGTATTACTTTTCACATTGTTGCACATTCTCATATTAATTGAGTCTCCAAACATAGTTTCCAGTCTCTGCTTATAATCTCCAAGAGAGCTCACTTCCTCCTAGATACTCTTGTCTACCTCTATAGAGATTTTTTTCAGCTCTAAAAAAATTTTATTGACGTATAGTTAATTTACAGTGTTGTGTGCCTCTATAGCGTTTTGACTCTTAGAAAGTTCTTCCTTATATTCATTCCTTAAATAAAATCTGGGTCCTTGATAACATTTACCTATTGATCATGATTTTCCTCATCAAGGTAGCAGAAATCAAATTTGATTTCTCTTCTCTAAGAGAGCTTGGGATAGGGTGGGGAGGGAAGAGGGAGGGGGGTTCAGGATGAGGGGACACATGTATACCTGTGGCCGATTCATTTTGGTGTATGGCAAAAACCATCATGATCAGATCAGATCAGTCGCTCGGTCGTGTCTGACTCTTTGCGACCCCATGAATCGCAGCACACCAGGCCTCCCTGTCCCTCACCAACTCCCGGAGTTCACTCAGATGATATTGTATAGTAATTATCCTCCAATTAAAAGAAATTAATTGAAAAAATAAGAGAGCTTATCAGTTATTTGAGAACAGTGGCCATATACATCTCTTGATACACCTTCTGTTCTAGGTAGTACTTCTTTAATTGGGAGGTCTTTTTCAGTAAGAAAACCCTCTGTATCCTTAATGACAATAACCATAGTCATATGCGTGCATGCATGTGTGCTAAGTCACTTCAGTCGTGTGTGACTCTATGCAACCCTATGGACTGTAGCCTGCCAGGCTCCTGTGTCCGTGGGGATTCTCCAGACAAGAATACTGGAGTGGGTTGCCATGCCCTCCTCCAGGGGATCTTCCCTACCTAGGGATTGAATCCACATCTCTTACATCTCCTGTATTGGCAAGTGGGTTCTTTACCACTGGCGCCACCTGGGAAGCCCAGTCATAGTCATAGCTGTCATTTATAAGGACTTACTATCTAGTAAGCACTGTCCTGAGTTCTTTGCATACATTATCCAATTTGGTCCTCAGCATAATTCTATGAGGACAGTACTGTTACCTTTCACTTACTAGATGAGGAAACTGAGAGCTGGAGAGGATGAGGAATGTGCATAAAGTCACACAGCAGACAAGTGCTGGACCTGGGATTTTTGTCAGATCAGTTCCTGGACCCAAGTTCGGATCCACCATATGCCCCCTCATTGCCTGAGAACCTGGGGCTATCTTGGGGTACCCTGACCTCACCATAGGCCTACCTTTGTCTCCCTGCATGCAGGAAGGATCATCAGAGTGCGCTGCCTGTGCTGTACAAGGAGCTGCAGGGCTTGGTCAAAGCCATGCTGAGCCGGTGTGCAGATCTGTCCCAGACGCCGCTGAACTGGAGGCCCCTGGTCAGTGCACAGCAGCTGCTGCTTCTGGAGATCATGCTGTTCTGTGTTTTTAGAAGATAATTAGTACATTGCATTATCTTTATATGCCACTTTGTAGCTTTTTCTCATGCACACACACCTACAACAAGATGTTATTTTTTTTACCATAACTGCAGAGCTGTGAGGCTTAATAATTGTTATCCTCATTAGGAAACCAAAGCCACAGGGGTTAAGCAGTTTTTCTCTTAGGTCCAAAGCTAGCAAGGACCTGAGTTTGGGTAGTAAATCCCAGGGCCTACTGTATGCTTTGTCTTTTATATCATCCAAGTGGGTACGGTAAACATGCTCACAAAATTATTTAAGGCTGGATTCACTAGAATCTTAGAATCTGACGAGTGTGCAGTGTGTCATAATTGTTAGCTTTTAGTGGTCCAATCGGAGAAGGCGATGACACCCCACTCCAGTACTCTTGCCTGGAAAATCCCATGGATGGAGGAGCCTGGTGGGCTGCAGTCCATGGGGTCGCGAAGAGTCGGACACGACTGAGCGACTTCCCTTTCACTTTTCACTTTCATGCATTGGAGAAGGTAATGGTAACCCACTCCAGTGTTCTTGCCTGGAGAATCCCAAGGACGGGGGAGCCTGGTGGGCTGCCGTCTCTGGGGTCGCACAGAGTTGGACACGACTGAAGTGACTTAGCAGCAGCAGCAGGCTTAAAATATCAGAGGAAATATTATTAATATGAGTGCTTTATGTCTTCTAGATTAACTTTGGAAACTAAGCTCTTTGCACATGATACGGTGGGGGAATTTGTGTGTTTTGGAGCAACTAATATGGGTGTTACAGCCAGTGAGGCTAATGTCGACTAGCCTGTGACAGCTTTCTGCGTATAATAGAACAAGAACCAGTCCTGTGCTTCATGGGCAGACAAGAGGTTAAGGTTCCCCTTTGTACCATTTTTTTAAAGGAGCTACTAGATGTCTGAATTTTTGAGGATATCCATAAGACCCCCTGGGAAGTGTTAGGTGTGTGGGAATGCCAGACTCCAGTGCGGGAGGAAGAGGTCTGTAGTCCTCTAAGCAAAGACTGGAATACAGAGTATGTACTTGACTAGTAGTTTCCCTCTTTCCTTCTCACTTCAGGGCCATGCCTCCAACAGAAATTCGGAGAGGGCCATTCTTCGAAGAGGGAAGTTCCTCTTGAACACTCTGGAGGGATTTAGAAATGCCTGCAGGTGAGGAGCTCTTTACGATCTGATGAGGTAGTAGTATGGAGGGTGGGTACAGAGAGTAATGGACAAAGGGTGAAGTTCTAGAAGCAACACTTGATTTCTGATGCTTTGCTGCATAGTGAGAGGACTTTGGCTAGGGTGGAGAATAGGGATGTTTGTGAGTTTGGAGTGAGTATGTGGAGGAGGTCTCTAAAGGTTCCCTTCTAGTGAAGTTTTTGTTGCTGTGCAATGAAGTTGTATCTCATTCAGCTTTGTGCCTCATCCCAAGTAACCTAGCTCTCCATGTGTTCACTGACTGCTTGTTGGATTAATTCAGTTCTCATCAACAAACATTTGTTGAACCTACTGTGTGCCAGCCCTGATGCTAGATAGTGAAAGTAGAAAGATAACTCAAATCAGCTCTTGCCTAAAAGGAGCTCACAGTTTCTTGGGAACAGAGACAATTTTGTGTATGTGTGTGCCATTCGTTACATTGTCACAAACCTGGGGAAGGCTTCCAAACAGAGAGAGCAGCACACATAAAGGCAAAGAGATGTGAAGCAACAGACAGCATGGTATGTTGAGGGAAGTATTAACGCATATAGTCGGGTGGAGTGTCACTTGTTATGGGAGAGAGGGCAGGGAGCTCGAAGCTGGAGGGGGGTGCCCAAGACCAGGTTCTCCCTCACTGAGGCCTCCGGAGTTTTCTCCAGGTCTGCTGGTGGGGATGCTTGCCCTGAGCCCTGAACTCAGAAATCCCTCTAAGAGGATGAATCTGACCTTGTTGCATAGACAGTAGTAAATATACTCATATTTATTTCTCAGGTTGGCTATGGAATTCCAGAGGGAGCCTTCAGCCCAGGAGAATCCATTCACAGCTCCCAGTGCTGAGAAAGAAGACACCTTGGAGGCCTTCTCAGAATTTCTCCTCAGTGCCTGTGACTCCCTGTGTATCCCCATGGTGATGGTGGGTTGGGCAGCAAGGATCTTTGGAGGAGAAAGACATGAAAGCAAGCCAGGCTGAGAGGCACAGAACAGTGACTCGACACTCAACTAGATCTCCTGAGGGTCTTAGCAGTGTTGTTCTTGCAGTTACTTTTCCTTTGGTTTTAAAATCACAATACAGTGTTTTTTTGTAAACAATAGATTAATAGATGCCTCTTAAAAAGTAGAAAGTAGTAGTAATAAAATAATAAATCGGTAATGTTTCAGTTCAGTTCAGTCGCTCAGTAGTGTCTGACTCTTTGTGACCCCATGAACTACAGCATGCCAGGCCTCCCTGTTCATCACCAACTTCCAGAGCTTGCTAAAACTCATGTCCATCGAGTCAGTGATGCCATTCAACCATCTCATCCTCTGTCGTTCCCTTCTCCTCCTGCCCTCAGTCTTTCCCAGCATCAGGGTCTTTTCCAATGAGTCAGTTCTTTGCATCAGGTGACCAAAGTATTGGAACTTCCTGTGAATATTCAGGACTGATTTCCTTTAGGACTGACTGGTTGGATCTCCTTGCAGTCTAAGGGACTCTCAAGAGTCTTCTCCAGCACCACAGATCAAAAGCATCAATTCTTTGGCGCATGTTAATGAAGTGATAAATGCCTTATATTCAGAACTTAATTTAACCCTCCCATTGACCCTGTGAAATAGGTCCTATAATTTCCCCCAACTTAAAGGTGATTTTTCTATGGCTGTAAAGCAAGTATATGACAGTGCTGAGGTTTGAACCCATGTGTTTTGTCTGCCTAGTAAAAATGGCAACCCACTCTGATGTTCTTGCCTAAAAAATCCCATGGACAGAGGAGCCTGGTGGGCTGTGGTCCAGGGGGGTCACAAAAGAGTTGGACATGACTGAGTGACTAAGCATGCAAAGAGCAACAGTCAATGTAATTTAGGCTTCAGTAAGTAGCACATATGTGAGTTCTGTAACATGAGAGATGGCTGCTCTCAAGAGACCTGGTTTTGAGCTGACTTGAGACAAAGATGGTAGGAAGAGCAGGGTCCATAGTGTTGACTGCCTGGATGACCCTGGGTGAGTCTTGTCCTGTTTGAGTTTTGGACATCCTATGAACAGTCTGTTAGTTGGGAAAGGAAACCTCCAAAACACCCACTGGAAACAGTAGGTGGCAGCAGGGGAGCATCCTCTGGTTATGACAGGAGAGCCTCTTTTCCTTGAAGAAGCCTTTGAGCCAGCATGCCAGGGTCTTCAGGAGGGTAACTCTCAGGGACCATGGGTTACAACCCTGATTGGCACACACTAACAGTAATAGTTGGGCCATTCACTTTGGTTTCTTTCCCTTCTCTGCCTTCCTCCTAGATTTATGAAGTGTTAGAGCTAGATCTAGAATTAGATTATAGAATTGTGGTGTTATTCTTGCTTTCTACTTTTCGGCATTTTATACATTTTCTTTAATGAACTTGTATTACTTTTATAGTTGAAAAAAAACTTGGTTTGAAAACCAAATGAAAAGTATCTGTAAGAACCACATCCCTGAGGCCCTGGCTATTTATACATGAGGAACCGAAACAGTGAAAGGGGAGGGGGTGACTGACCCAGGGCACACAGCGATCTTGTGCAAAGCGTGAAATAGAACCCAAGTTTCTCTACTCTGTCTACCACGTCATACTGCCTCGTGATTCTATTCAAAGATCACATGAAAAATAAACATGAAGGAAGTTTGTGAACCATATTATTATATGTTAGAAACATGAGTGTCATTCATGTCACTATAATGCATAGTTTAGAAAGTGCTTTTTACATGTGAGATGTCATTTGTTTCTGGGAGGTAGGGCTTGTGGTTATTCCTGGTTTACTCTTTGGTAGATGCCCAGAGCAGTAATGAATCTTGCACAGTTTATTAAGTGGCAGATGTAAGCCATGGATGTAGGCTTGTGATTTCAGGTCTCTGAGCTTTTTTTTGTGTCCATCAGAAGAAAGAATTTAGACTCTTACTGCTAGATGATGCAGTTTTTGCTGATGCTCTTTCTTCTTCAGAGGTTCAGTCCTAGTGGACTATGCGCTCCCTCTTGGTTCTTTGCAGAGGTACTGGGAGCAGGCCACTCACCCAGCCGTGATGGAGGTTTTCCTCTCGGTTCTGCACAGCCTTTTTGTCATCGTCCCTCACATGAAGGAGAAATTCTCCAAGAAGCTTGGTAGGCCACAAGCAAGTATGGAAGTTGGAAGGGGGGCTGGCGCCTTAGGCAGTTGCTCAGGGTACTCAGAGAGAGTACAACCTGTGGGTGGAGGGTTACTCATTCGTTCAGAATCAACATCCACACTCTGCCTAGTGTTGAGTGGAAGGATATATCATCCAGCAATCAAAAGTCTTTAAAGGCAGTTCTCAAATTAATTGATAGTTCTCTGAGTCAAGAAGGTTCCAGTTCAGAGCCATGGGTTAAACTGCTGTCTCAGAAAGTTGCTGTGAAACTCTGAGAAGTTAATTCCCTACCAGAAGCCCTAGGATAGAATACAGATTATCCTCAACACTAGCTGGGGCAGTGGTAGCTCTTGTCTAGAATCCTGCTCTTACAGGGGCCCGGGATGGGCAGGACAGTGGTCACTTTTAAGCAGGGTGGAGTGGGAGGGGGGAGACTGGGAGAGTCAGGCAATGCAGGAGACTGGGCCAAGGTCACCAGCTAATGCGGAAAGTTCATCAGAAAAGAAGATGAACTTTTATTCAGCACTTGCTCTGAGCTAAATATTTGTTAGATCTTCTATATACATATATCTTACTTAGTTTCGCAGCAGGCTTTGAGGTATAGATATCGAAACTGAATCTCAGAGAAGGTAAGTAAGTGTCTCAGGGTCACGTTACTAGTTAGCGATGGAGCATATTTGAACCGAGGTCTGTGTGACTCCAAAAATAGTACCACTCAGACTTGGGAATCCCTGTAACAAGCCTGGCTTAAACCACTCTCTGCTTTCTTCCCAATTCTCGCAAGCTGCCTCATCCTTCATACGACTGGCCCTGGAACTGAAGGCTAGGTTCTGCAGTGGCCTGAGGTATGTACTGTCCCAAGGGGCCAAGTGTCCTTCTTGACTGGACAAGTGGAAATTTCTGACTGGTGTGGTTTAGTTATAGGACTGTGGAGGGATTGACACAGTGTCAGAACTGCTCAGCACCTGATGTTATGAGGTGGATGGGCTTCTCTAGCTTTTACTTATCTGGTTCTGATATGACTCTCATTCCATGTGATACTCAGAAGGGCACCTTTTAGCATCGAAACTGGAAGGGCTCTTAGAGATCATTTGTCTAACTCTCATTTTACAGACCAGGAAGCTGAGGCCCTCACAGGGTAACTGATGCCGTGCCCATCAAGAGGGTCATGTCCTGTTTGCTGCCAGCCCAGCAATTCCAGAGGAGAGGCTCTGTTATACAGAGTAGAGAGGTTGCTGCTTCAATCTCTCTCATTAGGTTTCTAGAGCAGCCTTCCCATTTCTGACTTGCTACCTGTTTCTGCATTTGCTTGGCAGATTCCACTTGTTACTGCCTACAGTCCTCAAGGTAACCTCAGTGGAGTATCTAGCCCTCCTTCCATATCTCTGGATAGAACAACTGATGTTCAGGAGAGAATACAGGGATCCACCTGGGTTCAGATTCACAGTTTTGGATGTTTGTAATTCTCCTGAATCACCCATTTTGGGTTCAACAGTTTCCCCTTTTTCTAGTACTTGTTAGCCCCTTCCTGACCCAGGAGCACATTCTGTTTATATGTTTTATTAATTTGGAGCTTTGTAGCTCACCTTGACTTATTTTTTTCAGGAAATTTTTCGTGAATACCTATATGGGCCAAGTGACTAAGTTACACCTGTGGGCAGCAGATTCCATATTTACTTTTCACAGCCACCTCCAGACCTTCGACCTTCTCTACCAGGGCCATGGTTAGAATTTCCTTGGTCTCTGGTACAAAGCAGTGGTGCCTCAGTACCTGGCAGAGATAATGCTGTCCCAGCCAGAGTAGCAATGTCCTCTCTCTTTTTCTGCTTTCCTCTCCTCCCACTAAGTCACTCAGCCCTGAACCAGGTGTGTTCCAGTTTCCTGTACTACATGTGCATCAGCCTCTTCTCAGCTCCAGAGAAATCAGGACCACCTTCCCAAGAAGGTAAGATGCTGTAGTTTGACCACTTACGACTTCCATGGTAGTGTCTTAGTCTCTGGATGTCTTACTGATTGGCTGAGTCATAAGTCAGTACAGTAATAAGAAATCTTTGCCTAAAGCTACCCAGAAGAACCATGGAATCATGGAACGATGGAACTATAAGCTGCTTCCTAGGGAGGGAGGTGAGATAATAGATTAGCTCTCTGCCTATCCAGGTGTGGTCTGGCCTGCATAGGGAATGGCATGATGATTTCTGTCCTGGTGGCAGCCACGTCACAGCAGCCTCTTGTGCTTACCAGCACCAGTCCCCTACTGCTGGCCAGTTCTCTCTCTTGACTGAATAGGAGGAGCCCCACTTCTGCCTCCTCAGACCCTGAGACCCAGATATCTTGTTATATCTCGGAGCACCAGGAAGAGCAGCCAACCTTACTTACATGCAGACTGCATCTTTCTTTTACATTTCAGGAGAAAGGGCAGGTGGGTGTGTGAGGCTCAAGGATAATAATTTTGTTATGATCACAATGATCATAGTGTGCTTTGGTAGAAAAAGCAATAAACTTAGAATTAGGAAACCTGACCTGATTGCTGCCATGTCTCAGTGGCACATTCCATCTCACGCTCTACTTGGCTGTAGGCGCATTGCATTGGCAGGATGGACCCTTTCATGTGACCTCTAACTTGGCCCCCTGCTTTCAGTCTCTCATCCAACCAGTCTTCACAGACTGCTGGAGGGTCTATCCAAAAGCCAAGTTGACGTCTCAACTCCCCATGTCAACATCTCAACTCCCCTGGCCTTCAGCAGTCATCTCCAATCAGCAGTCTATCAGGCATTGTTTGACAGTGATGGAGTTTTCTCTGGTCTGTCTGTGGTGAAATTTGGAAAGTAAGGGTAATGTAGTGAATTTTCCATGAAGTTGAGTTTATTCAAAACTTAAGCTCTGAGGTCCTTTTCTTTCATATTCTTTTGGTATTCAAATGTTCTTTCTTGTAAGAAACAGAAGTTTCATAAGAAATGTAGGAATCTGCCCTCAGGTTAAAATCCACATTCTATACTCCTTGTTCAAGGTCTTTCACAGGCTACCTACAAATTACATCACCCAGTTCCTAAACCCCTGATACTCCACATCTTTTCACTGATGGTCCAGTCACATTGAACTCCTTGCTGCCCCCTAAACATGACGTCCTCTTATGCCTCCAGGCTGCTGAACACCTTGCTTCCTGGCTTGGCAAGCCTCTTCTCTCCTTTCTCTGCCTGATTTCTGTTCACCCTTCACGGTTCCCTCCTCTTTGAGCTTGCCCTCCCCATCGCAGGTGGCATGAGTCACTCTCTCTTCCACACTTGAACATGGCACTGATCACATGTCCTGCAATTATCTGTCTCATTATCTATTTTTTTCCCACCAGCTGCCAGCTCCAGGAGGTAGGGCCCGTGTGTCATAGCCTGGCCTAGAATAGCCACTCAGTGGACATTGTCAAGTGGATGAATGTATCCAAGTCCTTCCACATGTTACCTTCAGTCTTTCCTGAGAGACTAAGAGAGGGAGAAGAGACTGCTTGCCTTTTCTCCTGTGTGTGTCCTTGCTGTCCTGTGCAGTACTCTGTATGTACAGACACGTATGTGACCGTTACCTGCTCTCCTCTGTCCTTTGTGTGATTTTCTCTGGCCTGTTCCCTCCCCAGAGCTCTCTGCAGTGTCTGAGCTCCTGCAGCATGGGCTGCCCCAGATAAGCAGCAGGGGCCCTGAAAGCCTTGCTCTCCTGTCGGATCGCCAGTATGTGGAGGAAGCTGTTCGCCAGAGACAGTACTGCATCCTGCTCCTCTTCTACCTGGCCTACATTCACGAGGACAGGTCAGTGCTCAGAGTTGGTGACTGACAGTTGGTTCTGGAAGCTACATCTGTAGCCAGGTTCAGTTCAATAACTATTTACAGAGGCATCCTCTCCAGGCCTGGTGCTGAGCACTGGGGACATGGAGATAAGTGAAAAATGGCGTGTATTCCTGAGGGGCTCACAGTTTGGAGAGACGGGTAGTCTCAGGAGTGAAGGACAGAGCCTCGAATGCTGATGAGAATTCCTTGATATCCCTGAGGGTGTTGTTTATGCACCAAAAAAAAAAAAGTCACTAGTTTACTTTGGTTTTAAGAATTACTATACAATTTATTAAAATTTAAAATCAAAGTACTATTTTTCATTAAGCTTTTAAAAAATTATTGAGGTAAAGTTTACATAGCTAAGTTAACCATTTTAAAGAGGACAACTCAGTAGCATTGAGTATATTCACAGTGTTGTGCAACCACCATCTCTGTCTAGTTCCAAAACATTTCCATCACTCCAAAGTAAAGCCTCTTATCCTTTAAGCAGTCACTCCCCTTTCCTTCTGCTCAGCTTCTGGCAACTTGCATTATGTCTCTATGGACTTATCTATTCTGAACATTTCTGGTAGATGTGGTCATACATATGTGATCTTTTGCACCTGCTCCTTCCACTGAGCATAATGTTTTCAAGATTCATCCAGTAAACGTAATGTTTGCAGCAGGAATTGGTACTTCATTCTTTTTCATGGCTGAATACCATTGTGTGTATACACTACAGTTTGTTTATTCCTTCATTCATTGATGGGCATTTGGGCTGTTTCCACCTTTTGGTTATTATGAATAGTAATGCTGTGAATATGTGTGTACATGTGTTTGTCTGAGTACTTGTTTTGAGTTTTCTATTCCTTTTCTGTATACACCAGGTTTAGAATTGAGGAGTCATATGGTAATACTATGGGTAACATTTTGAGGAACTTGCGAACTGTTTTCCAGAGGAGCTGCAGCCCTATCAGCAATATTTGAGCAAGGGTTCTGGTTTCTCCATATCCTTGTCAAGACTTGTCCATCTTTTTTATTATAGCCATCCTAGTGGTTATGAAGTGGTTTTTGCATTGTGGTTTTGATTCTGTTCAGTCCAGTTGCTCAGTCATGTCCGACTCTTTGTGACCTCATGGACTGCAGCACGCCAGGCTTTCCTGTCCATCACCAAATCCTGCAGCTTGCTCAAACTCATGTCCATTGAGTCGGTGATGCCATCCAACCATCTCATCCTCTGTCATCCCCTTCTCCTGCCTTCAATCTTTCCCAGCATCAGGGTCTTTTCCAATGAGTCAGTTCTTCACATCAGGCAGCCAAAGTACTGGAACTTCAACTTCAGCATCAGTTGTTCCAGTGATCAAGGTTGATTTCCTTTAGGATTGACTGATTTGATCTCCTTGCAGTCCAAGGCACTCTCAAGAGTCTTCTCCAACACCACAGTTCAAAAGCATCAATTCTCTGGCACTCAGATTTCTTTATGGTCCAACTCTCAAAACCGTACATGACTACTGGAAAAACTATAGCTTTGATTATACAGACCTTTGTTGGCAAAGTAATGTCTCTGCTTTGTAATACACTGTCTAGGTTTGTCATAGCTTTTCTTCCAAGGAGCAAGTGTCTTTTAATTTAAATTTTGATTAAATTTAATTAAAGAAATTTTGGGGGGATGAAATTTGTCTATTTTTTCTGTTGTCATTTGTTGTTGAGCAAATCATGTGCTTGTTGGCCATTTGTATATCTTCTTTGGAGAAATGTCTATTCAAATCTTTTGTCTAGTTTTGATTCAGATTGTTTGAATGTTTTTGTTGTTGAGTTTTAGGAGTTATCTATATGTTCTGGATATTAGTTCTTTATTAGATTTGCAAATAATTTCTACCATTCTGTGTGTTGCCTTTTTACTCTGTTGATAGTGGATTTGGATGCACAAACTTTTAAAACTTTCATAAAGTCCAGTTTATTTTTTTCTTTTATTGCCTGTGTTTTTGGTGTCATAACCAATAATTCATTGCCAAATTCAATGTCATGAAACTTTTGCCTTATGTTTTGTTCTAAAATTTTTTGTATAGGTTTAAGTCTTTCATTTAAGTGTGTTTCTATTTGGGGTTAATTTTTTTCTATCGTATTAAGTAAGATTCTAACTTCATTCTTTTGTATGTGGAAATCCAATTTTCCCAGTGCCATTTGTTGAAAAGACTGTCCTTTCCCCACTGAATGGTGTTGGCACCCTTGTTGAAAATCATTTGACCATATGATGGTACAATACTATTAACTAAACTTTATTCAGATTTCACCAGTTTTCGTGTACTGTCCCTTTTCTGTTCTAGGATACAATCCAGGATACCACATTGCATTTAGTATTACCTATTTTAAAATGTTTATCAGAGTCTTAATCTGATAGGTGAGACATACCCATGGTAGAAAATTTAAAAAGCATAAAAGGACATGTAGTGAAGTTGGTCTCCTCCTCATCCCCATCTTCCTTGCATGTACAAGTGTAGAAATCTCCCTTCCCCAGAAAGGAGCCCATTGAACACACAAATGTTTAGTGATAAATATGAGAAGAGAAGGGTGAACTGGCTGTCAAAGCAGGGCCTCCTGAACCCCCAAAGTAGCACCCTTCTTTTTAACACTGCTGGTCCAGCTGCCTGATGCTTTACCTTCTAGGTGTGAGTGAGGAGTCTCTGTCCCCTAACAGATCCTTGCACAAAGCAGAGAACTACATGCTGTGCATGTGTGACAGTGCTTTGTTAAGTATGTACAGCACCCTCTTTGTGCAAGATGTCATTAGGCTGTGAACATGCTGGGACAGAAGGGCAGAGGGAGGGTGTGGCCAGGGAGAACAGCCATCTCTGCCTTTTTCACTCAGACTGTCCTTGGTTGACAGGTTTGTCTCAAAGACGAAGTTATTCATGGCTGTGCAAAGCTTCCTCCTATCTCTGCAGGACCAGGGTGAACGCCCTCCACTCGTGGTCTTCAGAGCTTCTATCTATCTGCTTGCAATCTGCCAGGACAAAGATGGTGCCTTAGATGAGGTATGGACCAAAACACCTGGGGCTTTTCCTCCTTCTCCTGCTCCTCTTCATCATGGTTCCTCGGAAGACTGTTTTGGTGTATATATAGAAATGCTGGGTGGCAGAGAGACAGTGTGTGTTAGGGGACTAGAGGAAGACAAAGTGCTGACACATACAGAACTCATGTAACTTAGTCCTCTCATCAGTTCTGGGAGGTAGAGATTACTGTTTTTATTTTATTGATAAGAAAATCAAGACTTAAGGACTTCCCCCAAAGTCCAGTGGTCAAGACTCCATGCTTCCACTAAAGGGGGCATGGGTTTGATCCCTAGTTAGAGAAGAAGGATCCTGCATGCTGTGGACCTAAGTTAATTAGGTCCTAATTAACCTAAGTTATAAAGGTCAATTAGGTTAAAGGCTGTTTTCTTAGTACCGCCTCTGGTTTGTGCAAGAGGAAAAAGGAAAAGATAACAGTTTATGAAACAAAATGTATTGCTGAAACCTACATCATTGTTAGCCAGGCTGCTCTTGGATTACTTTGATGAGGTTGTATGTTACAGGTTTTCTCCCTCCAGCTTCTTTATAAACTCTTAGGCCTGGAGCAATCATTTCACAATATATACATTTATCAGATGATTATGTTGTATCTCTTAAACTTGAAAGTCCCTCAGTCGTGTCCGACTCTTTGTGACTGGACTATACAAGCTGGAATTCTGGAGTGGGTAGCTGTTCCCTTCTCCAGGGGATCTTTCCAACTCAGGGATTGAACCCAGGTCTTGTGCATTGCAGGAGGATTCTTTACCAGCTGAGCCACAAGGGAAGCCCATACCTGAGCTATCAGGGAAACCTTAAACTTATACAATGTTATATGTTAATAATGTCTCAATCCTGGAATGTGAAGTCAAGTGGGCCTTAGAAAGCATCACTACGAACAAAGCTAATGGAGGGCATGGAATTCCAGTTGAGCTATTTCAAATCCTAAAAGATGATGCTGTGAAAGTGCTTCAGTCAATATGTCAGCAAATTTGGAAAACTCAGCAGTGGCCACAGGACTCGAAAAGGTCAGTTTTCATTCCAATCCCAAAGAAAGGCAATGCCAAAGAATGCTCAAACTAGCGCACAATTGCACTCATCTCACATGCTAGTGAAGTAATGCTCAAAATTCTCCAAGCCAGGCTTCAGCAATACGTGAACTGTGAACTTCCAGATGTTCAAGCTGGTTTTAGAAAAGGCAGAGGAACCAGAGATCAAATTGCCAATAACCACTGGATCATCGAAAAAGCAAGAGAGTTCCAGAAAAACGTCTATTTCTGCTTTATTGACTATGCCAAAGCCTTTGACTGTGTGGATCACAATAAACTGTGGAAAATTCTGGAAGAGATGGGAATACCAGACCACCTGACCTGCCTTTTGAGAAACCTATATGCAGATCAGGAAGCAACAGTTAGAACTGGACATGGAACAACAGACTGGTTCCAAATAGGAAAAGGAGTACGTCAAGGCTGTATATTGTCACCCTGCTTATTTAACTTCTATGCAGAGTACATCATGAGAAACGCTGGGCTGGAAGAAGCACAAGCTGGAATCTAGATTGCCAGGAGAAATATCAATAACCTCAGATATGCAGATGACACCACCCTTATGGCAGAAAGTGAAAAGGAACTAAAAAGCCTCTTGATGAAAGTGAAAGAGGAGAGTGAAAAAGTTGGCTTAAAGCTCAACATTCAGAAAATTAAGATCATGGCATCTGGTCCCATCACTTCATGGGAAATAGATGGGTAAACAGTGGAAACAGTGTCAATCTTTTATTTTTTGGGGCTCCAAAATCACTGCAGATGGTGACTGCAGCCATGAAATTAAAAGACTCTTACTCCTTGGAAGGAAAGTTATGACCAACCTAGACAGCATATTAAAAAGCAGAGACATTACTTTGCCAAGAAAGGTCCATCTAGTCAAGGCTATGGTTTTTGCAGTGGTCATGTATGGATGTGAGAGTTGGACTGTGAAGAAAGCTGAGCCCCGAAGAATTGATGCTTTTGAACTGTGGTGTTGGAGAAGACTCTCGAGAGTCTCTTGGACTGCAAGGAGATCCAACCAGTCCATTCTAAAGGAGATCAGCCCTGGGATTTCTTTGGAAGGAATGATGCTGAAGCTGAAACTCCAGTACTCTGGCCACTTCATGTGAAGAGTTGGACTCATTGGAAAAGGCTCTGATGCTGGGAGGGATTGGGGGCAGGAGGAGAAGGGGATGACAGAGGATGAGATGGCTGGATGGCATCAGCGACTCGATGGACATGAGTTTGGGTGAACTCCGGGAGTTGGTGATGGACAGGGAGGCCTGGAGTGCTGCAATTCATGAAGTCGCAAAGAGCTGGACACAATTGAGCAACTGAACTGAACTGAAAACTAGGAAAAAAGACTTAATAGTGTTTAAATGGCAATACTAAAATTGTTCTATAGATTCAATATAATCTTGATCAAAATTCTAGTTGCCTTCTTTTTTTTTCCTTGTCTTGAAATGGACAAGCTGATCCTAAAATTTATTTGGAAATGCAAGGGACCCAAAGTAGGCAAAATAATTTTGAAAAAGAAAATCAGGTTTGGAGGACTCACACTTCTTCATTTCAAACTTACTACAAAGATAGAGTAATCAAGACAGTAATCAAGACAGGTTCTAAATATGTCTAGGAGAGACATCCAGATCAACCGAATAGAGTTGAGAGTCCAAAAATAAACCCATAGGGGATTCCCTGTCTGTTCAGTGGTTAGAACTCAGCATTTTCACTGCCGGGACCTGGTTTCCATCCCTGGTGGGAGAATTAAGGTCCCTCAGATCAAAATTGAAAACAAACAAAAAGCCCGAAAATAAACCCATATATTTCTATAAGAATGACAAGACAATTCAGCACAGGAAAAACTGCCTTTTTAATAAATAGTGTTGGAATCAGTTGCATATCTACATGCAACAGAATGGAGCTGGACCCTTAGCTCATATCATACACAGAAATGAACTCAAAATGGATGAAAGACCCAAGTGAAGAGTCAAAACTATGGAGCGTAAAATCATGAGAGTAACATGCTCAGGAATTTGAGCTTTGTTATATGTGCAGCAGGGAAGAGAGAGGTTTAGTAAATGGTTTAACACACCTGCTGTTTGCTGTCTCTGTGCCCTCAGACAGCTGAAGCCTAGTGTGGTAGGTAGACACACCCACGCTGCCAGTTGCGACACACTGTGCTGAGCGCCATTATAGAGTGGGGTTTCGCAGCCACAGCACTGGTGACATTTTGCACAGTCTTTTCTGTGGGAGGCTGTTCTGTGCATTGCAGGATATTTAGCAGGATTCCTGCTTTCTCACACTAGACGCCACTAGCACTCCCCCAATCAAGACAATCAACAATCTAGACAGTCTAGACATTTTTACATGTCCCTTGGGGAGTGAAATCACCCCGAGTTGAGGGCCACTGTTACAAGGTAAGCAGAGTGAGGTTTTCTTTTTGCTGGAGGGTGCCAGTGAAAATAACCTGGACCCCTGAGAAGCCAGTACATTTTTTCCCAGTTACATCTTGGCTGTCTCTATTTGTTGGGGATTGGAGTCTCTTGGGCCCTCTACAAGGTGTATTTATCCTCTTTATTCTTTGCCTCCAGGCTGTGGTTGGTGCCATCAGAAAATTCCTAGAGGACACCCCAGACCTGCACCGAGTCTACACCCACCATCCGCTCCTGCTCAGGTTGTTCCTGCTGCATCCAGAGCTGATGAGGAGGTTTGGGCACTGTGTCCTGGAACTTTGGTTCTCCTGGGAAGAGCGCAGCTGTGAGGAGCTGGACGGTGTCCCATCTGCTGGGCATCCCACCCTTCCCGCCAGCGTAGCAGCCCTGTTTCACATACTTAGGAGCAGCCCCAGCATCCTACTCATTTTGCTAGTAGGTGACCACTTGCTCATTTCTGCAGTCAGAGGTGGTGGGAGCTGGGAGCTGGTTTCCTGAGGTCAGGAGGCACTCGCAGCTGCTTCTACCCGACTCTGGACTTATCACTGTTTCCATGCTTGTAGGAGGTCTTTTCAGCTGGCAGGTGCCTGGTAAATCCATACCCTTTCCTAAGTCTGATGGATGTCTGCTCACTGAGAGATATGTGCCCCTCTAATCCCCAGGGGATATACCTCTGAAATGCTGACCTTTGTTACCATTCCCTCTCACCTCCCTGTCTTAAGTATATTCTGTTAGCAAGGGTTTGATGTCACAGGGGACCCCCGGGGCATGTAGTGGCAGATGTCTGATTGGCAAAGGGACTCAGCCTCTTTTATGTCATAATTCTCAAGATAATGTTACATATGCAACACTCTTCTTTGGCCATACCCAGAATTTTTTTTATCAGGAGTTTATTGCATATTCCAATGATTTTTTTGTGTGAAGTAAGACATTCCTATAATTTCTGTCAGGTTCATCAGTTAGATAAGGAAGCTGCTTGTTTGCAGTTTCTCACACACTGGCTTTAATTCCATCTATTTTTCTTTATTATTATAGAGATAACTGCTGTAATATATATTTTTTAAAAGTAAATTATTTACAGTTGACAATTTGTATATAGTGACCAATTAATGTGACTAGTGGCAGATCCCAAACTGCCACTGTAGTTTAGAACCCCTGCCTTCAATGCCAGTTCACTTACTTGCCCCCTGTCCCTTAGTCCTAGAAGAATGACACAGCCCTTTAGAGGAGAGTGGGTGTTCTTTTGATATTCTTATCATCAATAAATATGATTCCCTAATTTTATTGGAGTGACCTTGGTGGAAATAACACCTGCATATTGTATATCTCACATCCTTAGTCACCTTCTGTCCATATTCACACTCACACGTACACACCCCCACTCAGACTTAAATCTTCACCCTCTGTCCCTGAGATCTGTCATTTTGTGAAATCTCACATATGTTGATTTGATAGGGGCCACATTCATGCTTTGGCTCAAATTCTTCCTTGGATAGGAAGAAAAGGGAATAAGGAATGGGTTAAAAATAAACCATTAGCGCATAAGGAAAGAAAACAAGATGGGACACAGAGTAGCCATGGACAGAGCTAAGATGCTGGATTTTCTGTGACAGATAAAGTATTCAGGGTCAGTTCCTCACACATAAGTATTTATAAACCTTTGCTGACCTGTTGAGTTAGGGATCTGAATAGATCTAAGTCTTTCAAAAAAGAAAAAATTCAGATCTTCTGAGGAAGATACTAATCATTGTATCTTATTTTTTTCTTTTTAAACAGATTAAGAAATAGTTTTAGAAAGATTTGCCCAAGGTCACAAGAGTTAAGATTGAAACCCAGGTTTTGATTCCCTATTGTTTTTTCCAGTAAACTGAGCTAAATCTCAGGACAAGAGAGAAACCAACCCTGACTCAGGGTTTCATCTAATGGGAGAGCTGTTTGAGCACAGGGAAGAATTAGACCTAGTTCCTGGCCCATGGGCCAGTGGGGGACTCAGATATAACAAACCCCTAACAACTGAAAGAAGTCTTCTCTGAGCTTTGGTTTCTTCATGTCTAAAATGGAGATAACATGGGGATAAATGAAAGAATATATAGGAGCACTCGTGGTATGCTGTACACAGTAGACTATCATTCACTGATTCCTGACTGACTCTGAACCAGATAAAGAATCTTAATCTCAGAAAGGCTTATTGAGGGCCTTCCCTTGTAGTCCATTGGTTAAGAATCTGCCTTCCAATGCAAGGGACGCAGGTTTGAACCCTTCTTGAGCAACTAAAATCCCACATTCCATCTGACAACTAAGCCACAACAAAGACATGATACAGCCTAATAAATAGTTTTTTAAAAAAGAAGGAAGACTTATTGAATTCTGAAGGTCATATAGCTAACAAAGGTCATGACCATGACCGGAGCCTAAATTAATGAGTTTTTTACTAAATTAGATCCTAGAAACATCAGTGTTAAGAAAGAAGAGCAAGGAACAATTTTGTTGTTTGTTCATGTGTATAATTCCTACCATTGCTTCCCAGCTTCTAGCTGCAGGAGGGGAAAGAGTCTAAAAATATGTGTTGGTACCAATTTCTGTTTCTGATGTGGGTAATTAACAGCTGAAAACAAAGCTGTTAATTGCCACTCTTAACAACGGGTGGTCTTTCACGTGGGTTGTTTATATGTAAAAAACAGTGATGTCATAGAAGCTCTGTTTGTTCCCTGCTTGGGGCATGTCCCTCTGGTCGGCCCAGTCCCAGAGAGTTCTGGATGACTCTGGACAGGAGAGGCTTCAGAGGGGGCCATGCTCCACCCAGAGCCTCCTCACTCACCTATAGGGTGGGGTGCACCCTTTCCCCTGGCATTCATCACAGCTGCCAAATATCTAAGTAGCCCCCTTCCTTTGGCACTTTTAACATTCACTAACTTAGGTTTCTAAGAGACCAGCTTTGGCAGTCAGACAGCCATGTGCTGGTGAAGGAGCAGAACTAGGAAACTAGTTTGGCTGTGGGTCCTGTGACCTTAGACAAATCACACCTCATCTGACTTCAGCCTCATACTCTATAAAGTAAAAAGGTTGTTGGAAATGAACTGAAGTTCCCTTTAGCCTTATTCTGAGAGCCTCTCCTTCCAGAGATGTTTTCTGAGTCTCTGTGTGCATGTGTATGTGCATGCTGTGTCCAACTCTTTGCAACCCCATGGACAAGCTCCTCTGTCCATGGAATTTTCTAGACAATAATACTGGAGTGGGTTGCCATTTCCTACTCCAGGGGATCTTCCCAACCAAGTCCCTACAAGGTAACAAAGATGAAGCCAACCTCATCCCTGCCCTTCCTTAAATCATAGTGGCTATAGAATTTATAATGCCCCTGCTTTCTTGACTGGCAAACTAGTTAATCTGTCCCAGTTTGCTGCTTTGAATAACTGGAGTGACAACTACTGGGAAGAGTTATCATGAAGATACAGATGATGTATAAACAAACATGTAACTACAGTTTAAACACAGAACAATACCTGACATTATTAGGTCCTGATTGAGTGATTGCTATTGATGTTGTCAATAAAAATTAATCAACAGTCTATCTCAGAAGGAAATGACAAATTTATTTGAGCCAACCCGAGAATTATAACCTGCTAGACAGTCTTTCAGAAATCTCTGAGGGGAATTCCCTGGCAGTCCAGTGGTTAGGACTCGGTGCTTCCGCTGTAGGGAGCACAGGTTCCATGCCTAGTCCAGGAACTAAGATCTTGAAAACCATGTGGTGTGGCCAAAAAAGATAAGTTAAGAAAGTAAAATAAAAAGCTCCGAGGATTGTCCTGCCCATAAGAGGTCAAAGTACAGTGATTTAAGTTTTTGAGACAAATGGTTAAATGACATATTATTGATCATTTACACAATTTAAATCTATACATACAAAGGTAGTAGTGGATCACAGGTCATCATGGTCCCTTGCAGAGTTAGGAAGGAAGTTATCCCCTAAAGACTTACAAGTTGTGACCCTTGATGAGATTGAGAAAGAATGTTATCTCCTAAGGAGGTCTGGTTAATTCAGATGCAAAATACACACTAAAAGGGGAGGAAGAGGCCCAAGCTAGCAAAGAAAAATTTTATGTTTAAATGTTTCTCATTGTGCCATAAAATATGAATTATTTCATCAGTATTATAGTTGTTTCTCTGGCAGATGTGGGGGTTTTTAGAGAGCCAAGCACAGACACCCCCGTGCTACCCAGTGATCAGCACATCTGGGTTTGTCTGGCCGGTAGCCTGTAATCATGGTTCTGTGTGTCAGGAGCTAGGCGTCTGTGTGTGACACTGGTTTCGTGGCACCCAGCGCCCTCTGCTCTTTCAAAAGGAATTGGCCTGTTTGAGCTGGAAGGTGACAGGAACTCTCAATGGGATAGTCTCTGGTGTAGCTTCTGCTGACTTCCCCTTTAACATATACTTATTAACTCTGAAAGCAAATAAAAAGCAATGTTCTTTCCAGCCTTCTGAAACCAAGGCCTTTACTCCTTGGGGCAGAAATAGCCAGATGCCATGGTGGAGATGGGGCCTGATCTGGTCCTTGCTTCTCTTCCTGTGTCCTGAATCTGTCCTAACCCATCCTGTGCTTGCCCTGTGACATCTCCACCCCCACCCCCTTAGTACAAAGAGCTCTGGGCTTGGAGTTGGGAGTGTGTTAGTCACTCAGTCATGTTTGACTCTTTGTGATCCAAGTCCTATCCTTGGGACTGTAGCCTGTCAAGTTCCTCTGTCCATTGGATTCTCCAGGCAATGATACTGAAGTGGGTAGCCATTTCCTTTTCCAGGGGATCTTCCTGACCCAGGGTCTTTTGCATTGTAGGCAGATTCTTTACCATCTGAGCCACCAGGGATTCAAATCCTAATT
Organism: Bubalus bubalis; assembly: GCF_019923935.1. Classification (NCBI taxonomy): domain Eukaryota; kingdom Metazoa; phylum Chordata; class Mammalia; order Artiodactyla; family Bovidae; genus Bubalus; species Bubalus bubalis. The sequence continues at coordinate 7,175,404 of NC_059160.1, read as the reverse complement.
GTGCCACTTACTAGTTTATGTGGGCTTTGGCACATTACACAATCTCTCTGAGCCCCTGTTTTTTCCCATTTAGGATGGACTTGTTTGACAGGATGATGTATGGTAGGTCCTGCGTAAGTGCTTCCTTCCCCAGGTTCTGTGACAGCATCATTTGGGGCCCTTCTCCAGCCCTTCTTCTTCACTGCTCAACTGTCCCCAACTATAATGCCCTCTGAGCTCTGGCTTCCTTCTCTCCTGCTCAGGACCTCATCTGTTCCAGTCCCATGGACATAGCCCGCAAGGTACTGATTGTCCTGAAGACCTTTCTGAGGAGGAATGAAGATGTCCAAGTGGGCGGTCTCATCCGAGGCCACTTCCTGATGATCCTACAGCATCTGCTGGTGGAGCATGGGTCCTCCCCCTCAGGAGGTCAGCCTGTAGCTGCTGGAGGCATGTTTAGACCTGAGGGAAGGTCATGCAGGAGTGGGCATCTCTACTGTGATGAGGTCTGCTTTGGGAGAGAGAATTGGAGTTTTTTCTGCAAAAGAAAAGTCCGGCCAGTGGGGCATTAAGCGAGAAACTTTTATCTCCTTCCTCTTGTGGGAGAGTGGGTACTCAACACTGTGTGTGTGTGTGTGTGTGTGTGTGTGTGTGTGTGTGTGTGTCTGTGGTTTGAGTGTGCTTATGTTTCATGTCTGCATGGGTGGGTGTGTTTGATGCATGCATACCTATCCCCACCCTGCGAAGCATGTGCTCAGAGCTATTTGTCACAAGAATGGCAGCCCCTAGTTGGGAAGAAAGAAGCAGTAAATGTTGGGGAGGTGTAGGATGCAGCAACAGCCAGCAGGGGCAAGGGAGGGGGCGGATCTGTGATGGATTGGAACTCCTGGTAAGATCTAAAAGGATGGTTTCCAAATCCAGAATGGGACTCCCTGGAGTCACAGAAGCTTGATATTTGGTATAGTGTGAAAGGCTGGGATTAGTCTGTTTTTTTCCTACTCTTAGAAAGTTGAACTTTTAAGTTTTCAAGCAATTAAGAGGAAGTGGGTGGAGAACTATGGCTCATTTTGTTCATTTCTGTTGAGGACGGAGGTTTGGAGGCATGTTTAAGGGGATCTCAGTTCAGTTCAGTTCAGTCGCTCAGTCGTGTCCGACTCTTTGCAACCCCATGAACCACAGCACGCCAGGCCTCCCTGTCTATCACCAACTCCCGGAGTTTACCCAAACTCATGTCTGTTGAGTTGGTGATGCCATCCAACCATCTAATCCTCTGTTGTCCCCTTCTCCTCCTGCCCTCAATCTTTTCCAGCATCAGGGTCTTTTCCAGTGAGTCAGCTCTTCACATCAGGTGACCAAAGTACTGGAGTTTCAGCTTCAACATCAGTCCTTTCAGTTAACACCCAGGACTGATCTCCTTTAGGATGGACTGGTTGGATCTCCTTGCAGTCCAAGGGACCCTCAAGAGTCTTCTCCAACACCACAGTTCAAAAGCATCAATTCTTCTGTGCTCAGCTTTTTTTATAGTCCAACTCTCGCATCCATACATGACTATTGGAAAAACCATAGCCTTGACTAGACGGACTTTTGTTGACAAAGTAATGTCTCTGCTTTTTAATATGCTGTCTAGGTTGGTCATAACTTTCCTTCCAAGGAGTAAGAGTCTTTTAATTTCATGGCTGCAATCACCATCTGCAGTGATTTTGGAGCCCCAAAAAATAAAAGATTGACACTGTTTCCCCATCTATTTCCCATGAAGTGATGGGACCAGATGCCATGATCTTAATTTTCTGAATGTTGAGCTTTAAGCCAACTTTTTCACTCTCCTCTTTCACTTTCATCAAGAGGCTTTTTAGTTCCTTTTCACTTTCTGCCATAAGGGTGGTGTCATCTGCATATCTGAGGTTATTGATATTTCTCCTGGCAATCTAGATTCCAGCTTGTGCTTCTTCCAGCCCAGCGTTTCTCATGATGTACTCTGCATAGAAGTTAAATAAGCAGGGTGACAATATACAGCCTTGACGTACTCCTTTTCCTATTTGGAACCAGTCTGTTGTTCCATGTCCAGTTCTAACTGTTGCTTCCTGATCTGCATATAGGTTTCTCAAAAGGCAGGTCAGGTGGTCTGGTATTCCCATCTCTTCCAGAATTTTCCACAGTTTATTGTGATCCACACAGTCAAAGGCTTTGGCATAGTCAATAAAGCAGAAATAGACGTTTTTCTGGAACTCTCTTGCTTTTTCGATGATCCAGTGGTTATTGGCAATTTGATCTCTGGTTCCTCTGCCTTTTCTAAAACCAGCTTGAACATCTGGAAGTTCACAGTTCACGTATTGCTGAAGCCTGGCTTGGAGAATTTTGAGCATTACTTCACTAGCATGTGAGATGAGTGCAATTGTGCGCTAGTTTGAGCATTCTTTGGCATTGCCTTTCTTTGGGATTGGAATGAAAACTGACCTTTTCGAGTCCTGTGGCCACTGCTGAGTTTTCCAAATTTGCTGACATATTGACTGAAGCACTTTCACAGCATCATCTTTTAGGATTTGAAATAGCTCAACTGGAATTCCATGCCCTCCACTAGCTTTGTTCGTAGTGATGCTTCCTAAGGCCCACTTGACTTCTCATTCCAGGATGTCTGGCTCTAGATGAGTGATCACACCATCGTGATTATCTGGGCTGTGAAGATCTTTTTTGTATAGTTCTTCTGTGTATTCTCTTCTCTGTGCCACCTCTTCTTAATATCTTCTGTTAAGGGGATCTGGAGGAGCTGAATCCTTCCTTTTCAGGGAAGGAGAAGCCACAACTAACTGATAATAGTGTTTAAGAATCATGAGAAAAAAAAAAGAATCATGAGATTTCTTGGAAACCCATAGTGGAAAGACTTTGAGCCTTGGATTCAGATTTGGGTTCAAGTCCTGGCCCTGCCAGTGGCTGTGGGACCTGGAAGATGTCATTTAGCCTCTCTGGGCCTCAGTTTTCTTAACTGTAAAATAGAAATGACAGTCCCTGCTTCCCATGATTTTAAAGAGGATTAAGTGAGATAATGAATTCTCTTACCCAACCCAGAGTTGGCACTCAGTCTGTCAGTTGCCCCTTTTCCAAATAAAGAAGACAGGAAATAGGGGTAAAGCCCAATGAACTATTTACCGCTGGTTGGGTGGTGGTGGTGATCTGTCTGTCAGTTTCCCTGACCAGCTCTCCTTGTTCCTAACAGCCTCTGGGAACCTGCCTTTGCTGTTGAACCTCCTCTCCTTAGTGCAGCTGAGGAACGAGTCAGAGCAAGAACTGGACAGCATGGCCATGAAGCTGCTTCACCAAGGTGCTCTGGTTGCTTGAAACAGTGCCTGAGGGCCCAGGGCTGGGTGGGCTGTGGGTCAGCCCTCATAGCACTGGCCTTGCTCCTTTCTTCCACCGTTTCACCTTTTGGAAGAAGCTGGTGGGTCAGTCTATTCCTGTGGGCTTCTCTCTCTTTTTTTGAGTAAGAAGGTTTATTTCAGGGCCATGCAAGAATGGGGACTCATGCCCCTCACAACCCCAGACTCCCCGAAGGATTTCAACATAGCATTTTTAAAGGCAACGTGAGGGAGGAGGGTTGCAGGGTATGTAATCAACTAACGCACAGTCCTCTGACTGGTTGATTGCCTATGGGCTTCTTGATAAAGGACCTTCCAGATCTTCTGCTCGTTCTCTGGGAATGTTAGGAAAACAATAAACCAAAACAAGTCACTGAAACAAGCTCCAGAATCAAGAAGGCCTGATTTTGTTCTCAGCTTAGTCACTAGTTATGCAACCTTGGGCAACCTCTAGCCTTTGTGAGCCTTTGGTTCCTCATAAGTAAGATAACAGTGTGTACTGATTTAGGGTTGATGTAAGGAGTAACTTTAAATGTAGAATGCCACAAGGTGCTTGGCACAGAGTAGGCCTTCAGTGGGTACAGTCTGTGTATCCTTCATTTTTCCTGGCACAAGCTCTGTTCTCCACCTCACCCTGCAGCTGACTCAGGATCTAATGATCCAGTTCACAGATCTCTAGGCCTTTTTTCTCCCCATACCCCAAAGCTTATTAAGATCTTTTACTGCTCGCTGATGCAGCCACCAGTTCATAGGCAGCAACCTCAGGAAGATTTGTTGAGGAAAGCTTGAAATTATTAGGAAAAATGGTGTGTCTCCAGTCCCTGTGGAATGTCGTGTCCTCTGGCCACAGGGTAGTATGGTTTTTCCCTGCCTGGAGCCCAGATCTCCTCATGAGAAGATCAGTGTCCAGCCTGGCCTGGTGCTGGTCATTGCCTGCCTGTCTTATCAGGCGGCACTCAGCCAGGAGGGAGGTTTGTGTGTGACAAAAACAGCTGTCAAAAGGGCCTCTAATAGGGAGACATAACAGACTGAAACATATATGTGAAATGAGTATATATTTACATATAACCCTTGAATAGTTTTATTTGAGAGCATTGAGAGTAGAAGACTGTGGTTCAAGGGTGGGGCTATGGTTGGGAGGGGCCTGGTTGTCTGGTTGATCATGAGCCATGTAAAGTCAAGTGTGATATGGCTGCCAAAAAAGTGAATGGAGACTTAGGTAGGTTTATATCTAGGATGGTGGGGGCAGGGGAGCAAGGTCTGGTAATTCCCAGGAGGAAAGGGTTGTGCTCTGTAGATGTCTACCCCACAGTGTTGTAACCACTCTGATGAGGCAGGCGGAGTAGAGGAGGCATTTAACCTTGCTTTGAGAGATTAAGGGAGAATTCATGAGGGAGGTGAACTTTGAGCTGAATCTTGATTGCTGAATCAGAGGAAAGGTGTTAGCTAGATGGAGGTGGTATGAGAGAGAGAATGTGGCAAGTTTAGGGAACTGCACATCGATAGCTACAGACCTCCCCTGGGAAGGTGGTGAGTGCCTGTTGCTGGAAGAATTCAGAGACTTGATCATCTTTCTGCTGATGGTGGCAAGTTGGCCTACATAACCTCTGCAGACTCTGCAACCTGGAGTCTGGTTGGCACAAGTGCTGTCAGAAGCTGCCTTTTGACCTCCTAAACTTGTGCAGTCTATTCGTACATGCACCTGGGGGTGCTTGCCTGATGTTTGTTCTGATGGAGAGTGTGAACATGTCTTTGGGTTTGTCACTGCTTCTTTCCATTGGCAGTAACATCAGGGACACTTGGTTTGTTCTTGATCCCCAAGACTGACATCTGAAATTAGCTGGTTGAGGGCCATTAGCTGTAAGAAGTGTGAGTGCTAAGCACTGGGGCTCCTGAGGACTCTGATCTCTTGCAGTGAGCAAGCTGTGTGGGACATGCAGCCCCGCTGACTCAGACATCCTTCAGCCCTCCTTCAACTTCCTGTACTGCAGCCTTCACCAGACCACACTGGGCAGTCAGAGAAGAGGTACTGGGGCCCGAACTGGCACAGTGAAGAGGAAGGGAGGGTGCTGGGCAGTGTCTGTGGCTCTTGCTGCCCTGTTCTTCCATCTTAAAAAAAATAAATAAAGGTGTGTGTGGCTGGAACGGATGGTCATAAGGTCCTTTCTGGTTCTGATAACCTTTGCTTCCAAAACGAAGCTGGGACCCTTAGAGCCTCCCAGGTGACCCTTTTGTTCATTCACAGAGCATATGTGGAGCACCTTCTGGGTACTAATTGAGCACTATCTGCTCTTCCCAACCCTCTGCAGCCGCTGCAGTGCTTCTGAGCAGCACGGCCCTGATAGAGCTTCTGGAGAAGATGCTGGCGCTGACCTGGGCTGAGGAGGGCTCTCCCAGGACCGGGCTCCTCTGCTCCGCCTGGCTGCTCACTGCCTCCTTGTCTGCCCAGCAGCACAAAGGCAGTCTTCAGGTTAGTTTCTAACCCCTGTAGCTTTGGGGCATGGGTGTCACTCAAAGGAACGATGAAGATCCGAGTTCTGGTCTCAGCTCTGTGGCTTATTACCTATGTAACCTTAGTAAAGTATTTACCTCTTTGAGCTTCAGTTTCCTTGCCTACAAAACAGGAGAGTAACATGCAAGGCTGTTGTCAGGTTGATTTACATTGATCCATTTAGCACACATGGATCACCTACATGCCAGGCAGTACTTTAGGAACAGGGGAATAAAAAATGAATACAGTATACACCCCACACTTGGGGAACTTGTGTTGTAATCTTTAAGCAAAGCCTTGAAAGGTAAGTATTTTGTGCCAGGCAAAGGGGAGAGCATGCTAGGCAAAGAGGATGAGATGAGCACAGGTCTGAAGCTGTGCAAGTTTAAGACATGATTTATGTATTTGAAGAGTGGTGAGGTATCGCATGGCAGGGTGTAGGGAGTGGACTGTCCAGCTGAACGGGAAGGCAGAATCCAGCCCGTGATCTTGAAGCGGTAGGTGGTAAGCTGTGACGTGCCATACACATGGGAGCTGTCATGTGACTGTTGGAGAAGGCGATGCGGGGAATGGCGGCGCCATGGACTTATCCACAGCACCTCCTTTCCTCTCAGCTCCTCCCCCTTGTATGACCTTGGCATCCTTGTGCCCTGCATGGGCTCCTCTGTGGGCTGCTCCACTTTTGAGTGTTTCCCCTAAGGCTGGCTACTCCTGGTGGACGTAAACCATTGCCTAGCCCTTGAGGTATCCTCACTGTGCCCAGCTCTGTGCCAACCTAATGCCAGGCAAACACTCACTGGTATAGAATTGAAGTGAGTCTTAAAATTTTGGCTTCTAAACTTTCAGTAAACTGGCAGATCTACAGTATAGCAGATCCTCAGGTAGTTTCCAGTGGGGTCAACTTGGGATAGGAACCTCTCCTGCTTTTCTCTGTTGGGCCCACCCCTGCCCCTGCAGTCACCTGCCTGGATGGAAGCCTGCACCATGTCATCAGTTCTGCCCTGGCCCTCAGCTCACACCAAGCCAATCACCTAACTGCCTCTCCTCCAAGTCCTCCCCTCTGCCCTCGTTCAGGCCTAATCATTTATCCTCACCACCAAGGTGGCCTGTTGACAATCTGCTGGCCCCAGCCTCTCCGTCCCCCTGCCTCTCTATCCCCACGGCACTGTCTATCCACTCTTGCCCCCTGGCCACTCTCCTTCAGTACCTTTCTGTTCTCTCTGTGGCTGCTGAGACCCTTCCTACTAGGCCCCTCTGCAGCCTTACTTCCTGTCATTCTGCCCTCCTCTTCAGAGCACATGCTTGCTCTTTTCCCAGTTCACTGTGCTCTTTCACATCTCCTTACCTTGTTTTGTTTGATTCTGGTTTATTTTTAGTAGCTGTTATTTTTTGGACGGCTTTAGATTTACCAAAAAATTGAGCAGATAGCACAGAACTTGCACACAGCTTCCTCTACTAAGAGATTAGTATGGCACCTCAATATCTTTATACAAGTTGGTTCTTCTGCCTAGAACCTGCCAATTCCACCAGCCAACAAGCATTTTTGAGGAATTGCTTTGTGGAAAACTGTGATAGATCCAAGTGGAGGAGAAGCTGCCTGAAGGCAGCTCATGTTCTGGGTAAGGAGAGCAGAGCACACTCACAGCTTTGAGCCTGTTGCCTAAACTAACCCCTCAGTTTGGTCACTGCTTTGATGTCAAAGAGCACATTCACAGCGCTGATCCTCAGCTGTTCTTCACAATGGCTCTGGCAGGAGTGAAAGCAGGTGGTACTTTTCCCGTTTCACAGGTGAAGGACGTAAGACAGGCTGAGAGAGGTTCAGGGCAGTGACTTGTCCACAGCCACTCAGCTGGCAAGTGGCAGAGCCAGGATTTTGAATCTGGGCCATCTGACTCCAGGTCTGAGTTAGGTGGATGGTGGGCTGAGATAGAGACAGACCTGCAGATAATGCCAGGATCAGTTCCTCCCTGGTGCAGATGCTTTCTGAGGATGGAGGAAATTTGGGAGAAGCAGGGTTCTCCAGGTCTGGGCTTGATTTTCCTCCTCAAGCTCCTGAATCCAGGTGAGGTTCACAAGACCCTGTGTGGCCTTCTCTGTCCTTCTGGGTATGTGTATGAGATATTGTGGCAGGTTATTTTCTCCCCAGGCTCCCAGAAAGTGGGGGTTATGCCTTTACCCCATGCTCTGCCAGGTTCATCAGACATTGTCCGTGGAACTGGACCAAGTACTGAAGGCCCTCAGCGTCCCGAAGAAAAAGGCTGCACTGCTGTCAGGTGTGGGGCCAAGGGCCTCCAGCAGGGAGAAGAAAAACCTTTCCCCTAGATCCTGAGATGGGACCACCCCCGCCCCAGACCAGCCTGTGGTCACCCCACTATATCTCCATGGTCTTCCCCCTGTAACAGAGCTGGGCACAGGGAGGTGGGGAATGAGACAGGAACTGGGTGTAAGGAGTTTCCTACTTTCAGCTGCCATCTTACGTTTCCTGTGGACAGCCCTGCAACAAAACTTCTCCTCTGCCCTGGTTGCCCTACTGCCCTCAGGGGCCCAGTCACCGCCAGCCCCTGAGGACACTGTCCTAGCTCCACTGGGAACATCACAAGTGCTGTCCCTGGTCATCGGACTGCAGAACCTCCTGGTGCAGGTAAGGCCCTTGCCAAGTGGGACCCTGGCAGTGGAGCCTGCTTCTCCCAGGATGACGGCAGGAAGGGGTAACTGCCTGTCAAGATCCTGGTATTCCCACCAAGGCCTGGAGAGTAGATTGATTGGTTTTAAAGTTACAGTGACAGAAAAAAAACTCAAATTGTCTCATAACTGAGAAGTCCAGGGGCCACAACTGGCTTTAGGCACATCTGGGATCCCAGAGGCTCAGACAGTGTCATCAGAGCTCTATCTCTCTGTCTCCTGGCTCTGCATTTCTCTCAGCTTTCTTCTCATGGGATGTCAGGATAACCTAGAGCAGCTCTTGGCCTAGATCCTTCTGGCAGAAAAAAAGTTTCTCTTTCTCAGTAGCCCCCAGAATTGAGTCTCATGAGCCTGGCTTGGTAATGTGCTAGTCACTCTGCTTGAAACATGGGGTGCTCTGATTGGCCTGGCTTGTGCCTCTCCTGTGGAGAAGGCAATGGCACCCCACTCCAGTACTCTTGCCTGGAAAATCCCATGGACGGAGGAGCCTGGGGGGCTGCAGTCCATGGGGTCGCTGACGGTCAGACACGACTCAGCGACTTCACTTTCACTTTTCACTTTCATACATTGGAGAAGGAAATGGCAACCCACTCCAGCGTTCTTGCCTGGAGAATCCCAGGGACGGGGGAGCCTGGTGGGCTGCCGTCTATGGGGTTGCAGAGAGTCAGACACGACTGAAGTGACTTAGCAGCAGTGCCTCTCCTGAAGGATGGGGCATATGGTCAACTCTCTGTAACTCACATGGACTGAACATAAGAGAGGAGTGTTTCTGCAAAATAAAATTGTTCTCAGAAGAAGGAGAAATGGATCCTAGACAAGCAAAAAGTGTCCAATCTTGAGTACCTGGGAAAAAGTTAGACGTGCCCAACTCTTAACTGGTTAAGAGTTAAATTTTGATTGGAGAAGGAGAAAGGACACAAGGCCTAGACTTAGGGGTTGTTAGGGAGAATGTTTCCCCTGTTATGCATTTCATTAAGATATTCACCACTTTTTTGTGCTAACTCAGTGCTTAGCACTCATTAGATAGTCTGTACCCATATCTCATCAAACCCTCTTAGCAACCCAAGTAATCTTTTTATCCCCACTTAGCAAAAGTAAGTAACCTTGGCCAGGATCCTGCAGACTGTAAGTAGCCAAGCAAGTATTCAAACCCAGATCTGCCTCATAACTTAACCTCCAGGTTGCTGTGTTCCAAAGGATAGCATGAGGAGAACATAGGATTTTTTTTTGTTGGTGTGTTACATTAAAAAAAAAAAATCAGTCTTATTGAGATATAACTTACATGTAGTAAAATTCACTGATTTAAGTGTAATTAGATGAGTTTTGACAAATATATACAGTTTTGTGAAGACCACCACAATCATGGTATAGGTTTCCAGCACCACAAAAAGCTCCCGTGTATTGCTTTGTAGTCAGTCCCCTCCCCATCCCCGACCCTTGGCAAACACTGATCTGCTTTCTGGCACTACAGTTGTACCATTTCTAGAATTCCATGTAAATGAAATCATACATTATGTTGCCTTGTGTGTCTGTCTGCTTCAACTTAGCTTAATGCTTTTGAGATTCATTCATACTGTTGTATCAGTACTTCATTTCTATATATTGGTGAGTAGTGGCCTAATATGTGGCTATACCACAGTTTGTTTATCCATTTACCTACTGCTTCCCTAGTGGCTCATATGGTAGAGTCTGGCTGCAATGTGGGCGACCTGGGCTCAATCTCTGGGTCGGGAAGATCCCCTGGAGAAGGAAATAGCAACCTACTTCAGTATTCTTGCCTGGAAAATTCCACGGATGGAGGAGCCTAGCGGGCTGCAGTCCACGGGGCCACAAAGAGTTGGACATGACTGAGCGACTAACAACACTGATAGCTATTTGGGACTTCCAGACTTTTGGTTGTTATGAATAAAGACTGAAGTACAAGTCTTTGTGTGAATATCCATTTTTACTTCTCTTGGGTAAAATACCTAGGAGAGGGATTGCTGGGTCAAATGACATATTAGTTTTCTGTTGCTGTGTATCTACACACCACAAACGTAACTGCTTAACACAGCACGCACTCGTTACCTGACAATTCTTTATGTTGGAAGTCTGGGTGGGCTTAACCAGGTTCTTCACTTAAGAGTCTCACAAGGCTGAAATCAAGTTATTGCTCAGGCTGGGTGCTTATATGGGAGATCAAGGAAAGAAACACTTCTTTCTCAGTTTGGTGTGGGGGGTGCTCTTTCATCTCTTTAAGGTTGCCCCTATTCTGTCTTACCTGGCCCCTCCATCCTCTAACCAGCCAATGCATGTTGAGTCCTTCTCACACTTCCAGTCTCTCTGGTTCTTCTGCCACTAGCCAAAGAAAACTCTGCTTTTAAAGAACTGGTGTGATCAGATTGGACCAACCCAAACAATCTCCCTTTTGCCATATAATGTAACCTAATCACAGGAGTAACATCTGGGAGCAAAGGTCATGGGGCCATCTTAAAATTCTGCCTACAACATATGGTAAGTGTATGTCTATAAGAAATCATCAAACTATTTTCCAAAGCGGCTGCACCATTTCGCCTTCCCATCAGGGGTGCACGGGAATTCTAGTTGCTTCACATTTTTGCTAATACTTAGTATTTATTGTCAGTCACAATTAGCTATTGGTGAGCATGTGGTGTTATCTCAAGGTGATTTTAATTTGCATTTCCTTAATGACTAGTGATAATAAGGTCTTTTCATGTGCTTATTAGAGCATAACATTTTGTTTGGTAAAAGGTTCTGCTTTAAGAAAAAACCTACCCACGCTGACTTAGATAAACTGCAGGGCTCTTACAGCATCTGTAATTTGTGAATTGCATGAGGAGCCCCAGGGCCCACTCTTTTCTGGAACAAAACAATCTGTCAAATGTTGGTAAATCATCAGTATACACACTGTGATGTGTGTGTGAGTTAGAGGTGAAACCAACAAACGTCTTGATTTTCTACAGAGCCACATCCCCAATCTGAAATCCAATTGTTTTGAAAACCAAATGTTTTTTCTTGGTTGGCAGCGAAATCTGATGTGTACGTCTTTGGGTTTTGTTGTTTCTTTGCAGAAGGACCCTCTGTTGTCCCACGCCTGTGTTGGCTGCCTGGAGGCCTTGCTTGACTATGTGCATGCCCGGAGCCCAGACGTCGGTACAAACCCTCCCCGTTCTCTGATGTTCCCATGGGGGTGGTTGGAGGGAGCCAGCACCTGCCGTGACACCCTCCCACCCCAAACTCCCATTCCCTGTTCTGTGATTCACACTCTTCATTTTTTTTGGCTTGCGGGATGTCAATTCCCCGACCAGGGATTGAACCTGAGTCATGGCAGTGAAAGCCCAGAATCCTAACCACCAGGCCACCAGGGAGCTCCGTGATTCACATTCATCCTGTTTAATTCTTTTTAAAAATACTGCAAGGGCACTGCTATGTCCATCATACAGATGAGGACACTGAGGTTCGGGGATGTCAAGCAACTTTCCTCACATAGCTCTTGCATGGCAGAGCTCCTCCCACATATAATGGTATATACGGTCTCCCTGTGCCAGGCAGCATGGGTGCATAGAAACCCAGGAAAAAATGAAACCCCTGGAGTCAGCTTGTCCAATGCCTTGCCTCTAGTGGAGCAACCCATTTTTGAGCCAATAGAAGAAAGTTTTCTTTATCAGTGTTCCATGGCCTTTGGAAAAGCAGCATTAACAACATGGTGACTGGTGTTTCCTATAGCCCTCCATGTGGCCTGCCAGCCCTGGAATCGGTTTTTGATGTTTACTCTCTTGGAAGCTGGAGAGAATTCCTTCCTCAAACCTGAAATCTTGAGACTTATGACCCTGGTAAGTGTAGAATGGATGTCTTGTGGTCTGAAGAATGTCATCCTCCAAGAAGGTAGAGGGGCTGGGTGGGCCTTCACCCTACAAGAAACCTGCTTAGAGAATTCCTCTAAATGCCCACATCTCAGCCCAAAAGACCTGGGCATTCTTTCTTATTCACTCACTAATGAAACATTGACCAGAGCCTGCCCACCACATGCCAGATCCTGTGCTAGCTACCAAAGATGTCAGTGAGCCAACTGTTCTTTCTTAAGGGTCCCTCAGTCTAGAGAAGGAGATAGACAAGGAAACTAAGACTTAAAATATGATGTTATTAATGGAAGACTAGAAGATAATACTAAGTGCCTAGAACACAGTAGGTATCTACAGAATAAACAATAAGGCAGTGAGCCTGTGAATGATAGTGAAACAGATCAATGAATAACTCAATGGTTGGTGTGGGAACCCAGAGAAAAGGAAATTTGTTGTTGCTGTTGCGCTGGGTCTTCATTGCTGCACGTGGGCTTACTCTAGTTGCAGCGAGCAGGGCTACTCGTAGTGCATGGGCTTCTCATGGCGGTGACTTCTGTTGTTGCAGAGGACAGCACAGGGTCTAGGCACACAGGCTTCAACAGTTGCACCTCGGGGGCTCTAGAGTGGTGGCTCAGGAGTTGTGGCACACAGGCTTAGTTGCTCCACGGCATGTGGACTCTTCCCAGACCAGTGATCGAACCTGTGTCCCCTGCATTGGCAGGCAGATTCTTACCAGTGAGCCAACAGGGAAGTCCTGATAAAAGAGTAATTGTTTCTGCCAGAGCTGGGAGGGACAGTTAATACCTGTTGTTGTTCAGTCACTCAGTTGTGCCTGACTCTTTGCTACCCCATGGACAGCAGTATGCCAGTCTTCCCTGTTCTTCACCATCTCCCAGAGCTTGCTCAAACTCATGTCCATTCAGTCATTGATGCCATCCAACCATCTTGTCCTCTGTTGTCCCCTTCTCCTCCTGCCTTCAATCTTTCCCAGCATCAGGGTCTTTTCCAATGAGTCAGTTCTTCACATCAGGTGGCCTAAGTACTGGAGCTTCATCTTCAGTATAAGTCCTTTCCAATGAATATTCAGGATTGATTTCCTTTAGGATGGTTTGGATCTCCTTGCAGTCCAAGGGACTCTCAAGAGTCTTCTCCAACACCACAGTTCAAAAGCATCATTCTTTGGCGCTCAACCTTTATGGTCCAACTCTCACATCCATATATGACTACTGAAAAAAACAGAGCTTTGACTAGACAGACCTTTGTTGGCAAAGTAATGTCTCTGCTTTTGAATATGCTATCTAGGTTGGCCATAGCTTTTCTTCGAAGGAGCAAGCGTCTTTTAATTTCATGGCTGCAGTCACCATCTGCAGTGATTTTGGAGACCAAGAAAATAAAGTCTGTCCCTGTTTCCATTGTTTCCTCATCTATTTGCCATGAAGTGATGGGACCGGATGCCATGATCTTAGTTTTTTGAATGTTGGGTTTTAAACCAGCTTTTTCACTCTCCTCTTTCACTTTGATTAAGAGGCTCTTTTGTTCCTCTTCGCTTTCTGCCATAAGGGTGGTGTCATCTGCATATCTGAGGTTATTGATATTTCTCCTGGCAATCTTGATTCCAGCTTGTGCTTCATCCAGCCCGGCATTTCTCATGATGTACTCTGCATAGAAGTTAAATAAGCAGGGTGACAATATACAGCCTTGATGTACTCCTTTCCCAATTTAGAACCAGTCTGTTGTTCCATGTCTGGTTCTAACTGTTGCTTCCTGACCTGCATACAGATTTCTCAGGAGGCAGGTTAAGGTGATCTGGTATTCCTGTCTCTTTAAGAATTTCCCACAGCTAGTTGTGATCCACGCACTCAAAGGCTTTAGCATAGGGAGGGAGAGTTAATGCCTATATATCGTTAATAAAATTAAGAAACCACTCAGTAGTGAAGGTACCATTTTGCCCGAGCCTTGAACGATTAATTGATAAGGAGAAGGGAAAGCATAGCGGGCACCAAGGTGAGAGCAGCAGGTACACAAGCACAGGGTGGCGGGCGGGGGTGGCCACATGCAGTCCAATGTGAGAGGCAGGGCTGTGGGGCCCGCAGGGCCAGCTCTCAGCGTCTCGCAGTCCTCATGACTTCACTGTCCCAAGACAACCCTACTTGTGCGTACCAGTGCTGAGCTCCTTGAAGACACAGTTCCGTGTGCTTCAAATCTGTGTCCCCAGCCCAGTGCTGGGCATGGCAGGGACACAGGAAATGTTTGTGAATGGAGGAGATGCCGAGTCACTGCATGCTTGGCTTCTCTCCCTGGCCCAGTTTGTGCGGTTCCGGAGCAGCAGCATCCTCTCCCAGGAGGTGGGTCATGTTCTGCAAGGCGCAGCTTCGACCGACCTCTCTACCCTCCCTGGCTCCACACTCCAGGCACTGCATGGCTTCTTCCTGCAGGTGAGTGGGGAGGGGATGCCATTTAGCCACTGGGATGCCAAACCCTCTATACCATCTTCTCTTGGGGCAGGGTGGGAAGGGGGAGCTCTAACCACAACAGCCAATGGGAGGTCAGGAGTGCAGGGGGTGGAGGGCAGAAAGGGCCTGTGTGGAGTGGGCACTGAGAAAGCCTGTCTTTCTTACCCTCTTTTTTCTCCAGGTCCAGAGCATGGGCCTCTTGACTGACCACAGCATGGCCCAGACCCTGCAGGCCTCCTTGGAGAGTCTTTCCCCCAGGGCCTCCCTGGCCCAGCCACCCCTACAGGACATGCTGTATCCTTTCTTGCATCTTGGAGCTTTGGCCTGTACATGGTCACCCAGGCTATGGGAGGCCACGGCATCATGCTTCCGAGTAGAGAGATACCCTGTCTACAGCCCTGTCCTTTTAAGGCAAGTAAGGGTCAGTGAGAATAATTAACAGTGGGAGCAGTGACAATGACTTGTTCTGTTTGTTAAGTTCCTACCAAGGACCAGTCATGTAACATGCACTGTATTGAATCCTCACAATAGCTAGGGGTGTTAATGCAGTAGTAACTTAGATCAGAGAGGTTAAATGACATGCCCGGATCCACACTGATAGCATCAGGATTTGACCCCAGATTTTACCATCTCCAAAGTCTTATCACCAAACTCAGAGGGAGGTACCCCTTCCCCAGGAGCTTTGGAGAAAGTTGCCCAAGCCCAGTTGGCATAGATGCTGCCCTGAGTGTAACATGGGGGAGGGTGCTGGGTGACTGGCAGGTCCCTGAAAAAACCAGGGGCTATGGCAGTGGTCACCCGCCCTCTGAGGGTTTGCTCCGATGCTCCAGAGACACTTGGTCTGGAGGTGCGTGGGGTGGGGGTGGGGGTGCCTCTTCACGACTCTCCTTCCCCTTTCCATGGAACAGTTCCCTCCTTGATGTATAGTGACTACTGAGCTCAGGCATTCAGGTCCCAAATTTAGAGTCCATCCCATTATTCTCAGGAGCACCTCTGCTCTTGTCTGTTTTTGCCCTTTTGGGCCCAAGAAGCATGGTTCTCCCATGGTTGGCCCCACCTCCTTGCTGTTCTCCTCTCATGATTGTTGTCAGCTGCCTGGGAGAGGTGTCTGTATCCCTGTCCCACATCAGAGACTGACTCTCTGGCCGGATGCCTAGAAGCAGAGAGAACTGAGACCCGGAGAAGACAAAGTCAGGGCACAGTGGTTTGGGGGAAATGGGTGAGAACTGCAGCCATTCATCTGGGGCCATTTACTCCGTCACTGGAACAGAATCAGGAAATAAAGTGAAACACTCAGATGCCTGTGTGGGCTCTCCAAAATCATGTCACTTTGCACTTACCTGGGCTCCCTCCAGCTGGTTCCTCAGCCAGGATGGGTGGCCTCCTCAGGGAGAGGGGGCAGACGTGTTCTGGTTACACCAGCTGGTCGCCTCAGTTGAAGACATCAGTCAGGCTATCTTTGGGGCAGGAGAGGCAGAGAGAGGCCACATGTTTGGTGCTGCTGTGATCCAGGTGCTCTGGGATCAGTTTATCTGCTGCTTTACTTCAAGTCAAAGTGGAGAGAGGTACAATATCCAGGCAAGGAAAGTGAGCAGGTCAGAACTTTCTCAGCCTTCTTAACTAAAGAGCTGTTCCAGCTCATCTCCTTCCTAGCTGAAGCAGGTCCCCTGTGTGCCTTTCACTCCTGGCTCTCCTTGGAGCATGTAATTGTGCACCCAGTTCTTCCAATGTCTGCTGTCCACAACTTCCCACTCCTGTTCTGCGCTCAGCTCACCCAGAGTGTCAGCTCCCTTACCGACTGTCCACCAGGGCTCTCGTGGAAACTCAGCCACTGTTCATCAGTGCCAAACAGTAATAGAAACTCAGAGATAGAGTTTTGGGTGAAGTAGAAAAGGGTAGCTTTTATTGCTTTGCCAGGCAAAAGGGGCCACACTGGGCTAATGCCCTCAAGACTGTGTGATTCACCCTGGAGGGGGCTAGTGAGGAATTTTATAGTCTTCAAGGGGTGGGGCATGATCCATGGACAGTTCTCAAATCGGTTGGCATCAAGATGAAGTTTCAAGTATCATCAATTTTCTGGTTTCAGCTCGTCAACGGCCTATGGTTCTTGTGGGCAGCAGTTTTCATTTGGTGGGGTAGGGTGGGGCGGGGGTGGTCTGCTTCCTGTAAAAACAATTTAGAAATGTGGGTCAGACCTTTATATCTTCCAGGGAACTGAGAGTTGGGTGATTCTGCTATGTGGCAGAATTATAGTCTAAACTGTTACCAGTTCCCTAGTCCAACAGCTATTCTTTGTTTCTACATCTTCGCCTTTCCCAATCATTAATGCTAGAGTCAGCGTTTTACTTCAAAAGACAAGGATACCGGGTTGTACACGGTTTCGGAGCTCTCCTCGGGTCTGTCTATACTGATGCTGTACAAAATCATAGACCAGGGGAGAACCCAACGAGCTTGGTTTAGAATTTCGTGGATCGAAGCGGCGAGCAGGGGATGTCCCAGCTCTGCATTGCACATTACTTAGAAAAGGGGGTTAGTACCGACCCACTAAACTGATTTTGACAAATACAGTTTGAAAAACACGCAGCTGACAAAACAGTTTCAGGGAGGGCGCTAGGAAGACCGTCCTGCAGGGATCACGGCGTCAGTGTGCTGATGCGCCCTTTCAGGCTATTTTCTCCAAACCGACCTAAACACGCGACAAGTGCGCTAGCGGACCGGCAAGGTGGGCGGGACCGGAATCCCACGGACCTCAGGCCCGGCAGATGCCTCCGCCTACTGGGCGGGGCCGGAAGTGAGGTCAAGGAGCGGCCGTCGCGGCCTGCGCTCGTTGGTCAGGAGTGGCACGGTGGGCGGGGACAGTAATCGGCGGTCCGTGTGCTGCTACTTGCGGGCATTCTATGAGAATCCACGGCTCTGCTGGTCGCTAGTAGACCCTCGAGTCTGTTGCTGCCTGACTCCAGTCCCCCCCGCCCGCCTGGCCCGGTAGGTACGGCGAGGGCCGTGGGCAAGCAGACACCTTTGGAGGGCGGGAGGAGGGACCGAGGGCCCAGAACTGGCTACAGGGGGTGGGGTGTGGGATTCGCGGACCTCATTGGAAAGACTCCCCTCTAGGATCTCTAAAGGCACGGGTGGCATCCTTGGTCTGCAAGCCCGAGTGGCCCGCTCAGAACCCACCACCAAGTCACCTCTCTCATTTCCCACTTCTTCCCCGCTTCAGTCATTACCGGCCATCTGATATTCCCTGACTCCCAAGTTTCGCCTTAACCAGGGTTTGGTTCCCTTGAGTCTGGAATATGACGGTGGAACGTAGGGCTCTGGATGAGCTTGAACTATTTCCTCACATTCTATGGGCTTCAGTTGTCTGATCTGCACGGGACAGAGTTGGTTCTCTGGTTGACCTCTGTGAGCGGTCACTGTCAAGAACTGAGCATCTCTCCCCTGAGGCAGGTGTCCCGGTAGAACAGTGGCCAGCTCTGAGATAGCCTGTTCATTAAGACTCTTAGTTTAACTGGAAAATCTATGAGTGATCTGTAAGTGATTTGGGCAGTCACTTCATTTTTCTGTGCATTCATCTACACGTTGGTAAAATTGGGCAGCTGTCATCTGAGTAGAGGCCTCCTTTGACTGCTGGTTTTAATATCACACTTATGCTGACTCCCTCTTATCCTTCTGTGCTTATTTTACAACTTTGTTGGCTGTCTCTTAACCCTACTAGAGACAGAAGGATGCAGGGAATGTTGTTCCTGCTGTATTCCTGGCTCCAGAACATTCAAGGAACATGAAAGTTACTCGGTAAATAGTTGGGGAATGTTGCCTAGATAGAAACAGGTGTTGCTTGTGGTGCCTGTGGTTCCTAGGAGAGTAACAGCCGTCTTACCCCAAAACTGCCTTGCCTCCCTTCCCACCCCGCACCCTTCTTCCTTTCTGATGACAGAAGTCAGGAAAAGCAGGAAACCCTACAAATTTCACGTTTTTGACTCCCTGGGCCTCCTGGAAGGCCAGGGTGGGGGAAGTGAGGGGGAAGGATGTTGACCCTCCTTCCTCAGGCACAGTGCCTCACCCAGGTCTCTGTCTCTGCAACAGGGAGATGACCTCCTTATCCTCATTTTGCAGTGAGGAAGATGAAGCTCAGAGAGGCTGAGCAGTTTGCCTTCTGTAGGTCCTGAAGTCAGGCACAGCCAGGGCTCCAGCACAGGGTTCCAGACCAGTTCTCTGAGCATCCCTGCTGTGCTGACATTTATCTTTCTTCCTCCCATCATTCCATGTCTTCACCATGTGTCTCTTGGTCTCTGACCCTGGGCTAGGGACTGGGGCTTCAGGGATTCCGAAAGCTGGCTTCCCGGTATTTGGAGGCTGTGTCATGTCAGGGGAAGTTGCTTTTCAGTTCACTTTCTGTTTTGTATAACACCAAGCTCTGGATCTCACCTTCTTTCACTGGGTTGCTCTCAGCTCCAGAGTCTTGGATATGGACCTTCTTCAGTTCCTGACCTCCATGTCTGTCCTGCTATTGTCTGGAACAGGAGTCACAGACACCCTGAGGACCTCCCTGGACCCGAGCCTGGAGATCTGTATCCTTTGGGGTTGGAGGTATTTTAGAGGGATCTATAAATGAGGTCTCTCTGTACCCACAGTTGCTTGGGGGATTCCAGGGTAGAGGAGGACCCACCCCCCTCAACCAGTAGAAATCGGGGAGAAAAAGTAATGCACTCTAACCAGATCTTGATCAAGTCAGTTCCCTTCTGAGCCTCAGTTTTCCCATACAAATTGAGAAGGCAAGGCATATATTTCAGGACCATGAGGACCCTGAGGATTTTACATGTACCTAGCACTTTCTGTGTGAGACCCTGGGTGGAGACCAAATCCTGGCATTTTGGGCTACCACTAAAAAACCGGGTCTTGAAAGAGTGGAAACTCATAGAGAAGGGTGGGAGGGCACCCCAGGCAGAGTGTACTGTGTGAGCAGAGGAGCGGAGGTTTTGGGAACAGTGAAGGGTTGTGGAAGATGGTGGAAAGACCACAGGGAGGGAAGGGGAGGGCAGAAGCCAGGTCCTGACAGTTGTATTCAGGCTGTTGCGTGTGGAATCCTCTGTGAAATAATGATATGTTGTGGGATTCATATGCTTCTCAGACAGCTTATTAATTCTCTGGGAAGTCCCAGACATGCACATCTATGCCCCTTGCAGAGACTTGCTGGCCAGGAATGGGCCCTCTGGATCAGGACCACTGGATTGTCCAAGCAGGAGAATTGGTGCCAGCTCCTTAACTTAATGGTGCTCAGACAAGAAGATGTTTGAGGTGAAGCGGAGGGAGCAGCTGTTGGCACTGAAAAACCTAGCACAGCTGAACGATGTCCACCAGCAGTACAAGATCCTGGATGTCATGCTCAAGGGGCTCTTTAAGGTGCACGCAGGCAAAGGGCAGCTCATGGCAGGCCTGGTCTTTGATCTGGGCACTGATGGATGAGTAGGAGTTCCCCACGGGGATGGTGTTCAGTGAAGGGGAAGCGAACCCACAGAAGATTTGAAATAGGGCCTCAGTAAACAGGGCTGGGGCTGGTCTGGAAGACCTTGGCAAAGCCACTCAGCCCAGGCGGGCTTCCCTCAGGTGCTGGAGGACTCCCGGACAGTGCTCACTGCTGCAGGTGTGCTCCCAGATGGGCCCTTCCCTCAGGACGAGAAACTGAAGGATGGTATGGTCTTCCCCCCACTGCAACCTTGATCTTCTCCAGCTGCTCCTTCCCTCTTGTTCTTGTCACTCTTCTTTTCCTCTCTGGGAATGCCCTCTTGCAGCACCTTCAAGGAGTCTCTTGGGTGGTTGGGCACTCAGTATAAGATTCTCTGAGTGTTTCTAGGCTCGTTTCAGAGCCAGGTTCTGTATCCCTGACACACATACATTACGTAGTGTTGTCCTGTGCTTGGGGCAGGAGAATCAGGGAGGAGCCTTTGCCCACCTCCAGTCCCGCAATCCTTGCCTTCACCACCCTGACCCTTCTGGTAGAGATGGCAAGGGTGGTTTCCATTTATAGAAGAAAAAAACTGAGGTCTATTGAAGTGACTGGTCCATGGGAGCAGTTACCAGCACTCTTTACTGCTGTTCTAAAAGCCTTGACCTCCTTAAATCCTTTTTGAGACAAGGTGGGACCAACATAAATAAAAGAATATTCTATATCCCTTCATCTCCTCTTCCAGGAAATTCTCTCCAGTGGTAATTTCTCCCCATTAACTGGTTACATTCTAACAATAAAGTGTGTTAGGTCACACTGTCTGAGACAGGACAGAAGTAGCCTTTACATATTGAATGCTGGGCAGATACCATCTCTAATCTCCACTGTAACTGAAGAAGGCACCATCAACTCCAGTTTCCAAGGGAAGGAGGACAGGTGGTTTGCCTGGCTCTTACCTATAAACCTAGTGAATTCCTGAGTTCTTTGTGATTCAGGATTGTTCTGAAGCCCAGAGGTCCCTGCCCCACTTGTCTCAGACCCAGCCTGGCATATCTTTGGAGGAGTCCCCTTATCTCTTTGTGTGGTCTGGCCAGTGCTGGTAAGGACGTGGGCCTTATCTATGGGGGTCACTCAAATAGGCCTCCCCACCTCAACCAGGGCTGGGTGTATAGTTAGTATTCTTCACGCTAGCCTGGGTCAGGGGAACCTGCCACTGTAATGGACACTAAACTCAAACTCATCTGTTGAATAAAAGATATTGGTGGAAAAACTGACCAAAATCAAATAAGGTCTAGGGATTAGTTAATAGTGTTGTATTGATGTTAATTTCCTGTCTTAGATGGTTTGTACAATGGTTATATAAGGATGATAATATTAGAGGAAGCCGAGTAAAGGAATTGTGTGGTGTATTATGTAAGTCTAAAGTTATTTCAAAATAAGAACTTAAGCATTTAAAATAAAATTGGACATATACTAAAAAGAAAACAAGCCCTGATGTGTTCCCTGGCCATCCTAACAGAACTGACCCCTCACAGACACTAGTTAACACCAGGGCCCAGCTCTGGACATTATGGTACCAAGTTGGGGAGGTTAGACCCAACAAAGCCTCATGGGATGCATATGCCTCCATCTGTGCAATGGCACCCCTCTCTGGTCTCCATGGCAAACGAGTCTTCTGAGCTGCGAGGTACGGGGGAAGAAGCATGTCCTTTGGAG
The DNA here is from genome assembly GCF_019923935.1 of Bubalus bubalis. Lineage (NCBI taxonomy): Eukaryota > Metazoa > Chordata > Mammalia > Artiodactyla > Bovidae > Bubalus > Bubalus bubalis. The sequence continues at coordinate 7,153,448 of NC_059160.1, read as the reverse complement.
TCAGGCAGACCTAGGTTTGCAGCCCAGGTTTGCTGCTCACTAGCTGTCAGCTTCAGTTTCCCGTGTGTGAAATGGGAATTACAGCCACATCTCACTCTGAAGGTGGTTTTGATGATTCGGTGACAGGAATCCCTCAGTACTCACTGCACATGTGGTCAGCCTGTGTGCAGCAGGCACTGTTCCCTTCTCTGGTTAGTGGGCTTGTCGCTGTCCTCTGGAGGGTGTGTAGGGCTGGCCAGGAGGCTGCAGAGGGCCATCTCTGCCAGCCGCTCACCAGAGTCCTCTCGCCAGCTTTCTCCCAAGTGGTGGAGAACACGGCCTTCTTCGGCGACGTGGTGCTGCGCTTCCCGAGGATCGTGCACCACTACTTTGACCACAACTCCAACTGGAACCTCCTCATTCGCTGGGGCATCAGCTTCTGCAACCAGTCTGGCGTCTTTGACCAGGGCCCCCACTCACCCATCCTCGGCCTGGTAAGGACTGGGGCGGAGGAGGTCCGGGAGCCCTCTATGTGATTGCACCATGAGCCTGCTTCAGTGGGGCCTGAATGTCAACCCTTGGTTGCATTTTCTGTGATAAGCCTCGGGCCACCTTGAGGTGCCATTTCAAGGGCTTCTGTGTTGACCTTGGTGCCTGGGGGTCATCACCTGGCCCACATCCATCCCAGCCTTGGAGGGAATGGCCTGCAGGTGAGCAAGATGCGGGAGAAGGCAGAGGATGACTAGCTTTTCCTTATCCGCAGATGGCCCAGGAGCTGGGGATCAGCGAGAAACACTCTGACTTCCAGAACCCATTTAAAGTAGACCGCACAGAGGTGAGCTGCTGGGGCCTGTGGCCCTGTCTGCACTGTGTCTGCCGGGCCCTGGGAGGCCAGGACCAGCAGGAGCAGCAGCACCTAGAGTGGAGTGTGAGGGCTTTGGACTTGGAGCCAGAAATGCCTGGGTCTGGGTCTAACCTACCTCTCACTCACTGGTACCTCTGGGCAAGCTGCTGGCCCTGTCTTAGGCTCAGCTTCCTCTCTGTCCATGCAGGGTGAACCTCAGCTATGAGGGGCAGTCAGGGGCTATGAAGACGTCCATCCCAGGACACAGTAGGCACTGTTCACACCAGGTGAATGGTAGGGAAGCCATGGGAGGTCAGGCCCTGCTTCTCTGCCCTTGAGCCTACCTAACCAGCTTTCGGTCCCACGTTTCTGCTCGTGTTCTCATCCTAGAGCTGAAGTGGGCTCTGAGGGCTGGAGGCCGCAGGGGGAGCAGGACAGACAGCAGAGGGGAGGGTGGGGTCGGAGTGGCCAGGCAGGAAGGGCTGGAGGACTGGCCTCCACAAAGGACAAGCTCTCCCCAGGTGTCGGGGGGTACTGCTGAAGGTCTAGGATTTTGCTGCTGTTTCATGGATGCTGACAGGTTAGAGACATCAGAGTTCATTACAGTGAAAGCAGTTGCTGTTAACCTGGTCATACGTGTTTGCCTTATTTCCCAAGTCTTGGTTGGGGGAGAGAGGTGAAGCAGAGGGGTCCAGACAGATGCCAGTGGGTTTGTATCAAGTTGAGGAACACCAAGCTTGGGAAATCCACCACCTTTATAGTGAACAGAAGCAAACCTGGTCTTTGTTTGTAGACAGACATCACCTCATCCTTCAAGGTTGCTTTCTGTAAGCACGACCTGAGAAATGGCCCAGGTACAGAGGGGTCAGGTGTACCCAGCAAGAATGCAGGGACGCTCAGGGCCATAGAGAGGATTCTATACACACTCCCACCACCACCACACACACACACCAGTCCATCCACCAGCCCTGTGTGTCTTGGCTTAACTAACATTTCTACATGAATGCCTTATTCCGTATCATAATCTGATCCGAAGAGACTAGGACCACGTTTGTTTAGTTCGTCTAAGACTGCTGTCAGTAGGACTGTAACTAGCAAGATGAGGCCACGTGCAGTGTTGATCTTAACCATATGCTCCAGGGTCCTGAACTCAACCAGCTCTGATAAGTCCTAGGGGATCAGTAGATCTTATATTAGAAAATCAGGATGTCATCTGAGACCAATCTATGATCTCTTAGTACCCACACAAGAGTTTAGACTGAGCTGCTGATCTTCAGTGTCATTGCTAGTGGCTACCAGGGCCAATTTGTGTGTGTGTTCAGTTGCTCAGTCATGTTCGGCTTTTTGCAACCCCACAGACTATAGCATGCCAGGCTCCTCTGAGCATAGGATTTTCCAGGCAGGAATACTGGAGTGGGTTGCCATTTCCTTCTCCAGGGGATTTTTCCAACTCAGGGATCGAACCTGCATCTCCTGAGTCTCCTGCATTGCAGGCAGATTCTTTACCACTGAGCCATTGGGGAAGCCTGATACTGGGGCCAGTAGGTAGACCCAAAGCCATCTTCATCTGCATCGGGGAGGCATTCCATGGTCCACTGTCTCCCACTTGATTTGGGTCACCACTGCATTGTTTGAGCTAAACAATGGGGGCAGTGTTACCATGGAGTTTAGGAGTTGCTCAGTTGCCTCAGTTGCCCTATGTGGTATAACCCAAGGTCGATCAGGGATCAGGACAGGCGGAAGGATTCATACCAAGATTGGACTGAGGCAAGGTTGTACTGGTCTGTGTGTCTGTGCGGGGTTACTTCGGGAGCTGCCTTTGATGGCAGCAGGCAGAGCCAAATAGTTTCGCAGTGACCTCGTCTATGTGAATTTTCCTGTCACGTGGTTGAGAATGACACACTGGACAGTTGGTCTGACTCAACTGCAGCTGCCACTTGGCTTGCACGAACCCTAGGATTGTTTGGCCAGGCGGCAGTGCTGGCCTGTAAGGGACAAAGAGAATTAATTGTTCCACATGCCTCCTGGGGGCTAAGGCAGTCCCTCCCTAGAATATTGCTGCAAAATCAACATGTCACATCCCAGGACCTATAATTTCACTTTTCTCCAGTTATTCCCTACTTTTACCTAGACTTTTTGTCTGAAAGGGTTAGAAGTGAGTGGGACAAGAGCATTTTTTGCAAAATTTTCACAGACACCTATTTCCCATCTTGGCCCACATGGGCCACTATAAGGGGACTTGGCAAGGAGTGTACTTAGCCAAGTGGTCATTATTATTTTTTTGGAGAAGCGGGGTGTGCCATGTAGCATGTGAGATCTTTGTTCCCTGACCAGGGATCGAACCCATGCCTGCTGCAGTAGAAGTGTGGAGTCTTAACCACTGGAGTGCCAGGGAAGTCCCCCAGGTGATCATTATTCTGATGATCTTGGGCCATACTGTTCCATCCAGGGTCTCTAGGTGGTTGAATCAGAGATTCAGAGTCCTCTGCTTTATGTCAGTCCGTGGTGGTGGGTGTACTGCCATATCTAGTACAGTGACACGTATAGGTGGCAGTGCCAGTCAACTGGGCAGTGTCGGCTCGATCAGCAGTTTGATTCTGGTCAGTCTCATCAGAGAATTAGCTATGGGCATCTAAACGAGTGACCCAGACTGTCCTGTTGTCAACCACGGTTTGTTTCCACAGGTCATGGCCCCCGAGAGGGATGGCCATGTGTGACCTGCCAGTTTGCAGGCTGCTTATCTGCCAGACCAGATGGCTAGGACGCTGACAACAGTCAGTAAGAATACAGCATGCCTGGTCGCTAGAAATACCATCTAGGCAAGAGTCACGGCTTTTAATTCAGGTTGTTGTCTTACTGGACTTTATGACAGTTGGTCTCCCAGCATCATCCCTGGGGCTGGATGGCTGCTGCCGCCCATAGAAACCCACCCCCAGGTTGGTGATTTGCTGGGAGGACTGAGTCCTGTGAGTCACTGGTTAATACTCCTGTGTGTTGTTGTCCTCAAGGCTCTAATTTATTACAGTGCAAGGATCCACAATAAAATCAGCAGTAAAAAAGGTAAAAGGCTCCTGGGATGAAGTCTAAGGGAACCTGGACACAAGCTTTGACGTGTCTCTCCCAGTGGAGTCACACTGGGCACACTTTATTCCCCCAGCAACAGGTTATGAAAACATGTGTGAGAAGTCATCTATTAGGAGGGCCGGTTAAAGACGCAGCACCCAGAGGTTTTACCAGGGACCGGTCACATAGGCACCCTCTGCCTGCTGCTGCTGCTAAGTTGCTTCAGTCGTGTCCGACTCTGTGTGACCCCATAGATGGCAGCCCACCAGGCTCCACCATCCCTGGGATTCTCCAGGCAAGAACACTGGCTTGGGTTGCCGTTTCCTTCTCCAATGCATGAAAGTGAAAAGTGGAAAGGAAGTCGCTCAGTCGTGTCCGACTCTTCGCGACCCCATGGACTGCAGCCCACCAGGCTCCTCCGTCAATGGGATTTTCCAGGCAGGAGTACTGGAGTGGGGTGCCATTGCCTTCTCCGACCCTCTGCCTAATACATACCAAAATTCCACACTCCAGAAGGGAAGCACGTGTTTGTGGCATAAACCACACTTTTGTACGGTTTAGGCACAGGGCGCCACTCTTATCAGTCAGGGTAATGGAAATCCCTCCCAGAATCCTGGTTCCCAGACACCAGCCAAGGGCCAAGTTCCGAGACGCCACCCAAGGGCCGGCCTTAGATGCAGGCCCTTCAAAGGAGAGCAGTCAGGCCAGCTTGGTTAAGAGCACCATTAGCGCTTCATTCAGGTGAACAATCAGTGGCGTTCCTGAGTAGAGGAACCTCTGACTCGAGGGCCCTGTTGAACTAGTGGCTTTGCTTCAGGTGATGGAGTGGGCGATACGCTTTTTCACACTAGCATAGCTGCCTCCCCTTCATGTGAAACCAAGATGACACACCCTGCACTGCGGCCTGCTGCCACCACAGCCCTGATAAACAGCCTGGACAAGAGCAGCAGGACTGATTCTTGGTGTACCCGGCAGGGACACGCAGGCAGGCTCCAGGCTGTGGCAGGTTGCCTTTCCCAGCGCGGGCTCTCATGGAGATGTTTTCCTGCTGTGATGCTGGCTCTCCTTGCCCTGTAGATCATGAAATGAATGCCTCTCCCACAGGAGGTGGGCCTCAGAGAGAACAGGCTCCAGAGAGGTGTGATTTAGTGTCATCGTAATATGCTCTGCTTGGATATAGCCGTACAGAAGCAGCACACTTCCCTTCTCATCAGCTGGGGACGGTCCCAAGATTTTACTCACTTTTCAGTATCCAGTGTAGACCCCTCCGCCAGCACGTTTCTGAGATGACCTTTTTTTTTTAAAGGTCATCTGTGCTCTATTGCGCAGCACCGGCCCCTCATGGAACCTGCATTGTAGGGCTCCTGGGAGGCCAGCCCCTGCCCCCACCCCAAATACCCCGGTCCTGCCTGGCTCCCAGCCCGGTGCAGGGTGGATGGGCTGGGGGACCAGAATTCCTGTCCATGAAGTCCACGCTGGGCTCAGTCCTGGCCTCCTGGGCCCCTGGGGGCTGGACAGGGTGGGCGAGGTGAGATGGGAGAGCCCCCATCAAGTTCTCTGGGGCCCAGGGCCTATCCTGGCAGTTTCTTTGAGGTATCCACTTGGGGAGGCCGGCAGCAGCCCAGGTTTACTCAGCTCCCCCCATGCACTGCCTCCATACCAGTGGGTATTCTGGGAGGGCCCCTACTTATGATACTAGAGCCAGCTTGTATCAGGCTTTGGGCTGGCCACTGTCCCCGTCCAAAGGGAGCTGGCCCTCTCCCTGCTGTTCAGATGCTTACAGACTGCTGGGGAAGGTACCAGAGGAGCACAGTCCCAGTCGAGCGTGATCATTGGAACCAGTGGAAGAGGGAAGTGTCATGAGCCATGGGACCCATGAGAGGAAACCTGTGGAAGCAGGTGGCCAAGGCTCTGGGACAAGTAAGAGTTGCCAGGTGGACCATCTCAGGGAAGACCTTCCAGGGAGAGGGACTGGCTTGCATGAAGGCTCAGAGGCAGAGCGCATGCCTTCATTCAACGTTTAGTGAGCATCTGCTGAATCCCAGCCACCAGAGAAGCCCTCCGGCTCTGCCCACCTGGGAAAGGCATTCTGGTTGGAGGAGACAGACAGTCAATAAAAAATCCATGGTAGATGGTGACAAGGGTGATGGAGGAAAAGGCAGAGGCACGTGGTTAAGGAATTCCAGGGATAAGGTGAGGATATCGTTGCTTTTCATGTGACTTGGACACAGGAGGTTCCAACTGCAAAGACCTGAAAGCAGCAAGCGAGCCAGCCCTATCTCTGGGGGAAGAACTTTCCAGACTGGAGGGGCAGCGAGTGCAAAGGCCCTGAGTTGGAAGCGTATTTGGAAGGGCAGGAGCATGGGAAGGGGAGGTCAGAGTTGTAGTCCAGATCATAAGATCCCTTGCAGGTCTTCTCCAGGGCTTTGGTGTTTACTCCGGGACCCAGAGGAGCAGGGCCAGGGGCTCTGACTTAGCCCTTTTAGGGGTCAGCCTGGCAGCCGCGTGGCAAATAGTGTGAGGACCAGAGTGGAGACAGATCCTGGTGAGGAGACCGCTGTGCTGGTCCGTTTGGAGTTAACAGTGGCTTGAACCAGGGTGACAACAGTGAGGCTGTTGGGAATGGTGAGATTTTGGTTCTGTTTTGAAGGTAGAGCCAGTAAAATTTACTAAGGAAGCAAATATGGAGTGAAAGAGAGGCATTAAGGATGACTTGACAATTTTGGAAGAATGGGGTTGCTATTTTCCACCAGATGAGCAAAGTGGTGGGGCGAGTTTGAGGGCTGGATTGGGGATCAATGCCTTGTTTCTGGACCTAATGGGCATCTGAATGAAGATGTCAAGGAGGTAACTGATTTTGACTTGACTGATGTCAGGGAGGAGGACTAGATTTCAGGGGAGAGCTTATGAAAGCCAGAGCTGCAAATGTGAGAGTCGTGCCGATGACAGACCATGTCCCATCACTCCAGGGGGCAGGGGGACGGGCCAGATAGAGCGGTGGTCTGGGATGGGCCTGCAGTTAGAGATGAGAGAGTGAGGAGGAGCTCACAGAGCACCCCAAGAGGGATCAGTCAGTGGAGTAGTAGCAGACCCAAGAGAGAATCAGTTCCCTGAGGCCATGTGACAGGAAGGAGAGTGGACGTGCCATCGGACGCCGCTGCAGGGTCAGGAAGGTGGGGCTGGGAATTGGCCGCCGAACTTAGCAGCGTGAAGACCAGCCCTCAGAGAGCTGGGTAAAAGCTCTTTTGGTCAAGTGGTGGGGATAAAAGACTGAGTTTCAAGAGAAGGAGATGAAAGGAAGTAGACTCATCCCATCAAATACAGCTGACTCTTTTGAAAAGTTACTCTCTTTTTTTTGTTTTTAATGTTAGTTTCAGGTGTGCAGCATAGTGATTCAGTGTTTTTACAGGTTCTGCTCCATTAAAAGTTATTACAAGACAGAGGCTGTAATTGCCTGTGCTGTGCAGTATATCCCGGAGAAGGCAATGGCACCCCACTCCAGTACTCTTGCCTGGAAAATCCCATGGACGGAGGAGCCTGGTAGGCTGCAGTCCATGGGGTCGCTAAGAATCGGGCACGATTGAGCGACTTCACTTTCACTTTTCATGCATTGGAGAAGGAAATGGCAACCCACTCCAGTGTTCTTGCCTGCAGAATCCCAGGGACGGGGGCGCCTGGTGGGCTGCCGTCTGTGGGGTCGCACAGAGTCGGACATGACTGAAGCGACTTAGCAGCAGCAGCAGCAGCAGTGCAGTATACCCTTGTTACCTATTGTAAAGAGATGTGTTTTCAAGGGGAGCAGACCCAACGGGAGACTAACTGGAGGAGGGCGTGGGTTCCAGGGGATATCTTAGTCGGATGGGAGAGCAGAGTGAACAGCATTTGCATGTTGCATGTTGAGGGGACCCACCCGTGGCAGGGGTGGGGAAGAACCCCCGGTGTAGGGGTAGGAGAGTCACTGGAGCCTCATCCCTGAAGAGGTGAGGAGGGAGAGAAGGGCGAGCTATTGCCTGGGGGAGGGGTGGCCTTGCCTGGAAGAGCAGCGTGGGCACAGCAGCATGGGTCCGTGGGTGTGGCGGAGGGGGCTCACGGAAGCTGTCTCCTTAGCGTCTCCATTCTCTGTGAAACAGGAAGCAAGGTCACGGTCTGCGAGTGAGGAGGGGAGAGAGATGGAGGCTCGAGGAGAAGGTCTGTCTAGGAGAGCAGGACAGGGAGTGGACCAGGGCAACATCCTGGGTTTCCAGGCAGCAGGGAGGGCCCGCTGGAGGTCAGCATCCGAATTTAAAGTAGGCATTAGCCAGGCCCAGCTGGGAGGAGAGCCAGGAAAGGACTAGGCGTTGTTTCTCTGCTGACCCAACCTGCTGGGGCTGGAGGGGCCAGGATCTCTTGACTGGTCCTTCCCCAGCCAGAGTCAGAGGATGGGGTCCTCTGTGGCCCGAGGGGTCTGCTGGCTCCTTCTTGCTTCCCAGGAGGATCCGAAGTAACTGGTAGGGATAGGAGGCAGTGTGATCGGGGAAGCACAGGGCAGGGAGCTTGGGAGGCTTGGGGGCTAGTCCCAACTAGGACTAGCTGTGTGACCTGTGCAGATCATTACCCTCTCTGGGCTGCACTTCTCTGGCTTCATCCCATCTTCCAGACTTGTGGTTCAATCTAACACAGTAGGTGGATTACTCCACAAGGTGGAGCTCCTAGTTTGTTATTAACGTCTGCCTTGACCAACATCAGATTTACCATATGAACAAGTAAAAGGGCATATTTCCCAACAGAGTTATCTGAGTTGTGGATATTACTGTATTTCATACTCTAACATGATTCATTCATTCATTAAAAAAATACATACTAAGCGCCACCTGTCGGCCCATCAGACCACACTGGGGGCTTGTGTCACAGTGAGCGGCACCCCACACTATCCACCTGTCCTTGGGGAGAGTGTGATCCAGTGGGGGCAACAGGCACGAAGCAGGTGTCACGGAAGCAGGTGGTCGCAGGGGAGAAGCACTGAGAAGGAACCGGAGGAGACAGCCCCAGCCGGGAAAGGGCAGGAGTCACCCCAGGGATGGGGACCGCTGAGCTGCAGCTACTGTGGCAAAGAGGGTGGGGACCGGGAAGAGCATTCTGGGCCTGGGGCACAGCATGTGCAGAGGGCTGGAAGTGGGCACAAAGGAACCCAGGAGCCAGAAATGAGGGGGGAGGAGGGGTGGGCAGGGTGGGCCTGCACATAGAGCTGTGTGGAGAGTCAAGGAAGGGTTTCAGCAGGAGTGCGATTTACATTTTGAAAATATCTGATTGCAGCGAGGAGAATGGCTTCAGAGGGACCAAAGTGGGTGTGGAGAGACCCTGGGATGTGCCGAGGTTTATCAGGAGAGGTGTAGGGGGGTGGTGGTGGGGTTAGTGATATGATAGGTGAGACAGAAGAGATGGGTTTGAGACTTAGGGGTTAAAATGGGCCAGACCTTGGCAATGGACTGTGATGGGTTTGGACCTGCGGCTGGGGAAGTGGGGGGTGGGTGGGGGTGATGCTTGGTTTCTGCCCTACTTGCTGACTGGGATGTGGGACTCTGCTGTTCATGAGGACACGGACTCTGGAAGGGGACTGGGTTTTGGGGAGATGGAGCCATGCTGAGTTCGGGGCACATGTGCACACACGTGGAGGTGTCAGACAGGCATTTAGATAGGGAGATGCAAATCTGAGGGGTGACGGACTGTAGAGGTGCGACAGAAGCCCTGGGTTCAGATGAACCAGTTTGGAGAGTCGGGGAGGAAGAGCTGAGGGCCTGGGGGTTGCCCCGGCCAGAGTCCCATCCTCCTCCCGCCCGGCACGCCATATGTTCCTATCTTCTCACTGGGTACCACCCTGCACCCACTAGGGAAGCCACAAGCCTGGGCATCACTGTCATCTTCTTTCCATCTCTTGCCAGGTCTGGCAGTTTAACCTCTAATCCAGCTGCTTTCTATATACTTCCTTGCCTACACCTTGCAGCTTGTCCGCAAGCAGTAGGACCCCTGTTGTCTTACGCTCGCTGACTGCCCCCTCCCACCAAAGGTTCTGGGGGCCCATGGTGGGTCTTGGGCACTCAGCCCCCTTTACCCCGAGTGCAGTCTGTCGCTTGTTTCTCAAATGTGCTGTGCAGGTTCAACACCCGTCCCTCTTCCTGGAATGTCCTCTTCCCTTACCCTGTTGGCTTGGCAAGCTCCTGCTTAATCTTTTGAGACCCATTCAGCAGTTTTCCCCGAGCCCATTTACTAGCTCCATGTCCGTGGGCTTCCCCCAAGGCCAGGGCCTGTGTCTCAGTGACCTTCCTGTACCCACAGCCCACAGCAGCCTAGCTCAGAGCACACTCTTTGCTGCCAACTGACCTAATAGACCTCTCTGCTTTTCCCCTCAGTTCATCTCCAGCACTGACCCTTTCCAGAAGGCCCTGAGGGAAGAGGAGAAACGCCGGAAGAAAGAAGAGAAGCGGAAAGAGATCCGTAAAGGCCCTCGGATCTCAAGATCACAGTCTGAGTTATAGCCCTGGAGCGGGCCAGGGCTCACGGGACCAGGAGGCGGCCAGTTGGGAGGAAAAGGACATTGCAGAAGCGTAGCTGATGGTGAGCGCTGGTGCCTTCAGAGAGGAGGCCAGAGTCTGCTTGGCCCCCTGGGGCTGGCTCCGAGCCCTCACTGAAGGGACTGGGCCACAGAAGGCTGGACTTCCTCCCAGGGACCTCCTTGGAGGGGTGCCAAGGGATCTTCCAGAGGGCGCTGTTCTGCAGACCTAACCCTGTGGAGATGCTGGGGGAAGCAGGAAGGATCCTAGGCTGGACTCCCTCCCCCACGACCGTGGGTTAGGACCGCTGGCCCGCTGGCAGCCGCTCCTCATGGGGAGGCTGCAGAACTAGGCTCTGACCCATGTGCAGAGGTGTCATGCCTGCTGCTGGGCCCACTGTGTCACTGAGTTGCTGGGCACAGATCCTAGCCCCCTGCAGAGAAAATAAAAGCCAGCAAATGCTCTGGGCTGACCGAGGCTGGTTTGGGCCCCAGGGAGATGTGAGCCTCTCCACAGAGCAGGTAAAGGGGGCCTGGGCAGGGGGGTCCGGGGCCCTCAGCTGTAGAGACCACCTTAGAGAATGTTCTGCCTACCCAGGAGGAGCCTCAGGCCCTGGCAGGGCAGCAAAGCAGAGGCTTGGCTTCGGCCTCCTATTCACTTCTCAGCACCGTCCTTGATGAGGGGTCAGTGTTGGGAAGGGACCAGAAGTACCCTTCCTGGGAGGGTGTTTAGCCCAAGACAGTCTTGGAGCAGCCTGATCTCTGTCCTCAGGTATTGAGGGACAGTCATTGAGCAGGCAGGCCCAAGGAAGAATCAACTTGTCCTCTCTGGCAGTGCAGGGAGCCCCTGGGCCTGTTGGGGGCGCTGTTGGGGAACAGGCTGGAGCTCTGCAGGAGGCTGTACTTTGTAGCGGAAGGGCTGCTCCCAGGATGGATGGGCCAGACAGCAAGCCCCCTGTGTCAGGAGGCCTGTAAGCAGAGACCAGGGCCAGGGGGGTGGGGGGCTGCAGAGGGACTCAGGACCTGAGTAGGCAGCCGCCCTTCAGTCATGCCCTTCCCAGGCAGAGAAGGGAGGGGCTCGGGGGAATTCTAGCTCTGTCTCTTGACTTTGCCAAGCCAGGGAAGAGACACACAGCTATCCCCAATATCCTACCACTAACGGAGCCCAAGGGAGACCCAGGGTCTTAGCCCATCAGACTTGCTGAGTGACCCTGGCCCACCCCTTCCCTGTGCTGTGGCTTCATTGGTGTAATGAATTTGATAATGCCTGAACCCTCTGCCCAGCCCTAAACTGCTTCTCTGAGGTTGGGGCCTGGTTTCTCAGTGACAAGAGCCCTTCTCTGATGGTTCTTCATTCATCCCAGAGATGTGGTGAGCGCTCACTGTATGCACAGCCAGAGAGAGAGGGGCCTAGTCTTAACCAGTCTTCACTTCTGCCCCATTTTAGCACCTTTATCCTCTGGAACTCTTCCTTCTACACCTTCATTTCTCTCTGTCTCGGTTGATGCCTTCCTCTCCACCTTCCATGAGCCCACGTTTTCCCCTCTGACACCTTAAAAGGTACAAACAGAACCACTCTGCTCTCTTCCTCCCTGGGCAGGTCTAGCTGGGAGCTGAGGGAACAGCTGCAGAGTGGGAGGCACTGTGCCCACTTACCTGACCTGATGTTCAGGCAGCCCTCTGCAGTAGCTTACTGAGGCTCTGTGATGGGAGGGGCATTGAACCAAAGTGAAAGTACGTGGTATGGTGTGCCAGCAGACTACCCCCTAGTGTGGGAGCCCTGCGAGAGCCACTGAATGGTGGAGTTGAAGGTGGCACTGTCCAGCTCAGCGCCTGGCCAGAGCAGGGCAGCAGGGTTTGGTTTTCTGTTTTAAGGTGAGACTTCTATCATCTATATCAACTCTCCTGCATGTAAACAATGAAAAGAACATTTGTGTCTCCCCTACCCTCCCCATAAGGTACTTTGCTATACATGTTGATTATAAAAAGTAATTTTAAGTAACACTGATATGCCAAGAAGAAAGTATGATTCACCCTAATCTCACCACTCCATAACCATAACTGACGCTCAACTGTTGGACCTTCCATCCTTTTTGCCCTTCATGTGCACACAGATCACATGTGATTTTTCAGTTACCAATACAGTAGCTACCTTGTATGAGCACTGCGTGTGAAGCCTTATCCATGTGCTGGCTTGCAGTAGCTCCTCTTGCCTCAGGGCCTTTGTTTGCTTTGTGTGTTCCCCTGGCTATACCAGATGCAGTTGTCACCACAGAATTTTAGGTTTCCTCTTAAATATCAGTGTCTGTTTAATTCAACGGGCTGGAAGCTCTCAGAGGGCAGAATCTGTCTCTTTGCCTGCCACAGAGATATTCAATAAATACTGTCAAATGAGTGTGCAAGTGATCTCACTTCATCTTCACCACTCCAAGGGGGCACTGTTCCCCTCGTTTTCTAGAGATGACAAAAATGAGAAAGAAAACAAAACAAGACAGAAGTTATTTAACCAGCCCAAAGCCACAGGGTTCATAAGTGGATCCATATGTCCATATGGTTATCTCCACCCAACCTGTGAACTCAATTTTAAGTTTTGACCACCAAGCAACTGCTCTCACCAACTAGTGAGACAGCTTTTCCCTTTTAACAATATATTGTGAAAGTCTTTGTCAATAATATACATTTGATATCTATTGTATAGATATACAATAGATATACAATAGATATCTATTGCATAGATATACAATAGATATACATGGCATACGTTTAACTATGCCATGGTATTACATTGTGTGGATGTAATGTATTCATCAGGTCCTTATTGAGCTTCCCAGTTTTTCCAGGTTACAGGGGATTCCGTGATGAACATCTTTGAACACATGTGCTTGCGCACTTCTCGGAGCACTCGTCCTTTTATTCCTTAGTATAAATTCCTAGAAACCTGCACATTTGTTTACATCGTGACCAGCTGCGAGGTGGGGAAGTGAGGTGGTTGAAGAAGTGGGAATCCGTGGGTAGGTTGCGCCTCAGAATCTCTGCGGAACTCTTTGTCAAAATGTCGTGCTCGCACCACACCCCTGAAGCCCTGTGGTGGTTCCGGGGCACTGGCACTATCTTAAAGGACTGCAGGAGATTCGGAAGTACCCAGGGGGAGACCGCTGGAGTAAACACGTGGTCGCGGCAGATGCAAAGGCGCAGAGTTCATAAAACAAACGCTCCGCACTCGGGCAGTTCGCGAGTCTCCGTAGAAAGGCTTGGGAGGAACGTGATTAGAGACCATCTCCAAACTCCTCGGGGTGGGGGGGGCCCAGTGTTGGTGGTCCAGTTTTGATTCTGCCCGCTCCAGTGGGCTGGGCAGCGAGGCGGGGGTGGGGTGGGGAGAGGAGGTTGACAGCTGGGAGGATGACGTAATGTGCTCCGGGGGGCTCCGAGCGGATGCGGGGCGGACGGCGTTAACCCTTCCACCCCTAGCAGGTGGACCGAGTTAGCTCGCGGAGCCAAACCAAGAGAAAAAAGAACGGTTCCTTTAATCATGGGGGGAAAGGAGGTTGGTCTAAGGACCCGGGGGACTCGCTTTTCGTATTCGCTTAAGAGCCGCCAGAGGTGGGGCCTCGCTATGCAAATCCGAGCTGCTGATCGTCGACGCGCCATCACCCCACGCGCCGGCCCGCGCGCCGATTGGCCACGACCAGCCTGGTCCCATTGACAACAAACAAGGGGGCGCCCGGCCCGGGGGGCGGGGCCACGGAGGGCGCGGGCTGGGGGCGGGGCAGCGCCGCCCCGCCCCCGTCCCGCGCGGCGCAAACATGGCTGCGGCTGGCACCGGCCGCTGAGGCGGTAACCCGGCGGGGGCTGTTGGGTGTCATGGGCGGCGACGGCGGCACCGCCCCCGCGTCTCCCTGAGCGGGACGGCAGAGGAGGCGTGGGGCGCGGGGGAGGTGGTCTTCTGCGCCGAGCCGGGCGATGGACGGAAGCGGCGAGCTGGGCGGTCTGGAGACCATGGAGACGCTGACGGAGCTGGGCGATGAGCTGACCCTGGGGGACATCGACGGTGAGTGGTGGGGTGGGGTGGGTGGGAGAGCGGGGGGCGGGGGGCGCGCGCGGGGAGGAAGGGGTTACGGCGGCGCGCGCGGGTGCGCGTGCGCCCACCTTCTCCTCACACACAGCCAGCCACCGGCCAGCCCCGTCTCACGCGGGAGGAACCGGCGCGCGCGGTCGCCGCGACTGTCCGCAACCCTTCCGGGCGCTGCGGGCTTCAGCCCCGCCCGGCGGCTGGGCTCCGGCAGGCCGCGCGGGAGCTGCTCCGGGGGGCGCCTAGTGTCCGGAAGCCCAGCGAGGGTCGCGGGGTCGGCGGGGGGCGGGGGGGCCTGAAGGGAGCGGCCAGCGGAGAGCGCGCGGCCGCTGCCTCCGTCGCGCGCCGTCCGAGGTCTGCCTGCTCGCCCAAGCGGCTCCGCGTCGCACCTGTCACTCCCCACCGGGCCGCGTGGGCGGCTCTGGGAGATTCCCGGGGCCGGGCCCCTAGGCTCCGCGTCCTCCCCCTCCGTGGTCTTCCCGGGGTTGAACCGCGGCCGAATTCTCCTGGCGCTTGGGAAAACTTTGGGGGGCAGCGAGAAGCTTAGTCGCTGATGAAGCGAGCGGTGGCGGCGGAGTGTTGGACGCATATCCCCGCGATAGAGACCCGGGCGCTCCTGCTGTCGCGCTGCAAAGAGAGTTGAGCCGCAGGAATTTTGAGTTGTGCTCTCCCCGGCCCCCTCGGGGACAGGTTGGGGAGTGGGTGGCCTTTGTTCCGGCCACCTTCACAGCGGAGTGGAAGAGCTGTAGGAGCCCAGGGGATAATTTTGTGATCACGGAACCCAAAGTTTGGAGGTCAGAGACTTGCCCAAGGTCACCCAAACTGGTTACAGGACACAGTTACTGGGTCAGTGTTGCCGTCGCTGCTAACACCAGTCTTTTCACCTGATCTTTGGGGGTGAGAGGTCCAATGAGTGGATAAGTCGTCCTAGTAATAATAATAACTCCCAAAAGTTGGGCGGAGAAGGCAATGGCACCCCACTCCAGTACTCTTGCCTGGAAAATCCCATGGACAGAGGAGCCTGGTAGGCTGCAGTCCATGGGGTCTCGAAGAGTGGGACACGACTGAGCGACTTCACTTTAACTTTTTACTTTCATGCGTTGGAGAAGGAAATGGCAACGCACTCCAGTGTTCTTGCCTGGAGAATCCCGGGGACGGGGGCGGGGGGGGGGGGGGGGGGGGGGGAGGGGGGAAGCCTGGTGGGCTGCCGTCTATGGGCTCGCACAGAGTCGGACACGACTGAAGAGACTTAGCAGCAGCAGCAGCAGTTGGGCTCTTCTGATAGTCTAGGCCCCACTTACTTATATTGTTTCACTGGTTCCTCACTACAATCCTTGAAGTAGATATTCTTACTGCTCCGGTTTTATAGGGGACCTAAGTCAGATATGTTAACTTGTCTCAAGTCACTCCCTCTAGATTCTCCAGAACCCATGCTCTTAATCAGTAAGTGACTCAGATGCATTGTGCTTTCCAGTTTACAAAGTACTTTCTTGTGCCAGGATCTTACTACAGCCTTACAGGCAGGTATGAAGGCTTCATCTCATACAGATGAAGAAACCGAGGCAGCAGAAGATTCTCTTCCAGGGGAAGAGACAGTGGCAGCAGCTAAATGAAGAGGATCCATTTCTCATTTTGCTTCTGTAACAACCCTGTGGCCTGACCTTGTTTTCCTATTTTGGTCATCCAGGCAGTGTGGTAAGACTCTTTAACGAAGCCCTAAATCTAACCACAGACTTTTTTTGTTGGATGCTCCCAAATACAGGGATGTGTTGACAAATGGAGGGAGGGAGGTTCTTAGAACTTAACAAGGACAGCTAACATGTTGTGAGCACTTGTGTGCCAGGCACCGTGTTAAGCAGTTAGTATGCATCAATGTTCTCAATCCTTAACAAGTTCCATCAGGTAGAGACTGCTTGTTATACTACATTCATCCCTTTTTTATAAATCCTGAAACTGTGGCTCAAGGCAGTTGATTAACTTACCCATAAGGCATACACAGCCAGTAAGGACTGTGTCTATAACTGCCCTCCAGCAGCCTCACACAAAGAAATTTGTGTGGATTTTGCATTCCCATTTGGAAACTGATCCCTGTTTGTTTTCATTTATAAAT
Source organism: Bubalus bubalis (assembly GCF_019923935.1). Lineage (NCBI taxonomy): Eukaryota > Metazoa > Chordata > Mammalia > Artiodactyla > Bovidae > Bubalus > Bubalus bubalis. The sequence continues at coordinate 7,136,857 of NC_059160.1, read as the reverse complement.
TTATAATGTGTTAAAGTGTGCTTGTGTGCATGCTAAGTCACTTCAGTCGTGTCTGACTCTGCGACTCTATGGACTATATAGCCTGCCAGGCTCCTCTGTCCATGGGATTTTTCCAGGCAAGAATACTGGAGTGGGTGGCCATGCTCTTCTCCAGGGGATCTTCCGGACCAAAGGATCAAACCCACATTTCCTGTGTTTCCTGGATTGCAGGCAGATTCTTTACTGTTGAGCCACTGAGGAAGTGCACTGTGTTGAAGTACCTGGTGGTTAAGTAGTAACCTTACGCCTATAGATTGTTGAGTAAAATGAACATTCTGGAAACTCCCACTGTGGTTAAGTGGCTTCACAGGGCTTCATGTTAGATTTGGGATAAAGCGGTTCCCTGTCTTCATTGGTCAACAAGTATTCACATGCCAGCTGTAGTTTCTGAGCTATAGGGAACATAGGAAGATAGAATTTTATGGCTTTGTGGAGCTTGAGATGAATGATAATAAAACTGTAGTGTGTGTGTGTTGTATGCATGCATGCTCAGTTCTGTCCAACTCTTTGCGACCCCTTGGACCATAGCCCGCAGGGTTCCTCTGTCCATGGAATTCTCTAGGCAAGAGTACTGGAGTAGGTTGCCATTTCCTCCTCCAGCGGATCTTCCTGACCCAGGGATTGAACCTGCATCTCCTTTGTCTCCTGCATTGGCAGGCAGACTCTTTATCACTGAGCCACCTGGTAAGCATACTGAGTATAGAATAGCTCAGTTATACAGGGCAGTTAGTGAAAGTCAGTGAGTGTGGATGGAGCTTGGTAAATACTGGCTTACCAGGAAGACCACACCGAAGAGATGGCCCTGGACTCAGGTCTTACAGCAAAGTTGAGTGGGCTGAAGACTAGTGGTCTGCAGGTATCCTTGAATACTCACCCATACACCCCCCTCCAGAACATCAACCCTATGAGAGCCAGGACCTTTGTTTTGTTTCCTTCGCCTAGAATTAAATATTTGTGGAATGTTTGAATGAGTCCAAGGACTTTGAGCTAGGCAGGAGTAGAATAATTAATATTAGGCTCAGCCCTTGGTGTTGGATCAGATCAGGGCTAGATGCTTCTGGGAGCCAGTCAGCTGAAGAAGAGACTCTGTGGGTATGAACACATATATTTTTTTTGTTTGTGTGTGGTGGGGGAGAGAGGGTTTCTACCACCTAGAGAACTCATTCCTGCCTCAAGGAGACAGTCATCTGGGTGTGTGATGACAATCCTAAGAGAGTGACAGGATGGGGAGAGGAAGTAGCCATTGTGCAAGGTGCTGGACATGACAAGACTTGGCCTCAGTGAAACTTGGTCCTGAAGACAGAGCAGAGGTGGAATTTAAGTTCCCATTTAGGCTTTGATGTAGGGCATTGGGAGGGTTCAGAAGGTAGCAGGAAGAGCTGGTTTGGGGAGATGATGAAAATTTGTCTTTAAATGGACTGAAATTGAGGCACTAGTAGGAAACCAGAGACAGATATTCAGGAGAAGGTCAAAACTGGGGGTGGAGATTAAAGACTAGTCACTCAGATTGATGAGTTGACACAGGTGAGAGGAAAAGGTGGAACCAGACAGGCGAGGAAAGTGTAATAACCTAAGGGGAAGTGAGCTTTTTGAGGAACAGTGGATGATGGAGACAGGGCTGCAGAAGACAGCAAGGATGACGAGGCTCTGACAGGACTCGTGGGATTTGGCAATTAGGAGATCCAATGGAGGAAGCGATTGAGTGAAGTGGTCCAAGGCTTGGTAAACAGAGTCAGGAGGGCAAGTAGGGGCAGCGGTTCTCAGTGGAGAAGGTTGGAGAAACTTTTCAGTGAGCTAATTTACATTCTCCCCTTGTGAATTGGCCTCTTCTGGACATTTCATATGAATGGAATCATACACTGAGTGGCCTTCTTCACTTAGCATAACGTTGCGGTCCATCTGTTGCACCAGTGTTCCCTTATATGGATACTCCGTGTTTTATCGGTTCATCACTTGTTAGACATTTAGCTTGTTTCCACATTTTGGCTATTATAAAGGAAGCTGCTGTGAGCATTCATGTACAGATTTTTCTGTGGGCATGTTTTCTTTTCTCTTGGGTAGATCCTCTACGGTTTTTGTCGCTGTTTGTTTTTTCCTAGGGATTATAATAGCCCCATTGATTCACTTGCTTACTTTCCATGTTCCCATAACTAAGGTAGCCCTAAATCTTACGACAGGAGCTCAGTTTGGTGGTCGGTTCTTTTCATTCCCCTTGTTGATATCTCTTCTGAAACTTCCCCTCTTTTTGCTGTGTCTGATGGTTGTTCTAGGTCTATTGTTCCTCGTTTATACGGGGACTACCCTTGACTATCAGCTGGGGTCAGGGGCATGTTGAAGCCCTTATTCCCTTGTTTTGTGTGTGTGTGTGTGTGTGTGTGTTTTACTCCCTTGATTTGATGGAGCACATCCTCCAGTAGCTTCCTAAGAAAGAGTACATTAGAAGTAAATTTGGGGGGACCTTACCTCTCTAAAAATATCTTTATTCTAACGTCTCCAATTTGATAGTTTGGGTGAGTTTAGAATTTCAGGTTGAAGGCATTGCCTCGTTGTTTGCTAGCTTTCAGTAGTTGGGCATCTGATACCATTTTGACTCCTACCCTCTGTGTGTGACCTGTTTTCCCTGGAAGTTTGTGGGCTCTTGTCTTTATCCCTGGTGCTCTGAACTCCACAAGGATGTCCGCTAATGTGACTGCGTGGTCGGTCTGTGCCTGCTCGGTGGGCTCTGAAGGGCTCACAGAGTCAGATACCTGCCTGCATGCAGTCCCCCTGCTGGTCACCTAGCCTGCCCTCCTGTCTGCCGAGAAACCTGTGGTTCCTGAGCCTTTGGGTGGCACTGTCTCTTGGGCCTCTCTGGGCCTCTCCTGGCTTCTCCCGGCAGGCAGTTCTGTCTTGGGCAGAGTCCCTGGACACTACCTGGCACTAAAGAGGCACGCTGTAAAGGTGTGTCTAATGAGGAAAGGAAGGCACCTCAGCTTCAAGGTGTTGGGTGGGCCCCTAGCCTGTGTGTCCACGTCACTGGGAAGGTTGGAGTGGCCAGCCTGGTGTGGGGGAGGAGGTGAGGAGAGGGGTAGAACTGACTCCATGTCTCTCCAGTGAGTCATGCTTCGGAAAAACTGCTCAGTGAGGTGGAGCCTCGATCTACCTCTTACCCCATTTTCAAGATGTAAGCTTTGTCTTCACCCTGAAGTATATATCACTGGCGCTAGTGTCTGGGTTGAAAGAGCTGCTGTTGCTTTTAGCTTGTTTATTTTCTATGAGTTTTTAGCTCCTGGTCTCATCCAGTTCCATTTCCTGGGATACATCTTCTGGGCTTGCTCACACCTCCAAGCCGTCTCTGGGTTTCTCCTCCTTCCTGGGTCTGTTTGGTCTCACCCTTGACAAACATTGTCACACTCACACCCGGGCCTCTGGCCCAGTGTTCTGAGCGCTGCCTGCCTCTCAGTCTTTTCTGTCATCCTCATACTCAGCCCAGGCTTGGCTTTTTTTTTTAAGTGAATTTTTGCTTCTATATTGAATAGATCTTTTCTTTCCTCAATTTCATAATTAAAAAAGGAACTTCTTAAGTGACTTTATTCAAATAGTGCCCCCTGAATATCAAATTGTCTCTCCTGCTGGGTTTGTGTATGAACTTTGTATTAAAGTGCACATGAAACATTGCAGCATTTTCACTTATGGATTGCTGTAGGTGGAAACAGCTGAGTGTAATTGTCACAGCGTCCAGTGTAGTTCATCTGAGGCGGAAAACGCCTGTTCAGGTCCCTGTGGAACATTTTCATCATTTGCAGTTTCATTTGCCTAAGCATTGTTGCCCTGAACACAGATGAGCAAATCACTTGGAGTTAGCTCGTTGGTGTGTGTTTCTCATCAAGGACTCTTCAAGTCAAGAGCTGGGTGATAGCTCTTACACACTGCCAGCTGTAGCCCTTTCATTAAAAAAAACTTTTTCAATATGATAAATTACTGTGGTGATTGGAACTTACCACTTGGAAAATATTTTTTTAATGATACATTCATGAAGCAAGATAAAAAATATGAAAGGGGTACTATGGAAAGTCTTGCCCCCAGCCCTGTCATCATCTACTTAGGGTCCACACCCCCCAGGTTATTCATTTTTCATTTCCTTTACATCCTTCAAAACTTAACGCAGATAGAAGCAAATAGCATGTATGGATTTTCACTTTGCTCCCCTTTTGATTTTTCACAAATAGCTCGCATGCTATAAGTTTTGTTTTTCTGCCGATGTTGATGTTAGAGATCTTCCCAGTCTTCTTCACTGCTGCATGGTTCTCCATTATATAGATGCACTCTAACTCATCTGCCCGGTCCCTTTTGGTGGACATTTGAGGATGTTTCCAGTCTTACTATGAAAAATGTGCTGGTGTGAATAGCTGTGTAAATTCATCATTGCACACATGTGCCACATGTGCAGGTATGTGTGCGTGCTCAGTCGTGTCTGACTCTTTGCGACCCTCTGGATTATAGCCCACCAGGTTCCTCTGTCGGTGGGATTCTCCAGGCATGAATCCTGAACTGGGTCACTGGTTCTTCCCCAGGGAATCTTCCCTATCCAGGGATTAAACCCGGATCTCCAGTGTCTCCTGCATTGGCAGGCAGAGTCTTTACCACTGAGCCACTTGAGAAGCCCGTGTGCAGGTATAGGTGCAGGATGAGTGACTAGAGGTGGGGGTGCTGGCTCCAGGTGGGGTGGTGATAGCTACATCACAGATGCTGCCAGAATCAAAAGAAAGAAGTATACGAAAGGAAGGGGCAGGAAGTAACATTCTCTTCTGACTCCTTTGTGGTTTCGATAGGTCCTGTCCAGTGCTCTCCACGCTGGATGGACCAGTTTACTCCCCCGCCACGATGGAGGAAAGGGCCTGTCCTCCTTAGCTTCCAGCTAGAGTCTGAAACTCTGGTCCCTTTATCCTGCCTGTCTCTATGCCAGTTTAGGGCTGATGCCACCCAGCCACCCACAATGCACAGATAATAGGCTCCTTCGTCCTGGCCTCCTGGTTCCTCATTTGCCTTTCCTGTACTTGAGACCACTGGACAGTCAGTGAGCAGACACCAGCTTCCTGAGCAGTCCCTTCCTGTGCTTCTCATGTCCCCTTTGCTTGCCCAGAACCCTAGTGGTTGCAACTCTCTTACTCCTCTGCTGCACTTGGTTTCTTGCAGTGATCCTTCGTCAGGTTGGCTTGCTCTCCGTACGTTTAGACTCCCTCTAAAGGTGCAGCAGTTCCTTATTTTCAGCCCTCCTCTGCTTTGGGGGACTTGATAAATGACTTCTTGTTTTACGCTGTTTCATCGGGGCTCTCTTCTAAGTTCCCTTTTCTTCAGTGTCTTAGTGGCAGCCCTGTCTTCTGCCACAAGTCTGTGAATCCTCTATCCTTGCATAAAAGTTCTTCGGGACTCTGTATTCCTATAGTGTTCTTCATTCTAATTCTCTTATGACTACTTTTCACCAAAATCTGCAGATATTTTAGGAAATGCCCTTTGGTTATGAATAGCCTCACCTCTCACAGTACTTTCCTTTGAATTGTTAAAAGTCAATGGGGGTGGTTTTTCTGAGCTAGATGAGTGGACTTTCTGTGATTATTTGTTGGGCAGGACTGAAATAGACATGCAATAGCTATTTCCCATCGTGTGATTCTTCCTAAGATGTACACCATCTTTGATAATGAATATGGGACCATTTCCTCTTGATCCTACAGATGTACTGTCATTTATCCTGAGGCGCATCGGTTCTCTAGGTAAATGTGACTGTCTTATTCTTTATTAATTATTGACTCTCTCTGCAGCCGCGGCTTCTTTTCCATCCTTCATCGGGTTTTGAAATCACACTGTAGGCAGCATCCACTGTGTGCCCAGCACAGTGTCTGGATAGCTCTGCAGTCGGGACCCTTTGAGAGGGCCTGTGTTGTGCTGGGCTCTGGGTATAGCCCTGGCAGGGTGAGCAAGGTCCCTGCCTTCACTCGGTGTGTGTGGCCTTTTACCTACACTGTCCTTTGCTTTTAATTCTTTCTCCAGTTGCATGGTATGTTACAGATGAAGACACTGAGGCCCAGACCAGAGCTAGTAAGTTGTAAAAGGGTGACCTCAGTCCAACTCCAAAACCCATGTACTTTTCCTCCCCTGCATGCCAAGTCCCCATCTGATGTAGAGGGCTTCAGAGTTGTAAATACAAGACGGGTGGTGGGCTGGGGCTGGAGAGACCAGCCTCCTCTGCTCAGGTTTCCCTTCAGTCCACATGTGTTTATCAGGAAGGGTCTGCCCTGTGCTGGATGCTTCAAGTGACTTCCCTGGATCCCACAGCACTTCTCTAAGCCTTCTGTCCTGCTGCAGAGCAGGGACTGGGGCTGTCTGCGTCTCAGGTGCTCTGAGACTTGCCTGAAGCTACAGCACATGCACGGAAGAGGGCAGGGAGTCTAACATTCTCTTCAATTCTTATCTGAGAGTGAACGAGGAGCTACAAGTTGCAAGTGGACTCTTAGGACCAAGGGCCCTTTTTTTAGAATACAGTTTTGAAATGTTTATTCTTTCCTTTTGAAAGGGCTTCTGTAGGTGTAGTGGGCGGACACAAAGGAGCAGTCACATAACAAGGTCAGGTGTTCCATTTCTGGACCACAAGCCTCACGGGTTAAACTTTGTTGACATGATGGAATTTTTTAAAGAATAGCAGGATCCCAGAGCGAGGCCTCAAAGGAAGGCTCTCTGGGGAAACCTCTGTTTAGAAACTAATCCTCAACCGTTGAACGGCTTGGAAGCTGGAAAACAGAGCTCTTTCTGCATCTCTCAGGCCTTCAGAATTGCTAATGAACACATGTCTAAACGTCCCTTATAATGTGGCTTCTGCATCTGTCCTGTAGAACTGGTCTGTTGGGTTCAGGGACTAGACTGGATCAGCAATGAAATTCCGGCTGCTGAACCAGATGTGGAACTGCCTTGTTAAACTGGAGTCTTCTTGGCTCAGGCCCTCATCGCCCATAGCAACTCATGGAAATACTGCTTCTTCCTAAGTGTAAACGTCCCTGCGAGGCCTAACATGTTACAAAAATCCCTCTGATACATTTGTCTTCCTGACAGTGCTGGGAGGTACTTGATTTTATTCCCATTTTGCATATGAAGACGTAGAGACAGATAAAATGATTTGCCCGAGGTTTACTGTGCTGATGAAGTGGCATTAGGAGTGAACTTGGGCCTTCTGACATGAGCTCGTACTCTTCCCTACCCTGTGGGAATGAGGTGGGAGATGCCCTGACTCCGGAAGCCTGTCTGGGGACCCCTGTTCTCGTCAGAAGTTGTTTTAAATTTTTTAAACTTAATTTAAGAAATTTATTCATCCCAGTTCTGCATGAGTATCCACTATGTTCCTGGCTCAGTGCTACGTATCTGTGCTCTGTGCTGGGTCCCACACAAGCTAGCATATTGTTAGACTCAGGTATTAGAGATGAATGAAAAAGTCTCAACTGTCAGGGAGCTGACATCTAAGCAGCCTGTCACAATACAGAGCAAAATGCAACAGAGGCCAGAACAGAGGAACAAAGTCCCAAGTTTTTGAAACACTAAGGAAGGGGAGTAGGAAAATCTTCACGGAGACTGGCATTTGAGCTGAGTTGTGAAGGATGAGTGAATAGTATTTTAGAAAGGAGAATTTGGAAAGGCAGGGTGTTGGGAATAATTTGACATGTTTGGGAATATGTGATTCCTTGTGGCCAGAACACTGTGTGGGACCGAGGGTCTCAAACTTTAATGTGCTTAAGAGGCCCACCAGGGTACACCCCCAAAGATTCCAGTGTGGAAGGTAAGATCTGGGGTAGAGTCCAGGAGGGGCACCGGCCAGGGGATCAGGCGTAGTAGTGTCCCAGGCTGAGCGGACAGCTGCTTTGTAAGGCTTGACCACCGTGCTCGGGTGATTTGCAGGCTGTCCTCTTGATAGCTGTGTTTTGTGGCCTTCCTCAAACTTAGTTTTGATCAGGTCCCTCTCCTGCTCCCATGTGCTGTCAGTTGGCAGGCTTGGTGATGAGCCACAGAAGCTGGCTTTGAGTAGCTCAAGTAGAAAAGGAGTTTATTGGCAGAATGGTGTGTGGACTGATCAGAAAAGCGGGAGAGCCAGACCGGGAACACGGGCCAGAGCCAAAGGCAGCTTGGCAGCAGAGTCCTGCTAAGAAGAGGCCAGAGCAGCCTGTTTAGGACCCTCCGCCTTGGTGGCCTCTGCTTGTCCCCGCTTCCTAGAGTCACGTTCCTGGTGGGAGCATGCATTCATCAGAGCCGCCTGGCAGGAAACCTTACTGCTGAGACCACCCAGCATGGGTTCTCCAGAAGGAAAATCAGGGTGCATGGGAGGTTCAGCTGGAAGGATGGCAGACGGAGCAGGAATGGCAGATGTCCGTGGTGCTTTCTGTGCCACGCCAGGCAGCTTCCGTGAGGCCTTCACAGCTCAAGTGCAGGCAGCTCCGTCTCTCCACTCTGTTCCACGTGCTCTGCGGAAGCTCCTTCCAGAACATTTCTTGGTGCTGTGCTTTTGCTCATACCGTTCCCTTTGTCTGCAGCACCTACCCATGCCTCTCTCTAAGTCACAAACGTCTCTTTGCCCTTCAAGGCTCTGCTTTCCCTGCCTGCCGGGACGAGTCAGCCCTTCCTCTGCCTTCTGACAGCCCTTCCTCTGTGAGGCACCTGTCTGTTCACCCTTGTCACGGTTTCTGGGGTTGGTTGGGTTTCTTTCCTGTGAGGTTGCTGGGAAGGAAACTGGCACTTTGGAGTCTGTGCTATATGCAGGTTCCCCGAGCTCCCAGCACCGCAGTGCACAGTGGGTATGAACATGCTGGGTGGTGATTTGTAGCAGGGGTTAGTAACCTGCTTTGGAAGTATTATTTTTGTCCTTAGTCTGAGGGAGATTTGGGAGTGTGGTAATGATTTGGGGAAGGGTAGGTTGGTGAGTCACTGAGGTCTTTCACTTTTGCCTGAATGACTTTTTAAAAATTAATTTTTCTTGGAGTATAGTTGCTTTACTAAGTGGTTTAAGGACTGGGAAAGGTGGAGATCCCCAGCTTTGGAACTTTGCCCCCCAGGAGGACAGTTAAGTGGAAGGAGTGGCTTTTGCCAGACTTTGTGGACACTCGGTCACCTGGCACTGTGCAGCGCCAGCCCCTGGAACAGGCTTGTGCAGGGGCGTTCCTGAGCGTCTTCCTCTCTGCCTGTTGTTCAACTTTCAGTCTCTTTGTTGCAGGAGAGTGAGAGAGACACCAGAGAGATGCAGGGTGGGAGCAGATGAAGGGTCAGGAGATGCAGGACACCTGGGATGACACCCTTTTCCTTCCTGAGCTGGGGCTGTTTGTTCCCATTAGAGAACGAGGCTGTCTGGTGACATCCATACAGTAACAGAAGCAAAGCATCTGTCCAGGGCGGTGGCTGAGAACTTGACTCTTCAGTCCCAGCGCCGTCACCTGCTGACTGAGTGGCGCTGGACAAGTTACTTAACCTCTCTGTGCCTAGTATTCCTTGTGTGTGAAGTGGAGGTGATGAAGGCACCTGCCTCAAAGTGTCATGGAAATGAAGTGATGAAATCCATGTCAAGTGCTTAACGTAATCGCTAACATGTGGTAAGAGCCCAGGAAATGTGAACAACTTCTGTACTGCTTTTATTATTACTGCTAGTCATTGGCTTGAGTTTTCTCTTAATTGTTGTTCTCAAAATCTGTTCTTGATCTGTTTCTAAAAGCATGCATTTCAAAGGAATAAAGAAACAAGATGGACAGCCTTTCAAATGTGGGTGGTCAACAGATCTGATGCCTCTAATGTGGTCTTGGGTAAGACCTGGGTTCCCAGCTGGGACCCAGGGTGGGGCTCTCCCATGGGTGGGGACAGTCACTGTGAGGTGGGACAGTCCCAGGGGTGGAGGGCTCCTGAGAGGAAGGCCCCCCATCATGCTTGTTGGGGTGACGTCTGGAGCAGGATGGAGCCTTCGTGAACTCACCTGCCTAAGACCCCTCATTGGACTTGGGCTTATTTCTTCCTGTGTAACAACCCCCACCACCATCACCACTTTCAAGCACTCTGTGCCAGACACTGTTCTAAGTGCTGTGCATATATTAACTCATTTGAAAGAGTGCTTAAAGCTGCCTCCCAGGGTGATTTGAATCGTATGCCACGATGAGTGGAAGTTTGCAAGGCGTTAAAAGCAGACACAACTGGGTGACACTGCTGATGAAGTTCTTTTCTAGTAAAAAAAGAAAATCACATTTAACCTTTGTCTCTAAATGCTCACACACAAGCATGAGATGAATTGCAGTAAAAACAACAGAAGCTTTTTAGGAAATGTACTCCGACAGGGTCCTCTTGTGTCATGCGCCTTTATCATCCCAGCACACGGCACCTGGCCCTGGCAGGTGTTCACACGGGGTTTCTCCGCCAGAACACGTGCCTCTTGATGTGTTCAGTTTTGTGTCTGGCACACTGTAGGCTCAGTTAATGTATGTTGAATGCAGGTCTTAAGGGTTGTGTCTTTATTGGTTTGTTCTTTATTTGAAGAAAGAGGGGTGTTCTGGAAAGGAGCATCTTGTCAAGGCAGAAGGTCTCATCTGGAGAAAGGTTTAATACTTTGGGAGGAAAGTATGCTGGCAAAATACAGTCAGGCAAAAATCTCTCACATCTACTCCCCCTTGAGTCAGTTACATGTGTGTTACCCTGAGATGGATCTTCTTTCATTAACATTGAACTTAGTATTGGGGGTCATGAGATGGGTTACATTAAGTGCCCCCCCTCCACCCACACCCAGATTCCCCAGACTTTATTGTCGCTCCAGGTCCATCTTGCATCTTTCTCCCAAGTTGTAAAATCCAAGAAATGTTTGTTTTGTGGGGGGAAATAGAGTGCATGGAAGAGATATGCAGACCTCAATACAGATATAAATTCAGATCTTGTAGCTTGTATGAAGGGCTTGAGCAAACAGTTTAACTTCCCTGAACCTCATTTTCATGACCTGTACAGTAGAATAGTAATACTAGCACCTGGGTTTGTGTGAAGTAGTACGTAGGTATTAGTGACAGCTATTATTATGTTGTCCACATAGAATCAATAGGAAGTGAGTTTAATTTCAGTCATAACCACCTTCTCTGCATTTGAATAAAATGTAAATATGATTTCTAGTTAGAAAATAAGTTTATTAGCTTTGTCATTGAGTTGTTGCTTTTAAACATCAATAGTGTGACTACTGGCTTTTATTCAAAGGTTAAATTGGAAGCTAAGCTACAAATAACCCTTTTTCAAATGTTAGGTTGAAAAAGAAACTATGAAAAAGTCAAAAGACATTTTAGTATGTGCTGATCATATCCCTATATATTAATGTATATCCATTGGAATTTGGATTGTTCCCATATTTATAAGTAGAGAAACTGAGTCTCGGAGAGATCAATTAATTTCCCAGAGGCAGCACAATTACATTATGAGAGTTCCAACCAGCCTTCTGATTTGTCACACAGAAAGCTGTGTTTGAATTTAAACTTGGGAATCCCCATTCTCTTTGGCCTTCCAGGTAATTCTTGGTTTAACTTTTCAACATCCTGCTTTTCTTTTTTAATATGATTGTTTGCCACGCTCCCTTCACACAACCCCTAAGAGATAGGTGGCCTGTTTCCCAGTTTTCATACATAACTGGAACTTTCCTTTGGGGACTTCCCTGGTGGTTCCAGTGGTTAAGACTCTACATTTCCACTGCAAGGCATACAGTTTCAATCCCTGATCAGGAAACTAAGCCCTCGTGCTGTGTGGCACAGCCAAAAATTAAAAAAAAAAAAAGAAAAAGAACTTCCCTTTAATCAATTTTCAGAAGTCTCTTCCTCTGTTGATGAAGTTACCCTAACTTTTGTTTTAGCTGTTTTGATATTCTCTCAAGTCAGAACTCAGCCCTAAGTCTTTGCTCAGAATAATTCTTAGCATACGGTGTCTGGGGACTCTGGGCAAGCCAGTAGCCCCCTATACAAACCAGAGTGAGCAGGGCTGAGCTGCAGGGCTCCCCTTCCTAGAGCATTGCTGGATTGCTGGCTGTAGCTTTTCCTTCTTTAAGAAGGAGAGAGACCAAGTTCATTACCATGAGCTGCAGACCCCTTCAGGATTTGGTCCTGACCACCTGCCTAGCCTGGTGCCTTCCTGCTGCCCACCATGCAGCTCCAGGCCTCCGAGCGGTGGCTTGCAAGATTCCCTGGGCCTAGAAATCCCCCGGCGTCCTGGTCAGCCTTCATTCCAGCTTCTTGAGGAAGCTGCTCGACCAGCTGGAGTCAGTGATTTTATCACATCCCCTGTGTTGTCCTCGCCTGCTGTGACTGTTGCCACCAGATCCGTCACTCTCACTAACTCCTTGAGGTCGAGGTGTGTTTTGTCATCTCTGCGCCAGCACACAGTGGGTGTTCAACACATTTAAAACCTTGCATTTATATACCTACTTCACCAAAAGTGGAAGCTTTGTGGAAATTACAGAAATTTGTCCAGATTTTCCTGGGTAACCCAAATTTCAAAAATATCTTGTCCCATCGTGAGGCGGTGTCCCTTCCACTTTTGGTTCAGAAAGGGTGTTTGCTGTTTTTATAGAGTGCATGAAGGTTGCATGTGAGGGCATCTCAGTGAGTTGATACCAAGTCGTTTAAGTACCAGAGCGCTGAGTGCCTAGAGAGGCCCAGGGAGTGGAAGGTTTTGTCTAGGTGCTTGTGGAGCACAAGATCTAAGGAAAGTATTAAAAAATATGTCTTACTGGATGTAATATGACAAAAGAAACTTTTTAATGTTCGAAGCATACTCTTATACCAGTATATCATTAGTATGTACTGAAGATTTATGAAGATTGCTGAGGAAAACAGCAGGATGACAAAGGTGGATTCAAGGAGAATGCAAGAAACTGATACATAGTAGGAAAGAAGTAAGATTGCAAATTCAGATACATAACCAGCTAATGTCGTGCAGGGCAATAAAGACAAAGCTTTCAAGGTTATCTTTTTCACCAGACAAGTCATTTGCTGCTTGTTTATTTTCTACATGTGAACATCTCATATTACAGAATGTGTGCCTGATGAATAGTAAAGAGGAAGTCAGACCACTCTGTGTTTCCGGAGTGTGTCAGATGACCTTTAGGTAGACAGGTAGGACTTTTAGAGACACTGTACTCCCCCCCCCCCCCCCGGCTCCCCGCCGTCCCATCCCCCCCCACCCCCCCCACCCCCGGCTTTTTTTCAAGTTTTGGACAATTTTTTTTTTTTTTTTAAACAAATCACAGTTGGGTTCAGGAGTTAAAAGATGGCTAGACCTGAGGTAGAAAAGTGTCCTTGGTGAAAGAAATTGTAGGTCATTTTGAAATGGAATTGTGCAATTAAAAGGAAGAAGGCTGTAACAAGCAGAAAGGGTGAGGCAGGTGATCGCATTCAGAGAAAGAGCCCCTCCTCCCCCCCAAAGGCTTGTGCTGACAAGGAAGGGAGTGGGTGGATGATGAGCTAAAGTGAGTGGAAATGAAATCCCTTGAAGTCGGAGGGAGCCATTGGTAGGAAGCTATGAAGCTCCTGTTTGAGAAGTTTGATTTGCTTTGGAAGATTGTTGGCCCAACAAGGTACTCAAGACGATTGTCACCGGGTGGAAGCTGTGGTTGAAATCAAGGCAAGAGGGAGGGAAGAGATAATCCTGTGATACTGTGGAAGGTGACCTGCCAGGAATTCATAGCAAACTCACCGCAGAGGAAAGAAGAAGAAAAGAGCATCTGAAGGTAGAGCCGCAGGTCACTGTCTTTCTATTGGAACTCAAGAGCTGGCTCAGGTTCTCTTGGCCCAGAGACAATGGCACCGGTCAGCTGAGCCGGGTCCTCTGGGGCTGCCCCTGATGCCCAGCCTGTGCAGGTGGCGAGAGAGCCAGGGCAGACCAGAGGCCGTCCGAGAACGACTTGGTTTCCCTTTGTCTTTTCTCTCTTAATTTTTCAATGTATTATTTGATTATGTAATACTTGATACATGCAAAGGAGTGTGTGACACATTTGTGTGTGTTATGAAACACAAGCATTTGAGAACCTCCACCTCCCCACCTAATTTTCCTCTGTGGTTTCTTTACCAGTAAAGAGTTCACTCATCCCTCACTTAAAATATAGGATACCTGAGTTACCCGCTTGTCATCCTGTGTCATTCGGCACCTCCTCCAGCCTCCCTCTCCCCAGGACTGTGACCCAGGATTTCCCTGAAGTGCATGATTCTACCCCTGTGCTCTGAGCTTCTTAGCAAATAAATGTGTCTCCCAGTGTTTGAGTGGATTGATTTTTTTTTTTTTTAGTTGAGCAATCTCTAGAATAATTTTATCTGTAGAGCTGCCGTAGCATATAATTTCAAAGAATATCTTGAGGATATTTCTTTTCTTGAGTACTTATTTTCAAGAAATTTCATAAGTGGTCACATTTTCTATGGAAATATTGATTCCAAGTCACTAGATTTGGAGGGTACTTGTTGTCAGATCATACATTTACACAAAATAATAGTGTACAAATAAAACAAACCTGATTAATTACTCTAACAGTCCTGATATTCCCTTGGGTGGGTCAGGGGGCTCATTCCACTAGTTGTCATCTCTCAATTATTCTAGTTTAAACTCTCAATTTTTCACAATTCAGTCTCTTTTTTTCCCCACCTCCCTTTGGGTCTTCTTAAATGCAACATCAAGGAAAGAGTTCTGTGGCATATGACCCAAATCTTTAGAGACTCTATTCTTGAATTATTAGTGGGTTTTGCCATGGGTGACTTGTCTCTTCTGATTCCTGGACCGGTATTTGTTGAGGTGCAACTGGACCTGCCTTGCTTTCTGAATTGTCTTTCAGGGTCTAATTGTTGGCCCCTGCCGTAGAGCACACTCAGGCTTCCTTATCACGTGTTCAAGTCACTGCCACACATCTGTGAAACACAGGGGAATTTTGGCATTCTCAAGAAAACAGAAGATCTTCAGATTTACCTTGTGCAAATGCTATCTTTCCAGTGCACATTTGATAAGACACCATGGATACAGGAGGCTTTTAGAGAAATGCCCTCCCCTTATTGCTGTGCCTGTAAGATAGACCCACTCATCCTTCTCCTACTGTTATCAGATTCTCTGATAACTATGTGTGCTCAGTCTCTTAATCGTGTCTGACTCTTTGCAACCCTATGGACTGTAGCCTGCCAGGCTCCTCTTTCCATGGAATTTTCCAGGCAAGAATACTGGAGTATTGCCATATCTTACTCCAGAGTGCATCGATTTTTAAGGTGGCAGTCTGCCTGTTGCAGCTGTCCCTCTGTTCCTTCTGGTCCTGTTTGCATTTCAGGGCTTCCATGTTGAGGGGAGTGGTCGACAGCGCAGCTCCTTTACTGCTCCTCCAGGTGACCTGAATGGGGATAACGGATGTTTCAGGTCCTGAGAAAAGCAGGGGTGGTCACAAATAGCAAAATGGTGGACAAATGAAAAGTCGCGTTACCACTAACCCTCAGGTTTGATATGGATCTACATTGGACTTTTTTTTTTTTAAGATTCTTTAATTAGGAAAAAAATCCTAGGAGGGGAGACAGGTTCATCAACTTGAAAGCGGGATACGTTTTGGGGATTAGATTTTGTGTTTACCTCCCTCTCCCCCACTGGTTATGGTCTCTCTTGTTCCACACACATCACACACCATGCTTCTGTGTTCTCAAGTCTGTTGGGCAGGTCTAATGTGAAAGATGAACAAAAGTAAGTGAAGAAGGTTTAGGTCAGTATCCTTATGATGTTGGAGATGAGGAACAGAAACCAGGTAATTTTACTACACAGGATTAGAATTGTTCTGCTGTAATGCAATGTACATGTTACTGAAAAGTACTGCACTATGCAGAATTACACAGTAAAAATCACAGAGCTTATGGGGAAAGTGGGGTTAGGTTCTCAACACTCAGAAACTTCATAGGAGACCAGAAAATACAGAGAAAAAATAAATAGGCTTTCTGAAAAAAAAAGATAGGGAGGTACAAACTACCATGTATAAAATAAACGAACTACAAGGATATATTTATTTATTGTACGGCACAGGAACAATAGCCAATATTGTATAATAACCTTAAATAGAGTATATATAATTTATAAAGATTTTGAATCACTGTGTTGTAAAACTGAAACTAACATCTTGTTAATCAACTATAGCCCAATAAAAAAATTTAAATTTAAGTGCTAAAAATAAATAAGATAGCAACCCCTAAAACAGTTTTACAGATGTTAAGTGGCTTGGAAATACAGCACTCTACCTTGAAAAAGACCTGAGGTTTGCTTGTGGGAGTGGGTGTTGGAAAGTTAATAGCTCATGAGTTACTCTGAAGTGATAGAAGAAGGGCTATCTGAAGTCCAGTGGAAATTCTGACCCCAGATGTGGATGGTTATAGCTCATAATACATGCAAGTGACCTGATGAAGCTGGTAGATGTTTGAGGTATGTGCATTTTTTGTTTTCCTGTGTGGCTTATTTCAGCTGGGTGTGGTTTTATGCATTTTTTAGTGTTTCTTTAATGCATAAGTAAACACAAAATTTATGCCCAAATCATTCCCTAATATATCCGGTTCATCGGAAAAAAATCTGAATTTTCCAAAAATAAAGTCAAAGCAAAACTATCAGAAACCACTACGTATAACATGTACTAGTGAATACTAAGTGCCAGGCACTGTGCTGTAGATTCTATGTGAATTATCTCTCAACAACGTGACAAGCTCAGTATACTTGTTAGCCACATTCCATAGGTGAGAAGACTGTGACTCAGAGAGGTAAAACTTACCCAGGTTACAGGGCTAGGACAAGGTGACTCTCATGACTATGACATTCTCTTTCCTGAGCAAAAACAAATAAGCCAACAAAGTGGGGCAAATGCTTAAGGAAGAGCAAAATCCATAATATATAAAAGTTTTTCAAATCAGTAAAAAGAGACAAATAGCCCAGTAGAAAAATGAACAAAGGTCAAGAGCAGGCAGTTTGCAAAGAAGGGATACAAATGGCCAGTGAAATGGGGGGAATGACATTTAACCTCAGTGGCACCCCACTCCAGCACCCTTGCCTGGAAAATCCCATGGATGGAGGAGCCTGATAGGCCGCAGTCCATGGGGTCGCGAAGAGTCGGACACAACTGAGCGACTTCACTGTCACTTTTCACTTCCATGCATTGGCGAAGGAAATGGCAACCCACTCCAGTGTTCTTGCCTGGAGAATCCCAGGGACGGGGGAACCTGGTGGGCTGCCGTCTATGGGGTCGCACAGAGTCAGACACGACTGAAGTGACTTAGCAGCAGCAGCAATACTTATGCATGTCAATCAGAACAATTAGCTGTTTTTTTCCCACTATCAAATGGACAGAAATAAATGTGGGGAAACACTGGCAGGAATATAGATTGTTATAACCTTTCTGAAGTATATATAGAATACATGTCTGTTGACCCAGCCATCTAATTTCTAGAACTTTATCCTAAGGAAATAAATAATCAGATAAGTGGGAAAAGATCCTTGTTCAAGATTTTTTAAGAGTTGTTCATCATGCCAAAAAGATGAACGCATTCATTCATCATCACCAAGTGATTAACCAGGTGGTTGAATCCTGGTCCCTAATGCACTGTAACACGATGCCGAAGAGCACACCACAAGGCAGTGTGAATGCAGGACTCAGAAAGGGTGACACTCTGTCCATAGTGGTTGACACTACATACCCTTCGTGTTTTATTAAGCGAAAGAAACAGGGACAAAATAGCATCTCCCCAGTGTGATCCCATTTTTGTAAAACCATCCCACATGTGTGCATGCTTGTGTTTGCAAGCAAACCTTGAATGAGAAGAAGTTTGGAAAGATACACATCAAAACATTGATGGTAGATGTCTCTGGGTGATGGAATTGCTGGATGATTTTTTTTTTCATTTAATTTTTTTCTAAATTTTTCTGTAGTGAATATGTTACTTTTATGGTTTAAAAAAGAAAATTATTTTAAAACATTGTCTAGGGAGTTCCCTGGCAGCCCAGAGGTTAAGCCTTCACCTTCCCGTGCAGGGGGCGCAGGTTGGACTCCTGGTCAGAGAGCTGTTCCACATGCCTCATGGCCAAAAAACCAAAACATAAAGCAGAAGCAACATTGTAACAAATTCAATAAAGACTTTAAAAATTGTCCACATCTAAAAAAAAAATCTTTAAGAAAACATTGTCTAACCCAAGATCCATAATAAATACAAAATATAAGTATAAATGACCTTTGTAAAACAGTTCTAGCACCTAACAGGGCTCAGTAACAAACACCCACAGAAAGGATTTTTGACCAGCTGCAGTAATGGAAACGTCATTACCCTGTTTGGAGCTTCAGATTCTTTATTTCTGACCGAAATTAATCTGATTGGATTTCAGGTTACCTCATTCTCAGGGCTTCCCTGGTGGCTCAGATAAAGCGTCTGCCTGGAATGCGGGAGACCCGGGTTCGATCCCTGGGTCGGGAAGATCCCCTGGAGAAGGAAATGGCAACCCACTCCAGTACTCTTGCCTGGAGAATCCCATGGAGGGAGGAGCCTGGTGGGTGGGCTACAGTCCATGGGGTTGCAAAGAGTCAGACACGACTGAGCGACTTCACTCTCACTTTCATTCTCAGGTAGATGCCACTGGACCGAGCCAGACACAGTGGCTTATGTTACCTCCGGGTCCCAGGCCCTGTAAGGTATACGTCAACTTGGGATCTCTTTGGATGAAACCCGGGACTGTCATGCACAGGTGACAGCCGAAGCCTCTAATTTTGGTTACATGATCAGAACCCACATGTAGTTTCTTGGGGCCCAGCTTACTTTATTAGGCAACTTGAATCTTAGTTTATGAAGCAGCTAAACACAGGAGGGTAGCTTGGTGGGGAAGGTGACTGACAGGATGCCCCTCCACCCCACCCAGTGAGCTGGGCTTTGCAGGCCTCAGGCGGTGGCCCAGCTCCAAGGAGGCCCATGTCTGGTCCTCCATGTCTTGCCCAACTGCTTTTTCAAAGCTCCATAAAAATACCCAGACTTCCCAGTGGCTCGGTGGGAAAGAATCCACCTGCCAATGCAGGAGACACGGATTTGACCCCTGGCCTGGGAAGATCCCACTAAGCCCGTGAGCCACAGCTATTGAGCCTGCGCTCCGCAACAAGAGAAGCCACTGCTGTGGGAAGCCCATGCGCCGCCACTAGAGAAAAGCCCACACAGCAAAGAAGACCCAGCGCGGCCAAAAGAAAGAGGATTATTTACACAGAAACAACAAACTGCCTTCTCTTAGGCCTCCCTTTTCCAGGTTTCATGGCTCTTTGCAGACACGGGAGCCTGCGCGGCCATGGCACACGAGTGATGGGAACAGGGAAGCACCAGGAGATGCGGGGCGCTCCCAGGGAGTACCCCGAGGTACAGAGCAGATCTGCGCCTGCGCGGCCTCCCCTGTCACTGTGGCCAGCTGGGTCCAGGGAGGCCCAGGGGCTGCTGCTGCAGTGGCTCCAGGGCCTCTTCCTTACTTCTTGCTTCACGTGCTCAGTCTCAACCGCCCCTCTGTGCCCCTCAGCCCAGTGCCCGTCTGCCTGGCTGGAGGTAGCTCTGCTGGAGCTCATCATGTGTGGGTTGAAAAGGATTTTTTTTTTTTTTAATTTAAGCAGTCACATTCCATCTGCCTAACACACCCTGCTTTGTGAGCTAAGCTGTGTGGCCTCTGCACGTGACTTTTCCCCAGCCAGCCCAAGTGTCCCCCCACAAAAGTTTCTGGAGAGCATTTGACAGGGAAAGTGGAGCCAAGCACCCATGGACTAGGGCTTCAGAGGCCCCACTGACAGGGATCTTTGTAAGGGTCAGCCTCTCACCAAGCACTTTGCATACATTATCTTATTAATCCTCACCACAAAGAAGCCAAGTCTTCTTGAGGCAGCCTCTTGTGAGGAAACAGGGATGTGGAAAGAAGTGACTTGCCCATGTTCACACAGCGGATTAGATTCGAGATCCACTTGGTGCCAAAGCCTATGCCCGTCTGCCCTCCCGCCTCTTTTGCCCTCCTTCCCTTTCCATGGATTGGGGCAGTTAGTGGGGGAGTAAGAGTCTTACAGCTCACAAAGTAGCCCTCTGTGTTGATTCCCCAGTGGGGAGATCTTATGGGAAGGCTCAACAAATTATAGGGTTTCTCTTAATCACTGTCTTAAAGCATTTTAAGAAATTGTGCCTGGAACGTGTCAGCACTGAATTGTTTTGTTTAAATTTTGTGCTAATTTGAGGATATTGCTCAATAATCACATATGACAAATTGGAATTAGTTGGCGCAAGTTACAGTTATCTGTGGCATTCTGCCCACTCCTCCCTCCCACAGGTGACGGGCTGAGTCGGGACGGAGCTGAGTGTCAAGGTGTTGGTAAATAGCGCCACTGTGTAGTCATTTAATCTTGTGAGGTGCTGTTTTTCCAGCAGGTTGAACTGACTGAACACAAAAACGTGCTGAACTGCTAGGTCACTCTAGAAACCCCTGGGTAGCTTTTTACTTGCCTAACGTAAGACTCTTCATAGCCCAGATTCACACACACATGATGAGCACACGCACACATACACAGTTAGAGACCTGGGAAGGACTTGCTGGTGGAGGTTTGGAGAATGATTAGAGATAGTGCTTAGGGGCTTTTGTTTGTTTTTCTTTCTTCTTTGTGTGACCAGATCAGAGCATCTTGCTGCCTTGAGGGTTTGAGAGGAGGGTGCCACAGTTTAGGAGCAAGCAGTAGCTTCTTGGGAATATATTGGAAAGGAAAAGGCGGAGGATGTGGACTGGGTAGAGGATTGTAGATCTGAAAATACCTTGGACACAGCTGAGGCCCCAGAGTCCCAGTGGGAAGCAGCCCTATGGGGAGGGAAGGAGTCATGAGAGATGAGCTGTTGGTCGTGGATTAAGTTTGGTTTGGGTAAACCTTTGGGAGGACGAACCAGGAGAAGAGGCCCTGGAAGCAGGCTTGCGGCCCTCAGGGCTGGGAATTTAGGGTCCCGGGTACTTAAGAGCACAATCTAGAAGAGGGGCATGGTCTCCAGTGGACACATGCCCTTGGCCCCACAGACTCCTTGCACAAAGGAAAGGGGCACAGCTAGGGGAGTCCAGGGCCTGGGTTGTTCTGCCCTGACCTTCTGACGGTGCAGTGGAAGAACTCGAAGGTGGGAGGCCAAGAACTGGTACTAATCCTTACTGTGCCCTGATGCGCTGTGTGACCTTGGCCGAGTGATTTCCCTGTTCTCAACCTTGTGTAAGATCTTTTCTTTGGGGCCATCACCTTCATCATCCTTGCGGGTTCCATTGCCCAGGATGGAGGGAAGGCCCAGAGCCTGCCTGTGGTGAGGAGAGTCAGGTCTGGCCGACTCCTGCTCTGCCATGGGGAGCAATGCTGGCCAGGACTGGAGGTGGCCTCACAGTGCAAGGCTGCTGAGCCCCAAAGACTTAAGGTGGCGACTCCCCCAACTGTAATATGGGGCCAGCAGCCCCCTCCAAAGGCAGCACTCACCCAGCACAGAGGCGGCTCCTGTTAGACCTGATGCAGACAATGAGGAAAGCAGGCAGGGCGAGCCTGGAGATGGTGAGGAGGGAGAAAAGGAGCCACGTGAAGTCCTGTCCCGCTCACCCATGGTCGGCCATGTTGTCCCCATTGAGTCCCCATGCGTGAGAGAGGTCACCGGTCTCTGCCCTGGTCTTGGGAAAGCTGTTGGATTTTCTCATGCCTTAGTTCTTGTTCAGCTGCTAAGTCACGTCCCAGTTTTCGTGATCCCGCGGACTGCAGCACACCAGGCCTCCCTGTTCCTCCCCATCTCCCAGAGATTGCCCAAGTTCTTGTGCCTCAGGTTCTTAAGCAAATTTAAAAGTTAATCAACATTTTGTTTGTTTATGATACTAAATACTTTTCAAGTTTATTTCCCTTTTTTAGATCCAAAGCTACACTACAAACAAGTACAACCAAGATGTTTTATCTCATATTTACCCACTAAACTAGATGTTTTGGACGGCAGTAAAATTACCCCTTTCCGTGTGTTCACAGAGATGCTGCAGTTCGTCAGCAATCAAGTGGGCGAGTTCCCTGACTTGTTCTCAGAGCCGCTCTGTGGCTCCTTCCCTGGCGGTGGCAGTGGCAGTGGCAGCGGTAGTGGCAGCGGCGGCGGCAGCAGCAGTGGCGGAGCCGGAGCCGGGAGCGGGGACCCCTCCGGGCAGCGGCCCTTCAGCCAGGTCCCGCTACCGGCCTTCTCCCCCTCGGCCACCTCCTCGCAGGCTGCGACCCTCCAGGTCAAGGCGCCCGCCGCCTCGGGTCCCACCCCGCCAAGGGCGGCCCCGGTTCTGCAGCCCCGCCCCCAGCCGCAGCCCCCGCCCCCCGCCCCGCTGCCGCAGCAGACCGTCATGATCACCCCGACCTTCAGCACCGCTCCGCAGACGAGGATCATCCAGCAGCCCGTCATCTACCAGAATGCAGCTACCAGCTTTCAAGGTGACTCGAGAACTCAGATGCCATAGCCTTTAGTGGGTTCAAAAGTTTTCAGGCCAGTCTGCAGACACTGTGGAGGCAAATGGAGAAGAGTTCTGTCTTCCCTGGGGATGACAGAATCTTAGTGACCTGGCCTGGTCTGAATGAGGTTTTGGTTAACTGAGCCTGGTGGTGCAGGATCAGGTTCCCGCTCTTCAGATACCTTAGTGTCTGTTGGGCCTGCTTCAAGGATTCGTGGTCACAGACTCTCAACAGGCACTGTAGGCTCAGGGCTATCCTGAGAACTAGAGGTGGAGGCTTGTGTGAAATGGGTCTTAACCCAGGCCCCAGGAGGATCGCAGCTCCTGTAGGTTGAGAACCTGGCATCCAGCCAACATCTGAGCGTCGAGAGGAGCGCACCTTTGACGTGGGCACCCTGTCTCCTGAAGTGGCAGGCCCCGGAGTGGGCCCTCCGCTGTGTGCGTAGTGAACCAGCAACTCTCTGCGCTGTGTAGTGTCCCAGCCCCTTTTCATGGGTGGGATTTCTCTCTGACCCTGTGGAGAGCCCAGGGTGTGATTAGTCCTGCTGTACTAATTTATTTCACAGGATCTGCCAGCTCTTCAGTGGGCTTCAGGGGTTTCGGGGCTGGGGAAAGGCGACAGAGCAAAAAGCCAAAACAGTCATCCCAAAGTACACTTTCCATTCATTTCCTGGGAGCCAATGAAGCCCCAGGAGTTGGTTCTAACATTTGTTAACTCGCTCATTGGGGGCAGCCATTTGCTGTTTAGCTCCTCTCACCTGCACTCCAGCACCTGGAGTAATGAAATAGCTTCTACTCGTTCACTCAGAAATTGAGGCAGCCCTCACAGGATCTTCTTGTCCACTTGACCACCTTGTGGACGGCTCTCCACATCCTCTCCAGAAGCAGGCAGGGAGCTGGGGTCCTTCCGAGGCACTCGGTTACAACGCAGCTACCGTGACAGAATGCATTCCTCGTCCGTGTGACTTTTCTTCTCCTCTCTTCCCAAGTCCTTCAGCCTCAAGTCCAGAGCCTAGTGACCTCCTCCCAGGTGCAGCCAGTCGCCATCCAGCAGCAGGTGCAGACGGTGCAGGCCCAGCGGGTGCTGACGCAGACCGCCAATGGCACGCTGCAGACCCTGGCCCCGGCCACGGTGCAGACGGTGGCTGCCCCCCAGGTGCAGCAGGTCCCGGTAGGTGGCCCGCAGGAGTTCCGGGAGGCCTTGGTAGGGGCTCTCGGCCAGTCTGTGATGGAGGATGGGGTCTACATACCAAGCAGGGCCAGCAGGATGTGAGGGAGCCACTGGTGGGGGCAGGTTGGGGCCACTGGACCTTACGAAGCACCAGTGAGACCCAGTAGAGATGACATCTGTAGGTGGACACTGGCACTCATATAAACTCAGTAAATGCTGGTGTATTAACTTATTTGCACTTGTAATGGGTATAAAACTGAAAACAGATGTGCTAAAATGTCTTTAAGACATGCATCACAGTGGACTGTATTTCCAACTAATGAAGTAATTTATCTTAAAAAATCCAGGTTTACCATATTTGCTTCTCAGCCATATACCTGGCATTCCTCAGTTTGTCCATAATCAGATCTCTCTCCCCTCCACAGTCCCTCTGCGCCACGGCTTCTCCGCACTAGCTAGGCTCCTGGCACTGCTCACATTGAAGCCTTTCAATCTTCCATCCCAAGACCCTCTTTGTTTTTGGTTAGTCTCTGAGTTGTAGCCAATTCTTGTGACCCCATGGACTGTGGCCTGCCAGCCTCCTCTGTCCATGGGATTTCCCAGGCAAGAATACTGGAATGGGTTGCCATTTCTTTCTCGGGGGGATCTTCCTGACCCAGGGATCTAGCCACGTCTTCTGCTTGGGAAGCAGATCCTTTACCACTGAGCCACTCCAGAAGTGAAGCCCCAAACCCTCTTTAGCTGTGCTGTTTCTCCCCCTCAACCCAGTAGTCAAGCTACATTCTCAGTTTTATGAAAATTTTATCATTCTTGTCTGGAGGGTCTTTGCAGCAAGAAGTAACACAAAACAGAAAAATAGTACTGCCAGGACTTCCTTGGTGGTCCAATGGTTAGGACTTCACACATCCACTGCAAGGGGTATGGGTTCCATCCCTGGTCTGAGAACTTAAGGTCTCATATGCTGGATGGTGCAGCCAAAAGAGGGAAAAAAGAAATACAGTGCTAGCTTCCTTTTCCTTTTCTTCCTTTTCCATGCAGGTCCTGGTACAGCCTCAGATCATCAAGACAGACTCCCTTGTCCTGACCACACTGAAGACAGATGGCAGCCCCGTGATGGCCGCGGTCCAGAACCCCGCCCTCACTGCCCTCACCACCCCCATCCAGACAGCCGCCCTGCAAGTTCCGGTAAGAGCTGTGCCCCCTCTTTCTTGGGCGTATTAGGCCTCAGAGATGTTAACAAAGCCTCCAGACCCTGAATAGATGCAGAAACTCTATGAAATGTGTCAGTCAAATTGCAAAATCATCCCTTTTTAGTTTTTTTTTTTCTCCTTGAGAAGTACCAGCACCTAGTGTTATGTGGGAGTCCTAGGGTTTATGAGGAGCAAGGGAGGGACCGCAGAGGAGCTGCAGGTCCACACAGGACCATCTGCCTCTTAGGTCCTGCCGTTGGGGGTTTAGCTTCTGAAGAAGCCTAGGCAGGGAAGGGCTTCAATGTGGGTCGTGCAAGGTCCCTTACTTAAGGTGTAGGGTCTTGGTCACTGTCCGCATCTTGTGGCCAGAGAGTCTGACAGAAAAAAGTAATCAGAAGTCAAAAGTAAGCATTATTCATAAAAGCCAAAAACCACAGTCAACCCAGCTATCCATCCAAAAAGAACTATTGATACATACAGCTACATGGCTGGCCTTCAGAAATAGTATGCTGAGCAAAAGTTGCTGATCACAAAGAATTCATGCTGATGTTTCCAGTGTATGAAGTTTAAGAAGACAGTGATAGAAGTCAGAGCAGTGATTACAAAGACGGGGAAGGGGCATGTGGGAACTTTCTCGGGAAATAGAAAGGGTCTGTGTCTTCATCAGGGTTACATTGGTTACACACACTGTATTACATACATCACAATTCCATTAAGTTGTACAGTTGAAATGTGTACTTTTGACTGTGTGAATTATTTCTTGATGACTCATGCATTTGAGAAGTGTTTTATCTGCTCATTGGCCATTTGGATATTGAGGCCATTTGTTGAAGAAAATAAAACTAAAATCAGTGAAAATAGAAACAAAGAGAAGGAAAAGCAGATCTGAGGGGAAAACAGGGGGATGCCTCCATAGTTGGTGTGTTTATTTAATAAAATAGCTCTGATTGTCACTTCTGCCCTTGAGGTTTTTGATGGTCAAATTGTATAAGGAAATCCAATAAGTTAGTTCTCTGTCATGTGGGAGGAAAACATGCGTCACACACAGGAGAAAGTTTTGTGGTTGGTGCAGCATTGTACACGAGCTCAGAGGTGGCTGACGGGTTGACAGCAAAGCAGAAACTGTAGACATTTTCTGGCATCCTTACACCAAAGGTTGGCATCGATCCACACTAGTGCTGTTGTGGCACAGACTAACCAGCAGTGACTCTGAAAGGGCACAGTGCCCAATACCGTGGCTCCCAGGGCTTCCAGACTTGATTATCCCAAGCAAGGCGTCAGACCACACAAAGCATTTTCAGGTGATGCTACGTGGTCAGGGCCAGTGGGTTCATGTCCTGAGGTTGCTTTCCTCACGCTAACCAGGCGATCATTCTGCCCTTGTGTCTGTTCTAGACCCTGGTGGGCAGCAATGGGACCATTCTGACCACGATGCCTGTGATGATGGGACAAGAGAAGGTGCCCATTAAGCAGGTCCCCGGGGGAGTCAAGCAGCTTGAGCCTCCCAAGGAAGGAGAAAGGCGGACGACACACAACATCATCGAGAAGCGGTATCGCTCCTCCATCAATGACAAAATCATTGAGTTGAAGGACCTGGTCATGGGGACTGATGCCAAGGTGGGTGCCAAGCAGAATTTTGTCTCATGCCCCGTCATCTCCCCTCTGTCTGTCTTTGCTTTGGGAATTTAGGGAAGACCCAGGCCCAAGTGAGTGAATGCAGGAATAGTTAAAGGTGCTTCTTATTAAAGCATCTTGGTGTTTTGAAATTCTGTAAAGTGTTAGCTGTTGGGAGTTGTCAGGCAGTAGTTTGCCTGGACCTTTGATTCTGCTCTGCAGTGGTGGCTACTCACTGCCCGCCACAACCACCGTGCCCCTGCTCCTGCTGCTCACTGATGGCCAAGTACAGGACCATGTGCACCTCTTAGTCAGCCGATGGCATTTTTGGCAAATGTTTAATCATATTCAGGGATGGCTAGCAATATTTTAACCTTTTAGGGAGGAGATAAAATGTAGATTGGGTCTTTGACCAAGAACAAATAAGAAGAAATTTATTTTTCATGTATTTCTGGTGTTTCAGTTAATGTATCTTTTGGCTTTGGCATGTAGATTTTTAAATCTATTATCTGTTTATCTTTACCTCTATTTTCAAAGAAAATACAGTTTTCTTGGTAGCCCTCAAATCTGAAAGGTACTGATACACCTTTATTTAAGATAACCATCCAACAGTGCTCTGGTTTTTTGTTGCTTATTTTCCTTCAAGTTTGTTTTGGTGCTAGGATTATTATAAGAAGTAGGAATAACAGCTCATATTTAGTGCTACTATGTGCCAGGCCAGAGGCTAAGCTCTTTACACACATTATCTCTTTTAATCCTCATGGCAAGCCTATGACTCATATTGTCATTATCCCTATTTCACAGAGGAGGAAAAGTGAGGTTCAGAGATGCTGAGTAACTTGTCCTGGGTTACACAGCTAGTTAGTGGAAGAATCAGGACCTGAACCCAGCAACGACCTCCCACTCCAGAACCTGAGCTCTGGGCCTCAGCTGCCCTCACTGTGCAGGCTGGTCTGATGCCGCTGTGTTTCTCACCCGTCTTCCTTCCCAGATGCACAAGTCTGGTGTTCTGAGGAAGGCCATCGACTACATCAAATACTTGCAGCAGGTCAATCATAAACTGCGCCAGGAGAACATGGTGCTGAAGCTGGCCAATCAGAAGAGCAGTGAGTGCAGTCGTTATAGGAGGGGTCCTATGCTGGGCACTGGGGCGGGCCCATGGGCACGTGTGCGAGGCGCCACCACGGGCGAAGCCGCAGCAGGGGCTGTGCGTCCCTCCTAGCCCTGCCCTGGTGCAGGCCGAGTGTTATAAAACCGACCGTTTGCCAGGTAGGGTTTTCTTTACAGAGCTCCTGAAGGGCATCGACCTGGGCAGCCTGGTGGACAATGACGTGGACTTGAAGATCGATGACTTTAATCAGAATGTCCTTCTGATGTCACCTCCGGCCTCCGACTCAGGGTCCCAGGCTGGCTTCTCCCCGTACTCCATCGACTCAGAGCCAGGAAGCCCTCTATTGGATGATGCAAAGGTAATGAGCTTTTGAAATCCCTAACCCTGGGAATCTCTCCCATCTTCCATAAGTTAATAGTGAGGAGATTGCAGACAGAGGTCCAGGCCAGGTGTTCAGAGGCCTCAAGCTGGAGAGGAGCAAGAATTCTGTGAAATCAGTCACATACTGAAAACTAAAGAAAAAGAAGACTGACTCTATGTGAGGAGACAGCCTGTGGTTTTATTGGTCTTTGCTGAAAGGGCCCATCAGAGAGAAATAAGGGCCAAATCCAGAACGGGGACACACAGCAGCTGTCAGGCGGAGCTAGGAGTTGCTAGAGGCTCCTCATTGCTTTCCTCGGCTGTAATGAGCCTGGCAAGACTGCTTTGTGAGGTGGTTTAATTGGGTTAGGATGAAGCTGCCTCTGGGTCCTCTTCGGGAAATGTTTACAATTTGCAGTCTTAACAGATAACATTCCTACCAAGGGCCTTTAATTGTGGGAGAAAGCCCATGGCAATTGTTTAATGGAGTTAGAAGAGACTCAAGCCTAATGATTTTCCTAGGACCCTGTGGAGACCACTGGGGTTTGTGCTGTATTTTGACACTGGCAGTTTCTGGCTTCAAAAGCACAAGTTTCCTTCTACCATAAGTTGTTGATCAGACTATTTATTGTAGCATCTGCTTAATTTTATTAAGGAAGCTCTATTTTTGAAATATTTTATAAGTGTGATTCTGTTTGGAAACACGAGTCCATATGACATATACCTTGAATTGGATAAGTGTCTGACTCATCAGAAGAAATTTTCAAGTGGCTTAAAAATGTTGAAAAGAAATGACATGTATGTACACACCAGGAGTCAGGGAGAGCTGACTCCAGTCTGGTTCCCCAGGCCGGCAGAGCCTCTGCCTCCAGTTCTTCTGTAAAATGGGGAGAAAACAGTGTTGTGGGTTTAGAATAGGTAAGCTTCTGAAAATAGGTTCATACTAAAGTATGGTCTTTAATCAACTTGGAGGTATAATTTAAATATGATAAAATACACCTATTTTACTGATTGTACAATAAGTGTTTTAATAAATATGTAGACTTATGTCACTCACAATAATTATGATACAGAGGAAAGAACTGGAAGTATTTTTTCTAAGATCAGGTGGAAGACAGGAATGCCCAGAGGAATTCCCTGGTGGTCCAATGGCTAGGACTCGACATTTTCACTGCCAGTGGCCCAGGTTTGATCCCTGGTCGATGAACTAAGATACCATAAGCTGTACCGCATGGCCTACCTGACCCCCCCCCCCTCCCCCGCAAAAAAAGACAAAGATGCCCACTCTTGCCACTTTATTCAACATAGAATTGGAAATCCTAAAAAAGAAGTTAAAAGGAATCCGAATTGAAAAGGAAGAAGTAAAACTGTCACTGTTTGCAGATGGCATGATACTATATATATAAAATTCTAAAGATGCCACCAAAAAACCTACTAGATTAATAAGTTTAGCAAGATTGCAGGATATAAAATTAATATACAGAAATTGGTTGCATTTCTATACTAACAAAGTACCAGAAAGAGAAATTAAGAAAACTATCTCACTTGCAGTTGCATCGAAAAGAATAATGTTATCTAGGAATAAATCTGACTAAGTAGCTAAAAGACCTGTACTAAAAAAACTATAAGACACTGATGAAAGAAACCTCTAATGGTGATGGACACAGATGGAACAATATACCGTGCTTGTGGACTGCAATAATTAATACTGCTAAAATGACCATACTCCTCAAGACAGTCTAAAGATTCAGTGCAATCCCTATGAAAATACCAATGACATTTTTCACAGAACTAGGAAAAAAAATCCTAAAATTTATATGGCAACACATAGGACCCCAAGTAGCCAAACAGTCTTGAGAAAGAACAGTAGAGCTGGAGGTAGTAGGTTCCCTGATTTCAGTAATCAGAACAGTATGGTATTGGCACAAAACAGACACGTAGATCCATGAACAGAATACAAAGCCCAGAAATAAACCTACTTATGTGGTCAGTCAACCTGTGACAAAGGAGGTGAGAATATACAAAGCAGGGAAGTGACGGCTTCATCAGTAAATGCTGCTGGGAAAACAGGACAGCTCCATGCAAGAGAATCAGATGTACTACTTTCTCACACCATCTACAAAAGTAAACTCAAAACAGATTAAGGACTTAAATGTAAGACCTGAAACCATAAAACTCCCAGAAGAAAACAGGCAGTATGCTCTTTGTTACCCGTCTCAGCAATATTTTTTTGAGTATGTCTCCTCAGGCAAGGGAAACAAAAGCAAAAATAAATAAATGGGACTACAGCAAACTAAAAAGCTTTTGCAGCAAAATAAAAGGGCCACCTACTGAATGGAAGATGGTATTTGTCTGACAAGGGGTTAATATCCAAAATATGCAAAGAACTTGGAGGATTCAACATCGGAAGAATAAACAATTTAAGAATGGACCTAGGACACAAACATCTTTCCAGAGAAGACGTACAAATGGCTAACAGGCACATGAAAAGGTTCAACATCAGTAATCATCAGGGAAATGCAAATCAGAACCATGGTGAGATACCACCTCACACCTGTCAGAGTGACTATTATCAAAAAGACAACAAATAACAAGTGTTGGCGAGAACGTGGAGAAGAGAACCCTGGTGCACTGTTGGTGGGAATGTAAACTGGTGCAGCCATTATCGAAAGCTTCACTGGTGGCTCAGACAGTGAAGAATCTGCCCGCGGTGTGGGAGACCTGGGTTCATCCCCTGGAAAAGGAACTGGCAGCCCACTCCAGTGTTCTTGGCTGGAGAATCCCATGGACAGAGGAGCCTGGTGGGCTATAGTCCATGGGGCCGAAAAGAGTCCTATAGTCCATGGGGCCGAAAAGAGTCCAACACGACTGAGTGAGTAGCACACACACTATGGAAAGCAGTATGGAAGGAGATCCCTAAAAAAGAGGTTTAAAGTAGAACTACCACCCAATTCAGTAGTTCCCCTTCTGGGTATTTTCTGAAGAAAACAGAAATACCAATTTGAAAACATATATGTACCCTTGTGTTTATTGCAGCCTTATTCACAATAGTCAAGGTATGGAAGCCACCTAAGTGCCTATAAATAGATGAATGGGTAAAGATGTGGTATATATGCAATGAAATATTAGCCATTTAAAATAATGAAATCTTACCATTTGCGACACTGTGGATGGACCTAGAGGGTATTATACTAAAGTGAAATTAGTCAGAGAATGACAAGTGTTGGCAAGGATGTGGAGAAAAGGGAGCCCTCACCCAGCTGTCGTGGGAATGTCAGTTGGTGCAGCCACTATGGAAATTAGTATAGAGGTTCCTCAAAAAGTTTAAAAGACAACACCATCCAGTTTAGCACTTCCACTTCTGGCTATTTTTCTGAGGAAAAAAAGCCATAAAAAAGAATGAAATTTTGTGACAACCTGTATGATCCTAGAGGCTATTATGCTAAGTGAAATGAGTCAGACAGAGAAAGCTAACCACACATAATTTCACTTATCAGTTCAATTCAGTCACTCAGTTGTGTCCGACTCTTTGCAACCCCATGAATTGCAGCACGCCAGGCCTTCCTGTCCCATGTCCATCGAGTTGGTGATGCCATCCAGCCATCTCATCCTCTGTCGTCCCCTTCCTCTCCTGCCCCCAATCTTTCCCAGCATTAGGGTCTTTTCCAATGAGTCAACTCTTCGCATGAGGTGGCCAATGCATTGGAGTTTCAGCTTCAGCATCAGTCCTTCCAATGAACACCCAGGACTAATCTCCTTTAGGATGGACTGGTTGGATCTCCTTGCAGTCCAGGGGACTCTCAAGAGTCTTCTCCAACACCACAGTTCAAAAGCATGAATTCTTTTGTGCTCAGCTTTCTTCACTGTCCAACTCTCACATCCGTACATGACCACTGGAAAAACCATAGCCTTGACTAGACAGACCTTTGTTGGCAAAGTAATGTCTCTGCTTTTTAATATGCTCTCTAGGTTGGTCATAGCTTTCCTTCCAAGGAGTAAGCGTCTTTTAATTTCATGGCTGCAGTCACCATCTGCAGTGATTTTGAAGCCCCCCAAAATAAAGTCTGACACCGTTTCCACTGTTTCCCCATCTATTTGCCATGAAGTGACGGGACCAGATGCCATGATCTTCGTTTTCTGAATGTTGAGCTTTAAGCCAACTTTTTCACTCTCCACTTTCACTTTCATCAAGAGGCTCTTTAGTTCCTCTTCACTTTGTGCCATAAGGGTGGTGTCGTCTGCATATCTGAAGTTATCGATATTTTTCCCAGCAATTTTGATTCCAGCTTGTGCTTCTTCCAGCCCAGTGTTTCTCATGATGTACTCTGCATAGAAGTTAAATAAGTAGGGTGACCATATACAGCCTTGACGTACTCCTTTCCCGATTTGGAACCAGTCTGTTGTTCCATGTCCAGTTCTAAGTGTTGCTTCCTGACCTGCATACAGGTTTCTCAAGAGACAGGTCAGATGATCTGGTATTCTCATCTCTTTAAGAATTTCACTTATATGTGGAATCTTTAAAAAAAAAAAAAAAAGTACAAAACAGAAGCAGATGCTTAGATAAAGATAACAAATGGGTAATTGCCAGAGGGGAGGGTGAGTGAAATAGGAGGGGGAGACTTAGAGATACAGACTTCCAGATTTAAAAAAAAATGAGTCAGAGGGAAGAGCTTTACAACATTGGAAAAATAGTAATGTTGTGATAATTTTGTCTGGTGACAGATGGCAGCTAGATTTATCGTAGAGATAGTGTCATGTATGAAAATAATCCAGGCGCTGTGTTGTGTACCTGGAGCCAACATAGTGTTTGTAGGTCAATTATACTTTAATTAAAAAATAACAATAAATTAATAAATCCTTTCTAGTTTTTTTAAAAAAATGATACAGAACATATTTATCTCCCGTGAACATATACTTTTGCAGGAAGTTCACCCATACCTCTCCAGACTCAGACTTAACTTTTGATTTTGCCTTCAGTCGCTTTAGATCAGCTTGCTTGTTGTGGAATTACACAGAAGCAGAATCCCTCAGGGTGTTCTCTTTTGTGTCGGAGCACTGTGGTAACAGCAGGGCCCCTCTCACTCCGGTCTTTAGACCATGTTCTTCTCCCAGGTGGCAAGGGAGCGAGGGCCCCCATGTCTGAGCAGCAGTGGGAGAGGCGTGAACCTCTTAGTTCCCTCCTGAGTTTATTCCCATCCAGCTTCATGGTCTTGAATTTAAATCTCAGAGTCCTGATTCCGATATATAAAAAGTAAAATGCTATAAGAACTCGCTGAAGTCTTTCTTCTCACCTGGCGGCCCCCTGTTTCAAAGGTCAAAGATGAGCCGGACTCTCCTCCGGTGGCGCTGGGCATGGTGGACCGCTCCCGCATCCTGCTGTGTGTCCTCACCTTCCTCTGCCTCTCCTTTAACCCCCTGACCACGCTGCTGCAGTGGGGGGGGGCCCACGACGCAGACCAGCACCCGCACTCAGGCCCCGGCCGCAGCATGCTGTCGCTCGAGTCAGGTAGGTGGAGGGCGCCTCGGGCCATCTGGGCACGAGTGGGCTGCTGTGGCAGGAGAAGGCCCTGCCCACAACCCGCTTGGTTTGTCATCAGGTCCCAAAGGGCTTTCGCAGTGGGCCCCACCTGCTTGCTTCTGATAGTGACCAGCATCAGTTGTATGTACAAGTAACAGGGCAAACCTAAGTTCAGTCAGAAATAGCGAAACAAATCAGGACCCTGCTCGGCTGTAGTTGGGGGTTTGGGGTGTGCCTGTTTGGAGAAGGATGTGGTCTTACTGCCTGAGTTGTCAAACCAGCTGTGAGCCCTGCCTTGGCCAACAGAGATTTGTGTGGCATTCTGCCCCGTGGTGACAAGGGCTCCAGGGCTCTTATTGAGGCTGTGGAATTGTCCCAGATTTTCTACAGTGTGGATTAATTGCATGTATTTATTCCTGACCTAAGCACTTAGACATTGTTACTAAATGAAGCAATCACATTTGTTTCAAACATGAGGGAGGAGGCTGCTTCCTTTAACCTGAGGGGTGGGTCAGGTGCCCTGCAGCACCCCCAGGGCTGCCCAGGGTAGGTGGGTGGGCCCTTCCTCACGGGCTCAGCTGAGACGCTTCTCTGTAGGCTCCAGGGGCTGGCTCGACTGGATGATGCCAACGCTCCTCCTGTGGCTGGTGAATGGCATGATCGTGCTGAGCGTCTTTGTGAAGCTGCTGGTTCACGGGGAGCCAGTGATCCGGCCGCACTCGCGATCCTCAGTCACCTTCTGGAGGCACCGAAAGCAGGCAGACCTGGACCTCGCCCGGGTGAGTCTGCGCACGGGCTCAGAGACCGTCATGCTCAGAGCGTAGGCATCCTCTGTCCCTCTTCTTCAGGGTCCTCTCTTCTTAAAGGTACAGGAAGGAAGGTTCGGGTGTCATACCCGTTGCATGATGGGAAGGGAGAAGAGCGTTGACCCTAGTTTCCCAAGTGTGGCCTCCAGGAATGAGAAAAACACAGACAGGGTCTTCAGTACAGGGCAGTAGACTGTCCACTGGGTCCTCTCAGGTTGGCAGAGACCTGTTCAGATCCTCGGTCAGAGCAGTTCCACTGCAAATTTGTCTAAAACTGTGGTTCTCAAACTTCAGGGTCATCAGGACCACCCTGAGGGCCCATGCCCATCCCAGAGGTTCTGAGTCGGTAGGGGGGAAGGGGTGGGATGGAAAACCAAAAATTCACATTTCTAACAAGATCCCAGGGGCTGATGATGCTCCTGGTCTCTGGGAACCACACTTTAAGAACCTACAAGCCTAAAAGATCACATGGTTCACTGTCTCGATCCATGTTATCATCTTATGTTTGAAAGGTACCATGGGAAATTCTGGATAGAATATTTGCTTAAAGATAGAACGCAGTACAATCCCAGTTTAGCAAAAAGGCTGGGAGGAAGTATATCAGAATGGCAGCAGTCATTCTAGGGGATAAGATTCCAGGTGATTTCTTTGTACTTTTCTGTAGCTTTCTGAGTTTTCCCAGATTTTTCTTCACTAAGCATGCATTACTCTGATAACCTGGAGTACTGAAGAGAAAGAGTTTTCACTAAAGCAAAACTAAAAGGCTGCCCCAAGGCCGGCGAATGTTACACCTTCTCGCTTCCCGCCAGGGGGACTTCGCGGCTGCCGCGGCCAACCTGCAGACCTGCCTGTCGGTGCTGGGCCGGGCCTTGCCCACCTCCCGCCTGGACCTGGCCTGCAGCCTCTCCTGGAACGTGATCCGCTACAGCCTGCAGAAGCTGCGCCTGGTGCGCTGGCTGCTCAAGAAGGTCTTCCAGCACCGGCGGGCTGCCCCAGCCACTGCTGCGGGCTTTGAGGAGGAAGCGAAGACCAGCGCCCGGGATGCAGCCCTGGCCTACCACAGGCTGCACCAGCTGCACATCACAGGTGAGGGCTGGCCGCCGCAGCCTAGCCTGCCTCCCAGTGCCCCACAGCGTCGCCCCACCCAGCCTCAGTTTGCCAGTTTTCTGCCCCAGATGAACAAAGTCCCCTTTACAGTGCTCGTCGAGGGTGGTTAGACCAACCCTTCACGCATGGCCACGGCTGTGAAGATTGCAGTTTTACATGTGCTTGGCCGCTCAGTCGTGCCCGACTCTCAGCGACCCCATGGACTGTAGCCACCAGGCTCCTCTGTCCATGGAATTCTCCAGGCAAGAGCACTGGAGTGGGTTGCCATGCCCTCCTCCAGAGAATCTTCCTGACCCTGGGATCGAACCCAGATCTCCCGCATTGCAGGCAGATTTTTTAAACCATCTGAGCCACCGGGGAAGTCTTTCATCATTATAAGACACGTGTTTTTTTCACTTTAACATCTCTGCACCAGGCTGTGTCCTCTACACATTGAGTGTCATGGTTGAGTTGGCAGTGCTTTTTCTGTGGTGGTGCTTAAGTTAATGGAGAAACTTAAAATTGATGGCGTCTTAGAATCAGTGAAACATGATCCTTTATTTCATTCCACAAAGTCCTGCTGTAATAGAGAAGCAGATTGGTCAGCAGGTGAATTACAGTTCAGTGTGGTTTAGGGGTCACAGAAGAGTTGGGTTTCAGCTGGGAGGGAGAGGTCCATGTCGGGTAGGGCCCTGAAAGGCTTCATGTCAAGTCTCGGCTTTGCGTGCAAGGAGGCATTTGAGTTCACTGGCTCTGCTGAAGGGATGTGCCTTCCAGGCCATGTTCCCAAGGAGGAGCCTCCCCCACCTGGTGGTGTCCCCAGGTGGGCTGTGTGAGGGGAGGGTGACAGGAGCCAGCACAGTGGGGGCGATGACGTCATCAGGCCTGTGCTCTGAAGCCAAGAAGATTCACTCCGATGGAGAGGCTGCCTTTAGGAGGCCCTGCGGGAGCGGGTGCAGATGCCGAGAAGACAGACAGACAGGAAGGAGCAAGTGGTTGATAGGCCTTGGGGACTCATTGCATGGGAAGGGTAAGGAAAATTGGGTAAGGGGCTTCCCTGGTTTTTTGCTTGAGAGTCGGGGTGAATCGTGTTGCCATAAACAAAGGTGGGGAGAACAGGAGACACGCAGCTTTCTAGGGAGGAGATGAGACATCCAGCTCGGGACCCTTGCCCGTGAGACACTGAGGAGGGCTATTCAGTGGTGGGGGCCGTGCTGGATCTGTTGTCCACGGAATGGAGCTGGGTCTCTGGTCTGCAGGTGAGGATAAAAGCCATGGGCGCTGATGAGAGGGCTTGTGATGAAAGGGCCCCTCCAGGGCATGTGGGAGGAGACTTGCACGGAAAGGACAGGGCAGGGACAGGGAACGGGGCAGAGGCTGACCTGAGAGGTGGCCAGGCAGGAGAGGCTGAGAGGCTTGGTGTGTGGGGAGGAGGATTCAAGAAGGGAGGTTGCTACTGGGATGTGGGTAAGGCGAGGGCAGAGAGCAGCCGTGGGCACAGCGACGGGAGGCGGCCTGGTGGCTGGGGGAGCTTCGCCCAGCAGTGGGGTGCTCCCAGGCCAGGGGGATGGAGATGAGACTCTAGGGCAGCTGTGGGGCTGGAACACCTGCGGCCTTGTAGAGCTCTCGCAGTGGGGCCCCATGTGCAGACCTTCCCTGCTTCCCCATCCATCCTGACCCCCTAGGGATGGAACAGGCTCCATCCAGGTCTCTGATCCGGAAGCTGCATCTGTTCAGGAGAGTTCCAGCTGAGATGGTTCACACTGCTCATCCCCAACACTCACCCAGCACTCGGTGGGCCTGGCCCTGAGCAGGGCCCTGAGAGGACAGTGACCAAGAGATGACATGGTCCCCACGCTGCCCTCTGCCTGCCTTCCCCGCAAAGGAGAAAGCCAAGTTCGTGGTGCCTCCTGGGAAGACCAATACGTAAACGTCTGTGCCGAATGAAGTCTGGGGCCTGATATGAGACTAGAGAGGCCGGGTGGGGTCAGGAGGCCTGGCTGGCTGCCCCCTCAGGGACAACCTGCCCCCACCAAAAAAGAAAAAAAAACAAGGCAACTGCTTGTGCTGGCCACCTCCCCTCACTGTAGTGAGGACCAAGGCAGGTGGCAGTGTAAGAGCCTTGGAGCCTTTGACGTGCCTTGGGGTCTGGTCCCCAAAGAGCCGTGTGGCCCTCATAGGAGGGTGCGATAAGCCTCTCCTGGCCGTCTACCTCCCCGCCAAGATGTGTCCGGCCGTCACGGCTCAGTTTTGTGTAACTTCCTTCCTTCAGAAGGGTATGTGCTTATAGACTGTGGGGTCTTGTTAAAGCAAGATAAATTCAGATCAGTTTTTATTTTTTTAACCTTTCTTGCACCATTTGGAAACACGGGACTGTATTAGCAGAACTCTGCCATGCTGTTGACACCGTTTGGGAAAATGCTGCAGCTCATCCCCTGAGTCCTGTCCACTGACCTGCAGTCCTGACCACTTCCTTTACCCAGGGCTGGGGCCGCGGGCCAGGCTTTGGACCTGTGCTTTCTCTTGTCCTCAACCACCTGTGAGGTAGAAGGGAGCACAGAGCTACTGGGTCGCAGGGCTGGTGC
Source organism: Bubalus bubalis (assembly GCF_019923935.1). NCBI lineage: Eukaryota > Metazoa > Chordata > Mammalia > Artiodactyla > Bovidae > Bubalus > Bubalus bubalis. The sequence goes on along the minus strand of NC_059160.1, from coordinate 7,098,889 downwards.
CCTATCCAGGGCTGTCTGATCACAGAGTCCACCAGCTTCCCCGCCATGGTTCTACTCTTGCTTTTGTCTGGAGGAGGTTCTGGAGGAGGTGCTGGAGGAGGCAGGAGAAAGCGTGGGTTGAGGGCCTCTGTGAATATTCATCATCCCGTTTCTGCCGCCGTAGGCAAGCTTCCCGTGGGATCCGCCTGTTCCGACGTACACATGGCCTTGTGCGCTGTGAACCTGGCTGAATGTGCCGAGGAGAAGATCCCTCCGAGCACGCTGGTGGAGATCCACCTGACCGCCGCCATGGGGCTCAAGACCAGGTGTGGAGGCAAGCTGGGCTTCCTGGCGGTGAGTGTCCTTCACTTCCCTCCCCTGGACCTTCTCAGAGCGCCCTTCCCAGCCAAGTGAGTGAGTGAAAGTCGCTCAGTTCAGTTCAGTTCAGTTGCTCAGTTGTCTCCGACTCTTTGCGACACCATGAATTGCAGCATGCCAGGCCTCCCTGTCCATCACCAGCTCCCGGAGTTCACTCAGACTCACGTCCATCGAGTCAGTGATGCCATCCAGCCATCTCATCCTCTGTCATCCCCTTCTCCTCCTGCCCCCAATCCCTCCCAGCATCAGAGTCTTTTCCAATGAGTCAATTCTTCGCATGAGGTGGCCAAAGTACTGGAGTTTCAGCTTTAGCATCATTCCTTCCAAAGAAATCCCAGGGCTGATCTCCTTGCAGTCCGAGGGACTCTCAAGAGTCTTCTCCAACACCACAGTTCAAAAGCATCAATTCTTCGGCGCTCAGCCTTCTTCACAGTCCAACTCTCACATCCATACATGACCACTGGAAAAACCATCGCCTTGACTAGATGGACCTTTGTTGCTCAGTCATGTCCAACTCTGCAACCCCATGGACCGTCACCCGCCAAGCTCCTCTGTCCATGGAATTCTTCAGGCAAGAATTCTGGAGTGGGTTGCCATTTTCTTCTCCAGGGATCTTCCTGACCCAGGGATTGATCCCGCATCTCAAAGAATTGCAGGCGGATTCTTTACTGTCTGAGCCACTAAGGAAGCCCTTCCCAGCCAGGACCCAAGATGTAAAAATTAGTGTGGGCGCTGCCCTCAGATGCTGACCACCTTGAGGGGTAGATGTCCACTCAGTGGGCCATTTCACAAATACTTGGCAGTAAATAAAACAGACAAGAATTCCTCCCCCCAAGCCATTTTAAGCAGAACAAGGCATTTTAGTATCTTGAGGTATTGCTTCAGTGATAAGAGTGACCTTGTATTCGAGAGGCTAATGCGTGACGCTTCTGCTTAGAGTCTGCTGGCTGTGTCTCCTGGTTCTATTATTAACTGAGAATGCCTTCTGTTTGGTACCTTGTGTTGATCACAGCTCTGTGGGTCTAGAAGTGGAAAACACTGTATGTCTTGTGAGGGGCTCGCATAAGACTCCGGGTGGAGACCGTGGTATCCTCCAGTGTGCCTGGCACAGGGCCAGCCTTGGGAACTCACAACTGGATAATTCACAGACCGTGTTGCCAACTCGTTCACAGCCTCTGCTGACCTCAGGCTTTCTCTTCTTCCAGCAGACACAGGCATATCTTATTCAGTGTCAGCTTTGGGTTGGCTGCCTAGCTGTGTTCAGCATAGAATGATCTTATCCCCCAATCTGTGTCCATATCTCATTAATAGCACTGACGTACTGAGAATGAGCAGGAACGTGCCCCGTGCTGACACTGATGTGCTTGATACTCTGGGTGACAGAGGGCACGGGAGAGGAAGACCATGTTTCCAAGACCCAAGTAAGAGGTTCATTCAGCAAAGGTTACCGAGGCCAGGCACTCCTGGGGAGGACGTGCAGTGGCAAGCAGGACGACCTTCATCCATGCGTGGGTGGCTCACAGTCGGACAGGAACCCAGACCAGGCCCAGGCCTTGGGGGTAGCAGGGTGCGGTGGGGATGGCTGCCTGGAGAGCACGCTGGGCTCCCAACCCTGTCTTAGAGGAAGTCAAGGTGAACTCTGGGCTGGGAGCAGTCCTAGTGCCCTGGGCCAGCGTCATCACACTCGTCACTTCTCTGCACCCCCAGAAGTTTTCAAGGCATAATCGAAATAGGACATACACACAGAAAAATGTGTCCATTTTAACGTAGCAACTTGATACATTTTCACACAGTGAACTTACCCGCTTAACAGCCACCCAGATCAAGAAGTTGTGTATTCCCATCACCCCCAGAGGCCTCCTGCAGGCCTTCGCCGGTGCTGCCCCCACAGAGGGCACCATTGTTCTGAATTCCATCATGACAGGTTAACCTCCTTGCTGTTTGTTGTTCCTAGAAGCTTTTTATTAAAGTACAATATGCCTGTAGAAAAGTATGTAAATTATAAATATACAGGTCAGCGACTTCCTAAAATGAACACACGCTTATAACCAACAGACAGATCCAGAAACAGAACACAACCCAGACCCTGGAAGCCTCCCTGGGTCCTCTTGCCATCAGCAAACTGCCACTCCCCACCCCAAGCCCCCTAGCCAGGTAACTGCCATCCTGATGACCTCAGATGTTTTGCGTCTATAAACTTCATACGAGGAGAGCCACACATGTGTCCTGTAGCTCTCTGCCCCTTTTCGCTCAGTGCCACGTGTAAGGTCCATTTATGTTGTCGCATGTGGTTACAGATTACCCATTCTCATCACCTTATGGGAGCCCACTGTATGACCAGACACTCACCAGTGGACTTGGGGGTCGGTTCCTATTTTGGTTACTGTGAGGAGTGCTGCTGTGAACATTCCTGTTCATCTCTCAGTGGACGTGTGCCTGCATCTCTGGTCTGGCGCTGCTAGCTCAGAGGTTTTCATATGCTCAGCTTCAGTATCCACAGCCTGGCAGTTTTCCAAAGTGGATGAACCAGTTTTCACTTCACCAGCAGTGTAGAGAGTTTCAGTTCTGTACCCTCAGCAGACACAGGATAGTTTTGGGTTTTTAGCCCTTCTGGTGGTATCTCATAGTTTTCATTCGCAATTCCCAGGTGGTTAAAGATGTAAGCCCCTTTTCATGGGCCATTTGGACGTAGCCTCCTTTGTGAACACCCTGTTCAAGTCTTCTACCTGTTTTTCATTTGTGACGTCTGTCTTTCTGTTGGTTCGAGGAGTTCTCTGCTCTGATCCTTTGTTGGAGATGTACTTTGCATGTGTCTTCTCCTACTCTGTAGCTTGCTTGTTCTCTCAGTGGTGTTGATCAATAAGCACAAGTTCTTAATGTTCATGAAATCTAGTCTGTTCTTTTCCTTAACAGATATATCATGCCCTGTTTAATATTCCTGTATCCTACCTCAGTGTCATGAAAATACTCTACTAGGTGTCTGATAGACCCATTATTTTTAAATGTCGCACATGGGTCTATAATCCACTTGGAACTGGTTCGTGTATGAGTTGGAGGCAGAGATGCCAGATCTGTTTTCTTCTTCACATGTCTGTCTCCCTGTCTCAGAATCTGTCCGCTCCCTGCTGCACCCAATGGCCCCTTTTGCATAAATTAAACGTCTGCACGTGAGGACTCTGCTTCTGGACCCTCCAGTCAGTCCTGTTGTGCACCACCAATACCACACAGCCCTGGCAACATGTATCTAATACATCTTGATGTCTGGAAGAGTCAGTCCTCTGGCTCTAGTGACTAGTGTCTGCTGTTTACCTTCCCGTGTACATTTTAGGATCATTTCCATCAGCCCGGAAATCCCAGTGGGGTTTTGATTGTCCTTGTTGCTAAGACGCAGCTGCTCTGTGAGAGGGACTCATCCGTTTGAGGAAGGCATGTGTGTAGTAGCTGAGGATGGGGGAGATGGCCCCCCAATGAGTGCCCCACCCCCCTGAAAACGTTGAGTGTGCCTGACAAGCAGTGAGCAATGTTTTCTTACTGCTGTTGCTTTGTTTTTTGGGCCACACAGCGCAGCATGTGGGAATCTTATGTTTTTGTTTTTCTCTTTTCTTCTGGACTGTACCACGCGTCCTTTTCTTTTGGATTCAGGCAACCGTATCCAGTTCCTCCGAGAGAGCCAGTCTCCTTGGTCCACGTCCTTTGAGTGGCACTTTGGCAGGGCTATTTCTGACCCTGGCATTCAAATCTTCTGAGACCGTCACATTAGATGATGGTGCTCAGAGCCCAGTAAAGGTCAGACGCATCAGGCTGAACCAGCAGAGGAAGCAGCTTCCCGGGTTGTGAAGGCAAGGCTGCCGTGTGATGGGTGAGGCCCAGCCTAGCAGCCGCTCCTCCTCCAGGCTCCCTGTACTGCGTTCTTCTCTCGCCCCTTCATCCTTCTCTGCTAGTTTCTCATTCAGATTGTGCTGTATCAAGTGGTTTTATGGGTTTTAGAATAAAGATTTGTTGTTGTTGTTCAGTCACTGTGTTGTATCCAGCTCTTTGCGACCTCATGGACTGTGCCCGCCAGGCTCCTCTGTCCTCCACTGTCTACCGGAATTTGCTCAAATTCATGTCCATTGAATCAGCAGTGCTATCTAACTATCTCATCCTCTGCTGTTCCTCTTCTTCTTTTGCCCTCAGCCTTTCCCAGCATCAAGGGCTTTTCCTCAGAGAGTCAGCTCTTCACAGCAGGTGGCCACAGTATTGGAGCTTCAGCATCAGTCCTTCCAGTGAATATTTAGGGGTGATTTCCCTTAGGATTGACTGGTTAGATCTCCTTGCAGTCAAAAAAAATGACAGTTTCTGAAAACATGGATGGACATCATTGTCCCTGCAGGTTTATCCCTGGGCCCTGGAGTGATGTTATCTCGTGGGCAGAAGAGGGACTTGGGAAGCAGGGCTCGGGCTAACCCAGGGATGGCAGGGGGAGTCTCTCTCTCTCTCTCTCTCTCTTTTTTTTTTATACTCATTTATTTATGTGCTTGGCTATGTTGGGTCTCAGTTGTGGCACGGAGGATCTTCATCACTGCATGCGGACTCTCTAGTTGCAGCGTGCAGGCTCAGTATCTCTGCAGAATATGGGCTCTTAGTGCCCCAAACAAGGATCAAACCTGCATCCACCTTCACTGCAAGGCAGGTTCTTAACCACTGGACCACCGAGGAGGTCACAGGGGGTTCTCTGGAGGGTGGACAAAGCCCTTGCTGGGCCAGCCTTGAGGGAGGGGCATCACGCAGGCCTGCTCGCATCCTGGACGAGCCTCGGGGTGGCCCTCTCACTCCAGCGCTTTCTAGACTGACGGCGACGGTAAATGACAGTCGCCGGCCACTTGCTGGATGCCTGTTCTAAACTCTTCACACTCGGAGGTGAAAGAGATGAAAATGAGTCAAAGCAGAACACAGTTTTACCTAAAAATGCTCTCAAAGATATGTAATGAAAATGGCAGATGAGAAAAAGTCTCAGGACCCAGGGGTCCGCCTGGCTGGAATGCAGGGTTAGACAGGGTTGAGGGTGGGCATACTGTGGGGGGCGGGGGGGCCTGGGAGAGCCTGGCTCAGCTCAGCAGGTTGGACACCAGCACGGCCAAGAACATGATTCAAGTCCAGTTGGGCAGACCTAGCAGGACAGGGTACAGCTGAGTCTCCAAGGGTGCCTTGAGCCCCAACCCCTTCCCTCTGGGGTTTGTCATTGAGCCCGGCAGGTTCCCCCGGGGCCATCGCCCTGGTTTCCGTGGGGGTGTTTGCTTCCAGGCATGGAGGGTCCCAGCCCTCCTGCTGGCCCCCCTTCCCTAGCCTGCCTCCACCCCGTGGCACTTTCTGATGGCCTTCTGCTGGCCGCAGCTGGTGTCCGCCACCCTGGTGTCACGGTGGTCCTTGTCCTTCCACAGAGCTATTTCCTCAGTCGCGCCCAGAGCCTGTGTGGCCCCGAGCACAGCGCCGTCCCCGACTCGCTGCGCTGGCTCTGCCATCCCCTGGGCCAGAAGTTCTTCATGGAGCGGAGCTGGTCAGTGAAGTCGGCTGCCAAGGAGAGTCTGTACTGTGCCCAGAGGAACCCAGGTGAGAACGCCTTGCCCCCTGGGGGCCCCCTGGTGCTGCCCCCATACACGTGGAGACACAGGGTGCCTCGGCTGTGAGTTCCTTACACTCAGGAGCTCGTGAGCCTGGTTGCCAGTGAAGCTGGGTTTGCAGCTCACCACTGGGCCACTCAGAGCCCGTGGTCCTGGCATCAGTCACCCTGCCACACGTCCCCAAGGGTGACTGAGTGTGAGCAGAATCTTGCCCTTGTGCGGGCGCTGTGGAGACTCAGAGGGTGTAGAGGAGCTACTGGCTGGCCCCGCTCTCCCGCTTCTGCCGGAAAACAAACAGACATAGACGGAGCAGTTAGGGAACAACAGGCGACAGACGGTCGTCAGGTGCTCAGGGTGGTGGCAGAGACAGGGCTCCGGGCGTCGGGAGGAGAGGCTGGCTGGCTGTCCCCCGCTGTCTGATGGTGATCTAAGTCGACTCGCCCAGCCTCGCAGCGGGCAGGAGAGGCCAGTCGGGTTGGCCCAGGCTTGAGCAGCCATGGCTTTGAGCTGTCCGCACTTTTCCTCTCTCTGAACCAGAAGTGTGGGGAGTCAGACGTAGTTGGCAGGTTCAGGAGTGTGTGTCAGGCATTTTGTGGGGAAGGCGGGGTCCACTGTCATTTCTTCTCAGTATCTGTTGTTCACAGTAAGAATGACGTGCAACCCCAGAGAGGAAGGGCGAAAGCAGAAGCCGTCATCAATCTCGGATGCATGGCCAGGCTGCTCTGTCTACAGCGGAGGCTGCCCCTGGCCCTCATGCCTCTGGTGGCTCTGGTTCTAGGCCTTGTTGCCCAGAATATATTCCTAAGTGTCCTGCCTCCCTGTCCTTGTCAAGTTGAAGCCCACACGTCTGTGGCATGTGAATGAGGGGAAGGGCCTGGTGACGCCGTATTTGGGGCTTGCCAGTCAGGGGACTTGGTGACAGGCAGCTGTCATTGCCAAGCATTGCCAGGCCTCTTGTTTAATCGCCTCGGCCAGACAACTTCTGGCCACGGGTCTTGTGCGAAGGCTCTTAAGCGGGAGCTGGCTCTTCTCACCCTGTCAGGTAGGAGCCTCGGTGGCTGTCCTCCTGAGCCACAGGAGAAGGGGCGGCCTCTGAGACTTGGGGTGGCTGTCCACCTTCCCGGTTTCTGTTTGCTGACGAGGGTCGTGGCCACCACCTTACTGCTCCCAGCCTTGAATGAAAGGACTGAGCATTATGCTAAGAGACACAGCACCCTTCACGCCCCCCCGCCACTGGAGCCAGTCCAGAACTCATGTACTCTTGGATTGACCACCCTCCCTCTGCCCACCCCCCACTTCTGACTGTTCAGCAAGCAGTTCTGGGGTTTGGATGGGGAGGTTTGGCCCCATTAAGAGGGGATATCTGTTCCTTGGGTTCCTCCCCCACACCCTGTTTTCTCTGTAGGACAGAGCTCCTAAGTGAGCCCCACTCACCCCTCTCCTGGCTTCCTCCTCTTTTTCAGCTGACCCCATCGCCCAGGTACACCAGGCCTTCTGTAAGAACCTGCTGGAGCGAGCAGTGGAGTCCTTGGTAAAACCTCAGGCCAAGAAGAAAGCTGCAGACCAGGAGGAGGAGAGCTGGTACGGACCTTGGATATACCCCCCACCCCTGCCCCCGCCTCAGGCTACCTCCCTGGGTAGCGAGACGGGGCTCTGAGATCCACCTCCCTTAAGGAAATAAGCCCCAGTGTGGGGGCTTCAGGGAAATCCAGTGACTCTTTGGTGTTGATGTCTCAGGCCTGGCAGCCCCATGAGAGCCCTCTGTGGTCTCAGAGCTGGCTTCTTTGCCTCTTGCTGCCCCACCAAGTATATTATTTCTCCCTTTTCTCATTTCTACCTATCTCTATATCTATATCACCTATATACATACCTATATCACAGAGTGGAGTCAGTTCTTGGAGCAGATCGGGGATTTGATTTCTTTTGCTTTGCCCTTTGGCAGGGGAAGGGTGGCCTGTGGAATGGAGCGTGGGAAGCTCAGCAGAAGGCAAATGGCTCTGGCCCAGACATCTTGGGGACCCAGACCTGTACCGAGAGGTCAGGCGGTGTCTTATTCTTAGGGAGTCACCAAGCACAGTCTTTCCTTCACAGAGTCAGACCTGAGAGGCAGGCAGGTACCAGCATCGCTCTCGTTCAGGGCCCAGGTCCTGACAAGAGTGCACCTGGGCAGAGAGGGGGTCTTCTGCCTGGGGAATCAGAAAACTTCTGGGCAGAGACCACGGTTGAATTGGGTCTTGAAGGGCGAGGGATGAAAGAGAAACCTTGCTTTTCCCACAGAGAGAAGAGTGTCAGGAACAGTGTCAGGGCGGCCTGGGGCGAGCCGGAGTGGTTGGTGGGGGCAGTGCTCAGGGTGTGCCTGGCCCTGTGGGTCTCAGAACTGGGGGCTGACCAGCCAGGCTGTGAGTGAAGTCCTTGTGTACACTCTGATGTGAGTGGGACCCTTTCTTTTCTTTCCAGTGAATTCTCCAGCGCTCTCGAGTACCTGAAATTACTGAACTCTTTTGTGGACTCCGTGGGGATTGTGACCCCCCCCTTCTCCAGCAGCTCTGTGCTCAAGTCGGCCCTTGGTAAGCACCTTGCGGGCGGCTCCACGGGCCTCAGGTTGCTTGACTCAGTCCTCCACAGCCCTTGTGTCTTGGGGCCCAGGATTGGTTACGAGTCTGCCACTCAAGAACCTTCTCTGGCTCTGAGGTGTGTCTCTGCGGTCCTCACATCAGCCCACCCACAGTTCCCCTTACTGGGCTGTGTTTTGGGGGCAGGAAATCAGGATGCTGCCAGAAGTGGGATGACGAGTGAGTCAGGGACGCTGGCTGGAGCAGGTCAGGAATGCTCCCAGGTGCTCAGAATGGGCAGCAAGCGGTCTGGGCCTGGGGGCTGGTGGGGGGCCTCACCTTTCGGCACAAAGTGGTCCCTGGGGCTGCTCTTGGGTCTGACGCCCTCTGCCGGAGAGGCCTTTCATCCGGTGTCCCTACTGCTCCGGCACCCACTGCCTCGGTGGCCACACAACTGCCGACTGAACTGGCAGCAGGACGCTCTGCTTCTGTCTCTAAACTGTCATCCAGGTGACAACATGAGAGCAGCCGCCTCTCGCGTGGCTGAGGCTGCAGGAGAGGGCGTGGAGCTCCCTCTGACGGCTCTCCCCATGGAGGGCAGGATCCCAGAGGAGCAGCCTCCCCATCGTGACCTCTGACCTCATGGCCTGTCATTTCAGAGCTGAGAGAACAACGCGCTCTTAGGCATTTCACATGCAGGTTCACTGAGAAAACTAGGCCTCAGGAAAACACTAGAAAGATTCTACGTGCACCGTTACTACACATATTCTGGAAACACTGTTTTTCACAGCTGTTGGAAGTTTGGGTTGTTTGCAGCTTCTTCCTTAAAAATACCACCAGTGAACGTCTTTTTTTTCTCTATTTAGGCTCGTTTCTTTGTGATGGATTTTCAAAAATGAGATTCCTAGGTTACTAGGAGTGAACATTTTTAAGGCTGTTAAGGCAAATTGCCAAACATGTTCTGAGATGGGGCTGGTGGGTGTGAGAGGGCAGCCCACAGGCCCCAGCCCGTCGTCGGGAGGGAGAGACAGCACGAACAGGGGGGCTCTAGTTTCTGCAGTGCTGGAGCGGTGTTTGGTTCTGTTCGCCTCTAGGCCCAGACGTCGTCTGTCGGTGGTGGACGTCCGCCATCACCATGGCCATCAGCTGGCTCCAGGGAGATGACGCCGCTGTGCGCACTCACTTCACCGAAGTGGAGCGGGTCCCCCAGGCCCTGGAAGTGACAGAGTGCGTAGCCCTCCTTGACCTCTTGCCTGCTTCTCTCCAGGGAAGCCCCCGGTGCCAGCAGGTGCCAGGCTCGCTGGGTTAGTCGGGGAGGGGAGCAGGTCTGCATGGCCATCAGCATGAAGGGTCAGGCAGCCTGGGGACTACACGACAGATGGCGAGATGAAGCGAGGGGACAAGGACGCCACGGAGACTCCAGACGTGGCAAGCCGTGTGTGTGTGTGTGTGTGTGTGTGTGTGTGTGTGAGACCCCAGCAGCCGTCAGTGCTACTCCCAGGGCTCCACAGGCTGACAGGCAGGGAGAGCCGGTGGCTCCTACAGAAGGTCCTGGTGGAGCCTGGCAGGCCAGCACTGGCTTGTGAGGCCTGGGGATCCTCTGTGTGCCAGCGCTGAGTCCCATTTCCTCTCGACCACCCTCCACCCCACCAGCTGAATCACTAAAAAGGCCTTTAGCACAAGGCATCACCAGAGAGCTTTTGACGTTCCTCTTGGGGACTCATGCCTGCCTCTTGGGGGCGTTTGGCCTGTATTGGCGGGCAGCCTGGCAACACCCTGGCTGCTTCTGACTGGATCTGAGTGTCCCTGACATCTTCTGCCACTTGCAGAAATTGTGAAACGCCCCAAGGCAGGAAGGCCCCACTGGGTCTTTCCTCAGAGCCAAGGCTGTCACGTCTCCCGCCAAGTGGGCCTTTACCCGGGAGAGCAGGAGGGAGCTGAGGAAAGCAGGTTTAGGCAGCTTCAACACTCCCAATTTCATTTAAGTAACCCCCTATTAAGCTCTGACCAGGGAATGCCCACCCAGGGTGTGTTGTCTCCCAGCTGACACACCCAAGCAGACTGAGGCCCAGCGGGTAAACCGTCTAAAGTGTTCTCACTTGTAAGAACAGGCCCTGGGGTGCAGCTAAGACCCCCGCAGGCATTCCTTCCCCCCAAATTCAGCCACCCGGGGGCCCCTTTGCTCTTTAGTTGTGGCGATGCTGTGGGACGCCACCCCACCCCAGCCTCCCCACTCTCTCCCTGATCTGCTCCCTGAAATGAGGCTGTTTCTCCAGAGTTGAGCACCCGGCCTGGGCACCTTAGTGAGTGAGTGCAGATAACAGGGCCGATACGTATGTCCCCACAGGGAGCGGCGAGTGGTACTGTGGCTTCTGTACAGATGAGGAAACTGAGGCATGGGTTTTTTTTTTTACTTTTTGCTCTTCTGCTTTTTTTTTAAACTTTTTATCTTGCGTTGGAGTATAGCCGATTAACAACGTTATCACAGTTTCAGGTGAACAGCAGAGGGACTCAGCCACACACAGTCTTGTACCATCCTCCCTCTGAGGCACAGATTGTTTGAATGACTGTCTTGGGTGGCTTCTCAGTGACTGTTGGTGGTGGGCCCACCAACAATCTCTGTGGCCGCGATCTCTGATCCCTTCTCCTTGGTCACATGCCACATTCGGGGGTCTCCTGCACCCCTCCACGATTCCATCGTCCACTCAGCGAGTGCTTAGCTGAGGGCGTACTTGGTGTCAGCTGAATTCTAGTCTCTGGGAGGCCGCGGTAAATGAGACAGCAAGTTACGGCCATAAGCAAATAGACAGAAGCCTGCCCCGCTCAGCTCTCCGCTCTGGGAGCTGTGGCCTCTGCCGGCTCCAGTCTTGGCTCTCAGGAAGCAGGCAGCACATCGCGGGGAGACATTCCAGGCCAGAGGCAGGTCAGCCTCCAGGAGTTCACACAGAACCTGGTGAGGGCAGGAGGCTCACAAACCAACAGCTGGTGTCGGGGGCACAAAAGACCTGACCCAGGGGGCAGCCAGAGGAGGCTTGCAGGGGGCAGGGCAGGAGAAGGCAGACCGGAGGGCCAGCCAGTGAAACAGGTCTCAGAAACAAGTGAGGAATGGTGAGAAAGGGTATTCCAGGCAAAGGCAGCCACGTCAGCAGAGGTGAGGAGAGGAGAGAGGAAGGGAGCAGAGATGAGCTTTGGTTGCCTGGAGCCCGGAGCGGGTCAGAGGCTGAGAAGGGCCTCGTTCAGCGCCTGCTCTCCTCCCTCCCCTCACTTCCTCCTGCAGCCACACTCCCGCCTGGATGTTCTCACATGTGTCAGACACTCAGGGCCTTTGCATCTGCCACGCCTCTTTCCAGAGCCCTCCTCCTTAGAAATCCCCGTGCCTGCTTCCCTCAGGTTCCTTCTGCATGAGTGTCACCTCTCCCGTGAGGACATCCTTGGCCGTCCATAATAAACGCCACCCGCTGGCTCCGGGTGACTTTCCTTCATGGCTCTTGCAGCACCTGGCATTACACAGTCAGTATCTAATGTGTTGATCACCTGACTCCTTCACTAGGACGTGAACGCTGTGCACATTTCTGGAGTGAAGAGGATGCTTAGGGCCAGGGAGCCTCCCTCGCTCAGGGCCGGCAATTCCAGTCTGGAGCTGGGACCTAGAACCATTATGGTGGCCTTTAGTCCTGCAGACCCACTTGTCACAGCGGTGTGAGGGCAGTGGTTGCTGGCTTGGGCTCCCCACCTTCATTCTGCCCAGGTGATGTGCGCTGACCTCTTGCCTCTCACCTCTGTCACCACCCAGGAGCCCCCTGGTGAAGGCCGTCTTCCACACCTGCAGAGCCATGCACGCCTCACTATCCGGGAAGGCGGACGGGCAGCAGAGTTCCTTCTGCCACTGCGAGAGGGCCAGTGGCCACTTGTGGAGCAGCCTCAACGTCAGTGGAGCCACCTGTGACCCCGACCTTAACCATGTGAGTGGGGCGTATAGCCCCGGGGGGCGGTGCTCATCTCTGCCGGGAGATAGCACTCTGACCCACCATGAGCCCACCCGGCCTGTGGGGCTGCGCGAAAGGCAGGCCAGTCAGCAGCCCCTCCCCCAGAGCCCGGCCCGGTGGTCCGGGGGTTTTCCTTTCCGTACTTGGAACCAGCATGTTCCCACCTTGGCCCCGGGTCCTGCGGGCCCTCAGCTCGGTCAACCCCAGGTGGACCTCGGCTGGCCAGGGCGCATCTGCTCCGCCCCCCTTGCGCGCACACCCTGGAGCGGGTGGCTGCGGTGCATTGTAGTTGCATTGCATGTTCTGGCGGTACCCGTGCAATGTTTCCACAGTGCATCACAGAGGCCTGCCCGGCCCTCGAGAGACTCCCCCGTGCCTTGTTAGAGGGACTGTGTCACTGCCGGGGCACGAGGCAGGGCCGTCCGGGGCAGGGGAAGGGAGGCATGCACACAGCTGAGGGGGACACGTCGTCTGCTCACCAGGAGGAGCCTGGTTCGCTCCAGAAAGGGAGGCAGGAGGTGTGTTCTGAGGGTCAGACTCCGTCCGAGGCCCTCACTAGGGTTGGTCTGGCACCTCTGGCTGAGGTCATCCCTGGACCCGGACCCTGCAGTGAACCCGGGATAACATGCCAGCCCTACAAGACAAGTGTGCCCGCAGGGCCCGAGGCTCGCTCTAGGTGGTTCTCTGGTGGGTCCAGTAGTGTTTGTCTTCATGGAGAACCAGAGGAGTTTGAGGAGGAGAGAGAGGCTGCAGGCACCTGTGTGGGAAAATGGGCCTGGAAGAAGGGGCCCCCACAGAGGCTAGCATCCCTCAGAGGGCAGAATTCAGCCGAAGGCTACTACCTCACCTCTCAGAAATGCTACCTTTGGCTGAGGAGAGGGGTCTCATCCACGTTCTCCACCAGTGCTGTCAGCAGCCAAAAATCCACTGTGCCCCAGGGTCGGGCAACATACAGGTGCGAGGCAGGGTCGGCAGGGGGATGGGGGGTGTGGGGCAGCACCCTGGAGAAAGGGATGCCAGGCTGGATGAGATGAGGGACAGCCTGGAGGCGTCCACCGGTGCCTGAGGGCGGCACATGACCCACCTTGAGAAGCGCTGCTGCACTAAGGGCCCTCAGGAGCTAGGCAACACCAGCGTGGGCTGAGGCCAGTGCCCTTTGTGATTCTCCTTTGTGACACTGCAGCCCTGTGTGGTGCCCATTTTTTGGGTGGGGAAACAGGCTCAGAGGTGAGGTCATGTGTCAGGGCCACATAGCTATGGACAGAAAACCGTGACAGATCTAGACCAGTGGATCCAAACCCCAGCATTGAGCCTCTCTGAGGGTCTACCTTCTTGGGTTCCTGTCTCCCCCGCCCACCACAGAGGCCACTAGGGCCAGACCTGGGCCCCATCCTTGGAAGCGAGCCTCTGATCCCTGTTCCTCCATCTCCAGGCTCTGATTCCCCTGCAAGGACAGGGCCTCTAGGCCCAGCCATGGGCTCCCGGAGGAGGGGCTCCCGGAGGTGGGGGTGGCTCCCGGAGGTGGGAGGGGCCTGCGACTTGCTGTCAGAACCACTCGAGTTTTATTCCCACCCTTCCTAGTGTCTCCTCCATGAGGCGCTGCCCCTCTCTGAGCCTTGGCTTCCTCACCCGGTCAATGGAAGAGCAGATTTCCCTACAGGGTCTGTGGGAAGGACTAGATGTCAGGAACTGAAGCTCCCTCCCTGGCGGTTCTCTTGCTCCCTGATTTTCTGGGTCTCCCCTTTAATCCCAGAGCTGCCAGGTATCCGGTTGGGGAAGACCTGGTGCGTGCAGGGACCCTTGCCCTGGTAACCGGCCAGTCACCTTCTCCTTCCTCATGGCACACCACACAGGTGGTCCAGCTGCTGACCTGTGACCTGCTCCTGTCGCTGCGGACGGCTCTGTGGCAGAAGCAGGCTGGAGCCAGCCAGGCCCTGGGGGAGACCTACCACGCATCGGGCGCCGAGCTGGCTGGCTTCCAGCGGGACCTGGGCAGCCTGCGCAGGCTGGCACACAGCTTCCGCCTGGCCTACCGCAAGGTAAGGCCCATCCTGCTGCTGGGGAGGGTGGATCGAGGTGTCAGAACCGAGCCCAGCTCTGGAGTGGAGTCATGGAGTCGGCTGACCGGTCAGGCCCTGGGCTGGGTGCCATTCATCCCTTTGTTTGGCTCATGCTGTGTGTGCCCAACCCTGGAACGTGGCAGTGAGCAGTCCACACAGCACAGACAGGCCAGCAGAGATCTCGCCTTACCAGTTAACACTCGGGAGCGAGAAGGGGCTCCTAGTCTGTGTGAGGACATGGGGAAGGCCACGAGGGAGCACTGCTAGGTTCTCATAGTGGGTGTCAGAATCCCCTAGAAATGTGTTTAATGCTTTTTCTGGGCTGTGCTTGAGAACTCTCCACGTAACATCCCCTTGGCAATGAGGGCAGTTGATCAACCCACTTAGTGGAGTCAAACTGTTCCTGTGTTTACCTTTATTGCTAATTAAGAGTAATACAACTCAACATATTTTCCCTGAATTGTTTTCCAAAAATTTAAGCGAGAAGGCCAGTGTTAGGGGTGGGGAAGGGCTGTGTTTGGAAACGTGTGAAAAAGAAGGGCTTGGGGTACGGCTGCCCTCACCCTCAAGTGCTCTGGGACCCTCACGTGGTTGCATTGTAGCCCCTGTGTGCAGCGAGCCAGGACAGACACTGCAGACGAAATAGTCATGTGAGAACCACCCCCTTCACGGTGGAAAAGAGGAAGTGCGCTCAGGGGCGGCGGCCTCCTCACAAAACATCCCCACCTGCCTCTCCCTTGTCCGCCTCCACCCTGGCCTTCCAGGGCAGCACCACCCTCCTCACACCCTGAGGTGTTCGGGTGTAAAAGAAACTAGAGAGACCTAGGGAGACCCCCTTCTCCCCTCCCCCCTCCCCCATCAGTGATGCGTGTTGACAGAAGGGCTGCAGGTCTTCCTCCTGAGACCTTCTGAACTCTGAAGAAGAGACTCTTTCTGAAGAAACCAAACGACACAGGCCCCGAGCCACCTGAGCCCTCTCTCCCATCCCTGCCTCTCCCCTGTCCTGCTTTTGGGCTGGAGGCAGCCTCCGGCGTTGCGAGGGTCCACCCGCCTACTGTCCGTACAGCCCGGAGCACACACCGGTGCTCTCAGTCACCGTCAGCGGAGGTGGCCCTTAGCTTCCCTCTCAGCGTGCTCGCTTGCTCCAGCCCCACCAGCGGGCCTGTGCTCTTCCCCTTTCCTGCCGGGTGTGTGTCTGGGGTCAGAGTGAGGACGGGAGAAGCTGTTTTCAAAGGGTGAGCAGGGCAGGGTGTTTAGAGAAGGGGTATGGTCAGCGGGCAGATGCGATGCTGTAGGGAGGGATGCCCCCAGGGACACAGACAGGTGAGGACAACGGGCTTGTGTCCCCGGGCTTCCAGGTGTTCCTGCATGAAGCCACTGTGCGCCTGATGGCCGGAGCCAGCCCCACCCGCACCCACCAGCTGCTGGAGCACAGCCTGCGAAGGCGCACGGCTCAGAACGCCAAGCACGGTGAGCCCCCAGCGCCGGCGCCTGGGCGGGTCCAGGGGAGGGGAAAAACCCAAGGCTTGATTTGGTGGGTGGCCAGGGAGGGCCCGTGAGGCGTTGTGGGGCTGGACTGGCCTCGGTCACGTTGTCGTGGGTCCAGCCTCTCCAGAGTGAGAAGGGGATGGTGGGGATGTTGTCCCAGCGCGGGAGCTGGGACCCTGCTGATGGGCCGCATCTCAGCCCCGTCACAGAATGATAGCCAGAGTAATGTGTGTGGCGCCCGGCTGGGTCAGCTCATCTGTCTGTTGAGCTGAACCTCCCTCACTTGGGGGCAGGGGGCTTAGATACCCAAGTTCTCACCGAGCCGGGGGAAAGCACCTGCGTCGTAGCGGGCTCTCAGCGGGTATGTGTGTCTCCTGGTTCCCACAGGAGAGGCGGACGCCTGGCCCGGGCAGCGAGAGCGGGCCACTGCGATCCTCCTGGCCTGCCGCCACCTCCCTCTCTCCTTCCTGTCCTCCCCGGGCCAGCGGGCCGTGCTGCTGGCCGAGGCTGCCCGCACCCTGGAGAAGGCGGGCGACCGGCGCTCGTGCAGCGACTGCCAGCAGATGATCGTCAAGCTGGGGGGCGGCACCGCCATCGCCGCCTCCTGACCTCTGGCTCTGCCCACCTCAGCTGCCGCCTCCCTCCATTGCTCCCCAGCTCCCTCCGTCTCTGAGTCTTCTCTGTCTCTGAGTCTCTCCCTCCTCCTCCCTCTGTCTCTCTCCCTCCTCCTGTCTCTGAGTCTCTCTCCTCCTTCTGTCTCCCTCCCTCCTTCTTTGTCTCTGAGTCTCTCCTCCCTCTGTCTCTCTCCCTCCTCCCTCTCTCTCCCTCCTCCTCTGTCTCTGAGTCTCTCCCTTCCCTTTGTCTCTCCCTCTTCATTTTCTCTCAGTCTCTGCCTCCTCCTCTGTCTCTTGTGTCTCCCTCCTCTTCCCTGTGGGAGCTGAGGTATGAACCTTGGCTTCGGAGCAGTCGCCTGCCGAGGCTTCTGGACCACGGCTAGCGGGCCCCTGGGAGCTGCTGCAGAGAGAGGCTCCCAGCCTGGGTCCCAGTGGGCCTGAGCAGGGAAAGACAGGGAGGGCAGGAAATGGGGGTTCCCTGACTTGAAAGTGGCAGGGGGAGCTCCCAGGCTGCCCAGTTCCATCTCCAGCCCTCCCAAGACTCTGAAAATCTCCCCGCTCCCTTTTCCTGCTTCCTTGTTTTTTTTTAATCAGGCTTTCTCTCTGGGGGACATAGGTCTCTGGGCACCATGCGTTCCACCCGTGGCACTGTGCCCAGCACGCCCCCCTTTTATACAAATGTTTTTATATCTGTGTGCTTGGGGTTGCGGTGATGCAAGGCTGAGTTGCTGTGGCATCTTTATTCCTCTCCCCAGGTCCGTGTCCCCTCCCCTGTACCTGACAAAGCGAGTTCATTGTTTTCTCTTCATTACACAGGACAGCCAGGGGAGGAGCGAGCCCAACCCTGGGGAGGTGGGTGGGAGGCAGGGGGCAGGCTTGGGGATGGGTGAAATCGTGTTGGCATTATTTTTTAATTTTTTAAAAAAATAAATGGTCTTATTTAATTGTCCTGTTCCTTCCCACTCCCCCACCCCCTGGATGTCAGCCCAGACTCGGGGTAGGCCCCCGGGGGGCTGGGAGAGATAAAGCCACCCACCAGGACTGAGGGCCAGGGGCCTTCAGCGTGGGTTCCCCGCTCTCTCGGGCTCCCTCCCACCCCAACTCCTACCTCCACAGTCTATTTTTATCCCTAATTCTTGGCCTGAAAATAAGCCAGGCTGGCAGGGACCAGACCCCACCCCGTCCCCAGACAAGCCGCCTTTTGAAGTGGGCACAGCGTTGCCCACGATGGGCACTAGGATCGAAGCCCCCTTCCTGAGGGGGGCCTGTGAGGGAGCGTGGCCCCACTTCTTTGGATGCCCAAGCTTGGCGTCTACCTGAGGCCATTTCTCCTGGGGCCTGCGGGGAGGCTGAGGGGCTGCCCTCCTCCGTCCCTGTGCCTCTCACCCCCTTGGGCTGGTTGGGACAGAAGGTGGGCAGAGGCCCCAGCACAGACTGAGGGGACACGCAGCAAGGGCTCCCCTCATGCCGAGAGCAGGCCTCACCCGTAAGCTTGGGCCTCACCCACTTCTCTTCTGCCCGCACCTTGATGGCCCTGTGCCCTGGGTGAGCCAGCCTTTGTGTCGTGTGTATATACTGTGCCTTTTCTCGTTATGGTTCAGGGTGGGAGGGGGTCGGTTTTTCACTGAAAAGGGGGCTATGCCTGTGGCTTCCTTGATGTGGAATCATTCACTGTGTCCTGGATGTAGGTTATTGAATAAACACAGATTGGTACCACCCGGCGTGAAGTGTGTGGGGTCTGCGGCGTGACCAGCCAGGCAGCCACGTGGCTTGGCCTCAGTGGGTCCGGAACCAGGGGCTGCCTATCCCCCTCTGCCGAGAGGTCCCAGAGGCTTTGGGCTGACAGACCTTCCTTGCCCGCCCATGCTCCTGGCCCCGTCCTCCCAGCGCTTCCTGTCTGGCTCACACTTCAGGGCTAGGACAGACCTGGGCGAAAAGGGGTGTTGGTGGTGGTGTTGCTGGGGTCAGAGGTCACCGTATGCAGGACGCAGCTGGCTGCTTAGCAGATGACACCAGTTCTTTGCGATTTGGGGTGCTAAACCCTCCTGGGTTCACCCGGTTGGGTTTCCCCATCTCCCTGGAGGCAGAGAGCTTCTGAGATGTGGCCTGCAGGTCACATCCGAGTCCAGCTCCTGTGCTTCCCAGCCGGGTCCCCTTGGGCGGGTGGCAGGAGTTGGGGGCGTCCCTTCAGCCTCCACATGCCTCTGTGCAGACAGCCCGCCCCTGCCTGTGACGGCCTGCTGGCCAGTGTGAACCACCCGGCGCATGTGAAGTGCCAGTTTGTGGGGAGGGCCCATGAGGCTGGGGAGGGGCCCAGCCACAGGCAGTGCAGGGCCGTGTGGGCAGGCGGGTCAGCGAGGCCCGTGGGGATGAGGTCTGGGGGCCAAAGTGCGTGGTCCATAACCCGGCCCCCGGCTGGGAAATGGGCCAGGGCCCTTGAGCTGTCTAAGCCACTCCCTTCTCTGAAGGACATACAGCAGGCCACTGTCCCGAGGGCCAGAACAGCCTGTGGGGGTGCGGGGTGGGGGCCGGGGGGCCACTGTAGCTCGTCCTTGTCCAGTCACTAGAGCAGCATTTCCAGCGGAGGCCTGGCCCCTGGGATGGAGATCCAGGGCCCTTGGGACTGAATGAGCAAAGAGGTCACACCCACCTCCCAGCCTAGCCTCTCCAGGGCATGTGTCACCAGGGTGGGTGGCTGTGGGTGGCTGATGTGTGCCCAGGAACCCGATGCTTTTGTGAGTCTCTACGGGATCCGTGACTCAGCACCCACCCTCCTCCCCCAGCTCTGTACAGCTGCAGGATCGTCTTGGCACCCCACCCCCACCCTGGGTTGAGGGTGTGAGAGCCATCTTCCCTGTGAGCCATGGGGGTCCCCACTGCAGGCATAACCATGGACCCTGGCCTCTGTTCTGACCTGGGGCTTCTAGGCCTTGGTTTTCTCAAGAGAACATAAAGGGCCAGGTGGACCCTCCTACAGGTGAAGAGCTGGAGGGTTTGGGGGCCTCAGGGCAGCCCAGCTAGCAGGAGGAAAGCCAGAGACTGGCTGGGAACAGGGGCCCCTCTGCCAACACACGCTGCCATTCCACCACCAGACCCACAATGCCGGCAGAATATGGAAGAGTCCTAAACTGCCATCAGTTGGGTGACCTTGGCAAGGTACTGAGGTCTCAGGACCTCAGTTTCCTCATCTGTCCAGCCACATGCTCATGGGGCTTTCATGAGGACTAAAAGAAGAAATAGCAAATGGCAGCCATTGTTATCGAAACAGTATACCGTGCCTAAGATATCCAGTGAGGGGCATAACCCAGCCCTCAACCTCCCACCAGTGCCTGGCACAGAGGAACTTGATGCATGCAGGGTGTTGGCAGTGCCCTGGGCCACAGCCAGGAAAAGGGGGGAGAGCTGGAAGTGCTAAGCCTGAGGGGGGGCAAGCACCCTGGTGGGGGCACTGCCAAGGCTCTGGGTCCAGCAGCCCCATCCCCGTTTCCCCCAGAGCAGCCACTGGGAGCAGGCTCCCCCATCCTGAGTACCAGCTGTCTCCAGGCCCACTGCCCACGCCCATCAGGGGGGTGGCCCCAGGCCAAGCTGGCCAAGTGGCCTGCAGCCCAGGGGCCGGCCCAGGGCCAGACAATGTCAATGAGGATCAGCCAGGCTCAGCGAAGTCAAGCAGGTGACTGGCTGGAGGGGCTCTCCTCCATTCAGGGTCATGGACCCTCGGGGGCCCACCAGCTCTCTCCCCTGGGCCAACTCCAAGATGGCTGGGGCCTAGCTGCCCCCTCTCCCATGGTTCCTCCTGGTGTGGACATTCTGGCTGGCATTCAGCCCTGACCACCCTCTCCAGCTACTTCTCCCCAGCTCCCAGAGCACTTGCCCACCAGCTCTCAGTCCTCTGCTCTTGCACATGCTGTGCCCTCTACTGGCACTGCCGTCTGTCCAGTCAATGACCAACACCTCCACCATCAGTGCCTCTCAGAGCCAAGCTGGGGCCCCTTTATTCTCAGGGATGGGAGTCACAGAAAAGGGTTTATTTACACAAGGACCCCCCAGGACAGAACCACTGGCCTTACCCAGTGCGCCATATCCCTGCAAGACTCCAAGGCTCCTCCTGGTCCAGTCTGGGCAGGCAGAAGGGCTGGACTTCAAGGCTGGCACCCCTCCTTCCGCGGCCTGGGCACCCCCCGCCCGGTCAGGCCTCTGGCAAGTCCCCCTGGCAGAAGAGGGCTCCCGGCGTTGCAACGCCTCGAGAGAATCGGCAGCCCCTTCTTCATACGGTGACCTCAGCTTTGCTGTTGGTGCTCAGGTGCCGGGTTCCGCGGCCGGCGCTGCCGTAAAGGCCAGGGGCCTGCGGGCTGAAGGCCTCGGGCAGCTTCTCCACGCTGAACTGGCTCCGGGGCGCGTGGCCCGGCCGTCGCGGCGCGGGAGAGGCGTGAACCTCCAGGTGGCCGCGGGCTGCGGGCCGGACGGGGCGGCCGGCGGTCCAGGCCTTGTAGTGGCCCGATGGGGTGGAGCCGGCGGGGGGCGGGTAGCCCGGGGGGGCCCAGGGGCAGGCGTCGAGCAGCTCAGGCAAGTCCTCGGGGGGCCTCCGGGCTCGCGACGGGAGGGTCAGCGGGGCGGGTTCCGTGGCAGGAAAACGCTGGTAGAAGTCCGGAGCCGAGGCCTCTGCGGGGACAGAGAGCCGTGAGTCGGGGGCGGGGCCAGACCTCGGGGGCGGGGCCAGACCTCGGGGGCAGGGGCAGGTCCCGGGGGGGCCGGGGCCTCAGCGCCTCCCGGCGGGTACAGGCGGCAGAGGCGGGGGTCTCAGGCCCACCCGGGAAGGGTACAGGTACGCCCACCCGGGAAGGGTACAGGCTACGCCCCCCCGGCTCTAGATTCGGCTACCTGGCCCCAGACCCGTGGCCTGATCAGAGAAGGGTGCGGTGCGGCCGAGGCATGGGAGCCGATCGGCGAGGGGGCGATGCGGACGCTGGCTGGAGCTCCGGGAACTTTAGAACTGGGACTCCGAGCCTCACAATCCAAGCGCTTGCACTTCCGGGGGTGCAGTGGGCCCGGCGCTCCCCAGCACAAACCCGGCCTCTCACCTGCGGCCTTGAGCCCGGCTGCCTTGAGGGTGGCGTACTTAGCGAAGTCGGGCTGCAGCGTCACGTTGCCGCCGCCCTGCAGCCGCGGGGCGCGCGGGGGCCCCGCAGTCACCGAACCCAGGGGCACGTTGTTGGGGCGTTTCTTGTCTGGAAGGAGGAGATGAGACTCGGCTCGCTGACCGGAAGACATCCCGCACCTCTTTGCAGCCCACTCCCGGAGGGCAATTAAAGATAACTTGTGAGATGTCTTAGGAACTCATTCCTTCTCTGTCTCCTGACGGCAGAATCTCCAGTACCTCGGACAGGGCCTGGCTCAGAATAAACGTGAATAATAGCAGCCAGCCCTGAGGGGGTGCTCATCTAACGGATGACTTGCCAGCTTGTTCGATTGAAGCCTGGCGCTGGGGCTCAGGATCAGCTTCTCCCAGAGGGGAAGAGAATGTTTGAGGATTGGAACCCATAGTGGGGGGAGGGGAGGTGCTGTCAAGGCTGCGTCGCCAGCAGGAGTCCAAGAGGGAGGCACCAGCCTGAAGGAAAAGGCCTACGAGAGGCCACAGACGCAGGCCAGGGCTCTGGCCCAGGGCTCTGAGCCAGAGCCTAGAACCAGGCAGACCCAGAGTCTGAACTGGGCATCCCTGAATCTGGAATCTTCACAGAGTCCCAAGGCTGGAGGGTGCAGGACCCTGGGAGGGACCCCTGTCCACCACGAGGAGCTGACTAGTTGCCCACTCCCCCCTCAGAGAGGCTGACTAGTCCCCTCACAGAGGCGGGCAGCTCACTTCCATCTGAGAAATGGCTCACAGCCTCAGCGCTCCGGTCCCCTGCTCCCAGGCCCTCCTGACAAGGCGGCTCTGTGCTGTGGATCAACAAAGGCCCGGCCACTAGCCGCCTCACCTGTGCTGTTGTGGGGGGAGCCCCGGGGAAGGCCATCACCCATCTGCACCTGGACACAGCTACCCAGAGGTGGGCCCAGAGGTGGAGGCAGTGGCTCCTGGGGGCTGGGCTGCTTCAGGAGTTCCGTCAGTGTCCTGTGGGGAAAGAGTGGTGACAGGCAGCCTGTTTCCCTGTCAGCCAGGTTTGGCCCATCAGAGGCAGCCCCCGCCATGACTTCTCATTGTGTGGGCAGCTCTTTCAACCCCTTTGGCCTCCCCTCTCCCCGGTGATTAGCCCCAAATATCTAGTTTCTCCTCCCAGACATGACCTGTAGCCCCAACATGGCCAACTCTCAGAGCAGGTCAGGAAACTAAAGGGGTCACGTGTAACCAGGGCCACCTTATTTTCCAAAGGCTCTCCTCCCCATTCTGGAGTCTACTCCCCAAGACCCTCCATGTTGAGCTCCCTCTCTCAACACAAGCATCTGAGCATCTCTGGCTCCTGGACTTTGTGCCACTCCTTCCCCATCTCCTCTGGGAAAACTCCTATTCATTCTTCAAAGCCCACCAGAATCCTTCCTCTACCAGGAAGCCTTTTTTTTTTTTACCTGCCTACCTTCCTCCCCTCTTGCCACAGGGGTTTCTGCTGTGTTCCGGGACTTAGCTACCAGCACAAGCAGGGAGGATGGACAGTGTGGGGAAGGAGGAGCCAGGAGACCCCACAGTGCCAGCCCCGCACCAAAGGCTGTGTGACCTTGAATACCAGGACACCCAGCCTCCACCCAGCTGTGACGGGATCTGACTGAGCCTTCCCCACAGACAGCCAAACCCAGCCTTCAGCCCAGCTGCCTTCAGAGTCCAGAACCCATGATTTTCTCCTCGCTGGGGCCTCAAATGACTGATTCATGCTGAAGCACACTGGAGATGGGACACCTGGGATGGGCGCAGCTTGGCTGCAATGTGGCAGGAGCTGAAGGTCTCCTAGCGCCTGCCTGAGCCGATCCACGTGCCCTGCTCACTCCTTGGCTGCTCACCCCCACGGTCTCATCTCTGAGCACCCACCAGCCAGCTCTCTCAAACACCTAAGCGATTTTCATGCCTCTGAGCCTTTGCACAAACTTTCTCCAGAGATAGACTTGGACACCCCACCAAGCCATCTGAGAAGCCTTCCCTGACCAGCAAGCTCAACAAAGCAGAGGGTGTGACTCGAGGGGAGGAGGGCAGAGGTTCAGAGCACACCCACACACAGCTCCCCAAATAAGAAATCGGAGTCAGGGCACATGGGAGCCTGATGGCCAGACAGAAAACAGCACTGGCCACGGACGCAGCACAACAGGGGTGGCCCGGCTCCTCCTGAAGCACCACTAGGCCTGCTTCCTGGCCCCTGAGGATAAAGTAGGTTCCGGGTGAATGTGTCCCTAGGCTGCCGCAGCCACTCCCCTCCACCATCATGGGCCCTCAGTTTCTGCTGCCCCACTAGGATCAAGGACAGTCCCTGTCCTCTCCCCCTCATCCAGCTCCTGGAGGCTCCAAGCTCAGGAGGCCCAGGCCTTGCTCCTGAAGCATCCAGCACCCAGGGTGAGAGGCACCAGATCGCATGCAGCACAGCAGCTGAAGCCAGGGTTCCAGTCCCGGCTCTGCTTACAGCTGCCTTAGAGCAGGTGGGCTGGGTGGTCTGGAGAGTGAGGGGTCCCATAGAGTGCCAAGGAAGCCCTCCTGCCCCTGACGGAAGTCTAGGAGTGGGGAAGCATTAACACCTAGCCCCACCCAGGCATGGGGGCCTCTCTCCACGGTCACTTTTAAGTACCAGCTTGTCGCACACCGTGTCAGCAGCCCACACACCCAAGGGAGCTGGGCCTGGATGAGCGAGTGAGGAGGGCCCAGGCCCCAGGACATGGGGGTGACTGGGGGCATGTGAGTGTGTATCAGGGTATGGGGTGTAAGTGAAGGTTTAGGTTTGGGACACCGAATCCCAGAGTCCCTTTCCCAGCTGAGGTAGGGAACCTGGGTCCTGTGACCCCCACTTAACACAAAACTCAGAACTCAGACCCACAGCCAAAAGGAACCTGTACCGCACCCAATGCGGATCCCCTTCTACCCAGGGGCACTGAGTGGGGTGAGATGGGGAGGTCTAGAAACACTAGGGAAATAAGGTCAGCCCTGAGTCACAGCTTTGGGGGTGGAGAGGGGGAGTGGGAAGGGAAGCAGGAGGGGAGAGAGCCAAGGGAGCCATAGAAAATGTCCCTTCCCTGGGGACCTGAGATGCCTGACGCTACATCAGTGCACGCCCCCTACCCCAGCGCTAGTTGGGCTCGGGCCCCAGGCCCCCTCCCCTAGGCACGGATTTTGTGCCCTCAGTCGGGCGACCTGCCCTCCCTCCAACTCCGGAAGAGGCCGGAGCCGCGGGGGAAGGCGGCTCAGCACCCAGCTCCCGCCGGAAGGTCAAGGGGAGTCGGAGCGGTTTCGGCTGTCTCGCTCCGTGAAGTGGGTGTGGGGAGAAACAGACCTGGAGATTCAGAAGCAGGGAGGCAAAACCTGGAGGAGGGGGCTGTTGAGACGACCGGAGGTTCCAGAGGGTCAGGAAGAACGAAGGCTCGTGAGGGGGAGCCCACCCGGCAGGCTGGCCGTCCAGGGGGTTGGGAGGGGATCCCGGGCCCCGGCCCCGGGCCGCGCGCGCTCACCTGGTCACGGCGCGCCGCGCGCGCGGGCTGTGCGCCCTCTCCAGGCCCAGGCGCGCCCCGATGCCGGCTAGCACCAGCAGCGCGGCGACGCCGCACACCGCGTAGACGGCCGTGTGGCTGCGTTCGCGGCCCGGGTCCCGGGGTGCGGCGGCGTCGCGGGCGCGCGCGGGCGGCCGGCCAGTCTGCACCCAGGCCGGCGTGTCGTAGTTGGAGCAGCGGCTCTGGTCCAGGCGCCGCGGCCCGTCGTGGCAGCAGAAGCGGTAGCCGCACGTGCCGCAGCAGAAGTTGTAGGCGCCCGAGCTGCAGTTGAAGGGCGGGTCCCACTGACCCATCACGTCGTAGTAGCCGCGGCAGCGGTCGCCCCCGGCTGGGGCTGCTGTGCCGGGAGCCGCCGGCTCCTGCGCCTCGGGGGCCCCCGCGCGGCCCGACGGCGGCCGCGCCAGCAGCAGCGCCAGCCCGAGCCCGAGCCCGAGCCCGAGCCCCGGCTGCCCGCGGCGGCCGCGCAGCCTCGGCGCACCGGCCCGCTCCATCGGGCCCGCGCCTTCGGCTACAGCACCCGGCGCATGGCGGCGCGCTGCGGCTCCGTCCCGCCGCGCTCCGGGCCCGCTGGTCCGCGCCCGCTGGGATCGCGCCCACCTCGCCGCCCTGCCGCTGGCTCCTGGAGGACACCGCCTCTGTCGTCAGCTTCCCGCGAGGACCCCAGGCCCTGGGCCGGGGTTCGGTCTGGGCCTCGCGGGGCCTCGTCTCCGGTGGGCGCGTACTCTTCGCAGGCTCACCTCGGACTCGAGCCGGCCAGTTGGCGCCCTGGGACTGACCCCACCCCCGGGCCGGGCGGTGGGTCCTCTCCTGCGCGCGGTCCCGGCCCGGCGGGTGTGCGAGTCCCGGTCCTATCGGGGGCGGCGGGCCGCCGGATTCCGCTGCCTTCCCGCCGCCCGCTCCGCGCTGCCCGCGCTCTGGCTGCGGCTCCGGCTCCGCGCGGGCTCGGGCGGGCGGGGGAGGGAGAGAGCGGGGGAAGGAGGGCAGGCGGGAGGGAGGCAGGGCCGGGGGAGGAGCGCGGCCGCGGCGGCGGGAGGGCGGTGGCACGGCGGGCTCCGCACCGGCGGAGCGCCCCACCGAGACCCTCCCCGAAGGCCCGCCGCGAGCGATCCTCGGAACGGGCGCTCCAGGGCGCTCAGCCCAAGGCTCTCGGGACTGTTCCTTCGGACACGAGGCCCTCCGCGGGAGCGCTTGTGTTTACAGGTGCGGGGACTGAAGGGACCGGGCAGCCCTGGCGGGTCGCTGTTGTCCCCCATCCTCCCCGTGCCCTCCGCCAGTTCCGATCCAGACACAAGTGTGGCTTGAGGCAGGGCCATTCCCTTCTGCGCGCCTCGATGTTCTGGCTGTTAAATGGGAAGGAAACTTCCAGCAGAACCTCAGCAGAAGGCCAAGTTTAGGTCCCCTCCTGGCTGCCTCGGGTTCAGTGTTAACCCTGGGACATGAACCTGGGTCCCAGAACTTCCTGGACGCTGGGCTGGGGTCCTGCAGTGGGTGGCCACACGTCTATGAGCGATGGACATGGCCTAGTCCGGAGCTCCCTGGATCTCTCCTGCCAGCCCAGGTGAGAAAGGGAGGAGATTGGTTTACCCGCAGGGACCCCGCCTTGGGGCAGAGCCCTTGTCAGACACTGCGCCCTGGTCCCCACTGGACCCTCAGGTCCTTTCTCAAGCCCCGGGGTAGGGGTAGGGGCCGGGAGGGAACCTACTCAGAGCACTACTCAGTTATGATTCTGAAGTTGGTTTTAACTGCAGAATGTGATCCGAGCAACCCAGGTGAGCTGCCTTGCTTTTCCCTGCCTCAGTTTCTCATTTTAACACCAGGAACTGCCTCTTCTGGCGGGGAGGGGTCAGTGTGGGACCTCCCACTGTCTAGATGAGAGCATTAGGGGGGCACTGACTGCGGGCGCGTTTCCTGGTGTCCTCACACATCTGCTGAATGAATGAAGTGACTCTAGCCTCTGGTTTCAGATGAAGAATTTGGGCTCCTTGGGTCCTTCCTGCTCCCTCTTGCATCCTGTCTTCACTCAGTAACTGGGATCAGCTTATAAAAATGGAGGAGGTGGAGGCAGGAAGGAGACAGATTTACATTTAAAGGAGGATCAGGTTTTCTGTTGATGAGATGAGGGGCTGACAGACTAATTTCAGGGCTAAGACAGGAAGGAGGGTGACCTCCCTACAAAGCCCTCCCCCATTCCTTGTGCCCTGGCCAAAAACAGACTGCTCCTCTCTCCTCCACCCACAAACATGCTTTGGATCCAGCCCAGAAGACCCTACCCTACTAAAAGGCTTTATTACAATTTTAGAGAAAAAAGAAAATAGATGAACAAAGGGATAAAATGAAATTGCCTTAGTCCCATTACCAGGGAAAACTGATGCTTTACATACTGCTTTATAACTGGTTTTTCATTTACTTTTTGCTGTCAAACTTTCAGTATATTATTCTGCTTTAGAACTTTATATTTTCTGGTGCATCCTTTGCTGCTTCCTTAGCTGGTATTCCTAGAAATGGAATCCATGGCACAGACTATCTAGTTTGTATCAATGCCCCCAAGACACACTGCCAAGCAGCCCTCTAGGTCACTGAGTCTCGGAGGGTAGCTGCTTCTCCCCTCTTTCCCACCCTATTACTGGGCACTAGGTTTCAAGAGGCTTGTCACTGCTCCCTGGGACTGTGACCTCTTCCCGGGTAATATGACCCTGTTGGACCCAGAGCAAGTCTTCTAATGCTCTGCTTCTCCCTGGGCCCCTCTCCTGACCCTACTTTCTTTGCATCATTGGATGCTCTGCCCAGCTTCCACCCCAAGTTTACTGCAATCAGGATATATGTCTCCATTTAGCCAATGAAGGAGCTGGATTCCAGGCACCCCTCTACCATACCCCCAAGGGACTGATGTCTAACCTCCAACTCCTCCCCACATCCATGGCTTCCTCCCCATCTCAGTCTGGTTCAGTGGTCAGCCAGGAACCATAGATGCCCACATCTGGGTCCATGCCAGGCACTCAATGCCCTCTCCATGTGAACACTCAGCCTTGGGGTGGGGGATGACACAGAGAGGGCAAAGCCAAAGAGAGACCACAGCTGACTGGCTGAGCCCTGGGGTCTGACCATCCACTCAGCTGACACTGTCCCCCAGGTGCCCAGCCATGTGCTGGGCAAGGGGATCTAGAGACAGAGTAGTCCAGTTAAGGGAGGACCCCTTTGTCCAAGCTGCCCTCCCTGGACCCTGGGATCTCTCTCCATGACAAGGCACCAGAGCACCGGCCTCTCGTCTCCACTGCCCGCCGCCCCCAAGCCTGTATCGCCAAAAGTCATCCATTGATCCAGGCTTAAAATAACCCCTGGCATCTGCAGCAAACCCCATGGGGCAGGCGGAGGAGCCGAGTCGCTGTTCATGAAGGGCACCTGCCCTGCCCCCAGCTCCGAAAGCTGGGATCTGGAGTATGTGGGTATCTGAGTGTGCTCGAGAACATGAGTGAGAGTGTACACGTCTGGGGCTGGCACGGCTGTGAGGGCCTTCATTGCACGTGGGCATGTATGTATGTGTGTGTGGCAGTGTGAATGTGCCTGTGCACAACCCTCCCTGTTGAGTACTCGCCTGGTGCCCAGGTCTGGCTGGGCAGGGCTCAGGGTCCTGAGAGGAGAGATCGGGGACGTACATTAAGAACCTGGCTTGGGCCTCAGCATCCGGATTCTAGGTGGTAGGTAACCAGTCTGCCCAGCCTTCCTAGAGAGAAACCCAAGACCCCGGGACGGGGAATGACTTGTGGTGACTGGCACACAGCCTGGAAGGGCCGGAGTCTGGCCTGGAACCTGCACTGTGTGCCCCAAACCTACCTTCTGACCAGTTCAGTACAGAGAAAGCAGCTAGAGGCCCCTGGCCCAGAGGCCTGGCAGCACTCCCAATGCCTAACACCTGGCACATCAACGCCTCCATGAAGCCCTGGGCCCTCTCACGAGTTGTTTCTTCCTGGAATGCCTTTCCAGCCCCTCACACTGAGAGCTCCTATCTATCCTTCACTTCGGATACAGACTTAGGTGAGTTGGAATTCCGGCTCTAATAAGACCGATGAACATTTCTGGGCCTCAGATCTCTCATCTGCAAGATGGGCTGCTAGCTCTTCTTCTGCATGGCTGCAGGGAGAGGTCAACGGGTCTCTGGTTGAACAACATCGGAGCCTGCAGCCTTTTGGGAACCCCCACCACAGCTGTGCTAAGAAGACGGTGATTCCACCGTGGGTGCCCTCTGTGAGTCATTGCCAAGCCCATCTTGCTCCCATTTCGTCTATGGTGGAAGGTTACCCAAGAAGCAGACGTTGCAGGGGACCATGGATTCCCTGCTAGTGCAGATGCCGAAGAATGTACGTTGGGGGGGAGGTCTGCAGGGGAGGACCCGAGGCTCCTTTGTCTCCCTGAGAGGCAGTTCGTGACTCAGGCTCCAGCTGCCTGTGGGAGGGACCGGACGCGCGCGCGCTCCTGAGGTCGCGAGGGAGCGGGGGTGGGGGTGGGGGTGATTGGGAGGTGGCGGCTGGCGCTGGGTGCTGGAGCTCAGCTTCCCTTCTCAAACCCGCGTGCACGCACCAAGGTGCAAGTCTGGAGCTGCCCACCGTGACCTTAGAGCGGAAACAGACCCAGAGAGGACAGTGTTCGGCGGAGGCCATCCCGCGCCTCCACCCTGGACAGGTGCGCTCTGCCCCGCCAGCCTGCCGGTTCCTAGGACATAGCTCTGAGGTCAGCTCCGAGCACGGAGCGCCGAGCCGGAGGAGGGGGACAGAGCGGGGGAGGCCATCTCTCCACAGAGTCGGGGCCAAGTCCCTGCATTTGGACCCCTCCCGGCTCGGGTCGAGGTCCTCGGGCCTCGTTTGAGGACGGGGACCCCGCGTGAGCGCGGCGGTCCGGAGTTTGGAGTCTACAGGTGATCTCGGTGCCTTGCTGCTTCACGACCTCCCGTTTTCCCTGCAGGTGGGCCTTGAACCCACCCCTTCTACCAGCTCCTGGCCCCGCCCCTTTCCTGCTACCCCGAGGCTTGGGGTTCCTCGGCCCCACCTCCCTCCTTGACCCCGCCCTCGTCACGCCTCTAGCCCTGGCCCCACCCCCTCCCTCCCGCAGCCCCGCCTTCCGGTGCCCGAACGCAGGCGGTCCAGGTGCCCCGGGTCTCGCTGACCGCAGGAGCCGCCGACATAGACTTTCACCTGCGCCAGAGTCGTCGGCACCGTCCTGGATCCATGCAGGACGCCCGGGGCTGGTCCTCAGATTCTCTGCAGCTCAGGGGAGTGAAGAGATGCTCAAGAGGCCCGGTGGGCCCCGGGAACCCATGCAGAGTCCCCCGAAGAGGACGAGCCAGAACACAGGCGTCTGTGTCCTCCTGGCTTCTCCTCGATTCTCCGTGTGACCCTGGGCAGTTGTTCCTACCACCCACCCCCCTGCAACCCGCCTTCCCCACCTCCAGGTCTGGATCAGGCAGCTGGGGAGCCGGCAGAGAGTGGAGAGAGGTCAGATTTCGGTTCTCGGTAATGGAGAATTTGGCCTGAGTCACTGACAACAGAGAAGATGGGAGTGGGCTCCCACCTTGTGCCTAGGGGAGGGCTAAAGGGTCTGGAGGTGACAGAAAGGGTGAGACCGAGCAATGGAGCTGAAGGAGCGCGTGCTCCCAGAGGTGGGTGCCCCTGGGTGCCACAGGGCGGGAGTGGCCACAGGGAAGGTTCTGACAGTCTCACCTGGCACTCAGCGGCCGTGTGCCCAAAGTCTCCAGCCCCTTCCCCTGCCCCGACTTCTCTGCACCTTTGCACGCAGCTCCCTGGGCCAGGAATGCCCTTTCTCTGCTCTGTTCCAGCAAGACAGCTCTGCAGGACTCAGGGCATATCTCCTACTTTCCAAAGCTCTCTAAATGCTGAATTATCACACACAAACACACCCCTCTCCCTTCTCCGTGCCCCCCACCGCACCTGCTTGGAGCATTCCCTGGCTCTGGCCGGGATCACCCTGTCCTGCTGTTGTGTCCCGCTCTGTTTCTCCCACTGGAGTAGGACCTAATGGCGGGGTCTGAGGCTGACCTCCTGGCACTGACCAGCATGGTCCTGGCACAACGCAGGCATGCTGGGATCTGGGATCAACGGGGGCAGTAAACAGATGACAATGGGAGATGGGAGTGGTAACTCCTGAGACCAGAGCCTCAGGCCAGCTCTGGGAAACTCACATGGGGCGGGGGGAGAATTTCTGAGGGTTGGGGGGCTCTGGGCAGAAAAGTATCTGCATCCCAGGGAAGGAAGTCAGTAGAGGCACTCATGAGGTGGAGCCCCTACTTGCCAAATGGCCTCTTTAATCTTGGACAGTTGGTTGGCCCGCAGGTTCTGTTTTGCATGTAGCAGACAGGACCCAAGAGATGCCACAGCTTCTAAAGGCAAGGGCTGTGTGAGACCATCCCTGCCAGGACAGAGGGAGGTTAGGGGTCACGTCCCTCCTTCTGGCCTCACCAGCTGGGCCTCCCCACCCCCACCTTGAGCCAGGAGCCAGGGCTGCCAGGCAGGAAGTGAGAGGTGCCTGCAGGAAGCCCCAGGAGGAACTGAGACTTCAGCCAGCCCCGCCCCCACCTGCAGGGCCCTGGGGACCTTGGGGACACCTGACCCTGCACCAGGAAAATCTAGCCAGAAACAGGCTGGGGAAGGGGGGCTACTTCCCTGGGTTCCGATCTGAGGAAGCAGCTTTGCCAGTCTATCTTGGATCCTTCTTACTGCAGAAAGAGACCAGATAGGGAGGAAAATCTTTGAGTCGAGATGAAAATAAAGAGCAAAGCCTGGAACCAATGCCTGGAGTCTGCAGCTCCCGGGTCTGCTCCTGGGACCTTCTGGCCAGAGGGTGCCCAAGTCTAGCCCAGCTCCACCACTGCTGATTGTATCTTGGGCCAGGTCCCTCCACCTCTCTGGGCCTTTTCTTTCCTATCTGCAAAATGAGCCATATAATCCCTGCTCAGGAACATGAACTGGTCCAGATTTTCAGGAAAGCAGTTTGACCAAAAGGGCTCTAAAAAAGGCCAAGGCCTTTTTAAAGCAACAACTCTCCTTCCAGGAAACAGAGACTCAGGGTCCTCATCTGTAAACTGGAGGTGAGGAGTGGGGATCCTCTAGGTTCCCTTCCAGTCCTTGGAGGGCCACAGGCCAGGAGGAGAGCTTTGCATCCAACCGCCACCTCCGTTTTTCAGAAAAGGAAACTGAGACTGGACTAGGGGTTCAGTGGGGACACAGTGGTGCCAGAGGGTTTGCATGTCTGGGCCCCAGGGGCCTGCACCAACTTGTGTCACCGCCAGGGCCCACCCCGTGGCTGTGGTAGCAAAGGTGGGGAGGGAGACGGGGGTGGCTGAGAACAGCTCAGGCTCCCCCAACTCTGAGAGGCAGAGAAATGGAAAGTTGGGCCCATTCTGGGCCTGCCCCGACCCTCCTGCCTACAGCCCTCACCCTGACCTCACCTCAGCCACCTGGTGGCTGGGGGGATGGGGGGAGGCATCTGAGATGTGTTCAGGATGGAGAGAAGAGACTCAGATGTGGCTGTCTGGTTCTGGGGGGCGCCAAACGGTGCAAGCCGCTGACTATCTTCTGAGCTGGGAAAGGGCTGGGCTGGAAGGGCAGGTGTCTACTGGGCAGCTCTGATGGGCAGGTCAGGGACAGATGGACAGAGAGCTGATGCATGGAAAAGAACATGGTCAAGGTGGGAATCCTCTGGCAGTCCAGGGGTTACAACTCCAAACTCTCACTGACAAGGGAATGGGCTCCATCTCTGTTAAGGGAACTAAGATCCCACAAGGCGTGCAGCATGGCCCAAAAAAGAGAAAATAATATGGTCAGGACCCTACAAAGGGGACAACATGGTGCTCAGAATACCGTCTTCTGACTTCCCAATCCCTTGCCCCTTCCAAAGGTGCTAAACTGTGACAAAGTCCAAGGCCACAGTCCAGGATAGAGTCCAGGTCAGGAGGATCTAACCCTCCTGATCGCAGGAGGTTTGGCAGGAAAGCCAGTAGCTGACTGAGTGCACAGCGTGGTCCAGAACTGAAAGAGAGGGTCTTGATTCCAGGCCCCAGGGCAGGGGGCACCATGGTCAGAGGAACAGTTCCACTGGGGTGGTGGGTGCCTGACTTGGGGAGGACAGGCCACAGAGTGAAGGGCACTCAAAGGACATCAGGTCCAGCTGGTTCAAGGCCTCAGGCCTGCCCTGGCCTCCTAACTAAGGAGCCTCCTGCAGGTCCTGGGCCCCGCCCTGTATACAGCTCTGCCTGCCCCGGAGGCCGCTAGCGCTCCAGGTGGGCTCATGCTGTCAGCATACCACCAGTGTGCAATTGCACTCCAGCCCCACAGGCTCCAGACTTCCTCCCAAGAGTGAGCCTGGGGCTCTGGAAGCTGCCACCAGGGCAAAAATGGCATCACAGATCTTAGCAGATAGGCCAAGCTCAGGGCTGACCCTAGGATACAGATACCCAAGAACCAGCACAATTCAGGCTATTTCTTAAACTCATCTTGTACTAAATCCCAAAGCAAACCGGTCAGTTGGTTACTCACTGCTGCCATTTGCATTGGTTTAAAAGCGGGACAGCTCCGAGAGCAAGTATTAAATACAACCCAGCTACAAATTAAGCATCCTCCTACTCAATGCTTTCCTAGATTCATTCTGGTTTATGGTGGTTTCCCCAAGCTTAAAGGAAAACTCTACTCAGAGTATCCCAACCACTCAAAAAGCACAGAGCTCAGCCATGACCTTTGAGGACTTGGACAGATGGTATGAGTTTATTTTGTGTATTTGTGCTCACTCAGATCAGATCAGATCAGATCAGTCTCTCAGTCATGTCCGACTCTTTGTGACCCCATGGAATGTAACCCACCAGGCTCCTCTGTCCATGGGATTCTCCAGGCAAGAGTACTGGAGTGGGTTGCCATTTCCTCCTCCAGGGGATCTTCCCAACCCAGGGATCAAACCCGCCTCTCTTAATGTCTCCTGCATTAGATTCTTTACCTCTAGCGCCACCTGGGCAGCCCAGTATGAGTTTAAGCCAATGCTAACATGCGGTACAATGCCATGCAGTCCAAACCCTGTGGTCTGTGTGCCTGTAGCTCTGCAGGGTTAGCTGGGGAGCAGGTGGGCTCCCAGAAGGGACAGTGGGCACCGGAGTAAAGAACTGAATTCAGCCTCCAAGTCCGGCTGGTGGCCCACAGAGAGGGTGGGGGCCACCTCCTGCCCTCCTCGGTCGCTACTGTAGCTCAGGCCCGGCCGTCTTGGTGGTCACCAGCTCAGTGGAACCCAGCTCTGTGGCTGGCACAGGGACGCTGTGGGTAGGTGGGGTGGCCGCTAGGTCTTCACTGGGCAGAAGCCAGATGGGAGCCGTGGCATCCAGGGTTCCGGGGGAGAGTGTGGTATCAACATCCAGGGGCTCTGGGTGGGGGGGGGGGGGGTTGCGGGTGGTGCAGAGTCAGGATTGGCTCGCAGCCGTCCCCACCCACTGTTCTGGAAGCCTCCCTGGCGGGACAGCCCTCTGACTGATGGGAGAGAAGTCAGTTGATAAAGCCCCACTGGTGGGATGGGGAGGGGTGGCACGTGATGGGTCCTCAGGATGGGAAGTTTCTAGAGCTGGTTGGCAAAATGCCAGTGCTGACAGAGGGCAAGGAGAGGTGGGAACCAGTCTGGTTGTCCCAGAGAGAGGGTAGGATAGGCCACTCCCCACCCCCCAACCCTCAACTGGGCTCCCCAGCCTTGGGTTTCTTCCTCACACAGATCTGGGACGTTAGAGCTGTGTCCCTCGCCTGGACTGGGGGTCTCTGGCCGGACTATTTCTCTCCACTCGGCCTTGCCTCTTTCAGACCATCCCTACCCCTTCACCCACCCCTCCTCGGACCCCTCAAGGGCCATGCCTCCCCTCCGTCGGCCCCCAACCCTCTCCGGTCCCCTAGACGAGGAACTTACTGTCTGGGTCTCCGTCCGGGGCCTCCGGGACCTCCGCGGCCTCCGGAGCCTCGGGGACCACCGCCGCTCCCGGCTGCCGCCGCCGGCGCTTCCAGGTCACCAGCCCGAGCAGGGCCAGGGCCAGCGCAAGGCCCAGCAGCGCGGGGGCCCCGAAGAGCAGCGCAGGGAGAGGCAGCGCCGCTTCGGCCTCCGCGGGGGTCCCCGGGCCCGCCGACTCCTGCGGCTGCTGCGCCGTCCCGGGCGCCAGGCTGCTCGGGTCGCCTGCTGGAGGGGACGGGCAGGGGGAGCAGGGGGCGGAGGGAAGGGGGGTGTGGGGAGGGGGAGGGCCGGAGGAAGGTGAGGCTGGGCCGCGGAAGAGGGGGACGGCCGGGCGGGGCAGCGCAGGCCGAGGGGGTGAGAGGGGGCCGTGAGGGCCACGCGCCGACGGCTGGTCCCCCTCCAGGCCCCCGGCTCACATTCCCCACCCCACCTTGCCAGTTAACCCGAGGCCCCCGCCCCCTCCCCACGTCCTGGGACAGGGCGGCGGCGGGTGGGTGGGGAGGGCATGCCTGTGACTCCGAGCATCACCCTCCTTCCCGCTCCAGGGCTGCCCCGTGCGCGCGCGCCATGCGTCGGCGCGGCTCGACTCTTACCCAGTCTAGGCCCCGTCGTCCGGAGGAGACTGCAGGCCACACAGTTGCGGACCAGCGGGTCGAAGCACTGGGTCTGCAGGCACTGCGTGGGTGCCGGCCGGTCCTTGCCCCGCAGGCTTCTCCGCCCTCGCTGCATGCTGCCTGAGCCTCTAGCCTTCTGCGCGCACCCCCGCCGCCGCCGGCACCGAGTCTGGGCTCTGCTGCCCCGCGGGGAGGAAACCGGGCGGGGCGCCACCCACCCCGCCCCAGCCCGCCCTCCTGCCTGCTGGAGTGGGACCACTCAGCCCGTGGACCAGCACCCCAGACCCTCTGTGGTTTCTCCATTCAACCATCACCCCTAGACAGCCATGGGGCGGGCTCTATTCTGGGTGCTGAAATCAGGCTGGGACTGAGACCCAGGGGCTTGATCTTGGGGCACAGAGGATGGGCCCCTTAAGCAGGACACAGAGCTCTGGGGTGGCGTCCCCAAGGCCAGCCTGTAGTCCCAGGCCATCCTCTCCGGTCCTCTTCCCCTTCCTGCCTCCTCCTTCAGGGAGCCCTCCTGTCCTTCTCAGGCAGCGCTGGTCAGTTTGTCAAACACAACCGGGCGCCCACACTGCCGCAGGCCCCCTGGGGGACTCCCACACCAGGAGGTGGCAATGGGGGAGGCAGTGCCTCTCCGCCGCAGCATCACCGAAGGTGATCCCCACGGAGGGGACAGGGAAACTTCATGGACAGGGCAACTTTATGGACAGAACGAGCAGGTGTTTGCTAGATGGAGTGAGGTCCACTGGAGCAGGCAGTGCAAACAAAGGCCTTCGGCCAAATCCAAAGGCCAGGTAGTGCTGGGACCAGAGGGCGGGGCTGGGTCTTTGACTGAGAGAAGCCAAGACTCCGGCTGCAAGGGCACTGGGGAGCCATGGAGGGCTTTCAGCAGGAAGTGTCCCAGTCAGACCTGCCTGTTAAGCACTGGCTGGAACGGAGTGCGTAGATAGGGTAGGTCCAGGGACAGCTCAGTCTCTAGCTCTCAAGCAAGAGGAAGACTCAGACCAACCAATAAATAGATAGACAGACCAAGGCCCAGGGGGCGGTAGGCAGCCCACCCACCTTGACTTCTTTTTCCCAGGGCTGTGTGTGTTCAGGCTGCTCACCCTTGTGTCTCATCGAGGCCCCTCCTGTCTGTCTCTACTCCCTTGTGTTTGGGGCAGCCCCACCTGACTCTCACCTGTGTCCCTTGGACCGAATCTCAGGCAGACACACAAGCCCCCTTGGCCTTCCTGGACAGATGCTGGAGCCCCTACTTGGAGCGGCGGGGGGCCAGGGCTAGCAGAAAGCCTCAGGAAGGAGCATGGACTTGGTGCCCTCGTGGTGGGCCTACCAGACCCCGAAGCACTCAGGGCTGGAAGTGCACAGAGGAAATAGTAACTGTCCAGGGGGCAGGGAGGGGGCTCAGGGCCAGGAGTAGATCTTTAGCGGCTCAAGCAGGAGGGAAACCTTCCAGACAGAAGGTGGGACGGACAAGTTCACAAGCAAGAGAGGGGCAAGGGGAAGCTTGCCCTGGGGACCGGCTTGGCTGCTGCCTTGGGGGTCCAAGGCTGCGGATGGGCCGGGCCAGGCCTCTACCCGCAGGCCCTGGAGGGGTGAGGAGCCCCAGGAGGTGCTGGGGTGGGTGAGATTCTCTGAGCTGTGCCTTCGAAGGGACCCTCTGCCTGCTGCTGTGGAGCTGCAGCCTGGCCAGGGTGGGCAGCGCAGCAAGGAGGCTGGCGCCACAGCCCAGGGCCGGGGAACGAGCCAGCAGTTGTTTCAGAGGAAAGAGGGACATGATGGAATGAGGGGAGCAGGGCTAGGCCCCCCCCAGGTTTCTTGCTCCAGAAACCCTGAGACGGCCGGCCTTCAGGAGCCCGGGGCCCACTGCCTCTCCATCCCCTGCCCATGGGCCAGCAACTCTGTGGCAGGAAGGTGTAGGCGGTGGGGCAACTGCAAAGGAGAAGTGGGTCTGGGGTGGGGGTGTGGGTGTGAGTGTGGGTGTGTGTTGAGGGGGTGGGGGAGCCAGGAGCTTGCACAGGAGCCAGGGCAGGGCAGGCCCTCCTAGGGGGCAGAGGGGTGGGGGCAAGACAAGAAGACTGGGTCCCCCTCCCCATCCCATCACTACTGATGCCGCTCTTACCTGTTAGCTGTGGGACAGCTGAGCCCTTAATAGCATTGGGCATCTCTTCTAACCTCTGTGTGTGCGCACTCTTGGCGACCCCATGGACTGTAGCCTGCCAGGCTCCTCCATCCTTGGAATTTCCCAGGCAAGAATGCTGGAGTGGGTTACCATGCCCTCCTCCATCCAGGGGCTCTTCCTGACCCAGGGATCGAACCTGCATCTCTTGTGTCTCCTGCCTTGGTGGGCTTGTTCTTTACCTCTGTGCCACCTGGGCAGCCCCTTCTTTGAAGCTGGGTGCTGGACATTTGGGCAGGGGGAGCTGAGTCTCAGGAACCTTGGGGAGAACCTATGCCTGGGGGATGGGAGGGCCGGGTCTGGGGTTGTGTACACAAGCCACCCCTGCACCGGCGGCCCTGGGCCTCTGTCTTCCTGCGGCCGCTCTGACCCTGGCGGAGAGCAGAGGAGGTGACCGGCAGGGCCTCGGGCCATTCGGGGAGAGTGGCGCCTGGTGGCGCAGGCCTCCTGGAGGGAAAGAGGTCCTCACTGGACACAGGCTTCCCGGGCGCCTCCTGCGTGCCCGCAGGGGCCTGACTCCAAACCTTTTCACTTTTGCTTCCTAAATAGGGAAGCGGGGAGACCTTGAATCTCTGTTTGGATGACTTAGGGGTTAAGAAATTTTGGGACTTTCCTGGTAGGCCAGTGGTTGAGACTCTGAGCTTCCACTGTAGGGGGCATGGGGTTGAATTTCTGGTTAGGGAACTAAGAT
This sequence comes from Bubalus bubalis, assembly GCF_019923935.1. Lineage (NCBI taxonomy): Eukaryota > Metazoa > Chordata > Mammalia > Artiodactyla > Bovidae > Bubalus > Bubalus bubalis. Next base: position 7,060,097 of record NC_059160.1, on the reverse strand, counting down.
CCTACATGCTATGTGCTGCCAAAAAAAAAAAAAAAGAGAGAAATTTCACCATCAGACCATATGGTAGAAGTTTATTCCTCAATGTATTTTTTCATATCCTCTGAAGTCAATGTATTACTTTTTAAAATTCACCATCTGTATGTATCACTTTTTAACTGTGAGATATGACCAAGAGGGAGGAGTTAAATTTCTAAAATCAAATGTGGTTCAAGCAAATGTCCCCTGTGCTCTTGACAGTTTTTAACTTGGTATCATAACTCCGTGTATGCGCAAGTAGAAAATTATGGACTTTGTTGCTGAAAAACCCTTCTAATTGAATCTATTAGTGTTCTCAAGTTTTAATTCACCGAGTTTTTTTTTTTTAACGATTAATTTGAATCTGTCAGGGGAAACAGAGTCTCCTTTGATCTGTGTCCCCCAAAATACCCCCCAAAACACCGTCCCCATGGTTCTGACACAGGTGCTATCATGATGTCATTTTTTTTTCAGATGGGGAAATAGGGACTGTGAGGGGCCTGGCTGGGGTCTGTATCCAGCTGAGCATGAAGTGTGGCCTGTGCTCTTCAAGCCTCAAGGACAGGGTGGGGAAGTGAGGACATTCTGCCTGGTGGACAAGCTCAGTGTCAGGGGCGTGGAGAGGGGAGGCCCCAGGGGCAGAGAGGCCCAGCCCCCAGACCTGGATGTGAAAGCGCTCTGAGACCTGGGATGCCTGTGTTCTTTACTTGAAAATTAGTTTTATTTGTAATTTTGTGAGTAATATCTGAACATGTTCTCATGAAAAAAACCCTCATACAATACCGAAGTCGATGAGTAAGAAGGGGCATTTCTCTGCCGTTCCCCAGAGGGCGTGTGTTTTCACTTTGTTGAAGTCTTTCATCCCGGTCTTATTTTTACTCCTTTACATTCTCGTGTACACGCATTGAGAAAATCAGGTTTTGTGTTTCATAGAGGGGCCACGGGCTGTGATGACCTGTCGGTCTGAGTGCTTGTGTTGGCTCTCTAGTGTCATCTTCTTTTTTGGGGCCAAACCACATGACATGCAAGGTCTTAGTTTCCTGACCCGGGATCCAATCTAGGTCCTGGCAGTGAAGGTGTGGAGCCGTAACCGCTGGACCACCGGGGAATTCTGTCTCACTCCATCTCATTTTGTCACGGCGGCCAGGGCCCCCAGAGTCGAGATTCCCTTTGCCTTTCTTTATTTTTGGGCTGCACCAGGTCTTCTCTACTGTGAGAGGCTTCCTCTAGTTGCGGTGTGCAGGCTTCTCACTGCGGCGGCTTCTCTTTTTTGTGGAGCAAGGGCTCAGTACTTGCGGGACGCAGGCTTAGTTACTCCTCGGCGTGTAGAATCTTCCTGGACCAGGGATTGAACCCATGTCTCTTGCCTTGACGCGGGGATTCCTATCCACTGTGCCTTCAGGGAAAGCCCTCCTTTGCTTTTCTCATGTATTGGGTTGGCTAAAAAGTTTAGTTCAGATTTTTCCATAAGATGTTATGGAAAAACCCGAACTAAACTTTTGGCCAACAGATGTCATTTTAGCTCTGACATCCAAGACACTGCCAGAAAGTCTCCTTTCCTACCAGGGAGAATGGGAAGGGTGTGATATGGGGCCTCTGGACACGGGGAAGGGTTGGGAGAGGCAGGCAGGTCAGCTCAAAGTCCTGGTAAGGCCAGAGGTCCCCGGGACCCCTCTCCCCTTGAATCCAGGTTACACAAGGTGAGACCTTGGAACAGGGGGACAGAGGTGGGAGTGCTCCCTGAGGCTGCCTGTCCAGGAAGCAGTTAGAAGTCCTCGCTCAGGCTCCCAGGCCCTCTGCCTATCCTCAAGGCCCCATCCCTCCTCCCCGCTACCAATCACACACGTGCAGCCCCAGCAGATCTCTCAGCCTGGCCCCAGGCTGCGGGGTGAGGGCCTTCCATGTGAGGTCTGAAAGGAGACCCAGCCCCTCAGCCTCACAGGGAGAGGAGGCCCCCACCCTCTGGGGCCAGGCCTACAGGTACGTAAGGTGGACAGAGATGCTGAGACTTGGCAGGTGGGGCAGACGGGGAGCAGGACCCCCCACCCAAGGGGCCAGCTGTCCCCAGGCCTCATTCAGGGCACCACCCAGGAGGGACCGGGGATGTACCATGAGTCAAGCAGTGTTCTAGGTTCTGGGGCAATAGCAGGGAACCACAGAGACACAGACCCAACAGTAAGACCACAGAGGAGGTGAGGAGGTGAGACATGCTGGGGAGGAACTGTCAGGAGCGCAGGGCGACGGGGAGGGCCGGAGCCTTGGGAAAGGCCCAGTGTGACCTTGGAACAGGAGGACAGAGGTCCGAGTGACCCCGAGGATGTCTGGGGAGGAGCAGGCAAGGCCCGGGGACCAACCTGCCGGAGCAGCCAGAGAAACGGCAGCGTGCACGCCCACCACGGCCTGGCCCTGCGCCCCCTTGCCTTGACCTGTGGGGGAGGTGGCCTCGAGATCCTTCTTTTGCAGAGAACAAAGCAAGCTCAGGAGGAGGGATGAGCCAGGCAGCCCTGGGCCCTGAGCCTTCCTGCCACCACCCCTCCATACCATTTCTGCTGGTTTATGACATAGGTGGTGGGCAGGGGTTGGGGTCTAGTCCAGCACAGAGGAGGACCGAGAGCTGGGGTCCCCTCTCAGCCTGGCCGGGCAAGGCTGTTACCCAGTCAGACCAAGCACCCGCTACATGTTAGCTGCAGAGGGCCCCCCAGATGTCTCTGGCACCCCCCCGACACCACAGGTCACGGGCACCAGGGATGGCCACCTGCTCTCCCGCCCAGAGCAGCTGTTCAGGGACCCCAGCCCCATCCCTAGGGTCACACTCGAGTGGGCCTCACAGCTTCGGGGTGCAGCGAGCTCCGTAGCCCACCCCCTCAGCCTCCCCAGGCCTCGCCCCGTGTCTGTGAGAAGTCCTTTCACAATGATTCTCTGCTTGCACACTCGCAGCCCCAGGGGAGACTGAGCGGGGCGGGGGCGGCGTTAGGTGAGCAGGCATCTTCTGGAAAGGGTCCCTTTGAGCTGGAGTCCTTCCAGGTAGGCCTGGCCCAGCACCTGGTGTGTTTGGGGAGGGACATCCCGCAGCGGGGCTTTAGTTCAATCACCTCCTGCGCTCATCTTACCCTCCACACCCCTGGGCACAGCCAGCCAACCACTCCCCCCGCAACCCCCGGGGCCACCATCTGCAGAGGGCGTGGGGGGCCAGACCCCGGCAGGTGCGGTGCCTGGCCCTTGGGTTTCTCTGAGCCTCTCGAGGGCCTCGCCAGGCCGTGGGGCCCGAGGGTGGGAAGTGAGCCGCCCCAGATCATGCTGCAGGTTGGCCACAGACCCCAAGGCAGTGGGACACAAAGACCGGGTCCTTTCCCACTGCATCACTTCCCCTCTGTGGCCAGGCTGCTCTGCCTAGCTACAGCCCCAGGCCGCCCCTGCCTCTGCTCGCTGAGGGGTGGCAGAGACGCAGGTGCCAGGCTCGGAGCCCCCTCCTGGGCCGGGAGGGGAAATAGCGTCAGCCTGGGCCCGGGATGCCTGGGTCTGGGTCGCCTTCTACGGAGAGCCTGAGCCCCTGGGGCCTGGGCTCGAGGGCTGCCCGCAACCAGGTGGCCTGAAGACCCAAAGAAACCTGTGCCCCTGAGTGAGCCCTGCCCCTCTGGCAGCCTCAATGCCTCACCCTCATGGTGTGGGGCCCCGATGCCCCCCTCCCTCCCCTGTGTTCTCAGGGAGCATGGAGCCTCGGGCTGCCCACTGCCTTGGACCTGCTGCCCAGGGGTCCATGCCCACCATCAGTAACCGCCTCCGACGTGACCGCCCGTGACTGTGGCCAGCCTGAGGTCTTCCATTAGCTTTGAGGTTTTTTTGTTTGTTTAACATCACAGTTTCTCGCTCTCGGTCCTCACGAGCGGTTGGGAAGAGGCATCAGTTAGCCTGACCCCAGGCTACAGACGAGGAAACGCAGGCACATCGAGCATGAAAGTCAAGGGCAGCCTTTCCCGTCTCCCTCCCTGGCACCAGGCACCCGTGCCGGGCACCACAGGGGCATCGAGACAGGCCCTCCTTCATTTCCCTCCGTCACACCGGCTCCCAGACAGGGTCGCTGGCCTCCACTCCCTGGCTGGCTCCCGGGCCTGAGGGCTCGGCTCCACTGTGAGGCAGAGGCAGGGTTCCAGGGTTCCGGGGCCCCCTCTGAGCTCACTGGAGCCTTGACAGCATGGAGCTCCCCCAGCACTTGGAAGGCTCCCAGGTCCTCGGCTGGAAAATGTGATGCCATTTCTCTTGTTAAATGGCACCAGGTGGCGAAGAAAAGGTGGCACAGGGACCAGAGAGAGAGAGAGGGAGAGAGAGCCCCGTGCTGGCGGGGTCAGGGAGGGGGTATGGAGGACCCCATTTGACTCCAACCCAGATGTGGCAGGCAGGGCGTGCCCACACCCCTGCTCGCTCCTGCTTGGACACCTCGGCCCGTCGCCCTCCGCTCCCCTCCAGCAGCCCTGCAGGGCCCCACCCTTTATAGCCCAGGCTCCAAGGGGCTGAAGACAAGGCTGGTTTCTAGGACCCCAGGTCCTTCTGGGAAGCTGACCTCCTGGGCCTTGGCTGATCCTGTCCATCCCCGCGGAGACCCACTCCCCACCTCGGCACAGAAGGGGGCCTCCCTCCCCAGATGCAGAGGGAGTTCTGGGCTGGAGCCTCAGGCTCCTACCCTGCTCCCCACCCTCCCCTCCACAAGGCCTGCCTGCCCCTGTGCTAACGGGCCCCAGCAGGTGGGAATGGCTCTTCAGGCCGCTTTCTCCAGCACAAGGCCTGCGTGTCCAGCATTTCTGGGTTCTCACTGCCCAGTAGACATGACCACACCTCTGTTCAATGATTGGGCGCACAAGAGAACAACAAGAGAGGAAAAGCAGAGCACTGGGCCCAGGGCTGGGCTCTGCCTTCGATTACCTGTGTGGCTGTGGGTATGCCTCTGATGACAACAGTCTCGGTTTCATTAAATGTGAAATGGGGAAACACTGTCAACTTCACACAGGTCTGCGGGGAGGGCGGGCGGCAGGAGCGACTGTGAGAAGTGCTCGGTAAAGCGTGAAGCTCTGCGGAGGTCGGGTGACGTCTGAGACCTGAACCGAAATCACCACGGCTGAGGTTCTCGGTGGGGGGTGCCTGGAAGACCAGCCAGGCCTCGGCAAACTTTACTGAGCAAGCACAGGGGTGGAGAGGAGCCCAGGGAGAGGAGAAAGGTGGGCCCCACCCTCATGACTCCTGCACCGAGGTTCAGGTTGGCCCATGCATCAGTGAAGTGCGTGAGCTGCGGCTGCCATGGTGACATCAAAACAGAGGCCCTGCGGCGTTGGCACTGCCCAGGGCATCAAGCAGAGCCCATCCTGAGGCCTGAGGATGGAGGGGGGCTGGGAGGGCACTGGCACGCTCCAAGGAAACCAGGATCTGGCTCTCTTCCTCTCCCACCAGACCTCCTCCTCACCCAAGCTCCCATGGGAGTGTCCAGCTGGCCACAGGGGCACGGCTGCAGCTCACACCTGGCTGCCAGGGTTTCTGCAGCCTCATCTCAGCATGGCCACAGATTCTAATTAGACCCCGAGAAGAAGGAAAGCGGCCGTCTTCACAGTCTCTCGCGGCCAGCCCAGAAACCCGCCCTCGGTCAGGCTCTCTCACTCAAGACTTCATGGTGTAATTCCTGGATGTGCACCAGCTTTGTAACTTAGCTCCGCGTGATTTCACATAATAGTTCAAGTGTTCGTGGAGTGCTTACCTGGCGCCGTGCAAGCATTCACACTTTTATTATGAAATACGTGGAGCACAAACAAGCGCAGGAGTAATACAATACACCTCAGGCACTTCACCTTTACCACCATGTCCCTCAACCCTCATGACGCCAGCAGGGTAAGCTGAACAATCTCCATCTAACACCTGGAGAAACTGAGGCTCCGCAGGTCCCGTAAGAATGGCAAGGCCAGGATGTGCAGTCAGACTAGGCTCATAGAGTTCAAGCTCCCACTGCCCAACTCTTTTTAAAATATTTATTTATTTGGCTGCACCGGGTCTTAGTTGAGGCATGAAGGATCTTTAGTTGTGACATGTGGGATATAGCCCCCTGACCAGGGGTTGAATCCAGGCCCTCGGCATTGGGAGCGCAGAGTCTTAGCCACGGGACCACCAGGGAAGTCCTTACCCACTCTGACTCTTAACTGTTTGGAGTCAGTTTCCTCATCTACAAAATCAAAGTGGTGGATGAGTTCAGTGATGTTCAAACTTTTAGCCATGGACCCTTTGTTCAAACGAAGTCTTGAGAGGAAAGACGTCAGATGGATGAAGACTTGGGGCTCTGCTGGGGTGGGCATGAGAGGGGTGGGGGGCCAGAATCCGACCAGCTGGACTGTTCCTGCCGCCCCCCCCGGCACTTCCTGTTGGAACACGAGGACTTTGGGCCGTGAGGGAACTGCCCGCTGACCCAGGCCTGCCAAGCCTTGGCACAGTCTCCAGCAACAGTGACTGTCGGCCTGGGCACCCAGCCGCAGGGGAGGGTGGCCAGGGGCTGGGGGCCTCACAGGTCCTCCAGGGAGGGGTTCTCGGAGCCCCTCATCAGGGACAGCAGGTTCAGGGCCGAGACGCCAGGCACGTGGCCCGCGCAGATCTGCAGCAGGCGGACCAGGCGCTGCGCCATGGCGGCACGGAAGTCTTCTATCTGCAGAGGAGGAGACAGGACCCCGGTGAGGCGGTGGCCAGAGGGGAGCTGGGGGCAGAGACATGGGGACAGCCATGGGCACCGCTGCCCCCAGGGCCACCCCCTGTCCACGCCACTCCTCACCGAGCAGCTTCCAACCACCTCAGCTTATGGAAACCCTTCAGACACCCTCCAGGGATACCAGAGACGCTGACCCCTACTCCAGAAGAAACGAAGGCTCAGCAGGCGGGGCTGGCGGGGTCAGCGACACCATCCAGAGGCATGGTGGGCGATTGTCGAGCTGGGGTCTGAACCAGGGCTACTCCCAACCAATGCTGAGGCGGCACCCCCTGGGATGTCTCTGAGATGGACACGCCCAGGTTGGAAAGGAGGGGTGGGGAGAGTGGTCCTCACGGAGGACAGGAAGGTGCCATCAACAGGTGGTCCCTACACGGAAGGGCTAGTGGGCCCAGAGGAGCTGTGGGCTTAGGCAGAGGTAATCAGACTGTATGATGTGCGAGTTGGACTATAAGGAAAGCTGAGCACCGAAGAATTGATGCTTTTGAACTGTGGTGTTGGAGAAGACTCTTGCGAGTCCCTTGGACTGCAAGGAGATCCAATCAGTCCATCCTAAAGGAGATCAGTCCTGGGTGTTCGTTGGAAGGACTGATGTTGAAGCTGAAACTCCAATACTTTGGCCACCTGATGCAGAGCTGACTCATTTGAAAAGACCCTGATGCTAGGAAAGACTCAGGGCAGGAGGAGAAGGGGACGACAGAGAATAAGAGGATGGCATCACTGACACAATGGACATGGGTTTGGGTAGACTCCGGGAGTTGGTGATGGACAGGGAGGCCTGGCGTGCTGCGGTTCATGGAGTCAGAAAGAGTTGGACACGACTGAGCGACTGAACTGAACTGAATCAGACTGTGCGAAGGCCCCAGCTGGCATGGGCGAATGAGCTGCTCCAGAAAGGTAGAAGAATAAACGGTGATGCTCAGATGGCGTCCCCCGACCAATAAGTGGCCTCAGAGAACCTCCTCCTCCTCTTCCTGTTCCCTCTCTAACTGGGGAAAGGGTGCCACCATCCGCCCAGTCACCCAAGCTAGAGCCGGGACATCCTAAAGCCCCCCTGCTCTTACTCTACCTTGTCACCTGTGAGTCCTGGGTTCCAAATCCAGGGGCGACATCTCAGTCCTCACACACTGGCCTCGTTCTCAGCGGGGTCTCCTCTTAGTGGAGTCTGAGGCAGCTGCTGCCTCCCTGGCAGGCCATTTCTCCCTGGATCCCGGGACCCACCCGCCCCCAGCTTTTCCTCCCACCTCTCAGGTCGCTCCCTGCTCTGTGTAACACCTCACGACTGGGGCGGGGGTGGGGAGCAGGGGGCGGGGCTTCTCAGGCTGAAAACTCCAGAGTTGACTCTGACTCTTCTTCCTCTCCTGTCTCACAGGCAGGCCATCCACACACCTGTAGCCCCACCCTGGAAACACCCAGCATCAGAGACCATCCCAACTCCCCCTTCCCTGGCCACCACAGAGCCCAGACCACTCTGAACTCAGTCCCCAGGCCCCTCTCCCTATTTCTGCCCTTGCCTCCCTTCAGTCTACTCTCCTCCAACAGCTGGAGGGGCCCCATTCAAAACCCAAGTCAGGCTGCGGCCCTCCCTGGCCCCATACCCCTCCACTGCCCCAGTCTAACTCAGAGTGAAAGCCACCATGCCTTTACTGCGACCCACAGAGCCCTGCTGTCTGGCCCAGTGTCAGTCCCCTGGCTCTGCTCCAGGTGCCCATGGCTCCCTGTGGACCCTGAACACGGCAGGCAGCGTCCAAACTCAGGGCCTCTGCACCTGCAGTTTCTCCAGCCTCGTGGGCTTTTCCACCAGGAGGCGCCTCTCTCATGTCTTCACTTAAAGGTCAGATTTTTAGGGAGTCCCTTCACCCCCTATTTAAATCCTGTTGCTTTACCACCACCTGACATGTCACATCTCCGTGCCCTAACACATCACACATTCTACTTCCTTACTGTGTTTCCTCCACTAGAACAGGATTGGGAGTGTTAACACTGCTTTGTTCTATGCTGCCTCCCGAGAGCCTAGAACAACACTGGACAGGCTGTAGGTTATGTTAAGAAATATCTGTTAAAGAAACCCTCTGGGCTTTGCGGCCTTGGCCTCCGAACAGTCCCTCCAAATGGCTGCTGCTCTCACTCAGGCTCCACAGTCTGCTTCCTGCAGCCTTGTCCCCAGCCTCCTGCCTCTGGCTGGGCCTCCTCCAATCCACACACCTTACTCCAGAGACGTGACCCCCAGAGAGCTGAGCCCATTGTGACTGCCCCGATGCTGACGGGAAGGAATGGGTGGACTCACTGCCTGGCTTCCAAAGCCCTGCGGATCCTCCTGCCACAGCAGGTGTGACGTGCGGTCTATTTCCCTCCATTGAGGGGCAGGGCCAACGTCGGAGGCATCTGGTTCTCAGGGACTCGCACAGGGTCTAGTAACAGAGCTGGAATATAACTGCCCTGGGTGAATCATGCACCTCCCTAGGTGTGTTTCCTGTCCTGTAAAACGGGGCCAGTGTTTCTCGCCATGCAAAAGCCTCAAAACACAATGAGGCTCCAGCTCATGATGTGGGGGAAAGTGCCCCGGACAGGACTGCACAGGTACCAGGCACGCTGGCTGTCCAAACACTGGTACATCGGATGAGAGGATGCCAGGCTTAGGTTCTCAGCCTGCCGGCTCCAGGCTGGAAATAGGAAGTCAGCCACAGACCTTTTCTTGGTGGTTCAGATGGTAAAGAATCTTCCTGCCAATGCAGGAGACCCAAGTTCAATCCCTGGGTTGGGAAGGTCCCCTGGAGTAAGGCATGGCAACCCACTCCAGTATTCTTGCCTGTAGAATTCCATGGACAGAGGAGCCTGGCGGACTACCATCCATGGGGTCGCAGAAGAGTCAGACACAACTGAGCGACTACCATTCTCAGGCTAGAGGGCAACACAGGACCTAGTACAGCCTGCCACCTCCTGGCCGCGCGCAGAACTGCACCACCACGCGCACGCCTGCTGTGGATTGCCATTCCCCTTGAGAGCTAAGGAAGGACGAGCGAGTTATCTGTGTGTGTGTTTGCGCAAGTGCGTGTGTGTTGAGGGGAGGGGCTGACTTGTTCAAAGCCATGCAGCCAGCCCGCTAAGCCAGGAAAGAGTCAGCGGCACACCAACCTGGCTCTTCTGCTGACTTACTAGCTGTGTGACTGCGAGCATGCTGCCTCTCCTGTTGTGAGCAAAGCCAGCAAGGATGGGCACCTCAGGGTGCCTCAGGTCCTACCTGTGAGGTCAGAGCCCCGGTCAAGTCCGGGTTCCTAAAACAGTGATCAGATGTGAAACACAGATCTGTGGCAGAGCAGTACGTGCATCTTAAGCAACACACTGAGTAAGAGGCCCTGCTGCTGCTAAGTCACTTTAGTCGTCTCCGACTCTGTGCGACCCCAGAGACGGCAGCCCACCAGGGTCCCCCATCCCTGGGATTCTCCAGGCAAGAACACTGGAATGGGTGGCCATTTCCTTCTCCAATGTATGAAAGTGAAAAGTGAAAGTGAAGTCGCTCAGTCATGTCCGACTCTTCGAGACCCCATGGACTGCAGTCCACCAGGCTCCTCCATCCATGGGATTTTCCAGGCAAGAGTACTGGAGTGGGGTGCCATTGCCTTAGGACAGGTCTAACAGCTTCTGCAGAATCGCAGAAGCTCATGGGGTGCACCGCGTCCCCACAGGACGCGCCAGCGCCTGCTGCGTCTGCTGCTAACAATCACAGGCTCTGCGAACACTACTGTCGCTCGCCTCCCGTCTACATTCATAATGTAAATTCCTCCTAGAGGTTAGTGAAAACAGAAGTAATTTTTTTCCTGTCCAAAGCCACAACTCCCCTGAATTCTTCTCCCTTCAGAACAGAGGGGTCCATAGATCCTGAAATGCTTCTCCCTTCAGACCAGAGGGGTCCATAGACCCCGGCGTCAGCACTTCTGGTCTAGATGGTGATGACGGACCACATGCTGACTCAGCTCCTTCTGCACCACATCACTTGGCCTTTGGGGACAGGTGTAAGACTCAGAACAGAAACACAAATCTTTAAAATGAACCTCAAAACCAGTAAACATAACTTATATGGGGAAAGAATTGGAAAAAGAATGGATACATGTATACCTGAATCACTTTGCTGTACACTGAAACTAACACAACATTATAAATCAATATACTCCATTATAAAAAATAAACAGAACCCTAAAGCAACTGAGCAGGTCTGGTGTGCAGGTGGGGCAGCCCAGGACCCGGGAGCCCTTAGCAGACCCCCAGAGGGAGCAGAATCAACTCTTGCCGAGAACCCTTTAGCAAAACGTCTTCAGGCTCCACACTACACACAGAGAGGCTGGAGAGCAAAACTCATTAGCAAAGCAGAAATCTGCTATACCACCCTCACAGCTAGGATTCAGCTTGTGAGAAACCCCAGGAGAAGCAAGTCAGGGCAGAACCAACATCACATGTATCCATTCAGCCATCCACCCAGCTATCCACCCAACCTCCACCCTTGCTGCCTGCTGGACCCCCTGCCCCACGCTGGGAGCAGACAAGGTCTGCGATCCAGGGAGGTAAGGGGAAACGGAGGGCATCCTGACTGCTGGTTAATGAGACAGACAGGATGCCTGGCCTCACAGCTCTTACACCCCAGCAGGAAAAGTGAGATATTAACAGGGACCCATAGACACAAACACAAGACTTAGTCATGAGTACAGAGAAAAATGTCAAAGCATTGGCACCTGGTGTACAAACGGAACTCAAGATGTACATGGAGTGTCACCCTACTTTACAGGGGTGCACCCAAGGCTTACGGTGACCCACCTAGGGACAGTGAGTGGAAAAGCCAGGATTCCAACGAGGATCTGGCCTCCACACTAGGAGTCCCTTCGCTTGGGTACTCATGATCCTCCAGGAAGCACCCCACCATGCCCTCTGCGTTCTGACTGTGCCATCCCATGGCCCACGTGAGCAGGTCCTCACCTCTAGGTCACAGAAGAGCAGGGGGCTCCGGTAGGTGTGGGCCAGCTTCACCACGGTGTTCCGGTGGATGCTGCAGTGGCTGTCCCGCCCAGCTGCAAAGAAGCAGGCCGGTCACCTCCACCTCGTGGCTGTCACGGAGGAGGCACTGGGCCCAGGAGGTCATGCCCCTCTCTGGGCCATAGTTTCTACCTTCTTTTCAGGGCAGTCAAGATCATCAGATCAGAAAACAGGCTAAAGGGACTTGATAGAGTCGGAATAAACGCGTGAGTTTCCTCGTCTATGAAATGAGGAGCATAACAGCACCTACTCTGCTGAGTTACTAGAGAAAGCCCGTGAGCAAATACAGAGAAGTGGCCTGGCGTTCACTTCTCCACCAAAGCTTACTGAGAATAATGTGAGCCAGGCCCTTCGCGCCAGGAGCTCGCAGTGCAGCTGGGGGAGGCGGGCAGACACACATCAGTGTAGGCAGAAGGGTGAGGAGTCTGACAGAGGCCTGCATGGACACCCCGAGGGCCCAGACAGCAGGGCTGGTCAGGAAGGTGTCCCCCAGGGGGCAGAAAATGGGGGTCAGGCACATAAAAAAGAGGAAAAAGTATTTATGAGAAGCCACATGGTATAATCATTAAAGGCGTGGGCCCTGGAATATGACCAGCTAAGTATGAACTCTGCTCTACCATTGTCTAGCTATGGGGCCTTGGACGAGTTACCTAACCTCATGACCAGCTTCCTTCGCCATAAAAGAGAAACAACAGTACCTACCTCAATAGTACTTTTTGTGAAAATTAAGTAATACAGAAACAAAGCACTTCAAACAGAATCTGGTCTATAGTGAGTACTCAATATAGGTTAGCTATATTTTTTTAAGTTTTTTTTTTTTTAATGTGGATCATTTTTAAAGTTTCTATTGAATTTGTTACAATATTGTTCCTGTCTTATGTTTTGGTTCTTTGGCCAGATGGCATGTGGGATCTTAGCTGCCTGACCAGGGATTGAAGCCTCACCCCCTGCACTGGAAGGCGAATTCTTACCCACTCGAGCACCAGGGAAGTCCCCGAGGTTAGCTACTATTATTTCCACTGTTAACATTACAGAGTCTCGGAGAACTATCTGAAGAAGAGTAACAGGAGATGAGCCACCAGGCACCCCAGGGCAATGATCTCGGCAGAATTAACCTGGCAGAACGATCAGCTCCGACTTGCTTTATGGAGACAGACAGCAGTCAGATTCCAAAGCCCACGGCCTCCCCATCACCCAGGCTGCCTCTGCACGGAGTCCACCACGGGCCCACCCACGGCAGCAGGCAGGGGAGGCACTCACCCCCCGTGGCGAGGAAGGCCACCTTCCCCAGGAAGAAGGCCGCGTCCAGGTGGCACAGGGACTCCTCCACGCTCTGCAGGCTGGGGCGGCCAGGCCAGGGCAAGAAAACAAGCAGAGGACATGCCTCACAACAGAGAAGGCAGAAGAAGCCCCCGCGCCTCTGATCCCAGAGAGGCCAGGGCATGAGACGAGGGCGACGGGAAACAGCCCTGGAGGACACTTTGTCCTTCTGTAGCTTTAAACGGCTTCTAATTACAAAGTGCGTCAAGTGTGTGAAACGATCGAATAGTAAATACTGGTGTACAAGTAAAAAGTAAAACTCCCTGTCTCTAGCACCACCTCTAGTTTTAACTCCCTAGAGATGACTGCCACAATAGTTTGGGGTGTGATTCTTCTGGAATTTTCTTCATATGCAAACCCAGACAGTGATATGTATAAGCAGCCAGTTGGGTCCAATTGGGTTCCATGTCTCTGTTACATTCTTTGGAATGACCACACCGTACCCCAAACTAACTGCTTGCCCTGTGGTGGACATTTAAATGGTCTCTACTTTTTCACCTTCACAAAGAACGCTGCATGAATATTGTTTCCTACGTCTCCTACTAAGCAGATGTTTCTGTAGAGCAGATGCTGGAAGTAGAAGGGCTGTCTTTTTTAAGTGTGTCTTTTAAAGTGAGGATAACTATTGCTGAATTGCTTTCCAGTAAAATGACACGACTTTAAGTCCTGTCAGTTGTGTGAAAACACTCTTCTCCTCTAAACAAGGGCACCTTGACCTTCTGGGTTGAGGCTTTCACTCACTGCTGTCCAGGGAGTGATGAAAGACTATTGTCTTCCAGGCCAAAAGCCATCTCAGTCAGGCTTCATGAATGAACAAGGCCTGAGACCAACACCCCTATGGCGTAGACGGTTCTCCGGTGTCCCTTCTGGTGAACAGAGAGGCCTCACCCAAACAGCAGCAGACCTGTGAGCCAGGGAGCCCACAGCAGGCCTCAGCCCTTTCTTGCCCCACCTGGGCCTAAGTCCCTGCTGACTGGTTCCCAGCGGTCAGGTCGTGCGGTCTGGACCCAATCCTTGTGTCTGCTGTCTCCGTGCCCCCCGGTTCTCAGGCGTTTCTCCCACAGCCTTCCCTTATCCCCCACCACAGGACTAGGTGTCTGCCCTGGTTTCTGTGCTGGACCCTGTGTCCTTAGCCAGCTGTCTCCAGGAAGGAGGGGAGACCTTCCACCTGTATTCCCTAGATTGGCTGCAGTCCTGACCCCAGGGCTGCCAGCACCATGGGGAGGCCAGGCCAGGCCACAGGCATGAACATCACCCACGCCGCCACTGCCCCAGCCCCAGAGTGGACTGGGCTCTGACCCCACCCAGGCCTGGACGGTCCTCCACACACGCTGTGCTCCTGCCTTTACACCAGCCCTCCACCTGGGACATCCGCTCATGGTCACCCTTGCCTGGCTAACGCCGCCTCACCTCTCAGGTGGTTTTTAACTGACTGATTGCCGTGTGTGGCTTCTGCGCTCTTAGTTCCCCGACCAGGGACTGAACCCAGGCCCCCACAGTGAAAGCACTGAGTCTTAACCACTGAACCGACAGGGAATCCCCTCCGGTGTCTATGTAGATGGCACCTCCGCCAGGAAGTCCAGCTTGACCTAAGTCCTCGGAGGCAGAGGTCTTGTCCAGGCTCTCACAGTCCCAGGCTTCCCCCTTTGACAGTACACTTCACAGGTACTGTAACTGTCTGTTCAAAAGTCTAGATTCTCCCCTAACAGACCTTGTTCTCAAGGTCCGTCTCACTCACATCTGTGCTGCTCTCAGGGAGGCAGAGTGGCCCCAGAGAGCATTAGACAAATGACAGGTGACACGGCTGGCATTTGTCAGCGTCTTCTAAACATCTTGCGTTGGCGCTGGCTCCTCCCTCCTCACCCTCTAGGTTGCCCCCAGACAGCCTCTCCCATTCTCCTCTCCTTCCCTTGACAAGTGAGGCCACCGTCCCAGCACAGCCCTAAGGCGCCTCTGAGCACTGACAGCCCCATCCCCTGGCTCTCACCTGAGTTTGCTGTGCAGGTTGACCACGAACACAATCAAGTCAATTCGGGGCCGATTCACGCTGCACGGCAGAGGGAGGGACCTTGCTAAGTGGCTGAAAAACAAGAGATTGCAGGACTCAAGATACATGTACCCACATCACAATGACCATTCACACGCTACCCTTTGTAGGGGAAGAGGCTGTAAAAAGCTCCTCCCCTATTCACCTGAAGCTTCTGTGTGTGTTTTAAAAATATTTATTTATTTGGCTGTGCCAAGTCTTAGTTGTGGCACACAGAATCTTCGATCTTTGTTGCTGTATGTGGGATCCTTGTTGCTGTATGTGGGATCTTTGTTGCTGTATGTGGGATCTTTGCAGCCTACAGGAATTTTTTTTTTCTTAGTTGTGGCTTGTGGGACCTCATCCCCGACCAGGGATCAAACCCGATCCCCCTGCATTAGGAGCATGGAGCCTTAGCCACTGCACCACCAGGGAAGCCCCCACAGGAAGCTTTTGTGGGCAAGACTCCTCAAGTGAGCACAGAAGCAGGGCAGAGCTGTTCTTATTCAGATTACCCCTGCTTTACTCTCCCTGCCAGAAAGTTTAGTAACTGCTTTGGCAAGAGGGGGTTTGGGATATAAGATGGCATCTAGCCATCTATCCTGAATGCTGGGAGGGAGGCCAGGCTCAGAAGGGGAGGAGAAGGTGTTAGACTATGAAGTTTAGGGGTTAAGACTGAAGCCCTTTGGAGTGAGATAGAAGTAGGTTTAAATCCCAGTCTGTCAACTATCAGCTGTGTGACATTGGGAAGTCACCCTCAACATTCTTGTAAGTATTTGGTCTCAGATTGTCAAATACCCACCTGAAGCATTTTTTTTTTTTTTTTGAATCCTCTATTTCTGCCCATTTCCATTTATTCCTATTACTCATCTGCCCCTACCCCTCAGCTTCTAATTCAAGAATACCAAAAAGTATACAAAATATAACAAAAGTTAAAACACACACACACACGCTCCTAAAAGTTAAGTTACCTAAAAATTACTACTATTAGTGTTAGAACATTTTTCTAACTATCTTTCCATGTACAAATGTATACACATTCAGACACTAGAATATAGTAGATGGAATCTAGAAACAGGGTAATAGGATTTCTTTTTTTGGTAATGATTTCCATCTTGCTCAAGGAAGGCAATTTGGTCCACATTTTCCTTTAACTCTGATGCCAATTATTTTTTTAATCTTTTCCTATTTCTGAGCTACGGGATTGAGTTTATCGGTGATTGTGTTTGGTGTTCTATAGCCTAAGAGCCTGGTAAGACAGGTAGGGCACAGATGGACCTATAAACAATCTTTATTTCGAGGGAAAGATGATGTTCTTGCTAGGAAAGGGCATTTCCAATTCCCATAAAGGAAATACCCTTTAGATTTGGATCATTCAACACAGACCCTTGGAGCTTGTCTTTCAATCAGAGAGAATGACACCCACATATACTCAGTCACTTGACTCTTGCCAGCAGCTGTTTCTACTCCCTATCAGTTAGAAAAATGAAAGCAAAATATACTTTAGTCACCTTTTCTCCAAATTTGGGGAGTATCTGAGTAACTGTTCTGTGCCAAGTACTGCTCAAGGCAGTGGGGCTTCTTCACCAGTCTGCAAAAGTGAAAGTCCCCGCCCTCAAGGGGCTAACCTCGGGGTGCCTCAGGGCGGCAGACTGGAAACAAACAAATATGTGAACAAGGAAATTTCTTTTTTTTTTTTTTTTTAAACAAGCTCTGGCCAGTTTTATTAAAGAAAAATTGTACATGGTTTACTTTTCACCAGTCTGTTCTGGCATGCTTCTAATAATATCAGAATCACCTGGATCAATGATAGCCAGTGTGCATACTCTGTAGAATTTTCCACATGCTGTGCCCAATTCAATATTATTGCCACTGTAGTGATGGACATCAGTTTTGGTCAACGTGGCATAATATGGAAATTTCTTTATAGTGACAAGTGCTAGAGGGAAACAGAAAAACTGGCGTGACAGAAGATGCTTTACACGGGGACAGATCACGCGTCAGGACTGAGACTCCGAGCGGTGGGTCAAAACTCGCCCCACCTGCGCCAGCCTCGCTGGCCTTCCGCACCACCCCTCCCCGCTCTCCCAGGCCAGCGATTGGACATCTCCAGCGCAGGCTACTTACACCTTCAGCTCCGAGGTGCAGTCCACCTTGAGCATCGAATCGGCCAGTTGCTGCAGAAGAGCATCCTCCGTGCCCACCAGCTGCCCAGAGAGAGAAGGCGGCCAATGGACCCCTGGATACAGCAGCCCCGCCGCTGGGCCCGGACGGCCGCGACCCCGGGATTCTGGCTGTAGCGCGCGACGCACTTTTTACCGAGGGGACTACGGCAGGCATTGGTGAGGGTCTGAGGTTTGCATCCGCTCCGGTTCCGCTCATTACCCGCCCCCCTCGCCCCCGAACCCTCCCTGGAACAGCCTGGTTTCTACCGGAGGCCTGACACGGATACAGGGGGAAAACCACAACCGCGTCTTAGACCGCCTGCATCCACCCTGCGCGCGGACTCCCGGCCCAGCAGCTCCACCAATCAGAAACTCAGAAAGAGCACTTATTGGTGGAGACATCCCACGGCGTCAAGAGGGCAGCGAACTCTGATTGATTCAGAGAGAGGCTCTCCCGCCCGAGCAGCCCGGGCCAGAATCTGAGAGAGCCACAGAGGGCCTGGCCGCTGAAGCGCGGCCCAGGAGCAAAGGCGGGCGCGGGAATCGGGCCTGTTGACGCCTACCAAGATGGTGGCCGTGTTCAGGCCAGGCAGCTTGTCCAGCGGCCGTAACGCCGACATCCCCGGTGGCTGACGGAACTGCGGGTCGCAGGGTGCGCGCCGGGCATTCAAACAGCCCTCCGGCCCGGCCCTTGTGCGTAACCGCGGGTCACGTGACACCGTCTGGGCGGGGCTTCCTGTGGGGCGGGGCTGGGCAGGGCCTTCTTAAAGGAGACACTACCGCTGGGGGATAGCCGATTAACACGGAGAAGGCAGTGGCAACTTACTCCAGTACTCTTGCTTGGAAAATCCCATGGACGGAGGAGCCTGGTAGCCTGCAGTCCATGGGGTCTCGAAGAGTCGGACACTTACTGAGCGACTTCACTTTCACTTTTCACTTAAATGCATCGCAGAAGGAAATGGCAACCCACTCCAGTGTTCTTGCCTGGAGAACGGAGGAGCCTGGTGGGGACGGCGGGGCCTGGTGGGCTGCCGTCTATGGGGTCGCACAGAGTCGGACACGACTGAAGCGACTTAGCAGCAGCAGTCGATTAACAAACCATGTTGTGATAGTTTCAGGTGAGCAGAGAAGGGACTCAGCCATAGAAACACATGTATGCATTCCGCTCCACCCCCAAACCCTGCTCCCCTCCAGGCTGCCATATAACATTGAGCAGAGTTCCATGTGCTAGACAGTAGCTCCTTTCTAAGGGGAAGTTTTCCACGGCTGGCCCTAGGCACCAAAGGTGCTGCCTGCGAGATAGGACTTTTATTTCACTCCTGGGAGAAAGACAGTATTCAGTGATTTGTTTATTCATTTTTCCTTCACTCATGATCATTCCAGGTACTCTTGTTCAGTCACTCAGATCAGATCAGATCAGATCAGTCACTCAGTCGTGTCCGACTCTTTGCGACCCCATGAATCGCAGCACGCCAGGCCTCCCTGTCCATCACCAACTCCCGGAGTTCACTCAGACTCACGTCCATCGACTCAGTGATGCCATCCAGCCATCTCATCCTCTCTCTTCCCCTTCTCCTCCTGCCCCCAATCCCTCCCAGCATCAGAGTCTTTTCCAATGAGTCAACTCTTCGCATGAGGTGGCCAAAGTACTGGAGTTTCAGCTTCAGCATCATTCCTTCCAAAGAAATCCCAGGGCTGGTCTCCTTCAGAATGGACTGGTTGGATCTCCTTGCAGTCCAAGGGACTCTCAAGAGTCTTCTCCAACACCACAGTTCAAAAGCATCAATTCTTCGGTGCTCAGCCTTCTTCACAGTCCAACTCTCACATCCATACCTGACCACTGGAAAAACCATAGCCTTGACTAGACGAACCTTTGTTGGCAAAGTAATGTCTCTGGTTTTGAATATGCTATCTAGGTTGGTCATAACTTTCCTTCCAAGGAGAAAGCCTCTTTTAATTTGATGGCTGCAGTCACCATCTGCAGTGATTTTGGAGCCCAGAAAAATAAAGTCTGACACTGTTTCCACTGTTTCCCCATCTATTTCCCATGAAGTGGTGGGACCGGATGCCATGATCTTCATTTTCTGAATGTTGAGCTTTAAGCCAACTTTTTCACTCTCCACCCTCACTTTCATCAAGAGGCTTTTGAGTTCCTCTTCACTTTCTGCCATAAGGGTGGTGTCATCTGCATATCTGAGGTTATTGATACTTCTCCCGGCAATCTTGATTCCAGCTTGTGCTTCTTCCAGTCCAGCATTTCTCATGATGTACTCTGCATATAAGTTAAATAAGCAGGGTGACAATATACAGCCTTGACGTACTCCTTTTCCTATTTGGAACCAGTCTGTTGTTCCATGTCCAGTTCTAACTGTTGCTTCCTGACCTGCATACAAATTTCTCAAGAGGCAGATCAGGTGGTCTGGTATTCCCATCTCTTGAAGAATTTTCCACAGTTGATTGTGATCCACACAGTCAAAGGCTTTGGCATAGTCAATAAAGCAGAAATAGATGTTTTTCTGGAACTCTCTTGCTTTTTCCATGATCCAGCGGATGTTGGCAATTTGATCCCTGGTTCCTCTGCCTTTTCTAAAACCAGCTTGAACATCAGGAAGTTCACGGTTCACATATTGCTGAAGCCTGGCTTGGAGAATTTTGAGCATTACTTCACTAGCATGTGAGATGAGTACAATTGTGCAGTAGTTTGAGCATTCTTTGGCATTGCCTTTCTTTGGGATCGGAATAAAAACTGACCTTTTCCAGTCCTGTGGCCACTGCTGAGTTTTCCAAATTTGCTGGCATATTGAGTGCAGCACTTTCACAGCATCATCTTTCAGGATTTGGAATAGCTCAACTGGAATTCCATCACCTCCACTAGCTTTGTTTGTAGTGATGCTTTATAAGGCCCACTTGACTTCACGTTCCAGGATGTCTGGCTCTAGGTCAGTGATCATACCATCGTGATTATCTGGGTCTTGAAGATCTTTTTTGTACAGTTCTTCTGTGTATTCTTGCCATCTCTTCTTAATATCTTCTGCTTCTGTTAGGTCCATGCCATTTCTGTCCTTTATCGAGCCCATCTTTGCATGAAATATTCCTTTGGTATCTCTGATTTTCTTGAAGAGATCCCTAGTCTTTCCCATTCTGTTGTTTTCTTCTATTTCTTTGCACTCAGTCGTGTCCAACTCTATGAGACCCCATGGACTGCAGCACGCCAGGCCTCTCTGTCCATCACTAACTCCCGGAGTTTACTCAAACTCATGTTTGTTGTGTGATGCCATCCAATCATCTCATTCTCTGTCGTCCCCTTTTCCTCCCTCCTTCAATCTTTCCCAGCATCAGGCTCTTTTCAAATGAGTCAGTTCTTCACATCAGATGGCCAAAGTATTGGAGTTTCAGCTTCAGCATCAGTCCTTCAGGACTGTTCAGTTGCTAAATCATTTTTAATTCTTTGCGACCCCATAGACTGCAGCATGCCAGGCTTCCCTGTCCTTCACAGTCTCTTGGAGCTTGCTCAAACTCATGTCCATTGAGTTGGTAATGCCATCCAACCATCTCATCCTCTGCTGCCTCCTTCTCCTCTTGCCCTCAATCTTTCCCAGCATCAGGGTCTTTTCCTATGAGGCAGCTCTTCACATCAGGTGGCCAAAGTATTGGAGCTTCAGCTTCAGCTTTAGTCTTTCCAATGAATATTCATGGTTGATTTCCTTTAGGATTGACAGGTTGGATCTCCTTGCAGTCCAAGGGACTCTCAAGAGTCTTCTCCAACACCACAGTTCGAAAGCATTGATTCTTCGGCACGCAGCCTTTTTTATGGTTCCAACTCTAACATCCATATGTGACTACCAGAAAAACCATAACTTTGACTATACGGACCTTTCCTGACAAGTGATGTCTCTGCTTTTTAATACGCTAAATTTGTCTCCTCCAGCTCAGCTGACTCATTCCTTGCAGCTGCTCAGAACAAAATCTTGGGTCATTCTTGGCTCCTTTTCTCAGCACCTCACAGCCAATTTCTGGTTCTGTTCTTAAAATGCATCCAGAAGCTGACCATTTCTCACCACTTCCACCCCCCAATCAGGAGAAGACACTGGCATCTCTCATTGGGTCTACTGTAATAGACTTCTCACAGGCTCCCTGTGTCCACACTGATCTCCAGGGCTACTGGCTATTCTCATACAGCAATCAGAGTCTTCCTTTTAAAAGAAAAATCAGAGCAGGCCACTTCTCTGGTCAAAACCCACTGGTAGTCCCCCTCTCACTCAAGAGAACATTGCAAATGCTTTACATGACCTTTGAGGCTCTGTGTGTTCTGGCCCTTGACAGATTCCCCAGCCTCATCTTCTGCCTTTCTCTCTTTAACACCTGCTCCCGGGGGCTTCCCTGGTGGCTCAACTAGTAAAAAATCCACAATTTTTTGCACATTCTGCAATGTGGAAGACCTGGGTTCTATCCTTGGGTTGGGAAGATTGCCGGGGTCCAGTCCCAGCTGATCCAGGGTATTCGAAGGAGAAATGACGTAGGCGAGGGTCAGGAAACAACTGCTTAATTAAACGTTAATTAAGGATATAAAGAGTAATAGAATGAGGATAGCTCAGTAGGAAAATTCAGTGGAGAAAAGAGGCTGAGTAGCTTGGTTTACGCGGGGGACCAATAAAACTTCAAGACAAGAAGTTTGCACCACTTACGTAGGCCGCAGGCGTCCTTCCGTTCTCCCGAAGGAGAGGAGACACTGAGGCCTCCCCGGTCGGATCTTAGAAGCCCAGGCATAATTAGTAAGCATGGTGGGTTCCGCGCTCCAGATGGAGACTCAACCAGAGTAAGAGAGAGAGAGACATGGGGAGACCAGTCTTTCGAGGAACTGATCCCAATTCTTTATTTTCCATGGTCTACTTTTATACACTGAGATGTTATGCAAAAGTCACGTGGGGTCAGCAGTCCTGACTTTTATCAAAGTCAGGTGCTTCATACAAATGTATACAGAGGTCTTAGGGGTGTTACGTCATCTTCTGGCCAGGGGGCCTGCTGACAATTTACGACCCTCTCCTTGTGACAGCGGTCAGTCAACCAGGACACTTGTTTCTCCAGGGGTGATTATTCTTAAAACAGACGCCACCCAAATAAAGTTACATTCCGATAGGGTGAGGGTATAGTGGGTTTTAGTTAAGGAAAGAATTTACTTAGCCTAAGGTCTAACGTGATTTATATCAAAGGTTAATACTTATTTCTTCTATATATTCATTAATGTGTGTAAGGGCAGGGGATATGGAGACTTAGCAACAAACATTGGCTCAACAAATGAAAAACCCTTCACCAATACAATTTCTAATCAGCCCACTATACTTATACTAATGGTTTTCTAACTTCTCTAAAGAACCTGTTTTTAGAAGGTTTAAAGCATCTCGTGCCTCTCACGGTTGGGAGGCTGTGAGCAATCACATGTGGCCGGACAAGCCTGTCAGGCAGGCTAGAGAACCTTCAGAGGAGTTTGTAGGTTAAAACACTCCTATCATGCCCAGGAATTATTATTAACTGGAGCTCTAAGTTAACTCCTTCTCCGAAAGAGGTGGTGGGGGACAGCCCCCCGTAAAGTCAGAGGTGTAGGTGAGAGCACAAAGTAGTAAAGTAGGCAGGCTCTGGTTATGGGGGTAGATGCTTGAGGATTTCCAGGGGGACTCCTGAGGCTCGATCCCGCCTTTGCGTATGTCAAGCCTCCTTCCTCATGACCTTTGCCATGGGCGGAGTGCCTCACGCCGGACCCCAACAGAAGATCCCATGGAGAAGGGAAAGGCTACCCACTCCTGTATAGTCTAGTCAAGGCTATGGTTTTTCCAGTGGTCAGGTATGGATGTGAGAGTTGGACTTTGAAGAAAGCTGAGCACCGAAGAATTGATGCTTTTGAACAGTGGTGTTGGAGAAGACTCTTGAGAGTCCCTTGGACTGCAAGGAGATCCAACCAGTCCATCCTAAAGGAGATCACTGCTGGGTGTTCATTGAAAGGATTGATGCTGAAGCTGAAAACTCCAATACTTTGGCCACCTCATGCGAAGAGTTGACTCATTGGAAAAGACCCTGATGTTGGGAAGGGTTGAAGGCAGGAGGAGAAGGGGACGACAGAGGATGAGATGGCTGGATGGCATCACCAACTCAATGGACATGAATTTGGGTGAACTCTGGGAGTTGGTGATGGACAGGGAGGCCTGGCGTGCTGCGATTCATGGGGTCGCAAAGAGTCGGACATGACTGAGCCACTGAACTGAACTGTATAGTTCATGGGGTCGCAAAGAGTTGGACTGAGTGACTTTCACTTCATTCACCAGGACCTTTGCCCCTGTGGTTCTGGCTGAAATGCACTTCCAAATAGTCACTTGGCTTGTTTCCTCACTTTATTCATGTATCTGCATCAATATCGCTTGAGCAAAGGAGGCTTTCTGAATGACGTCATCTAAAATAGCGAGCGTGGGACTTCCCTGGTGGTCCAGTGACGAAGACTGGGCTCCCAAAGCAGGGGGCCTGGGTTTGATCTCTAGTCAGGGAACTAGAGCCTGCATGCTGAGACTAAAGATTCTGCGTGCCTCAATGAAGATCCTGTGTTTCGCAACAGAGACTGGACACAAATAAGTAGAAAATAATAATAAAATAAGGTAGCAAGCCCTGGGATTTCCCTGGTGGTCCAGTGGTTAAGACTCCAATGCAGGGGTCCTGGCTTCCATCCCTGCTTGGTTAACTAAGATCCCACATGCTGTTCAGCTCAGAAAGAAAAAAAAAAAAAAATATATATATATATATATATATATATAGCAAGCCCTCCCATAATTCCTCTCTCCTCTTTTCTGCTCAGTTTTCTCAAAAGCACTTCACATTGCTTACAAATGTACAGCATCTGAGATTTTGCAAACTAATAAACTGTTTCTATTCATTACGGTTTAGCAAAAGTCTTTTCATGGATGCTGCAGGAGACATGGAACTCCTGGGTAACGGACAAAGGACATTATTATTACTCATGGAAAAAGCAGTCGCTGATACTTTATTTTTGTGTCATTTTTCCCCCATGTCCCCCAAGCCCTGCAAAGGACCCATTGTGTTTGTCTGTATACCTTGTGCTTGGCATTATGGGAGAGGAACACAGAAGTTAATACTGCTTTTATAGTGAGTGATAAGCATGCTTGTTCTTTTTCCAGAAGGAGATGTTACCTCATCCCTCAACACTGCTTGTTATAAACACAGCCCTGAGAAATGGCCTGGGTAGGCAGCTTTCAGGGCCTTGCTCTCTTGGCTTGCCCAGCAAGAACTTGCAGGGACTCAAAGCCCGTGGCAGACTGCTTCTCCTAACAGTTATATAGTTACCGGCTCATTGTCTCTCCAACTAAAGTATAAAATACAAAGAACAAGGATTTTGTCGGTTTCTACATCCAGCACTTTAGAAAGTGCTTGGTAGGGACTTCCCTGGTGGTCCAGTGGCTAAGACTCTATGTTCCCAGTGCAGGGGGCCCAAGTTGGATCCCTGGTCAGGGAGCCAGATCCCACATGCTGAAACTAAGGATCCTGCACTCCACAGTGAAGACTGAAAATCCTGTGTGCCACAACCAAGGCCTGCTGCAGCCAAGATCAATAAATAAATATTTTTAAAAGGAAAGCCTTTCTTATTCATATAATAAAAATACTTTTTAAAATAAATAACTAAGAAGTACCTACAACTACAGAGTAGTTGCTCAATAAATATTTGTCGAATGAGGCCCTTAGAGAGTCAAGGAAAGGCTTTGGACCCTGGTCATCATGTTCCAGGGAGGGCTGAGCTGAGACCCATTCAGTCCCACCTGTGCGGAGTGCCTGCCTGGGCTGGGCCTGGTGCTGGGCTGACCCGGGCACAGAGGTGTCCTTCCTGTCTCTTGAGTTTTCAGGGTGGACAGGCAGATGACAGTGATGAAAGGCAGCACAGGGGCTGAGAGTCACGCTGGCAAGCTGCTGGAGCCCAGATGAAGGTGCGTGAAAGCCCCCCGGGGAGAGCCCCCTTACACTTTGCTGACTGTTGGCTGAGGCGTCAAGGCAAGTTGATGCTTGTCCCCCAGGTAGCACCATGGAAAATGGTGTGTAAGATCCATCCTGTGATGAAGGGTAGAGATTGGCAGGAAACCCAGATCCAGGCATGGAAGTTCTTGTATTAATATCATCAGAACCCAGAACTGTAAGGGCTATCAGAGACCCTCTGGGCCAGTGTGTTTTGAACTGACTTTTGTGGAACCCTAGGAAGACGCTGCCTCGGTGTGGGGGGAGGGCACTGTGAGGGGCAGGGGGAAGCTGAGTGGGTGGGATCGGGCAGCCTCTTCCCAGCATTTAGCAGAAGCAGCTCTGGCTTTACCTCTATTGCATGCTGAGCTTCCCACCAACTTTTGTGTGGGACCTCCCTGGTGACTCAGTGGTAAAGAATCTGCCTGCCAATGTAGCCGACAAGAGTTTGATCCCTGATCCGAGAAGATCCCACATGCTGCGAAGCAACTAAGCCCGTGTCCCACAACTATTGAAGTCCGTGTCTTAGAGCCCATGCTCCACAACAAGAAAAGCCACCCCAATAAGAAGTTTGAGCACCGCAACTAGAGAGTAAGCTGGTGCAGCTACCAAGACCCAGCACTGCCAAAAATAAATGGATAAATAAAAATTATAAAAAACTTTTGTGTGAATAAAGAATCACATGACTAAAACAATATCCAAGGGTCATGGATCACTTAAAAAAACAGATTTATTAAGGTGTCATCGACACGTAATAAGCTACACATATTTAATGTGCATGATTTGATAAGTTTTGACATAAAGATACACCCAGGAAGGCACCATCCCAATCATTTTATAATGAGCATATCCATTACCTCCAAAGTTTCTCTGTGCCCCTTTCTCATCCTCTGCCACCTCCTCTCTGCCCTCCCACTCTAAAATGTTGAACAGCACTTTGGCAGCTTCGCTCATCAGAGTCCAACATTGGAAATGCCCCAAACATCCTTCCGTGGTGAACAGAGAAACAAGCTGTGGGGCGCTGATACAGGCAGAAGCATCAACAGAGTGAGCGTTGTGCTGAGCAACAGAAGTCAGACACAAAAGAGCATGGACTGTGAGATCCCATTTATGTGAAGTGCAAGTCCAGGAAAAACTGATCTTTGGTGATAGAAGTCAGATCACTGAGTGCCTGTGGGAAGGTGGTGTTGATTGTCAAGAGGCAGGAGGGAACTGTCTGGGATGTTGAAAACACCCTAGACATGATCTGGGAGCTGATTGCAAAAGTGTATACACAGGTAAAAATTCATCACTATATTTTACAGGCTTCAGCTGGGCTTCCCTGGTGGCTCAGATGGTAAAGAATCTGTGCAATGCAGGAGACCTGAGTTCGATCCCTGGGCCTGGAAGATCCCCTGGAGAAGGAAATGGTAACCCACTCCAGTATTCTTGCCTGGAGAATCCCATGGACAGAGGTTGCCTGGCAGGCTATAGTCCATTGGGTCGCAAAGAGTCAGACACGACTGAACAACTAACACTTTCATACCTTGTATCTTAATAAAACCCCTCTGGAGAACTTCCTTGTGGTACAGTGGATAAGAATCTGCCAGCCAATGCAGGAGACATGGGTTTGACCCCCAGTCCAGGAAGATTCCACATGCTGGGAGTAATTAAGCCTGCTGCAAGTACTGAAGCCTGTGTGCCTAGGGCCTGTGCTCGGCAACAAGAGATGCCACCGCAATGAGAAGCCTGCACAGCAAGGAAGAGTAGCTCCTGCTTGCTGCAACAAAGACCAAGCAGAGCCAACATAATAATAATAAACATTAAAAATTAATTTAAAAAGTCTTTGTAAAGATGTGAAAGTCACTCAGTTGTGTCCGACTCTTTGCGACCCCATGGACTATCCAGTCCATGGAATTCTCCAGACCAGAATACTGGAGTGGGAGCCTCTCCCTTCTCCAGGGGATCTTCCCAACCCAGGGATCAAACCCAGGTCTCCCGCATTGTGGGCAGATTCTTTACCAGCTGAGCCACAAGGGAAGCCCAAGAATGCTGGAATGGGTAGCTCATCCCTTCTACAGCAGATCTTCCCGACCCAGGAATCGAAGTGGGGTCTCCTGTATTGCAGGCAGATTCTTTACCACCTGAGCTATCAGGGAAGTCTGAAAAGATGTCAACATCATTAAAAAAAAAATCCCTCTGGAAACTCAAACTCACTCCCCTTGGATATAGGGGAGAGGACCCTTGCAGGACTCCCAGGTGGTCTCAGAGCTGGCAGGCTGTATGTGGAATGGGGTGGGGGACCCAGAGACCCAAAGCCACTTTACCCATGGCCATTCCCACCTGCCCGTCCTCAGTTTCTGGGAGTGGACTCCCCAGGGAGACAGCTCCTCGGAGCCTCTTCCCTGCCCCGTGGGCCTCCGGGGCTGCTCTCTCCTCCTGAGACAGTAACCACTGCTGTTCATGGAATGCTCACCAGGCACATGAAACTCTGCACACACTCTGTCTATAGCACAGGCGGGAGGACCCAGGCATGGGCACGGGACCCCCTCCCACCCCCGGCCCCTCTGGCTTTGTCACTGAGAAGGAGAGGGTAAGCCGCTGCACCTCTCTGGGCCGAACCTGTGTCATCCCCCAAATGGGCTTTAACACCCACCCAGCTGGAGGAGCAAATGAAGTGATGTGGGGGCAAGGCCTTGGCATGGCCAGGGGGGGTTCAGTGCCTGAAAGCCATGACCACCTCAGGCTGCACCCCAGCCCGGGGGCTCTGCGGCTGGTGAGGAAGAACCCAGCCCCTGCGAGGGAGCCTGCAGCCCAGGCTAGGGCTCTGACCCTGGCATTGAGACTTTCTTGCCATGTGACCTTGGAGGACCAATAAATGAGTTAATATAAACAAAGCACTGAAGCAGTGCCTGGCATACGATAAATGCTACATTGGACCAATGTGTCCAGACTCTCAGTCTTGGTTCTTCCCTCTCTAGCACATGACCCTCATTGGCTCTATTTGCTATTGCTTTGGTGTTCTACCCCCATGCCAGGGACCCCAATCTCTCCATACCCTCAGAAGACAAGCCTCCCAACTGTCCTAGTTATGATGGTTGGGGCTGCTTCCTCTTGGGGCCCAGCAGCCTGCTGGGTGACTCCTGTCCATCCCAAATTTATCCTGCCCTGCCTGTCATCTCTGCACCACGCGCACAGTGCGGGGGATCCAGAAGAGAAGGCTGGTTGCCAGGGCAACGGAGGATAAAGCCCTTGCTCTGCCAGGCTGCTGATTGGCTGAGGCGGGTCCCACCTCCTGCTATCCTGAGGGTTGGGGACAGAGGGAAGGGTCTCTGATGGGCGGGGAGAGGTACAGGCTGCCCAGCCCAGGACCGCCCCCAAGCCCAGGCAGAGCCCCTGGGCCTGAGAAACTGTCTCCCGTGGGGGGGCGCTGGCCTCGCCCCTTTCTCTGCTTCCCACACCCAGGGCGGCTGCAGATGGCAGCATCTCTGGGGACAGCAGCTACGACTGAGTCCACGGGCCGACACTGAGCTGCTTGGGCTGAGGCGGCACGCTCAGTCCAGAGCCCCCGGAACAGGCATCTGCAGGGCTTGAGGTGGGTCTGCGGGCGCGGGGGTTGGGCTGCCAGGTGGAGAGGTGCCAGCGGCTTGAGAGGCAGAGAAAGGAGGTCTGCAACCCTTGCACTGTCCTGGATGGGACTTTCGCTGGAATGGGGGCTAGAAAATTCCTTATAGGTCAACTGGTAACCCCCATCCCTACCTCGTCATTGTGCAGGGACACGCTGAAGTTCAGAGAGAGTGAGGAGTGACCCAAGGTCACAGAGAAAGCCAGTGGAGGTTTTGCTTCAGCTGAGCCAGTCCTCTGAGACGCGAGGAGAAGGTCTGGGGTCCTTGGTGCCCCAGAATGCCTGGGATTTTCTTCACAGGGCTGGAGAGGGTGGGAGGCCCAGACCACTGCTCCACGGGCCCACAGCACTGCGGCTGAAACGGCTCCTGCTCTGTCCAAGTCCCCCATCCTCATGTTTAAGCTCAAAGGAGCCTGGGGTCCTGGGTGGGCCAGGGGAGGGGTCATGAACCTCTCAGCCTTGGTCAGGCTAGTTTGGAGCAGCCTTCCTTCTTGTGGGTCCCCTTCTCCACCTCCCCCAAACCCAGGCCACACCAGCAATTCAGAACCCTCTCTTTGGCTCTCCAGAAAGGCAGATGGTTAGGAGGACAGGCTCTAGCCCCGACTCTGGGCCGTTAGCACACTCTTCATTTTATTCCCCGGTGAAGAGAATAGGGCACCTTGAGCCACTGCGGTTCGGAGCAGCCAGTGGGGACCTTGGAGGGCATGGGAGGGCTTCCAGGTGGATGCAGGATTGGGGAGCAGCACCTTTCCCTCCCCTGGGGTCACAGCCCTTCTTGGAGACCCACCCGGCAGTGGAGGGACAAGAGGGCTGAAGTCTGGAGCCCGAGGTCTGAGAACCTGGGGCCTCTCCTCAGCCAGCCCTGGAGGTCATTCTTCCCTCCCTAGAAGACAAGGTGGGCCTTCGCTCATTTCATTCAGTTCAGGTGTCTTTCCCCATCAAACCTCAGGACGTCTCTGGGGGACTGAAGTCCAACTCCGTGACTCAGGGCAAGTTAGCGAGCTTCTCCAGGTCTCAGTTTCTTCATCTATAAAATGTGGACAACGATACTTACCCCAGAGACCTGCTGTAAGGTCCGTGACTCCATTCTGACCGTGGCCTCCCTGCCCAGCAGGCAGAGGTGGGGCTCCTCACCCTACCCCTTTCTCACACCTCAGGAGCCATCCGAAGGTGGATGAAATGGGTCCTGATTTGTCCCATGTCTGGAGAAGATAATCTGTGGTGTGGCTTTTGAAGTATGTATAGGAGTTTGCCAGATGAACATGAACACAAAGGACATTCCAGGAGAATGAAAGCACATGCAGAGATGGAGACTGCATAACATGCAGGCATACGCAGGTGACTGACAAGTGGTTCCCTCTGGTGGCGTGGCGTGCAGATGAGGCTGGCATGGTTGGCAGAGAGCAGGGGTGGGCCACTCTAAGGAGCTGGATACATGTAACACTTGTGAATCACCTTAAACCTGCCAGCTTCCATTTCCTGCTCCCCCTCTGGTGCCCTGGAAATAACATCAGCTAGTATTCATCGCCTGGAAAATCCCATGGATGGAGGAGCCTGGTGGGCTGCAGTCCATGGGGTCGCTGAGGGTCGGACACGACTGAACGACTTCACTTTCACTTTCCACTTTCATGCATTGGAGAAGGAACTGGCAACCCACTCCAGTGTTCTTGCCTGGAGAATCCCAGGGACGGGGGAGTCTGGTGGGCTGCCGTCTATGGGGTCGCACAGAGTCAGACACGACTGAAGTGACTTAGTAGCAGCAGTAGCAGTATTCATCGAGTGCTGATTCTGCACCAGGCAGCATGATGCTAAAGGAACTTTAGGCACTGTCTTGTTAAACATTCACAGAGACCTTAAGAAGTGGGTCCTACTTCTATGCCCATTTTACAGATAAGAAAACTGAGGCTCAGAGAATAAGAACAAAGTACTATGTAGCACTCAGTAAGCATCAGGCACTGGTTCTTAGCACTTTATATAAATTATCTCTTTTAATAGTCACAACAGCCCCATAATTTCCCATTTTTATGGACATGGAAATCAAGGTCCATCTTTGGGGGCTGCTGCCTGTGTCCACGCTCTTATAATTATGACATGGGGCATGGGCCTGAATTCGGGAGCCTGTGCAGACCTTGTTCATATCAACCAGGTCCCCTGGGGATGGGTGGCTGTTCACCACGCTTTCACCAGGCAACACCTGGCCAGGATGTGCGGGTGGCTGGGGACCCACTCATCTGTGAGGGGGCTGGCAAGTGGCAGCCTCTGCAGACACCCAGTCAGAGCCGGGAGAGGGGGCTCGGAGGAGGACCGCCCGAGTCGTCCTTTACTGAGAGCTCTGAGAGGTCAGTCACCTCACCCCGTCCCCTCAAGTCTCTGGTTGCTGTCCCCCCTTCTACCCGGGACAATGCTGAGGCCCGGACTGGTTAGGCAACCCCGGCTGGCCTGGGGCCACACGTTCTACTGAGGGACTGAGGCATAGTGGGCCCCCTGCTATAGGCTTCCTTGTAGAGGGGTGAGTAGGAGCTGGGTGGGCCCCTGGGTGTGCCTGCTCAGGGGCCGGGGTGCTGAGTCACTGCCCTTCACTCTCCGGGTGTCGGTCTGCCCACCTGCGAGGTGATGCTCTGGCCGCCTGGCTCCGTGAGGACCGCGGGTGCCCACTCTGGGAGGGAAGGTGGGTGGGTCGGTGGGTGGGAGGATGGACAAGCCGCCCCTCTGCTGGTTCTCACCGACCGTGTCTCAGCAGCCAAGGCCGCCGCGATGCCGCACTTCCTGGACTGGTTCGTGCCTGTTTACCTGTTCATCTCTGTGCTCATCCTGGTGGGCTTCGGTGCCTGCATCTACTACTTCGAGCCCGGCTTGCAGGAGGCGCACAAGTGGCGCATGCAGCGCCCCCTGGTGGACCGCGACTTCCGCAAGACGCTGATGGTCCGAGACAACCTGGCTTTCGGGGGCCCCGAGGTCTGAGCTGTCCTGTGCTGGTGGCCGTGGGGGATGCCATCCGGCCTGGAGACCCTGGGGCAGAGGGAGGCCACCCCTGGTCCTCCGGGCGATCTCTCTGCAGCCTGGCTCCTGCCAGGAGGAGGTACTCCGGGAGGACCCCGGCTGTGCAGGGATGGGGCACCTGGAGTGCCTTGATATGTCGCTGCTGCTGATGGCCCTGGGTTTGCTCTCCAAGTCAAGCCGGCTCACCCCATGCCTGCCCTCCCCAGCTCCGCGGACACCAGCCTGCTCCCCCCAGTGCCTTTGTGCTGCCCGGCGCTCCTGGTCCTCCACCCAGAGCCAGGCACTCTGCCTGTCCTGAGCCTCCAGGTCTCCCATGTCCCTTCTGGATCCTGGGTGATATTCAGCTCCCCACTCCAGCTGATGGTCTTGACTCTGCAGCTCCACGTGCCAGGCTTCAATGCTGCTGCAAGGAAAGGGCCCCCTTTGGAGGGAAGTCAGCTTAGGCCAGCCCAGCTCTACCACTCTGGACCCAAACTTAGTGTGGATGAGTGTGTGTGATGGGGTGTGCCAGGGGCAAGACCACAGAGGAAGGAGGTGTGTGTGTGTGTGTGATAGAGGGAGAGAAAGTTTGGGAAGAGTGAGCAGCCTTGGAGACGGCAGGGTGGTGGGAAGAAGCATGTATGTGTGAGAGGGATAGGGGGCCCCAGGCAGGGTGGGAAGTGGGGGATGGAGTGAGTTCCATGGGCATTATGGGGGCCACCAGCAGCAGTTCCCGCCCCCCTCCCTTGGCTGGACTCCCCCCTTTCTCTCCTTTCCCAAGACTGAGGCTGCCGGCAGGCACCCTGCCTTCTCTCCTGGTCCTGTGCTGTTCCCCCCAAGCCCACCCTGGAACCCCCTCCTATGTGGAGCATCACCCTTTCTTTTTGGACATCTATTGGCCACCTCCTCACTCCCCTCCTCGGGGCTTCCACCTTAATTTATTGCAATAATAAAGACTCTATGACTATCTCAGCAGGACTGTCTCCTTTCCTAAAAGTAGGGTCATGTCTATCATCTCACCGGGTCCTCATAAAAAACATGATAGTTCAGGGACTTCCCTGGTGGTGCAGTGGATAAGAATCCTCCTGCCAATGCAGAGAACACGGGTTCAATCCCTGGTCCCAGAAGATCCCACATGCCATGGAGCAACTAAGCCCATGCACCACAAAGTCTGAGCCCACACTCTAGAGCCTGTGAGCCACAAATACTGAGCCTGAATTCTGCAACGACTGACACTTGCGTGCCCAGAGCCTGTGCCCTGAAACAAGAGAAGCCACCACAGTGAGGAGCCCAAGAACCACAACAAAGAGTAGCCCCCAATCGCGGCAACTAGAGAAAGCTCGTGCCCAGCAATGAAGACCCGGTGCAACCAGAAACAAACACAAACAAACAAAAAAAACCCATGATTGTTCAATATCCCCCATTTGGGGGATGGGAACTGAATCGCCAAAAGGAAAGAGCAGTTTCTCAGTGGGTGCACCGTTGACTTTTTGGATGAGATCAGTCTTAGCTGTGGGAGGTTGTCCCAACAGCTAGGGTGGGTGGTGAGTACCTCTGGGCTCCATGCACTAGAAACCAGTAGCCCTGTGCCCTCTCCTGACTTGGGACAACCAAAAATGCTAACTGGAATCCCCGGGGGTAGAGAACCAGTGAGGATACAAATTCAGGCACAGAGATGCAAAACAACATGGCCTGGCATCAAATAGAATGTCTTTTCTTTCTCCCGGTTCTTTCCTGTGGAGGTTATCCAGACTGGTCTGGGGGCTAGGCCCACGCAGTGTTCAGGGACCCCGCGTTGCTCCTCTCTTGCTGAAGGGATGTTGTCGGTTGATGCCCCCCACCCCCAGGGGGGTCTTCTGCATCCTGAGGAGCAGGGTGGAGGGAGGGTAGAAGGCTTGAGGGACACTGTGGCTGGCTGGACCCTTACTTCCCTTTATACCTCACCAGCCAGTACTTAGTCACATGGGTATTCCTAGCTGCAAGGGAGGCTGGAAAGAGCTATATGTCCATTAAAAAAGCCACTCCTTTGGAATTTTGGTTCAACATGTACACACTGCTATGTTTAAAATGGATAACCAACAAGGTCCTACTGAACAGCACATGAAGCTCTGCTCAATGTTATGTGGCAGCCTGGATGGCAGGGGAGTTTGGGGGAGAATGGATTCGTGTATTAATATATGTATGGCTGAGTCTCTTCGCTGTCCACCTGAAACTATCAGAGCACTGTTAACTGGCTAAACTCCAATATAAACTAAAAAGATTAAATCCTCTCTCCTTGAAAGGGGGAGAGCACATGGAGGCAGCTGGCATTCCATCTGTTCTTTTAAATTTTTGGCTACACCCCACAGGATCAGGGATCCTGCAGCCAGGAATCTTAGTTCCCTAACCGGGGATTGAACCCATGCTCCCCGCATTGGAAGGCAGAATCTTAACCACTGAACCATCAGGGAATCCCTGCCATTCTGTTTTCATAGGGATTTGCCAAGGGCACAGGGCAAGGGGCTGAGATTTGAACCGGATCTCCTTAGCCCAGGCCCAGGCTTGCTCTTGAACAAGCCCCATCTTAGGAGTCAGCCAGGACAAAAGCTATCTTCTCTCAGCTTGAGGAGTGGGGCTACCCTCCTCCCTGGAGCGAGCCCGGGAATTGCAGGGCTGTCTTGCAGAACCAGGTTAGAGCTAAGCAAGAGAGCTACCAGTGCTCGGTACCTCTCTTGTCTCAACCCGGCCCGGCTCTGTTATTTCTGAGTCTCACCGCCCTGACCTCCATCTGACCCAGCAGAGCATTCTGTAGCTTTCAGAGATTCTCCCACACTACCGCCCAAGACTCTTGCAGCCACAAGGCATCAAACTGAAAACAGCTGCAATAAGAGGGTTTTCTCCTGGACTCAGGCTCGGCTGGAACCCGGGGCTCAAGCATGTCACGAGTGCTCTATTGAGCCATCCTTCTCTCCCCCTGTCTCGCTCAGCCCTGCAGGCTTCATCCAGGTGGATTTTTCTTCTCCACGAGGTGCTAAGTTGCCCAGACAGTCCCAGGAGCACACATCGTGTTCAAGCAAAAAGTTCCCATCAGCCCCCAGGCTTGTGAGCTCAGCGGATGGGTGCGCTGATCACCAGGCAGCTCTGGTCTAGCCACAGGGGACAGGGCTGGAGTGGCTCTGCTGATCTCGTGGTCTGAGGGGGTAGGTTGCAGCTGTTACCTAAGGGAAAGGGAGGGGAGGGGAGGAGAGGGGAAAGGGAAGGGTTGTTGGGTGAAAACCAAGAGGGACTGAGACTGCTGCTTTACGGAGGCGGATACAAATGTGGAGAGAAGTGAACCAGGGTGACCCAGGGGGTTACCAGCGCTTGGGTTTGAGACTGGGAGTCTGGGATGGGCAGGATGGACAGAAACCCTCAGAGTTTGGTGGGTATGTGAGTCGGGGCTCTCTGTATGGACTTTCAGGGCACGCAGGGCGCGTGGAGGTAGGTGAGCAGGTGAGTGGGTTCTGTAGGGACCCACTGGAGGGCAGGGCCCTTCCAGTGTCTTCCATCACCCAACACCATAATGCGGGGGGAACCAACACCACCTACACCACCCACTCGGTAGCCAGTTCCATACGCCTCAGTGTCTCGGGCAGCGCCAGCCCCAATGAGTTTTGGGCTCTCTTCCCCTCGAGGGGGCAGGAGGGGGAGGGTAATGAACTTACTTTACAAGGCTGAGTGGGTAGAGGTGTGAGGCATGGGGGAGGGGGCTGGGAGGCCAGAACTAGGAGCTGGGTGCTGCCCCTGTTTATTAGGAAAGTGGAAAGTGCCCTAGCAGAAGCCACGTGCATGAGTTAGGACCAATGATTGCCAGGGACAGAAAAATCCCAACTCACTAACTGACTTGGGTAAGAAGGGGAAAGTTATCACAAAGACAGTGGGGTGGTCCAGCCCTATAGGACAGGATAGTGGCAGGGACTCAGGACAGCTAGACCAGGCATTCCCTCTTAGGACCCTCTTTCAAATCTCTCTCTCTTTTTTTTTGCTACATCATGTGGGATCCTAGTTCCCCAACCAAGAATCGAACCCATGCCCCCTGCAGTGGAAGTATGGAGTCTTAATCACTGGGCCACCAGGGAAGTCCCCTCAAACCATTTTTTATTCCTGTTTCTGTATACCCATTTCACTAACCACCCCTGCTGCCCCCATCATGGAAAATGCAGTAGCCAACTGCTGGCAAATTTTATGTCTTACAGCTCCAGGCACTGGAGAGAGAGTTACCCGTCCCTCTCACTGGCTGCAGGGCTTCCCAGGTGGCGCTGGTGGTAAAGAACCCTCCTGCCAAAGCAGGAGACACAAGAGATGCAGGTTCGATCCCTGGGTCAGGAAGATCCCCTGGCGAAGGAAATGGCAACCCACTCCAGTATGCTTGCCTGGAGAATCCCATGGACAGAGGAGCCTGGCAGGCTACAACGACTTTGCACGCATGCACATACTCTCTGGCTGCAAGCACAGATATCTCAGGGGAAGGATTCACGGCTCATCCTAGGTCAGACGCCCATTTTAAACTCAGCACTCGAGGCTGGGGCAGGGTCCTCCGTAAGGTCCAGCTTGGATCAGGGTCCTCTGGACCAGCCCACGTGATCTGGGCTCAGGTCCTCTCAGGACCTGCCTCTGACTCCTGCTGTAAGGTCTCTTGGGGTGTTATGGAAGGAAGTCAGGGCTCAGAAGGAATGACGAAAATTTCTCCCTCACCCCTAGTCCAGACTCATCAGACAGTCCCTTTTGGACTATTAGGCTTAACTGGCTAGTCAGGCAGGGAAGGCCTCAGACTAGATCTGGCCTGCAGCCAAGTTTGAACAAATGCAAATTAATTGGCAACCTTTTTAAGTCAGGAGATTTCGCATGAAAGTCTTTTTCTGACTCCTCTTTTTTTTTTAAGCTGCATCACGCTGCTTGCAGGATATTAGTTCCCTGACCAGGGATCGACCCAATGCCTCCTACGTGGGTGGAAGCATGGAGTCCCAACCACTGCACTGCCTGGAAAATCCCGATTCCTCTTTCAAAATAAAAATTCTGGCCATACTGGATCTAAAGTGTGAAGATGTTCAAAGTTACGAGCTTCACAGCCTCAGCGGGGTTGGGCGGGTATTGAAATGGGTGTACAGAAACGGGGAGGTTGACTGTGACCCAACCCGAGGCCTGAGCAGTGGCCAGTCTTCTTCACAGTAAGGCTGGCTGTATCCACGAGTCTTGGCAGAATCTACCTTCCCAGATTGCTAAGGAGACTGAGGCTGAGAGGGTAGGGGATTTACCCAAGCCTTCTGCTCTTAAGCCTGGATCCTTTTCCAGTGCTCTCTCCAGGCCTTATCATATTAATGTTTATTTATTTAGTCTTTCTTTTTTTTTTTATTGGAGGACAATTTGCTTTACAATGTGTTGGTTTTTGCCATACATCAATGTGAATTAGCCATAATTATATGTGTGTGTGTATATATATCCCCTCCCTCTTTTATTGTCATTTGGTCATTAAGTTATGTCCAACTCTTTGTGACCCCATGAACTGCAACACACTAGGCTTCCCCGTCCTTCACTATCTCCCGAAGTGTGCTCAAATTCATGTCCATTGAGTCAGTGATGCCGTCCAAGCATCTCATCCTCTGCCGCCCCCTTCTCCCCTTGCCCTTAATCTTTCCCAGCATCAGGGTCTTTGCCAATGAGTCGGCTCTTTGCATCAGGTGGCCGAAGTATTGGCGCTTCGGGTTCAGTCCTCTTGATGATCATTCCGCCCCTCTAGGTCGTCACAGAGCGCCAGGCTGGGCTCCGCGTGCCAGACAGCAGCCTCCTGCCGGTTACCAATTTCACATGTGGCAGTGCGCACATCAATGCCACTTTCTCAGTTTGTCCCACCCTCTCCTTCCCCTGCTGCGTCCATCAGTCCCCTCTCTACATCTGCGTCTCCGTTTCTTCTCTGAAAGTAGCTTCATCAGTACTATTTCTCTAGAGTCCATGTATATGCAAATGTTTATTTATATGTGCTCTTCCCATAAAGGACCTAAGAAGTTTCAGCGGAAGGAGCCACATACACAGGGGTGAGAAGGACATATTCTGACTCTGACTCCTGCTGTATTATTGCTGCTTGTCTCTGAGCTTCCTGGCAGCCAGAGGGGAAGAGGAAATACAAAGAGCTCATTTTATTCCCATTAGGTGATAGAAGGGAGAGGTTGACCCTTAGTGAAAGACAAGTTATCTGGTTCTAAATACTAAAAAGAAATGTCTCAAAGGGGATGTTAAGAGCCACACAGTAGACGGCGCCTTCAGCATCATTTTTAGGAGGTTGACCCAGATGGCAGAGGTCACAGAAACAGGCCAGTGTCCATGGAGGCAGATTTTTCCATCTGCCAGGGCTTACCAGGGAGCAACTTGATGTCAGGGCCTGGTAATAGTAAATCCTATAAAGCTGTTCATTTAAATTGCATTTTTAGGGGGACTTCCCTGGTGGTCCAGTGGTTAAGAGTCTGCCTGCCAATGCAGGGGACACAGGCCCAATCCTTGGTCCCGGAAGATCCCACATGCCAAGAAACAAATAAGCCTGAAAGCCACAACTACTAAGCCCGTGCTCTAGAGCCTGTGCTCTGCAACAAGAGAAACCACTGCAGTGAGAAGCCTGTGCCCCACAAAGAAGAGTAGCCCCCGCTCACCGCGACTAGAGAAAACCCATGCACAGCAACGAAGACCCAGTGTGGCCAAAAATAAAATAAATAAAAATCACTTGCAATTTGGGAGGCAAGTTTCCTGTTCTCAGACACACGACTGAATTCACCAAGCATTTCTGTGTACCAGGCCCAGAGATTTCATAGATGATTAAAGCCCAGAGAAATGCCCCCTGCCAGTGCCTGGCATTGTGCTCAGCTCATGTCAGGTTCTTGTCGCGCCCTGGTTGTTTGTATATCGCTCTTGCTCTGCCAGCCTTACTGGGTTGTGACAAATGTCAAAGGAGATAGTTGGCAAGAAAGCAGTGTATGAATGGTGTGCAGAACATAGTTCTTCTCCTGAACCCTGCAGAGGCATGTCACATACCTGCTCCATGCCAGACCAGGACTAGCACCAAGAATTCAAAGACAAAGAAGACATAATCTCCCAATGAAAGGAACTCCCAGACTGGAGGGGCAGACGGATATGCAAATAAATAACAACACTGTAATTGTAGCAAGAGAAGGATGTGTGAGAAACTGAAAATAGAATGGAATCCCAGGGAAGGGGTTTATCAAGGAGGATATGACTGCCGATGTGGGTTTTGAAGGCTGAATAAGAGTTTTCCCTGTAAAGAGTAGAGGAGCCGGCAAGCGCAAAGCCATGGAGGTTAGGGAGGACCCAGTCCTTTCTGAGGATTGTGAGGGGTGTCACATGGTCCCAGCACAGACTACTAGTGCGTAAGTGGTGGGAGAGGAGCCTGAACAAGCCAAAAGTTGTGTTTCAAGTAAGGCTTAGGTCCAGGGAGAGAACCTGATCACGCTCTAGTTGCCACCTCCTCCAGGAAGCCTTCCCTGACCCCACCAGCAGCTTTCCCCTTTTTGGCCCCAATCTTGTGCTGTGATTTTGTGCACATGTCTGTGGAGAGCCGGCATGGGGCATGCTTGTTGGATGAATGGCACCTGTCTGTCTTGCCAGAGACAGCCCAGCTGCTGAGAGACAAAGATTTAGAGAGGCTTGGAGGCTTCTTGGAGGTCAGGTTGTTATGCAGGTTTTAAAAGTACTTTGGGAGGTTTCGAAGAGCCCCGGGAGCTCTCCTTTCCCACCATCTGGTTGCTGTCAGGATACGGTGGGTGTGACTGGGCTGGGCCCAGGACAGGAGGCGGGAATGTGCAGGGTCCCTGCGTAGGCTTGGCTGCAATGTTCGGACTCTGGCCCCGGAGGATGGCATAGGCTGCTCATTGTTCTACCCCCTCGCTCTTCACTCGGACTGAGCAAGCCAGCCTTGGGAAGGCTTGAGGAACCAGCTTTGGGAGAGGATGGCAGCTACCCCCACCCCACAAAAGACCATCACACGGTCAGCCAGCATCCTTACTGAGAACCCTAGGAACGCAAAGCCCCTTCTCCTCACTCCATCAAGTGAGGGATGCAGGGCTCAGAATTTGGAGCCCTGGAGATGTGGGTGTCCAGCTACTCCTTCATTGGGTAAAGCCTGGCAAGTCCACTGCCCTCTCTGTATCTGCAGCTGTAAACAGCTGGAATTGATGCAGAGGTCCCTGGAAACCATAACGGTAAATAAAAGAAGAAATCAGAATTACGAGGAATTATTTCCCTTTTTTTTTTTTTTTTCAGAGAAGGCAATGGCACCCCACTCCAGTACTCTTGCCTGGAAAATCCCATGGACGGAGAAGCCTGGTGGGCTGCAGTCCATGGGGTCGCTAAGAGTTGAACACGACTGAGTGATTTCACTTTCACTTTTCACTTTCATGCATTGGAGAAGGAAATGGCAACCCACTCCAGTGTTCTTGCCTGGAGAATCCCAGGGACGGGGGAGCCTGGTGGGCTGCCGTCTATGGGGTCGCACAGAGTCGGACACGACTGAAGCGACTTAGCAGCAGCAGCAGCAGCATTTCCTTTTTTAAAGTTTTTTTTTTTTTTTTTGATGTAAACTGTTTTGTGAAGTCTTTACTTTGTTACAATATTGTTTCTGTTTTATGTTTTGGTTTCTTGGCCACAAGGCACATGGGATCTTAGCTCCTCTGCTGCTGCTGCTAAGTCACTTCAGTCGTGTCAGACTCTGTGCAACCCCATAGATGGCAGCCCACCAGGCTCCCCCATCCCTGGGATTCTCCAGGCAAGAACACTGGAGTGGGTTGCCATTTCCTTCTCCAATGCATGAAAGTGAAAAGTGAAAGTGAAGTCGCTGAGTCGTGTTCGACTCCCAGCGACCCCATGGACTGCCGCCTACCAGGCTCCTCTGTCCATGGGGTCCTCCAGGCAAGAGTACTGGAGTGGCGTGCCATTGCTTAGCTCCTCAGTTGGGCATTAAACCCACACCCCCTGCATGGGAAGGCTAGGTCTTAACCACTAGACCACCAGGCAAGTCCCCAAGACAGTAATTTTGGTGGCGAAGGACTGAATTCATTGTATGATGGTTAATGCGTTGGCACTTCTCACTGCATCCTCACAGCCGTGCATGTGGGCCAGTTCTGTTCAGCTCTTGCACACGGTAGGGTTAATCTCCTTGCTTCCTTGTAATGGCTGGGACCATTTGACTAGCTCTCGCCGGTGAGTTGTGATCGGAAAAGTCCAGGCCAATGCATTTCATAGCTACTGCGTGCCTCACCACCTTCTCCTGCCTTCTGCCTCAATGACCAGCCCAGCTCCAGAAGGTGGCTGCTCCATCAGCCTGGGTCCCCGAGATGACATGGAACAGAGCCAAACCGCAGTGGACACGAGGCATGAATCAGAAACAAGCATTCCGTATTACAAGCCACTGAGATTTTGGAATTGTTTGTGACTGCGACATAATTTAACCCGTCTTGACTGATAGAATTTCCAATTCACAGGTGAAGAAACAGGAGCCCACAGAGATGGACTTGTTCAAAATCGCACAGCTCTAACACCCAGGTTGGAGACTCTAGAGCTCGTGTCACTTGTCTGGGAGGCTACCACGAGGATCTTTTGCTTGGGTGGAGGTCTGTCCTTTGAGGCCACTTTCAGACCTGTCAATCTTTCCTTTGGCAGCAAAGAAACGGGTACAGACACAAGGGGTGGGTGGGGGGGTGGTCATTGCCACTTTGGGCCACTAGAGGGCAGCTGAACCCAAGCTTGCAATTACAGGGCAGGCAGTTTTCTCTAGGCCCCCCGGAATGGAAGAGAGAGCTGGGGAAGATGGGCAGTAGGAATACGGAGATGAACAGGACTCATACCTTGTTTTCAAGGCCCTAACGTCCTGGCATGGAGCAAGATGGAGGAGTTCTAGACCTTCAAGAGGCCACATGAAGGCATCTGGTCCCTATTTAAAAAGGCAACTTGAGGCCCAGAAGCTGCACACCGAGTCACTGGCCGAAGAGAGGAGAGAAGCTAAGATCCCTGACTCCAGCTCAGGGTTTCTGCATCTCAGAGATAATGCGATCCAGGGGAGTGGGCGGTAAAAGCTCCCCAACAACACAACACAATCCAGAAAGAGCTGTGCAAGCCCCTCCCCCAGCCTCCTCTGTTCTTCCGGGAACCAGGCTGGTCCTCAGGCCTCAAAGGCAGGGGAGAAAGGAAGA
This sequence comes from Bubalus bubalis, assembly GCF_019923935.1. NCBI lineage: Eukaryota > Metazoa > Chordata > Mammalia > Artiodactyla > Bovidae > Bubalus > Bubalus bubalis. Next base: position 7,018,021 of record NC_059160.1, on the reverse strand, counting down.
GAACTCCAGGCAGATCCCCTCCCCCACCCAACTTTCCAGCAGGTTGCCCTGGCAACCCCAGCACAGCCAAGTTTGAAAACCTAAAGATGGAGGGGGAGAGAATGGATAAGAAGAGGGACAGTTCCTAGGTCCACATATCCGCCATTCATTGAATCATTTTTTTTCCTTTCATTCATTCATCCTACAGAAACTTAAGAGGCTAATCCTTGCCAGGCCCTGGGGAAAGACTCAGAGAAGAATAAAATCCAGGCCCTTCAGAACTGTGCTGTCCAATATGATGACCATAAATTAAAATGAAATAAACACTCAGTTCCGGGTCACTGTAGCCGCATGGTAAGTGCTCACTAGCCGCGTGTGGTCAGCAGCCATCACATTGGACAGCACAGATATAGAATGCTCCCCTTATCGCAGAAAGTTCTATTGGCCAGTGCGGCCCCAGAAGCTCGCTGGCTAAGGAGAGCAACATGTGGGAAAATGGACCAGACCATACAGCATGGTGTGGGCCACCATGACCTCATCAGGAGAAAGCAGGGGATGAGGCGAAGAGCGAAGGAGATGCCGGAAGAATGCTGAGTCTAGTTCCTGGCTCGGATCAGTGCTCAGTGTCCGCCGTCAGCACGCTACAGTTCCTGTAAGGATTGCTTACATCAGCTCTCTGAACAGGCTGCATGCTCCTTCCCAGCCCTGAGGTAGTGCCGGCACATAGTAAGTGCTCAGTAAACGGTAGCTATCATTAGCACCATAATTATTAAGACTATTCCCATGACTCATTGGAAAAGACCCTGATGCTGGCAAAGACTGAAGGCAGGAGGAGAACGGGACGACAGAGGGTGAGATGGTTGGGTGGCATCACCGACTCGATGGACAGGAGTTTGAGTAAGCTCTGGGAGTTGGTGATGGACAGGGAGGCCTGGGCTGCTGCAGTCCATGGGGTCGCCAAGAATCAGACATGACTGAGCGACGGAACTGAACTGATTCCTATGAAACAGACAGAAGAGGACACCCAGCCTAGCCCAAGGGCCAGGGTCTACAGACAGCCCGCAATGCCAGCGCCGGGCTGGGAGGCCTTGTGGGTTTCCTCAACTCGAAGGGAGGGTCATCTTTGTAGGCTCAGGGGCTCGGTACAGGGTCTGGCTGGAGTGAGCACAGGCTTGGGGGACAGTTGTTGAAGCAGACAGCCCCTGCTTTAGTCTCTAGCTTGCTCCACGAACGACTTCAGGCGGGTGGGCAAGACGGTCTGAGGGTCAGAGAGCAGAACAGGGTGTGCGGCGATGCAGAGGGCAGGCACAAGGGAGGTCAGCTCCGGGACCACCAGAGCGTGGCTGTGTTTGGAGTCTCCCTGTTCTTACTGCAGACATCTCTCCGAGGGTCAGAGTCTGGGGGAGACAAAGGAGATTTGGGGAGGGTAGACAGCAGGGCACCACCCCCCAGGTTCCCTTGAGTCCAGGGCGGCCCAGCTTGGCCGTTACGAGCCTCCCATGGCCCTTTGGGATTCCAGAGGCTCAGAGCAGCCATTCACTGACGCCCACTGCCGAGAAGCCAGCCCCTCCCTACCCCGGAGCCCAGCCCAGCTGGGGACATCGCTGGGACAGGTCAGGAGAGGGCTGGGCCCTGGGCCTAAGACCACAAGCCTGGATGTTGAGCAAAAGCCCATGAAGGGACCAGAGGGATGAGGCCCCTGAACCGGTCACCACCTGAGCTGGCCAGAATCTGGGTGCGGAGGAGGTGAGGGTCCTGCCCTGGAGTCCGCTTCCCGGACCGAGAACCTTCAGACATTTCTTGTTCTCTGATCAAGGCGGGTGAGTCTTTGTGGCTGGGGGGAGGACAGGACCAAGTGATTGATGGGGCGTGGGGGGAGGCTCAGTGAAGGGAAGGGATCTGGGGACGTTAGAACAGATTCAGAAATTCTGTCCTCTGGCCAGCTGTGTATGTGTGTGTGTGTGTGTGTGTGTACACCAAGGGTAGATGTTTGTGGTTAAGTGCAGGGTAAATGCACCTGTGCCCGGGTGCATGTCGTAAGGGCCCACAAGCAGGGCTGCGGGGACATGCCAAGTGGGGAGGTGATAAAGGTCAGGACAGCCTTAGGGACAAATATGTGACTGGAGGGGGATGAGAGGCTGGGGTGCCGCCGTGAGGGATGATGAAGACCCTTTGGTGTCCTGTCTGGTCCCTGCTCCAGACTTTAGGGCTTTAGCCACAGAGTCACACTCCCCCGTGAACCCTGCTACCAGCCCTGCACCCACCCCCCTCAGCATCACATCCCTGCCTGCTGTGTTGAAAGCAACAGAAACAACTTTGTTCCAGGAGGGCTCCATGGAGCCCAGCGTGTGCACCAGCTGGCCGTCTGGGCGCTTGGGAGCTCCCCTCGGGGGATGGCTCATCCATGCAGACCACCAGGCAGATTCCTAGACGCCCCCGCCTACCCCTCCCCCGACTCCCCGTGGCCAGGTGGTCCCTTTGCTTCTTCCTCTGTGCTGCTCAGCCTTCTCCAGCCCCACCCCAGCCCACAGAGTGGCGGCTCTCCTTGCCGCGCAGCTTGCAGGATCTCAGTTCCCCCCGATCGGATTGAACTGGGGCCACAGCCGTGAAAGCTCCATGTCCTGACCATCAGACATAAGGGGACTCCCTCTTTGCCTCCTCCTCTGTTCCCCTGGTCTCTCTGCCACACAGCCGCAGAGTGACCACCTGCAAGATCCTACCAGGTCCCCTCCCAGGGCCTGAGCATCATGGTGCCTGGCCTGGGTCCCAGCACACCTGCAGCCTGGTCTCCCCTCTCCCCTAGACACAGCCTGGAAGCCCCACAGAGGGTTTTCACAAAGACACCACATCTCCTTGCCCTTGGGCCCTCCGTATGAATTCCCCCAGCCCCAGGTCAGCCACCCCCCCTTGAGCCCCAAAGGCTGAGTTAACGCTTCTGCCACAGGGCTCACCGCTGATGTAGCTTGACCTGCTTCGCTGCCCTGCAACTCTGGGGACCACAGGTCCCCAGGGGCGGGGACAGAGGTGAGTTCACCGAACGAGTCTCCTGTAAACGCTCGTTACTTCTGCATTTCCCAAGCCTCCCCTTGTCCAGGGCCTTCTTCAGCTCCAATTCCACTTCGGCTCCCACTTCGGCTCCCACTTCGGCTCTAGCAGCAGGCAGCCCAGGGCTCTTCCCTGGTTCTGGGAGGAGCCCCAGATCTTACCCTGTTCCCAAGCCAAAGGGGTCATCTCTCAGCCTCCTACCTGGATGCTGGCATTCCTATTTTGGGGGCTGTGGGTGGGAACCCAGAGTCCTCTGGCCCCTTATGGAAGAGGCAGACAGGCCTCCAAAAACCGCTGTCTTCCCCTGGGGTCCTCAGACATGTATATGTGAACTCCACGGAGTTGTCCACAGAGACAGGGGCCCAGGTAAAGAGAGAGGTTTCATCCATCATGCCAGGCAGCCTGCTTATTGGGTGCCACCTTCACCTGGCGTCCAGGTAGGTGTGTGTGACGTGTGCAGGCATGCAGTGGTGGGAGCTGTAGGAAGGGATGCGTGTAGTCCACTGAGCACCTGACTGCCCCCTCCAAACAAGGCCCCTTCTGAGGAGGGCTAGTGGCTGGTCAGGTTGGGGAGGGCCGGCACCTCCAGGCTCCGCTGCCTCACCCCTGCTTGGTCTCTTTACTCTGTTGATCAGGGGAAGGTGGAAGACCTGGATGGACCACGACTTTGAGATGCAGCCACATGGGGCCCCCGGCCCCAGAAACTCTTCCCGCAGCCACCTGCTGGGCCGCCCGACCTGCCCCTCGAAGCTCCCTGGCGGGGTGTCACCTCTCATCCCTGTTCTCAGGAAGACCTTCCATCTGGATGCTTTCTCCCCAAGCCACATCCCACAGGCTTCCAGCCGGCCGGGCCTTGGAGCGAGGGCCTGGAGTGTGTCCTCCCAGGAAACTGGCAAGAGCCTGGCATCCAGGAAGTTCAGTTCCATCTCCTTAACAGTCCATCCGCACAGCCAGGCACGGCCCCTGGGCCCCCTGCCTTCTCACTGGGAAGAGCTGTCCAGCCCGGGCAGGGAGGCAGCCACCCACGGAGGAGGGAGGCTGCCCACAGCTGGCTTGTCATCGGTGACCCTAGTGCCAGGGGACAGGGTCCACTCCGAGGGCCCAGGGAACCCAGGTCTGGCCAAATCCAGCAGGCTGCCCACAGCAGAGAAGCCCCTGGTGAGCTCGTACCTGACCCTACCGTTCCAGTCCCGCTTGGCTCCAAGTCCACCAGGTCCTGTGGGGCCGGGCTCAGTGGGTCCAAGGCACCCCGTTCCAGTGACTGCACACGTGCCTGCCAGAGCTTCTCCAGGAAGAGGCAAGCCCCGGTCCAGGGGTATCCCGAGACCACGGCTGCATCTCCAAAGGGCCTCCCCTACCACGGGGCCCGTGATGGCCATGGACTTGGCTGCTCTGGATACGAAGCCACGCACAGCCAGCCGTTTATCCACAAGGACCACCAACAAACCCAGCTTGACTGTCAACTTGGCTACACCAAATCCATCCAGACTGGACACAGGCATTGAGTCCCTTGATCTGGATACCAATCTGGGCTCTGCCGTGGACGTGGCTACAGTAGGCACAAGCAAGCCTGGCAGGGGCATGGACTCAGTAACCCAAGACCTGGACAAGGTGGGCAAAGCCATAGCTACAGAGGGCATAGCCAAGCCAGAATTCACCACAGGGGGTGCAGCCATGGAACGGGCAGCCCCAGATCCAGTCAAGCTGGGCACAGCCAGGCCGGACACAGTCATGCTGGTGAACACAGCCAAGCTGGGCGTGACTACGAATTCTCCAGCTCTGGATACAAGCAGGTTGGTCATAGCCATGGGTCCATCTGTGCCAGTCACCCCAGACCCAGCTGCTGGTGAGACCACACTGGACAGTGTCATTAACCTGACGACATCAGACGTTGCCATCCAGCCTTCAATGCTGAGCCAAAGCACAGATGCAGCCCTGGGCCACCCTACAGCAGATGCTGCTACAGACTGGGCCACAGAGCTGGACCGGGCCAGAGAAACCAAAGGTAAATGCAAAGATCTGGGCAGGCGAGGCACTGGACTGCTGAGGGTGGGCGGGCAGGGGTGTAAGGGCCTGGAGATAGATTGTGCTTGGCTAGATCTGGAAAGGGAGGGAAGATTTTTTTTTTTAAGGTGAGAATGCCATTTATTTTAATATCTATGCATTTAGTTTATTTATCTGGCTGTGCTGGGTCTTAGTTGTGGCACACGCAACATGTGGGATCTTACTTCCCTGACCAGGGAGCCAACCCGCGTCCCCTGCATAGGAAGGTGGATTCTGAACAACTGGACCACCAGGGAAGTCCTGGGAGGGAAGATTTTAAGGTCAGAGTTGAATGAGCTGGGGGAAGGGGATGGGATTGAGGGGCAGAACACAGGCGAGGCAGCCTGAGCTGGGTCCCAAACTGCCAGAGTTCAAGCTGAGGGAAGCCATCAGAAGGAAGGCTTGCAGGGATAATTTGTGGGAGAGCAATTATGCTGAGTTTGTCCTTTGCCATCTTCCATGACTATTTCTCTGTTCCCTGAAGACCTGAAATAATCAGGTGAGCTATAGGTGAGTCCAGCTTGAAAAGCAACCCACCTACATGAAAATGTAGACCAGCACTTCAGTAAGTGGTGATTTGTCTAACAGCCAACACTGCCAGGCTCCTCCAGATGTGAATAGTGATCTCACAGTATTAGTGAGACCTTCTGAATCATTCCCATTCAGCCCTTCAGGAAGATAGCTGTTGCTTTTTCCTTTTTTTTTTTTTTACATTAAAAAGTTTATTTATTTGGCTGTACTGGGTCTCAGTTGCAGTATGCAGGATCTTTGATCTTCATTATGGCATGTGGAATTTTTCTAGTTGCAGTACATGCAACATGTGGGATCTTAGTTCCCTGACCAGGGATCCAACCCGTGTTCCCTGCATTGGAAGGTGGATTCTGAACCACTGGACCACCAGGGAAGTCCTGGGAGGGAAGATTTTAACTCTTAGTTGCAGCATGTGGGATCTAGTTCCTTGACCAGGGACCAAACCCAGAACCCTTGCATTGGGAGCTCGGAGTCTTAGCCACTGGGGGGAAGCCCGGATAGCTGTTGCTTAAAAGGTGTCTTACCTGGAATTCTTCCTTGGTTCCCTAGCTCCAGCGCTGTAGTCCTAAAGGGTGACTTGGAGATTTGTATGTTGGAGGTCGTACACGAACTATAAACAGGTCAACACAAGGGCCAGAAGTTCATTTGGTCTTTGAGAGGCTGTGACTTGCCTAAATCACATAGCTGACATGTCTAAAGTGGCAGTAGTGGTAAAGAACCCGCCTTCGGTGCAGGAGATGTATAATAAGAGACTCGGGTTTGATCCCTGGGATGGGAAGATCCCCTGGATAAGGGCATGGCAACCCACTCCATGGGCAGGGGAGCCTGGAGAATCCCATGGGCAGAGGAGCCTGGTGGGCTATAGTCCATAGATGTCTCAAAGAGACAGACACGACTGAAGTGACTTAGCATGCATTCATGCAAGGTAACAGGGACCCAGCGACTGGAATTCTTCTGGCAGTCTCATTCCCAACCTTTCAAAGGCTCAGAGATTCTGGGTCTGGCAGATGCTCAGAAAGCATCTGGTCCTGTGGCTTACCTGGGGTTGGGGGTTGTCAGCCCCCTTCCCACTGCACTCTGCACACTCAGTCTGGGGGAGCCCACTCAGGCTCTCGTCTTCCGTCCTCTAGGACCCCAGCTCTCTCTCCGTCTTCAGCCCAGCCCTCTCTTCTGAAATGCAGGTGTAGACAGCCAGCGGCCTGCCAGACCCCTCGGCCCAGACAGCTCCCAGGCAGGTCCAGAGGCAGCCCTTTTCCTCCTGACGTCTGCCTTCCCTGATATCACTCCCATAGCTGCAGGTCCCACCCCACTAGAGACCCAGGCATCCTCCTCTTTCTTTTCCTTCATCCCAGTCAGTCTGATTCCAACTCTGTGGCCCAACCTCCTCAGTCCTAGGCTCTGTGTCCCTTTCTCTCCATCCCTCTGCCCCTGCAAGGCCACTCTCCCCCTTCAACTGGCATGAGATGAGGGACTCATCTCATGGGAGCACTTTCTGCTTAACAGCTGTTGGTGACTCACCATTATCTTCTTTTAAAGTCCAGCTCCTTAGCTCGACTCCCAAGGCTGCGGACTTCTCCAGCCTCTTAGCTCTGTATCCGTCTGGAATTTTCCCTGCTTCCTTGCGCGCAGGAGCTCTGCTGTCCGCAGCACCAGGCAGCTCTCACTTCTGGTCTCCTCACCGCAGCCCTCCTCTCTCCATGGAACGATTTCCCTTCTTCCCGCCCACTTACATTTGCCTTTCCATCTTGGCCTGCACCCCCTCCAAGAAATCCTACAAAACCCCTCTTCCCAGGGTGCCCACCTCCCTGCACCCACAGTTTCCCTATGCACACCCCACTCCCTGTGTTAGGACAGTCCAGCTTTCTGTCTTACCCCACCAGACCCAGAGCTCTTTGAGGATATAAACCATGGTCCTCATTCCTGTGTCCACCTGGCCTGGCAATATGCTATCCATTCATGTGGATTAAATGCAAGAAAGATTTGGTTTTTTTCCTGACCCGTAAATTGAGGCCCAGGAAAGAAAGTTCCTGACCAGTTCAAGGTCATAGGGCTCGTCATCCCAGAGCCAGGCCTGGAACCCGGGCTCCTGAATCAGGCAGGGTTCTACCGGCACCCACGCCTGGGCAGAACCCCATGGAATCAGCCCAACATCCCAACCACCGCGTGACTCACGCTCGCGCACCGCATCCCGCAGCTGTCACCGGTCCCCCGCGCCCCCGCCCCACCCCAGCCTTAGAGAGTTAGAGGCCGGGAGCGGGATCCAGGCGGAGGGATGGGATCGGGGCGCCGCCCCCAGCCCGGCATCTCGAGCCTGCGAGGCCCAGCGCCCCCGCTCAGCCGGCGCTGGGTGCCCGCGCTCCCGCGTGCGGGCGGGCGGGCGGAGAGCCGGTGCGGGCGCCGACGCCGTGGGAGGGGGAGGGGCCCTCGGCGGGGCGGGCGGCGCGCGGGTCACGTGGTGCGGGTGGCGGCGGCGGCGGCGGCGGCATCGGTGCGCGCGGGCAGGGGCAGCGCGGCGCCGAGCCACGGAGTCGAAGTCTCGGGCGGGCGCGGCGGCGCGGGGCGCTGGGGCGGCGCGGCCGGGCCGCGGGCCGGGCGGGTGGGCGGAGAGCGCCGAAGGGCGAGGCCCGGCTGCAGGGGCTGCTCGGCCCAGGAGGAGCCCGCGTCCCGCTCAGCCTTGCAGCCCCGCGCCCTTGAGCATCTTCCCGGAGGAAACCGAGACAAAGGAGGATTCATGTCCAAAGGTAAGGAGGCCGGCCGGGCCATCGGCGTGCGCCGGGAGGCGGAGGCTGCGGCCCCTACCAGCCCAGCTGGAGATGCTACCGGGGGAGGGTTGATGCGCGGAGGAGCCCACGCACGGTGACATATGTGCACGGACACACACACGGTGGCACACTCCCCAAGATGTCCAAGCCCGGAGAAAGGCACAGACGGGAAGGCGGAGAGACACGGAGACTCCCGAACACGCAAGCAGGCACCGCGATGCGCGCTGGAGCACACTAAGACGTGCACACACAGGCACACCACGCACAGGTATCGGGACCACCTACAGCCGGGCTCAGAGACCTGTGCGCTGACACATAGACCCCTTCCCCCACACACAGGGGCGGGCGGGCGCACGCTGAGACAGGCACCAGCTGGTGGTCGCCAAGGGAACTCGTTGGCCTCCAGAGGACTGGGATGGAGGAAGGGGTATATATCTCAGGGCCCTTTGCTTCTGTGAATGGGAAAGTACTAAGATATCTTTTGTGATTTCTCCGCTGAGAGCCAGGGGCTGGAGCTAGGGGTGGACTGAAATTGCCTCTGCGGGTGGGGGTGGAGTCTTAAAGACTGCTGGGGTCTGGGGGTTGGGAATGATCTCCGGATCCGGAAGGAAGAGCCTCCCCACCCCCTGGATCCTCACGAAGCCAGGAAGGCAGGTGCTATTCTGGAAAGGTCCCCTCCCTTTGCGGCCACCTTCCCAGCAGAGGGGTGGGGTCCCTGGGCCGGACAAAGACAAAGCCCGTTCATTTCCCTGTAAGAGAAAGCACCAGGGCTCTTGCTTGGCAGGGAGGTGGGGGCGGGGGGTGGGGGGTAGCCGTTTCTGTGGGGACTAAGCCAAAGCTGAGCTGGGGATGGACAGGGTCTCTCCCAGGGGCACGGTTGGGGCAGGTGGCTCCCAGCAGGAGGTGCTGCAGGCAGGGCCCCGAGAAAGCTGGGCGCTCAGAAGGAGCCCCAGGAACCACATAGGCAGGATGGCATATTTGAGTTACATCCCACTGTGAGCCCATCCGGAGCTCTTCCCCACCCCTGGGGAGCCCCTCCTCCAATCCCTGTTGTGGAGTGGGGAGAAGGTCTCATAACAGAGTCTATCTCTGAGCCTGGGGCCCACCCAAGAGCCACCAGGGGAGCAGCATCCAAAGGAGGAGAAAGGTGATGGCTCTGAGTAACATCAGCCTTGCAGTGAGGCTTGCATCCATTCATTCATTCCTGAGTGAGGCTTGCGTTCATTCATGCATTGCTGAGTGCCTTGTTATACTAGGTACGTTGGGGCACAGAAACCCATAAGACATGGCTCCTGCCCTGAAGAAGGGTGGCAACTGGCATGTGTTCAGTGCCAGGTTTATGCCCACACTTTTGTGTAAGCATCAAAGCAACCCAGCGAGGTCGGGACTGTCCCTGTCTTCCTGAGGAGAACACTGAGGCTCCCGGAGACCATCCGCCTGGGAGTCAAGGATGGGCCAGCTGCCTGTCTGGAGCTGGCATGGCCCGACCTGGAGGGGCTGCAGGGGCAGAGGAGGGAGCTACAGAATTTAACTTTGGAGCTGCCTACGCCCTGTGCTCTGGAGGTCTCCTCAGCAGACAGTATGAGGCAAGGACCTTGTCTGGGGTCTAGCAGTGTCCTTGGCATTTAGTCTGGGGTTTGGCTGGAGTCAGCTCTCACTGGAGGGCCTATAGAATGGCCCGGATGGGATGGAGTGAGTGAATGAATGTAATGACTACAGAGGTACTCAGGGGGCTGAGGCAGCACAGAAGGGAGGCATCCACGTGAGACGGGAAGGCGTAGGCTTTCCTGTATAGTGAAGGAAGGTCGACAGGGGCTGGAGTGGGCAAAGGGTCTTCCAGCACAGGCTGTGACACCGTGACCGGCCGCAGGTTTGCAATACTTGTGGCTGATGGGTGGTCGTTGTTAGCACGTGACTGGCATGTAGTGGCCGTGTGGTTGGGAGGGGCATCTTGCCAGCAGGAGCTCTGTGGGTGCTGACAGGTGCTCAATGGAGGAATACAAGTGGACTCTGCTCCCGGCCTGTTGGAGCCCCTAGAAGTTGCCCGGGAATCTGGTCAGCTGGCCTCTTCTCGAAACCAGGTTGTGCTGGGGAGTGGTTTTTGAGGCTGCTGCGGTTGACAGGCCGGGGCTGAGAAGGCCAGGGTGAGGATGAAGACTTTATAAAAATCCTTATAAAAACTCCCATAAATAAATACCAGACTCATTTTCCAGGTCTGTAGAGTAAGACCCTGCCCCTCCAAAACACACACGTGCACACAGATGGCTCCATCTCACAACAGTGGTTGCGGCGACCCAGTGGGCTGGCCACAGAGGGATCCGGGGGGTGGAGAGCACCGGCCTGGTGAGCAGCTGGATAGGGAAATCAGGGCATTGGCCCCAGTATAGGTGTGCTGAGTCGGGCCCGGGAACCACGTGCGGAGTGGAGGCGCAGGCCAGGCTGCTGATAGTCAGCTGCTTCAGGCCCGAGCCAATCTGGGTGCCTTCTGGAGCCGCCTGGCTGGCAACAACTTCCTGGGAAGCAGGAGGGAACCACGCCAGGCCCTGGGGAGGTCCCAAGACTCCGTCAGATTTGGCTGTGCCCACGGATGACAAGGAAAGAACGGTTTCCAGTGGAGAGTCATGCCAGGACCAGGGAGAGGACCAGGTGGTGGGGGAACAAGAACAGACTCCTGGCTGGCTTTGGGGGTGGGGGAGGGAGGTGCTCCTGTGCCCTGTCTCTCTTTCCCATCTGCTGCTCCATCACTTCTCCCTGTGAGCCAGAGACCCTGCAGGGTGGTAACCAGGAGCCATAGGATTCTAGAATGGCCAGGCCAGAAGGGGGCCTCCAGAGAGCATGGAGTCCAGTGACTGCGCTGGGTGATTAGCATCTCGGGCACCTCCCTTTAACAAGTGCTTTCTCATACACCACTTCATTCCCCCTCCTGGCTGGGAACTGAGAAGGGGCAGAACCAAGAGGGTTTGCAGCAATGAGGCAGAGTGGGGGTGCATCTCACATGTGGGGCTCCCCGCAGCCTTCGTCACTATCCTGAGAAGTTTACAGAAGAGGAAGCAGGTGCATGGGGGCAGGCGGTTCACCCGAGGCCATGGAGAAGGCAAGTCACAGAGGCAGGCCCTTCCCACGTCACCACACACACCGGTCTTATCGGGAGGGAAGTGGAGATGCCATGTCCCGAAACCCACCTTGGAGGGACAGTGCCCTGATGGGGGAACACAGATTTCTCATGTGTATGAACATGCCCATGATGCGCCAGACCCAGAAGGGTGTTTGCCTTTCTCCACTGGGGAAGGGCTGTGACCTCAGGCTCTCCTTTCTCCTGTTACCCACCACGCCAAGAGCACAGCGTGTCATGTCATCTTAGGCCCATGACTGCCCCTACTTGGGCCTCATCCTCTCCTCATTGGTCAGCAGGGGAGACTTACTCCTCCTCAGATTTAAAACTAAGGCTTGGAGAGGACTTCCCTAGTGGTCCAGTGGTTAAGACTCCATACGTCCACTGCAGGTGGCATGGGTTTGATGCCTGGTCAGGGAACTAAGGTCCTGAATGCTGTGCGGTGCAGCCAGACAAAAAATTTGAAAGCAATAAATGACTTAAAAAATAAAAATAAGGCGTGGAGGCTGTCTGGGAGCCTCAGGGCACAGAGACCACTACTTTGTACCAGTGCCCATGGAATAGAGGGGACACAGACTGGGAGACATGATTGATGCTCACTCTGCTGAGTTGAGATAGCCCCATGTGCTTCTTTCTTTAAAAGGATTATTTGGTTGCATCAGGTCTTGGTTGTGGCACACTGGATCTGTCATTGTAGCTCACGGGCTGTTTGCAGTGCACGGGCTTAATTGTTCCTCAGCAGGTGGGATCTTAGTTCCCCTACCAGGTATTGAACCCGCACGCTCTGCATTGCAAGGCAGATTCTTAACCACTGGACCACCGGGGAAGTCCCAGACCCATGGGTTTCTAAAAGACAAAGCAACTAGGGCAGGGACAGGCAGTCAATAGACATTAGGTCCAGAATCCTAAAAGGTCTTTGCTTTGCCCTTTATTTGGGTGAGGCAGGACTCAGGTTGGAATAACCCCAGACATCTCTTAGGTCGGTGGCTCTCAACTGTTGGCAGTGCCAGCCAACATCTGGCACGGTCTGAAAATGCTTTTGATCATTAAATTGGGAGCTACTACTGGCATAAGGAAATGACAACCCAGTCCAGTACTCTTGCCTGAAAAATCCCATGGACAGAAGAGCCTGGTGGGCTACAGTCCAAAGGGTCGCAAAGAGTCAGACACGACTGAGTGACTAAGCACTCACAGGCATTTAGTAGAGGCCAAGGATGTCACTAAATGGACTACAATGCCCAGGACAGCTCCCTGCTCTAATTATCTGACCTAGCATGTCAATAGTGCCAAGGCGAAGAAACCCCTGGGTTAGAGACACAGATGTGGTGCTTTGGAGCAGCGAGGTGCATTTGAAAGTACCCCAGCAACTGGAGGGTCTGGGTACTGGTCCAGATTTTCCATCTGACTTGTTCTATGTTCTCAGGCGAGCCCTTACCACTGCCTCCCACCCCCAGGCCTCAGTCTCCACATCTATGAGATGGGAGACCTGTACTGGAGGACATCCATGGTCCCGTCCAGGCCTAATTCTGTATGATTGTGTATCCAGAGACTAATACTGTGGTGTTCGTGTGACCTCAGCCCGCCCCTCCCACCTTGGCTTTGCAGGGCTCCCGGAGACCAGGACGGACGCAGCCATGTCAGAGCTGGTGCCCGAGCCCAGGCCTAAGCCGGCAGTGCCCATGAAGCCCGTCGGCATCAACCCCAACCTGCTGGGCTACATCGGCATCGACACCATCATTGAGCAGATGCGCAAGAAGACCATGAAGACCGGTTTCGACTTCAACATCATGGTGGTCGGTATGGAAGCCGTGGGCTCCCTGGAGACCCTGGTGGCAGGCAGCACCCTTTAGAATCCCACTTCTTTCTTTAGGATGGCCTCTGCCCTGGCTTCTTTAGAATGAGCTCTTTCTCAGAGGAAAGATCTCAGCATGCTGACTCCTTTCTTCCCACAAGGCTGGCTGATCTGAGGGTGGGAGATGTGAATGGATGATGGTCAACCTGGCCCCGTCACCCCCCTCTCTGTACACAGGCAGCCTTATAGCTGTGCTCAAGGCCTGGGGGCCTCACCCTTGTTCTTCCCCACCTTCAAGAGTTGGGGGAGGATCAGAGGAAGGGTGGTCTTCTTTCTGATCTTTGGTAGTGCTTTCAAGCTTGAATAGAATTTTCAGGACATTGGTCACTAAGTAGGATCACTGGACCACAGAATATAAGAGCAGGGAGGGACCTTTGCCTTTGATCGCAGTGACGTATTTTCTCAGTTGCTGAAACTGGGATCTGGGGATCATCCTTCTTCCTCCTGCTTTATCCCCTCAATCCAGTCGGTCATTAAATACTGTCAATTTTACCTCACAAATATCTCTTCCAGTCTGTCTACCCTCTCCCTCTCCACTGCCAGCACCCTGCTACTACCCTGGGTTACCACGTCCTCCTGACTCAGAGCTGCTCATACATCTGGGCTAGAGTGTAAATCATCTGGAACATCTTGCTCTAAAAAACATTGGCTAAACTAGACAGCATGCATGATGACATTGCTTCTTTTTCTCCTGGTTCTCCGTCTTCTTCAATCCATTGTCTCCCAGTGACTGAATAATTTTTCTACCCTGCAAAACTCATCATCACCCATCCTACTTAACAATCTTTCTTAAGTTTAAGGGTTTGAATTCCTAGCGTGGCCTGGTAGTACTTCTCCACTCATCTCTTACCACTTCCCATGTAGCATCTTTGTTGTTATTCAATTGCTAAGCCATGTCTTACTCTTTGCAACCCCATGGACTGCAGCACACCAGGTTCCCCTGTCCTTCACTATCTCCCAGAGTTTGCTCAAATTCATGTCCATTGAGTCAGTTATGCTATCTAACCATCTCATCCTCTGCCACTCCCTTCTTTTTTGCCTTCTTTCCCAGCATTGGGGTCTTTTCCAATGAGTTGGCTCTTTGCATCAGGTGGCCAAAGTTTTGGAGTTTCAGCTTCAGCATCAGTCCTTCCAGTAAATATTCAAGGTTGATTTCCTTTGGGTTTGTTTGGTTTGATCTCCTTGCAGTCCAAGAGACTCTCAAGAGTCTTCTCCAGAAGCACAATTCAAAAGCATCGATTCTTCACTTAGCCTTCTTTATTATCCTGTGATTCTTGTGCATGTTTGAGAAACACTCTGCTCAGACCAGTGGTTTTCACCTATCTTTTAGTTATGGAGCTCTTCCTTGGAATGAAATCTTCTTCAGAAGCGCAGTGTCAGTATGCAAAGTAATTCCATCTTTAAGTGTGATTAAAGACTAAAAACTTAGGTCAAGCAAAAATGAAATGGAAAACCAGTACGCAAGTGCAGAGGTTGCCCCTTTCCCAGCGCTCCCAGGGCTCTGGAAGGAGAGAATGTGCAATTCCACTGATGTTTCCCCAGGTCCTTCACCAGCAAGTGGGAAAGCATTCCCATCCACTCACTGTCCCTGCTCAGCCTCTAGCCTCTCCAGTGAGTGGTCAGTGAAGGACTTGGATCACAGCTCTAGAATTCTGTAAGCTCAGGGGAGAGATGCTAGGCTTGGGAGCTGGGCCTGGGGTCTCCCTGCCTTCTCATTCTCTTCCTGTCTTGCTGCAGGTCAGAGTGGACTGGGCAAGTCAACACTGGTCAACACCCTCTTCAAATCCCAAGTGAGCCGCAAGGCCTCCAGCTGGAACCGGGAGGAGAAGATTCCCAAGACAGTGGAGATCAAAGCTATTGGGCATGGTAAGGATCCAGCAGGGACCATGACGGGCGTTGTTCCAAGGGCCTCTGCCAGAAAGGGGGAAGAATGGGGCCTCTGGGGGATGAGACAAATGACAGACAGCCTGAAGACAGAATAGAATTAAGCCCTTGAGCAAGATGGAGCCAACTCTTTAAACTGTAAGTCAGAAAAGGGGGTGTGGGGATTAGAGAGGAATGAAGGAGGACTTGAGTGGGATGATAAAGCCTGGTGGATTTTTTCTTTTCATTAAAAAAATACTTATTATTTTTTATTTGACTGCACCAGGTCTTAGTTACAGCACGAGGGATCTTTAGTGGGGCACGAGAACTCTTCACAGCGTGCAAAGAGTTCATGTCTGCAATCCTAGTTCCCTGACCAAGAGTTGAACCTGGGCCTCCCTGCATTGGGAGCATGGAGTCTTAGCCACTGGCCCACCAGAGAAGTCCCAAGACTGGGTAGATTTAGACAACAGAGGGATAAAGAAGGCATTCCAGGTGCAGGGAATGGCATGAACAAAGTGTTGAAGTGTTGAGGACCCTGAACTTGATTTTTCCAGTCATTGGTCCTGTAGAAGTAAGGAGCCCAGGTCTCCCCCAGCTGGTAGGCAGTGGGGCACCTGGCATCAGCTGGAGGAGTGACCCCCCCCGGGTGCCTTTTCTGTTCACTCCCCAGTGATCGAGGAAGGTGGTGTCAAGATGAAGCTGACTGTCATTGACACTCCGGGCTTTGGAGATCAGATCAACAATGAAAACTGGTATGTCTGCCTGTGTGTGAGACCTCCATCCTGAAGACTGCAAGGCAGACACTGAATGTGGAGCAGATTCACTCAAACTGAGAACCATCTGTGCCCTCCATGCTGAGGGCTTAAGTGGCAAGACTTGCTTAAAGAGGGGAGGGGGCTTGTTAGGAAGCAAGCAGAGAGGACCAAATGGGGCCCGGGCGTGAGGATAGAGGGGGACAGAGCAGAGGGAATGTCAGCCGAGGCATTGCCTGGAGATGGGAGTGGGTCAGGAGCTGGAGCAACGGAGCGGGGGGAGCTGGGGTGCAAACCCAGGCGGACCTGGAGGTTGTGGCAGAGAGCTTGGCCTGAGGGCCAGGTGTTGGCCACCTGGACAGAGAGGGCAGGAGGAAAACATGGGGGAGGGCGGTTTCCATGAGGAGAGAGCCTCTGGGGATCCAGCGTCCAGCCAAAAAGGGGGAAGTACACTGCCCAGGTGAGGATGGAAGTGTCGGCCGTGAACAGAATGCACAGTGCCTGCCTCATGGTATGGCCAAAAAAAAAAAAGAAGAAAAAGCACAATGTAAGAGTTCTGAGTTGGGTCTTATTCACTCTCTTACTGAGGGCTCCCCAGGTGGCTCAGTGGTAAACAATCTGCCTGCAGGAGACACAAGAGATGCAGGTTCATTCCCTGGGTCGGGAAGATCCCCTAGAGAAGGAAATGGCAGCCCACTCCAGCATTCTTGCCTGGAGAACCCCATGGACAGAGGAGCCTGGCGAGCTGCAGTCCTTGGGGTCACAAAGAGTTGGCACGACTTAGCAACTGCGCACGCACGCACACACTGAGGACTGTAGCCTGAGTCAGCCTCCCAGAAGGCATGGAGGACCTGCTCTGAGAAGGTGGGCGGAGGCCAGTATACGTGTGATTTTTGACTGGGGATACGTGCAGCCAGGCATACATCTCAGCAGAAGGCTACTGCCAGCCAAGAGGAACAGAGATCTCTGTTAATGATTTTTGTGCTTTTCTAAGTCGGGGAAGGTGTAAGAATTTGGGTCCATCATTTTTTTCCTGAAATACAACTATTGAAGGGCCTGTTTCCCCAAAGCACAGAGAGCCTTATCTTGTTCTTTGTCCCAAATTCCTTCCAGGATATATTGTAGGTCAGTGACTACAGTGGCTAATGACTTAATCCGTGTAAAAGCAGATGGCAAGTGACACTCCTTGCTTTACAGAAGGTTCTGGGCAGAAGTTTGCTCCCAGACAGGGGTGAAGACAGCTATGCCTCTGTGAGGGAGCCTGGGGCTGCCCCAGACAGACGGGGCCTCTCAGCAACACACCTTGGAATTGGCTGTGTGATCTCAGAAAGTGGCTGGTCACTTCTTCCCTGGCTATCCACACACTCCTAGACAGGGAAAGGTCACCGTCACAGCAACAGCATGATGAGGATGGATTATTGCGCTGGGATGGTTATATGCTTGTGCTTACCCTGTGGATTATTATAGCGCCAGGGTTGAGAGCTTTCTCTGCGCCATTTCCCTGTTCAGACCAATGTTGTTGTTTAGTTCTCAGTCGCGTCCGACTCTTTGCAACCCCTTGGACTTGCAATAGCCTGTCAAATTCCTCTGTCCATGGGGTTTCCCAGGCAAGAATACTAGAACGGGTGGCCATTTCCTTTTCCAGGGGATCTTCCTGACCCAGGGATCGAACCTGCGTCTCTTGCATTGCAGGCAGACTCTTTACCGCTGAGCCACCGGGGAAGCCCCGTTCAGTATTATACCTCTGTTCTAATTCTTACATGACTCCCTCCAGGCACCTGTTGTTACTCTCTTTTCACTTATGAGAAAAGAGCTTCAGAGAAGGGCAGAGACTTCCCCAGAGGGGCCCAGCCAGTAAGTGATGGATGTGGGGAAAGTGCAGTGCTGTCAGGAGCAGGGTGGGGTTCTGCAGGTTCCCAGAGGTCAATTGGGGGCTCGGACCCCAGAGGAGTTCTGCCCTTGCTAACAGGGAAAGCCACTCATGGGGGCAAAGGGAGAATAGTCAACAGGTCACCGAGAGCCCTCGGGAGGCAGGGAGTGAGACAGAGGTGAGAGCCTGCCTCCTGACCCTGGTGAGAGGAGCTCCCGGGTCATGTCCTTCTGGGACCTCCATCTGCTTTCTTCCTCCCTCCTCCAGCTGGGAGCCCATTGAGAAGTACATCAACGAGCAGTATGAGAAGTTCCTGAAGGAGGAGGTGAACATCGCCAGGAAGAAACGCATCCCTGACACTCGTGTCCACTGCTGCCTCTACTTCATCTCCCCGACCGGCCACTCGTATGTGCCAGGCCTGCCCCCGTCCCCGGGCCTGCCTCTGGTTTGCATCATTTGATCCCAACCTATAGTGAATGAGTGATACCTAGACTCAGCTGGGGAGCTCAGGTGAGCCCCCACATAGTCATGGCCCTGGGAGTCCCTCAGAGATCCTTGACAGGAGGGAGAAGCTCACCATCAGCCCTTATGCTGTCCATCGGTGTGTTAGCACCATAGCTTCACTGTGCCGGCAGACAGAAGTTGGTTGCTGTGGACAAAGGGCTCCTCGTTTGTTCAACAGATACCTGCTATGCAGAGGCCTGGGGTCAGGGGCAGCAAGAAGGATGAGATGGGAAGGGCCCAGGCTACTGGATTGGGGCTGGTGTTCAGGTGGAGGTGGGGAGGGGTGACCCAGCTGTAGGCATTTGGAGGGTAGCCAGTCCAGCAAGAGGAGCCAGGTGTCCAGCGATGAAGGCTGACAACCATCGGGCATGCCAGGAACTCTGGTTGTGAGTATCAGGCAAGGCTGAATGATAGGGAGTGCCCCTGGAGAATGGAGCCATCCAAATGGACAAGCAGGCCACCTTCCTGCTGGGGAGGTCTCCTAACTGTCACTGAGCCCAGCAGCTAGGCAAGAATTTCATTCTTGAGATGATGGCACAGTGCGGCAGGCCCCTGGTTTTGGAGGAGCCTGACGTTCAGCAGGTTTTTGACGGTGCAGCTCAGGAACTCGGCAGGGAAGTTAGTGTTTATCCCTCCCTAGACCCAAGGTCAGAGCAGGCCAGCAGGCAGCCTGACTTAAATGAGTCTGGTGGACTTCAAACTACAGCCAGATCGGGGCCCCAGAGTCCAGAGGCCCTCGGGTAGGGGAGGGGTCAGGCCCCAGCTGGACCCCTGCAGGACTACTTGGGGACCGGGGGGAGGCCTGTCCAAAAGTGCTGTCCCGTGGGCAGAATAGACACGCATATGACCATGACAGAAGGGTGCATGGGTGGGGACAACAGTCCATGGCTGTTCCCAGGAGAAAGAGATCTCAGGTCAGAAAAGGTGTCGTGAAGGAGTGGTTTGAGTGGGGCTTAAAGAAAGCCAGGATATGCCCCAGAGCCAAGGGAGAGAGAAAGGGAGCTGGTGGACCACATGTGGGTAGAGAGTTGAGTTCTGTTCTGCAGACAGGTGATGGCGGCTACCTCAGCCAATTCCCAGCCCAGTCCTCCTGCCCCAAGGGTGCCCCTGGCGTGGTGGCAGTGGCTGAGTGGGGGAGGGCATGGTGGCTCTGACACCCCACCTCCTTTGGGCCCCAGCTTGCGACCTCTTGACCTGGAGTTCATGAAACACCTCAGCAAAGTTGTGAACATCATCCCCGTCATTGCTAAGGCTGACACCATGACCCTGGAGGAGAAGTCTGAATTCAAGCAAAGGGTGAGAAGGCCCCTCCTCCTTTTCCTCTCCCCATGCTTGCCTCTCCCGTCTGGTCCAAGCCCTCTTCTATCCTTTATTACTATATCCACCTCCTACCCCACTTCCCACCTGGCTCCTACTCAACTGTTAGAGAGGCGAGGCTGGTGGAGAGGAGAAGTTAGTGCGGCTCCAGCCTTCTTGCCCTCCAAACTTATCTGCAAATACCACTAAATGCATAAATCACCTCCAATGTGAGAAACCACTCCGCACTGTTAGGTTGCTTGAAGGACGAGACTAATTAATCAACCACCCACTGGTCTTTATCGTAATTTTCCATAAGCTCTGTCCTGTGCTGGACACACAGGGGACTGGGTAGGGGAAATGCCGGAGAAGTATAAAGACGGTTGCTGCCTTTGAGAAACTTCATCAAGGAGATTACTGAAAAGCACTGGGTGACTTCCTGGAGGAGGAGACTTAAGCTGGGCTTTGAAAGAGGACAAACGGGAGAGGCTAGGGGTGGCGAGCTGGACCTCTCCTCCCTGCCAAGAGGAGAGAAACAAGTATGGCATGAGCACTGCCCACGTGGCGTCTGTTCTCAGCGGTCCTGCTTGTCTGGATCCTGATCTTGCACCCTGAGAGGAACAGACCGCACCCCCGGATTCTTCCTCATGGCAGGCTGGGGTGGGCAGTGGTAACTGTGGGGCTGGGGCTCCCATTCATTCAGGATCCTCCTGCTGCCCAGGGCCTCAGAGTTCAAAGATGACTGCCGTTTACCGCTCCGGCTTCAGTATGCACACATTTGCACAAGCATGCACATGCACACACAGCCCTCTCTCTATCCTGACACTTGGCCACCATGCTTCTCCTCCCCGCCTCTAGGTTCGAAAGGAGCTTGAAGTGAATGGCATTGAATTCTACCCCCAGAAGGAATTTGATGAGGATTTGGAGGACAAGACAGAGAATGACAAAATCCGGGTAGGTGCCTAGGACTCTGTTCATCACATAGATGCCCACATTGGTCTCCCTGGGATATGTATCATGTACCACTTCTGTTTTTCCTCCTGCTTTCCCCTTTCCACACTCCCTGCCCCACCTTGCCTGACCCAGACCAGAAGTGGCATGGGAGAGGATGAGGACTGGGAGCCCTGGCTGTGACTGTAAAGCCAAATTCTCCTGTCCATTCCCAGAGCCAACAAAAGCCTCTGGTTCCCCCACCAGGACAACCAAAACCAAAGTATGGGGTGATGGAAGGATACAGGCAGAAAAAGCTTCAGGCAGAGCTCCTCCTCAGTTTCTCCTCCCTTAAAATTCAGAGATCAGGCTAGATGAGTGGCTTATCGGCTCTTTTGCTCCCCTAGAAGGACCCTTTAAAAAAGCTAAGTGTCAGGCAGACTCCAGGATGATGTTGTTCAGCCGCTCAGGCGTGTCCAACTCTTTGCGATCCCATGGACCGCAGCACACCAGACTTCCCGTTCCTTCACCATCTCCTGGAAGAATTTGCTCAAATTCATGCATTGAGTCGATGATGCCATCCAACCGTCTCATCCTCTGCTGCCCCCTACTCCTCCTGCCTTCAATCTTTCCCAGCATCAGGGTCTTTTCAACCCTAACTTCTGAGCAGCCCCTGAAGTGTTTCCTGGGAATCTTAAGGCTTCATGAAACCTGGCTGGGAAACCCTTGACGTTTATGATTTCCGAGATCCCTCTCAATTCTGAACTTCCACTGTTCTGTGATTTCTCATCAGAATCCTGGGTTCTAGTCTGAGCTTTCCCACTAATCACTGTAACCTGGGACAAATCCCTTGCTTTGGCCTTGAGTCTCCTTCTCCATCAAGTGTGGTAACCTAGGAGAAGCCCCTCACCTGATGTAGTTGAGACAGGTAGTTCATTGAAAAAATCAGTTGAAGAAATCATTTTAAAAATGAAGGATACAAATCTTAAATATTTTAAAATAGATGTTTTACTGAATTATTAAATTATCAAAAACACATCATGTTCATTAAACATTCTTTTTATATAGAGACAAGGCCTCTTCTTTGGAGATAAGCCTACTCTTTTTTTTTAATTCAGTGCTTTTTTAAAAAAATAATAATACATTTTTTACTACGTCTAGTCTTAGTTGTGGCATGCAGGCTTTTCATTGTAGCTTGCTGGCTTCTCTTTAGTTGGGGCCAGAGCACATGGGTTCTGTAATTTGCAGCATGCAGGCTCTCTAGTTGAGGAGCTTGGGCCTTGTGGCATGTGGGATCTGAGTTCCCTGGCCAGGGATCAAACTCATGTCCCTTGCATTGGAAGGCAGATTCTTAACCATTGGACCACCAGGGAAGTCCTGCTAAATCCATTCTTAATGCAAAAGGAACCCGCCTTTATCAAGTCTTTCTGAAACATTCCATTTTCAGAGAAACAGATCTCCACACTGATATATCTGTCCTCAGCTTATATAATAGTTAATTTATCCAAATGCAATAACAGTACACACCAGGCAGATCAACTTGGGAACAGACACCTGCTGGAGCAGAGGAGCCTAGGTACATCAGAAAGTGGCCTTTGAACTCTGGCAGGGCAGCAGGTATGGGCCTCTGCCAGTGCGGGAGACCATGTAAAACTTATTACTTTGGCTGTCCATTGGGTGGGTGTTGTCTAAGAGGTCTGTCTTTCTTGACTAGCTCACAGAGTTGTTCCAAATCAAACCAAACCCTGTTAAAAGTACAAACCCTGCTAAAGAGTACAAAGCATTCTCCAGTTGTGGGAAAGCTGATTTACTGAGGTTAACCAGCCAGGCAGGGGAGCAATCAGGTCTGGGACCCTGGGACTTCAGACTCCCAGTCCAGTGCTCTTTTTAAGCGACAAGAGCCTGGCCTCTGCCATCAGTGGGATCACTGAATGAGCTTCAGAAACGTGCAGTTCAAGGTTAGGCCCAGGACCGTGTGCCATCCGACCCTTGGAGGCGCAAAGAGTAGAAGGATGACATGCGCGTGTGTCTACTCTGTCAGCAGGAGAGCATGCCTTTCGCTGTGGTGGGAAGTGACAAGGAGTACCAAGTGAATGGCAAGCGGGTCCTTGGCAGAAAGACTCCCTGGGGCATCATTGAAGGTAATTCAATGCATCTTCTTGAAGAACTGGTTGCCAGTCAATTATGCTTATTAATTAAGCATCTGTAGGTCAAGGCACAGTCCTAGGATGCAAGATATAAAATGAATGCCAGCCAGAGCCAGCCAGACCCTGCCGTAAGGGGCTTACAGTCTAATTGAGAAGCTGAGACTCCTGAGCAGGAAGCAATAAAAGATGGATTTAGCACCTGACTGGGAGGCACTAGCTCGAGGGTCAAAGGAGTTCAGAACATGGAGAGATTAATAAGGATCAGAAAAACCAGAGAAAAGTTTTCACATGAAAGGAGGCATGATCTGAAAAGCTGCTGAAGGGTTGTTCAGATGTTGCCATTTTCATTTTATTAGGAATGATGTGACCTTGAGAAGGTCACAGTGATTCTGAGAGCTCTCAGAGAATCACTTCGGTGATGAATTCATCATGATACCCTCTGAAGGGGGCAGGGTAGGGATGGAAGCCCTGTTCTCAGATCATCCTCGCTGAGGCACTTGGGTCTCAGGTTAAGTGTCCTGCCCAAGATCACATGACTTATTAGTGGTGAAACCTGGATTTTAGACCTGGATATTTTGATTTCAAAACCAAGTTTATCCCATTACATCATGTTGTCTCTTATTTTTCTATCTTTTGTTGGGATTTTTTTTTAAATAGCATTTTCTCATCAATTGCATTGAATGAAATTATAAGAATATCTGTCCTACCCATAGATTATGAGGAAGAGGGCTCATGACTTAATTCTCTTCGGCTTCCATCGTCTTTGTCAAGTGATTTGCAAATAGTAGGCACTTGATCTATGTTGAATTAGATTTATCAAGCCATCATGACCTTTTTAAGATGGCTCGATTATTCTCTCTGTGTGTTTACTGTCTTCCAATCAGATTATAAGCTCCTTAAAGATGGAAATTGTGTCTTCCGCCTTGGGCAAGTTTCTTAGACTCCGTGTGTATTAGTTTCTTTTCCTATAAAATGGGGAATATAATACTACCTATGAGCTATTATTCCACAGAGTCTAGAATAGTTTTGTGCCCTTGTCGCTGCTTCATGAATCCTTGTTCAATGAGTAAAATCCAGTGCAGTTGAGTGCCAGGATGAGCACACCTCTGGAAGGTGACAAATGCCCGGCCCATGGCTCAGTCCATGACCTGAACAGAAATTGACCTGCTGGTATCTGCATCAGTGAAGTGACCACCTGTTTTTGTTGTCTGTTTGTTCACAGTGGAAAACCTCAACCACTGTGAGTTTGCCCTGCTTCGAGACTTTGTCATCAGGTAAGACGCACCCCTCCCATCCGATGGCAGGTTTAATTATTTGGGGTCCAGAGGCCACTTGTTCAGATCCACTTCCTCCGTCCCCAGGTCCCTCTGACAGAGCTTCTGCTGCAGTCCCAGCTCCCATCTTGAAGGACAAGGGGCTCAAGAGGTGTCTTTGGCTCTCTGGTCCCAGTCACTGGGTCCAGACCCTGGAAGCGATGTGTTGACCTCAGACATGGGTCCTCTCTCCCTCATCCTGGCCCTAATCACATCCCTCTTTCTCTTGCCCTTCAGGACCCACCTCCAGGACCTCAAGGAAGTAACACACAACATCCACTACGAGACCTACAGGGCCAAGCGTCTTAATGACAATGGAGGCCTCCCCCCGGTGAGCGTGGACACAGAGGAAAGCCACGACAGTAACCCATGACGACCTTTCTCTGTATCATCACACATACCCACTTCCCCACACACACACATCCTCAGACCACCACCCACCACCTTCTTCCTTTCTACTCTGTCCCACAGGCCTGTCTGGTAATTGTGGAGCATCTTGTCTACGGTATGTGTGTGTGGTGTGTGTGTACGAGAGATAGAGTGTGGATGTGTGTGTGTGCATGTGTGTGTATGTGTGTGTGCCTGTGCAGGGCTGAGGTATTTATACTGCCTCCCTGGAAAGTTCCTAGTAAGCTTGGTTCCTCCATGGCTGTCCATTATCTGTTTCCTTTCCTTGTGTCCCAGAACAAGGCCGTGTGCCTCACTCAAGAGGTCTGGGGGAGGCTTCATTTAAAAATGATGGGAGCAGGTGAGCCTCAGGTAACGCTTTCTTATCTCTGAACCCACCTGTGAGCAGGGACCGCAGAGATTCTCCAAAGACGGTCTGTGGAGCTTGACCTGGGATGGTGGGGCGGGGGGAGTTGAGGACTTAACCCTCCCTGTAAGCCCGGGGTGGTCTGTGGTGAGGCTAGGACTTTTGGGGGAAAAGAAAGATCACAGGAGAGCAGAGAAGTCAGCCAGTGCTGGGCTCCTGCAGAATTAGTGCCTACAAGTGGAGGAGAGAGCTCCACCCTTCGGTCTGTGTGGCATTCACTGTCCAGAAGCTACCACCTGTCTGTGTCGCAGACTGCTGCTTTCCACATGTCCCACCCCCAGCCCCCCGCCTCACTCTCCTCTGCTCCCCCTTTTCTCTTTCTTCCCTTTCCCTCCTTCCTTTGTCCTGCCCTCTCTGACTTCTTTCATTTCCTTTCATTTCCTTTTAGCCTAATCCACTTGAGCTGCACTTCTATATTTAGGATTTATGTCCAGGTGACTTCCAAAAGTGACTTTAGGCCACTTAACATCCCCAGTAAAATCACAGGACAGTACAAAAGGAGATTACAAGGGAAATCAGATCTGTAGAGAAGCATGGGAAACACAGTTTCTGCAGTTGAGCGATGAAAACGGCCCTGAGCTTGTGGGCAGCCTTGCAAAGGACGGGACACAGCGAGTTATGTGGTTCCCAGTGTCTGGTTAAAGAAACACATGTGCTGATCAAGTGATACAACCTTTGTTTTAGGTGTCAGGTCCTAGCAGAACTGAGTCTAAAGAAGTATCAAGAACAATATACAATGTTTGTCTTTCTTCGTCGTTTGGCTTCAGAGACAGTTTTGAACCTCATCTCCCTTCTGTCCATCAGGATTCTTCTTCCTTAAAGCTGGCTCCTCTTTCTCCTCCTTCTTGTATATACTTGACCTCCCTTTCCTTCTCTTCTATTCTCTTTCTCGAGTTGAAGCTACTTGCATTTTTGTCTGTCTTTCTCAGCTTTCTGCACTTTCTCTTCCTCACCCCTGTAGATATGCACAGTGACACTCACAAGCCTACATGTAGCCTTTTCTTGCCTTCCCCTTCAGCCCTGTATTTATTAATGCATATATTTTCCATGTTGTTTGACACACAAGTTACTCTTTCTCCTTTAGTCTGTAAGGCGGCTGAAATTTCAAGCTGGGGAAACAATTTAGCCTCAGGCAAGGGGAAAAATTGATACAGTTTACAGTAACCTCTTACAACCTCCTGTTTCATCTCCTGGTCCAACCCGAGGTGTTTTACTGGTCCTCTACAAATCCCAGCATTTATAGGCCCTTATCACTCAGGTGCTAGGAAAACATATAGACTTAAGACCAAGATTCAGCAGACCAGGAGAAAGAGGTGGGTGATCAGATTGCTAGTGGCTCCCAACTCATGGTCTCCAGTCTTTCCTGGAAGCTCATTACCATTCCAATCCCCATCTTCCCTCACCCACACAGTTATCCCAGGTTAGGCACCAGTCAGAGCAGAACAGCGCAGGGTTAGAGTCCAGAGGTTGCTAAGTTTCAACAGATGAGGGACCCCTGGCTTATACGAAGACGTGGGACTAGACACCTTGGCCTCACAGGGGAAGTCTGGGGTGGGAGTTGGGGGGCCCTGGCGAGGCTGAGGAAGAGAATAGGAGAATGATGCCTGGGGCTCCTCAACCGTGGTCTCAGCCTCCCTGGAGAAGCTGTTCTGTATGTCTGCTGCCAGCTGCCGGTCTCCACACCCTCAACCGTTCTCAACCCCCTGCAGGGAGAAGGCCTCCTGGGCACTGTCCTTCCACCTGTGCCGGCCACCCCCTGCCCCACTGCAGAATGAAGGCCATTCCGAGTGCCGCTCCTCCCTCCATCCCGCTCAGCTCTTCTTGCTGCAGGGCCACGTGCTCTTTAGCGCTGTGCGTGTCGGGCCCACCACCACAGCCCCTCAGCCCTCAGCAGATCGGGGGGCCAGCTGCCTCTTTAGGACAGTTGCTGCTTCCATTTATCCACACCACCCCTCTCCTCCCAGTGGAATGGAGTTCCCGCCAGCACTGCCCTCCTCTATCGTCTGTGTCAGCCGATCCTATCCCATCCGTAGGGTGAAAGAACTCACCAAGAGCTTCTTCTACCCTTGCAAACTCATATCAGCTACTTGTAACCATCTCCAATGGATATGGCATTGCTCCCTGTCCATTCATCTGCATGAGCTGCTCTTGACTTCCTTAAAGGGTCAAGAAAGCAACTTTTCTGCTTGTCGGATTTGTTGACGTCAGCTGTGTGAGCCCCAATG
Source organism: Bubalus bubalis (assembly GCF_019923935.1). NCBI lineage: Eukaryota > Metazoa > Chordata > Mammalia > Artiodactyla > Bovidae > Bubalus > Bubalus bubalis. The sequence goes on along the minus strand of NC_059160.1, from coordinate 6,990,980 downwards.
TGGGACAAGGGTGTCTCCTTCATTGCTTAAAGCTTATTTGTAAGGATGGGTCACTCCAGATGTGGGGGAGCAAGGGCTAGGATCACTTTTTTAAAAAAAATCACCACTGGTGACTGGCCCAGAGTGCAGCCCCACACCCTCCCTACCCCATATAACAGCCATTTAGGAATGGTGGTTTTCCTGAAGAGACATTCCTGGAGTAGACTTCCTTATCCTTAGATTTTTAAATAAGAACTAAATACACACACCAAATTCTAGAAGCTCACGAGATGTGAACTCTAGGAAGAAAAAAAACACCCTTCTGTCCACTTAGCAATAAGAGGGAATCTCTTCCCACCTACCCTGGCTAGTCCTACACCCCACCCCTCCCCCACTCCATTAATGTGAGTAATGAATTAGCCTGGCCACAGTCGGTCACTGTAGGCTAGTGGAAAATCCCCAGTGGAGGGTAAAGCCCTCCCATCAGATGCATGAATGTTTGCGAATGTTGGCTGCCACTGCCCACCCCTGCACCGTGTCTTTATGGACTACCCCTTGCCCACTGCCCAACCACTTCCACCTGGACACAACTTGCTCAAAGGCTGGTGACTTGTGGGCCATTCATCTATAACCAAGTCCTGATGGAGCAAGAGGCCCAAGCCTAGGGGATGCAAGAACGACCCATTTCTTAAATGTTACCAGCCAATCTTTTGGTGACATTACGGTTAATTTTCCCAATTGAAAGTAAGCCAACAGACACTCAAACTGGTTGTGTAAATGTTGCTAGACTTTATGTGTTGTACAACTAAACATTGCTGTTTGAACAATAACTGTCTGAACTGTGTTTTATTTGTGCTCCTCAATCCTTGGCCAAATTAGCTATTACATCATCTCACTCATGTGGAGGGTGAGACAGGACCATGTCGGTAAGACGCAGACACAGAAATTAGAGATGGAAAAATTTTGTTCATCTTCAGTTGGCAAGAAGTTGGTCTCCAGGCATTATTCCCTGGAGTTTTGTATCCAAAATAAGTTATAGATCTTTCACACGACCTTGAGGGATGTAGTACTCTATGTAGCCTGTCTCCTCCAATGGAAACAATGCTTATTTTCATTCAATTAATTTCCGAGCTTTCCCTCCTCCTTTTTCCAAAGGCATAAAACCAAAACTGTGAGAGGAGTGGATCCATCTTGCTAGAAACCTATTTTGTACTGAAGACTTTTTAAGAGTTAAGAATTTAAAGCACTAGCTTTTCTCTTATCTTTTTTGAACTTAAGTCAGTCCTTCCTGTCTATGAGGTTTACACTGTCTTCTATAGCCAGCAAATAATACAACTCTACCTGCACATTGTTTCTCTGAATTTGAATGTGACAACCATATGCAATTGTGTTTGGGTCCTCAACGTTCTGTGTGATGATCTCAAGGTATAAATGAATGGTGGGGGTCAAGACTAGAGGAAGCGAGGTCAGTGGGCCCTTGGGGTCATTCAAATTAAATGATGAAGGCCGGAACTGGAGCCACAAGGAGAAGGAAAAAAGAGAAGATTTGAGAGACAGTTAGGCTTCCCTGGTGGCTCAGAAGGTAAAGCATCTGCCTGCAATGCAGGAGACCTGGGTTCGATCCCTGGGTCAGAAAGATGCCCTGGAGAAGTAAATGGCAACCCACTCCACTACTCTTGCCTGGAAAATCCCATGGACAGAGAAGCCTGGTAGACTACAGTCCATGGGATTGCAAAGAGTCAAACACGACTGAGAGACTTCACTTTCTTTCTTTTCTTAGCAAACATAAAATATTACAGCTGAAAGAAACCTAAGAGTTCTTCTAGTTCTTTCTTCAAACAGATAAGGAAACAAGTCTAGGAAGCATGATCATCTTGCCCAAAGTTATACACTTGGTTAACAATGGGGGACAGGACCTAGAGAGCAATGTGTGATGCTTGTTCCACTGCTTCACACCATTCCTGTGGTAGTCATACTTAAAAATATATGTATACACATATATTGGAGAAGGAAATAGCAACCCACTCCAGTACTCTTGCCTGGAAAGTCCCATGGACAGAGAAGCATGGTAGACTACAGTCCATGGGATCGCAAAGAGTCGGACATGACTGAGCGACTTCATTTCACTTATACACATATATATTTCTGAAATCAGGATACATCTTACAACAGATGTCAGTGGATTTAGCAGCTTTCCCCCCTTAGAGTTACACTTTAAAATGGTGCATTTTGTAACTGTTGTTTAGTTGCTAAGTTGTATCTGACTCTTCATGACCCCATGGACTGTAGCCCACCAGGCTCCTCTGTCCGGGAGATTTCCCAGGCAAGAATACTCAAGTGGGTTGCCATTTCCTTCTCCAGGAGATCTTCCTGACCCAGTGATCAAACCAGTGTCTCCTGCTCGGTAGGCAGTCTTTACCTCTGAGCCACCTGGGAAGCCCCTATTTTATAACTGACAACATCTTAAATTTGATGAAATATATGGTAGGTAATCCAGATGTTAACATCCTTTTGTTGGAAGACCTCTGGTGCTATTGGTGAAGTTCAAGGAAATAAGCAAACACACAACATTTTAGTCTTAAAAGTAACTCTGATAAAATGTATCACCTGATCCTCACAATCACCCTTTGGAGGAGGCAGGGCAGGTATGATGGGAGACACAGAGACAAAAGGCTCTCTCCATCTTGGAGCTGGAACGGACTCACTCAGGGCCGAAATCCCCCCTTGGATTTCCTCACCCAGCTCTTGCACCATTTCCTGGACGTTGCCTCACAAAAAATCGGCTCTGATTTCCGTCTTTCTCTGGGGGAAGAGAGTTCTGCTCTTCCTCAGAAGTGAGGAATCATTTCGAACTCTTTCTCCAAAGGGCAACAGTTTTCTGACCTGGGTCAGGAAGGGCGTAGGAAAATCCCGCTTTTAATTTTAATTCCTGACAGGACAATTCAAGTCCATACTCGTGGGCAGCTGGGCAGCTAGGCAGGGGCGACAGAGCAGCGGCCAAGACTGCGTCTGGCTATGGCGATCACCGCCTCATCCCTTACTCCTCGGCGCTCTGGGAGCAGAGCCAACCCCCTGGACCCGCCCGCTTTCCCCTCAGGGCTGTCTCAACCTTGACTCTGCCGGGTCCTCTGACCGAGGCCCCTCACGTGACCAGCCGCCTCAGTCACTCACTCCGGGTCCTTGCGCCATAATCCCCTCCCTCCCCTTCAGAACCGCACCCAACAGCTTGGCGCAGGCCCCGCCCCTTCCCATCTGCGGGGCGGCAGGAGGAGGCCTGGGCAGGATGGCAGTGAACCAGAGCCACACCGAGAGCCGTCGTGGGGCCCTCATCCCCTCTGGCGAAAGGTGCCTGGACGGAAGCCTGTGGAGCTGGCGGAGGGAGGAGCGGCCAGGAGAATTGGCGGCGCACAAACTCTCAGCCAATCAGAGACTTTCCCGCCTTTTTTGAGCTCATGGCAAGCGTAGCTCTTCCCCGACCGTTAGGGCCGGCGCCGCCTCGCGGGTGTTCTGGATGTGAATGTGGTGGAGGCGGGAATAGGCGTATGAAGGGCACGTGCGCATGCGCAGGGAGTGAGCCGTGTGCTGCCTCAGAAAAAAGTTGGAAGTGCAGCGGCAGGAAAGGGAAGTCACACCGACCCTCGGGGTGGCATGCGCTGCCGTTAGGAGTGCGCTACCTTTGTAGAGTGAGGGCAACAAGGTCCCAGGCTCCCGGGAGGTAGAAAAGGCACGAGTGTGGCTCTTTCTAGAAAGATCCTGAACTGTCCAGGGCCTCTCTTCACCCTCAGAACTTCAAAAAGCTCTCTCTCTTCTTCGCCCCCAACCAAGGAGATGGCTGGTCTTACTTTTTTGTAAAGATGGGGACCAAAAGAAGACATGTCTGGGAAGAGTGCTGTTCTCTCACCTCCCATGGCAGCCCTGGGGTTTGCACCCATGGCTTCGTGGTGCTAGCAGTGCCTGTCGCTCACCCGTTTCCTCCAGCCTCTGTCAGGTTCGACTCAGAATTGCCCATTTGTACTTCCCTACGCAATACCTCGGCCCCTGCTTCACTCCCCTCCTCAATCCCCTGCCCAGGCTGTTAGAGTCCTGTTCGAACTCCCCAGCAGTTCTTGAATATGCTCCTCTCTCTGCTCAGATTTGCCCTCGTTTTCCTTTGCTCTCACCTAAATGTGAGACTCTGAAGCCCAATGCGGTGCTCAGGTGAGGCAAAACACACCCAGATTGCTTTGAATGCATCTCTCAGGAAGATCCTTTAAGTACATCAGTACATCATGCTGATGTCCAGATCTGTTTTTTCTGTGCTTCCTTCCCCAGAATATTTTCTTGACAGACTTAAACGCTCTGTCAAGGCTGTACGTCCTCCCTTGGCCCCAGAGGACCGCTGTTGTTTTGTTCAGTTTTCCCAGTAGTGAGATGATTGCCCACCTTGCTGACGCCCTGCATGCTGGCCTGGAGAACTGAGACCTGTGTGCCTGTGGCTCTGTGCCTGGAAGCCACTTCTAATCTGGTGTTTGGGTGTCTTCTCAGCTGGGCTACGGGTTTGTCTCTCTGCTTTTCTGTTTGTGCCCTGGAGGCAAGGAATGAAGCGTGGTCTTTTTTTTTTTTTTTTGCTGAAGTGATTTTAATCTACAGATGAAAGACTCTTTAAATGATACTCAGAATACATTACAAACTTGGTTTTAAATTAGATTTGAGTCTAGAACCGGACTCACTCACAATGACTCCAGAACACAATGTGGAAGTGCAACAGTAAGGTGATGACTTCTTAATTGTTCAAGGGGATAAAGATCTTCTTCAAATATGGATGGAAATTAATCTCTAAGAGTTATTCTCCTTTATAGACTACAATATTATTGTCGGTTTCATATACTTTTACTTTATAAAGAACTCCCACAGGAAGAAATTTCTGGAGGTTTTCCCAGATATATACGGCTACATTTTCTGTTGTGCTTACAATGTCTGCAAAATATGGCACATCTAGATCCAGATTCTTATGATCAAGGGGCTTCATAATTGCCTCCTCCATATACTTTTTGAGGTCAGTCAAATTCATGACCATTCCTGTAACAGGATCAACTTCTCCATGTACTGTCACCACAACTTTGTAATTGTGCCCATGGCCATTTGGGTTGTTGCACTTCCCAAATAATTTCAAGTTTTCTTCATTACTAAGAGATTTGCTGTGGAGGCGGTGGGTCGCACTGAAGGAGACGAGGCGGGACACTCGCGCCCGCCGGCGAGGGCCCGACCCTGCCCCGTTCATGGCTCTACAAGCCCCCGAAGCGTGGTCTTAAAAAAATTATAACAAATATTGATTTTATGTGAATTATCTCTGTGGAGTCCTTTCTGTGCTCTCCAATGGTTGGCCTTACTGGGGCACTGTTCTAAGGGCTTTACGTTTATAACTGCTCTATCTGCAATGAGGATCAGTACTATTTTCCTCATTTCACAGGTGGAAAAAGTGAAACAAAAAGTAATTTGCTTAAAATCATATGGTCAGGCATGTGGGAGAGCTCTGAATTTTGGTAGTGTGTATTCATGTCTCTACGCCGGCTGCCCCTCGAAAAGGAGAAGGACTATGTCTCTTTTTCTCCTCTGCAAGCAAAGCTCTGTCAGGGCTCTACCTTTTTGGTAGAAACTGCTTTACAGAAATAGCTTGAGAGGAAGAAGATTGGTTATATTTTGACTTCTCCTGACTATTCACAATATGCAGTTAAGAAATTCATCACAGCTTGTCTGTGTTGTGTGGAGATTTTTTCTGATCCCAGCTGAAAAGTCATAAATGTATGAGCCAGACTGTACTGGTAAAATGGACTGCAAGGAGATCCAACCAGTCCATCCTAATGGAGATCAGTTCTGGGCGTTCAGGACTGATGCTAAAGCTGAAACTCTAGTACTTTGGCCACCTCATGCGAAGAGTTGACTCATTGGAAAAGACTCTGATGCTGGGAGGGATTGGGGACAGAGGATGAGATGGCTGGATGGCATCAACGACTCGATGGATGTGAGGTTGAGTGAACTCCAGGAGTTGGTGATGGACAGGGAGGCCTGGTGTGCTGCAATTCATGGGGTCGCAAAGAGTTGGACACGACTGAATGACTGAACTGTACTGGTAAAAAGGAAGATACTGACTGAGTTTTGTTTTTTAAAAAAATTCATATTCTAAAATGTGCAGGTAATGCCATGTAGAAAAATTGGGAAACATTTAATTACTCCAAATTCTTACATTAAGTGCTTTTTATATTTTGATACGTATTCTTTTGCACGTCCCCCTGTGGAAATACACACACCTTCCCCTATCAGACTGCTTTGTAATTTTCCTCATTTACCGATGTATTGAGAATGCTTTGCAGTATTGACATCTATTAATACATCATTATTTTCGATGTCTGGTACTCCCATATGCAGACATTTTTGCTTAAGCCACTATCTGGGATGTCTGGTTTTAATTTGTCATTGCTATAAACATTGCCACAGTGAATTTCTTAAAGATTTATTTTTGTTCACCTATCAAAATGTTTCTTTCAGACATATTCCTGAAAGTGAAATTGTGGGGTCAGAAGACATAAACTTTAAGAAAAATATTTGTTATTTATTTAAATATTTATTTGCATTTATTTGGCTGTGCTGAGTCTTGATTTTGGCACACAAACCTTTGTTGTGGCCTGTGGGATCTTTAGTTCTGGTGTGCAGGATCTAGTTCCTGGACCAGGAATTGAACCCAGGCCTCCTGCATTGGGAGCTCGAAGTCTTAACTGCTGGTTCACCAGGGAAGTCCCCAGAGGACATAGACTTTAAAAAAAAAGTTATATATTTATAATATAAAAATAAAAATCCTAGTAAAAAATTTTTTAAATATTACACATATTTTATATTTAACATATTTATAAATGGAAATATATTTATTGCAAAATCCCCCTACAGTTTCAGTTGCAGTTCAGTCACTCAGTTGTATCTGACTCTTTGCAATCCCATGAACCACAGCACGCCAGGCCTCCCTGTCCATCACCAACTCCTGGAGTTCACCCAAACCCATGTCCATTGAGTCGATGATGCCATCCAACCATCTCATCCTCTGTCGTCCCCTTCTCCTCCTGCCCTCAATCTTTCCCAGCATCAGGGTCTTTTCAAATGAGTCAACTCTTCGCATGAGGTGGCCAAAGTATTGGAGTTTCAGCTTCAGCATCAGTCCTTCCAATGAATATTCAGGACTGATCTCCTTCAGGATGGACTGGTTAGATCTCCTTGCAGTCCAAGGGACTCTCAACAGTCTTCTCCAACACCACAGTTGAAAAGCATCAATTCTTCGGTGCTCAGCTTTCTTTATAGTCCAATTTTCACATCCATACATGACCACTGGAAAAATCCCCCTATAGAATTGTATCAATTTACCTTCTTTTTAATACTTTGTGTCCAATTTCACCTTGCCAACACTAAATGTTAATCTTTGATAGCTCTGCCAGCCTGATAGGAAAGGAAAGGAAAGTGAAGTCGCTCAGTCGTGTCCGACTCTTTGCGACTCCATGGACTAGCTTACCAGGCTCCTCCATCCATCGAATTTTCCAAGCAAGAGTACTGGAGTGGGTTTCCATTTCCTTCTCCAGAAGATCTTCCCGACTCAGGGATCGAACCCAGGTCTCCCACATTGCAGGCAGACACTTTACTGTCTGAGCCACCAGGGAAGCTAGTCTGATAATGGAATCCAAATAATGAAATCTTTTTTAAAAGTTTTATTGCTAATGAAATTATTTTTGTCTTATGGTTATCAACTATATATGTATTTGGTGAATTTTCTTGGTTCATAAATATCCTCCACTTTTTGGCTAATTTGTTCATCGTTTTTGTGTGGTAAAAACACATAACAAAATTTACTATCTTAGCCATTAAAAAATAAAAATTGTAATAAATGTATATAACAATAATGTAATGTACACAGTGAAATGATTATTGCAGTCAAGTTAGTTAACATTTCATTTCCTCAAATAATTATCTTTTTATTTTAGTGTGATGAACGTACTTCAAATCTACTCTCTTAGCATATTTCCAGTGTTCAATACAGTATTATTAAATATAGTCTTCACGCCTGCATATTAGATCTCTTGACTTATTCATCTTCAGTTCAGTTGGGTTCCTCAGTCATTTCCGACTCTTTGCAGCCCCATGGACTGCAACACACCAGGCTTCCCTGACCATCAGCAACTCCCAGAGCTTGCTCAAACTCATGTCCATCGAGTTGGTGATGCCATCCAATCATCTCATCCTCTGTTGACCCTTTCTCATGCTGCCTTCAATCTTTCCCAGCATCAGGGGCTTTTCCAGTGAGTCAGTTCTTTGCATCAGGTGGCCAAACTATTGGAGCTTCAGCTTCAGCATCAGTCCTTCCAATGAGTATGCAGGACTCATTTCCTTCAGCATGGACTGGTTGGATCTCCTTGCAGTCCAAGGGACTCTCAAGAGTCTTCTCCAACACCACAGTTCAAAAGCATCAATTCTTCTGCATTCAGCTTTCTTTATGGTCCAAGTCTCACATCCGTACATGACTACTGGAAAAACCATAGCTTTGACTAGATGGACCTTTGTTGGCAAAGTAATGTCTCTGCTTTTCAATATGCTGTCTAGGTTGGTCATAGCTTTTCTTCCACAGAGCAAGCGTCTTTTAATTTCATGGCTGCAGTCACCGTCTGCAGTGATTTTGGAGACCAAGAAAATAAAGTCTGTCACTGTTTCCATTGTTCCCCCATCTATTTGCCCTGAAGTGATGGGACCGGATACCGTGATCTTTGTTTTTTGAATGTTGAGTTTCAAGCCATCTTTTTCACTCTCCTCTTTCACTTTCATCAAGAGGCTGTTCGGTTCCTCTTCACTTTCTGCCATAAGGGTGTTGTCATCTGCAGGTCTGAGGTTATTGATATTTCTCCCAGCAGTCTTGATTCCAGCTTGTGCTTCATCCAGCCTGGCATTTTGCATGATGTATTCTGCATATAAGTTAAATAAGTGGGGTGACAATATACAGCCTTGACATACTCCTTTCCCAATTTGGAACCAGTCCGTTATTCCATGTCCGGTTCTAACTATTGCTTCTTGGCCTGCATACAGATTTCTCAAGAGGCAGGTCAGGTGGTCTGGTATTCCCATCTCTTTCAGAATTTTGCACAGTTTGTTGTGATCCACACAATCAAAGGTTTTGGCATAGTCAATAAAGCAGAAGTAGATGGTTTTCTGGAACTCTCTTGCTTTTGCAATGATCCAGCAGATGTTGGCAATTTGATTTCTGGTTCCTCTGCCTTTTCTAAACCCAGCTTGAACATCTGGAAGTTCTTGGTTCAGGTACTGTTGAAGCTTTGCTTGGAGAATTTTGAGCATTACTTTGCTAGCGTGTGAGAAGAGTGCAATTGTGCGGTAGTTTGTATATTCTTTGGCATTGCCTTTCTTTGGGATTGGAATGAAAACTGACCTTTTCCAGTCCTGTGGCCACTGCTGAGTTTTCCAAATTTGCTGGCACATTGAATGCAGCACTAACACAGCATCATCTTTTAGGATTTGAAATAGCTGAGCTGGAATTCCATCACCTCCACTAGCTTTGTTCGTAGTGATGCTTCTTAAGGCCCATTGGATTTTGCACTCCAGGATGTCTGGCTCTATGTGACTGATCACACCATCGTGGTTATCTGAGTCATTCAGATCTTTTTTGTATAGTTCTCTTGCGTATTCTTGCCACCTCCTCTTAATATCTTCTGCTTCTGTTAAGCCCATACCATTTCTGTCCTTTATTGTGCCCATTTTTGCATGAAATGTTCCCTTGGTATCTTTGATTTTCTTGAAGAAATCTCTAGTCTTTCCCAGTCTATTGTTTTTGTCTGTTTCTTTGCATTAATCACTTAGGAAAGTGTTCTTATTTCTCCTTGCTTTTGTTTGGAACTCTGCATTCAGATGGGTGTATCTTTCCTTTTCTCCTTTACCTTTCTCTTCTCTTCTTTTCTCAGCTATTTGTAAGGCCTCCTCAGACAACCATTTTGCCTTTTTGCATTTCTTCTTCTTGGGGATAGTTTTGGTCACCGCCTCCTATACAATGTTACGAACTTCCATCCATAGTTCTTCAGGCACTCTATCAAGATCTAGTCCCTTGAATCTATTTGTCACTTCCACCATATAATCGTAAGGGATTTGATTTAGGTCACACCTGAATGGTCTAGTAGTTTTCCCTACTTTCTTCAATTTACTCATCTTACATAACTTTAAATTTGTATCCTTGCCTAACGTTTCCCCACTTTCTTCATCCCCTCAACCCCCAATAACTACTGTTATACTCTTTGCTTCTATGAATTTGATTTCGTTTTAGATTCCATATGTAGGTGAAATCATATAATTGTCTTTGTCTCTGCTATTGCACTTAGCATAATGTCCTCAAGGTTCACCCACGTTGTGGCATGTGACAATATTCCTTCCTTTTTAAGCCTGAATAGTATTCCATTGTATGTATATACCACATTTTGTTTCTCCATTCACTGATAGACCTTTAGATTGCTTCCTCCTCTTGGCTATTATGAATATGAGTGCACAAATATCTTTTTGAGACCTTGTTTTCAGTTCTTTTTGATATATACCCAGAAGTGGGATTGCTGGATCATGGAGTAATTCTATTTTTAATTTCTGAGGCAACTCCATACTGTTCCATAGTGCCTGAACCACTTTACAGTCCCACCAAGAGTGCACAGAATCTTCAACCTGTCAATATTCTAGGCCACAAACACCTAGGATATCTTTTTCAATAGTAGTCATCCTAACAGGTGTGAGGTGAATCTCATTTGTGGTTTTGATTTGCATTTCTCTGATGATTAATAATGTTGAGCATCTTCTCATATTTTTTGCTATTTATATATTATTTTGGAGAAATGTCTATTTAAATCCTCTGTCCATTAAAAAATTTTTTTTTTCTTTTAAACTTTTTATTTTGTATTGAGGTATAGCTGATTAACAATGTGATAGTTTCAGGTGAATAGCAAAAAGACTCAGTCATGCATATACATGTATCCATTCTCCCCCAAACTCCCCTCCCATCCAGGCTACCACTTAACACTGAGCAGAGTTCCATGTGCTATACAGTAGGTCCTTGTTGGTTATCCCTTTGTCCATTTTTAAATTACATTTGTTGTTGTTGAGTTGTAGGAGTTCTTTATATATCCTAGATGGGCTGTGTGTGTGTGTGTGTGTGTGTGTGTGTGTGCCAGTCTTTGTCACTCAGTCAGGCAGTGTAAAACTGTCTTAATTTTTACTTCCTGATTGGGCAGAGCCTCACTGTCAACCAGAGGTAATAGTTCTAGAGCCTTCTCAGGTTTCTTCTGAGCGTGAACCCAGCCCTGATATGTGAAAGCACCCAGTCTGTGATGCTTTCTAGATTCCCATGAACATGTCAGAGGTTTTCAAAGCCTTTATTCCTCAAAGCATCTCATTCCCCAGTCTTTTCTTCCTGTTTTTTAAGTTTTTTATTGTTTGCCCCCCAAAAACCCTTAACAGCTCTCACACATTTTGAAATGTTGTTTAACAAATGTGCCCTGGGTAGCTGCCTTAATCCTGAGAGAATTCTGAGCTAGTCCTCCAGGGAACTCCTGGACAGGTCAAAACAGAAAACCATAGTAAGGTCTGTTCTCCTCCCCTCACCCCAGTACTTTGTACTTATACTGAGAATGTGGGTTGTTGTTTTCAGAGCTGTGCCAAACTAGGGAGTGGAGGAGTACTAGGGTAAGTTGAAGTGCACCAAGCTCTTATTGACGCTCTTATTTTTTTTCTTGATTAAACATTCCCCTAGTTGGTATAAGCTTTTGATTAGATTCTAGAGTTCTAGACTGGCTTTTAGAGTTCCCTATTCCACTATTGTTGCTGACATCCATTTTTTCATAGTCTCTTAAGAAGCACTTTTTAGCCATGTACTATCATCCTAATTCCAGTTCTTATTACCTCATATCAGGACTATGTTAGTTCTTAAATGGATCCCTCTGACATATCACCATTTCCTTGATCATGTGACCTACCTGCTGAGACAGCGGCAGGTCACAGTTCTGCCTTGCCTGTTGAATGATGTGAATCAGCTCAAATTTCAACTTTTCTATAAAATCATTCCTAATTACTTCTACCAAGAGCTGATCTCTACCTGCCATGATATTTTGTTCCATTTATGTGACGCATATCATGTTTTTCTTGCATTATTACTTATATTCATGTTTTCATTCATTCATTCTTTCAATAAATATTGATAGCATATGTATATGTATGTATGTGTGTATATATATATATGTATATATATAACTAAGAAAGGGAAAAAAACCCAGGAGGATTCTGTAAGCGTAGGATGGGTCTAGGTTTTTCGGGTTAGGAGTGAAGGGAGAACATGGCAGACATGTCAGAGGATCCTGTAGCATACTTCATATGTCTCACCTTCTTTACCAGAGTCCAAGAAACAGTTTCATTAACACCGTGCTTTATAGAACATGCACAAGAAGTATAAGAATTAGTGGACTTTAAGAATAGAATTAGGTTTGCTAAGAAAGAAAAAAAAAAGAACCCAGTGATAAAGAGGAAGACGAGTAAGTGTGAGTTGTCAGAGAATAAGATCATTTCAATTCCTTTCTATTTTAATAAAATAGTAGCAGCAGCACCAGTAGCAGCCAATAACCTCCCTCCAGGCTAGAAACTGTGCCAAGAGCTTTGTTTGTGTCTTTTTGTATGACTCCTGAACCACGTGCTGTCTGCCCTTTCTTTTCTGCAGTGTCTTGAAGCAGTGTGAGGATGTGGACCTCTGCTTCCTGCAGAAACCAGTGGAATCCTATCTCTTTAATGGCACAAAGAAAGGAACGTTGTTTCTCACTTCATACCGGGTAATTTCTCTCTTTTTAATCTAATTTATTTTTCGTTTTTTTTCACTGTGCTGGGTCTTCACTGCTATGCCCGGGCTTTTTCTAGTTGTGGTGAGTGGGGGTTACTCTGTAGGTGCCGTGCTCGGGCTTCTCATTGCAGTGGCTTCTCTTGTTCAGGAGCACAGGCTCTAGGGCATTCGGGCTCAGGAGTTGTGGCACACAGGCTTAGTTGCCCTGTGGCATGTGCAATCTTCTTGGACTAGGAATCAAACCCATGTCCCCTGCATTGGCAGGCAGATTCCTAACCATTGAACCACCAGGTAAGTCCCATACCAGGTAATTTCTGCTTCTCCTTTGATCTAATTAACTCTACGTTTATTTCCCTTAAAAGGGAGAGAGGTTAAACCTTGACTTTCAAAATGTTTTGAATCATTTCCACTTGGAGATTTTCCTTGTTGAAGAGTGATGGAAGAAAATCGGTGATGTTTCTCAATTAGGCCAGGATTCCAAAGCAGCCTTGACTTTAGAATTGTTCTTCTATGTCTCAACCCATGGACGAATTGCATTCCTTTCCCAAAGTTTCTTTCCTTTCTTAGGTGGTCTTCGTGACTTCACACTTAGTCAATGACACCATGCTTTCTTTTATGATGCCGTTTGGCCTGATGAGTGACTGCACCATTGAACAACCAATTTTTGCCCCCAACTACATTAAAGGAACCATTCAGGCAGCTCCAGGTGGTAAGTGTCCCCCTCAGAAATGTATTTTTTCTCAAAAGCTTACAGAAAGTTTAAGATTCAGACTTCCCTGGGTGCTGCCTCTCTCCATGCTTTTGGCAGTGCTTCTGTTACCAGCGTGCCAGCCTCTTAGTGAGCGTCTGCCATTTCTCCCCCCAGGTGGCTGGGAAGGACAAGCTGTTTTTAAGTTATCCTTCAGGAAAGGAGGTGCCATTGAATTTGCCCAACTGATGGTAAAAGCTGCCTCTGCTGGTGAGTGATGCTGATAAAGATATCAAGCACTTTGGGGTTTGGGGACCTGTATAATTGGAATAGGACAGTCAACTAGTGAAGACTTCTGGCCCCTGTGGTCAGGACATTGGTATTTGCCCACGTTGTTGTTGTTTAGTCACTAAGCTGTGTCCGACTTTTTTCAGCCTCATGTACTGTGTAGCCTGCCAGGTTCCTCTATCCATGGGATTTCCCAGGCAAGAATACTAAAGCAGGTTGCCGTTTCCTTCTCCAGATTTCACATGTATTCAGTGGGTATTTCCTGAGCCTACTGACTATGTACCAAGTACCCTACTACATGCTAGGAACATAAGATTTAGTCTTTCCTTAAACTGAAGGAGTTCACAATCTAGTGGGAATTTACAGTCAGACACCCGAATGATTTTACCTGATAGTCTCTTGTCTGTTTGAGTGGCTGTATCGTTGAGTACTCTTGTTTTTGGTAGAGTTAGCTTGGCTCTTCTTCCTCTGGTGTACCTTCTTGTCTTCTCTCTGGCTATAGCTTTGCTCCTCTTGGGTTTAATTCTCATTTTTCATGGGACTAAAGCATGGGAAGAGATAATGTCAAGTCCTGCAGCACTGATCTAACAGATGTACCAGAGAACTCTTTCAAACTTAGAATACAAGTAATCTTTTAATTCAATGTAGCTTCACTTTATATCCCTCACACTCTCAGTTTTTGTATTCCAATCCAACTGGACTTCTTTGCACCTTGCTCTCCCATCTCTGAGCCTTCAGGCTATTTGCTCTGTCTGGAATGCTCTTCCTCTTTCTCCCTTGCTTTCCACCACCAACTCCAATCTAGTTAAGATGCACATGGTCTAGTGGAAATAGACATATGCAAGAATAATACATTATCCTATCTTATGGTGGGGCTTCCCTGGTGGCTCAGAGGTAAAGAATCCGCTTGCAATGCAGGAAATACAGAAGTGGATTTTATCCCAGGGCTGGGAAGATCCCCTGGAGAAGGAAATGGCAACCCACTCCAGTATCTTGCCTTGGAAACCCCATGGACTGAGGAACCTGGCGGGCTACAGTCCATGGGGTCACAAAGAGTAGGACACAACTGAGCACATCCCACCCAGTTAAGATAATGCTAGCTATTGGAACAGATAAACCCCAAATTATCAGTGACTTAAGATAATGGTGGAGAAGGAAATGACAACCCATTCCAGTATTCTTGCCTGGGAAATCCTATGGACAGAGGAGCCTGGCTGGCTGCAGTACACGGGGTGGCAAAAAATCAGACATAACTAAGCGACTAAACAAACAACAATAAGGCAATGGATGTTACTGCTTATATAAAGGCCAGTTGGGAACTTCTCTGACAGTTCAGTGGTTAAAATTTCCCCTTCATCACAGACAGTGTGAGCTCTATCCCTAATCCGGAGCTCAGACCCCACATGCCTCAGGGCCAAAAAAGCAAAGCATAAAACAGAAGCAGTATTGCAACAAATTCAATAAAGACTTTAAAAATGGCTCACATCAAAATAAATCTTAAAAAGAGGCCAATCAACAGGGGTTAAAGGGACCTCTGTTCCACACAGCCCTTCAGGGACCCAGGGTAGTAGAGTCTCATCATTAACACATGGCTTCCACAGCCTCTTTGGGTAGTCAGCAGAGTGAGGAAGAGAGTAAAGATCTCACTTGGGATGTTTTCATGGGCCAGGCGTGGAAGCTGTGTACATTGCTTCTGGTCATATGCCATAGGGCAGAAATTAGTGTGGCAGGTTGACAATGGCTCTGAAAATATAATCCTCAGAATCTTTGAATGTTACTTTGTAAAAAAAAAAAAAAAAAAAAAGGCTTTTCAGATATAATTAAGGATCTTGAGATGAGAGAATTACTCTAGATTACTCAAATACCATCAAATACTAAATACCATTAAAGAAGTGTCCTTATAAAAGAGATGCAGAGGAGACCAACAGAAGCTTTCTCTGGTAATGTCTTTGTTGTTGTTCAGTCGGTAAGTCATGTCCAACTCTTTGTGACCCCATGGACTGCAGCATGCCAAGCTTCCCTGTTCTTCACTATCTCCCAGAGTTTTCTCAAACTCATGTCCACTGAGTCAGTGATGCCATCCAAGCATGTCATCCTCTGTCATCCCCTTCTCCTCCTGCCCTCAACATTTCCCAGCATCAGGGTCTTTTCCAATGAGTCATCTCTTCACATCAGGTGGCCAAAGTATTGGAGTGTCAGCTTCAGTATCAGTCCTTCCAATGCATATTCAGGGTTGATTTCCTTTAGGATTGACGGGTTTGATCTCCTTGCTGTCCAAAGGACTCTCAGGAGTCTTCTCCAGCACCACAGTTCAAAAGCATCAATTCTTCAAGGGTGCTAAGCCTTCTTTATGGCCCAACTCTCACATCCATACATGACGACTGGAAAAACCATAGCTTTGACTATATGGACCTTTGTTTGGCAAAGTGACGTCTCTGCTTTTTAAAACACTGTCTACGTTTGTCATAGCTTTTCTTCCAAGGAGCAAATGTCTTAATTTCATGGCTGCAGTCACCACCTGCAGGGTACTGCCATTATGTTGGCCTTTAATGGAGTTATCTTGACAACTTGATAGACTCCTCACTTGAAAATTTTTTCTGAATCCCTATTATGGTGGGTGTTATGCTAGGCCTTCAATAAGCACAGGAAAATATACACAATCACTGTCTTCAGGAAGCATACAGTTGAGGACAAGGACAGAATATATTTTAAATCTTGTATTTTGGGAGCATTGCCAGACACTTGTGTAACATGTTGGTTAAAACTCTGTTAATTATTTGGTTGATAGTTGCTGTATATCTGTCTTAAAAGAATTAAAGAGCCCTTATTTTGCCAAATTTGTCTTCTCAGCTGCCAGAGGAATTCCACTTGGAAGTGTAAATTACTGGTTCGACACTTCAGGACTGTACATAATTACTGTCCCAGGGGCTGCGGTGTGCTCCTCACAGACACCTTGTCCAGGTAAGGTATGGCAGGGAAGTTCTTCCTGGGAGGTGGAAAGGTGTACCCAGGGCTCACAGATCTAACTGCAGATAGCTTGCCTCCAACTCTGCTGCAGGAGAAGCAGCAGAGTTTTGGGGGTTGGAAAATAGTTGAGTCCATGATTTCATTTCCAGATTCAAACCCGGTGGCAAGTCAGCTTTCCATTTCAGACTTTGTTGTTGTTGTTCAGTCGCTCAGTCGTGTCCTACTCTTTGCAGCCCCATGGACTGCAGCACAGCAGGCTTCCCTGTCCTTCACCATTTCCCAGAGCTTGCTCAAGCTCACGTCCATCGAGTCAGTGATGCTATGCAACCATCTCGTCCTCTGTCGTCCCTTTCTCCTCCTGCCTTCAATTTTCCCAGCATCAAAATATTTTCTAATGAGTTGGCTCTTCGCATCAGGTGGCCCAAGTATTAGAGTTTCAGCTTCAGCAGCAGTCCTTGCAATGAATATTCAGGATTGATTTCCTTTAGTATTGATTGGTTTGATCTCCTTGCAGTCCTAGGGACTCTCAAGAGTCTTCTCCAACAGTTCAAAAGCATCAATTTCAGGCTTACTTGGTGTACAGATATGGAGGATATTGGGCAACTGTCATCAGTAGGAAGTCACTCTGCTTACAACCTGAGCAGAAATGTGTGCTCTTGCATACCTCCCCTTCCTCTCTCATACAAGCACAGCCGTCATGCTTGTGCCACGCCCTTCATCCTCACTGAAGACTCCAATCCTGGGCTTTGTGACCTGTACCCTCTCCTGTAGTAGTTGTGTCTGTCCACAGATGCTGAGCCATGCTCCCCAGAGATGTAGATCAGTACTCTCAAATGTGCTTCACAGTCTGTGGGTGGACCGTGAAAGGTCTCCTAATAGGCTGCCAACAGACCCCCAGATACAGGCCATTTCTTGGGTTTTCCTTGGAGCATGACATGCATGTCCATCAGCATTTAGTTTGTATACAGCTGATGGGTAGTTACTTCTGGCCTTTATAGTTACCTTAATCTTTAAGTGTTAATCAACTGACATTCAAAATTTTGAAGTATTGCTAAGGTTTTATAAAAATGTTTTTAAATTGAAATTTGTATAACATACAATTAATCATTTTAAAACGTGCAATTCAATGGTATTTAGTGTATCACAATGCTGTGCAGCCATCAGCTCTCTCCAGTTTCAAAACTCTTCCAAGACTTCGCTGGCAGTCCAGTGGTTGATCTGCCCTTTCACTTAGGGGGTGCAGGTTTGATCTGTGGTCGGGGAACTAAGATCCTGCATGCTGTGCTGCACAGTCAAAAAGCAAACAAACAAACAAAATGGAAAACTTTTCCATTACTCCATAAGAATACCCATACCCATGAAGTGATCATCCCTTGTTGTCCCCTCTCCTTTGCCTCTTGGTTTCCTCTAGTCTGCTTTTTGTCTTTTTGGATTTGCCTGTTCTGTGTATATCACATAAAAGAAGCCAAGCAACATGTGGCTTTGTGTTCAGCTTATCTCACTTAACATGATGTTTTCAAGGCTCGTCCAAGATGTAGCATGTATCAATATTTCACTTTTTGTGTCTGACTAATGCTCCACTGTATATATCATAGTTTGTTCATTCATTTGTGCATTGATGCACATTTGGCTTGTTTCCACCTTTTGATTATTATGAATAATAGCTGTTATAATCATTTGTATATAGGTTTCTCTGTAGACATAAGTTTTCATTTCTCTTGAGTACATACTTAGGTTTGGAATTATTGGGTGATATGGTAAGTCAATGTTTAACTTTTTTGAGAAACCACCAAACTCTTTTTCCACAGCAACTGCACTGTTTTTTTACTCTCACCAGCAATGTACAAGTTCCTATTTCTCCATATTATTGTCAATGCTTGTTATTTTCCTTTCTTTTTGCTAGTTGTTTATATTAAAGTCATCCTAGTGAGGTGAGGTGATATCTCATTATAATTTTAATTTGCATTTTCTTAATGACCAATGGCATTGAGTATCTTTTCATGCGCTTGTTGACCATTTGTGTATCTTCTTTGGAGGTGTATCTATTCAAGTCCTTTGCCCATTTTAAAATATTTATTTATTTATTCATTTTTGGCCACACTATGTGTTTGTTGCTGCTCTTGGGCAGCAAGCAGGGGCTGCTTTTTTTTGCATTGTGCTTCCTTGCAGGCTTCTCATTGCAGTGGCTTCTCTTGCTGCAGAGCACGGGCCCTCGAGAGTCTGGGCTTCAGTAGTTGTGGTGCACAGGCCTAGTTGCTCTGCAGCATGTGGGACCTTCCAGGACCAGAGATTGAACCCATGTCTCCTGCACTGGCAGGTGGATTCTTAACCGCTGGACCACCAGGGAAGCCCAAGTGTGGTGTTTAATTTCCAGAAATTTGTGAATTTTCCAGTTTTACTTCTGTTGTTGATTTATAAATTAATCCCTTTGTGCTGAGAGAATCTACTTTGTATGACATCTATCTCTTAAAATCTATCCAGACTTAATTTGTTACCTAATATATGGTCTATTCTGAAAAATAACACATATGTCCTTGAGAGTGGTCCCAGGTGGCACTAGTGGTAAAGAATCCGCCTGCCAATGCAGGAGACATAAGAGATGTAGGTCCGATCCTTGGGTCGGGAAGATCCCCTGGAGAAGGGAGAATTCCACGGGCAGAGGAGCCTGGTGGGCTACAGTCCATGGGGTCACAAAGAGTTGGACACGGCTGATCAACTGAGCATTTGAGAGTAATGTGTATTCTGTTGTTGGGTAGAGTGTCCTATGTTTGTTAGATACAGTTGGCTTGTTGTGCTTTTTCAGATCCTCTACTTTCTTATTTATCTTCTCTCTGGTTGTTCTATCCATCAGTGTGAGTGAGGGATATTGAAGTCTTCAACTATTACTGTAAAACTGCTTCTTCCTTCAGTTCTGTCAGTTTTTGCTTCATATATGTGACAGTCTGTTATCAGATGTGCAAATGTTTATAATTGTTATATTCTTTTGCTGTACTGAACATTTTATTAATATGTAATTTTCTTTTTTATCTCTTAATGATGTAAAGACTATTTTGATGTAAAGTCTATTTTGTCTGATATTAGCATAGTTACTTTTGCTCTCTTTTGGTTACTATTTACATGGAATATCTTTTTTCATCCTTTACTTTTAATTTATTTATGTCTTTGTATCTAGAACAAGTCTCTTAAACATATAGCATGTAGTTGAATCATGAATTTTCATTCATTCTGCCAATCTCTGTCTTTTGATTGGGGAATTTAATCCATTTGCATTTAAAGTAATTACTGATGATGGGAGCCTTACTTCTACTTTTCTACAATTTGGTTTTTATATATGCCTTATAGCTTTTTTGTCCCTCATTTTCTGCATCACTGTCTTCTTTTGTGTTTAGCTGATTTTTTGATAGTGAAAAGTTTGAATTCCTTTCTCATTTCCTTTTGTTTATATTTTATAGCTTTTTTTTTGCATTTGACTACCATGGGGGTTACATTTAACTTTAATCCTAAAGTTATAACACTGATTTGAATTTTACAATCTTAACTTCAATAACATACACATATTTTGTACCTTTACAAGCCCTCCATCTCACTCCTTTTAGTTGATATCACAAAATTATATCTCTATACACTATGTTCCCAAACACACAATTTATCATTTCCTTTAAAT
Organism: Bubalus bubalis; assembly: GCF_019923935.1. Classification (NCBI taxonomy): domain Eukaryota; kingdom Metazoa; phylum Chordata; class Mammalia; order Artiodactyla; family Bovidae; genus Bubalus; species Bubalus bubalis. Next base: position 6,970,517 of record NC_059160.1, on the reverse strand, counting down.
GCATTAGTCTCTTATGTAGAAAACAAAAATGAAATTACAAACCTTTGTTGTAATAATATTGACTTTTATAATTGCTCAATGATTTACCTTTATTGAGATATTTATTTTTTCATATGGTGTCACATTATTATCTAGTGTCCTTTCATTTGACTCCCTTAAGCATTTCTTGCAGGACAAGTCTAGTTGTAATTAACTCCCTCAGGTTTTGTTTATCTGGAAACATCTTACTTTCTTTCTCTATCTGAAAGGAGTTTGGCCAGATATAGGATTCTTGTTGGATAGTTTACTTCTGGCCTCCAACATTCCTGATGAGAAATCTGCTAATCTTCTTATTGAGGATCTCTTGTATGTGATTATTCACTTCTCTCTTGCTGCTGTCCCTTGGACTACAAGGAGATCCAACCAGTCCATCCTAAAGGAGATCAGTCCTGGGTGTTCATTGGAAGGACTGATGCTGAAGCTGAAACTCCAATACTTTGGTCACCTGATGGGAAGAACTGAGTCATTGGAAAAGACCCTGATGCTGGGAAAGATTGAGGGCAGGAGGAGAAGGGGACGACAGAGGATGAGATGGTTGGATGGCATCACCAACTCAATGGACATGAGTTTGGGTGAACTCCTGGAGTTGGTGATGGATGGGGAGGCTTGGCATGCTGCGGTTCCTGGGGTTGCAGAGAGTTGGACACAAATGAGCAACTGAACTGAACTGAACTTGCTGCTGTCAAGAGTCTCTATTTTGTAAGTTTGAGAATAATGTGTTGGTGTTGAGTTTATTGAGCTTCTTGGATGTTTATATTCATGTGTTTCATCAGGTTTGAGAAGTTTTCAGTCATTATTTCTTCAAATACTTTCTCTACATCTTTCTCTCTTTCTTCTTTTTCAAAACTTCTACAATGTATATGTTGGTCTCCTTGGTAGTGTCCCACTGGTCCCTTGGGCTCTGTTCACTTTCCTTCAATCTTTTTCTTTCTATTCCTCTCTATCTACAGCTTTTATTGTTCTGTATTCAGGTTTACTGGTTCTTTCTTTTGCCTATTCAAATATGAATTTGAATCCCTCTAGTGAATTTTTCATTTCAGTTATTGCACTTTTCAGCTCCAGAACTTTGTTTGTTTTGGTTTCCTGTTATGTTTTCTATCTCTCTACTGCTGTTTCTATTTTGTTCGTATATCACTTTTCTTGACTTTATATACATTTTTCCTTTTGTTCTTTGAGCATCTTAATGACGATTCTTTTAATTTTTTTCTAGATAGCATAAATATTAAATATGGATTATAGAAAAATAACTTGACAGTTATCCATTCATGTTGACACAGTTAAATCATTTTGGGAATGTAGCCAAGGAAATAAATAAAACCCATGCTTATTATAATATTAATTGGAAAGTTGGAAGCAACATAACTCTCTAACAATCAGGTAGCACTTATCATAAATAGCATTTATCCATATGATAAAGTATTGTCCAGATTTTAATCTGTGAAATACATTAATGATATAAAGAACTTTCTTGGCAGTCCAGTGGTTAGGACTTGGCATTTTCATTGCTGAGGGCCAGGTTCAATCCCTGGTTGGGAAACTAAGATCCCACAAACCATGCAGAGCAGCCAGGAAAAAAAGAAAAAAATAATATAAAGAAATTCTCACAATATCAAGTAAAAAGAGTCAGATTTTTAAAAATTGTATGATTGTCATAATCATGACTGTATAAAAAATATTAACAGAGATCCTACCTATAAATATACCAAAATAACAAGTTTTTGTCTTTGATGATGGAATTATAGATGACTTTTAAAAATTTATCTCTTCTCTATTTCCCAAATACATATTCCTCATTGAGCATTTTTTAATGATCAAAACAAACTTTACTGAGTTAAGTATGTATCTGTGTACAACTGTTAGTATGTAGAGATTTAACTATAGGTTATTTTCATGTTAATTTGAATTCCTCCACAACAGGAAATGTTAAAGCATCCAACTGGTGATGGCTGAAGGATAAGGCTTTTGCATTGTTCTGTCTGAATTCTCTTCCTGTGTCAGTCTGCTTCAGTATTTTTTTTTATCTTCCACCTCCTTCTTACTCATTCCTTGTCTGCTCTAAAAAATTAGTTAACTGATTTTTTTTTTTCCTTCTCAGCATATCCAATTGTGATCTATGGACCCCCACCACCAGGATATAGAGCCCAACCAGGGGAATATGGAACTCCACCAGAAGGATATGGAGCCCAACCAGGGGGATATGGAGCCCCACCTATGGGATATGGAGTCCCACCTGGGGGATATGGAGCCCCACCTGGGGGATATGGAGCCCCACCTGTGGGATATGGAGTCCCACCTGGGGGATATGGAGCCCCACCTGGGGGATATGGAGCCCCTCCTGGGGGATATGGAGCCCCACCTGGGGGATATGGAGCCCCTCCTGGGGGATATGGAGCCCCACCTGCGGGATATGGAGCCCCACCAGCTGGAAATGAAGCCCTACCCCCGGCATATGAAGCTCCATCTGCTGGAAATACAGCTGCCTTTCATGGGTCTGTGGCAGCTCAGCAGGAGACTTCTCTTCCCTCCACCTCATCTTCTTAGGTCCATTTACCACCTTCTCAGAGTTAAATCTTGAAGATTCACCAAGCAAAGGGCACCCTAAAACTGAAGTCACAGTAAGAAGGAAGACTCAGGTAGGTGGCTTAAGTCCCATCCCAGGTAGTTGTTATACCCTTTGGAAGGGCAACCTTAGAGGGAAGATGAAGCTTTACTTCCATGCCTAGATTTTAGAGGCCAAGTCAGGTCTTGATAGGGCTTCCCTGGTGGCTCAGTTGGTAAAGAATCTGCCTGCAATGCAAGAGACGCAGGTTTGATCCCTGGGTTGGGAAGATCCCCTGGGAGAAGGAAATGGCAACCCACTCCAGTATGCTTGCCTGGGAAATCCCATGGACAGAGGAGCCTGGCAGGCTACAGTCCATGGGGTTGCAAAGAGTCAGACACAAGTTAGTGACTAATCCACCACCACCACCACCACCAATTCTTGATTAGATGGGCTAAAGGAGAAGTACATTCATACAGCTAATTCTCCAACAATTTGGTTGACATTGGCTGCATTTTTTTAAATTACATTTTTTTAAACATGCCTTGAGTCAGTTTGGAAAACTGTTCTGCATTTTCCCCTCTCCAAATCAAGAAACATCTATTATGCTAAGTTTGCTAGGAACTAAGATATATGTTAAAAATATCAAGTTGAGGGATTTTCCTAGAAATCCAGTAGTTAAGACTTCATGCTTCCAATGCAAAGGGCATGGGTTTGATCCCTGGTTGGGAAACTAAGATCCCACATGCCATGTGGCATGGCCAAAAATTTTTTAAAAATCAAGTTGAACACTTACTTTTCATAGCATTATTTATACTAGTGAAAGGATATAACAACTTACATTTTCAGTAGTAAGAGAGAATTTCACAAATTATACAATGAAATGTTGTGCAGCCATTGAAAATGATATCTAAAGGTAGGGGAGGCCTTCTTTAAGAAGACCAAAAACAATGAAGCAATAGAGGAAAACAGTGATAAATTTGACCATATCAAAATTTAAAACTTCTGTATGACCAAAGTTAGAAGATAGGCAATAGTATGCTGCTGCTGCTGCTGCTGCTGCTGCTAAGTCACTTCAGTCGTGTCCGACTCTGTGCGACCCCATAGACGGCAGCCCACCAGGCTTCCCTGTCCCTGGGATTCTCCAGGCAAGAGCACTGGAGTGGGTTGCCATTTCCTTCTCCAATGCATGAAAGTGAAAAGTGAAAGTGAAGTCACTCAATCATGTTTGACTCTTAGTGACCCCATGGACTGCAGCCTACCAGGCTCCTCTGTCCATGGGATTTTCCAGGCAAGAGTACTGGAGTGGGGTGCCATTGCCTTCTCCGACTAGACTAGGAGGAACTAATTGCCAACATATATATTAAACAAAAAATTGTATGACATATAAGAAGAACTTTACAAATCAACTCAAAAGAAAATATGGACAAAAGATGTGAATTCTCAATTAACTGAAGCAATAGCCTCAAGAAACATTTGAGGACTTCCTTGGTGGCACAATGGATAGGAGTCCACCTTCGAATGCAGGGGACATGGGTTCAATCCCTGGTTTTGGAAGATTCCACATGCCAAGGAGCATGAAAAGATGTTGAACTTGACTTGTGTTAGATAAATGAAACTTGAAATGAAAAACAATTTTTATTTCTAAAAATTCAGAAGCATTAAAAAGATTGAGACAGTCGATGAGGTGACTTCCACCTTGGGCCTTTTTCCATGCTCCTTGTTACAAACTGCTTGTGAGTGGCATCCATCTAAGTGAGAAACTGGTGTAGGCTGCCATGGAAATCACTGCACAAAGATAGCCCCAGCTGGCGAGGGATGGTCTGGGTTTCTGGACTCTGTATTTTTCTAGTAAAGGAACCCAGCTCTTACAGATCTAAAACCATGGCCCATGGACCAATAATATTAAGGTATGTGGCCATAGAGTTCTTTCAGCATGAGTTGGAATTTCTCAACCCTGTTCAAAGTTGTACTGCAATGAGAACTTTAGTAACTTGGTCTCACTGGGCCATTCCATTTCTTTTTAAAATATTTATTTATTTGGCTGTACCAAGTTTTAGTTTTGGCATGTGGAATATAATTCCCTGACCAGGGCTTGAACCTGGGGCCTCTGTGTTGAGAGTGTGGAGTCTCAGCCACTGGAGCACCAGGGAAGCTTCCCCAAGTACCTTTTAAAAGTTAAAATATTTCTACTCTTGATTTAGCAGCTTCACTCAATATCCATACCTAAGAAAGGGAAAGATATACCCATTTGAATGCAGAGTTCCAAAGAATAGAAAGGAGAGATAAGAAAGCCTTCCTCAGTGATCAATGCAAAGAAATAGAGGAAAACAATAGAATGGGAAAGACTAGAGATCTCTTCAAGAATATTAGAGATACCAAGGGAACATTTCATGTAAAGATGAACACAATAAAGGACAGAAACGGTATGGACCTAACAGAAGCAGAAGATATTAAGAAGAGGTGGCAAGAATACACAGAAGAACTATACAAAAAAGATCTTCATGACCCAGATAACCATGATGGTGTGGTCACTCACCTAGAGCCAGGCATCCTGGAATGTGAAGTCAAGTGGGCCTTAGGAAGCATCACTACAAACAAAGCTAGTGGAGGTGATGGAATTCCAGTTAAGCTGTTTCAAATCCTAAAAGATGATGTTGTGAAAGTGCTGCACTCAACTCAGCAGTGGCCACAGGACTGGAAAAGGTGTTTTCATTCCAATCCCAAAGAAAGGCAATGCCCAGGAATGCTCAAACTACCTCACAATTGCACTCATCTCACACGCTAGCAAAGTAATGCTCAAAATTCTCCAAGTAGGCTTCAACAGTATGTAAGCCATGAACTTCCAGATGTTCAAGCTGGACTTAGAAAGGGCAGAGGAACCACAGATCAAATTGCCAACATCCATTGGATCATCTAAAAAGCATGAGAGTTTTAGAAAAACATCTACTTCTTCTTTATTGACTACCCCAAAGCCGTTGACCGTGTGGATCACAAAAAACTGTGGAAAATTCTGAAAGAGGTGGGAATACCAGACCATCTGACTTCCCTCCTGAGAAATCTGTATGCAGGTCAAGAAGCAACAGTTAGAATAGGACATGGAACAACAGATTGGTTCCAAATCAGGAAAGGAGTACATCAAGGCTGTCACCTTGCTTATTTAACTTATATGCAGAGTACATCACAAGAAATGCTGTGCTGGATGAAGCACAAGCTGGAATCAAGACTGCTGGGAGAAATATCAATAACCTCAGACATGCAGATGACAACACCCTTATGGAAGAAAGTGAAGAAGAACTAAAGAGCCTCTTGATGAAAGTGAAAGAAGAGAATGAAAAAGTTGGTTTAAGCTCAACATTCAGAAAATTAAGATCATGGCACCCGGTCCCATCACTTCATGGCAAATAGATGGGGAAACAGTGACAGAATTTATTTTCTTGGTCTCCAAAATCACTGCATATGGTGACTGCAGCCATGAAATTAAAAGACGCTTACTCCTTGGAAGAAAAGTTATGACCAACCTAGACAGCATATTAAAAAGCAGAGACATCACTTTGCCAACAAAGGTCCATCTAGCCAAAGCTCTGGTTTTCCCAGTAGTCATGTATGGATGTGAGAGTCGGACTATAAAGAAAGCTGAGTGCCAAAGAATTGATGCTTTTGAAATGTGGTGTTGGTGAAGACTTGTGAGAGTCCCTTGGACTGGAAGGAGATCAAACTATTCAATCCTAAAGGAAATCAACTCTGAATACTCATTGGAAGCACTGATGCTGAAGCTGAAACTCCAATACTTTGGCCACCTGATGCGAAGAGCTGACTCCTTGGAAAAGACCCTGATGCTGGGAAAGATTGATGGTGGGAGGAGAAGGGGACGATAGAGGATGAGATGATTGGATGGCATCACCAACTTGATGGACATGAGTTTGAGTAAGCTTGAGAGTTGGTGATGGACAGGGAAGCCTGGTGTGCTGCAGTCCATGGGGTCGCAAAGAGTCGGACATGACTGAACGACTGAACTGAAGAAATACTTGCACATGTGCACAAAGTTGTATGTGAGAAGATTTTATTACATTCAATGTTTCTAACGGCACCAAATTAAAAATATCCTATATGTCTGTTAATAGTAAATATTAAATAAACTATAGTATGTCCATGCTATGGCATGGACCAGTGGTTTCACTGCAGGGGGCATGGGTTTGATCCCTGGTCAGGGAAATAAGCTCCTGCATGCACTTGGCCAAAAAAATAAATAAATAATTTCTTGAACTGAATAAAAATGAAAATACAACATACCAAATTAAAAATTTATATGGGGAAAGTAATAACTTTTTTAAAATAAAAAAGATATAGAGAGCAGCTGGCTGCTGCTCTTCTTCTTTAAGTTACCAGCATTGAGTCGTGTATGAGTCTAGGAAACTGCAATGTCAGAAGCACAACAGAATGTCAGTAGCACTGCCAGTATGCCCAGACTGGCACGTTATGCTCCTTCGTATTGAAGGCCCTGCATGATCTGGCCCTTCCAGTGACTTCTCCAGCCAAGTGATCCAGCAGAGCATGACCTTTGCCTCTTCCTTCCTCTCTGCATGTTCTACTCATCTTTCTAAAGAGCCCAGATGAGCTTTTTCTGAACTCCCCTTCTAGCACAATAGGGCTTCCTTGGTGGCTCAGCAGTAAAGAATCCATCTGCAGTGCAGGAGATACAAGAGACACAGGTTCCATCCCTGGGTTGGGAATATCCCCTGGAGTAGGAAATGGCAGCCCACTCCAATGTTCTGCCTGGGAAATCCCATGAACAGAGGAGCCTGGATGACTAGAGTCCATAGGGTCACAAAGAGTCGGGCACAACTGAGCACATGCATGTGTGCATGTGCGTGCACATACACACACACACACACCCTCCAGGATAATTGCACTTCTGCTGAACTTGTAGTGTAACCCTGGAGTGTTTCTCGTGAAATACCATGCCAATCTTATTGGGATCATTTGTGTGTTCATCTCCTCCATGACCCATGAGCTCCTTGAACGCAGAGCCTGTATCTCATTGCAGGGGCCCCTAGCAGAAGGCACAGCACAGAGTGGGTGAATAAACATTCCTAGAGCAAATAAAGACATGAATAAATTGTGTTTCTTGGTTTACAATATACACATACAACACATTCATACCTCCCTGAGTTCTGGTCATCAACTGAAAATTATAATTTACAGAATCAGTTTTGCTTGGCAGACAGAGAGGATTAGAAATTAAAATTTCAGGGACTTCCCTGGTGGTCCAGCACAGTGACTAAGACTCCAGGCACCCAACGCAGATGGTCCAGTCTCCATCCCTGGTTGGAGAACCAGATCCCATGTGCCGCAAATGAGTTCTCATGTCCCAACTAACGATCCTACATGACACAATGAAGATCAAAGATCTTGCATGCCTCAACTAAGACCTGGTGCAGCCAAATCAATACATATTTTTTTTTAAAAAGAAATTAAAATTTCAGACTTTGTAACAAGTGTTGGTGAGGATGTGAAGAAAAGGGAACCTTCGTAAACTATTTGTGGGGATATAAATTGGTGTAGCCACTGTAGAAAACCGTATGGAGTGTCCTCAAAAAACTAAAAGTCGAACTACCGTACGATCCAGCAATTTCACTCCTGGAATTTCATTATCTGAAGAAAATGAAAACACTATTTCATAAAGATATATATATGCCAGTGTTCATAGTAGCATTATTTACAACAGCCAAGATATGGAAGCAACCTAAGTATCAATCAACAGATGAATGAATAAAAAGGATGTGATACACACACACACACACACACACACACGCACGCACACGATGGACTACTACCCAACCATAATAAAGAATGAAATGTTGCCATTTGCAACAACATGAATGGACCTGGAGGATATTATACTAAGTGAATTAGGTCAGATGAAGACAAATACTGTATGATATCACTCATATGTGGAATCTAAAAGATAAAACAAAAATATAAAACAAAGTAGTGAATATAATGAAAAAAGAAACAGACTCACAGATATAGTGAACAGGCTAGTGGTTATCACTGGGGAGAGGGAAGGGGAGGAGGAAAGATAAGGGTAGGGTTCATACTACTGTGTATAAAATAAGTTACAAGGATATACTGTGCAGCACAGAGAATTTAGCCAATATTTTATCATAACTATAAATGGAGTATAGTCTTCTTTTTTTCTTGGCTGTGCTGCACGTCTTGTGGGACCTTAATTCCCCGAGAAGGGATTGAACCAGGGCCCCGGCCTTGAAAGTACCAAATTCTAACTACGGGACAACCAGGGAATTCCCAAATGGAGTATAATCTTTAAGAATTGTGAATCACTATGTTGTACCCTGAGACATATAATATTGTAAATTAACTATACCCCAATTAGAAATTAGTAAATCAATTGACAAACAAAAAAATTATTTTTTCAGATTTTGGAGAAAGCTGTTCCCTCTCTGGTCGACTGAGCTAAACAGTCCTGAAAGCATGATGCGTTTCCCTCCTTCCTATCTCACAGCCATAGTCTGTATGTTCCCTCTGGCCTAACCCACCACTGGTGAGGTGGTCCTATAGAACTCATCTGGTGTTTGAGAATGACATAATGAGGCGCCAGGCACATGCTAAAGCACTTCAGAACTGTATCTCACCGTAACAATCCAGTGAGGTGTTACTATCTTCATGTTACTGCTAAGCACAATGAAGTTCGGAGACCCTAGGAAACCAAAGAATCCCAACTGTTGAGCAGTGGAGGCAGGATATGGGACCCTAACCTCTGACTTGGGAACTGCTCTTTGAGCATCTCCTTTTCATCCCACAGGTGCCAGGTGGTAGGAGGTGTTTGTGTGCACACAGTGGCCTGATCTTCTCTACACACCTGTGAGGTCCTGGTGAGCTGAGTCCCTTTCCCTGCTGCAGACTTGATCAGAGGGCTTAGAAAATCGAGTGTGTCAGAGGTGGTTTAGCAGGTCAAAGGAGGGCTCTGATTTCTCACGGGACCAGAAGACTGGTTCCAGATCTGTGGCTGCCATGTAACTGAGAGCTGAGAGTCTGGGGTCAGCTGCCCCTGAGTCAGCTCAAGTAGCCCAGGAAAAAGAGAATCCCATGATCTTTGGCTATTCATGGCCTCATGCCCTCCTGCCCTCATCACAGCCTCAGAGTTGAAGGCTCTGATGCATTAATTGCCTCTGTGATGGCCCGGAGTAACGGGTACTTATAACAGATGGACGGTGAAGAGTTTGAGAGGCAGTGATTATATTAGTTGGCCAAAATGGTTATTAACTATCTCTCCATGCCTAGCATCCCAACAGGCACTTCACATGCATAATCCAGTGAGGTGGGTGCTTGGACTCCAATCTCATAAATGAAGAAACTGCGGTTGAGGGAGAAGCAAATTGCCAAAGGCATACAGCCGGCTAATAACTGACAGGGCGGGATCTGAACTTGGGTTTCCCTTTTCATTCACACGCTCGTTTGTTGAGTGCTTTTTGTGTGCCATTTCTGTGAGCTTTGGTGGTGGTGGTTTAGTCACTATGTCGTGTCTGACTCTTGCAACCCCATGGACTGTAGCCCGCCAGGCTCCTTCTGTCCATGGGATTTCCCAGACAAGAATACTAGAGTGGGTGGCCATTTCCGTCTTCAGGGGATCTTCCCAACCCAGGGATCCAACCCGAGTCTCCTATATTGCAGGCAGATTCTTTACCACTGAGCCAACAGGGAAGCCCTCTGTGTGCTTTGTGTTCAACAAAATGAACGAAAATTCCTGCTCTTATGGAGCTAACATTCTAGTAATACCAAAACACTGTCTATATGTATATATACTATATGTATTATATATTATGTAATGTGATGATATAACTAGGCATATCATATTCGAACTGCAGAAAAAGCAAAGACAGAGAACTTATTGAGAGCTGTGAAAAACATAGATCAAAGTAAGGGAGATAGGGAATCCTGGGGGTTGGCAGAGGGAGCAGATTGTGTCTTGTTGAGAAGGTGACATTTCAGTAATGATCTGAAGGGTGAAGGAGATGAGGGAGGTGGCCATGCAGATATCTGGGGAAGAGTGCCCTAGGCAGAGGGAACAGCTAGTGTAAAGGCAGCTTAATCCTAGGTGCCTTCCCTTATACCTAGTGCCTCAAAACATAGATGAAGGTGAGAAGACGACTCCTGTTCTCAAGGAAGGAAGATGCTTGAAAACAGACTGCAAGCCAACTAGAGGGAGAGAGATGTGAAGTGGCACGTAAAACAGCTTGGGGATGGAGACTGACTCTCTTTAGAAAACAGGCCTCCTTCCTGCCTCTGACCTGAGCAGAAAAGAGAAATCGCTGGAACCAAAGAGGCTAGGGTCACCCTGCTTAGACACCCTCGATTAAAGCCTGCTTGCTGTTGCATACCTTGGCCGTGGCCCTGGCTCTCTCCATTTCTGAGGGCATCTCTGACATGCATCTCCTGGTGCTGGTCCCTTGGGGCCTCCCAGGAGGGCAGCTTGGATGTACCCATGCTCTCAGCTTCAGGGTGGGCACCACACTTGTCTGGTTCCCAGAGAGTTGGGTCTTAGTGCTGAGGTCTCTGAATCCTCTTGATGGAGCACTTGTCCAAGTCAGGGAAGCCTATTCTCTGACTCTCCGTGGAGAGGAGGGCCAGAGTAAATTGACGTGAGAGCTTGTGGGGTGACCACTTGTTTGTTGTACCGCCGCCCACTGTATTGCCGTGGGCGTCCTAAGGATCAGTGCAGGTTAAGTATGTACCGAGGCTGCTTTCTGCCAGTCCTGTGCTCTAAGGAATCTGACACGGCCTGATCTGGAGGACTACACAGACTGCTCCAGAGATAGATAATTTCATTACATTTCCCAAGTGTCCACCTTATCCTGGACTCCACGCCCCCCTAAAATGTAAGAGGGAAGCAGGTAGGTACTGCACCCTCTGTGTGGTCCCCCTGGGGAGGTTGTCTAGACCTGCCCCTGTTGGCTTGCTCTGTTGGTCTTATTTTCTCTGGTCCTCACCTTGGCATACCTCAGTATAGGAACTATTTTAGAAATATTTCTGGTCAAGCTTGGGTTTCTCCATTAGACCTAATTCTGGCATAGACTCCTGGCTTTAACCTAGTGACCAGTAAGAGAGACACTTCTAATTCCAGACAAAAGTACAGCTGATAGAGGTCTGCACAGGGTTTGGAGGAGGAGTTCTGCCAGCTTGAGCTGGCTCTGTAGGCTTCCTGAAGAAGGGGATGCCTGCATTGTTTTGTTTTTTAAAAATATTTATTTATTTCGCTGCACTGAGTCTTAGTTGCTGCGTCCAAGATCTTCTAGTTGCAGCACACCAACTCTTAGTTGCAGCATGTGGGGTCTAGTTCCCTGACCAGAGATTGAACCCCGGCCCTTGCTTTGGGAGCTCGGACTCTTAGCCACTGAACCCCCAGGGAAGCCTCGCCTGTGTTGTTTTTATGCCCCAACCGGGAAGGCCTTTATGGTCCAGTCTTAGTAAGGAAGCTAGTCCATGTACATGGATAGGAAAAGTCAATATTATCAAGATGCCAGTTCTTCCTAATTTGGTCTATTGATTCAACATAATCCTAATAAAAATTCTAGCAAGTTATCTTGTAGATATCAACTGATCCTAGATTTTATATGAAGAAGCAAAAGACCAGTAATAGCCAACCCAATATCACAGAACGGCAACAAAGTTGGAAAACTGTCTCTATCCAACTCCAAGACTTTATATAAAGCTACAATAATCAAGACAGTATGGTGTTGGTGAAAGAATAGACAAACATCAATGAAACAGAATAGAGAGCCTAGAAACAGACCACACAAATGTAATCAACTTATCTTTGAAAAAGAAAGACAATTCAGGGGGCAAAGGATAGTCTTTTCAACAAATGGCACTGGAAAAACTGGATATGCACATGTAAAAAAAATCTAGACACAGATATCTTATGAAAATTAACTCACTGTGCATCAAAGACCTAATGTAAATGCTAAATTATAAAACTCCTGAAGATAACATAAGAGAACAACTAATGACCTTGGCTTTGCGATGAGTTTTTAGAAACAACACCAAAAATCACTATCCATGAAAGAAAAAATTGTTAAGTTGGATTTTATTAAAATTAAAAAATTCTGCTCTGTGATGGACACTGTTAAGAAAATGAAAAAAGCCACAGACTTGGAGAAAATATTTGCCAAAGACATCTGGTAAAGGACTAATATCCAAAATATATAAAGAATTCCTACAACTGAACAATAAGAAAAATGACCCAATTAAAAATGGGCAGAAGGAACTTTCCTGGTGGTCCAGTGGTTAAGAATACACCTGCCAATGGAGAAGACACAGGTTAGATCCCTAGTCTGGGAAGATTCCACCTGCCACGGAATCTTGCGGAATCTTCCAAGTGCCGTGCACCACAACTACTGAAGCCCTACCACTCTAGAGCCTGTGCTCCGCAACAAGAGAGTAGCCCCCACTTGACACAACTAGAAAAAACCCATGCACAGCAATGAAGACCCAGCACAGCCAAAAAGAAAATGGGTACAAGATCTGAACAGCTATTTCACCAAAGAAGATATACGGTTGGCAAATAAGCATATAAAAAGATGCTCAGCATCATATGTCATTCAGTTCAGTTCAGTCGCTCAGTCGTGTCCAACTCTTTGCAACCCCATGAATCGCAGCACACCAGGCCTTCCTGTCCATCACCAACTCCTGGAGTCTACCCAAATTCATGTCCATTGAGTCGGTGATGCCATCCAGCCATCTCATCCTCTATCGTCCCCTTTTCCTCCTGCCCCCAATCCCTCCCAGCATCAGAGTCTTTTCCAGTGAGTCAACTCTTCACATGAGGTGGCCAAAGTATTGGAGTTTCAGCTTTAGCATCAGTCCTTCCAATGAACACCCAGGACTGATCTCCTTTAGGATGGACTGGTTGCATCTCCTTGCAGTCCAAGGGACTCTCAAGAGTCTTCTCCAACACCACAGTTCAAAAGCATCAATTCTCCGGCGCTCAGCTTTCTTCACAGTCCAACTCTCACATCCATACATGACCACTGGAAAAACCATAGCCTTGACTAGACGGACCTTTGTTGGCAAAGTAATGTCTCTACTTTTGAATATGCTATCTAGGTTGGTCATAACTTTCCTTCCAAGGAGTAAGCGTCTTTTAATTTCATGGCTGCAATCGCCATCTGCAGTGATTTTGGAGCCCCAAAAAATAAAGTCTGACACTGCTTCCACTGTTTCCCCATCTACTTCCCATGAAGTGATGGGACCAGATGCCATGATCATAGTTTTCTGAATGTTGAGCTTTAAGCCAACCTTTTCACTCTCCTCTTTCACTTTCATCAAGAGGCTCTTTAGCTCCTCTTCACTTTCTGTCATAAGGGTGGTATCATCTGCATACCTGAGGTTATTGATGTTTCTCCTGGCAATCTTGATTCCAGCTTGTGCCTCTTCCAGCCCAGCATTTCTCGTGATGTACTCTGCATATAAGTTAAATAAGCAGGGTGACAATATACAGCCTTGACGTACTCCTTTTCCTATTTGGAACAGGCTGTTGTTCCATGTCCAGTTCTAACTGTTGCTTCCTGACCTGCATATAGGTTTCCCGTTAGGGAACTGCAAATTAAAACAATGAGTTACAACTACACATCTATTAGAATGGCTAAAATTCAAAACACTGTCCATACCAAATGCTGGCAAGGATGTGAAGCATCCATTCATTTGCTGGTAGAAATATAAAATGGCATGCTGCTGCTAAGTCGCTTCAGTCGTGTCTGACTCTGTGCGACCCCATAGACGGCAGCCCACCAGGCTCCCCTGTCCCTGGGATTCTCCAGGCAAGAGTACTGGAGTGGGGTGCCATTGCCTTCTCACATAGCCACTTGGAATACAGTTTGGTAGTTTCTTATAAAACTAAACATACTTGGGACTTCCCTGGCAGTCCAGTGGTTAAGACTCCATGCTTCTACGCAGGGGGGTTGGGCTCGATCCCTGGTCGGGGAACTAAGATCTTGCATGCCACATGACTTGGCGGAAAAAAAAACCCCTAAAAACAAACAACTAATCATACTTTTACCACATGATCCAGCAATTGAGCTCCTTGGTATCTATCCAAATGAGTTGAAAAACTATATCCTCACAAAACTCAACATAAATGTTTATAGTAGCTTTATTCATAATTGCCAAGATACAGAGGCAACCAGATGGCTGTTCTTCAGCATTCGAGTGGATAAACAGTGGTACATCCATACAATGGAATATTTTCAGCTATAAAAGGAAATGAGTTATCAAGTCATGAAAGCATACCTTGAAGCAAATTGCCAAGTGAGAGGAGCCAATCTGAAAAGGCTACATACTGTATAATTCCAATTCTCTTTTTTTTTTTTCAAACAAACAAAAAATCCAACAGCATTGACTTTTATTCATTCATGTTGTCACCTGAAATGATATCTATTGCATTTAAATGCTCATTAATGTAAATGGCTGAGCAAATCCATTTTAATGGATATCCAATCCATTAAAAAAAATTCAATATCCACATAGTTGCAGTCACTTCAATTCTCTACATTCTGGAAAAGGAAAAATTATGAAGACTGCCAAAATTATGGTGATGAAAAAATGGGTGGTTTGGGGGCTGAGATGGGGGTGAGTAAATGGAGCACAGAGGAGTTTAGGGCAGTGAAACTTTTGTGCAGGAGTGTAATGGTGGCTTCAGGTCAAGACCTATAGAATGTATAACACAAAAGGTGAATTCTAATGTAAATTATGGACTTTATTTTTACTTATTTTTAAAAATGTGTCCACACCATGCAGCTTTTGGGATCTTAGTTCCCCAATCAGGTATTGAACTCTGGTCAGGTCAGTGAAAGCACCGAACGACTGAAGCACCAGGGAATGCCCTTAAGGACTTTAGCTGGTGGTATACATCGATGTCATCATCAGTTACAACAAATGCACTAAAGCAGTATGCCCACAGTGAAGATACTGGAGGAGACCTGAGGAGGAGAGGGGCATGGAAACTCTCTTCCCGATTTTCAGTAAGCCTAAAATTGCTCTTTTGAAAAAGGGGATGGGGGGAGACATGAGAACTGGGAAACCCATTACAAGCGAGAGCCTGTCACTTCCCAAGGCTTCCCACAGAGCTCTTCTGGGCTTAGTGGCAAAACCACAATGTGGAAACGTCAGGCCTAGATAATGACTTATTCAGGTGCCCTTCTAAAGTGCTTTACGTGAATGATCTCATTTTATCCTCTAGCACAACCCTATGAGGTAGGAACTATTAACAGCCGTGCTTCATAGAAGAGGAAGTAGAAGCACAGAGAAATTAAGTAACTTGTTTAAGATTGCTGTAAGTGGAGCCAAGATTTAGATCTAGAAACTAGAATATAT
The DNA here is from genome assembly GCF_019923935.1 of Bubalus bubalis. Taxonomy (NCBI): domain Eukaryota; kingdom Metazoa; phylum Chordata; class Mammalia; order Artiodactyla; family Bovidae; genus Bubalus; species Bubalus bubalis. The sequence continues at coordinate 6,954,547 of NC_059160.1, read as the reverse complement.
AACTAAATCACCATATGCAACTTCTTCTCATTCTATAAACTAGACGGTCTATTTTAGTGAGGGAAATCATCCTAGTTTATTATATTGCACATCCTAATTCAGTACAAATAACCTCTGTTCCAACCTGGGCCGTATAGGATCTCTTTCAGCTGGGAGGTCAGTCTTTGCAGGATCCCTTCCATAAACAGCCTCTCCAGGGACTATGGGGAAATAGTTTCTGAAAATGGGTTGAGTTTCTTTAAACAAGAATCCAGTTTTATTGTTTTTATCAGGGGAGTCTAGAAATGTTAAACTGTTGCTAGAGGCAGTGTTATGAAATAGGTAATTTTCAACCACTCCCTAACATGTCTGTCTTTACTTAGCACCAGTGTCTCCTGCCCACTGCCACTCAGTCATGGGGGTCTGGCCAGTCCCTCTTTCTTCATCTTCACTACAATCACCCCTGTCCCTGTCTTCCTGTCTCTCACCTGGGTCTTTGAATGGCCAGTTCCAGGCTCCCTGGGTACCTGTGAAGGTCCAGCCAGGAATCAGAAACCACACCAGTTACTTGAAGAGAGAGCATTCTGCTGGTCCACTGACACTCTCTATTGAATTTTTCATTTCATTCATTGTATTCTTCATGTCCAAAATTTCTATTGATTCTTTTTAGAAATGATTTCTATCTCTATTAAACTTCTCACTTTATTCATGTGTTGTTCTCTTGATCTTGCTGAATTGCTTTTCTGTTTTCTTGTCACTCATTGAACTTCCTTAAAACAGCTATTGTGAATTCTCCATCAGGTAAACTGCAGATCTCCAAGTCTTTGAGTTGTTATTGTTGTTGTTCAGTCACTCAGTCATGTCTAGCTCTTTGCCACCCCATTGCCTGCATCATGCCAGGCTTCCTTGTCCTTCACTATCTTCCAGAGCTTGCTCAAACTCATGCCCATTGAATCAGTGATGCCATCTCATCCTTTGTCATCCCCTTCTCCTCCTGCTCTCAGTCTTCCCCAGAATCAGGATCTTTTCCACTGAAAAGATTTTTGCATCAGCTTTTTGTATCAGGTGACCAAAGTATTGGAGCTTCAGCTTCAGCATCATTCCTTCCAATGAATATTCAGAGTTGAATTCCTTTAGGACTGACTGGTTTGATCTTCTTGGTATCCAAGGGACTCTCAAGAGTCTTCACCAACACCACAGTTTGAAAGCATCAGTTCTTCGGGGCTCAGTCTTCTTTATGGTCCAAGTCTCCCATCCATCCATGACTACTGGAAAAATCATAGCTTTGACTATACAGACCTTTGTGGCAAAGTGATGTCTCAGCTTTTTAATACAATGTCTAGGTTTGTCATAGTTTTTGTTCCAAGGAGCAAGTATCTTTTAATTTTGTGGCTGCAATCACCATCCACAGTGGTTTTGGAGCCTAAGGGAATAAAATCTGTCACTGTTTCCACTCTTCCCCCATCTATTTGCCATGAAGTGATGGGACTGGATGTCATGATCCTAGTTTTTTCAATGCTGAGTTTTAAGCCAATTCTTTCACATTCCTCTTTCACTCTCATCAAGAGGCTCTTTAGTTCCTCTTCAGTTCAGTTCAGTTCAGTCCAGTCGCTCAGTTGTACCCGACTCTAGCGACCCCATGGACTGCAGCACGCCAGGCCTCCCTGTCCATCACCAACTCCCGGAGTTCACCCAAATTCATGTCCATTGAGTTGGTGATGTCATCCAACCATCTCATCCTCTGTGGGCCCCTTCTCCTCCCACCTTCAATCTTTCCCAGCCTCTTCACTTGCCACCAGTAGAGTGTTATCATCTGCATATCTGAGGTTATTGATATTTCTCCCAGCAATCTTGATTCCAGCTTGTGCTTCATCCGGTCTGGCATTTCACATGATGTACTCTGCATATAAGTTAAATAAGCAGTGTGACAATATACAACCTTGATGTACTCCTTGCAGTTCGGAACCAGTCTGCTGTTCCATGTCCAGTTCTAACTGTTGCTTCTTGTATTGTTACAGGTTTCTCAGGAGGCATGGCGGGTGTTCTGGTATTCCTATCTCTAAGAATTTTTCACAGTTTGTTGTGATCTACACAGTCAAAGGCTTTAGCATAGTCAGTGAAGCAGAAGTAGATGTTCTTTTTGAATTTTTCTATGATCCAATGGATGTTGGCAATTTGATCTCTGGTCCCTCTGCCTTTTCTAAATCCAGCTTGTACATTTAGAAGTTCTCAGTTCATGTACTGTTGGAGCCTCGCTTGAAGGAGGTTTGAGCTGCCTTGAACTGGGTCAGTTCCTAGAAGACGGTTGTGATCCTTTGGTCGTGTCCTGTTTCCTTGGTTTTCATGTTCCTTGAAGTCTTGAGTGGTTTTCCTCACACTTGCAGTAGCAGTCACCCCTCCAGCTTTTTTACCAGCTGACTTTCGGAGAGAAATCCCTTCGGTCAGTGCTGCTAGAATCTGAGGCGTTCCCAGATCTCTGTGGCTACATCGCCACCATACTTGTGGCTCCCCCTTGTGGCAGAATTCTTAAGCTTGTTTGCCTTCCCTTGATCCTGAGAGACACCAGGCCAGGAGCTGACAGCCTTCACTTTGTTTGCCCAAGTTCTGAGTTAAAGCTCAAGTTTGTGGTCTCTCCCTGGCCTGCAGACTCAGGCTGGCTTTCTACATGCACTCAAAAGCCATCTGCCAAAGGTCACACTCACCACCATCAGGAGTGTGCACAGAGAGCTGGCCACAGGGTAGCGGTGTGAGTGGGTGAGGTGCACGGAGCTCAGGGTGCTGGTGGGGGTCGGGGCGCATTGAGGGGTGGGCGGCCTATGAGCCAGGTGGGGGGACCTGCAGGCAAGGAGTCCCCAGCAGCTCACGGCAGGCTCCGTGGATCTGCACAGCAGGTAGTGGGATCTGCATCCTTTAATGCCCTCCACGAGTCCTATCGGCCCCTCTCCCAGCCTTTTCCCACTCCTGCATTAAGCAGCCATGACCCTGGCCTCTGGGCAGAGTGAGAGAAGTTGTGCCTCTTTGGCACAGCCAGGAAGTCAGGTGCGCGCTCGCACACTTCCCCTGTGGGAGAAATCAAGGGCCAAGAACGTCTCCCTGGGCGGAGCTGTGCTGCCTTTGGGGAGGGGTGATGTGGTAAATCTTCCTCTTTTCCTCTCCATTGTGTCCAAACCACTGTTTCCTTTCTGCAGCAGTGTGCTGGAACTTCTCCCCTGGAAACCTAGACTTCCACAAAGGCTCTCCCGTCTGGGGGTGGTTGTCTAAGACAGCGTTCATTCTCCAGGGTCTCCCAGGCTGTGGCTGAGAGGGACTGGGGCCAGTTCAGTGTCCACTTTCTACAGTCAGGATGGGAGTCTATGCCTATTACCTGATGCATGGGTGGGTAAGGCTTCTGGGTCCCTATGGTTTTACATTCCTACCAGTAGCATATGAAGTCCAGTTTCTCCACATCCTTGCCAACACTTATTATTATCTGACTCTTTCTAGTCATCCTTTTGGAGTGAAGTGGTATCTCACTGTTGTTTTCCTTTACATTTAGTGAGTATTGGCTGTTTGCATATCTTCCTTGGAAAAATGTCTACTCAGATCCTTTGCCCAGTTTGAAATTAGGTTGCCTTTTTATTGAGTTACAATTTCTTAACATATTTTAAATAAAAGTCCCTTATCAGATACATGAATTGCAGGTATTTTCTCCCATTGTGTAGGTTGTCTTTTCACTGATTTTAACATGGGCAAATTATGGCTATTAATTTCCCTCTGGTTATTACTTTGACTCCATATGCTTTAGGTTGTTCTGTTTTAGTATTTTTGGTGTTTCATATTCATTCTCATTCATCTCAAATTATATTCCCTTATTTGCAATGAGTCACTTCTGTCTGACTTTCAAAATTTTCCCTTTATCTTCTGGTTATGACATGTGGTATGGTCTGTCGCTCAGTCATGCCTGCCTCTTTGTGACCCTTTGGACTGTGGCCCTCCAGGCTCCTTTGTCCATGAGATTTTTTCCCAGGCAAGAATACTGGAGTGGGTTGCCATTCGCTCTTCCAGGGGATCTTCCCCACCCAGGGATTGAACCTGGGTCTCCTGCATTGCAGGTAAATTCTTTACTGCTGAGCCACCAGGGAAGACTTTGTCTTCTGAGTTTGATTATGACGTTTTGACACGTGGATCTCTGACTTTATCCTACTGGTTGTTTGCTGAGCTCCTTGATGTGTAATTAGTATTTGTCACCAAATATGCAGTTTTCATCCATTGTTTCTACATCCTTTCACCCTCTCTCTCCTCATGTCTGTGCTGCATGGTATCTCACAGGTCTCTGAGCCTATTAATTTTTCTTCATCTTTCTTTCTGTCCCTTGGATAGGTTAGTTTCTATGGACCTATCTTCAAGTTTGTTGACTTTTTTTCTGTGTGGTTATGTCTGCTGAGCCCCTCTAGTGAAATTTTTATCTCAGTTATTATACATTTCAACTCTAGAATTTCTATTTGGTTCCCTTCTGTAAGTTCTGTCTCTTTACTGGTATTCTCTATTTGGTGAGACACTATTCTTTCCTCTAGTTCTTTGGACATGGTTTCCTTTAGTTCTTTGAACATGGTTTCCTTTAGTTCTTTGAACATACTTTAAATAGCTGATTAAAATCTGGTACTGTTGTGGTTGTTCAGTTGCTTGCCACCCCATGGACTGCAGCATGCCAGGCTTGCCTGTCCGTCACTATATCCCAGAGTTTATCAAACTTATGTCCACTGAGTCGATGATGCCATCCAACCATCTCATCCTCTGCCACTCTCTTTTCCCCCTGCCCTCAATCTTTCCCACCATCAAGGTCTTTTTCAGTGAGTCAGTTCTTTGCATAAGGTGGCCAAAGTTTTGGAACTTCAGCTTCAGCATCTATCCTTCCAATGAATATTCAGGTTGGTTTCCTTTCAGATCGACTGGTTTGATCTCCTTGAAGTCCCAAGAGTCTTCTCTAGCACCACAGTTCGAAAGCATCATTTCTTCAGGGTTCAACTTTATGGTCCAACTCTCACATCTACCCGTGACTACTGGAAAAACCATAGCTTTGACTATATGTACCTTTGTCAGCAGTGATATCTCTGCTTTTTAATATGCTGTCTAGCCCCAAGACAATATCTGGTACTAGGGTAAATTAAAAGCTCTACAGAGCTTACTTTTCTTACCAACACTCTACTGTCTGTCTTGACTGAGCACTCTCTGGGTTACTAGAAGCCTTTGGTTAATTTCTAGAGTTTAAAGCTAATTCTGATTATATAAGGCAGACTTTTCATTGCTTTGATAGAATGAGAAACTTTCAGTGGTTCTTACTGGACCACTTTTTTGACCCTTTGCTTGGATTTTGATCCAAATAAACTATAGAAAAATACTTTGGAGACAACCGGTGGGAGTTCCCTGGGGGCCTAGTGGTTAGGATTCCAGGCTACAACTGCCATAGCCTGGGTTCAATCTCTGGTCAGAGAACTGTGATCCTGCAAGCTGCACAGTGTGGCCAAAAACAAAACAGCAAAAAACCCCTAAAAAACCACATTTGGCAAAAACTGAACACAGACTAGACAGCATATTGAAAAGCAGAGACATTACTTTGCCAACAAAGGTCCATCTAGTCAAGGCTATGGTTTTTCCAGTGGTCAGGTATGGATGTGAGAGTTGGACTGTGAAGAAGGCTGAGCGCCGAAGAATTGATGCTTTTGAACTGGGGTGTTGGAGAAGACTCTTGAGAGTCCCTTGGACTGCAAGGAGATCCAACCAGTCCATTCTGAAGGAGATCAGCCCTGGGTGTTCTTTGGAGGGAATGATGCTGAAGCTGAAACTCCAGTACTTTGGCCACCACATGCGAAGAGTTGACTCATTGGAAAAGACTCTGATGCTGGGAGGGATTGGGGGCAGGAGGAGAAGGGGACGACACAGGATGAGATGGCTGGATGTCATCACCAACTCGATGGACGTGAGTCTGAGTGAACTCCGGGAGTTGGTGATGGACAGGGAGGCCTGGCGTGCTGAGATTCATGGGGTCGCAAAGAGTTGGACACGACTGAGCGACTAAACTGAACTGAACTGAACACAGACTGGTCATCAGATTAAAATTTTTATTAAGGACATATATTCTTTTCAAGGCCCTATGATCAGTTAGAGCTACACAGTGGTGGTTAGAGTTTTCTTTGATTTGCTCTCAATACTCCGGCTCACATGCAAAAAAGTATGTGTGGGATGAGAGATATAAAACAATGGCACAGGGTTGATGGCTGTTGGATCTGGGTGATGGGTACATGAAGGTTTAATTACCAGTTTTTATTTTTAAAAATTTCCATAATAAAATGTTTTTTTAAAAAAACAGAAGGGGTACTCTTGGGTCCAAACAAGGCTGAACTTGGGAAAAATAACTGAGTTCCAAACTGGCCTTTGGTGAAAGGCAATAAAACAATGTCGTAGAAGACAGGCACACTGCGTGTTAAGAGAGTAAAGGCTAAAGCTACAGTACCGATCAGGTACCTCAGGATAAAGTTATACAGCAAGTAAAAACTATCTCTGGGTCTGGAAGGGCACAGTAATCAACTGGTCACATCCAGGCTGATCCCTGGCCCCAAGTCCCAAGTCTGTTGTTCTCAACCATTAATAAATACCACATCCCAGGGTGGTGGAAAAGATTTCTTTCCTGGGACTGGCGAAAGAAGTGTTGCCCAGACCGTTCCATTTGGCTCGAGCAGCACTATGACCAAGACCTGGAGCTGGAGCTGACAGACTTCAGAGGGCAGAGGCCTGGGCTAAGTAGGCGTTGGTCCTCCTGAGTGACCCACAGCCTCAAGACATCAACTGGGAAAAGGGAGCTTCCTCTGATGACCCTGGACTCCAGAGATCTTAAATTACCCTATAAAATGCACATTTGAGAGTTCTTTCCACCACACTCTAAATATAAGGACCTCAGACCCCTGAGGAAGGGAATATGGGAGAGCCCCCAGAAGGGTTCCTACAGGCCACCACACAAAGCCTGGGGCCCGGGTGCCCCAGTGTGTGCTCCAAAGCAGAAGGAGAACCTACCTCACCTGCTCTGCTGCCCCTTTCCAAAGGGGAACGAGAGCCACCATGGAAGACAGACGCCCTGAGGCCTTAGCTAAAGAGAGGGCTTGGGAACGAGGAACCGAAGTCAAGAACCAGCCATTCATTGGATACCCCTTTCCCTAGGAGGAGGAGCAGGAAATATACTTCAGGTCACAAAGAGAGCCCCTGGACCTTCCTTTGGACACAGCTGAGGGGGCTGAAAGTCCTCTCACCCAGGTAGGAGAGGAGAAGCTCAGCGGGGAGCTGGGAGCACTGATGGGCAGAGGATAAGCTGTGTGGCCCCTGTGGGGGAAAGGCAGAGCTCACTGCCCTCGGCTGCTCCAGCCAGGGGTGCCGCTGACCGAGGGCCTGTCAGAAAGGGGGACAGCACCTGAAAGACAGCCCAGACAATGACGCAGCATCCCTCAGTGGACCAGGGCCTTTCCCTGTGCAGCCGAGGGGCCGCTGAGTGTGGTCATGGCAGGCAGACTCTGTAACACGTGGACGGGGTAGGGGAGAGGGCCTGGGACACCACTAGCCGGCCGCTCTGTGTTGTCGCCACCATGATGCTGGGCGGAGCAGGGATGGCCTGGGGTGGGAGGCAAGCCTGGCATGGTCAGAAGTGCGATCTGCCAGTCGCTGTGGAGGGGCCGGACGATGCCATATGTCTTCCCTGTGAGGCGAAATCTGAAACCGGCACCTTGTGTCATGCTCCCCAGCATCCCTACCACCCATGGCCCCAGGCCCATGTTGCAACTAATTGACAGAAGAACAGCTTTATTGGTGACCCGAAGAAGCCAAGGTCACTCCCAGGCTATGTCAGCCTGCAAGGCCTTCTCTGGGCAGGAAAGTCAGTCACATAATTCACGGGGGTTCCTGACAAGAGATCAGAGCTCTACTCCTAATTATAAGAAAAATTCCCAAAATTCCTGATTTCAGAATCAACAAACAGAAGGTTCAAGGCTCGTGTCCCAACAGATATGCGTGTCCCTGCCTGTCCGCACAGGGGAGGCTGACCGAGCTGTTCAACAGTATCTGTGGGGCTGTGCAAACGCGGTAGAGGCCCACAAAGCCACAGGAAGTCTCCCTGAGACAAGTTTCCTGGAGAGTTCATGCTCCGGCAGGGAGTGGGACCTGGCCCTCAGCTTGCACCCCGAGTCTGATGAGGTTGGATCGCCAACCGGGCCTGGATAACAGAGAACCCCACCGCACTGGCCCTCAGCACAGGGACCCTCCATGGTCCAGGCTCAGTGGTGCCGCCACAGCCTGTCACTGGCCCCAGCCCCTCACTGCTGGGGTATCCCCAGCTTCCTGATGGGGTACAGGTACCACATCACCACCCCCGAAGGGTTGATGATCACGGTGAAGTTGGTTTTATCCTGGAGGCCACTGATGATGTCACCCGTATAGACGTCCTGGGCCTGCAGGGGGAGGACAACACCAATGCCACCCTAAGGATAGCTGCACAGACCCCACCCCACCCCGCAGAGGATGTAAACGCCTGGACTTTGGCCTGTCTGTGTGGAGCCTCCAGTATGCCCTACAGAAGTGGGAGCGTGAACCCCCCAATCACATCCCCTCTGGCCAAGCCAAGTGGTGCCTAAGCACAGGCGGGGGTGAGAACCTGAGAAATGTGCCACCAAGACCGAAGAGGGGAACCCACGACCCTGGGGGCTGGCAGGACTCGGTTACACACAGCAGTTCATCTACGTAGCTTGCAAGCACCAGAGCAGAGAACCACACCAGCCGGAGGACCCACGGCTTAGGGGGACGGGTATGTGAGTGAGGACCCAGCCACGCCCCCCCCCAGGGAAGCCCCAAGTCCTGAGACAGCAGAGCACTCACCTCATACACCACGGAGCTGCTGAAGTTCAGGCGGGCGAGGGATGAGTGGTAGTGATAAGGCATGTCCATCCTGCGGCTGAAGAAGACGATGGCGCTGGCCTCGCTGGCCAGGGGCCGCAAGTACACTTCAATGTGGGATTTCTCCTGGGCACAGAAGATGGCTAACTGGCTGGGGCCCCTGCTCAGCAGGCCCCGAAGCCCCCTTCCCAACCCTCCCTTGAGCTCTGGGTCCTGCCAGCCCACAGAAGCTTAGAGGAGGAAAAACAGCCCTCCAGCTCCAACTCCTCTAACTCCACCTTCCTTCCTCCTTTCTTTCTCTTTCTTCCCTTCTTCCTTCCTTCCTTTCCTTTCCTTCCCTGACTCAACAGATGCTCCTGGACACTTCCTCTGTGCCAGGCCCCCTGTTTGGACGTGACAAATGCCGCCTGAGGTCCTAAGGTCAGAGAGCTCACAGGCTAACAGGAGGGACACCCGTGGACAGCCCCTGGCTCTAGACCGGAGGGCACAGTCTAGTGGGAATGATGAGCTCTGCCCCGAGGAGCCAGGAGCAGGAAGCCCCATCCTCCAGAAGGTCTCTGGGCCGGGCTCTGTCAGCTCCTCTGCAGGATCAGATGCCTCCTCTGGGCATCACCGGCTCAACGGGTGCCTTCTAGAGTGGTGGAAATTCCTTTTCACTAGAGGGGCAAGGGTTCTGCGCAGAGAGCACAAGCTTTGAGGCGACGCTGCCGGCCTCAAGTCCCGTTGTGCCACTCACCAACTGTGTGGCCTTGGGACAAAGTCCCTGAGGCGCTTCAGGTTTAAGTTTCCTCATTTGTAAAACCAGGAAGGAGCATCTACTTTCTGAGAAAATGTATCTAGAATGCCTAGCACACAGCAGGTGCTCAAAAACTAGTAAACGCTGCTACCAGTACTTAGTTACAGTCCTTGGTTCAAGCAAGTCCTAAACTCTAAGGCAAGCCCCAGTTCTCTGCCAGACATCACAGACTTGCACAGATGTCTTGTATTAATACTTCCAAACCAGGGGGCCACGCTGTTCCCACGTGCATTTGTGGTGATGTCTCCCTTCCCCCAGTCCCATGAGCTGTCCTGCTCTGGCCCTGCTATTAGCCGGGTAAGCAGGGGACAGTCAAGGCAGCTGCCAGTACAGCCTCCGACTAATGCAACCAGGAGGGACTGAGTGGATTTCAGACCCCGATCCCAACCCCTTAACCTCCGGCTTGCAGCCTTGTTTTCAGGGAAGCCCAGTCTCTCAGTTTCCCCCCTTCCCTGCCCCCATACCCCAGTACCCTGAGAATCCTGCGTCCCTGGATGCCTAAGGGATCCTGGTTGATTTTGATCATGAGTGGATTCTGCAGGATGTCCATGTTCTGGGCGGAGATGGTACGCAGGTCTGTGGACATGAACAGGGGGGCCGCCAGCACCGTCCACAGGGCCATCTGGGCTCGGGCTTGCTCGAAGCTGAGGCCAAAGTTCCCGATGAGCAACTGGGGGCAGGAGAGAGGAGGGCTCAGCTCTGGCCCTCTACAGGGCGGTGGGCATGGGGACCAACCCTAAACTTGTAGCAAGACAAGATAGAGATGGGGAGGACGGCCAGGTATGGGCCCTAGTTCTGCCAATACTGTTCCCTGGCACTGTGGCTTTGGGGTGGGTCAAATCACTTTTCAGAGCCTCAGTGCTTTTCTTTTCCACCAAGAGTGTAGGGGTGATAATATGCTCTGACCATGTCACAGGATGTTGAAAGGATCCAATAAATCCTACTGCCGAAGGCATTTATAAACTGGAACATGGAAGAAATACAGCCAGGGCGGTAGGAAGTCAGACCTGAACAGTGTCTGCTCCTGCCACTAGCTACCCACATGCCCTAAAGAGAGTTGCACCAATGGGCACTCCTGTCGCCAGGGCAACCAGTACACCGACAGGACACACGATGATTGCCAACTCAACACTGCTGTGTACTCAATGAGACCAGTTTAGTTACACACTGCATATGTGCCAAATGGTGCCAAGCATTTAAAGGATCATCCTCCTGGGGACTCCCCTGGTAGTCAGTGGTTAAGACTCCAAGCTTCCACTGCAGGGGGTATGGGTTCGATCCCTGGGCGGAGAACTAAGATTCTGCATGCCATGTGGCAGGACCAAAAAATGAAAGTACTTGGCCTTGGGCCTAGCACTTAGTAGGTCAGTGAAGGTCAGCTCTTCCCTAACCCCTGGGGAGTTGAGTCCTGTTTACAATAACAGATATGCACTGGCCTAGAAAAATTAAAGGCTCATCCTTTTAACCCTCAAAACAACCTTATTACAGGAGCTACTATTTCAATTTTCCAAATGACAAAGCTGAGGCACAGAAAAAATGAAGTCAAGTGCCCAAGGTAAGTGGCAGAGCTGGAGCTCGAACTCTATAAAGCAGGTCCATTTCTCACCCTTTCCACCTGGTCAAGTATTTGTAATTATTATAACTGTCACTGGGGCTAAATACTTGGTGACTAAGTGAAGAGACAGCTATAAAACTGTAGGAGAAACTGCAAGGCAATTTAAGTGGTCAGGGCTATGAGTGAGGTAGGTATGAGGGGCCAGTTCTGCCTGTGGAGGGAACAGCACAGAGCGCTGAGAGGGGGCTCAGAGGCAGACCTGGCAAAGACAGTCTAGGGAGGGAATGACAGGAGAGAGGGGCTCATGGTGCGCTCCACCCTACAGAGGGGTGATGACCAGAGTCACTCCAGACCAAGTTCTCAAGCTTAAGGAAACATCAGAACCGTCTGGGAAGACTGTTAACAATGGGCATTCCCAGACCCTCCCTGAACATTCGGATCTAAGAGGTGGGGGTGGGGCCCTGGGAAAAGAATGGTAAGCAAGCTCCCACAGTATGTCCCACATGGTGTTCAAGGACACGCTTCAGAGGTGCCGAGCTAGAGCCTGGCAAAGAGCATCCAGGAAGACAGCACAGGGCCGTGGGCCTCGGGCCAGCCCCCTCCATGCTGGTACCATGTCTGGGTCGTTCCAGTGCCCTGGGCCGGCTATCGGCTGCAGCACGTCCTGGTGAGTCACAAACCAGTCCAAGACGGACAGCACGCTCCTCCAGGAGTCCTGGATGTCATCGAAGTTGCGCCAGAGGTTGCAGATGTCTGCCAGGAGGGTGTAGTTCACCTGGATTTGGGGGCAGGCAGAGTCACAGGCCAGTGTCACACTCTGCAGACCGGAGGCCTGTCCAGGGGCTGGGGAGCCTCAGCAGGGGACACAGAGGGTGGGAAGGGGTAAGAGATCACGCTTTGAGCGTGCTCAGGATGAGGAAGGGCCTCGGAGGGCATGCCCCTCCTCTGGGGCTGCCCAGGCCTCCCCTCCAGGTGTGCTGCTGGCCGGAAACTGACCCTTCCCTCTCATGCCAGCGGGGACCAAGCCCAGGGTATAGAAACCTCGGCTGGGGTACCCATAGCCTTCCTCCCACATGCCCACCCCTGTGTTCTCTCAGGGAGACTGACACCCTCCACCAGGGTTCTCCCTCCAGTCTGCACATCTGATTCCACCCTTTCTAGCATCCCACATGCTGAAGGGCCCCGGCAAGGTGCCCACGAGGCCTTTCGGAGGCTAGGCCCCACCTGCCTTGGCTTCACCAGTCTTCTGGCCCTCCAAGCCCACTCAGTACCACCCAGGATTCTGAGTGCTTGCAGGGGAGCCGTGTCAGCACCTGACACACGGCTCCCATGCCCTTCAGCCCACCTGACAAGTGTCTCCTCTAAGACCCTGGGCTGGGTCAGGCCCCTCAGGTACTTAACGACCCTCCTACAAATCAGCATGTGAGCAACTAAGATGACAGAAGCTCTGGCTGCACAGAAGGCAAAAAGGCCTGGGTATGGGCGGGTACTGCCAGGTGGGTGCAGAGAATGGCTCACCTTTGGGGGGAGGCCCCCTTCGTAGGCTGGCCAACTGCAGGAGAAGGCAATGGGGCGGCCTGTGGCATTCAGGGCAGCGGCCATCTTGGGGTACCCTGGAGAAGTCCAACCACCACATTTTAGGATGAAGAGACCCAAGGTGATCTCGGGCCTCAGCTCAAACCTCCCCCCACACATGAGGAGACTAATGCTCAAAAGAGGAGGCACCTCCCCTGTACCCAGAGCTGCATACACACCCTGGGCAGAGCAAGGCACCAGAGCTCTGGGAGCCAAGATACCCCTAGGCCCTGGGGGAGAGGAATTGGGAAGCACTACCCCCTAGGGGCCATACAGACAGCTGCTGGGGGGCCTTCCACGGCCACCCCTCCCTGTCTACCTAATGGCTCCCAGCCAGCTGCGGGACCCACCCTCGGCCCGCTCCTGGGGGGTTGAGTAGCAGCCATCCAGCTTCAGCATGTCCACCTTCCACTCGGCGAAGGTTTGCGCATCCTGCACCACCTTGTCTAGCGTCGTGCCCGGGTAACCCATGCAGGTGAAGTTGCCCAAGTCCTCGTAGATGCCCAGCTTCAGGCCCAGGGAGTGAGCCTGGGGTAGGGAGGGGTTGAGAACACAATGGATACCTCAGGGAACCACTCACAGGCACAGCTGACCAGGCCCCATTACAACCTTCAGAGGCTCCTGAAAGCCTGGAGGGAAGGGTCCCAGCTTTCTGGCCTGGCTTTGCCTCTGCCACCATGACCCTTCCCCTCCCTCCCACCTTGTGTGGGCTGTCTCGGCCTCTAGGCATTTCCTCCTGCCATCCTCTCTGCCTTGAATGCCCTCTCTGGGATCAGCCTCCTCCAGAGAACCTTCCTAAAATCCCAGGCTGAATAAGAGGTCCTTCATTGCTCTTGCTCACGACCGTGGCTCACAACTACCTGTTCACGTATCTATTTCCTCCACCAAACTGTTTGTTCTCAGGCAGGGATTATAGAAATGAGCCCTAAGTAGGATGGCATGGAAAGAGTGGTCTGGCCCTCAGGCCAACATGCACGACAGGGCTGGGGTGGGGGGCTCACATAGTCAGCCAGGAAGGCAATGCCGTGGGGGAAGCGCTTGCGATCCGGCACCAGGTTGCCCTTGGCATCACGTCCACCAATCCAGCAGTCATCGATGTTAAGGTATACGTAGCCCAGATCCCGCCATCCATCCTGCGCCAGCCGGTCAGCCATCTCCATGAAGAGCTGCTCACTGGCGGGGGGCAGGGGAGAGGGCTGCTCAGTGGCCCAGCGTGGGCCTCGCCCTAACCCCACCCCCCTTCCTCAGAGTGTTTCAAACTTCTTAGATACTCTGAGTGTGGATCTAGCCTGTACGTACCATGGCCTTTGCTGTCAAGCTGGAGACTAAGCCAGGCGACCAAGGGTTATGTCCTGAGCCATAAGCAGGGTGGAGCGAAAGGGGTGATTTGGCTTCCAGGCCAAGAAGCAGGACTGGGCCAGTGGGAAGCACGTGGGGTCAGGCCTGACCCTTAACCGTGATCTCCTTTCCCTTATCTCAGGGGCTGGGTCCCCTACAGGCCTGAGGTTACCACAGATGCCCCCCTCATGACGCTGAGTGTCAGATGTCTCAAAAGTTACCTCTGGTTGCTTCCTCTCTGGGATGGGGGGGCGGCCCTAACCCTGCCCTCTTTTCGAGCTGACCCCACCCCCGCCTGCCCCCACTCTTGTCTGGTGGTGCAGACCTGACTCACCTGATGCAGTTCTTCGGGTCCTCACTGCAGTCGATGTTGCAGCGGAAGCGTTCCCAGGCCAGCCAGCCCATGGGTGGCTTCCGAAGGAGCCCATTCTCCAGGACTAGCACCCGGGCCACCAAGGCCAGGAAGAGCACTGTGGGGGGGTGGACTGTGAGTGGCTCCCACAGCCCCAGCCCTCTCCCCACCCTATCCGCATGCCGCCCAGCCCTGCACATTAGGGGAACTAGACTCTCCAGCTTAAGGTGGAATGGGCTCTTCCTGCAACTGCTGGCTCCCACCAGGCTGTGAGTGGGTGGACAGTCCCAGGCATAGGGCGGTGTCTGAGGCCTGGATTTCCCCCTGCTGTCGCCACAGCAGTGCTGGGATCACCAAAATCTAACAGCTGGAGTCACAGCCTTTCTACACCCTGACCAGCTCTCCCTACTCCATTCACACAGAACTTGACAGGACACTGTAGCCAGGCCCCAGGTCTCCTGAGCCCCATCCAGGGCTCGGTGTTCTCCGTAGGCACCCAAGAGGCTTTGGAAGGGCTTAAGAGGTCAGCTGGTGGGAACAGCACCATAGGGCCTTAATTCACTTATCTGTAAAATGTAATTTCTATACTGACGTATATGCCTGTTATCAGCACACCTTGATGTTACAGAAGATAGGGCCTCTGGCTGTGAGGTAGAGGGGGTGAGCAAAGAAGAGAGGTCTCTTTGGAGGGGAACTGATTCTTGCCTGGGAAGGATCTCCTTTCCTGGCCCACCTCCAAGAATAAGAGAGGAACATGTCTCCCCATATGCCCACATCAGAGAAGGAGGCCCAGAAACCACAGGACTGGAACTTCCTCCAGGCATCACCCGCCCCCCTCTCCCCCGCCCCCGCAAGTGGTCACTTACCCCTCCCAAAGCCACACACACCCCACCCGGTCAGTGTAGGTACCTGTCTTCAGAAACATTGCTCTGGACTCAGCGGTCTCAGGACCTGACCAGATTTGCTCTGCTTTTACCAGCCTCTGTATGTCGGGATTTGAAAGCTAAGAAACGTTAGAAAAGCACTGGAAAAAAAAAAAAAAAAAGAAAGAAAAGCACTAGGGTCCCCCCTGTTTGGCTAGCCCTGCCGCCCTTGGCTGTGGGTCCCACGCTGGGTGCCCAAGCCGCCCTCACAGCCCCCAGTCTCTCCCCCCAGCCATCACTTCCCCGAGCCTGGGTTCTTCCGTCGGAAATACTCAACAAGGTATCGTGGACGTTAGACCTCACCTCCTCTGCCCTCCTGGGAACCCCGAGTGCCCAAGGGCGACCCTCTGCCAGGCTAGGGTCAGAAAGAGGCAGCTACAGACTCCAGGACGCCCAGGAAGATCGGAGGTGGCGGGCCGGGGGCCAGGCCTCCGCTCCCACCGGGGCTGGGTTGCCGCCCCGCCCCCAAAGGCCGCAGGCCCAGAGCCCCAGCCCTGGGAGCCCACCCACAGTCGCTCATCCTCGGCAGCTCACCGACTCTTCCGCTGCGATCTGAGCCGCCGCCAGGTTCTGTCTCCCGAGTAGACTACCGCCGCAGTCACCTGATTCGTCTACCGCGTTCCAGTGGGGCGGGGCCTGACGGACGCAGACCTTCCCGGCGGAACCTATCAGAATCCCCCTAGCAACGTCCTGCCCCGCCCTACACGGGCCCAGAAAGCCCTGGGAACCTCCCAAAGCCTCTCCTACTTCGTGCTTCGGCTCTGCGCGCTCCCGAGGCAGGCACGCGCCCACCGCACAAGCTCCTCATCTTCGCCGAGCTAGTCCTTTCGCTTCTGCCGGGTCCCTTAAGGCGAGGATTCAGTTCAGTTCAGTCGCTCAGTCGTGTGCGACTTTTTGAGACCCCATGGACTGCAGCATGCCAGGCCTCCCTGTCCATCACCAACTCCCGGAGTTTACTCAAACTCATGTCCATTGAGTGGGTGATGCCATCCAACCATCTCATCCTCTGTCGTCCCCTTCTCCCGCCTTCAATCTTTCCCAGCCTCAGGGTCTTTTCCAAGGAGTCAGTTCTTCGCATCAAGTGGCCAAAGTTTTGGAGTTTCAGCTTCAGCATCAGTCCTTCCAATGAATATTCAGGACTGATTTCCTTTAGGAAGGACTGGATCTCCTTGCAGTCCAAGGAACTCCCAAGAGTCTTCTGGATAGGGCACTGTAGATGCTCATTTAATAGCTGTGGCATGGATACTTGCTGAGGGCTTTTTTAAAGAAAAATGAGAGCATGCCCTGGAGTATGGCCCATAGTAAACCACTCAGAAACTGTAGTGGAAGATGAATAGGCGCTACGAACCACTTTTTAAAGCCAGGAGACTCTCCTACCCTGCCTGACACTTGGGCCACCTGTTATGCTTATCCAGACACTCTGCATTCTTTCTGTTTTCATTCATCACATTCCTACTGAGCAACGACTAGATACCAAACACTTTATTTTTGGCAACCTTCACTTGGATGGTCAAAGGCATCTCAAACAGAACTGGTTCCAAACACCTGCCACTTTCATATCTCAGGTTAATGGCAACTTTCCTTCCAGATGCTCAGGCCAAAACATTAGAGTTCTCCTTGGCTCCTCTTCCCCTCACTCCCTACGTCCAGTCTCTGTGCAAACCTAGTACTCTCCACCTTCAAACCCCATGCTGAGGAATTTCCCTGTGGTCCAGAGGTTAAGACTCCCTACTTCTACCGCAGGGGGCGCTGGTTCCATACTTGGCTGGGGAAGGAAGATCGTGCATACCCACGCAGTGCGTCCAAAAAAAATAATCAAGCAAACAAACCTGAATTTGGCCATTTCTACTCTCCCAGCACCCATCACATCTTGCCTGGATTACTCCAGCATCCTCCTCACTGGTCTGCTTCCACTCATATTTTTTTCTTCCTAGCAGCCAGAGAAATCCTTTAAAACATAGCTCAAGACCTCACTCGAAGGCTTCCCTGGTGACTCAGTGGTAAAGAATCTCCCTGCCAATGCAGGAGACACGGGTTTGATCCGTGGTCCTGGATGATTGGACATTACCAGGCGCCACAACTATTGAGCCTGTGCTCTGGAGCCTGGGAACTGAACTACGGAGCCCATGGGCCGCAACTACTGAAGCCTTCTCACCCTAGAGCCAGTGCTCAGCAACGAGAAGCCACGACGACGAGAAGCCTGCACACTCCAACTAGAGAGCAGCCCCTGCTCCCTGCAACTAGAGAAAAGCCCCGGCAGCAATGAAGATAGAGCACAATAAATAATTACTAAAGAAAAACAAAAAACAACAACAAAAACTGCTGGGAGCCGGCATATTGCATATTGAGTGCATATTGCATATTGAGTGCAGCACTTTCCACAGCATCATTTTTCAGGATCTGGAATAGTTCAACTAGAATTCTGTCACTGCCGGGAGTCAGCGTGAGGCACTCCGCCCGTGGCAAAGGTCATGAGGAAGGAGGCTTGGCATACGCAAAGGTGGGATCGAGCCTCAGGAGTCCCCCTGGAAATTCTCGAGCATCTACCCCCAAAACCAGAGTCTGCCTACTTTCTGCTTTGTGCTTTCACCTACATCTCTGACTTTACAGGGGGCTGTCCCCCACTACCTCTCTCTGAAAAAAGAATTAGCTTACAGCTCCAGTTAATAATTCCTGGGTGTGACAGTGTTTAACCTACAAACTCCTTTGGAAATCCTCTAGCCTGCCTGAATAGGTTTTTCCGGCCACATGTGATTGTTCAGAGCCTCCCAACTGTGAGAGGCAGATGTTCTAAACTGTCTAAACACAGATTCTTTTGAGTAGTTAAAAGATTGATTAGAAATTGTATTGGTGAAGGGTTTTTCACTTATTGAGCCAATGTTTGCTGCTAAGTCTCCATACTCCTTACCTACTGTGTCCTTGGCAGTGTATTGATTGATATAATGGGTGTATAGAAACGTAAAATGCAGCTTTGTCCAATGCTTTTTTGGAGGCTGGTGCCTGACTTTGGAATAATCACCTTTAGAGAAAAATAAGTTTCTTAAAATGTTAACAGGCCTCCGGGCCAGAAGATGATATCAATCACCTGAACTTTTGCATATGATAAGTTTGAAAGCCTGGCTTAGATTAGAACCAGGAACTGCTGTCCTTGCATGACTCCACCCCTTCCCCCATTATCCTCTATGCATAACTTAAGGTATAAAAACTACTTTGGAAAATAAAGTGCGGGCCTTGTTCACCAAAACTTCGTCTCCCCATGTCGTGCTCTCTCTCAAATTCTGGCTGAGTCTCCATCTGGAGCGCGGAACCTACCATGCTTGCTAATTATGCCTGGGCTTCTAAGATCCGACCGGGGAGGCCTCAGTGTCTCCTCTCCTTCGGGAGAACGGAAGGACGCCTGCGGCCTACGTAAGTGGTGCAAACTTCTCGTCTTGAAGTTTTATTGGTCTCCCACGTAAACCAAGCTACTCAGCCTCTTTTCTGCACTGACTTTTCCTACTGAGCTATCCTCATTCTATTACTCTTTATATCCTTAATTAACATTTAATTAAGCAGTTGTTTCCTGACCCTCACCTACGCCGTCTCTCCTTCGAATACCCTGGATCAGCCGGGGCTGGACCCCGGCAAAAAACCTTATTCAAGACCTGGGGATGGCCGTTCGTTTCAGTCTGGAGTAGCAACCCTCACAGATTTACAAAGCCCCACCCCACACATTCTAACCCCATATCCTGCTGCTCCTGCCACTCCCCAACACACACACACACACACACACACACACACACACACACACACACACACACGGGTCTCCCTGCAGTTCCTCAAACACAGCAGGTCTCAGAGCCATTGCACTAGCTGTTCCTTCTGCCTGGAATGCTCTCCCTCCAGATTCTGGCATGAATGGCTCCCTCGTTTCCTTCAATTATTTCTCAAAAGTCACATTTCTAGGTGAGGCCTACTGTGACCATTCTGTTTAAAACTGCAACCTTCCTACCGCACCCCCCCCCCCATTCCCAGACCCCTTAACCCCTGCTCTATGTTTTCCACAGAATTTATTGCCTCCTATCTCATTTATTATGGTGTCTATTAGTAACTGAATAAAAGTTAGTGGGGGAGACAGATAATAAACAGGAAACAAAAGCGTGAATGTAAGGAACTTTTTTTTTTAGAAGTGGTTAGTGTTATCATGCAAATACAAACCAGGGATGTGATAGAGACCCGCAGGCAGGCTGCTTTCTCAGGGCTGGGGAGGGGACAGGAACTGAGGCCTAAATAATGTGAAGGACCTTGGAGGAGTTAAGAGCCTTGGGGTAGGGTTGGGAAGGAGGCGAGTTCTTGCAGGAACTGCCAGGGCCAGAGCTCTTCGAGGAGACAACCAGCAAGTTCATGGGCAGATGTTCTGAGCTCACCAGGCTCCCGGGGCTGTCAGGAAGCCTCCCCCGTCTTTGGTTGTGCACTCCTGCGTCCTTTTACCGCAGGCCTAGCTGTCCACTGACCCCAGGCAGGGCCTGGGCGCTGAAGATGGGTTCTAGGCTGGCAGGAGTGAAGGGAGCAGAAATGAATAATCCCCCCTCCCCACCCCGGAAGCGGAGATCCAGCCGACTCCAGGGGGCCGGGTTGGGTGACTGGGAAGCTGGGCTGGGCCTCGCGGACTGGATAGGAGCCCGCCCAGAGGAGGCGTCTGGGCCGAGGCCGTCCCAGACTTGGCTCTGTGCGAGAAGTGGGCCGGGCGGGGAGAGGGGGGCTGGAGAGGGGGAAAGAGAAGGTCCCGAAGTTCTTGGGAGGTGGCCTGGGTCTGAGGTCCCCGGATGGCCCGAGGTGGGACTCCGGGTTCGAGGCCGGCCACCGCTGACCAGCACTGGGCCTCACGCCGGGCACGGCCGGCCAGGCCTCAGTTTCCCCCGGTGTGGATCGCGGGGCCTAGTGAGTAGTGGGCGGGGAGGGGTGAGGGCGGTAATTCGAGCCGCCCAGGCGGGGTCTCTTGGCTCCCGCGGCCACGTTTAGCGGCCCGGACAGACGGTGGCGTGGGGTCCGGAGTCGAAATGGCCCCGGGCCACCCCGCGGGCCGCGCTCCTGAGCTTCGGGGGCGTGGAGGTGAGAGCGGGCCCGGCGGGCTCGGGAGGAGGCGGCCCCGGGAGGAGGCGGCCCCGGGAAGGCGTGGCCCGCGGGGACGTGGCGGGGCCGCTCCCCGCGCGATGGGGAAACCGAGGCGGCAGCCGCGCCCCGAGTCTGCGGTGCTGGCCGCGGAGTTCCCGGTGAGCCCACCCCGTTTCTGGGCGACAGCGGGTCAGACACCTCCAGCCCCCCGCGGTGGCCATGGCCAGTGGGTCCCACGCCCCAGCCCGCCGCTCCTCTAACAAAAGAATCTAGAAAAATGCAGTGCAGCGGATTCCCGCCGGGGTTGAAATGCGGGCCTCGTTAACCCGGGAAGCGGGTGGGGAGGAGACGTCCTTCTCTGGGGAGGGGAGACAGTTAGGTCGGCGGATCTCCTCTCCGCGTCCCAGTGCTGGACGGCCGGGAGGCGAGGCCACTGCTCAAGGAACCAACCATCTGTGTTATTCTCTTCCTTCTCCTCCAACCACCATCGGAGACCGGCCCAGCCCCCATCTCAGGACCCTGCTTGCTTCTCTCCATAGCCCTTATCAAGACGGGTCTTCACGTTATTTAATTGATTTTAAAAGACACTAATTATTATTTATTTTTGTCCTTTTTCTTTTTCTTTTTTTTTACAGTGTGCCTCCCCCTCGGAAATGTAGGCTCCAGGAAGGAGGGGCTTTATTTTGTCCACGATTGTATTCAGTTATTTTAACAAATACTTTCTGAGGACCTCCCCAAGCCCTGCAAAGGGCTGGATATTGGGGAGGTTCTACCGGAACCAAGTCCAGTTGGTTGGTTCTAGACATTCTGGGGCTGGGGACAGCGCTGTAAACACAAAGGAGATCATTGTGGGATGAAGGCTGCTGTTGGGTCACCTTAGATCAGACCACCTTCCTGATCAGGACCACCTTACATATAGTGATCAGGGCAGGCCTCTCAAATTAGGTCACTTAAAGACCGCAGATAAACTATGTGGCAAGTACTAAAAGGGAAAAGCAACAAGCTATGTGGGCACTTAACTCTGACCTAGCCTTAGAGGGCAGGGCGCTGAGGTCCAAAGAGTGATGATCAGGATGATGGGACTCAGATCCTTAAATTGCTCGTAAGTGCAGGGCCTGGGTGGACCTGTGTGTGTATGTGTATTTTGGGCAGGGCAGTAGATTATCAGGGGTCAGGGAAGGCTTCCTGGAGGAGGTGGTGGTTTCATTTGACCTGAGGCTGAATAGGAGGCTGAGTAGGAGTAAGTCCAATCCTTTAGGATGGATTGACTATATTTGAGAATTCTTTTGCAGGTGTCCTGGAAACCACGTGGTCAAAGGGCTGAGCCGTGTGGCCAGACAAGAGAGACCCCCACCCCTGCCCAGGGAGCTCTGCGGGTAAGTGGGTCACTGCCAGGACTTGCCCCCCAAAGAGGTGAGGGAATCAGGAGACCAAGCTCTGCTTCTCACTGGCCACGTGATCCTGGGAAGTTCACCTTCACTGTTCTGGTCTCAGTTTTCTGTGAGTCAGGAGAACAGTTGGATTATATGCCACTTGTGTGGGCTTCTCTGGTGGCTCAGATGGTAAAGAATCTGCCCGCAACATGGGAGACCTGGGTTCGATCCCTGGGTTGGGAAGATCCCCTGGAGAAGGAAATGGCAACCCACTCCAGTATTCTTGCCCGGAGAATCCCATGGACGGAGGAGCCTGGCAGGCTACAGTCCATGGAGTCACAAAGAGTCGGACAGAATTGAAGTGACTTAGCACACATGTATGGGGCACCAACACTCAGTAGTTGAGGTTGATCCTACTCCACCACGCCCTGTGTTTGTACTTGTTTCCTGAGAAGGCCCCTATCTGAACCCACACTGATCGAGGAATGAGGCAAGCCTGCCCCACCCCAGCCCTATCGGGCCCTGCAGGCAGCTAAAGGACTACTGTGCCATCAAATGGAGAGGCCAGCAGGGACCCATGGAGCCCACGGAAACCCTGGATGTTTAGCTTCAAGGTTGGAGCTAAGGGACCCTCAGATTAGGGGGTGATGTAAGCACAGTGGTTTTTATGAGTTTGGGGTTCATTTCAGCCCGGCTGATGCCTTTTCCTTTGGGTTTTAAAAAGCTGTTCACAGCCCTGCCATACTTCCTGGTCTGACACAAATTACATTTTCCTTTTCTCTGAGTCCTCTGATAACCAGGTTTTTTGTTGTTTTTTTTTTTGCATGATCCTCACAACCCTTTGAGAACAAAGGCAGGGAGACTAGCCCATTTCACAGATGGAGACACAGAACCTCAGGGCACAGAAAGTAAGAAGAGGCCACCGGGCTGGGGCCCAGGTCTCCTCCAGAGCCAGGACTCTTTTTCCCACGGGGTGCAAGCACCGCCTCCCTCTCTGATCGCTGTTCGCCTCTGTCATCTCACAGTTTTCTTGGGAGCCATGAAGCTAAACGAGAGGAGTGTGACCCACTACGCACTGAGCGACTCCCCGGCAGACCACACAGGCTTCCTGCGCACCTGGGGAGGCGCAGGGACGCCACCCACCCCCAGTGGCGCTGGCCGAAGGTGCTGGTTTGTCCTCAAGGGCAACCTGCTGTTCTCCTTTGAGAGTCGAGAGGGCCGGGCGCCTCTGAGCCTCGTGGTGCTGGAGGGCTGCACGGTGGAGCTGGCCGAGGCTCCCGTGCCTGAAGAGTTTGCCTTCGCCATCCGCTTCAACGCTCCTGGGGTGCGCCCACACCTGCTCGCTGCAGATGGGCCGGCGGCCCAGGAGGCCTGGGTGAAGGCGCTGTCTCGGGCAAGCTTTGGCTACATGCGTCTGGTGGTGCGCGAGCTGGAGAGCCAGTTGCGTGAAGCCCGTCACAGCCTGGACCTGCACCGCCGCTCATCCTGGAAGGCCGTTTCCGGCCGCTGCAAGCCCCAGGCTCCTGACCGCTGGTCCCCTGGCCTGGAGAACGGCCACTCCCTCTCCAGAGATTGCAGCCCAATAGGCTTGGTGGAAGAAGGGGGCAGCCGGCCAGCAGGGCGGGGCTTGGCTGAGTGGGAGCTGCAGGGCCCTGCCAGCCTCCTCCTAGGCAGGGGGCAGAGCCCCGTGTCCCCTGAGACCTCCTGCTTTTCTACCCTGCATGAGTGGTACGGCCGGGAGATTATGGAGCTGAGGCGGGCCTGGCTGCAGAGGGCCCAGGAGAACCAGCCAGAATGCAAGGACCAGGACAGACCCTGAGCCTGGGCCCTTCGGGTTCAGCCCTTGTCCTGCTGGTCAGGATGCCAGGGCCAGTGCTTTTTCAGGAGTTTAAGGTTTTATAGGTTCTTTTTTTTTAAACTGGTTTCTGAAGTTGCTTTTGAGGTGAGCACTCTGCTTCCTGCTTTTTAGGTTTTTTCCCCCCAGGTTCCAAGTCCACCTTCATGCCTAGAGGGAACTGCAAAATCATTAACTTTCAACCCATTTATTTCCTGAGGCCCAGAGAGGAGAGGTGGCTTGCTCAGCAGTCACAAGGCAAGACTCAGGTCTGCTGACTCTGCGCTGGACTGCCCCTCTCTCAGGGGATATTAATGAAGTGGGTAATATCACATGACCACAGGTCACTCCACCTTCACCTATACGATTCTACAGTTTCCAACATGGGGAATCTTGTGTAAATACCCGAAGTTGCCTGAAGTGTTGGCTTGAGGGATTGACACTGTCAGAAAAAGTGGACTTACTGTGTCACAGGGGTTTCTGGGGCCTGGCTCCTCCTGAGTGATGAGAAGATTGAACATGGGACCCCTATCCTGCAGTGAAGACAGGGCCCTTTGGTGAGAGAGGGCCTTTAGTAAAGAGGGATTTATCCTGATCAGAAAGTGTTAGGGCCCCTCTTCTTTCCATGACTGCCCCGTCAACAGATGGTGCTGGTCACTGCCCCAGGAGGGGCCAGTAGCTTTTCTGTTAGCAGAAACTCTGTCCTCAACTGCCAAGTGGGAAGCTGAAGTGGGCTCCCTGGGAAAGTCAGTGACTTTGAATTTCAGTCCTGGGCATTTTAGGAGCTTGGACATAGGATTCCTGGCACCCTGTGATAAACTCTTCTCTCTTGACTGGGCCCCTAAAGGTATTCCCGATCCAGAAACCCCTAGGAACTGCTTCAGTCTTTCTTATTACCCAGCGTGTATCTGCCAAGACCCTCTGGTTTCTACTGTCACCAGCATGGTGCCAAGCATTTTCTTTACCAGTTGTTCTGAGAGGCAAAGTGACTGGGTGGACAGGGCCAGAGGCCGATCAGCCTGGCATCCTGATTCTGGTGGCAGCGGCTGGATGGAAGATTCAGAGCCTGGTCCAGTATACACAATCTCTCCCTTAGCCTCTTTCCCTCACTGGGGTCTTATGAGGCCTGACGAGGGGCCAACTAGGCCTAGAGTCTTCAGCTTAAGAGCCTTTTTCAGTCCAGGAGGCTGCAATGCTGCCCAGGGTCCAGGACCTGCTCCGAGGAAGCTGGGTTTGTTTCCTAAGAAGAGGGGCTACCTTCCTAGCCCTGTATGGGAGCCCCACAGCCTGTGTCTCTTGTTTCATACGCAGATATTATAGGTTTTTTGGTTATATTTATTGTTACAGTGCTTTTTATACGATTAAAACACCATGTTTATTACTCGTATTGGTTCCTTTTTAGCAGTTTGTGTGAAAGCCCCCATTCCCCCCCTTTTCAGATATATATTCCCCCTTTTCAGATATATTTTCCATTTGGTTGTACATAACATATACCGTGGCATGAAATAAATTTCCAAAATCATTTCAGTAGCACAAGTAATAAATTTGAATTGTATTTTTAAAGTGTTTAAAAAATAGTTTGAAGTTCAATTAAAGTGGTCTTTCATTTCAGTAACTCCCTCCTCGGCCAAGCCCTGGCTGTCCTGGGTGCGGGAACAATAACAGAAATCTGCAAGTTTCACAAGAACAACCCCAGTCAGATGGTCCCACCCTCCAAGCCTGGAATGAGGCGTGTACCCGGGCCTTGGCGTCATCCTCGTGACGTCACCATGCGCCGCAGCAGGAACTAGGTACACTGCGCAAGTCTGTGAGCCGGACCTCTCGTTTGATCCCTACAGACTCGCGAGGCTTGGGCGGCGTTCTTCCTGAGGGTGTCACTGGGGCCGGGCCCGGACTAGGGGCGGAGCTGGGAGATGGCGTCCGGAGCGGCTCGGTGGCTGGCGTTGGTACGCGTCGGATCTGGGGCTTCCCGGAGCTGGCTGAGCCTGAGGAAAGGTGGTGATGTCTCCGCCGGACGGAGCTGCTCAGGTCAGAGTCTGGTACCGACGAGGTCGGTCATCGTTACTCGCAGCGGCGCCATTTTGCCCAAACCGGTGAAAGTGAGTGTCTGCCTGGAGGCGGGGCGAAGGGGCCGAGGCCAATCATTGTGGGGAGTGTGTGCAGGTTGACGCTGATGGACAGGAGCAAAGGCCAGTCGAACGACTGCCTTAGACCGGAAGCCGGATCAAGGACAAAGTTTTGCGCTGATGCACTGCTAGTTTTGACAAATGGGAGGAAGTGGCCGGTTGAGTTAGTGGTCGTTGTTGAGCCGGGTACCGGGAGACAGAAGATGGGGGTCAAGAGCGGAGAAAGATGGCACTTTGCACTAGTTCATCCAGAGGAGCGCAGTGCCCTGGCTCTTTGGAGCCAAAGGGCTCTGCTTTATGCACACAGTATAGACAAGTCTTGTTACGTCTGTACTTCATAGTTGATGGGATGAAAAACGAATTTGTAAATAAACGGTTCGTGGGACAGACCTTATCTTTTTGTGAGTTTGGAACTAGTATTTAATTCATGTGAGTAGGTGTGCAGGGAATTATTACAATCTGTTTTTACAAATGAAAAAATGAGGGGCCAGAGTAGTGAAGCCAGTGTGCATAGCTAACAGCTGAGTTAGGTTCTGGAATTCAGACTTACTGTTGGTACAGCCCCCACCAGATCCTGTTTTCCCATTACTGAGTGTTATTACATGCCCTCAGTACCCTTGGAGTTTTTCCAGTAAAATAAGAACAATCCCTTATACAGGGATTTTTTTTTTTTTTTTAAATTCCAGGGCTGTGTGAGAGTTACAAAACAAAAACAAATTCTTTTAAAGCTATTTTGGCCGACGCAAGCTTACACAAAGTGAGTTCAAACCTGTTTCACAGCAAGAAACAGGGTCCAGCTGTTAGGGAAAGGCTGCCTTTAAAGAGGCACGATTGAAAAACATTTTTTTGAGGGCAAACCCCTGTAGGGAAATAATGAGAGGAAATGTTGAGATTTTATTGGAACTTCTCAAGTCTATTTAAATAGTCTTTTACTATAAAGACATACTCAGTTTTCAAAATACACCTGTTTCTAAAATGTAATATAGTGAAGTCACATTTGTCAGGCACCAGGGAACCAGTTAGAGAACTGTACAGAATCTCTCTTCAGTGTACATGTTCATAATTTTGTAATCCATTTGCATGTATTTAGTGACTTACTAGGGAGAAGGCAATGGCACCCCACTCCAGTACTGTTGCCCGGAAAATCCCATGGATGGAGGAGCCTGGTAGGCTGCAGTCCATGGGGTCGCTAAGAGTCGGGCACGACTGAGCGACTTGACTTTCACTTTTCACTTTCATGCATTGGAGAAGGAAATGGCAACCCACTCCAGTGTTCTTGCCTGGAGAATCCCAGGGACGGAGAAGCCTGGTGGGCTGCAGTCCATGGGGTCGCACAGAGGCGGACACGACTGAAGCGACTTAATACTAGTAGTAGTAGTGACTTACTCAAGCAGAACTGAACTATTATTTCCCTAGTCCAGCTCCTAGTACTTTCTTAGCTGTTTAAAAGCATCTGCAAGTAATAATAGCTAGTGCCTTAATTTTTAGATGTCTGTAAGAGTGCCTTGTATTTTTCTTTCTGGTGTACAGTTTGATGGCCATAGAATCACTTTATCTCTTCTTCTAATCATTTTTCTTGCTCCGAATTTTTCCAAGGACTTTAAAATCAAGTTGCTTATAATGAATCTGAGATCCACAGGAGGGAATGCCCCTGAGAGGGACAGGCCTTCTGTGGTCTTGCTAGAGTGGGCACTGGAGCTCACAGCCACCACTCTGACCCTCTGCAGATGTCCTTCGGCCTTCTCCGTGTGTTCTCCATTGTGATCCCGTTTCTCTATGTTGGGACGCTCATTAGCAAGAACTTTGCTGCTCTACTTGAGGAACATGACATTTTTGTTCCAGAGGACGACGATGACGACGACTAACAGGTAAGATTTGCTTCTCCCCTACACATGGACCAGGAGCCGGAAGTAGGGTGGAGCATCGAACTGTGATGTGGTTTGGAGACAAGCAGGAGCACAGACTTTTAATGAATTGACACACTTGCTGGCTAATGTCTTTTACGTAACCTTTTCTCTATGTTGGATGAAGGAAACTATCTTACTGACTTACAAATTCACTGGGGTCTCTTCCAACCAGGTTGAATCCCAACCACCCTTTTCTGTTTGCCCTTTGAAAGTGTTAGTCACTCAGTTGTGTCTGATTTGTGACCCTGATGAACTGTAGCCCTCCAGGTTCCTCTGCCAATGGAATTCTCCAGGCAAGAATACTGAAGTGGGTAGCCATTCCCTTCTCCATGGGATCTTCCCTTCTGACCCAGGGATTGAACGCTGGTCTCCTGCATTGCAGGCAGATTCTTTGCAGTTTGAGCCACTAGGGAAGCCCATTTGGCCTTTATGTACCCTCAATTCTCTCAACCCACAAACTGTGTAGATAATTTAATATGCCTTACACACCCATCACAGCTTCATTTCACCAGCTCCACATTGAAATTTAGAAACTACAGGCCTTATCAGTGAGCTCCGGCTACCAGTAGTCTGTACACAGGCATTGCAGCCTGGCTTATACACTGCTCACAAACCTTTCCCCAGGGCCAGTTCCATTCAGCTTTCTTGTGTTGACTTCCGGTGCCCTACTATGTGCTGACTGGCTGTATTATTGTTGTAAATAAGAACCGTCCTGACTCTCTGGTCTGGTTTTTAAGGCTTGCCATGATCTGGTTACACCTATTATTCCAGCCTTATCTCCCATATTATCTTCCACATACCTACCCCCAGTTATTCACTATTTCTTGAATTCCGCACTCTTAGCCACTCCCAGGCAGTAGTAGCCCATTATTTTTCCCGACTGAAAGGCTATTTCCCACTGTGCTGTTTCTACCAGTTCTTCATTATCTTTGATGAAGAGATCTTTCCTCATCCCTGCACTTGAAAGTGACTGCTCTGCCCCCTTACTGACCAGTACCTCTTGTGGTATTCAGTATTATACACTTAAGATATACCCTAAACTCTACTCGACTACATTTTGCTGCAGGAAACATGTTTTTTTGTTTTTTTTTTTAATATCTTTGGGGCCCCAGTGCCGGGTCTGGTGAATGTAAATATATGAATGAATAACTGAGTGTACTCAAAGCTGCCTTTCTCCTGCCATGTTTGGTAGAACCTCTGTGGAATTCTCTTTCAGTCTATGGTTAGAGGTCTGTTCTGTCAGCCAGTTCATTGCTGCTTTCCTTTTTTGCAGGGCCTGGAGGAAGGACAGAAAGGAGAAAGCCCTAACTTAAGAAATGGTGATGCTTGCAGCCTCTCCTCCTTTCCATCCGTAGATGGGCCCGGGGAAAGCCCTCAGCCTCCCAACCCCCGTGAAGACCCCTGCATGGTCTGTGACCACGGCTCAAATCCCTAGGCTCTGGGAGGTTCCCGGAGATGTGCTGTTCACTGAGCATAATCAGATCATGAAAAAACATAATAAACATCAGCTCTGTGTGCCTGAATGACGGCTGAAGTCTCTCGAGTTGGCTGTAGCTGCAGTTTATTGTCCCTGCCGTCCTATCTCTATCTGCTGAACAAATAGGTCTTTGACTTACAACCCAGAGTCTTCAGGCCCCTGTCGATCAACAAAGGAATTTGGGGAAACTGGGACAAATTTTCATTATTTACAAAAGCCTAACAGCTGTACAGGCTAACTAAAGGCTGAAACTTTTGTGCTGAGGAACACTGGCTAGTTAGTTAGCACATGCAATCAGAAGCAGCTTTGAGTGTTAAAATAAGTCCTTGAGAAATACCACTTTTTAGCAAAAGGTGGGTTCCTTAGCTGAAAAAATAATAAAGGGGTTGTTGGTGCTGAAAAATTTGCGAATCCTCAGGGTTATTGTACCTACAGATACTGAAGCCCCTTCTCCAGCCTTTAGACTGTCCAGGGATGGAAGAGACCGCCACCATCCAGAGCAAACAGTTCTTTCAGATCAGATCACTCAGTCGTGTCCGACTCTTTGCGACCCCATGAATCGCAGTTCTTTAAGTGGGGTCAAAATGTATTCTTGTCACTTGAGCTATACCTCAATTCACAAAGGGAATATTTCTGTTCTGTGTGTGCACTGAACAGCTGTGTCTCTAGCAGAAGGCCTGAGAAGGAAGTTAACTTCATTTTAAGGACCAGTACTGTTGCAAGTAGAGGGCGAGGCTGCTGAGCAGACATTTTCTTGAGAACCCAGGGAAAAACAGCCCAGCTTGTCAGCTACACCTCTCAGCCTCTTGGTGCTGCTCTAACCCTTTCCAATAGTAAGAGCTGGTTAATTTTGGACAATCTGTGCCATTACACCAAGCTATCCACTCCTGGTGGCTGTAGAAACAGCGAAGTTAACGAAGCCATCCAGAACCATACCCAGAATGACAGTTTCTGAGCAGATGGCCTCTTCCTTCTGTTTACCGACATGCAAGGCTCGGAGAAAAGAGAATCTAATTTACTGGAAATACCACACTTCAGGAAAAGGGAAAGAACAGGTGGTGTGTACACCGGACCCAACTTGTTCAGAGAAAACGTGAGAGACTGCAGAAGTACAGCTTCCCAGTGGGGAACCAATGGAATATCATGAAATGACCGACATATATTGAGTTTATTTTTGCTTTAAAATATTTAAATATCAACATGCAACTTTTCCACTGAGTGATTTCATGGGTCGTGCCCAACATAGAACTTGGACAGGAAATCCTTTGGCCTCGGTGCTTCTGTTTCATGGAAAAACCGCATAACATGTGTCCGCTGCTTCCACACTTGAATTGTTTCTTCCAGTTCCATCTTTCCCTGTACAAGTGAGGGGACAGGTCTCAGTCAAGAGTGGCTGGGTGGAAGGAACACAACACTGCAGGCCAGGGTTAGATCATCTCTAGCACTGACTTTTTGAGTGACCTTGGGCAAGTAATATGCCCTGTCCAGACCGTAGTTTCTGCATCTGGAAAACGAGGTGGTGGACTCAATAATCTCTGAGGCCTGTCAAATATATATATATATTTTAACCCTCTGGCTGACTGGTTCCAAGGGGATAACTTTTGGTCACCAGGCCTGTGCCCCATGACTGCCTACCCTGACTGGCACAATATGTACCATTCTTTCCACGTTACTTACTGGCCCATGCTGAAGTTGCCACTGATGCTAGTGAGACAGACCACAGAGACAGAATCAAGCCCAGGATCTGACTCCACTTACTCAGCCAACTGGCCTCTTCTGGCTGTAAACTGGCAACGTGGTAAAGCGGTAACTTGCATGGATGAGATTCAAGAAGAATTCAAACTTCCCTCTTTTTGTAGTTTTAAAATGCAGACCAGTGAATTTTCCCTTGAATAATCTTATAATCTATTTAACCAGGTGAGAACCTCCAATCAACTGTTCCTTTGAAACACTAGGTAACAGTTGCTGACCCAGTTGTTGCTTTTAAACTTGGTGATAAAATATTCATCTGGAAAGCTCTGGACAAGTTGACTCCTCTTTTAAATCAGTCAGGGAGCGTCAGTTACCTTAATTACCAGAAGATCAACCACCCTGGGGTCTGTGACGTGTGCATTCTTCTTAAACATTTCCCGGACTTTATCCCGTCCCTGTTTCACAGAGATGTCTAGCTGGAATAAATGCACTAGAGAGAAAACACGATTCAGGGTAGAGATGGTTAAAATGTGTTTTTCAAAAATTGAGTCAGTGTCACTCACTGAAAACATAGGTTGCCCATTCACTCCATTCACCAAATATTAGCCTGACCCTAAGCGAGGTACTTGAAGATGTGAAGCAGCCTGAGATATGGTACTATCTCAAGAACTTATGTTTTGTTTGGGGAAACAAGCCCACTGCATTTGAAGAGGCAGCATAGCACAGCTCAAGAATACGAATAACCTGGGTTCAAATCCCAGCTTTGTCGTCTTATCAGCTATATGATTCTGTATACATTAACTTCTCTATGCCTGAGGGTATTTATTTGCTGGTGAAATGAGGAGGAGAGCAGCACATATTAACTCCAGAGCGGCTGTGAGGATTCTGAGAGAATGAAAGATGCTTAGGCCAGTGCCTGACATGGAATAAGCTCTCAATAAATGTCAGCATTATTATTACACAGAACAACTGGCAAGAAATGCAGGGCTGACATTAACATACAACCATATGGTGTAGGTTTGTGTACCATGCAAACAAGAGCCGAGGGAGACTGCTGCGTGTGCAGGAGGGAAAGGTGTCGATCCAGCAGGCAGTTACTGCCATATTAGGTTCACCAGGGGGAAGGAGAGGGAAGTGCAAGATGTAACAGCTCCTGCTTTCTAGGTCTTAAATCTACCAGTGCAAATACTGCAAAAATCACAATATTCAGTAATCCCTGATGAAGTGCTAAAACAGTGGGACAGACTCAGTGACCTGAGAATCCGACAAAGCATGTATGTCTTTGAAAATTAGGTTTTAGTCATTTTATTCTCATTTTCTGGCCGTTGGCCTTCAGTGGATTTGCTGATGACAAGGACATGAACTGAGCCTTGTATGGTAGGTAGATGGGATGAGGGGAGAAAGGGGCACGTGGGGCTAAGCGGACAGCATAACCAGGCTCACAGGCTAGCATGAGCACTGTGGTTGAGACCAGTGGGCTCACTGGTGAGAATGCCCGCGGTATGGCCACTCCTGTGACGGGTCCACTCTGGTCTATGGAGCTTTCACAGCCAGCTCTGAAAACCATGAGGGCCACCTCGTGACTGAATTAACCAACAACAAAGTGCGAATCTTTAATTATACAGGTGGCTTAGTGACAGCAATAGAAAAACAAAGCTTCTGCAGAGGGAAAGACCATGCCAGGCTGCCTCAACCAAAGAATAAGCAAGAGCAGGGCCTAACAGGAGAAGTGCATCCCAGCCTTTCACGACAGTGCTAACAGGACAGAAGATGGCAAGACAAAGAACTCAGTCTCCAGTGGAGTGCTGGCGCAGCCTGCCATGATGAGCCAGTTATACCCGGCTCTTCCCCAATGTGCCGTCAACGACTTCACTGAGAGCCTAAAGTCAACCGTGCGGGGAGTATTCAGGGCACTGAAAATGCCAGGGGCTTTCCTGGTGGTCCAGTGATTAAGAATCCGCCTGCCAATGAAGGGGACACAGGTTCAATGCCTGCTTTGGGAAGATCCACACGCTGGAGCAACTAAGCCCCTGCACCACAACTATTGAGCCCACGCGCCTACAGCCCATGCTTCTGGGATAAGAGAAGCCCGCGCACCACAACAGAGTAGCCTCAGCTCTCTCACGGCAACCAGAGAAAGCCTGTGAGCAGCCACAAAGACCCAGCACAGCCAAAAACACACCACAGTATCACATTAGGAATTTTAAAAAAGGGCCAACAAGAGACAGGAAGACAGACACACAAATGAATGCAAACTAACGTGGATCCTGAACGTCGGAATCTTACCACTAGAGCACTGTGGGGACTTGCCTGACGTCCGACAACTGATCCCTGGCAGACACAGGCCAAGAGTCCAGGTTGCTGGTTCTTTAATTTACAATGTCGTGTTCTTTCCACTCCAGTACTCTCGCCTAGAAAATCCCATGGACAGAGGAGCCTGGTAGGCTGCAGTCCATGGGGTCGCTAAGAGTCGGACACGACTGAGCGACTTCCCTTTCACTTTTCACTTTCATGCATTGGAGAAGGAAATGGCAACCCACTCCAGTGTTCTTGCCTGGAGAATCCCAGGGACGGGGGAGCCTGGTGGGCTGCCGTCTATGGGGTCACACAGAGTCGGGCACGACTGAAGCGACTTAGCAGCAGCAAGGAAAGGAGTATGAGGAATCTTCCCCTGCTATCGGTGCTTACCTTTCCTACATTTTCATACTAGAATTCAGTTCAAAATAAGAGAGAAAACCAAGGTGTCTCTATGCACACGAGGGGAGCTGGTGTCCACCCGACTCCCATTTCCCAAGGTCTCCAGAACCACACACCAGCACACTGGGTGTGAGTCTTCTCAGGAAAATGTTCACAAACGCAAAGTTTTGCTTACAGTGTTGTTCAAGGACCCCGCAGAGCCCATCCTCTCAGGTTAAGAATCCTTGTTTCTAAAGAGACAAATTCCACAGCTTTGACCCAGCTGTTGTCCTCCTATCGCACCCCCGTGAACACACCCCTTCACCACTGAGAAAGGCTGTGGGAAGGTAAACAGGAACAGCTAAGCAACAGTCTGCTGAACTGTTCTTTGGTCTAAATCCGTGGTCATCAAACCTGTGCCCGCCAGAACATCTGGCAACGTCTGGAGGCATTTTTGACGGTCACAGCGAGGGGGAAGAGTGCTGATAGCGCCACTGGGTGGAGGCCAGGCATGTTGCTAAACATCTGAAGGCACAGGGCTGTCTCCACAACAAGGAACCACCCAGCACAGATGCTGCTGCTGAGAAGCCCTGGTGTAAACCAATTCCAACTGCTCCTTCTCAACTCACAGATTCCTGGCTTACTCTTTGAATCCTAAATGTTTTAATTTCAATTTTAAAAACATCTGTGAGGCTCAAAAGGAAGATATGAAAGTGCCCTTCTGGATGAAGGTGACTTCCACGGTGCGTGTCTTCCTCAAGTTACTGTTAAGGCTTTTCTGAGTCAGGAAGGCTCGACACATTAGGAAGGATGACACTGGGACAGTTCTCAGTCATTCGCTCCACTTCATTTGGGAGCATTTATACCAGGTGCCAGGAGACCCTTAGATGGGAAGGTAGCATGGTGTGATGAAAAAGAGCATGGGATCGGGGGTCAGATGAGCTGGGTAAGGTCTCCACACCATCATGAACTATGACCTTGGCTGGGGTACAACCACCTCAGTCTGTTTCTTCATCTAAAACAGGAGTGAAAACAACCTCTGACCTCA
Organism: Bubalus bubalis; assembly: GCF_019923935.1. Lineage (NCBI taxonomy): Eukaryota > Metazoa > Chordata > Mammalia > Artiodactyla > Bovidae > Bubalus > Bubalus bubalis. Next base: position 6,919,892 of record NC_059160.1, on the reverse strand, counting down.
CTCCTTTACAGGAATGTGGTAAAAATCAAGTGACAACATCTTATCAACAGTAAAGTACTGATACAGTGTTAAGTGTTGAAAATTTCAGCACTTATTTCCCATACCTCTATTATGTTTGGGGTTTTAATGATCTGGTTATATGCCTACTTTCCTGACTAGACCATAAAACTCTTGAAGGCAGGGTTGTGTTTTAATCACTTTTCTATCTCTCTAGGTATCTAGTACTGACCCTGTAGTACAAGAAGTATCCAATAAAATAGAAATTAAATGAATAGTTTCTATAGAAAGTCCCCTGTTACACTGTAACCAGAAAGCAGCATGTTATTATTTTTTTCAAAGGAGGGAATCTGGGGTGGTTTTGTTCTGTGCTTCCATGCAGAGGCAAGCACCCAGGCAAATGGCGGTCTGTTCCAAGTGTGCAGCATAACCGGGCCCTGTGAGATTCAGGGCAGACTACAGCAGGAGCTGAGCTGAGCATCACAGCTGACAATCGGGGTCTGCCAGTGTGATGTGAGACAAGCTTACGTGCCTCAGTTTTCTCATCTGTAAGCCAGGGAGACACCTGGAACCCACACTACAGCAAGGCCTCTGGCATAGTGCCGGGCCATATGTTTGAAAATGTCATGTTTGAATCTTTGCGACCCCACAGACTGTAGCCCACCAGGATCCTCTGTCCATGGAATTCCCCAAGCAAAAATACTGGAGTGAGCTACCATTTCCTCTTCTAGGGTATCTTTCCAACCCAGGGACTGAACCCGGGTTTCCTGCATCTCCTTCCATTGGCAGGCGGATTCTTTACCACTGAGCCACCCAGGAAGCCCCAGTGAATGTTGCTCAGGCCAGTGTGTACACTGGTGTCAACGATATCCATCACTGGGGATTTCAGCTGAGGATCCAAACTAAGGATTGGGAATAAGTAAAAGTATAATATTGATAATAACTAACATAATAATTATTATGCAATTGTGCAATCTCAAAAATGACAAAATGATCTTGATTCGTTTCTAACGCAAACCATTCAGTATCACAGCAATCCAAGTCTCTGCCCCAACCACTAATGCCAAAGAAGCTGAAGCTGAACGGTTCTATAAAGACCTACAAGACCTTCTAGAACTAACACCAAAAAAAGATTTCCTTTTCATCACAAGCACTGGAATGCAAAAGGAGGAAATCAAGAGATACCTGGAGTAACAGGCAAGTTTGGCCTTGGAGTACAAAATGAAGCAGGGCAAAGGCTAACAGAGTTTTGCCAAGAGAATGCACTGGCCATAGCAAACACCCTCTTCCAACAACACAAGAGACGACTCTACACATGAACATGACCATATGGTCAATACTGAAATCAGACCGATTCTATTCTTTGCAGCCAAAGATGGAGAAGCTCTACACAGCAAAACAAGACTGGGAGCTTACTGTGGCTTACATCATGAACTTCTTATTGCAAAATTCAGATTTAAACTGAAGCAAGTGGGGAAACCACTAGACCATTCAGGTATGACCTAAATCAAATCCCTTATGATTATACAGTGGAAGTGACAAATAGATTCAAGGGATTAGATCTGATAGACAGAGTGCCTGAAGAACTATGGATGGAGGTTCCTAACACTGTACAGGAAGCGGTATCAAAACCATCCCCAAGAAGAAATGCAAAAAGGCAAAATGGTTTTCTGAAGAGACCTTACAAATAGCTGAGAAAAGAGAAGCAAAACGCAAAGAAGAAAAGGAAAGATATATCCATCTGAACGCACAGTTCCAAAGAATAGCAAGAAGTAAGAAAGTGTTCCTAAGTGATCAATGCAAAGAAATAGAGGAAAGCAATAGAATGGGAAAGACTAGAGCGCTCTTCAAGAAAATTAGAGATACCAAGGGAACATGTCATGCAAAGATGAGCATAATAAAGGACAGAAATGGTAGGGACCTAACAGAAGCAAGATATTAAGAAGAGATAGCAAGAATATACAGAAGAACTGTACAAAAAAGATCTTCACAACCCAGAAAACCACAATGGTGTGACCACTAACCTAGAGCCAGACATCCTGGAGTGTGAAGTCGAGTGAGCCTTAGGAAGCATCACTACAAACAAAGCTAGTGGAGGTGATGGAATTCCAATTGAGCTATTTCAAATCCTAAAAGATGCTGTGTCACATAATACAGCCACCTAGATAAAACCAACTGAAAAGACTTCCTTTTGTTAAGTTTTATACTTTTTGAGAATCTATATAAAATTGACACAGTATTTTGAACATTTATATTCCATAGTAACTGAAGACATGAAGAACAACATGTAATGTTGCTGTATTTTTATTACTAATTGCACAATTCTGTGTCTAATGATGAAAGTTGAATTGTGTTAGAGAAATTGGCTATCCATTGGCCTCTAGAGAAACACAGTGTAGTTCTCCACGTATTTATGGATTCCTTTATCCCATGTCACATTTACTTTGGTCTTACATGTATTTAAATGTTTGAAGTGCCTTAGACTCTTGCCATATTTTCAAAATAAAATTTCATTAAGCTCTAAAAAAAAAAAAAAAGATGATGCTGTCAAAGTGCTGCACTCAATATGCCAGCAAATTTGGAAACCTCAGCAGTGGCCACAGGACTGGAAAAGGCCAGTTTTCATTCCAATCCCAAAGAAAGGCAATGCCAAAGAATGTTCAAATTACTGCACAATTGTACTCATCTCACACTCTAGCAAAGTAATGCTCAAAATTCTCCAAGTGAGGCTTCAACAGTACATGAACTGAAAACTTCAAGGTATTCAAGCTGGATTTAGAAAAGTCAAAGGAACCAGACAGAGATCAAATTGCCAACATCTGTTTGATCATAGTAAAAGCAAGAGAATTTCAGAAAACCATCTCCTTCTGCTTCACTGACTGTGCCAAAGCCTTTGACTGTGCGGATCACAACAAACTGGAAAATTCTTAAAGAGATGGGAATACCAGACTACCTGACCTGTCTCCTGAGAAATCTGTATGCAGGTCAAGAAGCAACAGTTCTAGAACTGGACATGGAATAATGGACTGGTTCCAGATTGAGAAAGGAGTACATCAAGGCTGTATATTGCTTGCTTATTTAACCTATATGCAGACTATATCATGAGAAATGCCGGGCTGGATGAAGCACAAGCTGGAATCAAGATTGCAGGAAAAATATCAATAACCTCAGATATGCAGATGACACTACCCTTATGGCAGAAATTGAAGAAGAACTTAACAGCCTCTTGATGAAAGTGAAAGAAGAGAGTGAAAAAGTTGGCTTAAAACTCAACATTCAGAAAACTAAGATCATAGCATCTGGTCCCATCACTTCATGGCAAATAGATGGGGAAACAATGGAAAAAGTGACAGACTTTATTTTTGGGGGCTCCAAAATCTCTACAGATGGTGTCTGCAGCCATGAAATTAAGATGCTTGCTCCTTGGAAGGAAAGCTATGATCAACCTAGACGGCATATTAAAAAGCAAAGACATTACTTTGCCAACAAAGATCCATCTGGTCAAAGCTCTGGTTTTTATAGTAGTCATATATGGATGTGAGAGTTGGACTATAAGGAAAGCTGAGCGCCGAAGAATTGATGCTTTTGAACTGTGGTGTTGGAGAAGACTCTTTAAAGTCCCTTGGACTGCAAAGAGATCCAACCAGTCTATCTTAAAGGAAATCAGTCCTGAATATTCACTGGACTGATGCTGAAGCTGAAACTCCAGTACTTTGGCCACGTGATGTGAAGAACTGACTCACGAGAAAAGACCCTGATGCTGGGAAAGATGAAGGCAGGAGAAGGGAACGACAGAGGATGAGATGGTTGGATGGCATTACTGACTCAATGGACCTGAGTTTGAGTAAGCTCCGGGAGTTGGTGATGGACAGGGAAGCCTGGCGTGCTGCAGTCCATGGGGTTGCAAAGAGTTGGACACCACTGAGCGACTGAACTGAACATAGTAATTACAATGATGAATGTTAGATATGAATGAATGTTAGTTATTATCGATACTTTCACTTATTCCCAATCTTTAGTTTGGATCCTCAGCTGAAATCTTGTGATGGATATCATGACACCGGTGTACACAGGCCTGAGCAAACAACAAGCTACAGATCACTGACCCTCCCCACAAAGGTGCTGCCCCCCCTTGAGCCCCCCCTACATGGAATCTCCCCTGCTCTACAGGCTCCTATAATCCCCTGGTTTCTCCTCCTCTTTTCAGGACCCTCCTGACTCTGGGCTTATCTTCTCAAACAGTATTTGCGGGACAGTCTTGGAGGGTGTTGGTTCTGAATTAACTGAATACCTGGGTTCTAGCCTCAGTTCAGCCATTGATGTTTTACCCTTTGCAAAGTATTCTTCCTGTCATCTGGGTCTTGTTCCCCACCTCCTGTCCTCCCTGCAACAAGAAAACATTCTTGGGCACCCACGAAGTGTTCTGCCAGGCAAACCTATTTTATCTGCATTTGAATACACACACCACCTCACACACTAGCGACTGCCGCTGCCCTACACTTATCCATCTGTTCCCTGGAGGCCTGTGAATTTGTAGCCCCTGAACCCGCGGATCACTCAGGTTTCTCCCTTCCTTGTATCCTATGGGTTTCACGTTTAAATTCTGATCCTTGATAACCTCTTAAAAAGTCAACCTGAGGGCAGAGACACTGTGGAGCAGACACAGCTCTCATACAGTAAAGAGCTGGGTTCTGCATGGAAAGTAAGCCCTATAAATAACAGTAACAGTAACAAGACAAGAGGAGCAGCCAGCATTTAGTGAGTGTCTAAATGTCAGACCCTACGCCAAGCACTTTAGATGCATAAACTTATTTAATACAGCAACTCTCTGAAGAAGGTACTCTTATCATTCTACAGATGAGGAAACTGAGGCACAGCGAGATGAAATAGCTTGCTCATGGTAACACAGCTAGTAAGGGCCAGGGTTTAGAGGCAAGTCCACGTAACTACATTCTACTGCTTCTCACACACAGGCAAGGAAGTGGCAGCCCTGAGAGCTATGGTGCTCAGGTCACTTAACACGTCTCTTCTCAGACCACCAGCGGTGGCCTCCATTAAAACACACTTCTCCAGGGGATCTTTCCAACCCAGGGATCGAACCCTGGTCTCCAGCATTGTAGGCAGATTTTTTACCGACAGAGCTAGCAGGGAAGCCCTAAAACATACTAAGTCAGATTAGACAATTACAGAATATCGACAGTGCCTGACATTTGTACCGCCCTTGACAGTTTGCCCAACTTTTCTTTGGTCAGGGACACTGGGCAGCAGCACTGATGGCGATGCCAAGACAAAATCTCTCTGAACCCAGGGAACTGATGTCGTAGTCCTTCAGGAGGACAGACTGGTTCTCTGGCACCTAAGTGAAGACAGGGGTTCTGGTGGGGGCAGGGAAAGGAGTTCCTAAGGAATATTAGGGGCCTGTGGAGCTGGGTAAAAAGACCTGGGAGACTGCAGAAGAAGGCCACCTAAACCACAGGGACTGGAAAAGGCACCACCATCTTTCTGGATGACCTTGGGAAACTCACTTCCCTTCTCCGGTACTGTTTCTTTGTGGTGGACGTGGGAACCAGGTGGTCGCTGAAACCCCACAACCCCTTTGTTTATATAACCTAATGCTGCTGCTGCTGCTAAGTCGCTTCAGTCTGACTCTGTGCGACCCCACAGACGGCAGCCCACCAGGCTCCCCCGTCCCTGGGATTCTCCAGGCAAGATCACTGGAGTGGGTTGCCATTTCCTTCTCCAATGCAGGAAAGTGAAAAGTGAAAGTGAAGTCGCTCAGTTGTGTCCAACTGTTAGCGACCCCATGGACTGCAGACCACCAGGCTCCTCCATCCATGGGATTTTCCAGGCAAGAGTACTGGAGTGGGGTGCCATTGCCTTCTCTGGATCATATCATTAAAAACTAGCGTTTTTGACGAATGAGATAAAAGGAGAAAACTGCTTGATGTAATTAGGTTAAAAATTAAATATAAAATTACAAATACATTATAACATTAAATGTGTTTTTAAAAAATAAACACAGAAAAAAGACTGGAAATATATCAAAATGTTAATATCACTTATCTGTGAGACTGAGTTTAATTTTATTTTTCTATTTTATCTATTAGTTTTATAGTCAGAGAGAATTAAGAGGTTTCCCTCCCTGTTTTTTTAATACCTAATGGGAATCTGTAAATACATTCAGGAACTCGAGTTGGGTTCCAGATCCACCAGAGGCGGGCCCTCAGGCCCTCGGCCTTGCACAGATCACTTCGACTCTAAATGCCTCGACTGCTTCATCTACAAAACGAAGTGTGTCACTGACAGTCCCTGCTCTCCCTCCCAAGGGTTCAGGAAGAATTGGGGGGCCGACAGTGAGGGCGCCTAGAAGCGCGGTTCCGACGCACAGCACGGCTGGTCTGACCCCCGCGCCGCCGCCAGGTCAGGTCCACCAAGGCTCGTGTGACCCTACTCGCCTGAAGCGCTCGGAATCACCTCTGCTCAAGTTGGTGACCTCAGCTCGGCCCGGCAGAAACGGGAGGCCGGGACGGCTGCGACCTTGGGCGGCTGCCTCCCGGGCCCCGCGTGAGCCGCTGCCTCTCACCAGTGTTCGGCACCTCCCGATACCAGGCGCGGTAGAGCTCGCGCACCCTCCGCTTGGCCTCGTTCATGTCCCGACTGAAAATGGGCTTCACCGAGGTGCTGGCCGCAACAGCAGCCTGGCGGAGCCCGCTCGCCGCCATCTTACTGAGAAAATCACTTCTCAGCTCCACTCCGTTTCGACCTGTAGGTCCGGCCGAGGTACGAATCCTTTTTATCATTGGCTAGAACTTAAAGTCCCGCCCCTAAATGCCACTGGTGGGCGGGAGAACAGCTACAGAGCTTTCTGATTGGCGGAGGAACCCCTCTCTCTGGGTGGAGACAGGCAGGTGTAGGCTGCGCATGCTCACCTGCGGAATCTTACAGTCTACCGTTGGGCGTCCTAACTGTTGGCCGACCGCGCTGACAGGGGGCGCTCGGGCCCAGGCTGGCGGCAGTGCCCGAGCCTGCTGACTGGCGTCCACTGCATCACGCCCGCGAGCCGCCCCGGGCGCTGGTGTGGTAACGTACATCGGCGCGCGCTTCGTGGAGCTTCTATATCAGCTCGCCACGCTCGGGTCACGGGCCCTCCTGAGGTGGATAATGGCGCCTGGGCTGCTGTGTCGTCAGCCTGGCCCCTCTGCAGATTTTCTGCAACTGTTTTTCCCCACCTTTAAGCCAACTCTTTCGAAGCTCGGTATAGATGTGCACGCGCTCTCCTGGCCTTGGGCTTCTCTGTGCTTCTCCACAGCCCAGGGAGGTAGCTTATATTATCTGTTCCCATTTTAGACGGGGACGTTTTCATCCCAAACTCTGGATGAAACTCTGTGAAAACAGCCCAGAATTTTGAGCTGGAAGGAACCTTAGGTCGTCCATTCTGGGTACCTCTCTTTTTCCTGGTATTTTTCTTTTATTTATTTATTCCGTTTAAGCCACACCTGCGTGGCATGTGGGGTCTCAGTTCCCCCACCAAGGATTGAACCCATGGCCCCTATAGTGGAAGCTTAGAGCCTTAACCACTGGACTGCTGGGGAAGCCCCTTTCCTGACATTTGTCTACTGAGGCTATCTCGGAACGTCAGAGAGGGAACCTAGAAGAGTAAAAGGAAAAATAACAGCTAACAACATGTCAGGCGGTGGGTAGATATTGTTAATCTTCCTTCATCTCCTAGATCAGGTAGGTCCTGTTAGCACCCCCATGTTACAGGTGAGGAAGCTTGAGATGGTGCAGGCTAGGTCACTTGCCATTTTAGGTTCTGCCCCAGACTGACTGCTGTCTGGAGTCTATCTGTCTCTTCTGAAAATGCAGTTGACAAACACCTTATGAGTGTTAGGGAAGGAGAAGAAGTCCGGGCTGAACTTTGCTTTGAGACCTCAGCCACCATAGGGGATGGACCTGCATCTAGCCTAGTCTTTCCCATTTTAAAGGATAAAAAACTGGAATTCTCCCCTTGTGCTATTTTTTTAGTGTACATTTAAATGAGTCGTGCGTTTAAAGCAAGTATGTAACGTGTAAGTTATAAGGGATAACAGAATGGGAACTTTTGAACTTTGGTACCCATCTCAAGAAGTTGTAGTACAGTTAAGATTTATGTAAAGTGTTCAGTTCAGTCACTCAGTCATGTCCAACTCTTTGCAACCCCATGGACTGCAGCAGGCCAGGCCTCCCTGTCCATCACCAACTCCCAGAGCTTGCATTTAAAGTGTGCAGTGCTCCTATTAACCACTGTTTTACATTCTTCAGGCACATTAACTAGTTGAAGCTTCCTGACACACCTGTGAGATAAATGCTGTTATACCCATTTTACAGATTAGAAAATTGAAACACAGTGGCCAAGTTACTTGACAGTATTGGATTGAGACCCAGGTAGCTGACCTGGTTCATGCTCCTGCCTCCTCTAGGAGTAACCACTATCATGAACATAGTGTTTAATATTCTTATCCATTGAAAGAAAGTAAGGTCTGGACTTCCATGGTGGCCCAGTGGTTAAGAATCTGCTTGCTGAATGGATTTGATCCCTGGTCCAGGAAGATTCCACATGCCTCCAGGCGTCTGGGGCTTCCCTTGTGGCTCAGTTGGTAAAGAATCCACCTGCAATGCAGGAGACTTGGATTCGATCCCTGGGTTGGGAAGATGCCCTGGAGAAGGGAACAGCTACCTACTCCAGTATTCCGGCCTGAAGAATTCCATGGACTGTATAGTCCATGAGGTTGCAAAGAGTCGGACATGACTGAGCGACTTTCACTTTTCTTTCTAGGCATCTAAGCTGCTGTGCCCTAGCACCTGGGAGCCACAACTGCTGAAGCCTGCACGGCTAGAGCCTGTGCTCTGCTGCAAGAGAAGCCGGTGATATGAGAAGCCCATGTACCACAACGGGATGAAAGCTCACATGCAGCAATGAAGACCCAACGTAGTCAGAAATAAAGTCTGTGCGGAAAAAAAAGTCTCTAAAACAGCTCACAACTAGAGGGAGAATATTTGCAAATCATCTGTTCCATAAGGGACTTCTATCTAAGGTATATAAAAGACAACTCAATTTTTTAAAAAGCCCTATTTGAAAATAAGCAAAGGTGACACCACCAAATGCTAATGAGAATGCGGAGCTGCAGGAACTCGCATTGTTGGTGAGAATACAGCCAGTGTAGAAAACAGCTTGGCAGTTTCTTACAAAACTAGCATACGCTGGACTTGCCGGTGGTCAGGGGTTAAGACTTCAATCTTTCACTTCACAGGGCTCAGATTTGATCCCTGGTTGGAAAATGTTAAGATCCCACATGCCACGAGGCACGGCCAAAACACAAAAAACAAGCATACTCTTACTGTATAAGCCAGTAATCACACACCTTGATATTTACCCAAATGAGTTGAAAAATTATATCCACACAAAAACCTACACGTGGATATTTATAACAGCTTTACTTATAGTTGTCAAAACTTGGAAGCCACCAAGAAGTCCTCCAGGAGGTGAATGAATAAATAAGCTGTGATACATTCAGACAATGGAATATTCTGGAACAGTAGAAAGAAATGAGCCATGAAAAGATGTGGAGGAAACTTTAATGGATATTACTAAGAGAAAGAAGTCAATCTGAAAAGGCTACCTTTATGATTCCAGCTACATGACACACTGGAAAAAGGCAAAACTATGGCGGCAAATGATCATTCGTTGTCAGGGACTAGGGTGGAGGGAGAGAGGAATAAGTGCAGCACAGAGAGATTTTAGGGCAGTGAACCCATTGTCAATGATACTGTGATGGTGAATACATGTCATTGTATATTTGTCCAAATCCACAGATTGAACCCTAATGTAAACTATGGACTTTAAATGGCAATGATGCATCAATATAGGTTCTTCCATTTTAACAAGTTGTACCACTCTGATGGGGGATGTTAATAGTGAGGGAAGCTGGAGAGTGGGCATGGCAAGGGGTATGTGGAAACTGTACTCCACTCAGTTTTTCTGTGAACCTAAAACTGCTCTATAGAAAGTCTTTTTTTTTTTTTTAATGGGCAAAGGCTTTGAGTAGCTCTTTCTCCCAAGAAGTTATACAAAGGAGCAGTAATACATGAAAAGACACTCAACATTATTAGTCATACATAAATGCATATTAAAAAAGCAGAGACATTACTTTGCCAACAAAGGTCCATCTAGTCAAGGCTATGCTTTTTCCAGTAGTCATGTATGAGTGTGAGAGTTGGACTGTGAAGAAAGCTGAGCGCTGAAGAATTGATGCTTTTGAACTGTGGTGTTGGAGAAGACTCTTGAGAGTCCCTTGGACTGCAAGGAGATCCAATCAGTCCATCCTAAAGGAAATCAGTCCTGAATATTCATTGGAAGGACTGATGCTGAAGTGGAAACTCCAATACTTTGGCCACCTGATGCAAAGAGCTGGCTCATTTGAAAAGACCATGATGCTGGGAAAGATTGATGGCGGGAAAAGAAAGAGACAACAGAGGATGAGATGGTTGGATGGCATCACCAACTCAATGGGTATGAGTTTGAGTAGACTCTGGGAGTTGGTGATGACAGGGAAGCCTGGTGTACTGCAGTCCATGAGATCTCAGAGTTGGACATGACTGAGTGACTGAACTGAACTGACTGAAATGCAAATCAAAACTATAAAAAGATACGATTTCTCACCCACTAGAATACATTTTTTGGTGGGGGATATTGATATAGGTTAAGGAATAACTGCTTTTCTGTGCCCCCTCTTGCCGCTGTTGTTGGTGCCCAGTGAATGTTAAATTGGGTTGAATTGAAGACTTCAGCATGTAAGAGACTTGTGCTGTTGGTAGTGGAGTGAGAACTAGATCCCAGAACTTTTTACCTGGGCCTGATGTTCTTCTTCTACTCCATCCCTCCTCTCACCCTCCTCTCACCTCCTCTCACCTTTTGGCCTTGATTTGAAGCTCATCTAAGATGGCTGTGTCCTTCTTCCTGAGACCACCTTACAATCAGAGATTCAAGCAGAGGGTCTTTTGGTTTCCAGTGGTATATGAGGTCATGGGGTCCCAGATGGAAGCAAAAACAAGGGGGAGGTATCAGGAACTGATTCATGAGGGCTGAGATACACAGCCACACATTGCCTTATACCCTTTTCTTTCTGGCCTCTATTATTTTTCTGGCCTCTATAGGGACAGGGAAGCAGCTTTTATAATTTTCCCTGTGTTATATTTAGGGACTTCCCAGGTGGTGCTAGTAAAGAACCCACCTGGTAATGCAGGAGGCGTGAGAGACACAGGTTTGATCTCTGGGTCGGGAAGATCCCCTGGAGAAGGGCGTGGCAACCGACTTCAGTATTCTTGCCTGGAGAATTCCGTGGACAGAGGAGCCTAGTGGGCTATAGTCCATGGGGTCGCAAAGAGCTGAATGCCACTGAGCACGCATGCCTATAAGTAGTTGAATGTATTTTGTCCCCTTTTATATTTGTTTATTGTGGGAGGGTAAATCCAACATGAGCCACTCCCTCATGGTTGAAACTTTTAAGTCCTCAAAAAGTGTAAGTGTAATGGGAAGCCACTATTTTACCAGCTTTATTTTTATTTCCACAATAGCTGTTTATTTTCCCCAATAGACAAGTCACTTTCTAGGGGTGCCACATCCTTTCTTTTCTTTTTGAGAATTTTAATAATGTTTAAAGTTTCTTGTGATTTTTCTCTATTCACTCTTTTCCTAGTCATTAGGGGTTTTTTGTTTGTTTGTTTATTTCTTTGTATAGTGTTGTGCCTCTCTTTTCTAGTGTTCGTTTTCTTAAACTATTTGGCAAGTTCTGCTCAAATGTTCAGGTCTGATGGATTCTTGAATGTTTTTATTTACTGAGAAGTATCATTATTCTCTGTGGAGCCAGGATAAGACATTGCTAGGCAGGGTATACTTTGTGGTTAGTTTGGGGCACTGGGGCTCCTGTTCCCGCTGGTGGTACCAACCATCCAGCACTTCTCTGGCCAAGGAGTCTCACAGTCACTGTTCTTACCTGGTGCTTGATATATCTATCTTGTCTGCTTGCCTGGGTAGAAAGAGAGAAATTTGGTCATCTTTTTGCTTCACGTGAATCCCCAAACCAATCATCCTGATAAGTTTCTCTTCCGCTCCCCAAATCTGTCACTTTGATGGACAGAGACACCCAGGGACCCTCCACCTCTCACAATGATGTCTTCCTTCCTGTATTTTGTCCTTTGGTTTCCTCTGTCGACCTCATCCTGCCTGACTTCCATTTTTGAGAGATTCCTTATGGCTTCTGATTCAACAGGGTATTCTTTTTTGCTTTCTGGAACTATTATGAATTTATTTAAAGATTTTCTTTATTTTACCTCTGTTGTTTGAGGTAGGAGACAGAAGCAGTGTACACAGGTGGCAGTCTGACATCTTGGACTTAGTGGCTCCTGAGAACCTTTCTGTTGTCCTAACGCCGAAAGCTGACTTGGCTCACTATAGAATTCTTGAGTCACAATCATTTTCCTTCAAAACTTTATAGAACAGTATCTCACTTAGTTCTTCTTGTGATAATTCTGATGTTGTTCTAATTTCTGACTCTTATTCTTTTTAGGTAACCTGTGGTTTTTTTTCCCCCATCATAACGTTTTCTTGTTCTTTATATTAAAAAATCTTACCAGGATATGTATACATATGGAAACTTTTGTGTTATTTTTGCCTCATTAAGTTAACTTAAAATTATGTGATTTAAGAGTTAAGGCTTCCTTCGCTTCAAGGAAAAATTAATTAATTGTCAAAATCAATTAACAATACATGAGTCTACCTCCAATCTTTATTCTGTTCCATCTATCTTGACATCAGAAATCCTATACTGTATTGATTATTGTCCAACTTTGTTTTTTAAAAATTCTAGGTCCTTGGTGCTTCCATATGAACTTTAGGAATAGCATATCCATTTCAACAACCAAGAAAGTTTGCTGAAATTTTTATTGAGATTACACTGAATCTATAGATCAATTTGAGGGTGGAATTCACATTTTAATAATTGCAAATCTTTTGATTCATGACCATGGTATATCGCTTCACTTGCTTAAGTTTTTAATTTCTTCTAACAGTGTTTTTTAGTTTTTAGTGTACAGATCTTCCACATATATTTTGTCAGAGTATTTTGCATTTTTTACACCATAATACACTTTAAAATTTTCTATTTCCAATTGTACATTGCTATTATATAGAAATATAATGGATTTTTAATACATTTTTAGAGCAATTTTAGGGTCACAGCAAATGCAGTTGACTTTTATATATTGATCATATATCCTTCACTTTGCTAAACTCTAGTAGCTTTTTGGATGACCCCAGAAGATTTTATATATAATTATGTTGTCTGCAAAATAAAGGTAGCATTACTTCTTCCTTTCCCATGTAGTTACCTTTACTTCTCTCTTTTGTTTTTACGTTATTTATTTGACTGCCCCGGGTCTCACTTGCTGCGCACAGGGTCCCTAGTTGTGTCATGTGAACTCTTGGTTGCAGCATCTGGGATCTAGTTCCTTGTTCAGGGATTGAACTTGGGCACCTGCATTGGGAGCTTGGAGTCTTAGCTCATGGACCACCAGGGAAGTCCCTATTTTTTATTTTTAATCTTTGTAGTTCATTGAAAGAAGTGATCATTATTTAATGACTGAATGTGTCAAATTTGAAAAACATTAGTGTAATCAATAAGTAAACATGATATAGATACAAGTGAAAAGTTTTGTCTCATTTGCAATTTGCAGCATAAATGGAGAAAATGTTATAACTTATAAAATTAGCACCAATAGTTCTGTAAATTATATATGTAACGGGCTGAATCACTGCAATCATGAAGTTCTGTTTTTGTTTTGTTTTGTTTTGTTGGCCTCTCCACGGGACATGTGAGATCTTAGTTCCTTGACCAGGGACTGACCTCTCACCTCTGCATTGGAAATGTGAAGTTATGACAACTAGACTGCCTGGGAAGTACCGCCCATATTATTTTTTTTTTAATTGTGGTTCTGACTCTAGAAATCTATTACTCAAAGTATACAATTTGACTTCAGGAAAAAGTTTCATTCAACAAATGATAATAAATCAGGTTTTCGAATGTTAGGTTGATTTCTGGACTAGACTAGGCAAGGGAAGGGAGGTCACAGCTATGTGAGCCGTGAACGTCCAGATGTTCAAGCTGGATTTAGAAGAGGCAGAGTAACCGGAGATCAAATTACCAACAAGGATGGCTTCACCCACTCAATGCACATGAGTTTGAATAAACTCCGGGAGCTGGTGATGGACAGGGAAGCCTGGTGTGCTGCAGTCCATGAGGTCACAAGGAGTTGGACATGACTGAGCAACTGAACTGAACTGAACTGAGGCATGGGAAGGGAAGTCTGGTGTGATGCTTCTTATTTGACATCATCGCCCCATTCAGGAGTGGGGTAGGTTTACTGATGGGGTAAGGGAAAATAACTTCTCTTTCTTGACTTAGTTTACGGTCCAAAACCTCCAGTACCATGTTGTGTAGAAGCAAAGAGGGCTGATATCCTTGCCTTTTTCCTGAATTTAAGGAGAAAACGTTTGGTATTTTACCATCAGGTATATCGGTAGCTCTGTTTTTCATATATGTCCTTCGTCAAGTTGAGGAAGTTCCAACTAGTCCTAGTTTGCTGGGAGATTTTTTTGTTTCAGGAAGAGATATTGACTTTGTCAAATGTTTTTTATGCATTTGTTGACATGTAGGATCCTGCCATGGAGAAGGCAATGGCACCCCACTCCAGTGTTCTTGCCTGGAGAATCCCAGGGACGGGGGAGCCTGGTGGGCTGCCGTCTATGGGGTCGCACAGAGTCGGACACGACTGAAGCGACTTAGTAGTAGCAGTAGTATCCTCCCAGACCAGGGATCCAACCTGTGTCTCCTGCATTGGCAGGTGGATTCTTTACCACTGAGCCTCCAGGTAAGCTCCACCTTTATCATTCTTGATACTGATCGTTGCATTTTATTTTTTTCCCTTATCTGTTCTATCTAGAGGATTGTACATTGTGTTGGTCTTCTGATTTTACTGATTTCAGTTGAGGCATGTGGGGTCTAGTCCCCCGGTCAGGGATTCAGCCTGGGTCCCCTGCACTGCAAGTGCAGTGTCTTAGCCACTGGGCCACCAGGGGAGTCCCTCTTTTTCTGTTTTCTGTTTCATTTCGTTTCACTCTGATCTTTTAAAATTTCTTGTGCTTACTTTGGTTTTTATTTGCTCTTCCATTTCTACTTTCTTAAAGTAGAAACTGAGGTCATTGATTTGAGACATTTCTTATTTTCTTTTGTAATTAATTATTTATTGAAATACAGTTGATTCACGGTGTTGCGTTGGTTTCTGGTGCACAGCACAGTGACTCAGTCATACACACATACACACACACACATGCTTTTTATATTCTTTCCCATTATCGTTTTCTATGGGATAGTGAACACAGTTCCCTGTGCTCTACAGTAGGACCTTGTTGATCTGTTATATGTATAGCAGTTTATATCTCCTAATCCCAAACTCCTAATTTATCCCTCACCCACTCTCTTTCCCCTTTAATAACCGTAAGTTGTTTTCTACAGACATTTATTATTTTTGAATATGGGTATTCTAGTGCTGTAAATTTCCCTCTATGTACTGCTTTAGCTGCATCCCACAAATTTTGATATATTTAAAAAATATTTATTTATTTGGCTGTGTTGGGTCCTAGTCGCAGCATGTGGGATCCTTGAGGTTGCACAGTCTCTCCAGTTGTGGCACATGGACTTTGTTTCTCCTCAGTATTCAGGATCTTAGCTCCGTGACCAGGAATTGAACCCATGTCCCCTGCACTGCATGGCAGACTTCCGACTACTGGACCATTAAGGAAGTCCCTGATATATATATATATATTTTTTTTTCTTTTCTTTTTGTTTAACATTCTTTCTTTTTTATCTTTTTATTTTATAAACGTACATGAATTTTTTTTTTCTTTAAGGCTGCACTGCAAAGCTTCCAAGGATCGAACTTGGGCCTTTAACAGTGAAAGTGCAGAGTTCTGACCACTGGACAGCCAGGGAATTATCTATTTCACACACACACGCACACATATACATGTGTATTTATTTGTTTTTGCCTGCACTGGTTTTCAGTGCTTTGCTTGACTTTCTCTAGTTGCCATGAGTGAGGGCTACTCTTCACTGAGGTGCAGGGGCTTCTCCTGTTGCTGAGTACGGGCTCTAGGTGAGAGGGATTCTATAGTTGCAGCATGAAGGCTCAGTAATTGCAACTGGAGGACTTAGTTGCTCCATGGCATATGGAATCTTCCCAGACCAGCGATTGAACCCATGTCCCCTGCATTGGCAGGCAGATCCTTATCCACTGCACCACCAGGGAAGTCTTATTGTTATTATTTTTAAATTTATTTGGCTGCACTGGGTCTTAGTTGTGGCATGTGGGATCTAGTTCTCTGGCCAGGAATAGAAAATCTGCATTGGGAGTGTGGACCAATGGGTCTTAACCACTGGACCACCATGGAAGTCCCCACACATATATTCTTTAAAGTGTGTTGTTTAGTTTCCAAATATTTGGGGATTTTTCAGGCATCTTTCTGTTACTGATTTATAATTTAATTCTATGTGGTCCAAGAACATGCTTGCAATTACTTAAAACTTTTAAGTGATAGAGGCTTGTTTTGTGGTTGAGAATATGGTGTTCCATGGTAAATATTTCATATATATGTGGAGCTAAGGTATTCTTCTGTTTTAACCACTGTGGTTTTGTAATTATTATATAGTTACAGTTGTAGCAATTTGGGGAGGGTGTAAAAGCTATTGTCTTGACTCTGAAGATGTTTGTTTGATCTCTTCAAGCTCCTCAAGGGCAGTCTCTGTCTTGTTTACCTTTCTGTGTGCTCAGTTGCTCAGTCGTGTCTGACTCTTTGCAACCTCATAGACTGTTGCCCGCCAGGCTTCTCTGTCCATGGGATTCTCCAGGCAAGAATACTGGAGTGGATTGCCATTTCCTTCTCCAGGGGATCTTCCTGACCCAGGGGTCGAACCTGCATCTCCTATGTCTCCTGTATTGGCAGGCGGATTCTTTAGTACTGAGCCACCTGGGACCCTCACCATATTCCTGAACCAAACTGAAAGCTCAGCAGACATTGGTTGAATAAATGGATGACACTTAGAAATGGTCTGATTGTGTTCTGGCTTTTTATTTTAAAAACAAGATTATTGAGTCATGTGAGTGAGTCTTATGCACCTTTGTGTCTTTGCATGGAGCTTGGCACATCGTGGGTGCTTAAGCAGCATTGATGGCACTGAATGGACACGAAGACATACCTACAAAGTGCCGCCTCTGACTGATGGGGATTTACATCCACCCTGAGGCAGTGACAAGCTACTGTGGTCAAGGTGGAGACGTTGTCCTGTCACAAAGCCCCCAAAGACATGATGTCACACACAGACACCGCTTGTGAAAGGGAGGGGTTGTGTGCTGGGCTCCCAGGCTTAGCTGTACTCCAGTGCCCTTCTCAGTGTGTGCTGGGGCCTGAGGGGAGGTGAATAGGCTGCCTGCACACTGATACGGTCAAAGGATACCCTGCAGATCGCCACCATCCTCAAGGTTGGTAGATCTGGTAAGCAGTTTCAAAAGGCCACCCTTGGTAAACCACCCAAGCAGGTGGTAATTGTCTTGATGACTCCTAGCCTAACTTTTCTGCCTCCCTTCGTATGTGGTGTTCTCTCTTCCCTCCTCTTCTTCTCTCACTCAGGACTCATTTTCTCTCCTCCAAACCTTCGTTCAGAAAAAAGCCTGATATCTTGCTTTTTGAAAGCTTACTGTTGAATATGTTGCTAACAGTATTCTCAGAGAAGGTAGTTCAGTAGGAAGGGAGGTCTGGTAGTGCCCCAGAGAGAGATGAAATGAGCTGAGGCCCCAAAAAGGCCACCTGGGTTTGGGGACTAGGAACTTATTGATGACTTTGGTGAGAAAGGTCTCAGAGGTTGATGGGAACAGAAAGAGTCTGTGAGTTGTGGAGTGAGGGAGCGGTGGGGAGGAGCAGAGACATGCACGGCAGAGTCTCTCAAGGAGATGGTGTGAAGGGAAAGGGACAATTAGGATGGCACCTGGAGAAAGGATGTGGGCTGAAGGGACAAGAGCTGGGTGATATGATTACATACAGAGGGGAGGAGAAGGAAAGACAAGTGAGAGAGGGGACCCCCAAACACCAGGTTGTGAGAAGACCAGAGGGATGGAGTACAGGAGAGGGTGAGCCCCAGAGAAGGGGGCGTGGTCTCCTCCCCTGAAGAGGAAATGACCTGCGAGAAGCAGAGAATGGACGAGTCTAGTGGCAGAAAATCTGGGAACACCGTCTAATAGAGCCTGTGGGCCCGGCTGAGAGTGAGGAAGGCGGACAAGGGGCTGGAGGTTGAGAGAGAGACTCCCTAACAGTTCCTGTGGAGAATGGGGGACTCAAGGGGAACAGAGGCTCCCCAGGCCACGCTGAGGTCCACCTCACCCTGGAGACCTTGACTTACCCTGGTGTCAGTTCATATGCAATTCAACACTGAAGGTGGGATTCTAGACAGACAGTGTGCTTTCAAAAGGCTAGGGAATCTCCCCCTGTCCTCCCAAGATTATTCCAAATCTGCTGCATAACACCTAAAATACTTTAAACTGGTGGTAGTTTTTAATCATTTTTATTTACTATTATAATTAGCTGCCTACCCCCGGGGTCATTTTACATCAGATGTTCAGTAGAGCTGTACCTTTTCCCTTAATCCTCTCCCAACCCGCCCTCCCCATCCTGACCCCTACTTTTCCAGTGGGAGGTCTAAGGTCCTGAGAGAAATTCCTGAGCATTTCCCAAGCTCCGCGTACTAACTCACTCCATTGTCTTGAGTTTAGCCTCAAGCTGCCACCAGCAGGCTCTCCCTTGGATGAACCCTGCTGGCGGGGTCCTGCCATCCCCCCAGCTGCCTCTGGCCCATTGCAGTCCCTGCCAGCCACAGAGTAAAGGGATACCAGGCCTCTGGGGTGACGTGATGCACTGACTGATACCCATCTTCTCTCCTTAGACTGAAAATGGTGTTTGGTCTGTGGAGCCAGAGAGAGAGGTAAAGTTTACATGGGCCCTGGTATCATACCCTCATCAACCAGGAAAGGGAACCCCCTCACTGGGTCCCATGAGGAAGGGGTTTTGTATGGCCCTTTTCCTGACTGTTTCAGTGTCTCTGGGATTCAGGGTCAGAGTGGAGAGCCTGATACAAACAAATGGGACGTACCTCTGTGTGTGTGTGTGTGTGTGTGTGTGTGTGTGCGTGCATGTGTGTGTGTATAGACAGGGTGCCAGCATCCTGACAGTGCTAAGACGCTGTGTTCGAGGGGGTTCTCAGGTGGCCTAATGGTTAGGATTCGGCAGTTTCACTGTGGAAGCTCGATCTCTGGTAGGGGAACATCCCACGTGCTATTCAGAATGGCCAGGAAAAGCTGTTTGTCCCAAGGGAGGTGTTATAGAAGAGCAAGATGGACAATGGGATATTGTTTCTAATCCAGGCTGGAGTCAGTCCAGAGGAGAGAGGGAGGGCTTTGGGGGGCTGTGGGCCAAAGAGCTAATACAACCCTTGAACGAACAGCTATGAATGCTGAGCCAAGGCTAAGCCCCTGCCTTCAGGCTGGAGAGGCAAGATGGACCTGTGCAAACAAGAAGGAAAGGAGAAGGGAGGGAGTCAGAGGGGCTGTGTGGGCTCCAGGCTCCAAGTCTGGCTTTCTGAATAAGCAGAGGCACAGAGTCATGATGGCCAGTCAGCAGGGAGCCTGGGCTGAGCCCTGTTACAGCTGCAGATTTATTCACCCACAAGTGTTGATTGGACGCATCCTGGTGGAACAGGTGCTGGGGCTTGGATGGGGGAGGAAAACCGTGAGGGCATGAGACCCCAGCTGCACACTCTGCTCTGCTTTCCTTCCAGGCTCTATAGTCTCCTCTACATGATACAGATCTTCATTCTTACAGGTGAGGGCCTGGGTGCTGGGGTGGTCGGGGGACTGATGGCAGGACCCAGGGAATGGGTGCTCGTCTCTGAGCCACTTCAATCTCCAGCTACTCCCCAAGACTCCCAGAGGCCCCCTCCTGAGATCACCATATGCCTGGCTCCCCAGGGCTGGTCACACTGCTCAGAACCAAGGCTGGCCTTCTTTTTCCCTTTCCTTCCTCTGTACCTCCATGGAGAAGTGGGATTTGAACCTGTGTCTGACTCTAAAACCCATGCATCTTCCCAAAAAACTCTCAAACTACCCCCTCAAAATATAAAGAACCAAGTCATACCCTATAGCAGTGATCTTCAAATATTTACTTATGCCTTTTGAATAACACCACTTCCCTGGTGGCTCAGATGGTAAAAAGCATCTGCCTACAATGCAGGAGACCAGGGTTTGATCCCTGGGTTGGGAAGGTCCCCTGAAATAGGAAATGGCAACCGACTCCAGTACTCTTGCCTGGAGAATCCATTGATGGAGGAGCCTGGTAGGCTACTGTCCATGGGGGGTCGCAAAGGGTCGGACACAACCGAGTGACTTCACTTTCTTTTCTTTCACTTTTGAACAGCTGTCCCCTCACATATTTGTAAGTTAATGTATAATGTCTTTCATCACACATCAAAATAGTTTAAAAATATACCATTATTGCCATATTGTACATACTGACTTTAAAAATAATTGTTGCTTTTTAAATGTTTTAACTAGTCTCTCCTCGTCTACCTGCAGGCGTGGTGCACTACTGTTTTCAGGGGCCTTTTGGGAAAACAGCCCCTGCCCACGAGCTCGCTGTGGAGTCAGCACAGGTGGGCCTCTGTCAGGGGCTGAGGGGACCGCCTCATGTAGCGCAAAGAGCGGTCACACTGCTGGGTTAGAAATGCTTGACCAACTGTGCGTGTGTGTGTGAGGACTCTGGAGAAATTCCCTGTGTTCTCGGCAACTCGTCAAACAAAGCCCCCCCCTACACCCCATGCCCGCCCCTCCACGGGCTGGCTGTACGGTCACCTCAGGGCTCTGAGGCCATAAGCTCATCTCAGGGCTCCCTGGCAGGAACCTAGATGGACCGAGAGGAACAGATGACCCCTACTGTGTGAGTAGTCTTGGAATATGGTTCCACATTTGTACGTGAAGGGGGTGGTGGTGAGCAGGACACCTGCCTGGGGTCACATACCCTTGTGGACATTGCAGGTCCAGGGACCTGTGACTGAAGCCCCCTCCCAGCCCTCTATCAGGAAAGCACACATGGAAGCTGGATGGCCACTGGGGGCCGCGTGCCAGATTAGGGGTGCCCATCGGTGAAACTTCGCAGCCCCCAGCAGCATTTTGTGTGTGTGTGTGTTGGAGTATAGCCAGGAAACGTGACAGTGAACAGTGAAGGGAAACTTCGTTTTGTATTGGGGTGTAGCCAATTAACACATTGTGACAGTTTCAGGTGACCAGAGAAGGGGCTCAGCCATACATGCACGTGTATCCATTCTCCCCACCTCCCACCAGCAGCTCCCTCTTTATAGAGGAGGAAACTTAGGCTCCCAGAGGGACAGTGACTGGACCCAGGCAGCCCAAGGTGACACGTTAGAGTCACATGCCTGGTCTCTGGAGGCCCCCTGCTCTCCCTCTGGCGCTACTGGGAAGAGAGGAGTTTCACGGGGACAAACAGCTTCTCTGTGACCCAGCAGCATGGAGATGGGCTACGTAGTTAGGGAGTGACTGTCAGAGGTTGGAGAGCCCCTAAGAAGGCCCAGGTGGGCAGGTGCCTTAGGGCTTCCCAGATAGCTCAGTGGGTAAAGAATTCACCTGTGGTGCAGAAGACCCCAGTTTGATTCCTGGGTCAGGAAGATCCCCTGGAGAAGGGATAGGCTACCAACTCCAGGATTCTTGGCCTTCCCTTTTGGCTCAGCTGGTAAGGAATCCACCCACAATGAGGGAGACCTCTGTTCGATCCCTGGGTTGGAAGACCTCCTGGAGAAGGGAAGGGCTACCAACTCCAGTATTCTGGCCTGGAGAATTCCATGGACTGTATAAGTTTGCAAAGAGTTAGACACACTGAGCATATTTCACTTTTGGAGACACAGTCCTATGTTGCTTCCTTCGTATTTTTTTTTTAATTAAACAAACTTTCATTTAAAAAAAAAACTTTATTGTCATCAAATAAATGTGTATACATAGTTTGATGAGTCAAAGGTTTAAGACCTGGAAAAAGTCTGCTGTTTGTCCCAATCCTCTTCACCCACAGCAGCCCAGGGGTGGAAATCTCTCTAGCTTCCAACTTTCTAGCTGAAGCCGTTGATTTTGCCTCCACTGTTCTAAATAAAAAGCTTATCTTGCTTTGTCTTGATTGTTCACATCTAAACATTATCTAATGAATTATTACAACGAAAGGTGAGGATTTAGCTCTCATAACAACTGAACACTTAATACCACCTCCAACACACGTTTCACCTCTCTGTAGTCTTCCTCATGATTATATCCTAGGTTTTGGCATTCTAAATGTTTTGAGTAATGACATCTTTAGTTCTTAAAAATTTTTAAGTATCATTTTTGCTTTTTTTGCTGACTTTTATATCATTTTGGCTTTTAAATTCCTCTCCCACACAGTGGGCCCTTTTTAATTCATTTCTTAAAAATTAAGGAGCTATTTAAATAGACTGAAATGCATTCTTTTTACCGTACGGATCTCTGAGTTTTGACACATATATACAACTGTGAAATTGCCAGTACAGCCAAGATAGAGAACAGCTCCAGTCAGTTCAGAAAATTCCCCCATACTCACTAATACTCAACCCTTCCCCCGCTCCCAGCCCCTGGCATCCAGTGAATGGTTTTCTGGCCCCATAGTTTTGCCTTTGCAAGATGGTCGTATCAATGGAAACATCCCAGTACCTAGTCTTTATTTATCTGCCACGCAGCAGGCTTGCGGGATTTCAGTTCCCCGACCAGGGATCCAGCGCAGGCCCCCTGCAGTGGAAGCACAGAGTCCTGACCACTGGCCACAGGGCAGTGCCCAGGATGTGGTTTTGAGTCTCTCGCTGAGCACAGGGCACCTGGTTGTGTGTCAGGTGGTTTGTTCCTTCTCATTGCTGAGTAGCTGTCCTGTGTGTGGATGTACCGCGGTCTATCCGCCGACCGGATAAGAAGCATTTGGATTGTTTCTGGTTTGGGCAGTTTCAGATAAAACCACTGTAACGTTCATGTGCAAGTTTTGTGCGAACATAGGTTTTCCTTTTCCTTAGGTAAACACCTCGCAGGGGGGTGGTGGGGTCACGTGCTAATGTGTACTTAGTTTTCTGGGAAACTGTGAAACTTTCCAAAGTGCTGGTATCCACTTTGCCGTCTCACCAGCAAAGAACGAGAGGTTCCGTTTGTTCCATATCACTTCCAAAATTTCCCTTTTTTGAAGTCATTCTAGTGGGCTTGTGGCGTCATTTTGTTTAGCTCAATATTGAGGGTTTACATTTTAAAAGTATGCAAGCAGTATTCCTGAGTCATGTAGTATACTATCATCAGTCTTTGTCTATAATGTTGCTTTTTTCCTCTTTTTTAAACTTTAGTTTTCTCTCTACCTATAATCTAAAATGTCTATTAAAAACAATTAATCTCCTTGCTATACACTTAACACAAGTTAGGCAGTTTATCAATATGATCATTTCCCTGGGGACTTATTTCATGGAGCCCTCCACCCTTTTCCCTCCTGGACGGACGTCCTTGAGGTCGGAGGCTCAGCTCTCCTGGAAGCTCCCTCCACCGTCATTCTTCGGGGTACTCGTTCACGTGTGGAGCCTGTGTTATCTCTTGTTTTGGGGGCAGCACAACCTGCAGTTGTGCTGAGGGGTAGTCCTAGATACGACCTGTCCGAAAAGGTCTTACTGCTTATTTAACTCAGTTTGACTAGGTACAGAATTTTAGACTAGAAATAATTTTCTCACAGATTTTGAAGATCCTTATTTTCTTCTTGCTTCAGAGGTTGGTGGTGAAAAGTCTGATGAAACTTAATAGACTTCTTTCTTCATATCTCTAGGAGTTTTTCGGTTCTTCTTTTCATCCTAGGTATTTCAATATTTAGTAATGACATCATCTGGGGTGGGTCTCCTTCATCCATTTTCCTGGACACTGGTGATTCCTTCTCTTCTACAAACTCGGTCCTGCATCTTTGGGAAAATTCTCAATAACACATGAATCATATTTATTTGGGATCTTTCTGCCACCCCAGTTTGTTGATTCTGTTCCTTCTTTCAGAAAGATCTATGATTTAGCAGTTGGAGCTCCTGATCTCTCTATTCTGGGAGACACTCTTTTTCAATTTTATCCAAAAAAATTGGATTAAAATTTTTTTTAATTGAAAATTAATTTTTTATTCCCATGATCATATTTCTGTTTTTGAAGAATTAGAAGTTGTAGGGACTTCCTGGTGGTCCAGTGGTTAAGAATCCACCTTCCAATTCAGGGGATGCCGGTTAGATCCCTGGTCAGGGAACTAAGATCGCACATCCATGGGGCAACGAAGCCCATGGCCAGCAACTAGAGAGGACCCTGTGCACTGAGCTAGAGAGGAAAAAAAGGCCCAAGCGCTAAAATGAAGAATCCATGCACCACAACAGACCCAATTCAGCCAAAATGAAATTTAAAAAAACAAAAGAATTAGAGATTATTGTTGGAACATTTTTATCTCAGCACCGGTCCTTGTTTGTGAATGCAGCGTTTTGTGTCTAAAGACATCAATCATTCGTTAGTGTGAAGCTTCCTTAACTCCCCGTAGTCTTCGTGTCGGCAGCGTGCACTGACAGTGGACCATGCATGACTGAGCCCTTGACGTGTCACCTCAGCCTTCTCTCTTTCTCCTGGTCATACAGCCCATCGGGGAGACCTTAAGGCCAGTGTGGGGGCCGATGGATAAGTGCTACCCCGTGACCGCTCAGGTGGGTAAGGGCTGGGGACTCCTCCTCCCCTGGAGTGGGGTGGCTGCCCTGGGCCTCCTTGGTGGGCACACACAGCAAGAGGATGGGCCAGGCAGGGAAGGACCCCCGGGCACTCTCAGCTGTATGTGACGGCCCCTGTTTCCCTCTGTAGAGACGCAGAGTCAGGAGTGGGAAGAAGCACGACTCTGAGGTAAGTGAGGCCTGGCCAGGAAGGGCCGGGGGCTGGGGACTGTCACCTGTCAGGGCTCCCTGAGACAGGAACCCTGTCCAGCACGTGGTCGGGGCCCCTGAGATACCAGGGGGGCTCCTTTAGGACACTTACAACCCGACCACACCTCGAGCTGAAAAGGGAGGGGCTTCCCTGGAAAAATAAAGAACTACACACTCCAAGTGTGCACAGAAGCAGGGGATACACACTGCAAGTGTGCACAGAAATGGGATATACACTCCAAGTATGCACAGAAGCAGGGGATACACACTGCAAGTGTGCACAGCAGGAGGGGATACACACTGCAAGTGTGCACAGCAGGAGGGTAGGGGTAGGGCATCAGAGGGCCTTTCTGCCCATATACCGCCCTCTTGCCCCTCCTTGCAGGCCATGGGAGCACCAAACGATGCTGCCCCCAAGGAGGAGACTGCTGTCTTGTCTAGGGAGGAGGGGCAGGTGGGGCCCCCGGGGGAGGAACCAGCCAGCCTCATTCCTGGTGCGAAGGGGGTGACTGAGAAGGAAGAGGTAGCAAGGACCTCAGGATGGCAGGTAAGGAAGCCTGGGGCTCAGCTGGAACACCGTCCCCGTGTGGGTCCTCCTGGGAAGCCCCCGGGCTCTGCAGGGTGGAGTGCAGAGGCCAGGCCCATGCTACCATGGCAACAGTGCAGGGAGACCGGGGCACCCCAAGACCACTGAGTCAAACTGCCATCCCGGTGGAAGAACAGCTCTGTGTGGAGCTGAGAGGTGCAGACACGGTCTGAGCAGCGAGTGGATCTGAACCCTGGCCTCCCCCGATTTCTTGTGAAGTGAGGCCTGTTTCCCCAGCTGCACAACGTAGAACCCGCCTCATCTGACCCCGTGCCCCTTCTCCCTTCCTAGGAGAATAACAAGGCCCGAAAGGAGATGGCCGTGTACGTTTCTGGTAAGACAGCAGACCCCAGCCTGTGCAGTAGGACTGCCCTCCTCCCTCATCCCAGGGACCCTGCAGAGGTCACAGATAGCTGAGCTCCTCCCTGACCCTCCTGGCCCAGGGAGGGGGCGGGATGAAGCCCAGGTATCCTGATGCCCAGTCTTTCCTGAACAAGCCCCTGGGTCCTTCTTCCTTCTTGGTTTGGCAGGACTTGAGGCCACTCCCCTTGGCCTGGTGGAAGGTTTCCGCCCTTTTAGCAATGCTGACCTGTTCTCCTGGCAACAGAGGGTATCCTAGCACTGGGCAAGGTTCCTTCCAGCAAGGTACCCACAGGGCGTGTCTGATTGTGCTTTTTAGAGGCTTCCGAGGAGGACGTCATGAAGGAAAGGCCCGGGGACTGGGTCCCCCAGCTCTTGAGGAAGCTTTGGCTGGGATGGTTCCCCGCCTTTGACATCCCCAAGACTCAGAGCCACGAGTGACACTGCGTCCAATAAATCCATACTTGTTGCTTCTGCAGCCCCGTTTCCTCCTTTCAGGGCCCTCAAGTTTCTACAAACTCAGTGTGGCTTCGTCCACGGCCCCTGTCCCAACAAGCTGCAGGAACACCACCTCCTGCCATTAAGCGCTTGACATGGGTATGCTGGAGACTCAAGGGGCCCTGGCTGGTTTTCTGAGTCAGTGCCAAGGGACAGACAGGGCTCCCTGAATGTCGAGATCTGACTGTCATGAAGGCACTACTGGCTTGATCAGGGGCTTGGGTCTGACCTGTCTGGGTCTCCCAGCTCTTAACCTCAATGTGCCAAGGAGTCTGCCTAAGACTCAGGTGAGCAGACAGTCATTAGAGCCCTTGGGTGGTGTCTGTGTGAGCTCAGTCCAGACCAGACTGGGGGCTGGAGGTGGAGGATGGGGGTCCCTGCCCTTGGCCGGGGCTCCAGGCTGAGAAGGTCACAGCCTAAGAGTCGGCGCAGGAAGACAGGACTTGGCCGCCATCAGAGGCAAACCTCCTGCTGGCTGAAGGGGAAACACAAGCCCAAGGTCACATGGTGTCATAGCACAGCAAGGACGAGAGCAGGGTGTCCTGCTCTGAGCTCTGCAGGGCTTCCTTCTGCTCTGCCACCCCACTGTCACAGGATCCAAAGTTAACCCTGCCCCAGGGCACGCCCACCATCCACAGGGGCTCATTTCGGCCCCTGCCTAGGCTCCTGAGAGCCTGGCCTCACCTGGCCACTCAGAGGATTGAGCCCCAGGTTGGAGCCAAGCTCTAGCGTGGCTGTGAGTGGCAACTCCTACTGGGCAGGGGCTGGGGGATGAGTGTCCTTAAGGGGCAGGGAAAGGGGGCCCATCCTATAAAGAGGCCCAGGGAGGTGGCTCCCTCCTGGGAAGGGCTCCTGCCTCAAGAGCTCTGAGAGCTGGGGGTCACCTGGCATATCGCTTCCCAGTCCTGCCCCCATCTTCTGGAGCCACAGACTTGAGACGCTGGCTGAGGCTTGTAGAGCCAGGTGGCTATGGCTAGGCCTGAAATGTGGGTGTCTGAGCTGATGGGCCCCCTTATCCCATGGGGGCCTGAAATCTCTCCCCCAGTCTATGTGAGCTCCTCCCAGCAGTTGCCAGGACCTGTTTATATAGGTTTGGTCCTACGCCCAGTAAGGGAGGTTGGGTCTCCCAGGGTGTCTGGGTGTAAGCCTCAGTATACCCATCTCACAGTACACCCTAGTACACTCTGAGCCTCAGTACACCCATATGTTAAATGGGGTCAAATGCCAGGTAAGGATGAATCAGGCCGTGGGGTGGGGGCTGGTTTTGGGCAGACTGCTGAAGCCACATGACTGCCAGGGGCTGGTCAGGGGTCCCATGTAGGACTCAAGTCACAATGGAGCCACCAGACACTGGTTTATTGACCATCAGGGCTACGGCTGAGGAGCGGCTTGGGGGCTGGATGCCTGCCTCTAGCGGGGCACTGCACAGAGCTGGTAGGGAGCTGGGGTCACCAGGGCCACAAAGACACCATGGTCGCTGGGGCGGGGCTGCCCGGCAGGCACTTCTCTGAGAAGCTGAAATGCTGCAAGAGGCTAGTGAAGAAGAGGAAGAGCTCCATGCGGGCCAGGGGCTCCCCGAGGCACGTGCGGCGGCCTGTGGGTGGGCACGGGGGCTCTTTGAGCCTGGATCTCCCCCTCCAAGACCCCCTCAGGATGGGGAAGCAAACCAAGCACCCCCCCACCCACAAGGTATCTGCAGAGAAGGGTATGAAGGCCTCCTGCTTGACGAAGCACCCCTGGGCATCCAGGAAGTGCTCTGGGTGGAAGTGGAAAGGCTTCTCCCAGACGGTCTCGTCCTTCAGCACTGAAGACAGGTTGGTGATGAGTGTCGTCCCCTGGTGGCAGATGTCTGGCATTGGTGAGGTCTCGATTGGTGGGGGGGTGCCCAGACCCCTGCCACCAAACACACATGGGCACACACACTGCCTGGCACACACCCGGACTCTTCAAGTAACCCTCAGCCCAAGACATTTCTCAGCACCGTCCCTGTGCCCATGGCAGGGTGCCCTTACTTCTCCTCAGTGCCCGGGCTCCTCCAACACTGTGACATGTTCTAGTTGGTCTTCCCTGCCCGACCAAGGGCTCTTGAGTAGACAGAGCCAGCCCTGCTCTGCCCTCCTGTCTACGCCCGCCCAGGCTGGGACATTCAGTATCTGTGGCCATGAGGACGGGGTGATTTGGATTCCAGTCCTGGCCACACCTGGCGACACTCACTGCGGTACCAGGTGGCAGGTGGTGCGGAGCCGCAGGCCTACCTTGGGGACGTGGAAGCCCTGCACCTCGATGTCACGGGATGTCATGTGGGGCAATCCCAGGGGGACGATGTCCGCAAAGCGTTGTACCTCATGGACCACGGCCACGGTGAAGGGCATGAGGGTCTGATCCCCCATCTCTGGTCGCCTCACCCTGCCCTATCACCTCATCGATTTCCTGCTGGACCCGTCCTGGAAAACAAGTGTCCTCGTGGTGGTCAGACCCAAGGGCTGGGCTCCCGCCGCCTCCTGACTTCTGGGTAGCACTGCATCCACTCTGAGGAGCTGTGACATATGCGCTGGGGCTCAGCCCCTGCACAGAGCTGCTGCTGGTGGCCAAACTAACTGAGCTCAGAGGCATCGGGCTGTACTCGTCCTCCCACCACCCGCCCCGGGCTAGACTCATGCTGCACATCAGGGTGCAGGATCATGAGGAGGAGGGCCCAGGCCAGTGTGGTCGAGGTGGTGACCATCCCGGCGGAGAACAGGTCGGCCACCACCAGGCGCAGGTTCTCATCATTGAAGCTGCTCTCGGGGTTCCCCTTGGCCTGGGTCACACCGGGAAGGTAAGCTCAGGGACAGAGGTGAAGTCCCCACATGGCCTCGCACCCTGCTCCGGTCAGCCCAGGTGCCTGATCCCTGGGTGATACAGAGGCCTGAGTTTGCCTCCTGGGCCCTCAACACACATCCCTGTCCCGATCACCTTACCTCCTTCACCTCATCCAGGAAGGCATCAGTCAGGTGTCGGGGTGGCTGGGTCGGGTCCCGGGTCATCTTCTGCTCAGCGATCAGCTCATCAATCAGGGTCATGAAGGCCTTCTGCCCCGGGATGACCTTGGCAGCCAGCCCTGGGATGCGCAGGAGCACTGGCACAGCTTCCACCACCTGTGCGGGTCACCGCCGTGGGGCCCTGGGAACCTGGGACCTCCTGGTGCTCAGGCGCTCACCAGTCAGGTCCCAGCCTCCTCCAGGGTCCCCACCATTGACCTTGTTCCTCTCTAAGTTCAGACCCTGCTCCTCTCTCCTGGCCCTAGGCCCAGAAAGATAAACCTAAAATGTACATGTCATGGGTACCGGTCCCTTCCACTGAAAGCGTACTCCCACCCCTAAGCGCGCTGACCCCTGCCCGGACTCTCCCATCTGGGCTGTCTGCCATCTCTCCCAACTTCCAAGTCTGTTCCTTGCAGGTGCCTTTCCGGGAAAGCCCTTTCCTGCGCTGGCCCTTTACACAAGTCCTCCTGCAGGGGGGGCCCGATGGAGCACCAAGGCCTCCTCCTCCCCCCGCACCTGGCGCATTATTTTCATCTCTTCCTTCAGCCCATCCTCCATCACGTCCAACAGCTTGACGATGCGAGGATCATTGTACTCGAAGCGGCACCCGAAGGTCAGAGAGGCGATGACGTTGCTCACTGCTTTATTCAGGAGGTCCTTGGGGCTAAAGGGATGTCCTGGAAGGGGACGGTGCAAGGTAGGGCGTCGCCTCCATCTCTTTCCCAGACCTCTCCAAACCTCCCAGACCTCCGTGTCCCTCAGCCCCAGCACTCACTCACCGGCCTGGTCGGCGAAGGCGGCACAGAGGCACGAGGGCTCCTCGGTCACCCACTGCTCGAGTGACTTCTTCCCCAGGCCGAAGTTGCGCAGGGTGGATAGGGAGAAGCGCCGCTGCTCGCGCCAGGCGTCCCCATAACGCGCCAGGATCACTCCTAGGGGCGGGGCAGGCTTGTGGGCGTGGCTATGGTATGGCCCCGCCCCTCCCGGGGATCTGCTCACAGCCCCGCCTCTTTGGGGGAAAAGTCTCCGCCCTGCCCCGCCCACAGAGGCCTCGCCCTCCAGTCCTAAATGCCGCCCACTTTCACACCCCCTTCAGTCTGGAGACTGCTCCCATTCTCTGTGGGCCCGCACTGCTCCCGAGGCTCCCCTATAGGCGCCTATCTTGGCTCCACTTTGTATTTTACCCACTGAGACCCTGTTTGCATTGGGGAAGGTCCTGGCCCGCCCCTGCCCTGCCCACCCCGACATTGTCCTCTTTCCTGCCCACACCGACGTCCCCTTCGCCTTCGCAATGGCCCTGGGCCACCCTCTCTTAGTAAGGCCCCCGCCTTCTGCCTCATTCAATTTCTCCTCCCCCAATGCTTGGCACAGTCTCCTTTCTCCACCTGTCGCCCCCTCAAATTCGTTGGCTCTTTCCGGCACCGAAAAGCCACGACCCTGCCTCCGCCTGGGACGAGGCCTGCCCTCTCCACTTGCCTTCGGCGCGCGGCCCGAAACCCAAGTGCTCGTAGAGTGCCTGAGGTGGACGGTCGGCAGTGTCCTGGCTGCGGTACACCAGCGCCTCGCGCACAGCCGCCAGCCCCTTGAGCACGACTACCGGCATCCAGACCTGCTGCAGGCTGAACACGTTCCCGAAGCGGCGCCGCAGCTGCAGGCCAAAGGTCGAGGGTGTTTGGCAAGCCCAGGCCCCGCCAGGCTGTGGGCCGAGCCTCCTGGCATTAGCCTCTGGGCACCTCTGGGTCCCCTCCAGCAGCGAGCAACTGCAAGGACTTTATCTAGTCTTGGGAGCCCGGGGGTTACATCCTCTGGTTTTGAGGCTCTCCGGTTGGATGAGACCATCCTACTCACAGAGCCAGCTATGGCTGTGCAAGTGCCACGAAAGGGTCAGCAGGCCAAGTCAGCGTCCTGTTTCACAGGTGGAGAAGCTGAGGTTCATAGAGGGCAGCAGGGAGGCCCAAGGCCTCCTGGAGGCAAAAGATTTGAAGCAGATCACTATGCCTCTCTCAACCACAGCTCTCCTGATTTAAAAGGGCTCATAACCAGACATCTCCCCCATCCTCAAGACCTTTCCTCCCAACCCTCAAGGACTCAGGCTCACATAATTTAAGAGCTGGCTGGCTGAATCTCCAGCCTGTCACCATGCTGTAAACCCACCTGCTGGCCTTTGTCCTCTCTGACCTCTGTTTAGAAAATCCAAACTCTTCTTGGGCCCTGAACAGACGCCCTCCCTCAGCAAGCCTCTCGGATCCGCCTCCTCTTCTTGGCCTAGTTCCTCTTCCGGCCTGCGGCTTCACCCAGTGCCCACTGTCCGCTGCTAAGTGGGGCCCTAGGACCACCGCTGCGCACTCCCCACCCCTCAGTCCTCACCTGGTTAAAGCTGGGACGCGGGTCCTCGAAGTCCACCTGCAGCAGGTTGCCCAGCACCGGCAGCGGCGTGGGGCCTGGTGGGTAGCGTGCGGCCCAACGTGAGCGCCGGTACATCAGGTCCAGCAAGAGCAAGAAGATGAGCAGGGCCACGGCCAGGGGCCCCAGCGTGTCCCCAGACAGCAGCCCCATGGCTGCCTCTGTGAGCGCTGGGTTCCTCACCACACCGGCACCCAGGACCAGGTCAGCAGGGCACTCTAACTCCACCTCCGGGGCTCCACCAGTCTGGGGCCTCTGTATAAAGGGAGAGGAGGACCGGCCTTTGGCCTCTGCCCTGAGCTGTCTTGTTGGGGAGATTGTGCTGCCAGAGGGTACAGAGAGGGGTCAAGGAGACTCAGGCTCACGGGCGGTACTGTCCCTCACGTGTGCTCTCCACGTGCTTCCGGAGGGTGGCTGGAGAGCACAAGAAGTCCCCCTCCCGCGGCCTGACTCCCCAGCTTGGCAGATTCGACAAAGAATCCGGGGTCTTGGGAATGGGTTCTGCCGCCACCTGTCGCCTGTCAGCCTCTAATGCAGCCACAGCCCTGTTCCCAGACCATGTCCCTGTCCTGCTCCCGAGGGGCCTTCGCCTCCCAAGTATGTTACTGCTCCTTGGCCCGTGCTGGCGGGAGGACCGACTGCCCAGAGGGACCACCGATAGAGTTCTCCGTGTCCCTCACTTCCCACTGGTGCACTCAACACACACTCAGAATCACCCACTCATAAACCACATTTACACACATTCGCATCCTGACTAGCCCACGCTCACATGCATATCTACACACCCACACAACCCCATCCATGAGTCCTGGGCAACCACTTTCCCCTCGGAGACCAGCCCCAAGGGCTCCAGTTCTCAGGGGCTGCCTGGACTCCGCCGACCTCCCTGGCCCTGGAGGCTGCTCTCGGTGCTGCCGGCACCTGCACCTAGCTGGCTGCTGCCTCAGTTTCCACCTGTTGTGGCTGAGGGAAGTTTGAATCTGGGGCTAGGGAGGCAGCAGCGTTGTTTTCTAAAACCCATGCATCCTCCCAAAGCACAACCTCGCAAACTACCCCCTCAGAACACAGATAACCAAGTCACAGCCTGCAGCAGTGGTCTTCACATATTTGCTTATATCTTCTGAACAGCTGTCCCCTCACTCATTGTAAGCTAATGTCTAATGTCGTTCATCACACATCAAAATACTTAAAAATATGCCATTCTGCCATATTGTAAACACCGACATTTAAAAATAATTGTTGCTTTTTAAATGTTTTAACTAGTCTCTCCTCGTCTACCTGCAGGCGTGGTGCACTACTATTTTCAGGGGCCTTTGGGGAAAACAGCCCCTGCCCACGAGCTCACTGTGGAGTCAGCACAGGTGGGCCTCTGTCAGGGGCTGAGGGGACCGCCTCATGTAGCGCAAAGAGCAGTCACACTGCTGGGTTAGAAATGCTTGACCAACTGTGCGTGTGTGTGTGAGGACTCTGGAGAAATTCCCTGTGTTCTCGGCAACTCGTCAAACAAAGCCCCCCCTACACCCCCATGCCCGCCCCTCCACGGGCTGGCTGTACGGTCACCTCAGGGCTCTGAGGCCATAAGCTCATCTCAGGGCTCCCTGGCAGGAACCTAGACGGACCGAGAGGAACAGATGACATATGTTGCTTCCATTATGTTTTTTTTTTTTAAGTTTACCAAACTTTCATTTTAAAAAGCTTTATTGTCATCAAAGACATGTGTATACATAGTTTGATGAGTCAAAGTTTTAAGACTTGAGTAGTCTTGGAATATGGTTCCACATTTGTACGTGAAGGGGGTGGTGGTGAGCAGGACGCCTGCCTGGGGTCACATACCCTCGTGGACATTGCAGGTCCAGGGACCTGTGACTGAAGCCCCCTCCCAGCCCTCTGTCAGGAAAGCACACATGGAAGCTGGATGGCCACTGGGGGCCGCGTGCCAGATTAGGGGTGCCCATCGGTGAAACCTCAAAGCCCCCAGCAGCATTTTGTGCGTGTGTGTTGGAGTATAGCCAGGAAACATGACAGTTTTGGGTGAACGCTGAAAGGAAACTTTGTTTTGTATTGGGGTGTAGCCAATTAACATGTGACAGTTTCAGGTGAGCAGAGAATGGGCTCAGCCATACATGCACGTGTATCCATTCTCCCTGCCTCCCACCAGCAGCTCCCACTTTGTAGAGGAGGAAACTTAGGCTCCCAGAGGGACAGTGACTGGACCCAGGCAGCCCAAGGTGACATGTTAGAGTCACATGCCTGGTCTCTGGAGGCCCCCTGCTCTCCCTCTGGCGCTACTGGGAAGAGAGGAATATCACGGGGACAAGCAGCTTCTCTGTGACCCAGCAGCATTGGAGACATGTGGGCTACGTAGTTAGGGAGTGACTGTCAGAGGTTGGAGAGCCCCTAAGAAGGCCCAGGTGGGCAGGTGCCTTAGGGCTTCCCTGATAGCTCAGTGGGTAAAGAATTCACCTGCGGTGCAGAAGACCCCATTTTGACTCCTGGATCAGGAAGATCGACTGGAGAAGGGATAGGCTACCCATTCCAGGATTCTTGGGCTTCAATTGTGGCTCAGTTGGTAAGGAATCCACCCGCAATGTGTGAGACCTAGCTTCGATCCCTGGGTTGGGAAGATCCCCTGGAGAAGGGAAGGGCTACCCACTCCAGTATTCTGGCCTGGAGAATTCCATGGACTGTATAGTCCATAGGTTTGTAAAGAGTTGGACATGACTGAGTAACTTTCTCTTTCAGAGACAGTCTTATGTTGCTTCCATTATGTTTTTTTTTTTAAGTTTACCAAACTTTCATTTTAAAAATCTTTATTGTCATCAAAGACATGTGTATACATAGTTTGATGAGTCAAAGTTTTAAGACTTGGAAAAAATCTGTTGTTTGTCCCGATGCTCTTCACCCACAATTCTCACAGCCCAGGGTGGAAATCTTTCTAGCTTCCAACTTTCTAGCTGAAGCGTTTGATTTTGCCTCCACTGTTCTAAATAGAAAGCTTATCCTGCTTTGTCTTGATTGTTCAGATTTAAACAGTGTCATTAGATACATTAGAATTCTTTCAAGAAAACATGAGGATTTAGCTCTGACAACAACTGAACACTTTATGCCATCTCAAACACACATTTCACCTCTCTCTAGTCTTCCACTATAATTATATCCTAGGTTTTGGCATTCTAAATGTTTTGAGTGATGACATCTTTCAGTGCAGTCGCTCAGTGGTGTCCGACTCTTTGCGACCCCATGGACCACAGCACGCCAGGCCTCCCTGTCCATCACCAACTCCCAGAGCTTGCTCGAGCTTATGTCCTTTGAGTTGGTCCAACCATCTCATTCACTGTCGTCCCCTTCTCCTCCTGCCCTCAATCTTTCCCAGCATCAGGGTCTTTTCCAATGAGTCAGCTCTGCATCAGGTGGCCAAAGTACTGGAGTTTCAGCCTCAACATCAGTCCTTCCAATGAATATTCAGGACTGATTTCTTTTAGGATGGACTGGTTGGATCTCCTTGCAGTCCAAGGGACTCTCAAGAGCCTTCTCCAACACCACAGTTCAAAAGCATCAATTCTTTGGCACTCAGCTTTCTTTATAGTCCAACTCACACATCCATTCCTGACTACTGGAAAAAGCATAGCTTTGACTAGAGGGACCTTTGTTGGTAAAGTAATGTCTCTACTTTTTAATATGCCGTCTAGGTTCGTCATAACTTTCCTTCCAAGGAGTAAGTGTCTTTTAATTTCTTGGTTGTAATCACCATTGTCAGTGATTTTGGAGCCCCCCAAAATAAAGTCTGACACTGTTTCCATTGTTTCCCCATCTATTTGCCATGTAGTGATGGGACCAGATTCCATGATCTTAGTTTTCTGACTGTTGAGTTTTAAGCCAACTTTTTCACTCTCCTGTTTCACTTTCATCAAGAGGCTGTTTAGTTCTTCTTTACTTTCTGCCATAAGGGTGGTGTCATCTGCATATCTGAGGTTATTGATATTTCTCCTGGCAATTTTGATTCCAGCTTGTGCTTCTTCCAGCCCAGCATTTCTCATGTTGTACTTTGCATATAAGTTAAATAAGCAGAGTGACAATATATACTACTTTTCCTATTTGGAACCCATCTGTTATTCCATCTCCAGTTCTAACTGTTGCTTCCTGACCTGCATACAGGTTTCTCAAGAGGCAGGTCAGGTGGTCTGGTATTCCCATCTCTTTCAGAATTCTCCACAGTTTATGGTGATCCACACAGTCAAAGGCTTTGGCATAATGAATGAAGCAGAAATAGATGTTTTTCTGGAATGCTTGCTTTTTCGATGATGCAACTGATGTTGGTGATTTGATCTCTAGTTCCTCTGCCTTTGCTAAACCCAGCTTGAACATCTGGAAGTTCTTGGTTCAGGTACTGTTGAAATCTAGCTTGGAGAATTTTGAATATTGCTTTACTAGCGTGTGAGATGAGTGCAATTGTGTGGTAGTTTGAGCATTTTATGCCATTGCCTTTTTGGGGAATGGAATGAAAACTGACCTTTTCCAGTCCTGTGGCCACTGCTGAGTTTTCCAAATTTGCTGGCATATTGAGTGCAGCACTTTCACAGCATCATCTTTCAGGATTTGAAGTAGCTCAACTGGAATTCCATCACCTCCACTAGCTTTGTTCGTAGTGATACTTTCTAAGGCCCACTTGACTTCACAGTCCAGGATGTCTGGCTCTAGGTGAGTGATCACACCATAGTGATTATCTGGGTCATGAAGATCCTTTTTGTACAGTTCTTCTGTGTATTCTTGACATCTTTAGTTGTTAAAAATTAAGTATCATTTTTGCTTTTTTTGCTTTTATATCATTGTGGCTTTTAAATCCCTTTCCCTCACAGTGGGCACTTTTTAATTCATTTCTTAAAAATTAAGGAGCTATTCAAATAGAGTGAAATGCATTCTTTTTACCGTACGGATCTCTGAGTTTTGACACATATATACAACTGTGAAATTGCCAGTACAGTCAAGATAGAGAACAGCTCCAGTCAGTTCAGAAAATTCCCCCATACTCACTAATACTCAACCCTTCCCCCGCTCCCAGCCCCTGGCATCCAGTGAATGGTTTTCTGGCCCCATAGTTTTGCCTTTGCAAGATGGTCGTATCAATGGAAACATGCCAGTACCTAATCTTTATTTATCTGCCACGCAGCAGGCTTGCGGGATTTCAGTTCCCCGACCAGGGATCCAGCGCGGGCCCCCTGCAGTGGAAGCACAGAGTCCTGACCACTGGCCACAGGGCAGTGCCCAGGATGTGGTTTTGAGTCTCTCGCTGAGCACAGGGCACCTGGTTGTGTGTCAGGTGGTTTGTTTCTTCTCATTGCCGAGTAGCTGTCCCGTGTATGGATGTACCGCGGTCTATCCGCCGACCGGATAAGAAGCATTTGGATTGTTTCTGGTTTTGGCAGTTTCGGATAAAACCACTATAATGTTCATGTACAAGTTTTGTGCGAACATAGGTTTTCCTTTTCCTTAGGTAAACACCTCACGGGGGAGGAGGGGGGCGCACGGAGGGGTGGTGGGGTCACGTGATAATGTGTACTTAGTTTTCTAGGAAACTGTGAAACTTTCCAAAGTGCTGGTATCCACTTTGCATTCTCACCAGCAAAGAATGAGAGGATCCGTTTGATGCACATCACTTTCGGCATTTTCCTTTTTTAAAGTCATTCTAGTAGGCTTGTGGCATCGTTTTGTTTAGTTCAATATTGAGGGTTTACATTTTAAAACTATGTAAACAGTATTCCTGAGTCATGTAGTATATTATCATCAGTCTTTGTGGAGAATTTTGCCTTTTTCCTCTTTTTTAAACTTTAGTTTTCTCTGTACCTATAATACATCTAAACTGTCTATTAAAAAGAATTAATCTCCTTTCTATACACTTAAGACAAGTTAGGTTGTTTATCAATATGATCATTTCCCTGGGGACATATTTCATGGGGCCCTCCGCCCTTTTCCCTCCTGGACGCACGTCCTTGAGGTCGGAGGCTCAGCTCTCCTGGGACCTCCCTTCACCGTCATACTGGTGAGTATGTCACTTTTTTCACGTGTGGGTGCCCACGTTATTTTATTTTGGAGGGAGCACAACCTCCAGTTGCTTCCTGAGGGGTAGTCCTGAGATATTATTACCTGTCTGAAAACGTCTTACTGCCTATTTAACTCAGTGTGACTAGGTACAGAATTTTAGACTAGAAATAATTTTCTCACAGATTTTGAAGATCCTCATTTTCTTCTTGCTTCCAAGGTTGGTGGTGAAAAGTCTGATGAAACTTAATAGACTTCTTTCTTCATGTCTCTGGGAGTTTTTCGGTTCTTCTTTTCATCCTAGGTGTTTCAATATTTACTGATGACATCATCTGGGGTGGGTCTCCTTCATCCACTTTCCTGGACACTTGGCGATTCCTTCTCTCTACAAACTCAGGTCCTGCATCTTTGGGAAAATTCTCAATAACACATGAATGATATTTATTTGGGATCTTTCCCTGCCACCCCAGTTTGTTGATTCTGTTCCTTCTTTCAGAAAGATCTATGATTTAGCTGTTGGAGCTCCTGATCTCTCTATTCTGGGAAAACTCTTTTTCAATTTTATCTTGTACACTCTGATTGGATTTTTAATTCCCATGATCATATTTCTGTTTTTGAAGAATTAGAAGTTGTAGGGATTTCCTGGTGGTCCAGATGTTAAAAATCCACCTTCTAATTCAGGGGATGCCGGTTCGATCCCTGGTCAGGGAACTAAGATCCCACACGCCATGGAACAACTAAGCCCATGGAGAGCAACTACAGAGAAGCCTGTGCACTGAGCTAGAGAGAAAAAAATAAAAAGCTCAAGCTCCAAAATGAGGAGTCCATGCACAACGCACCCAATGTAATCAAAATGCAAAAAAAAAAAAAAAAAAAAAAAAAGAATTAGCAATTATTGTTGGAACATTTTTATCTCAGCACCGGTCCTTGTTTGTGAATGCAGCGTTTTGTGTCTAAAGACATCAATCATTCGTTAGTGTGAAGCTTCCTTAACTCCCCGTAGTCTTCGTGTCGGCAGCGTGCACTGACAGTGGACCATGCATGACTGAGCCCTTGACGTGTCACCTCAGCCTTCTCTCTTTCTCCTGGTCATACAGCCCATCGGGGAGACCTTAAGGCCAGTGTGGGGGCCGATGGATAAGTGCTACCCCGTGACCGCTCAGGTGGGTAAGGGCTGGGGACTCCTCCTCCCCTGGAGTGGGGTGGCTGCCCTGGGCCTCCTTGGTGGGCACACACAGCAAGAGGATGGGCCAGGCAGGGAAGGACCCCCGGGCACTCTCAGCTGTATGTGACGGCCCCTGTTTCCCTCTGTAGAGACGCAGAGTCAGGAGTGGGAAGAAGCACGACTCTGAGGTAAGTGAGGCCTGGCCAGGAAGGGCCGGGGGCTGGGGACTGTCACCTGTCAGGGCTCCCTGAGACAGGAACCCTGTCCAGCACGTGGTCGGGGCCCCTGAGATACCAGGGGGGCTCCTTTAGGACACTTACAACCCGACCACACCTCGAGCTGAAAAGGGAGGGGCTTCCCTGGAAAAATAAAGAACTACACACTCCAAGTGTGAACAGAAGCAGGGGCTATACACTGCAAGTGTGCACAGCAGGAGGGGATACACACTGCAAGTGTGCACAGCAGGAGGGTAGGGGTAGGGCATCAGAGGGCCTTTCTGCCCATATACCGCCCTCTTGCCCCTCCTTGCAGGCCATGGGAGCACCAAACGATGCTGCCCCCAAGGAGGAGACTGCTGTCTTGTCTAGGGAGGAGGGGCAGGTGGGGCCCCCGGGGAAGGAACCAGCCAGCCTCATTCCTGGTGCGAAGGGGGTGACTGAGAAGGAAGAGGTAGCAAGGACCTCAGGATGGCAGGTAAAGAAGCCTGGGGCTCAGCTGGAACACTGTCCCCGTGTGGGTCCTCCTGGGAAGCCCCCGGGCTCTGCAGGGTGGAGTGCAGAGGCCAGGCCCATGCCACCATGGCAACGGTGCAGGGAGGCCAGGGCACCCCAAGACCACTGAGTCAAACTGCCATCCCGGTGGAAGAACAGCTCTGTGTGGAGCTGAGAGGTGCAGACACGGTCTGAGCAGCGAGTGGATCTGAACCCTGGCCTCCCCCGATTTCTTGTGAAGTGAGGCCTGTTTCCCCAGCTGCACAACGTAGAACCCGCCTCATCTGACCCCGTGCCCCTTCTCCCTTCCTAGGAGAATAACAAGGCCCGAAAGGAGATGGCTGTGTACGTTTCTGGTAAGACAGCAGACCCCAGCTGTGCAGCAGGACTGCCCTGCTCCCTCACCTCAGGGACCCTGCAGAGGTCACAGATAGCTGAGCTCCTCCCTGACCCTCCAGGACCAGGGAGGGGGCGGGGATGAAGCCCAGGTAGCCCGATGCCCAGTCTTTCCTGAACGAGCCCCTGGGTCCTTCTTCCTTCTTGGTTTGGCAGGACTTGAGGCCACTCCCCTTGGCCTGGTGGAAGGTTTCCGCCCTTTTAGCAATGCTGACCTGTTCTCCTGGCAACAGAGGATACCTTAGCCCTGGGCAAGGTTCCCTCCAGCAAGGTATCCACAGGGTGTGTCTGATTGTGCTTTTTATTTATTTATTTATTTTTTACTTTTTTTTTTTTTAAATTGCTCAGTTATGTCCAACTCTTTGCGATCCCATAGACTATATGGTCCATGGAATTCTCCAGGCCAGAATAGTGACGTGGGTAGCCTTTCCCTTCTCCAGGGGATGTTCCCAACCCAGGAATCAAACCCAGGTCTCCTGCATTGCAGGTAGATTCTTTACCACCTGAGCCACAAGGGAAGCCCTGATTGTGCTTTTTAGAGGCTTCCGAGGAGGACGTCATGGAGGAAAGGCCCGGGGGCTGGGTCCCCCAGCTCTTGAGGAAGCTTTGGCTGGGATGGTTCCCCGCCTCTGACATCCCCAAGACTCAGAGCCACCAGTGACACTGCGTCCAATAAATCCACACTTGTTGCTTCTGCAGCCCCGTTTCCTCCTTTCAGGGCCCTCAAGTTTCTACAAACTCAGTGTGGCTTTGTCCACCGCCCCTGTCCCAACAAGCTGCAGGAACACCACCTCCTGCCATTAAGCGCTTGACATGGGTATGCTGGAGACTCAAGGGGCCCTGGCTGGTTTTCTGAGTCAGTGCCAAGGGACAGACAGGGCTCCCTGAATGTCGAGAGCTGACTGTCATGAAGGCACTACTGGCTTGATCAGGGGCTTGGGTCTGACCTGTCTGGGTCTCCAGGCTCTTAACCTCAATGTGCCAAGGAGTCTGCCTAAGACTCAGGTGACCAGAGAGTCATTGGAGCCCTTGGGTGGTGTCTGTGTGAGCTCAGTCCAGACCAGACTGGGGGCTGGAGGTGGAGGATGGGGGTCCCTGCCCTTGGCCGGGGCTCCAGGCTGAGAAGGTCACAGCCTCAGAGGCGGCGCAGGAAGACAGGACTCGGCTGCCATCAGAGGCAAACCTCCTGCTGGCTGAAAGGGAAACACAAGCCCAAGGTCACATGGTGTCATAGCACAGCAAGGACGAGAGCAGGGTGTCCTGCTCTGAGCTCTGCAGGGCTTCCTTCTGCTCTGCCATCCCACTGTCACAGGATCCAAAGTTAACCCTGCCCCAGGGCACGCCCACCATCCACAGGGGCTCATTTCCGGCCCCTGCCTAGGCTCCTGAGAGCCTGGCCTCACCTGGCCACTCAGAGGATTGAGCCCCAGGTTGGAGCCAAGCTCTAGCATGGCTGTGAGTGGCAACTCCTACTGGGCAGGGGCTGGGGGATGAGTGTCCTTAAGGGGCAGGGAAAGGGGGCCCATCCTATAAAGAGGCCCAGGGAGGTGGCTCCCTCCTGGGAAGGGCTCCTGCTTCAAAGCTCTGAGCGCTGGGGGTTACCCGGCATATCACTTCCCAGTCCTGCCCCCATTTTCTGGAGCCGCAGACTTGAGACACTGGCTGAGGCTTGTAGAGCCAGGTGGCTATGGCTAGGCCTGAAATGTGGGTGTCTGAGCTGATGGGCCCCCTTATCCCATGGGGGCCTGAAATCTCTCCCCCAGCCTATGTGAGCTCCTCCCAGCAGTTGCCAGGACCTGTTTATATAGGTTTGGTCCTACGTCCAGTAAGGGAGGTTGGGTCTCCCAGGGTGTCTGGGTGTAAGCCTCAGTATACCCATCTCACAGTACACCCTCGTACACTCTGAGCCTCAGTACACCCATATGTTAAATGGGGTCAAATGCCAGGTAAGGATGAATCAGGCCGTGGGGTGGGGGCTGGTTTTGGGCAGACTGCTGAAGCCACATGACTGCCAGGGGCTGGTCAGGTGTC
This sequence comes from Bubalus bubalis, assembly GCF_019923935.1. NCBI lineage: Eukaryota > Metazoa > Chordata > Mammalia > Artiodactyla > Bovidae > Bubalus > Bubalus bubalis. Next base: position 6,877,524 of record NC_059160.1, on the reverse strand, counting down.
CCAGGTGGACTCAAGTCACGATGGAGCCACCAGACCCTGGTTTATTGACCATCAGGGCTATGGCTGAGGAGCGGCTTGACGGCTGGATGCCTGCCTCTAGCGGGGCACTGCACAGAGCTGGTAGGGGGCTGGGGTCACCAGGAAGACAAAGACACCGTGGTCGCTGGGGCGGGACTGCCCGGCAGGCACCGAGAAGCTGAAATGCTGCAAGAGGCTAGTGAAGAAGAGGAAGAGCTCCATGCGGGCCAGGGGCTCCCCGAGGCACGCGCGGCGACCTGTGGGTGGGCACGGGGGCTCTGTGAGCCTGGGTCTCCCCCTCCAAGACCCCCTCAGGTTGGGGAAGCAAACTGGGCACCCCCCCACCCGCAAGGTACCTGCAGAGAAGGGTATGAAGGCCTCCTGCTTGACGAAGCGGCCCTGGGCATCCAGGAAGTGCTCTGGGTGGAAGCGGAAGGGCTTCTCCCAGACGGTCTCGTCCTTCAGCACTGACGAAAGGTTGGTGATGAGTGTCGTCCCCTGGTGGCAAATGTCTGGCATGGGTGAGGTCTCGATTGGTGGGGGGGTGCCCAGACCCCTGCCACCAAACACACATGGGCACACACACTGCCTGGCACACACCTGGACTCTTCAAGTAACCCTCAGCCCAAGACGTTTCTCAGCACCGTCCCTGTGCCCATGGCAGGGTGCCCTTACTTCTCCTCAGTGCCCGGGCTCCTCCAACACTGTGACATGTTCTAGTTTGTCTTCCTTGCCCGACCAGGGGCTCTTGAGTGGACAGAGCCAGCCCTGTTCTACTCTCCTGTCTACGCCCACCCAGGCTGGGACATTCAGTACCTGTGGCCATGAGGACGGGGTGATTTGGATTCCAGTCCTGGCCACACCTGGCGACACTCACTGCGGTACCAGGTGGCAGGTGGTGCGGAGCCGCAGGCCTACCTTGGGGACGTGGAAGCCCTGCACCTCGATGTCACGGGATGTCATGTGGGGCAATCCCAGGGGGACGATGTCCGCAAAGCGTTGCACCTCATGGACCACGGCCACGGTGAAGGGCATGAGGGCCTGATCCCCCATCTCTGGTCGCCTCACCTGCCCTATCACCTCATCGATTTCCTGCTGGACCCGTCCTGGAAAACAAGTATCCTCGTGCTGGTCAGACCCAAGGGCTGGGACCCGCCTCCTCCTGAAGCCCGGGTAGCACTGCATCCACTCAGAGGAGGCGCTGCGACATCTGAGCTGGGGCTCAGCCCCTGCACAGAGCTGCTGCTGGTGGCCAAACCAACTGAGCTCAGAGGCCTCGGGCTGTCCTCGTCCTCCCACCACCCACCCCGGGCTAGACTCACGCTGCACATCAGGGTGAAGGATCATGAGGAGGAGGGCCCAGGCCAGTGTGGTCGAGGTGGTGACCATCCCGGCGGAGAACAGGTCGGCCACCACCAGGCGCAGGTTCTCATCATTGAAGCTGCTCTCGGGGTTCCCCTTGGCCTGGGTCACACCGGGAAGGTAAGCTCAGGGACAGAGGTGAAGTCCCCACATGGCCTCGCACCCTGCTCCGGTCAGCCCAGGTGCCTGATCCCTGGGTGATACAGAGGCCTGAGTTTGCCTCCTGGGCCCTCAACAGACATCCCTGTCCCGATCACCTTACCTCCTTCACCTCATCCAGGAAGGCGTCAGTCAGGTGTCGGGGTGGCTGGGTCGGGTCCCGGGTCATCTTCTGCTCAGCGATCAGCTCATCAATCAGGGCCATGAAGGCCTTCTGCGCCGGGAAGACCCTGGCGGCCAGCCCTGGGATGCGCAGGAGCACTGGCACAGCTTCCACCACCTGTGCGGGTCACCGCCGTGGGGCCCTGGGAACCTGGGACCTCCTGGTGCCCAGGCGCTCACCAGTCAGGTCCCAGCCTCCTCCAGGGTCCCCATCATCAACCTTGTTGCTCCCTAAGTTCAGACCTGCCTCTCTCCTGGCCCTGGGCCCAGAAAGATAAACCTAAAATGTACATCTCATGGTGACCGGTCCCTTGCAGTGAAGGGGTACTCCCACCCCCAAGCGCACTGACCCCCACCCAGCCTTTCCGATCTACGCTGTCTGCCATCTCCCCACTTCCAAGCCTTTTCCTTGCAGGTACCTTTCCCGGAAAGCCCTTCCTCCTTCGGGAGGGGGGATGGGCCGTTGGAGGACCGAGGCCGCCTTTACGGAGCTCTCTTTCCTCACCTTGCGCACTAAGTTAAACTCTTCCTTCAGCCCATCCTCCGTCAAGTCCAACAGCTTGATGATGCGAGGATCGTTGTACTCGAAGCGGCACCCGAAAGTCAGGGAGGCGATCACGTTGCTCACTGCTTTATTCAGGAGGTCCACGGGGCTAAAGGGACGTTCTGGAAGGGGACGGTGCAAGGTAGGGCGACGCCTCCATCTCTTCTCTCCTAGGCCTCTCCAAACCCCCAGACCTCCGTGTCCCTCAGCCACAGCACTCACTCACCGGCCTGGTCGGCGAAGGCGGCACAGAGGCACGAGGCCTCCTCGGTCACCCACTGCTCCAGTGACTTCTTCCCCAGGCCGAAGTTGCGCAGGGTGGATAGGGAGAAGCGCCGCTGCTCGCGCCAGGCGTCCCCATATCGCGCCAGGATCACACCTGGGGGGTGGGGCGGGCACGTGGGCGTGGCTCGGATCTGGCCCCGCCCCTCCTGGGGATCTGCTCACAGCCCCGCCTCCATGGGGGAAGTTCTCGGCGCTGCCCGCCCACACTGGTCTCGCCCTCCAGTCCTAAATGCCGCCCACTTTCACACCCACTTCAGTCTGGAGACTGCTCCCATTCTCTGTCGGCCCACACTGTTCCCGAGTCTCCCCTGCTAGGCGCCCGTCTTGGCTCCACTTTTTATTTTGCCCACGGAGACCCCGTTTGCCACGTGGGGAAGGTCCTGGCCTACCCCGACATTGTCCTCTTTTCCTGCCCACACCGACGTCCTCTTCGGGTTCGCAGTGGCCCTGGGCCGCCCTCTCTTAGTAAGGCCCCGCCCTCTGCCTCATCCAATTTCTCCTCCCCCAATGCTTGGCACAGTCTCCTTTCTCCACCTGCCGCGCCCTCAAATTCGTTGGCTCTTTCCTGCACCGAAAATCCGCGACCCTGCCTCCGCCTGCAGGGACGCGGCGTGCCCTCTCCGCTTGCCTTCGGCGTGCGGCCCGTAACCCAGGTGCTCGTAGACGGCCGGAGGTGGACGGTCGGCAGTGTCCTGGCTGCGGTACACCAGCGCCTCGCGCACAGCCGCCAGCCCGTTGAGCACGACTACCGGCGTCCACACCTGCTGCAAGCTGAACACGTTCCCGAAGCGGCGCCGCAGCTGCAGGCCAAAGGTCGAAGGTGTTTGGCAAGCCCAGGCCCCGCCAGGCTGTGGGCCGAGTCTCCTGGCATTAGCCTCAGGGCACCTCTGGGTCCCCTCCAGCAGCGAGCAACTGCAAGGACTTTATCTAGTCTTGTGAGCCCAGGGGTTACATTCTCTGGTTTTGAGGCTCTCCGGTTGGATGAGACCATCCTACTCACAGAGCCAGCTATGGCTGTGCAAGTGCCACGAAAGGGTCGGCAGGCCAAGTCAGCGTCCTGTTTCACAGGTGGAGAAGCTGAGGTTCATAGAGGGCAGCAGGGAGGCCCAAGGCCTCCTGGAGGCAAAAGATTTGAAGCAGATCACTGTGCCTCTCTCAACCACAACTCTCCTGATTTAAAAGGGCTCATAACCAGACATCTCCCCCATCCTCAAGACCTTTCCTCCAAAGGTGACCCTCAGAGAGTCATGTTCACATAATTTAAGAGATGGCCAGCTGAATCCCCAGCCTGTTGCCATGTTGTAAAAACCCCACCCCCGGCCTTGTCCTCTCTGACCTCTGTTTGGAAACTCCAATCTGTTCTCGGGCCCTGAACAGACGCCCTCCCTCAGGAAGCCTCTCGGATCCGCCTCCTCTTCTTGGCCTAGTTCCTCTTCCGGCCTGCGGCTTCACCCAGCGCCCACTGTCCGCTGCTAAGTGGGGCCCTAGGACCACCGCTGCGCACTCCCCACCCCTCCGTCCTCACCTGGTTAAAGCTGGGACGCGGGTCCTCGAAGTCCACCTGCAGCAGGTTGCCCAGCACCGGCAGCGGCGTGGGGCCTGGTGGGTAGCGTGCGGCCCAACGTGAGCGTCGGTGCATCAGGTCCAGCAAGAGCAAGAAGATGAGCACGGCCACAGCCAGGGTCCCCAGCGTGTCCCCAGACAGCAGCCCCATGGCTGCCTCCGTGAGCGCTGGGTTCCTCACCGCGCCAGCACCCAGGACCAGGCCAGCAGGGCACTCTCACTCCACCTCCGGGGCTCCACCAGTCCGGGGCCTCTGTATAAAGGGAGCGGAGGACCGGCCTTTGGCCTCTGCCCTGAGCTGTCTTGTCGGGGAGATTGTGCTGCCAGAGGGTACAGAGAGGGGTCAAGGAGAGTCAGGCGCACGGGCGGTCACTGTCCCTCACGTGTGCTCTCCAGGTGCTTCCGGAAGGTGGCTGGAGAGCACAAGAAGTCCCCCTCCCGCGGCCTGACTCCCCAGCTTGGCAGATTCGACAAAGAATCCGGGGTCTTGGGAATGGGTTCTGCCGCCACCTGTCGCCTGTCAGCCTCTAATGCAGCCACAGCCCTGTTCCCAGACCTTGTCCCTGTCCTGCTCCCGAGGGGCCTTCGCCTCCCAAGTATGTTACTGCTCCTTGGCCCGTGCTGGCGGGAGGACCGACTGCCCAGAGGGACCACCGATAGAGTTCTCCGTGTCCCTCACTTCCCACTGGTGCACTCAACACACACTCAGAATCACCCACTCATAAACCACATTTACACACATTCGCATCCTGACTAGCCCACGCTCACGTGCATATCTACACACCCACACAACCACATCCACTTTCCCCTCGGAGACCAGCCCCAAGGGCTCCAGTTCTCAGGGGCTGCCTGGACTCCGCCGACCTCCCTGGCCCTGGAGGCTGCTCTCGATGCTGCCGGCACCTTCACCTGGCTGGCTGCTGCCTCAGTTTCCACCTGCTGTGGCTGAGGGAAGTTTGAATCTGGGGCTAGGGAGGCAGCAGGGTTGTTTTCAGAGTTCCCTAGTCACACTGACCATCCAGTTTGGTGGCCCAGAGGCCCTTTCCTAAGTTTGTTACAAATTGGTCCTTGGACTTTCCTGCTCTTTTGGCCTCAAGGTGATGTATCTCCTCACGTAGGTGTCCATTTCCTGACTTGGAAAAATGTAAGGTGGGTAGTTTACTTTGTTGACTGGGCTGCCAGTAAGCTCAAGGTATTAGGGTGGGTTAGCATAGGCTGTGACTGTCCTTAGAGAAGTGGGCCTGCTTCCTCCTCATCGATTTGTCCTTTAGTTCAGTCGCTCAGTTGTGTCCGACTCTTTGAAACCCACCGACTGCAGCATGCCAGGCCTCTCTGTCCATCACCAACTCCTGGAACCTGCTCAAACTCATGTCCATCAAGTCGGTGACGCCATCCAATCATCTCACCCTCTGTTGTCCCCTTCTCCTCCTGCCTTCGGTCTTTCCCAGCATCAGGGTCTTTTCAAGTGAGTCAGTTCTTCCCATCAGGTGGCCAAAGTATTGGAGCTTCAGCTTCAGCATCAGTCCTTCCAATGAACAGTCAGGGTTGATCTCCTTTACGATTGACTGGTTTGATCTCCTTTCAGTCCAAGGGACTCTCAAGAGTCTTCTCCAACATTACAGTTCAAAAGCATCAATATTTTTGGCTCTCAGCCTTCTTCATAGTCCAACTCTCACATCCATGCATGACTACTGGAAAAACCATAGCTTTGACTAGACGGACCTTTGTCAGCAAAGGAACATCTCTGCTTTTTAATATGCTGTATAGTTTGGTCATAGCTTTTCTTCCAAGGGGCAAGCATCTTTTAATTTCATGGCTGCAAAATCATCATCTGCAGTGATTTTAGAGCCCAAGAAAATAAAGTCTCTCACTGTTTCCACTGTTTCCCCATCTATTTGCCATGAAGTGACGGGACTGGATGCCATGATCTTAGCTTTTTGCATGCTGAGTTTTAAGCCAGCTTTTTCACTCTCCTCTTTCACTTTCATCAAGAGGCTCTTCAGTTCCTCTTTGTTTTTGTCCTTGAACATCAGCTGTTAAAACTTCAGAAGACAAGGGAATGGAAACCAGACGGGGATGTAGTTTCTTGACCCTCTCACAGGCCTGCCGAGGACCTCAAGGAATGGACTCCTGGGCCTCCCTCCTCTCTATGGGTCCAGTCCACTCTGGCTCCGGCCCCATACCCTCCGACCCTGACTCTCTGGTTCCTTCCAGTCCTCCAGCAAAGGTGCAAATACAAACCTTGGTACCACCCTGCACAAGTACGTGTCGCCTCCAGACTGGAATTACGGCTACCAGGCACTTCTTCTTGGTCAGCCTCTTGCCTCCTCCAGGCAAGGGGTTGGTCACATTATGCCAGGGTTCTGCTAGCCTCAGAACCCTCCAACAACTCAAGGGGTAAGATTTGAGGTTGAGAAGCTGATGGGAACTCAGAGGCCCAAACCCATTCAAATGTAAAGGCATGGGAACTCAGAAGGAGGGGAAGGGGCATTTCCAGGGCAGGCCTGGTCAAGGCCGCTGCCCCCCACCCATCCCCGGAGTATGTGAGGCAACCTTTCTTTCTGAACACAGCTGGAGTCGTTCAGGGTCCTGGAGGCTCTCCCCTAGCTTACTGAGACCCTGGAGGAGGCACTCTGCCCTCCTGTACCCCCTCTTACCCTGTTCCCTCCCTCGCACCCCACCCCCAACAGTGAGAGGACAGTTCTTCCCAGGTTGCCTTCAATGGGACAGAGTGCTTGTGGTCTCCAGGTGGGGGTCGTCAACATTTGCAATCCCTGCTTGGCTTGTGCAAGCAGCTCCTTCCCCTCCAAATTCCCACATCCCCACTCTCCTGCCAGGCCCGGGGCCAGCGGGCGGGGCTGGCTGGGGCTCAACTGGCCCTCTTCAGCTTATCCAGCCTTTCCTGCGTCTTGCCTTGGCCAAAGCTGGGGGGAGGGATGGCGAGGGTGGGCCCCTGCTTCAAAGTGCTCACAACCAAGAGGAGGCGGGGAGCCAGGTGACACCCCAGGCCAGCAGTTGCAGGGATGGCTTTGAGGGCTGTGGGGTCATTTCCCCAGGCTGGAGTAGACTTTCTGGGTAAACCTCCTGGAGGTCTTCGGGTGGCTTGGGACTGCAAACAGGTAACCTGACTGCGGGATTAAGGCACCGCTGCAAAGCAGCAGGACGGTGGCAGCTCCAGGTGGGGCTTTTGGTCTGGCAGAGGACTGGATTGTGGGAAACTTGGGTTCTTGGGCCTCAAGGAGGCAGGGAGACCAGCTCTGAGGCCACTGAAAAGACCAAGAGGGGAAGACCTGGGGGGAGCCCTGGGGACTTCTCAGAGCCAGCCGGTGGTCTCCCATCGGCCTCAGTCGAATGTTTCTGTCCATTGGCAGCAATCTTCCACCCTGGACGGGCAGAGTCCGGTGGCACTGGCGGGGCTGGCAGGATGGTCGTCACAGCTTTGTCACAGCGGCCCCGTTACACTGCCATCTACCCTTTGTGTCATGCTCTCTGCAGTCACTCTACTGGGCGTATGAAGGGCAGTGACAGGTAGCTTGTAATTCAGGCAGTGCCTTCCAAACACCGGGGATAGGGGCTCTAGTCCAGGACAGGGTGGCCTTGGGGAAGGCCTCAATCGTGAGGCCAACGCCCTGTTTCAATCCTTGTGCAATGGTAGCCTTGGATTACCCTGCACTCACACACCACGCACTGCTGTTCACGCCCCATGCTCCCCACCCCATGTAAGATCGGCGGCTTTATGGTTTCCAAGGCATGGAGTCTCAGGGGTCACAGCAGTGGGTCAAAGTCACAGAGCATCATTAGGGTCAATCTCAAAACTCAGGCTCTGGACCACTGCTCTACAGCGGAAATACACTTCTATGAGGCCCGAGGGCCAGCATTTAAGTTCCTGCAGGCTTACTATTTTAGAAACACGCTCAGGCGGCCCTTGCTGGCTTCTGCTCTGGTGAAGCGGAGGGTGTTTGAGGGAAGGGCACCCCCCCACCCCCACCCCCGCCACGCCCCGCACACCTCGGGGTCGCAGGTGTTGGCCCCGGCAGGGATGGGAGGGCGCCTCCGACCCCAGACCCGGCCTGAGTCCTGAGTCCGGGAAGACGTCAGCAAGATGGCGGGTGAGCAGCGCCCGGGGCCCGAGCCCCCAGGCACGGAGTCCCGGCCCTGGGCCCCCAAGGCTACACGGAGCAAGCTCCCTGGAAGCAGGTGGGCAGCTGCAGTGCCCAGCGAGGGCGCGGGGAAAGTTGGTGGCATTTCGCTCGCCCCCTGCCCCGCCCCCGCGGCAGACACCCCCCTCAGTTTCCGCTGCTGCCTGCGGGGCGGGAGGAGTGGGAGCCGGCTCTGTGGTCGGTGTGGGGGTTCCCGTGGGCCCAGAGGTCTCACCTGACTCCGGTACCGCCCGCTGGGGTCCAGGCTGCAACCGCGCTTGCAAGTCTGGCCGGCGGACAACGGAGGGGCGGGGCCGGGAGCCGCGGGGTGCAGGCAGATTCCTCCCGTGGTTTTCTGGGAACTGGGCTGGGCAAGACGGGAAAGTTCTGGGGCTTGCCCGCACAATGTGAACTTGCCTCAGGCTTCCCTGGTGGCTCAGAGGTTAAAGCATTCTGCCTGGAATGCGGGCGACCTGGGTTCGATCCCTGGATCAGGAAGATACCCTGGAGAAGGAAATCGCAACCCACTCCAGTACTCTTGCCTGGAGAATCCCATGGAGGGAGGAGCCTGGTAGGCTACAGTCCATGGGGTCGCAGAGTAGGACACGACTGAGCGACTTCACTTCACTTGTAAGTTAAGGTGGTCACCTAAACCTTGTGTTTTTGAACCGCGGTTTAAAAACTTAACTCTTACAAAATACACCAACACTGCACACTTATCATAGAATGATCAAAACCCAGAACGCTGACACCACCCAACTCCGACAAGGGTGAACTCTCATTCCCTGCGGGTGGGTGGGAATGCAGACTGGGGCAGCCACTTTGGAAGACAGTTTGGCAGTTGATTATTTAAAAAAAAAAACCCTGCACACTTGTGTTTATAGTAGTTTTATTCATAATTGCTAAAGAGTGGAACAACTGTCTTCCAGTAGGTGAATGGATAAACTGGGGTGCATCCCGGCAACAGAATATTCAAGAGAAGAGAAACTGAGCCTCTCAAAGCTGAGAGTGAAAAAGCTTAAAACTCAACATCCAGAACACTAAGCTCATGACATCTGGTCCCATCACTTCATGGTAAATAGATGGGGAAAAGAAACGGACACAGCGACACTTTATTTTTCTTGGGCTCCAAAATCACCGCGGATGTGACTGCAGCCACGAAAGTAAAAGATGCTTGCTTCTTGGAAGAAAAGCTACGACAAACCTGGACAGTGTATTCAAGCAGAGACATCACTTTGCCAACAAAGGTCCATATAATCAAAGCTATGGTTTTCCAAGTAGTCATGTATGGATGTGAGAGTTGGACCATAAAGAGGGCCAAGTGCCGAAACACTGATGCTTTTAAACTGTGGTGCTGGAGAACAGTGTCTCTTGTACAGCAAGGGACCAGTCAGTCCTAAAGGAAATCAACCCTGATTATTCATTGGAAGGACTGATGCTGAAGTTGAAGCTTCAATACTTTGGCCACTTGATGTGAAGAGCCAACTCATTGGAAAAGACTCTGATGCTGGGAAAGATTGAGAGGAGAAGGGGATGACAGAGGATGAGATAGTTTGATGGTATCACTGACTCAATGGACATGAATTTAAGCAAACTCCGGGAGACTGTGAGGGACAGGGAAGCCTGGGGTGCTATAGTCCATGGCATCACAGAGTCGGACCCTGAGCAACTGAACAACAACAAACAGAAATGAGCTATCATGCCATGAAAAGACATGGAGGAACCTTAAATGCCTATTACCAAATGAAAGAAACCAATGTAAAAAGGCTACATACTGTGTAACTCCAACCCTATGACATTCTGGAAAACACAAAAACTATGGACACAGTAAAAGATCCGTGGTTGACAGGGTAAGAGGAGGGAGGGTTAAAGACAGGCAGCACAGAGAATTCTTAGAGCAGTGAAGCTGCTCTGTATACTGCTGGTATGTACATGTCATTATGGGCTTCCCTGGTGGCTCAGAGGTAAACAATCTGCCTGCCAATGCAGATGTGGGTTTGAACCCTGGGGTCGAAAGATCCCCTGGAGAAGGAAATGGCAGCCCACTCCAGTATTCTTGTCTGAGAAATCCCATGGACAGGGGAGCCTGGTGGACTACAGTCCATGGAGTCACAGAGTTGGACAGGACTTAATGATTAAACAACAGCAAACCCATGTCATTGTACGTTTGTCCAAACTCAGAGCGCACACCACCAAGAGTGAACCCCAACGTAAACTATGGGCTGTGGATGACCATGATGTGTTGATGCAAGTTCACCAAAGAGAAGGCACTGCCCTGGTGGGGAGCCTTGACACTGGGGAAGGCTGTGCATGTGTGGGGGCAGAAGATTCATGGGGAATCTCCGTACCTTCTGCTCAACACTGTGATGAACCTAACACTGCTCTAGAAATAAAGTCTGTCCAAAAAACAGAGAACTCAAAAGAGTGGCAGGAGCTGAAATGCCCATGAACAGTTGAGGCTTCTTACAGAAGTTGGAAAGCTAGAGTTGGGAGTGAGGCGTGGAATAGGGCCACTCCCCAGTGAATGGTCATTTCAGGAGCCAGTTTGAGGAACCATCACCAGGGTTTTACTCAAAGTATCATCAGCCCAGTCAGAAGAATTTAAAAAAGGCAAAATGAAGAACCAACCATCTGCTGTCAGGAAAGTATTTTCCTGAAGATATGTTCAAGGTTTGTGGTTTAAGCCCAACACCTGCAATCTCTCAATCTCATCTGAACTGTGTTAATGCCAAGACCAGACAGGATGCCAAGGAAATAAAGAACCATAATTCCTATGCAGGTTCCGTGGCGCACACAGCACACCCACCCACACCTCCATCCTGGTGGAGCAAAATGAGCATTGGACCACACTGATGGATGCAGCCATTGTAACCAAGCTAATCTGCCATTTCTGCAGCCTCAAACTGATAAGCACACCAGAACTAATTTATAATTGCTTATTTCTACTTCACAGCATTCCTTCCAGTGTTTCTGTTCTTAAAAAAACAAAGTCCATTAACATTGCATTATTTTTTTATAAGCTTTAAAATTCACATTGATTGGAATTTTGTCCTCCTCTCAAGTAATCTGGCCATCTTCACACACGGCTGAGTTTGACCCACCAGGCTGAGCGGCTAGAACTGTCCTTGGTTGGGATCATTCCAGGGTCTGCTGCAAGGGCCCTGGGCCTGTGGGAGGTGTAGGTGGCTGGGCCAGTCTGATGGCAGCCACCTCCGCAGCAGAACCAGAGCCAGCCTGACGGCTGGATTGGGAGGAGAAAGAGACGCGTTTGCTTCAAACAAAAAAGGAAACAAGGTTAAAATGAAGTTTATTATTTTTTTGATTTTTTTTGTTTTGTTTTTTAAATAAAACTGTTTGTGAAACAGCTATTTTATCCCCACGGCAGAGTGACCCCTGAAAGATGCACTAACCCCTTCTTAAGGCCTTAACAAGATTTTTTTTTTTGTACTTTTTTCTTTTTTTAAAACTCAGATATTTAAAAATTATACAATTTACAAAACAAAACAACACAACATAGAGAATCATGTAGCGGGGGGCTGCTCAACTGGCAGGCTCCCTTTTCCTTTATAAAAGTGAAAGCAAAGAAGAAAGGGTGGAGTGGGTGCTCCTGGTCAGCTTACCCCCGTGAGCACATCTGACACTGTCCTTCCCTGTGTCCACTCTTACGGCCTAGGTTCATCCGTCTGCCCTGGGGGTCAGGGCACAACAGCTGCCTGGAATGCGCCCGGGGCGGCCATCCCTTGATCCTGCCGGCCAAGCCGCTTTGGTGGGACCCTCGGGGCTCTCACCGGCCAAGGACCCAGGACACAGTTGTGACCGTGGGGCCTCCGCCTTGGGGCATCCGCCAATGTCCCCTCCCCCGAAAAAAAAATAAAAATTAAAAAAATAATAAATAAATAGTGTTTCTGGAAATGAAAAAGATTTATTTTTGTGTTTAAACATCATTCTCCCATTCTTGAAAACATGGACCATCCCCCACTCCCCTCCCCCTCAACCTTCCCACTTTGAGACAAATTACTGACAAAGACATGGTTTGGTGTGGTTCGTCTGTTCCTCTGACCCCGGGTATAGAGTCTCTGAATTGTGTGAGCTGTGCCAAGGATCTAAGCCACCCCTGTCCTTGTGAGATCAGAGTTTGTTCGGTTCAATTTCACATTTAAATTTCACGTTATTGGAACAAATTTGGAGTTCTTTAACTAGATAATTTTAAAATAGAATCAAAAGGGATAGCGCACCTTTCATTTAAACAAAGTCTTTCCAGACTAAAAATAGATTTATATATATATATTTTTATCCCTCCCTTTTAATTCCCCCCACCCTTTCCCATCATCCCACCCCTCCCCCCTCCCCCCACACTGTCACTATGGAGATTGTGTCCATGGAAACAGCCATTCCAACGTCTTGGGTCTTTCTTTCCTGTGGTGTCACCGGTTTGAGAGTGATGTAAGAACTTAGGAAGGAAGTGCTGGCGCGGGCAGGCACGCGGGGTGGGGCGGGGTGGGGTGTGGCTGCACAGGAGGACCGTTTCCATTCCATCACGAGTATCCACCACCTTCTCATCTCCACAGTCTCACCTGCAAGACAAGCAGACACTGGGTGCTGGGAACCTCTGCATGGCGCTGCAGCCCACAGCCCCTGCTCTGTGGTGGCGCGACTCTGCAGGGTCTGGCAGCCGGCACCGGAGACACCCAGGGCCCATGGCAGAGCCGGCTGTGTGGCTCTGGGCCTGAAACAGGGTAAAGGCAGCAATGACCTGACCAGCTGCACTGGGTATGGACTCGGAGTGTCCCTCCCCAGTGCGTGGAGGGAGCCGAGACCAGGAGAGACTCCCCTGACCCCCGAGGTGGGGCTGCCTGGAGTGGGGCAGCTCTTGGGGTGACCCTTGCTCAGGATGCTGCCCCCTGGGGCCTATAGTGGGACTCAGCACGTGGGCCCCGGGACCTGTCCTCACAGAGGTGGCCAAGCACTCAGCTGATGTGGAAGAACCTGCTCAGGACCACGCCCGGGTCGCCTCCAGCCGCGGGCGGCGCTCTCACAGCTAACAGAGAACACTCCTGGGAGCTCCAAGGGGAGGGCGGCTCTCAGGTCACTCTCTGGGGCTCCCCAGGCCCTGCTACTGGCGTCTGTCTCTCCTTCTGGCCCGGGCTCCAGGCTTAGGAAGGCTCTCCTGGTGACCATCGAGGGTACGTGGGCTTGTACCAAGGGCCTCCTCAGGATACTTCATGGATCCTTACGTGTGCAAGGATCTCAAGAGACACAGCAATTTCCGAGGAATTCAGTCCAGAAAAATTAAACCAAGAGCCACGTGTGGTGACACCCCTGTGTGTGTGTGTGTGTGTGTGTGTGTGTGTGTGCAGGGGCTCACCTGGCTTCTTCCTCAAACCCTTTCCGGTGCCCTCCACCAACCGATAAACCTCAGGAAAACCCAGGCATCACCAGTCCCTTTTCTGCTTCTGTAAAACTTACTAATACACAAACTAGTTAAGGCTAGCCTGTGTATACAAGCTAAGAACAGACATTCCCGCCAGCCTTTGCCAAAAAAGAGATTCCTAGCTGCTTGGCAGAAAACATGAATAACAGTAAGGGACTTGCAGGGCAGCAGGACAGCGTCGCCACCCTCAGGCAAAAGCAGACCCTGCGCCTCCGGCTGCCAGGGCCAGGAGCTGAGCCACCCTGCCATGGGCCACAGAGTGGCTTCCCCCACACCCAGGGGGTCACCCCAGCACCCCCTCCCCCAGCACGGACTCTCTCCACTCTGGTTTCCTGAGGCTGAGGCTGCCAGGAAAAGGGGAGAAGAAGCAGCCTTCTCTGGTGCAGGGACCAAAGACCCTCTATCAAGGCGATGCCAGGGCAGGGCTGCCAGGGGGCCTCAAACAACGACCAAAGGGGTCAAATCTTGCCTGGGATGTGGGCCACGGGCGGGAACAGAAGACAAGTGCCCGCACATCCTGCAAAGCTCAGCTCATGGAACGAGGGCCAGGGGCACGGTCTGCCTCTCCCCAGCACTTGGCAGTCTTCGGCCTGCACCCTCTAGAATGCAGGTGGTCTCCGCACCAGGGTCTGCCTGGCTGGAGGGCTCCGCAGGCCGCTGGCCTGGGCTCCTTCCCTTGGTGCCACTGGGGGGCCTGGTGGTCCGTCCATATCCCCTGCCAGTGCCTGGCCTTCCGGCCTTTCCCACAGGGACCTCCCCAGGGTCTGATACCTGACTGACCCTGAATATAATGGGGCCCTAACTTCTCCGTTATTCCTAAAAACTATTCCTTTAGTAGGAAGAATGGGAAGAAAACTCTTGAAACATCTAGTAGGGGTCAGGCACTATGCCAGGAGCCCTATAGACACTTCTTCACTGTAACACTGTGAGGCCTGCCGTCCCTGCCCCCATCATCTTGGAGACAAAGCCCTGAGGGAGGGGACCTGTGCAGCCCAAGCCCTGGGCTTGTCAGGCTTGGGGCTGGGGCTCACGGCCAGCAAGCTCTCCTGACTGGGCCCCTGGGACTCTGCCTCGGAGCCTCCATCGCTCAGGTCTGTCCAAAGGTGCCAGAGGTGGCTGAGGAGGCAGCACCCGGGCAGAGCCGTGGCCCGTGAGCGAGCGGGCAGCCCTCTGTGCTGAGGCCGCTCTCTACCGGCCGAACACGCCGGTAGAAAGGCACCGGCGTGTTCAGCTCTTGGCGAACAATCGGGCCTTCATCCCAGGCCAAAGCGTTCCCATCAGCCTCTTCCTGCTGCCCTTCAGCTTCACCTCGGCCGCCTGGACCTGGGCGGGACCCCCACCTGGCTGAGGCTGCCCTCACCTTTGTAAGCTGAGACCCAAGCCTGCTGGGGAGCACGTGAGGAGCCTGCACCCGCCCGACGCCATCAGGTCAGCGGCCTCCTCCCTGGGCCACCCCATGAGGACAGGAACTACCCTGCATGCCTTCCTCCCCCCAAATCCTGGGCCAGTGCATGAAGAGGCCGAGACAGCCGTCCCTGTCCTTGTGGGAGGACAGTCTGGTGGAGACTCAGACGGTTCATGAACATACCAGCGACTCGAAACCGTGGTGACGCCAGGGAGGTGGCAGAGTGGGGACAAGGGGACTGGGAAGGCTGCTCTGAGGACGTGCCCTGAAGCTGAGACCCAAAGAGGAGACGGGGCACAGCACCGTGGCCTGGGAAGCCGAGTGTGGGCACAGGACCCCTGAGGGAGGCAGCCAGGCACTGAGGAGTCAGAGAAGGTGACCCCAGGGCCCTCGGAGGTGAGCTGAGGAGCTGCACTTGGCCCTACAGATGGCGGGAACCTCAAGTCAAGGAGAGAAAGGAGCTGGTGCAGAGCGGCACTGCATGCGGGGCCGCGGGGTGGGCGGGAAGGGGGACCCGGGACATGACCCTGGGCACTAACCTGGCACCCAGGACAAGGCAGAGCTGGATGGAGGTCACGGCTTCCCGCCACTGGGTGGGCTGGGTGGGAATGGGGCCTCCGTGTCTACAGCCGATGAGAACGAGGGACGGGCAAGGAGCCTTGTCCAGTAGCTGCCTCGAGCCGGGGAGAGGGCGGAACTGGCTGGCCAAGGCTCCTGCACCCGCAGACCCGGGAGGGGGCCGCCCACTGACCTTTCCTCCCTGGCACAGCTGGCCTGGCCAGGTACCTCACGTGGCAGAGGGAGATGAGAACTCGCATCTCCATGCCCTCAGCCCTGGCGTTTTCTGCCAGACAGGGCTGCGCTGGGCACGGTGGAGACATTTCTTAACTGCATCCTCACAAGGCTGACCACTGTTAGTCCTCTTTTCACAGAAGGAGGAACTGAAGCACAGAGATGCTAAGTGGGCTGACGCTGTCACACAGCACTCTCCACACCACAGGAATAATCGCTGCCCGTTCCCCACCTTGTGATGGTGGATCTGCGCCCCCAGCACAGACCCCAAGGTGAATGCTCCCTGAGGGGAGGGGCTGTGTCCGCCCCTCACGCTGGGGCTTCTCACCACCTGCAGAGGGCGGGCAAACCCAGGAGAAGGGCCCTGCCTTGACAAGCACTTCAGGTGCACGAGACGGCGCTCTGTCCCTCCCTTCCCTCCAAGAGGGAAAGGTCTGACCTCAACAGACTTGAAACAACCCCAAACGGAGGGACAGGCCACTCGATCACTCAGCGCCTCGTTTCTTTGGTATAAACATGACAGCAACACCCACCGTGTGAGGAATAAACCATGAGGCTTGTCATCCTGTGAGAGCCGAGGGCTCTGGCAGCTGGCAGAGCCCAAGAATGGGCAGAGAGGAAGGCGAGGATGAACAAAATTAAAATTTCCAAGAGGAAACTGGGCCCAGACTTCCTATTTTTCTCAAACACAGGCTGGGATTCCAGGACAAGAACAAAAGGCCCCAAGTAACTCATGGTTCTCTCCCAACCAGCTCTTCCCGGACACTTCTGGGAATACTCCCCATGGCCTCCGCTCCAAGTGGCTCTAAACACTGGGGCCGGGAAGGTGGCAGAGCCGCTCAGAAACAGTGACACCATCAAGCCCAGGGACACGCGGAAGGGCCAACAGAAACAGGCCTGGAAATCCCCCGGACTGCTGCTGGCCTGAGGGTCACTGGACCCTGCAGGTTCTAGACGCGGAGAGCTCCACGTGATGGCCAGCCTCCCGCCCCCACCCCCGCGCCCTCCATTCCCACCCCCACCCCTGGAAGAGCAGGAGAGAAGAGAGAGAGTGCGGAGTCCTCACTGGACACCTTCATGAGAGCACTGTAACCCCCACGGGCTTGTTACCCAGCCGAGGGCCTTCTCTGGAGGCTGGTACTGGGATCCACCTAAGAAACAAGTGACTTCCCAGATGAAAACTGCCATGTCCCGGGATGAATTTTAGGCAGACTCCCATCCCTTGTAACACGGATGCTCAGTCGTGTCTGACTTTTTGCGACCCCGTGGACTGTAGCCCTCTAGGCACCTCTGTCCATGGGATTTTTCAGGTAAGAATACTGGAGTGGGTAACCATGCCCTCCTCCAGGGGATCTTCCTGATCCAGGGATTGAACCCAAGTCTTCTGGCTCCTGCACTGCAGTGCAGGTGGATTTTTTACCCGCTGAGGCCCCGGGGAAGATTTGTAACAAGGGGGAGGGAACATTCCAGAGACTCAGGCACACAGTGCTGCCCCAGAGAGCCAGGCCTTGCACACCAGTGTGTGGGTCGCAGACGCCTGGAGTAAACACAGATGCTCTCACCTGATGAATCCCTTAATGAACATTTCTGAGACAACTGGCCGCCCACCCCATCCTGTAGAACCAAGTGCTCCAGGTTAGTTACATTTTGCTTCTTCTTCTCATAATCTGTTTTGCTTTTCCCTCAGTGACTCAGTACGGACGGGGAGGATGTGGAAGGCAGGGTGGAGGTGGGCACTGCGGGCCCATTGCTTCGAGAGACCCAAGTCATATAATCCTGCTTTCACAGGCACATGCTACCAGCCCCGACCACGAACCCACAGACACACTCATGGAAAGCACAACTCAATCTCCTGAGAATTTTAAAAGGAAAATTAAATGTGGTGCTAAAGTCTACTGAATCTTTGAGGGGATTTTCTTCCCTTTGTACTTATATGAAAGGAATCTTTCATAGAACCGGGAGGCAGGGGAAGATTTCACATAACAAAACTTGGGGAATTTTTTGTTTTTCAAAGGAGAACTCACTCAAAGGTTTAGAGCTGTGGTGGTGGTGTAGTCGCTAAGTCGTGACTCTTTGCGACCCCATGGACTGTAGCCCACCAGGCTCCTCTGTCCATGGGATTTCCTAGGCAAGAATACTGGAGTGGGTTGCCATTTCCTTCTCCAGGGGATGTTCCTGACCCAGGGATGGAACCTGCATTTCATATACTGCAGGCAGATTCCTTCTGGCTGAGCCACCAGGGAAGCCCAAGCTTTAGAGACATCAAGCAAACTAAAAAAGAAAAGATCTCTGGTGAGAAGCCTTTCTGAGACGGGGAAAGAGCGAGGGCTGCAGGCAAAAGCACCCCCACCTTAGAGGCTCCGTCCCAGAAGCCAGCTGCCCCCAGGAGCCCCACCTAAGGCCTGCCTTCAGGAACAGCCCCCTGATCCCTAGTGGATGATGGAACCATTTTAAAGCCCCACATTATCTTTCTACACATATTCTGGGGGGCTAAGCAACAAACAGAGAAGTGCTTTATCCACCGGGTGTTGGCCTCATGCAATTAGATACCCAGGTGCCGCCTGGCCAGGGCGAGCAGGAGGCAGAGGCCACGACACCCCATCACAGTCCGCAGGGGCGGCGGCCCCGACTCACCTGTGCTTGCTGTACTTTCCATTCCCACGAGCACACTGCCCCCCTCACCCCCGCTCCGACTGCTCTGTGCTGAGGCTGCCTTTCGCTGTCTTGTTCTGCAAGGGGGGGACAGGGCATGGGAGGGGAGGCTGACGCCAGCAAAGCCAAGGAGACGAGACAGGAGGGACAGAGAACGAGCGTGCGGGTCAGGGTGGGCGGAGGTGAGGCAAGGAACGCACATGGAAAAGGAAAGAAAAAGCAGAGAGTCAGTACTGAACGACATACAGGAGATACTCAAGACAGGGTTTGCTGATGCAAAATGTAACCCTTCAAAAAGGGAAGTTTAAAAAAATAAAATATAAATGAAGTAAAAAATAAAGAGAAAATTGTAAGATCCAAGGATCCATTTCGGGAAATAATTTTTAAAGAAAAGCATCAGTAAGCATCCTTCAGAAGCAATTTGAGAGCAGACTGTCAAGATGACCTCTTTCTAGTACCTTCTGGCCCCACTGAGCGGAGACTGAAGACTGTGAGCACCAGAGAGTGGCCACCAGGGGTCAGTGTGACCTCAGCCAGAGGAGAGCCGCCGCTGCAGGAGCGCCAGGTGGAGGCCTCCACCAGCCCAGCCCTTCCCGGGGGTCCCTTCTCCACACCCTCCCCTCCCCACACCCGTGAGTGGTGTCTTGGAAACAGGCCATTCACACACTCCGCCCACATCTTCCTTCCCTTCCTAAATTTGAGAGGCGACCAAGAGACCAACTCTTGAACCAAATGCAGACACCATGGGCTGTACCTGCGGAAGCAGAACCTGGCGGGGATGGCGTTTCCCCGAGAGCCGGGCGTCAGCTCTCTCTAATCGGGGAAGACGCCTCTGCTCTGCATCCAGGCCTACAGCCAACCTCACCCCACGCCAGTCTGTGGTCTGGGGTTCCACTAAACTAAGGCGGAAACCAGGAGTTTCGTGCGTTTCTCTTAACAGACAAACACCTTCTCCCCAGCTCCGCCACCACACGGTGCTGACCCCACATCACAGGGCTCCCTCCTGTCTGCCCCTCCACCCACTAAGCCCTGGCCTGAGACTGAATATCAGGTCTCCAGGTCTTTCGGGAGGAGCCCCCGACCCCCTAGTCCTGCGGGGAGCACCGGCTCTGCAGGCTGACTCACCTTGTGCTTGGGGCACCTCACCGAGAAGTTCTCCTCGTGGAGCAAACAATCTGCAAGACAGAGGGGACAGTCAGGAGGAGCCTGGCGGGGGCACAGCCCGAGGGGCGTGGGGTGGGGGTCACACATGGAGATAGAGGACCCCGCACTGTGATTTCTAATAGGAGAACATGAGAGACACCCCCAAATAGCCTGTGGCACCTCAACATGGTGGACTATCAGTCGGTTAGACAAGGTTTCAGAATAGGTAACAGCATGGGGAAACACGATACACACTGCTCGGATACACACGTGGGCAAGTACAATCCCATTTGTCACAATGTTTATATGCATGAAGGACAAAGGAGATCTACCAAAATATGACAGTATCCAAAATCTTACTCTTTGGATAGTAAGGTTATAGGAGACACTAATTTTATTTTTTCTGTATTCCCATGATCATATCCTGTTGTTTTAACAATCTCCAGTAAATGTTCTTTTTAGAATTTCTTATCCTAGGCTAAGCCCACTCCACAGGCCCACACCAAGGCTTCCTTGTGAAAGCGCTAAATCTGCAGGCCTCTTTCCTCCCGTCGAGTCACAGGTCAGAGGCGGAAAGGAGGCCAGGCCCAGCACTGCTGCCTGCCGCCTTCTCCCCCGAACCATGGAGATGCCGGAGAAGCTCCGCAAGCCACGCTAGGGCTTCAGGGGAAAGTGAAACCCCATGAGGGGCTGTGACTCCTCAGCCCCAGAGCCAGAGGTGGTGGCAGGATGTTAATACTGGTCACGCGTTCTCAGAGAGCTCCCGGACACCATGGCAGGGGGTGGCACGGTACTTAGCCTTGTTAAATTTACAATTTAACTCAGCTTTAAAGCGAGGTCCAGATGAGCGGCCTGTGTAGCCACAGATTTCAAGTGAAATAATAATAAGCAAGGGGATACACAAATGGAAACTTCTGAGGCCCTCTACATTTTATACAAATCAACGGAGACCCTCTCACAATCTGGCTGAGCCACCTCCCCTCCGGAGTCCCAGGATCCTCAGACTGGGCGGGTTTAGTCCTCTCAGCCCCAGGCAAGCCTGAGGGCTTGGGAAACAGCAAGTGCTGCTCATCTGTGCCTCACCCCACACCCCCAAGCAAACAGCACAGCAGTAAATGAAAAGTGCTAATTTACAACCCACAAGTACACGGTGTAACCCAGGCTCCTGCCGCTCCAGTTGGCCAGAGAGCTCCCGGACAGCAGGGACGGACAGCTGGAGCCTGAAGGAGGCGCCTTTGCCTCACCTGGGCAGTGGCCACAGCATGCCAGCAGAGATGGCACAGGCCATGCGGGGCGAGGCCACCCTCCCACCCCAGGGGTTTACAGAAATGAGGAGGGGGTGCGTGAGTTGGAAAAGATACCATCAGGAAGGCAGAGGTCTGAGAGGGCCCTCACACAGCCATGAAACAGTGACCAGCAGCAATGAACCATTAGTAAAATGTGCTTCTAGTTAGGAAACATGTTCCCTTGAAGTTAAAAAGCAGAAAAGAAATAAAACAATAGAAGTGAACGCTAAAGGCAATTTGGAACTAGTCCCTGGTACTTCTGGAAACGGAGTGTCCTGAACCAATCTACGAAACCTTCTCACAAGGCCTCCCACGCGGGCAAAGGCGCTCCTCATTCTGGTGAGGTCACAGGCCCACAGGACATGCACTTCCCCCTCCTGGCAGGACGAGAAGCACAGCTGAAGAGCGCAGACAACTGCAGGGGCCTGGGAGCCTCTTCTAGACTGCCTCCCGCCAGCCTCCACCAGGGGAGAGTGAGGAGGGGCGGGAGGCTCGCAGCAGGCGCCGGCAGCTCGCTGGCTCGCTGGCTTCCGTGAGCCCCTGGCCTACCCAGTGCAGAGGGCCCGGTCAGCACCTTCCCACGGTGAAGTCAGAGCACCACACAGGCCAGCAGAGACTCACCAGGCTCCCAAGTCAGCAGGGTGGCTTCCAGACACGGACGCCAACACCCCAGGCCGGCGCTCCGCTTTGAGAGTCCTCTCTAGGTGTAGGGGCGGAAGACTCTGCTGAGCTTCTCGCCACAAGCTATGTGGAACCTCAGATACCCACATGCACCCACATACGCTCCAGCTAGGGTGGTGAGCCCAAGGAGGGAGAAAACGGAAGGACGTCTCATGTCCTTGGGGTCCGCTGAACCCCAGCAGCCTCCAGCTCAGCTACGGTCTCTCAGGGCTACACTGAGTGCTCACACTGGCAAAATCAGGCTGGGACTGGGGGGTCCGCCAGCCTCACCCCACCTCACTGAGCAGCCTCACCGAGCAGCAGTCTCCTGGGGCCGGAGGAAGGGGGAAGAGGGCAGAGGAAGGCCTTGAACTGGCTTCTGTGATGCAGACAGCTCCTTTCCAGGGAGTGGCCAGACCACCAGTCATTTCACAGAGCCCATCAGGGACTCTAAACCCCCTGCCAAGATCAAAGTCGGCAGAGAGAGCAGCTTTAAAATGCTGCAGGAAGGGGGGCCGCAGGTGAAATTCCCAGCTGTGTCTCCTCATGAAGCCCCTCCAGGCAAGACCGCTAATGCACAGTGGGATTACTGCCGAGCCACAGCAGGCCTTCTGTCTCTGGCCTCTGTGTCGTGGCTCGCTGCGGTAAATATGTTTCATCTTTTTCTGTTTTAACTGGTGCTCATGCCCTTATTATTGCCTCTTCCTCTGGGAGATAAATCTCGTGTCTGTGACGTAACAAGCAGCACAAAAAAGCGAACCACTACGTCACGAGTGTGTGACCGCGGTTAGCTAGAGCCACAGATCCTCAGGTTTCCATGGAGACGTGCCCAGAAGTAAAAGTTTTCCCTTCACCACCAACGGCTCTCTAAGGTTTGGGCAGCTGGCAGGAGGGCAGAGATGAAAATGCTAAACTGTTCCTTAGTCTACACAGAGACGGGGGACTTGACTAGAGGACTTATTTTTATTATAATTAGAAAGAAAAGAAATCAATGAAGGCTTTTCCAGACACAAAGACTCACCACTTACAGAATTCCTGGGAAGACTGTGGATAAATCCAGGCATCAGTCCGCACAGTGACACAGGCTCTAAGTCACTATGACTCAGGTCATCAGAGAGACCAACACATGCCCCAGACATGGTCACCCTGCGAAGCTGCTGCTCTGGGGCCAGTCCCACATTGAGGAGCAGTGTGTGCAGCGGCTGGGGCAGCAAAGCCAGAGGGCCAGGGCCCCAACCCAGACAGCCCCCGTCTGCCTGGACACTCGGCCACCAACTTCTGCCAAACAGAGATGTTACCAGCTTACCTGGCAGGCCACACCAGACAGGCTCAAAGAGAGCAACGAGGAAGTCATTGACTTCCTAACCCTCAGCTGGCAAAGTCGGCCCTGCCTCCTCCATCAGAGGGAAGAGAGCCCAGGGCCTTTCCCAAAGAACCCCCAACGCCCGTCTTGACCAAGGTGGCTGGGCCTGTGCTGCCAGCCACCAAGGGAAGTAAGACAAAATAAAACCTCAGTCTCTCCCTTCCACTAGCTATCTTCCACGCGCTCACACATGGCTTGTGGCTGCTGCATTGGACAGTACAGGTCTAGAACATTCCCCCACCGCAGCAAGTTCATCGCGCAGCACTGCTCAATCCCTGGAGGCGCTGCCTGGATGCAGGTGCCCAAGCGCGCCAGGAGCACGCCTGCAGAGGCGAGGCGGCCTGCCCGCGGCCCGCCTGGTGCTCCTGCGCAAAGCCCTGTGCAGGGACCTCCGGTCACTGGCCACTAACGGGAGAGGTAATTCTTGCTGCCTCTCGCCCATAAAACTTACAAACCACTGCCCAAAACCCGAGACTTAAAAATCTTCATTTAAAGACCACGAAGCTTAAACTGGAAAAAGAAACAAAACATTCTGACAGAACCCTGACTGCATCATGAAAATGAGCAAAGGCAGTGGTTGGCCCTGAGAGAGAAGGGTTTAGCGGCTGTTCTACAGAACACCCCAGACCATGGTCCAGGTGAATTACAGCTCAGATTCAACCTGGAAACACACAGAGGAGGACAGGACGGAAGGGACGGACTGGAACCCAAACTCCCTGAGCTGACATTTCAAGGCTCTCTTCTCATGCCCACTTTCCCCTCTGGCCACACAGGGTCCTGGCCACCAGCTGCCCTTCAGTGTGTGCAAACACACTTTCACCAGAATCTAACTTCAGCATAAAGTTAGAGCATTATCTTTCTCTATCTTTCTTGTTTTTTGGCTGTGCCATGTGGCTCGTGGGGTCTTAGCTCCCAACCAAGGACTGAACCTGGGCGCCCGGCAGTGAAAACCCAGAATCCTAACTATCCTGGACTGCCAGGGAATTCCCTTTCTTATTCTTTTCAGCTGCAGCCCCTACAGAAACCTGGAAAGGAGAGAAAAGGGAGGGGGAAAGGAGGGACAATGAGAGGCAGGGGGGCGCGCTTCAGCAAGTGTAGGTGAGCGGGGTGAAGTGTGGTCGAGAGGAACTTGGACTCCTCCTTGCCTGCCAGATCCGACTCCAAGTGCTCTGCGCTCTGCATGGCTGCCACCTGCTCAGCCCCCAGGCTCCGTCAGCACTCTCGTCTGTCTGCCCCTTTTCTCTTCCTCCATCCTGACTGCCACATTATGAGCAACCTGCTAGGTGAAGGTATCAGACCCATCTAACACTCAAAAAGGAACTGGTGAAGACAATCAACAAAGAGCTATGAGTCAGGAGAAAGAAAGAGGATTCTCCCAGGCACTGAAGCTCTGAGTCAGACTCAAGTCTCCTGCACTGCTCACCGGATGGCACTTCTCAGACAGAAGGGATCCTTCTTTCAACACTTGTCGCAGTGCAAAACACCACTCTGATTACCTCAGAGAACTGGGAAAATGTCTGACAAAATCCAACACCAGTTCATGATAAAAACACACATCAAACTAGGAGCAGAAGGGAACCTCCTCAGCCATATCAAGAACGTCTCTGAAAATCCCACTGCTATCATCATAAGGGGTCAGAAACAAGGCAAGCGCACCAGTTCTTGTCACTTCTACCCAACGTTATGTGGAAGATCCAGCCAGAGAACTAAGGCATCTATCTGACCTGAAAAGAAGTAAAATGGCCTATTTGCAGGTGACATATCTTGTCTATAGAAATCCACTAAACCACTATTAGAACTAATCAATGAGTTGAGCAGAGTTCCAAGATCCATGATCAATACATATATCTCAGTCAATTATACGTCTATACACTCACAGTGAACAACCTGAAAACTGACTTAAAAAAACAATTCTATATATAATTGTACTAAAAATAATAAAAATACTTAGGAATAAATTTAACAAAGAAAGTGCAAAATGTCTACTCTGAAAATTACAAAACAGTATTGAAAGAAATTAAAGACTGAAATAAATGGAAAGACAGATACCTCATGATCATGGATTGGAGGATACATTATTACCAAGATGGCAACACTCCCTAATTGATTTTCAGAATCAGTGTAATCACCATCCAAGTTTCAATGGCTGTTTCCTCTCTCACCCACAGGAATGGACAAGCTGATCCTAAAATTCAGCACTGAACAGCAAAAGATCCAGAAGAGCCAGAACAATCTTGAAAGAATGGAACAAACCTGGAGGACCGACACTTTCCACCTTCAAAGTCTACTACAGCCCGCATAAGCAGGACGCGCGGTGCTGGGGAGTCCAGAGAGACCTATGCACCTACAGGCAACTGGTTTTCGACAAAGGTGACAAGGTCAGTGAATGAGCAAAGAGTAGCCTTTTCCACAAATGGTGCTGGGACAACTGGGATCCTTGTGGAAAAAAAGGAATGAACTGGATACCATATACAAAAAATAGCCAAAACGGATCAGACTCGAGTAAGGGCTAAAACTAAAACATAGATATAAATCTTGGTGATTTTGGATTATGCAATGGTTCTCAAATGTAAGAAAAGCAACAAACAGCATAAGCAGGAAAAGAAAAATAAACTGGATTTGCTTAGCGTCATTAGCCACCAGGGATGTGCAAAGCCAAATCCCAAAATGAGATGCCACTTCATGCCCACGGGGATGGCCACGGTGAAAAAGAAGATAAAACAGGTGCTGGTGATGATGGAGGAACCGGAACCCTCACACACTGCTGGAGGGATGTAAAATGACTCAGCCACTTTGAAGAATGGTCTGATCATTCCTCAAATGGTTAGAGTTACCACGTGACCCAAGAATTCCACCCCCAGGGGTATGCCCAAGAGAAACGAAAACACTAGGTACACACAAAGCCTCGTCTGTGACAGTTCACAGCACTGCTGTTGATAATAATAAAACAGTGGAGAACCTAAATGTGCATCAATGGAATGATAAAATATGGTGTAGCCTTACAATCCAATACTGTTTGAAAATAAAATGAAGTACTGACACACGCTGTGATGTGGATAAATCTGAGAATCATGAAGCGGAGTCACACAGAAGCCCGTCATGAAGACCACATACTGTGTGATTCCACGTACATGAAATGTCCAGAACAGACAAATCCATGGAGATAGAAAGTAGACTCGTGGTTGCCAGTGGGCAGAAGGCAAGAGAGACCGCCAATGGGCAGGAGTTTAAGAGGTGATGAAAATGCTCTAAAATTAACTGCGATTTGTGCCTGCACCACTATGTGAATGCGATGGTAAAAATCACTGAATTGTACACTTAAATAGTTGAATCTTTTACGAATTACAAAACTTATATATAAAAAAAATCACCCCATTTAATTCATTTTTAGTACCTTCTCTGCATTCCTTCAGAATTTACAAATAGAACAGGGTTAGATGAGACAAAACAAACAATAAAGAAGACAGAGAGTCACAGTGCATGTCCTACCCTTCAGATGTTCTGAACAAGGGTCCGTGGTCCCACCTTACCTGCGTCAATGGCACACGGGTAATGGTATCGGAAGGAGCAGCCTTTGTTGTAGCAGCCCAAGGTGGCGCCTGCCTCCTGGCAGTGGGAACATTTCTGCAAGGGAGGAAGAAGTCAGGCGTGTCAGCATCCCAGACACCCTCTCCTCCAGGCCTGCCCCAGACCCCGTCGGTCAGACCTCAGCGCGTGTCTCTGCGGTTACTGGAGTCTGGCGGCAGGACGGGCTGTCAATTTCTAACCGCCACTCGCTGACCACATCGTGGACGCCATCCAGCAGCAGCATTTCAGGCCAGGCCTCCCGAACGTCCACAAATAAATCAAACAGAGCGCACAGGCCCCCAGCCCTGCCTCTGGTGTTCCTGCTGCCCGCTGCCCGTGAGTCTGCTGCCCGCCCCCCCACCCTCACCGCTTTGGTGAGCTGCTTACAGATCCTGCCTGTCTATTTCTGCTGTGGAAGTCTGGGGTAGGAGGAGACGGTGAGATAGTAGAGTTATATATAAGTCTTTTAGAATTAAAAGTGGAATTTGGTTTCTAGTTCCTATTTTTGTAAGAAGAATTTATTTTTATTCTGCTTATCCCAAATGCCCAATACAAGTATATTTCTCTTTTCAGAAAATACGGGCTCCTGTGTGCACACGGTATTTTTACACCCAAATCCTATTTTAAAGGCACTAGGAAACCTGCCATGAATTTCTGGCTGAGACATGATCCTGTAATTGAGACGCTCCTCCTCCTATGCTCAGGTTTTCATGAAGTGGGGCACACCTCTAGCGTGTGATGCGGTTGCCTGTGCGTGCTCGTTCTGTGTCAACAAGAATCACATTTGTGAAATGAGCCCCACTGGCCCCACTGAGCAAAGGCGCAGACTCTTCTGGTGGCTGAGGCCACATAGATGAGGCTACCTGAACGAGGTGGACGCTTGTTCTTGATTCTAGGAAAAATAAAAGTGCTCCATAAGCAGTTACACTTGTGGAAAATGGCCCCCCCCCAACACACACCGCACCCCTCCAGGGACAAAGGGGACCAAAGGGCACCCTTCCATCTTTGCTCTGTTGCCTGGGATGGCAGCCCGTCAGGGTCCACATGGCTCACAGGCCTGCAGCAGTCGGGAACGCCTCATAGAGCGGGGTTCGTGAAGCCCGCCTGGACAGAGCCATGGAGTGGACGCCCCTAACCCACAGCGGCAGCAGTAGGGTGACAGAGAGCTGGATCGAGTGCCCCTGATGCTGATGCCGACGGAGAACTACACGGATGCAGCCACAGCGCGGCCCAAGTCGCCCTGCACCGTGTGGCGGCCATCGCTGGATGTGCCCCGTCTGGTCATAGCCAGCCTGTGACAGCCCCGCTCTCAGACGAGGTGCCTGGAGCCTCAGAAGGGGAGAAACCCGCACCCGGTCAGAGCCGGTCCTGGCTGACCACACCTGGCCTCCTCCAGAGGCAACTGGGGCAGGAACAGGGTGCTGAGAGAGCCCTGGAAGAGCGACATCCTTCCGGGTGCTGATAACCACGTGCCCTCACACCCTTGCCAAGAAATAAGACTTCCTGGCCCAGGGTAAACCAAGGGCGGTTGGCAGCGTCTCAGGCAGCCCTTGTCAGTGCCACAGGGTCCCTTCAGAACACAGGTCTCAATCATCAGCCGGAGAGAAGGAACGTGGCTAACTCCTTCACGGTCACCCACAGGCCTTTCTGCTACACCCGTTCTCCTAAACGAGCCCTGAACAGTCAGCCACCCAGGGGGCTCACGCTCCGGGCCCTCCCTGCCCTGGTGGCCATTGAGGAAGGGGTGTGTCAAACATTTCTGGCAGTAAAGTCTGAAGAGAACAGAATTTCTGAGAAAGTTTAGGCCTCTACCAAGGGACAGGAAACAGGACAGTCAGTCGCCTCCTCACTCGCCCTCTGTGAGGAGGGGATGGTGAGCTCTGTCACACCATCTCGTCACCACAGGGAGGCAGCCCGGGAGACAGAGCCCAGCGTGCTGAGCGCTACAGCCGGACAGGGCGGGCAGAGTCTGCATTTCTGGAACATAATTGAGCACTGGACCACCTTGTGTCCAGACCTGTTGAGGAGGAGGACACTTTTCTTAAAACACACACACACACACACACACACACTCTTTAGTTTAACTCTGTAACTTGCAGTCCAAATATCCTGACAAGCAGGAAGGGACCCCAGTACTCGAGGTCTGGCTGTATTTGGCTACAGGTGTGGACTCTGGAATCCAAGTCACTCCTTAGTTAAGTGACTCGACTGCTGCCCATCTTTGTGCTGTTCTTGGTCACAGTCCTAACCTTCGTCTCTTCAGTCTGCAGACGTGGACCTGCTGGTATGATCTACCTCACCGAGATGTTGGGAAGGTTGAATGTGTTAATCCAGGCTTTTAACAGTGGCTGGATCAAAAGTGCTCAGCAAACCTGACCCAAGACACCCATGTGCCAGACACAGGCCGACAATGAGCTACCAGCGGAGCAGCCTTGTCATCCCCTTGGGTCTGAACACTGTCCATTTCCTTCCCACCTCAACACATGCCCCTGTGTCCCTGGCAGGGCTTCACAAAACTTCTTGCCCAGAACCAGCCCACAGGCCCCATTTTTCTCATTAAAAAACAAATTAAAAAATCAAACTCCCTCACCAGGAAATGACATCAGTAAAATGATGCTTCTAAATTAAAAAACAAAACAAACAAACAAAAAAAACATGCAATTAATTTACTGTATTACTTCCAGAGGAGAAAGATCCTGCAGGGCCTATTCAGGCCTTAGAGAAAGGACCTTATAGCATTTAGTTCAGGGCTTCTTAAAGTGTGGTCCCTGGACCGGCAGCGTTGGCATCACCTGGAAACGTGTTAAAAATGCAGATTTTGGGATTCTGGGCAGACTATAGAGTAGGCAGCACCGGGAACCTGTCCCCACGCCCAGACAGTTACTGCACTGGTGGAATCTATCTGGTGGAACAGCTCCAGAGCCCTGGAGTCTGCTGAAGGCCTGCGACTTCCCAGAGAGACGTGGATGGAAAATGGCAGTTGATTCTGCCCATCTCCCACTCCCAGCCAAGGGCAAGCAACCTAACTTTATAACTTTGTAAGTTAAGGAACCACAAAAAGAACAAACTAAACCCAAAGCTAGCAGAAGGAAGGAGATAGTAAGGATTGAAACAAAGATAAACGAAACAGAGAAGAACAGACTATGAACAGAGAAAGACCAAACTGAGGATGTCACTACTGATTCTACAGAAATAAAAGGATTAAAGAGAGTACTGTGAGCAACTGTACACCGGTAAGCTGGATAATACATGAAATGGACAAATTTCCAGAAACACAAAATCTACCAAGGCTAAATCACAAAACTCCCGAAAAAGAAACGCCCTGGACCCGATAATGGCTTCACTGGTAAATTTCACCCAGTGTTTAAGAAAGAAATAATACCTGTCCTTGTGAAACTTCTCCCGAAAACTGAAGAGAAGGGGATATTTTCAAAATCATTCTAATGAGGCCAGCACTAGCAGATACCAAAGCCAGAAAAAGACAAACACACACACAGAGACACACAAACCCTACAGACGAATATCCTTTATAAACACTGATGCAAAAATCCTCAACAAAACACTAGCAAACAGAATTCAACAGCACATGGAAAGATTATATATCCTGACCAAGTGGGGTTCATTCCTGGACTGCAAGGATGGTCCAACAGACCGAAATGGATCAGTGTACACGCTACATGCCGTCTATGGGGTCACGCAGAGTTGGACACGACTGAAGCGACTTAGCAGCAGCAGCAGTATGATGAAAACACTCAACAAACTAGGAATAAAAGGAAACAAAAGAAACATATGAAAAACCTACAAGGAACATCATATTTAATGGTGAACGACCAGCAGTGTTTCTTCTAAGATGAGGAGCAAAACAAGGACACTGGCTTTCACCACTTCCAACCAACAGAGTAAGTTCTAGCCAGGACAATTAAGAAGGAGAAGGAAATGAAAGGGGTTCAAACTGGAAAGAAAAAGGTAAAATTATCTGCTTGAAGATATGAATCTTATGTTTATAGAAAACTCTAGAGTTCACACACACACATAAACCCCTAGAACTAATAAATGAATTCAGCAAAGTAGCAGGATACTAAGTTAACACAGAAAAATCAGTTGCCTTTCTATACATGAACAATCTGAAAAGGAAATAACAAAAACAGTTTGATTCTTGATAGCATCAAAATTATAAAATACTTAAGTATTAACTATGGAAGTGAAAGACTTGTGCAATGAAAACTACAAAACATTGCCAAAAGGAATTAAAGAAGATACAAATGGAAACACATCCTATGCTCATGGATTAGAAAATTCAGTATTATTAAAATATCTATAGAGTGACCCACAGAGTCAACACAATCAAAATTCCAACAAAGTTTTTTGCAAAAGTCAAAAAAGCTATCCTAAAATTCATGTGGAATCTTTTTTGTTGTTGCTGGGCCTCATATCTTGCAGGATCTTAGTTCTCTGACTAGGGATTGAACCTAGGCCCTCAGCACTGAAAGCATGGAGACCTAACCACTGGACTGCCAGGAAATTCCCATGTAGAATCTTAAGGAAACCTGAATAGTCAAGACAATCTTGAAAGAAAAAAAACAAAACTGGAGGACTCATGCTTCTAACTTCAAAGCTACAGTAACCAACAGCACGGCATTGGCATTAAAAACAGAGATATTGCCCAACAGAAGAGAATAGAGAGCCCAGAAATAAACCCTTCCATATATGATCAAACAATTTTTGACAAGGGTGCCAAGATCATCCAATGGGGAAAGGACAGTCTTTGCAACAAATGGTACAAGGAAACCTGAATATTCACATGCAAAAGAATGAAGTTGGACCTTTTCCTAACAGCATATACAAAAATCAACTCAAGATGGATGAAGGACCGAGATGCTATGCTATGCTATGCTAAGTCACTTCAGTCGTGTCCGACTCTGTGCAACCCCATAGACGGCAGCCCACCAGGCTCCCCTGTCCCTGGGATTCTCCAGGCAAGAACACTGGAGTGGGTTGCCATTGCCTTCTCCAATGCATGAAAGTGAAAAGTGAAAGTGAAGTTGCTCTGTCATGCCCGACTCTTAGCAACCCCATGGACTGCAGCCTACCAGGCTCCTCCGTCCATGGGATTTTCCAGGCAAGAGTACTGGAGTGGGGTGCCACTGCCTTCTCCAGAAGGACCTAGATGTGGGACCTAAAACAACAAAGCTCTTTGAGGAAAACGTGACACCAATGTTTCATGACACTGGACTGGCAATGATTTTTTTTTTTTGGTTATGAACCCAAAGCCCCACATAACAAAAAGTAGACAAATTAAACTTCATGAAAATTTAAAAATGTTGTACATCAAAATACACTGTCAACAGAGTTAAAAGGCAACCTACAAATTGGGAGAAAATATTTAAAAATCATGTATCTGATAAGGGATTAATATCCAGAATCTATAGAGAACTCCTAAAACTCCACCAAGTAATAACAACAAAACCCCCAAGCAAAGCAAAAAACCCCAACCTATTTCAACAATGGGCCAAGGACTTGAGTAGATACTTTTCTAAACGAGGTAGACAAATGGCCAAAAAACAGGAAAAAATGCTCAACATCACTCATCAGTAATGAAGTGCAAATCAAAACCAAAATGAGATACCACGTCACACTCATAACTACGATCAAACAGGAAACAACAGTGTTGGCGAGGCTGTGGAGAAACTGGAGCACGTGGGCACCACTGGTGGGCATGTGAAATAGCACAAACACTGGAAGACTTACAGCAGATCCTCAGGAAATTAAACACAGAATCACCATGTGATCCAGGAGTCCACTTTGGAGTGTGTATCTCACCAAAATGAAAGCAAAGTCTAAAAAGTATCTGCACAGCCTTGTTTGTAGCAGCATTATTCACAACACCTAAAATGTGGAAGTAACTCAAGTGTCCACTAATGAATGAATGGATAGTGAAGTTCAGTATACACATACAATGGAATATTATTTGGTCATAAAAAGGAAGGAAATTCTGACACACGCTGCACCTTGCGGACATTGTGCCAAGTGAAGTAAGTTAGTCAGCAAAAATCAAATAACACGTGACTCAACTTATATGAGGTATTTAGAATAATCGTAGTATACTGGTGGTTGCCATGGTCTAGAAGGAAGAGAAACTGTGGAGTCTTGTCTAATGGATACAGA
This sequence comes from Bubalus bubalis, assembly GCF_019923935.1. Lineage (NCBI taxonomy): Eukaryota > Metazoa > Chordata > Mammalia > Artiodactyla > Bovidae > Bubalus > Bubalus bubalis. The sequence continues at coordinate 6,844,828 of NC_059160.1, read as the reverse complement.
GATTCAATTCTATAAGCTGAAAAGAGCTATGGGAATGTATGGTGGTGACCAGTGTGAAAGTATTTAACATCATTGAACCATGTACTTAAAAACAGTTAAACCAGGACTCCCTCGGCCATCCAGTGGTTAAGATTCTGTACTCCCAATGCAAGGGGTGTGGGTTCAATACCTGGTCGGGGAACTAAGAGATCCTGCATGATGTGTGGCACAGCCAAAAACAACAACAAGAAGTGGCTAAACCTACAGCTAACATCAGACTCAGTGGTGAACAGCTGAAAACATTTCCTCTAAGATCAGGAACAAGACAACGATCCCCACTCTCTCCACTTTCATTCAACATAGTTTTGGAAGTCCTAGCCACAGCAATTAGAGAAGAAAAAGAAAAGGAATTCAGGTTGGAAAAGAAGTAAAACTGTCACTGTTTGCAGATGACATATTAAATATAGAAAATTCTACAGATACTAACAGAAAATTACTAGAGCTCAGCAGTGAATCCAGTAAAGTTGCAGGATACAAAACAAAATTAAGACACAGAAATTTGTTGCATTGCTACAAATACACACTGACAAAAAAGATCAGAAAGAGAAATTAAGAAAACAATCCCACTTATCATCACATCAAAAAGAATAAAATCAGGAATTCCCTGGTGGTACAGTGGTTAGGACTCCATGCTTCCAATGCAGTGGGCATGGGTTTGATCCCTGATCAAGGAAGATACCACATGCCTCGGGGCAACTAAGCCCATGTATCACAACTACTGAACCCGCACGCAGAGTCTGTAAGCACAGCTACTAAAGTCACTTGCAGCGGGGCACAGCCACAAAAAAAAAGAAATTAGAACATTATCTAACACTATATACAAAAATAAACTCAAATAGATTAAAGACCTAAATGCAAGACTGGATACTATAAATATAACTCCTAGAGGAAAACATGGGCAGAATACTCTTTGACATAAATTGCAGCAATATCTTTTTGGATTCGCCTCCAAGAGTAACGGAAATAAACAAATGGGATCAAATTAAACTTAAAAGCTTTTGCACAGCAAAGGAGACCATAAACAAAATGAGAAGAGAACCTACAGAAGAGGAGAAAATATTTGAAAACGATGCAACTGACAAGGGATTAATTTCCAAAATATACAAACAGCTCATGCAGTTCAATATCAAAAAAATAAACCACCCAATCAAAAAATGGACAGAAGCTCTAAATAGTCATTTCTCTAAAGAAGACATACAGACAGCCAATAGGCACATGAAAAGATGCTCAACATCGCTAATTACTAGAGAAATGCAAATCAAAACTGCAGTGAGGTACTAACTCACTCTGGCCAGAATAGCCATCATAAAAAAAAAAAACTGCAAATAATAAGTGTTAGAGAGGATGTGGAGAAAAAGGAATCATCTGGTGGGAATATAAATGTATAGCACAGGGAATGATATGTAATATTTTGTAACAATGTGTAAGGGGAAAAAATGTAAGAATATATATATATAATGTATATACACACACATACAATATATAACTGAATCATTGTGCTGGACACCTGAAACTAACATGATATTGTAAATCAACTATACTTCAATAAAAAATAACAAAAATGGTTAGTATGGTAAATTTTATGTTGTCTATTTCACCACAAAACAACAAAAATCCAAATTCTCAAGCCCCGTGTCAAGCCTCCAGGCAATTCTGATGCTCCAATACAGTTTGAGAATCACTGGTCCAATTTCAACTCCCAAACTTTTTAGATGAGGGAAAACAAAGATGCTATGACTGGCTGAGGTAGAGTTTCAGGTTTCCTGGGTGCCAGTGAGTGCTTTTTCCATTATGCTTCTGCCCCTTGCAGACTCATGCAGACAGTGGGCCACAAGAGGTAGACCGGACGCCCACAGATTTCTGACCTCATCCTCAGAAGCTCGGCCTCATGGCCACGGACCCTGCAGATGTGGTTCAGTCAAGGACCTCAGATGGGGAGTGTTTGCTGGATTATCCAGGTGGCCCCAATCTAATCACGTGGGTCCATAGAAGGAAAGAACCTCTCCCAGAAGAATCAGCATCACAGGTGCCAGGGAGATGGCAGTGACGAGAGCAGGACCAGAGAGATGCAGCCCTGCTGGTTTTAACAGTGGAGGAAGGGGCCGTGAGCCAAGACGCGGGCGGCCTTCAGAAACTGGAAAAGACGAGAAAAACTCTGGAGCCTCCAGAAAGGAGCGCAGCCCTGCCAACACCTTCGCCTGAACCTAGTGAGAGCGTGTGGGACTCATCACCTACGGAACTGCAAGATAACACGTGTGTTCAGCCACTGCGGTTGTGGTAGTACACTGCAGGAGTGACGGAAACCAGTGAGGGGCTCTCCTGAGAAATCACAGCAAGACAAGTGACTGTTTATTTTCCTCTTACGTTCCTCGATGGAACAAAGTTTCACTCACGTTTTCTTAGGCAAATTCTGGCGTCAGATCAGTGACACTGGAAATATAAGGGGCCCTGGGTCTGTCTTCAATGACTTTTTTTTTCCTGGTTCAAGAAACAGACTAGAAGCAAGATGACCTGCTGCGGATCACATAACTAGAAGTACCAGGCTCAGAACTGAAGATTCTCTTCTTCTGAACTGCAAGTTCAACCACTCTTTATACCACACAGTGCTGCCTTCCAGTCCCCTTCATTTACTCAACTACCTAGCATTTGAAAAGTACTTCCTACATGCCAGGTGCTGAAGACAGAAGATAAAAAATTTCTCTAACAGCTTCTATGTCTGATCACCCTTTCTATCCTAAAATCAATACCCAAGCCAATACTGCTTCCAACCGGATTTTTATTCTTCACTTTTTACCTGAAGAAGTTAGGATAACATTCTCCCATAGTGCAAATAATGTGATAACATCAGTGTACAGCTAAATGTCCTTGTTTTTGATGCCACTGTTGTTACAAGTTTAATAATATTCATTCCTAGGAGAGTTAAGTCCACACAGTACTGCTCCCCACACAGGGCAGACACACAGTGGGACTCTTCAGTCATGGTTGCTATTAATAACTCAAAGTACTTTTTCAAACAAGCAATGGTCCAATTATTTCAACAGTCACTCTTTCATTTATTTAGCGGGTAGAATAAAGGTTATTTTTTAAGCAACTCCGCATTTTGTGATACTGTAAATCTTGGGAAATAAACTATAAAATATATCCTTAGCTTTAGGACATGTTTAAACAAGAGAAAGTGGCCAAACACCCTCCCTAACCCTTTCGCCAGCGCTCGTCACTGCCCAGAGGCAGGGCTCATTGACTGGAGGTGGCAAAATGCAGGGGCAGAATCTCAGAGGGAGAATTTTACATGCCTCTCCACTCATAGAAACGTCTTTCCTGTGAGATGTACCAGTGACCTGAATAATTGCTTTGTTTTAATGAGCATCTCTGAGCAGCCTCTGTGCACCAAAGCATTTGGGTCAGGGTCTTATTAGTGCTGACGACAATCGGTTCTATTAGAGCTTCAAAGATCACATAGGTTGCCACTACTGTGCCCAAATGGCTTTTACCCAGCACTGCACATACTTCTGCTCGTGCTTACAGCATTAACCTCTTCATATCCGCCCACCTCCCAGAAATTGCGAGACTCATTCTTGTATCCCCGGGGCCTGGCACACTGCAGGAACTGTGAATGTGGCCAAACGGAATGAACACGATGCCTGACACACTTGAGCGTGGAGAAGACCAACGAGGCTACTCTTCAACGGGCTACTCTTCAACATGAACTAAAAAGCGGCTGCTGGTAGAGCTGGGAACATGTGGAACATGGTACATGTTAATTTCTGGCCACCAGTGAGAGCTTCCTTTCCTCTTAATTCCACCTTCTGTATCTAGGACAGACGCCTCTGCCCCTAGCAGTCAACTCCAGCCACGTGGCAGGACAGAGTCCACCTGCAAGGAGCTGCCCTCTGTGTTTTGGGTTCTTGCTTCTTCGGAGTTAGATAATCTCTTTATGTTCCCCGAAAGCCCGTGAGACGAGCTGGGAAGTTCTGCGGCCACTCACCATTCTCACAGATGTGGATGGAGGGCGCGGCACCAGCACCTGGAGCTCACCCCACGGCCCAGAGCGCCATCAAGGCTTCTGCCCGCCTCCGAGGGGAGAGACACTGGGTCTTTCCACGTGCACTTACTCCATGCTACGAAGAGGTATATATTACAAAGTAGCATCTATGTCTCATACGTGTTCCAGCAAAACCATTACATCTTGAAAAAAGTCTGACAATACTAGTTTAAATGCCATCATTCATGTCAGCAACGTGCACTGGCTAACAGCTAACTGTGTGCCTTAAGACAAGAGCTTCAGGTCCGTCTGGCTTTTTAGAACAAACACAGATGGTCTGATGAAAACACTACCCACGTGTGAAGCAGCACAGGGGCCAAAGGTGTAAAAAGCCAAAAAAAGTTACCACCTCAATTTCATCATCTGCAAAGTGGGGATAACAACACCGCTGACCCTTGAACAAGTCAGGTTTGAACTGCTGGCGATTATATGCGGATGGTTTCGACAGTAAACACTACAGAATTACACAGGCCACAGCTGGTTGAATCTGCAGAAGTGAAGACACCAAGGATGTGGAGAACTGACCATCAGCTACACTGAGGTTAACCCCTGTGCTCCTCAAGGGTCTACTTGTCTTCCTTTTTATAAAGTTGTTCAAAGTAACTGTGACAGTGCTTCATAAACTAGAAAGAGTTTATATAATTGTTAGGGCTTATAAAAACAAGTCGTCTATAATGTGTCATGTTTTTGGTAGTTACGTCAAAAATAGACATAACATACCAAGTAGATCCTATTAAATTAAGACAAATTAAGTTTAAAAACTGCTTTTTGGAACGAATTTTTTCCTTTAGAATACTGCCTGAAACAAGCAGACCCTGGGTGGTCCTAAGTGTCTGCTGTCAGTCTTTCTGTAACTTGATTTGCTGTGTGTCTGTTTCCATAGTATTTCACCTCTGAGCGTGTGTATGAGCAGCTGTTGGCCAAATCTCTGAACACTGCATCTCTTAGCTACTATTAGCTATTGGTGGAGGGTTAGTTGCTAAGTCGTGTCCGACTCTGTGTGATCCCATGGACTGTTACCCACCAGGATCCTCTGTCCAGGGGATTTTCCAGGCAAGAATGCTGGAGTGGGTTGCCACGCCCTGCTCCAGGGGAGCTTCCCGACCCAGGAATAGAACCCAGGTCTCCTGCATTGGCAGGCAGATTCTTTACCACCACCAGGGACTCTCAGTATCAGCTATGATTTTCATTTCATTTCTCTTTCTACTTCTATCCTTGAACAATACAGATTCGCGGGAATTTTAATGTTTTGTGAAGCACTTCTGCACTGGAAGGGAAGGTGTAAATAAACAAGGAATAAGGCAATCACGTACAAATTAAGCACTAGCAGGAAGCCACAGTGTCGTAAGCTGAGCGCAAGCGCCGTGAGCAGGGCCCTCAGGCTGGCCCGCCGCCTGTGCCAGCGTCACAGGCGCCCCGCCACGGGTCTCCAAGGCCGCCCCGCCCTTGCCATGCAACTCCCTCACTCACCTTAGAATAATCTCATTTCCGCCACTGCTTCTGGATCCCTCACTAGGATGGGCTGAGGCCCAGCAGGCAGTCCTGCTCCTCTTCATGACGCTCCTGGACCTGGCAGTTCATCTCCCCCCACCCCCAGGACAGAGTCCTCTGCTTCCCCTGGAAACCAGGAGTGAAAACACACACGCACAAACTCTCTCGAACCCGACTGTGATCCTTCAGATAGAAAAATCTGGACTGAAACTATTCATTCAGATTCCCATTCCCCTCCCATAAAAATCCAAGTCAAAATGAATGGTTCTGCCGCTGAAAATAATAGTTTCTGAAAAATATTAGTTTCTCTGAGAAAGCTTTTTAAACCACATTATAAACCTAGAAAACATGTGGTTGAGTGGGGTTGGGGGCGGGATGACTGGCCTCAGAAGTGGAGCACAACACCGACAGCGTGACCACGGCCAAAGTCAAAGTGCGGCTGTTGAGGCAGCGTCTCCCAGCACCGCCTGGCCCCTGTTCCCTGGGTTCCCTTCCTGCTGTCTTTGCACTTGCAGATGGGTTTACACCGAAGTTACGATGCTTTGGATCATGGTACGAGGTGTGAGATTTAAGGACTGTTTTTCTGTCCTTTCTTATTTTTTTGCACTTCATCTGCTGAACAGAAGAGGCCAGAATTTACCCTCAACCTTGAGCACATGAAAAATATTACAGTGCACACGCTTTTCTATGACGGATTTGTTCACTTTATCATTTAGCAAGCAAATAATGAAAACATTAGGGCGCAGCTGGGGAAGGATGTCTTTTCTCTAGAAGATTCTATCACACACCTATCTTTTCTCGTGGTTGCTGTTTCACAAGTCTGATTCTCACGTGTCAGGTGTGTTAGAAGTAAGGCACACCTGTTGTACTTTCATCAGATGCAAAGGTCAGTAACCACTGGCTGACAATAAAAACCCAGGCTGGTACTTCTTTACAGAATCATGAAGTACAAGTCACTCTACTAAAAATGAAGAAAGGATTCTGACTTCCTAATGAGCTGCTCTTGGGACTTTTAATTTGCCTTATTAACATGTCAATTCTGCGTCTACAGCGTAAAACTGCAAAGCCGAGAAACTGGAAACACGGGTTGGAAGAAAATTAGTAAGAACCCAATTAGTTTAGTCTTTACTGGCTCAAATGTTCTCTATTCCTTATCTTTCCCTCTAATATTTCAATTGCTCTAAAGGTTGAAAGAGACTCTCAAGGTGCCTTTGATTATCAGTGGCCTTTGCTTTGATATTCTTCTTAAATGGTATGAACTTCAGAAATATAATCATTTTTCCTTTCTATTCTTTCAACAAATTTTACCTGCCTGCGTGCCAGGGAAGGGGGCTGAACAGAAAATCAAAAGCCTGCCCTCGGGGGGACTTACAGAAGGGCTTGCAGGTAGGACTCCAAAACTGTGATGTGTCAAGATATAAATAGTACTTTAGAGCTTAGAACTGGGGTCCCTGACTTAGTGAGGCAGGTCAGGAAAGCACTCAGATGTCAGGGCAGAAGGAACAAACTGCCTTGTAGGAACAAGCACTTTCGCGTGTGGAGGGCTGACACAGTGGAGCAGGTTCTGAAGGGGTGGAGAGCTGATGAGCAGAAAGGTGGGATCAAAGATGGCCCACTGTTGAGTTAGGGGTGTCATGGAAGAGTCTAGGGATGGGGGATGGGGGATGGGGGTGGAAATGCATTCAAGAGGCTGCATTTGGAGATTTTGAGATAAAACCAATAGGATTTGGTGATAAGTGACAGCCATGGAGGTCTGAGACAGGGGTCTGAGATGTGTCTCGTGGGTCCTAGGTGTGTGTGGAGAAGTGGGGGTACCCTCCCTGGGCAGGCATGGTGGAAGGGGAGCCCTTCCAGCATCTGTGCAGCTGGATTCTGAGGAGGGGAGGACGCAAGGGGCCTTTGAAAAAGTCCATTTAAGAAGAGAATGCTTTGGACTTTGGAATGATGAGGAAAGGGTTTAATTCCACATGACATTTTCTGGGTAACTGAAGGTAAAACTAGAAACCTTTCTGGAACACATGGGTCTACATTATTTTGAATTAAACTGATTATTCTCTATTGCCCCAGTGACGATTTTATTATTAGGGACAGTCTTGTAAGGTATAAGGTAGAGACTAAGCTTTTTCTTTTTAATCAAAGTGACTCCCAGATATAACTTAAACCTTGCTTTTAAAAATAAATCCCTGCTAGTAAGCTTTTTTCCTGATCATTTTCTTATTTATCCTAAAGTGGAAGGAAGGGAAAAAAAACCCAGTTAAAGACATGTTCTGGTTCGTTGCTGACATCTCCTGGATTTGCCTGCCTTACATTCAACGGGCTCTTTCTCTCCATTCCTGCCTCAAACACAGGCAGCCTAAAGACAGACAAGACACAAAAAGAGAAAAATGGAGAGACAGTGGGCGAGGAGAGGAGGCTCCAAGCTCCTTCCTGGGGTGAGCTGTGCAGGGAAGCCGCGTGATGGTGGGCTGGCAGGCAGCGAAGGACTCCGCAGGAGAGGAGACCAGGGCCACCGGCCACCCCGCTCCTCCGCAAGACCAGCCTAGGGCCAGGTCATTAGTTTAAGCCTCAATTCCCCACCGCCACCCCCCGCAACAGTAAACTGGGAACAATACCCAGATGGGGAAAAAAGGAGGAGGATGGAGAATCTTTCAAGAAAATTAACAAGAAACACAAACCAAAAGTCTCCCCAATCAACTGAGAACATGATTGACAATGAAGGGGAAAAAAAAAAAGAGTTATCTGTTTAAATGACGTGGAGGGGATTCCTAAGACACTGTATAAAAACAGAAGGGAAAAAGAAGGCCCAGCAGCGTTCCTGGGACAGCCCTGAACAGGAGAGCCCTGTGGGCCGGCCTGGGAGGCTGGGCACGCGGCAGTGCAGACGCCCGGGAGGAGGAAGCCTGTGAAGCACCGCGCTGCCAGCGCCGGCACCCAGCACTGCTGCCGTGTTCATGCTCTGGCTTTGAACATTTATCTTTTTATTACAATAGCATTTTTAAAAACCAGCCAGGCACATTCTTTTTCTTAACCACTTTTTTTTTCTCCACCGATAATGTTCTCTAAACATGTACTAGTATTAGTACAGGTCCTAGTAATTATTTCTACCAAGGCGCCCACAAAGTTGAAAGTTTTAATTACCACATGTGGTATATGAACTTCAAATGTGGCTGTGGTGGGCACAGATACTGGCCGTTCACTGTGGGTTTTAAATGCTCTATAATTTCCTGTCTAACTCTAATTCTCTTGTGTTTATAGTCTCCAGGTTCAGCAATAACACATTTACAGAGGCAAAGTCAAAGCAATACAAAGCAGGTTTCCCAAGAAAATACATCCACTCACCACGATTTAAGTTAAAACCAGTCTTCATCCCCACCCCCTTCTAGAATATTAAAGTATATAAAAGGCTGGGTTTAACCATTTTTCTCCTGCTCTTGAACTGTATATTGTTACGTTAACATGTATTCTTCATAACTCCACTTAAGAGAAAGTCAATACTGGCCTCACTAATGAAGTTTCTTTGGTTTAACCAGACTTTGGTTTTTTCCTGAAACATAGTTTGCATTTTTTCTACCCACAGGTACATATAGTCCATTAAAATAATTCTAATCAGAGGCTTTCTTTGATATCTGGAGAAGAAAGCTGTAACTCTGTCGAGAACATTATATAGTTTGTCTAAGGGGAGTCTCCACATGGTAGGAAGAAAAGGGATGTGTGCCCTTTAAGAAGTTAGAAAGGAGGTTTGAGGCAGTAATTAGCACCTTTGCTCTGAACTGCAGCTGAGAACCTGAGAAAGGCCAGCCCAGCGGGAGGAGGAGCACTTGGCAGCCCAGTGAGAAGAAAGACGGGCTTTTCTCTAAGTGCACAGATAAATGCTTATACACAGAGTTTAAAAGAAGACTACATACTAGCTTATTTTTTACCCCTTGCTCAAAGAGTGGATTGGCTCACAAGGAGAAATGACTGCTTTCTGAATCTAAAAAGGCATCTTTTAAAAGAAATTACCTGTTAGGAAAGTGACTCCCACTCCTTTCCAAGGTTCCTCCAACCCAGGAGTTGGGTCTATGCATCTAGAGAGGTGCTCGTGTTTACCTGTTGTATCATTTCAGCGGCAGGAAAGATGGCTTCCTTTAACAACATCTCAAACCTGCCCAGCTTATCCTGGAACTTCTATCTCCGAAGACCTTCCAGACTCTGGGAGATCTTCCCCCTTATTCACGGCCTCTCTCCCTACTTGCATTTGTTTTATCCCTTCTTGACCAGATCTGTCTCTACCTCGTCCATCCCCGAGTCCCCAATAGAACAACGGAGTTCTTTCTGCAAGTCCAGATCTTGCCAGGCAAGGCCACCCTATTCCTGGAAGCAGCAGGTTCTTCAAGCGGAGGGCAGCTTGAACAAGCACAGAAGGCATGGGCACTTGTACACAGGGACACAGTGCCAGCAGAAAGGAATTTTAAAAATGGGGTCATCTTGGCGTATTTAAGCACATTGCTGCTGCTACTGCTAAGTCGCTTCAGTTGTGTCCGACTCTGCGCGACCCCATAGACGGCAGCCCACCAGGCTCCCCCGTCCCTGGGATTCTCCAAGCAAGAACACTGGAGTGGGTTGCCATTTCCTTCTCCAATGCATGAAAGTGAAAAGTGAAAGTGAAGTCGCTCAGTCATGTCTGACTCTTAGCGACCCCATGGACTGCAGCCTACCAGGCTCCTCCAACCATGGGATTTTCCAGGCGAGAGTACTGGAGTGGGGTGCCATTTAAGCACATTAAGCCGGTGTAATCATCCACAGGGTCACTGGTCTCCACATCCAAGAGCCAGATCCCACCAACCCTCTGAGTGAGCTGCACGGGGCCACTTAGTGAGACAGGGCCTATTCTTCCCAGAAACCTTGCACTTGAAGGGAAAACTTGGTCCAAACCTAGCACGGAAACTTTGCGACCGAGTTAGTCGACCAGCTTACGATCGAGCTTTAGTCAACTAGCTAAACACTGAGTTTTCAGGGTTGATTCCAGTCTGCCGCCTGCCCTGGCATCACCACCACCCAGAAAGACTGAACGTGCAGCAGCCCAGTGTTTCTTCCACCCAAGGAAGTCCAACAGCTATTGGCTAAATCCACCTTCATGGATGTGGACACTTTACTTCTTCAAGAGCAGGAAGATACTCAGCAAGAAGCCACTGGTCACTTCAGCAGATGGAAGAAATGGGAACTTAGAAATTATATGTCCAGGGTCACAATTAGTTAAATTCAACAACTACCTTTGCCACTGCCATTTTGCCATTTTTTAATGTCAAGTGACTGCTGGACATATTTTATCCCTACAACAATCTGACAAGGTAGCCCAGTTTCTACCTCCACTTCACAGGTTAAGAAATGAGGCTGGCAATGGGATTTGCTGTATGGCTCAGGAAACTCAAACAGTGGCTGTGTGTCAACCTAGTGGGCTGGGATGGGGAGGGAGACAGGAGGGAGGTTCAAAAGGGTAGGGATATACGTATACCTATGGCTGATTCATGTTGAGGTTTGACAGAAAACAGCAAAATTCTGTAAAGCAATTATCCTTCAATTAAAAAATAAATAAATTTTTAAAAATGAAATGATGGGAGAAAAAGACTAGAAGAATAATTAGGCTGGGATAGGCTAAAGTGACTTGTATTCTGTTATAATTTTCCAAGAACTCAATCCTTATCAATATTTGGATGAAGGAAAAAATGAGATCTACAAAATTCTGTAACCATTAATGCTCCCCAACAATCTCTTTCCGTGTTTTCAGAGGCATCAGTGGGGTAAATCCGAGAGCCTCTTCCATTCTCCACTGGTCCCTGTTCTCGGGGCAGCCTGTGAAGTGATGTGATGAACAGCGATGCGATGAAACATGGTTCCACCACATATACGGGTTTTCTTCCATGAGTGAGATTACAAAAAGACAAGAGAAAATGGGGCTTCGCAATTCCCAAGTCAAAGTAAGGAGCTAAAGGCAACAACTGGTATTTGCTGCCTGTGTGTATGTGTCTCTCTCTCTGTGTGCGTTTCTGGATCATTTCCTGGGCTTCTGAGAGTTAAATGGGAAGGCTGTGAATGGAGTGTCTTCCAGAACTGAGCGATGAGATCTTGTTGGCATATTCACCTTAAAAGGAACTCTCTTTTTTCCAAAGTGGGGGTGGGGTGGAGGAATTCCCCTGCTGGAGAGGCAGTGCCCGGAGGGGAGGGGCTTTCCTGAGGAAGGGGTCTGCGGCGCTGCAGGGCCTTGCCTGCCAGGAGGCAGCAGCAACTCACAGGGACGCCACCGGCAACCACACTGTGGCTTTGGTCCCGTTCCTCAGGGCTGCCTTTTCAAGGCATTAATATATTTTGATTCCTTCCAGAGAGAGCTCTATCAAGAAACAAGCAAAGAGAACCATCTGGCAATTATCCTATTCCGTACCTTAATCAGTTTAAAGCAATTTTTGAATGAAAAAACGAAGTCACTCTCAAGTAAACCAAGGACCTACATCTGACACCCGTCTGAACCAAGATTTAAACTTCTTAGACTATTTTCCAAGTCTGGAACCACCTGGCATCTCCACGGAGCCAGTCACAGGGAATATGCCTGACAATTGCTAAATGAACATACATTTTCCTAAAACTCTTCCACTAGCTGCTTAGTGAAACAGAGAAGAAATTAAATGCCTTCAAAGTTGATGTCACAGGAGAAAAGGTAACCCTCCTACACTGTCTGAGGGAATGTGAACTGGGGCTGCCACTTTGGAGAACAGGATGGAGGCTCCTTAAAAAACTAAAAACAGAGCGACTATATGATTCAGCAATCCCATCCCTGGGCACATACTCAGAGAAGACCGCAACTCGGAAAGATACACGCACCCCAATGTTGACAGCAGCGCGATTTACAACAGCCAAGACACGGAGACAACCAAAGTGTCCATCAACAGAGGAATGGATGGAGAAGATGTCACACACACACACACACGGAGACAACCAAAGTGTCTACAACAAGACGCCACACACACACACACACACACACACACACACACACGGAGACAACCAAAGTGTCCATCAACAGATGAATGGATGGAGAAGACGACACACACACACACACACTCACACACACAGTGGAATATTACTCAGCCACAAAAAGAACAAAGTAATGCCATTTGCGGCAACACTGATGGACCTAGAGACTGTCATACTGACTGAAGTAAGTCAGAGAAAGACAGGTATCGTGTGATATCGCTTATAAGAAGAATCTAAAAAGGTACAAGTAAACTTCTCTACAAAACAGAAACAGTTACAGACGCAGGAAAGAAACTCGTGGTTACCAGGGGTGAGCCAGGGAGATACACCAGAGATGGGGTTCGACATACACGCACTGCTATACATAAAACAGATAACTAATGGGGACCTACTGTGTGGCAGAGGGAATTCTATTCAGTGTTCTGTAATGACCTATATGGGAAAAGACTCTAAAAAAGGGACTATATACACACACGTATGTGTGTAACGGATTCACTTGGCTGTACACCTGGAACTAACACAATGTCGTAAATCAACTATACCCCAAACGACAGAAAGGCTGGCATCGCTGCAGTCACTGCCCTCAGAATGCACCACTTCAGACTCCAAGTCTGCTACTCTGCGGGCCCTGGCTCAGGCATCTGCTCTGTGGCAGCTCCTTACTTCCGTTCCCGCGAGCGCATTACTTCACAGCAGTGTGCTGTGGATATATTCACATCTCGTGTCAGCTGTAAGCATATACAGACTGCCTGGCTTCCTGGGAATTTTCTCTTCAGGCTGACTTCTACCCAATAAGCTTAATGACAGGAACACATCTTTACTAAAATGACGCGGGGCGACACCTCCTAGGACTGACATCAGCCCACAGTACTTGTTTTGTCTAAAAACCACAACTCAAAAGCCTCTAGGAATAGTCTGGAACCCACCAAGGAAGCTACCTGATCTCCAGCGAAGTTAATTTCACCCCAACAGCCCTCGGTCATCTTCCTATTTATAGTTGAGAAAACCATCTAAGAGCCTTCCTAATGCCTCACTCAGGTGGCGCTCCTGAAGAAAGGGCTTTCACACATCTGACATTTCCAGGTAACCAAAGTTATTCAGACTGGGGAAAAGATGCACAGAAAAAAGGCACCACCCTGAGGAGAAACTTTAAAGTTCTAAATTAATGATCATCAGGCATAAAGCTTTAAAGCAGGAAACAGCCATACCACCAATACAAGAAATAAAATTAAAAAGAATAAATTTAAAAATTTTAAATATCCAATGTCATGAGACTGTAGTGAAACATACACTCACATGGATGAGCAGTTTGGTATGATCCTCTTCAGTTAGACCACAAGATGATGCCTATCAAAAACCATAAAATGGCCACTTTTTGATTCAGTAGTGGACATCTTAAAAATTTCCCCTAAATAAACCTCTATGAATAGAAATGTATACTCATCTGTTTGCATAACAGAGGAGCCTGGCACGCTGCAGCACATGGGGTCACAAAGAGACAGACAGGACTCAGCGACTGAAGAATACAGACAGTAAACTAACCAGAAACCTCAATGTCCAACAAGAACACTTGCAGAAATTACAGCACATTAAAACAACAAACAGTAACACTGCTATTATTTACCTTTATGTAGATAAGTAACACCTTTATAAATGGTATTTCATACGTGCACAACAGGGGAGTAAGGCTGGGAACTTCGACCCCAGGGACCCTGCCAGGTGCCTCCTCCAGGCCCCGAGGCCAGTCTGCCCGGTTCTCTCTCCGGCTGCCCTCCTCCATGTCTCCTGTGAGTGCAGCTGCCTCAGACCCTCAAAAGGCAAGTGTCCGTCCGTGGACAGAGCCTCGGAGCCCAACAGACCATCTGGTAAGGTGCATGCACTCTGTCTAGTCTCAATTCAATACAGAAGGCTTAAGCTACATCCTGGAACCCTGAGAATACGGGTGCCTCCATGCACCACAGAGCCTTTTTCAGACCCATCTATCAGCCAGCCCTTTCTCACCGTAACTATATGCAATTCGGTATTCCACTGTGCTGTCCATTATGTCAGTATCTCGGAAAAAATTATTCAAAAACCAAAACCAGCAAATTTCCCCTTCTGCCCCATCCCATCCCTCCGCAATCATATCTTAGGCAATGATTACAATGATAAGCTTAATTTCTTTCTTTGACTCCTTTTCAGGGTTCGCTACATGAGATTTTTAAAAAATGACACAGATCTCATGATTTCCTATTTCCCCTCCACTTTCTTGCAACTTAGATTTAAAAGTTTCCTAGTTTTCATATTAATTCAAAAAGCTAAATACAATCAACAAGTCTTTATTAAAGAGGCCTAGAGTGCTGACTCCTGTGAACTGCTTTCGTACCAGTATCTTCGGTCTGCATCAGACCGCCCTTCTCTTTCTCAGCCTCTCTGTGGTTGCTGCCCTGCTCACACTCACACGCCCACTGAGGTCACTGTCTCTTACCTGCCAGGCTAGTCAGTTTCTAGATGCTATGAACTTTAAATTCTAAAACGTTGTTAGCATATGCCCACTCCTTTGATTCCTTCACCACCCCTTCTTCAGCCCTTACCATCTCCTGTATAAATTAAAGCCACAGCCTCTCACCTGGTCAGCTTGCTCATCTCTCCCCATGTCCTTCCTGAATCTCTTTCATACAACACACACCTGATCATATGACACACGCTTAGAAACTGTCAGTGGTTTTGCGTTGCCCATAAATTAAAGGCTACGACAGAGGCCTCTGCCATCCATATACAAGACACATATTAACTATTTTTGGTGGGAGACGGAGTGTGGCTGTCCCAAATCATTCCATGAATTATTTTGCATCTCTGTTTATAGGGCTGACCTGTCAAAAATGCTTATTCAAAGAACCTTATTACTAGGTAGACTCTTTACGTGGCCTTAGGTAATCACTATCAACATTGACCAACTCACAAGAATATTAATGCTTTTACTTAGTGTGCAGGCAGATTTTATTCTCTTCCTTCTGTTCCTCTCCTTTGAGGAGTCTAACTCCTGAGGGTGTTCATGTGGGCTAAAGCTATTTCATGAGACAGTAATTAATACTGCACCTTACATACCAGAATCCTTGCTCCCCTCAAACGAGAGCCTCCCACAAGAGTAATAAAAATGAGGAGAAACTGTTTGTTTTATGTGCGGGGCCACTTTGCTATCCAGGAGGATATGTTCTGGACACTGCCGGGACGAACCACCAATTGTGCTAGGATGAAACGATACAAACCAGCACTGAGTGAGTTCACAACGGGAATACATCTCCGCCAAAACAACACGCGAGAATGCCGCTCGAGGGCAGACCCCAGCCCACGGCACAGGCCGAGCCCTTCTCCAGGCACTCTCCAAAGAGCACCTTGTTTCACGCTCAAACTGATTTACGGCAGGTGCCGTCTGCTTCCATATTTCACAGGTGAGGAAAGTCAAGTACAGAGGTCAGTGGCTTGAGCAAGTGACCAGCTAGGAAATTCCCCAGAAGCAACGTGATTCCAGGGCTGACCTAGCCCCCTCCACACAGCCCTCAACACACACGCGCACGCATGGTGGCTGAGCCACATGGCGAAGGCAGGAAGGGGAGGAGGGTCTTTGGGGGCAACCAGTAAGCTGACTGGATTTTCCCTTCTCAGACTTCTTTCCAATACATGGGAAGATGGGAAGAAACTGGCCTGCACCTGTGACCTTCAGGGTCCTGTGAAACTGGCCTTGGCGTGGGGAGGGCAGGGCTGGGGGCGCGGACGCCGCACCTCCGTCGTGCAGGAGTTGTGTGGGGCACCGCACCGCTTTCTGCAGGAAGCACACAGGCCTCCCTGAGGCCAGGAGCCCCTGCATGTGCTTCTGTTTGCACCCCAGCCCTGGGGCCGGGCCGAGAGCCCCTCACCTGCGAGGGACAGAGGTCCTCAGCTCACCCTAACGTCAGACTCTTGGTTTTCTAACATGGACTCGGACACGTGCTGAACTGAAATGAATACTTAACTTTTATGTGCTATTTGATCCTGTGAGCTCTTTAACATTAACAATATACCTAGTTTAACCTCTCAGGGATGAATTATTCGGCCTAATATACAGTGACCTGTCAATATTATTTATGGTCCTTTAGCATTTTCAAAGAATAGTCTGAGCCTTATAAGTTTTATTTAAAAATCAGGGGTAAAACTTCTCTCATCATCCCTCCACCCCTAAAAGAAATAAAGAACCAGACTGTAGGAAAACTCTTCCAATGTGTAAGGTAATATAAGCAATAAGATTAAAAACTTCCAAGTTTCACAGGAGAGTCCCTAGAATTCAGAAAAGCCAAATTCTGAAAGAAAATTAACCCTTTCTCTGGAGGTTTGGTCTCAAGGCCATTATGTAGGAATAGAAAAATAGAAATCTATCACACGGATAAAATGTTAAGAAGAATAGGAAATAAGATAATTACACAACCTTCCGCTGCGTGATAACATGGCCACAGAGAGATGAACAAACCTTGGTGCCTTAATGTTACCACGGACAGGCTGTGCCAGCTGTGGGGGCTGGGGGCTGGGGGTGGTGGTGTGTGAGGAAGACAGAAGAGGAGGAGGAGGACAGAGAATAATGCAGGGATGAGGGGGACGGAGAGCAGCGTGCGGGGCAGGGCAGGGGCAACGGCAGGCACAGTCATAGGGGAGGCAGGAGGCTGGAGCCGAGGGTAGAGGCCAGGAGTCAAAGGACGGCTCAGGAGGCCCCGCGCTGGTGGCTGCGCCCTTGCGAGGCTGCTGGCTTACGGAGCACACAGATGGGATTCAGGGAGAATGCGGGAGAATGTCTTTATTTTAGGGATAACAGGAGAAAGTAACCAACCCGTTTTTGACATTTTAACATGCAGTCACTTGTTCAAGGTAATCAATGCATTAGTACTTTTACACTTGTCAAATTATGTTTTTTGTCACAGTTTAAAGTAAATTAAGGGGGATGTTAGCCTGTTAGATGTAAGAGGGCAATTGTTACTGCCCCTTATTTACTTACAGACACTCAGAAATGTAAAGAGAGCGAAAGCCGTTTGTACAGGAATGTTCTATAGCTTTCAGCTGTTTTCAGGTTAGACAGGCTTACAGGGAGAGGAACTAGTGTGTTTTGAAGACTTTGTATTATTTTGTGAAAATATCACACTTGTCAAAACACCTGATAAATACCCGGGCCAAAATGGGTCTTTAGTCAAATACACGTGGCCTCATCTCACATGGCGGGACTGAGGACACGCCGAGCAGACCGGAGCTGAAGGTGCTGCTGAACCTGAGGGGAAACTGGGCCCAAAGTGACCCGACAGACTGAAACAGCGTCCATCAGACTAAAAAAAGGAAGTCAAGTCAGTGTCACTTTAATTTGTTCTCAAGCACATTACGGAGCAAAAAAGCTAGACAAATAAAACTGAAAAGGATCTCGCAGTCATAGTGGAACATCAGTTCCAAGAGCCAAGAAGCATAACTTTTTAAAACAGTTAAAAACCAACACATCACTGGGGACAGCACTTCCTAGGCATGTGTCACTGAAGCCAAGCCAGCCTGCATTCTGAGCGTAACGGACTGTGTCTTCTCTCCCCCTATCTCACTGGGAGGCTTGTGAAATAACACAGACGTGCAGCGTATTGAAAACCTAAATTCCATATACCAAGCTAGCTCTCTGTTCTAAAAGAGGGATGGAAAATACAGAATGGGGTCAAGGGAAGAGAAATGTAATATTCTTAAAGGGCACTGGTAGAGTGAGTGAGTACAATACAAGAAGATAAAGCGGCAGTATGAGATTTATTTAAGAGATTGGTCATGAAAGTAATATAACGTTCAACATGTCAATTACATCTCAATTTTAAAAAACAAAAGTAGGCCAACTGTTATGAAACCTGTTACTAAAGACGACAGCGGAACCTGCAGTCCTGATGGCACCACCATGGAACCTCCAGGTCTAAGTTCGGGTCTCTACTGTAAAGAGAAGTGTAGGGTCAAAAAAACCTGTTTTCGTGCCTTTTACCTTTAAGTGAAACATCCCAACTGAGACAATTAAGGCTGCAATTAATATTTTAAAAATAAAAAACTACTTTCAATGTTCTCTACCTAATGTGCTGCATGTTATTTAAACCATATGAGGGATGGGTTAAAGAAAGAGACTGCTTTCTTACATTCAGTGTATTTGTTTCAATTATAATGTTCCAGATTTTATTTTGGGATCAAAGCTGACAAGTAGAAGACTAAACTGTTCCTTTCGGAAGACAGGATTCCTGACTAGGAGTTTCTCACTCCTGAAGATGGAGGGGCTGTGATTTAGGGTGGTCGCATCACTGTAGGGTAATCTCGACCTTCTGTGAACTAGGCTTGAATTGAGACAGAGGATCTAGTGATCTGCTGAGAAGGATTTAGCCTGCTGATTTAGGATTCAGGCCATCACTGGACAGGAACACACACCAAAAACTAACAACAAACCAGCCCACCAAATACTATAAGCTTCAGAGGAAAGCTGGCCATCAACTGGGCAAGATGATGATTAAGAGGTCACGAAAAGCAAAGGAGAAAAGGAAAGATATAAGCATCTAAATGCAGAGTTCCAAAGAATAGCAAGAAGAGATAAGAAAGCCTTCTTCAGCGATCAATGCAAAGAAATGGAGGAAAACAATAGAATGGGAAAGACGAGAGATCTCTTCAAGAAAATTAGAGATACCAAGGGAACATTTCATGCAAAGATGGGCTCAATAAAGGATAGAAATGGTATGGACCTAACAGAAGCAGAAGATATTAAGAAGAGATGGCAAGAATACACAGAAGAACTGTACAAAAAAGATCTTCATGACCAAGAAAATCACGATTCACATAGTCAAAGGCTTTGGCATAGTCAATAAAGCAGAAATAGATGTTTTTCTGGAACTCTCTTGCCTTTTCCATGATCCAGTGGATGTTGGCAATTTGATCTCTGGTTCCTCTGCCTTTTCTAAAACCAGCTTGAACATCAGGAAGTTCACGGTTCACATATTGCTGAAGCCTGGCTTGGAGAATTTTGAGCATTAAGAGATGGGAATACCAGACCACCTGACCTGCCTCTTGAGAAATCTGTATGCAGGTCAGGAAGCAACAGTTAGAACTGGACATGGAACAACAGACTGGTTCCAAATAGGAAAAGGAGTACGTCAAGGCTGTATATTGTCACCCTGCTTATTTAACTTCTATGCAGAGTACATCATGAGAAATGCTGGGCTGGATGAAGCACAAGCTGGAATCAAGATTGCCGGGAGAAATCTCAATAACCTCAGATATGCAGATGACACCACCCTTATGGCAGAAAGCGAAGAGGAACTATAAAGCCTCTTGATGAAAGTGAAAGAGGAGAATGAAAAAGTTGGCTTAAAGCTCAACATTCAGAAAACGAAGATCATGGCATTCAGTCCCATCACTTCATGGGAAATAGATGGGGAAACAGTGGAAACAGGGTCAGACTTTATTTTTTGTGGGCTCCAAAATCACTGCAGATGGTGACTGCAGCCATGAAATTAAAAGATGCTTATTCCTTGGAAGGAAAGTTATGACCAACCTAGATAGCATATTCAAAACCAGAGACATTACTTTGCCAACAAAGGTTCGTCTAGTCAAGGCTATGGTTTTTCCTGTGGTCACGTATGGATGTGAGAGTTGGACTGTGAAGGAGGCTGAGGGCCGAAGAATTGATGCTTTTCAACTGTGGTGTTGGAGAAGACTCTTGAGAGTCCCTTGGACTGCAAGGAGATCCAACCAGTCCATTCTGAAGGAGATCAGCCCTGGGATTTCTTTGGAAGGAATGATGCTAAAGCTGAAACTCCAGTACTTTGGCCACCTCATGCGAAGAGTTGACTCATTGGAAAAGACTCTGATGCTGGGAGGGATTGGGGGCAGGAGGAGAAGGGGACGCCAGAGGATGAGATGGCTGGATGGCATCACTGACTCGATGGACATGAGTCTGGGTGAACTCCGGGAGTTGGTGATGGACAGGGAGGCCTGGCGTGCTGCGATTCATGGGGTCGCAAAGTGTTAGACATGACTGAGCGACTGAACTGAACTGAACTGAGCTCTCAGAACCAACTAAAGAATTTTGTACTGACTTGGCCAAAAAATTTGTTACAAGAAAACCCATAAGAACTTTCTGGCAACCCAATACTTAAGGTTCTTAAACGTTACGTCCCTTCAGGACTGTCACAAATGCCACTGTGGGGGAGTTCCCTGGTGTCCCAGTGGTTAGGATTCTGGGCTTTCACTGCCAGGACCCAGGTTCAACCCCTGGGCAGGGAACTGAGATCCTGTAAGCCAAGCAGTGTGATCAGAAAAAAAAAAAAAAGCTGCATGTCTAGGAAGCAAATCTACTTCAAACTCGGCGTTTGGGAGTGACACTGATGGTGGAGAGGGGAAGGGGAGGAAAATTCCTGCAAGGAAGTAAAGGGATATGGCAAAGGTCTAAGAGGGGAAGGCGAGACCCTTGTGAGGCAGAATTAGAATGTTCTCATCTAAAATATATGTAAATTTCACACTGATTACATCCTTGACTATAGTTTACAAGTACTTCCTTTCTCTCAGACACTGTTATAAATTCTGGGGATAATGCAGTGATTAAACAGAGCTTTGTGGGGAAGACGTAGTGGGGAGGGAGAGGACAGTATAAAGTGTCCAAGAATACTATGATCTTGGCTGATAAAACACTTACTACGTATGACTGAAAGTCATCAGTACCTGTGTCAAGTATGTTTTAAATATAAATCAACACAAAAATCTCTCATCTGACTATACATCACAGACTAAACAAACATGTACACATCTGTTTCCTTTCCACACACACAAAAAAAGGAATAAACTTATCAATGGAATAGACAAATTAATGAGGACATGAAGAAAGGGCAGGGAAACAACACACAGGAGATGTCCAAATTCTAAAAACCAGAACCAGAACAGACAGAACAAGCGCTTCAGCTGACGGAAAGCAAGCAGAAAACGCGTGCAGGAGGGGAGCCGCTGAAAGCCAGTCGCCTCGCGGCCTGGAGCCTGGGAACTGCAACACTCAGAAAGTGGGGGTGTGAGACAGGGCTGGAAATCAGAGCATTCGCTCCAAGTTTTTATGAGGAACTAGGTCCCTGGCACCCCACTCCAGTACTCTTGCCTGGAAAATCCCATGGACGGAGGAGCCTGGTAGGCTGCAGTCCATGGGGTCGCTAACAGTCAGACATGACTGAGCGACTTCCCTTTCACTTTTCACTTTCATGCATTGGAGGAGGAAATGGCAACCCGCTCCAGTATTCTTGCCTGGAGAATCCCAGGGATGGGGGAGCCTGGTGGGCTGCCGTCTATGGGGTCGCACAGAGTTGGACACGACTGAAGGAACTTAGCAGCAGCAGCAGCAGGTCCCTTACTTACCCCAATTTAACCAGGTAACTGTCCCCTCAGAGAAATAGTCAGAGAAGAAAAAAGTTGTTGAAAATATCAGAAATGAAGATAAATAAGGGTTGATCAGATGAAGAAAGCATGGAGAAATCAGAACAAAAGGAGCTAGAACACAGAACGAGAAAGAGAAGACAAAGCTGGAAGGTTAAGCCAGGAGGTACATTCCTAATTAATAGGAATTCCAGCAGAAGGAGAGAATAGAGAAAACAGGAAGTTATCAAAGAAGTAACACCTGACAATCTTCCTGATCTAACAGCTATGAGTTACAGATGGCAAGATCTCATAGCAGCCACCCACCCAGTACATGAAAAGGCCAACAAAGGCCTATCGTTTGAGATTTCAGAACTCTAGGGAAATGAGAAGATCCTCAGGCTTTCAGAGGAGAAAGACTCAAGGCAAAATTAAGCCCTGAACATGAGAGCAGTTCCAGTCAACTGTAACCTCCTCTAGGGACCAGAGAACAGGTCAGGAAGCACGATTCTAAGACAGTGAGAGGCAACTAGACTCTATACCCAAGCAACCTTCTGTTAAACAAGAAGATGGAAAAAAGACATCCGGATTCACACAATCTCAACATACTGCCTCCCAGGCATCCTTTTTCTCATGAAAATGCTAAAGCATGATGCACACCATTAAATGTGGCCCAGATCAAGTACGGTGAAGACATGGGTAAGAAAACAGCATTCAACAGAGGAAAGAAGTAGATGATGACGACGATGAAGAATGCCCCAGAAAAACAGACCTGAAGAACAAAAACCCCCTTGGAAAGTCTGCATTGGAAACGTGTGGTCCAAGAAAATAAAAAGCAAATAAAAACATGAATGAGTAATTCTAGGGAAGTAAAAAGTTTTAAAAGAAAGAAGTTATAACCACAGTATTAATTTCATCAATATTACAGAGACAGATGTTGAAAAATGAAAGAAAAGATCCACAGATAATTCAAACAGCAGTAAAAGCTTATTTTGTTCAGAAACAGAGGAAACTGGCAGAGGACAGGTTTGAGAAGGGGTAAAGCACTGACGTTTGTTTTAATGAGCCGGAGGAGACTAATATGACCCTGCATAACCTGTGAACACAAATTACTGATAAAAATGAAAGCTAAACAAATGTCTAAATTACTTCATTTTCTGTCCATCATTTGGGTCTAGGGGCTTTATTATTATTGATGTACTTACTGTATAAGTTACAGGTATACAACACAGTGACTCATAGTTTTTAAAGGTTACACTCCTTTCAGAGTTATTACAAAGCACCAGCTGTATTCCCTGTGCTGTCCATTAGTCTTGGGGCTTTACTGTGGAGGAATTACCGTGCAATTTGTAAGAATAAGAAGTACGGCTGAAACAAATGAAGGTGGAAGAAAAAGAACCCAAAGGAAGTAACCGAGAGCCGCGGCGGGGGGGATTTCTCATACTCACCATCTCTCTGGCTATTTCCAGCGCTTCCTGCAGGCCATAGAGCCGGCCACAGACCAGGTAGATTCCATTGGCCCAGAGAATACAACCCTCGTGGACCCAAAATTCATTGCTGTCGAGAGGTAGTTCAGGGATTTGTAACTCCAACTCGGGGCCACCTTCTGAAGTGGTGGGCACGGAGGGCTTTGAGTCCAAAACAGTCTTTTCGCTGCTGCCCTCGGTGGTGGCTTTTTTACAAGGGAGCCCCCTGGACAGGGACCGGGGGCCTCCGGCACAGTCTTCCGAGCGGTGTCGCCGCTTAAACCTGGGGTGAGCGGCCAGGCTCCTCTGCTCCTTCTGCTGCTGCTGCTCTTCCTCCTCCTCAGTGTCCGTCTTGGAGCCGTTCGAAGCACTTTTGTGCCGGACCTTCACCTTGCTCTGCGTTTCCGCAGCCCTCTTGGGAGGTGGATTCTTGGGGAGAGTGGCTGCATAATCTTGGGGGTAAAAGGGTCCAAAGAGGTCGCCCATGTTCCGGTAACTGGCCCACTTGCCGCACAGACAGCAAACCAGGTGCCCCATCACAGAAGACTCTGTCACCACGGGGCCCTGCAGCACGAAGGACGAGGCTGGGAGAACCTTGCTCTCGGTGCTGCTGGGCGGAGGCGTCAGGGACCGCTGGCCCTTCCGCCCCCTCACCAATTTGGTCTGCTCCTCCTCCTCGGCATTGATGATTGTACACACGGCTCCAAGTTCACACTTATTCACTACGTGGATATAAGGGAAAAAAGACTTGTTCTTGGCATCGGTTTTATCCAGGGGCTGGGTGGCGTACTTCAGCTTGATCTCCGGTTCTTGGGGTTCTACGATGGGAACGGCCTGTTTGGTTTTCCGCTTCCTGGGCTGCGCCCCAGGCTTCCTTCGCTCCCTCCGCTGCCTCTGCTTTTTTGGCTTTGGCTCTCCATCGGCAGAACCCTCTGGTATCTGAGGGGGTTGAGGGGGTGGCGGCGGGGGCTGCTGTTGTTTCTTCTGCTTATTCACGCTACCAATGGGTCTCCCTTTTTTCTTTCCTGAGGGGAAGTAACCCTTCGGGGGGAAGCCCTCCTGTTTGGGGGAAATCGTCACAGCATCGCTCTCTTTCTCTTCAGCCTTGGGGTTTGCCTCGGGAGCCAATGTGCCCACAGGAGGTACACTCTTTGAGTCAGGAAAGATTAAAGGTGCTGTCCCGCCCAGGGACCCATCTGGTCTCCCTTGGTTACTCCCAGGCTTCTGTGAGGTTGCGGATGCCATGGCACCAGGGGGCTCCTTCCCAGCGGCGACCGTGTCAGGGTGCGTCTCCGTCTTCACCTTGTCATCCCCACCACCGCGCCACTCCTCCGAAGACCGGGCCAGAGGCTTTTCTCCGCTCAGCTCCTGGCTTGTGGGACAGGCCAGCTCAGCTATCACCTCGCCTTTTCTCTTCTCCAGCTCAGCGTCTGGAACAGCACCGCTCCCACCTTCCGGAGGGCCGCTTTTCAAAGACAGGATGTCGTCAAGAGTAACCGTGTCTCCCCCGGCCTCTGCGCTGTTCGAGGACGCACTCCTCCTAATGTTTGGGGATGTGATCTTCTGGACGATAGCTTCCAGTTTCAACCCCCGGCCTTTCCTCGGGGGCAGGATTTTGGTCTTAGCAGGACTTGTAAGGGTGACCGCAGGGCAGTTCCTACTATCTGGACTTGGAAGGTCCTTGGAGGACTCCCTCTTAGGGATGGACTTGATCTCCTGACTGTGAGAGAGATGGGCATAGGAATTGTACGCTTTGTCAGTGCCTTCTTTTGATGGGTGAAGGAGGCGCCCTTTATCTTCAGTGTTACTGTTCTTCACGTCCTGTGACTGTCTCTTACTGGGAATGGGAGAGATAAAAGAACGGACACGCCTCCTCATGATTAAGGGGTTTTGAGAAGAATGATCCTCTTGACCTGGAAGTCTCAGCATAACGTTACTCGGTTTGGATGACTGCGTAGACTCTGCGAGCCCGTGTCCGTCGGTCTCGTGGGGTGGTCCATACCTTTTCTGATTGGACATTCCTGGGGGGCCGCTGCTTTTGGCTGGAGAAGTCTGCCGAGAGAGATCCCAACAAGATTCTTGCTGTAACTTCTGGGAGCTGTGCTTCAGTTCAATGCCTTTGTTAGAAAGACCATCACTAGACATGAGGCAGCGCCCACCGTCCTGACCGCTGGGGTCGTGGTACGTCCCCATCGGTGGGCCATACATCATGCCATCTTTGTCATTCTTCAGGGGGCTCCGGACTCGGTCGAGAAACTGCTGCTGCCGTGGACTCTTTCGGGGTCCCTCCTGCCTGTGCTGAGCCGCAGCGATCACTCCCTGAGCAGAACTGCCACCCCAGTCCTTATATTCCTCTTGCTGCTGTTGGTACATCTGTCTCTTGTAATGGAGCTGGGAATTCAAACCTGCACTGGGGTCCCCATAAGCATGAGCACGCGTGTTTGTGTGATAAGCAGAGGCCAGGCTTTCCGAATTGGCAGAAAAGGGAGCGTGCAAAGAACTCCTGTTGGCCCTCTCGGAGAAGGTCATGTGTGGGCTCATGTGATGAGGGTCGCCCCCTGGGCCTCTGCTCCTCCCAGGGGACATCTTCAACTTTTCTGAAAAGTCATGATACTGAGAAGGGGACCGACCCCTCATGCCCTCCCGACCACCAACTCTGCCGGGGACTCGCCGCATTGGTGTGGGTCTGCTGTCCTGCGGGCCGTAGTCTGAGATGGAATCGTGGGTCGCCGCTCCGGGGCTGGCGTTGCCTCGGTAAGACTCGTGCTTGATGCTAGCAGGGTGGCAGTGGTCTCCCGATTTCTTGTTGTTGAAACTAGCTTGGGACTTGGACTGTTCAAAGTCTTCCTCTTTTATCTGCCCACTCTGGGATTTCAGCTTTGTTTCCATGGACACCAGCCCACCTGGAAGAATGACCGACTGACTTAAACTGGGATTGAGACGCTCATTCCTCCCAAGTCTGGTATCAGCGCCCATGTGTCCTAGCGAGTGAGCCCCCGGGTCTCTGACAATCTGTCTTAGTGGAGAAATGTCACAGATGACTGATCTTCTCTCAGAGAGGGAACCCCCGGGCTCATGGGCTGATGATGGAGGCTCTATTTCAAACTTTCTGGGAATTGGGTAGTCGGCCAAATTGATCTGTTTCATCTCAGGAGCTGTGCCACTTGACTTTCTTTCCCAGGGGCCCCAGTGGGGGTTTTCTAACAGGGACCCAATGCTTTTGTTCAGAAGGCCCCTGCTAGCTAACTCATTGGTCTGACTCACTAAGACATTAGGCCTTGTGGCTCCTTCGAGGCTGCCAGCCATGGCCTGGTGCTCCTGAGAACTCCGGGAGTACCTCCTGTCGGGGTGGTGGTGGTAACCCTGAAGCACCTCCTGCAGGAGGCTGGGGAACTTTTCATTTCTACCCTTTCGCTCCCCGTGGCTGGTGAAGTCCGCTTTATCTTGTCCTGTAGGATACTGAGCAAAGCTGCTAATGTTTCTCGGCACAGCTGACCCAAAACTGTCTTTGTAACTATAGCGCAGGCTTCCGGGAGATTTGCTGGGCTCAGTCCTGCCTGTGAAACCAGAGCCCCCTGCGGGGTGCCCACTCTGGCCATTCCCTTCCCCATTGTGGTTGGAGTTACTGTCTCCACTCTTGTTTCCTTTACTGCCTCCTCCCGGAGGCTCTGGCTGTGGAAGTGATGCGTGGCTGGTTTCCTTTGCCCCCCCGGTGCTGGGTGGCCTCTGTGTGGCTGCAGGATCCTCTTCCTGGGAGCCTTTGTCCTGCCCACCAGGCTTTTCCACCCGGCCTGCCATAGCTTCCCGGGAGACAATCACCCCGACTGTCTTCTCGTTGACTTTTGGGTTGCCCTCAGATGACAGTGGTGTGTCCTTGGCACCCGGCGAGGCGGTCTCTTCTCGGGCTGCAGGACTGGTGCTGAGTCGGGGGGCTTCGTTCTGAGCACCCTGTGCTGGTGAGGAGCCTGCCTTTTCCGAGGCCCCGCCCTTGTAGGTGGTGTCCGAGCTCGTGCTCTGGCCACTCAGCTGCCTCACCCTCTCGCCTTGGTCCTCAGAACTGCTGGAGCAGCCTCCATCCAGCGACTCCGCCATCGGGGACTTCAGTTGCTCTTCGGCCTGTGAGGAGCCTTCTGAGTTTGGGCAGCTGTCTGTTTTCTTGGATGACGAGGAAGGCCTCTTGGAGGTCTTCTTCTGAGGGGTCAGGGCGTCAGAAAGTAGCATGTGCTGAACCGTATTAGGAAGGTTGGCCACCTGCGTACTCAGGGCACTCAAACTACTCAAGCCGGGATCAGTCAGCCGCTTTTCAGGCACCCCTTCCAGCCCAAACCCTTTGAAGCCCGCAGCGTGAGAGTTGGGACTGGGCATCATCGACGGGGTTGGGCTGAGCTGAGGCATTAACTGCAGGATTCTGTTTCTGGAGCCCATTGGCACATTGCCTTGCCCACACTGGAGGTTCTCCCCACTCTGCGTGAGAGGAGACGGGGTAGAGCTACAGCTTGGAGACTGAACCACGGAGGCAGCTGGGGAAGGGTTAGAGATGGGGCTGAAGTTCTGGTGAAACTGCATGGGGGACCTCACGGGAACCTCGGGCTGGCTGTACTGCCCGACCTGGCTTTGCAGGGGCAGCTTGGTGGCAGCGTTGGAATACTGCATCACGTGCTGAGGGGGGTGCTGCTGCTGCTGCTGCTGCTGCTGTTGCTGCTGCTGCTGCTGCTGCCCCTGCTGGGTCCCTGGTGGAATCTTGGCCTGTTCGAAATTCTTCATAGATTGAGGCTGATAGCTGTAATTGGATTGTGTTCCATAAGCCTGTGCGTTGGAGCCCACGTTATGCCCTTCGTACTGTGATCCGGCGTTCACACTGTAACTGCCGTCATAGCTCTGCCCAGACTGGCTGAAACGCTGTGGTGATGGGAAGGAGGAGGAGGCGGCGGTGGCAGAAGACTGGTAGTGCTGGCCGAACTGCCCCACTCTCAGCTGGTAGCCGGCAGCCGAGGCCGGCAGAGCTGAGGGCCGCTGCATGGGCTGCAGGTGCGAGGCGCCGGACGCCGGCTGGCTGGCGGCCTGCGGCAGGGGCTGGTGGGACTGGTAGAGCTGCTGCCGCAGCTGCTGCACTTGCTGCTGCTGCTGCTGCTGCTGGCTGGAAGGCTGCTGCTGGTACTGAGCGCTCCCCGGAGAGAACGGCCCCGTGTAATCCTGCGAGTAATGAGACACGCTGCCAAGGGCAGAGTGCTGTGCTTGAAACTGGCCCACGTGACCCTCACTGCCATACTGATTGCCAAAGCTGCTCCCCTGGGGGGGTCCGTAGCTCTGCACCGGCCCGGAAGGCCTTCGCGGAGGAGGCTGCGGGGTTCCTGTGGCCACAGGGTCCTTGTTGCCTGCCATGTAGTAAAAGTCTCCAGCCTCCTTCCTGAAGCCCTGGTAGCCCTGATGGCCGGAGGTCTCGCTGGCCATCGCGGCCGCCGCCGCCGCCGCTGCTCGTCGTCCACCACCGCTGCTGCCGCCGCTGCCGCCACTGCCACCACCAGCACCCCCAAAATTCTGGAACATCTGGGCCTGGCGAGGGCTAAACTCCTCTATCCGGGATGAGCCGTGCACCTCCTGGGGGTAGCTCTGCTGGTTCCCGTGGTAACTGCTTTGCTCCCGGAAGGACTGCATACTGCTCAGCAGCGCAGCAGCAGGCCAGCAGCCCTCCTGGAACCAGAAGGAGAAAAGAGAAGCATTAGACACACATCTCCCCAGGACAAACAAAGCCAAGTTTAGAGACGGAGAGGACACGGAAATTCAGATGCCCAGGTGAAGTTAATTATATCTTCTTTATTTCTTATCTGGGCTTCCCTTATGGCTCAGCCTGGTAAACAATCTGCCTGCAATGTGGGAGACCTGGGTTCAATCCCTGGGTTGGGAAGATCCCCTGGAGAAGGGAAAGGCTACCCACTCCAGTATTCTGGCCTGGAGAATTCCATGGACCGTATAGTTCATGGGGTTGCAAAGAGTCTGACACTACTGAGTGACTTTCACTTTCCTATTTCTTATCCTATCCGTTTCTAAAGACGCAAATACACAGAGAAATGGCCATAAGTGTGAGGCCAAAGTCTGTGGTAGTAGGAAAAGAAAACACTCTGGGTAAACACAAACTACAGTACACTTCACTACAGTAAAGACCTCACTCTTAAACAAAGGAGCCCCATTCAACTGGGTTAAAATATGGGGCTATATTATTATTGTCAATAAAATATCCAGCTATTTTAGAATAAGTCTTCCGGTTATGGTGGGGGAGAGGTGAGAAAAAAACACATTCATTTAGTTTGTTCCATATGTTATTAGACTGATCACTGAACATCACGTAAGAGCCTCACATAATGACGAGGCAGTCACTCCCCTGGCCTACTCCCTCCCCAACTTAAAACAGAAGTCAGCTTCGTATATCCTAATGCATGATCTTGAAGGTTTACTATAACTACCAACAACCTGTGATGCTGGGTGACCCCAGGACACTCAACTCTTATCACCGCATGGGTGCCTTACTGCTTCAGCCAGACATAAAATCTTAGGGGGTTAACCTCTTCTTGACACTTAAATATGTCCAAGACCCGCCCCCACCCCCCTACCCCGTGCCCCCATCCTCAATTCCCATGCAAATGGACTAGGCAGCATCAGCCAAGTTTCAGTGATGATTCTTCTAGATTTTTCTGGAGGTGTGCAAGAAGTTTTAGCATCTCTGACCCCCATGTGGTTTCTGACTCGCCAATACAGTGTTCACAAAGTTACTATGGCCATTCCTATGAAGGAGGGGATTCAAACAAGTCACACAGGAGGGCAGCAAAAGATACAGAGGAAAATTAGACTCCACCGAGCTTAGGACCTAGACTCTTCCCAAAGTCATCTGCCTCGGTCAACGCTGCATTGCCTTAGTCAATGTAATTCTCATGTAATGTAATAGTCTTACACAATTAATCAAGAGCTGATTTTATTTTGCCTTTCACCTGGGCCTGTCTCCTTCTCAGAGTCAGAGATGAAGAAGACAAGGCCAAACTGCTCCAAAGGATTTTAAAATAGATTATTCAAAACAGAAATTACAAAACACACATGGGTAGGTTAAGACAAAGTTTTCCTACAAAGTTTTCCTACCTTTTAAATTCCCTCTCAGGGGAGCTGAAAAAGGAGTTGCCAGCAGGAAAGGCCGTGGTGCTTTTTAAAGGTTAAGTCGATTCCTCATGTCCAAGCCCTGCAGTAGCTCCCCATCGCATCCCAAGTGGAGCTGGCCTGGGAGGGCTGCCGCCACCTCATAACCTCTCTGACCTCCTCCTCTGCCACTCTCTGCTCTAGTTCTGTTGTCGTCTCCTTGCTTCTGGGACAGGCCACCAGCCTTTCCACACGGAAACTTATTAGCTCTTCCTCCAGGCACCGGCTGGCCCCTTTACTTCCTCCCCAGCCTCTGGACAAACATTCCCTAACCGGTTTGGCCTTCCCCTGGCCAGCCTATTAAAGAACAGCTCCCTCCACACGCTCACCTGGGCCTTCCTGATTCCCATGCTAGTTTCCTAGCATGTTCATTCCCAACAACACAGACACACAGCCCCCACCCCAACAGCACGCAAACTTCCAAGGGCAGAGACGTGGCGCCTTGCTGTGGTCCTCCTGTCATGAAAGCAGTACGGAGCACACGGCAGGCGTTCTGTAAGCCTTGGAGAACCAGGCTACAGCTCCCGTACAGTGGCGGCAGAGGGGCACTGACTATGAGAGGAGGGCAGGGAGGGAAGGCAGAATATGACGGGTCTAAAGCTAGATGACGCTTAAGACTCTGCCTGTAAAATTCTCCAGTTCCAGGGGGAAAACCCAACTCAAGTCCACATGAGGGCTGTGAGGAGACTGCAGAAAGCGAACAGGGATCAGAGCTGAAGATGATCAGGTAACTCCAAACTCTGAAAAGCTTGAGCCACTTCTTCCTGAAATATCTTAAGTCTAAACAGCTAGACAAGAGTCTACTACTTGGATATTAAGTTTGATGATATGATCACATGACCCAAAGTCACCCTTAAACGTTCAAGTACAAATAATCTCAGCATCTAAAGGAAACCGCTTCTCAGCCTCCTAGACTGCTATTCTCTGTGTTGCAGCGGATCTGCTGGGCACCAGGTAACTCGTACTGGAGGGTCTGCTGCAGTGCCTGACACTGTACCAGCACTTTACAAGCACCAACTCATCGAATCCTCACAAAACCAGTATCCTCATCTTCCAGGAGAGGAAACTGAAGCCCAGAGTTCACAAGGCTGGCCGGGCAGTCTGCCCTTCAGGCCATGTTCTCAGCACCTCAGACCAGAGGACGGAAGATGAGGTCAGTGGCAACTGTGCTGTCCAGTCACAGGCCGGCCTGGAGAGTGGGGGCCTCCACCGTCTCTGCTTCCCTCTCATAGGAGATAAGCCACCTGGGTAGGGGTTAAGATGATCAGGATCGCTTCTGTCCACACAGGTTATCCTTCCTGTTTGTGGTGTTCTTCTACCCTGGCTCTCAGAGTGATAATAAAAGGCAGCTGAAAGGCTGTGGACAGAGGAGCTGGCCAGCTACAGTCCATGGGGTCACAAGAGAGACACAACTGTCTGAGTATGCATGGCTTAAACCGAACAAGAAGACTAAATCTGGCAGTTTAATGGAAAGCTTCCTTGAGACATAATCTCTCCATAAATAAATACCTTACATGTAGTTTAATTAATCGTTCTGCAAATAAAATCAGGCTTCTGAAAACTGAATATATAAACAATGTTTCCACTTGCTCCAAATTTTTCCTAAATAAGCACTGCTAGAAAGCAAAGAACCCTTAGCATCAGCACTCCCCACCCCTGGCTGCCAGGCTCCTTGGAAAATCCCATCTCCAGAGAGGGAGACAGGTGTGCGTGCGGTTCCTTCAGAGGTCTGCTCTTGGCCTTACTTGGAGGTCTCCTGTCCTGTATAACGATGTCATCCTCCCTACTATTATAATTGTGGTTTCTGGACTAGATGAAGGGGAAAAAAATCACTCCCCAGTGTACTAGCGATTGAAAATGTAAACCCAGAATATTTTAGTTTCAGCATTAGCATTCAAATAAGCTACTAATCGCTAGTGATAAATGCAGAGACGCAAGAGATACGGGTTCAACGCCTGGGTCGGGAAGATCCCCTGGAGAAGGAAATGGCAACCCACTCCAGTACTCTTGCCTGGAGAATCCCATCGACAGAGGAGCCTGGCAGGCTACAGTCCGTGGCATTGCAAAGAGTTGGACACAACTGAAGTGACTTAGCAGGCAGTGGGCAGGCAGGCAAGCTGCTAACACATTGATCCAATACCGTCCCACCATTTAAAAGAAGCAAAGCCGTCAGCGTAATCAGTTTTACCGCATCGTGATTAACAGTGATAAACATCTGAATTTCCTCGTTTGAATGAGTATACATGTGGTAAAGAAAATGAGATCCTTTAAAAGGAAGCAAGCCACACAACTGAAAAGTTTACTAATGCTACCTCCCTCCCCAATTCTCCCCTTTCCTGGTTTTCTCCCCTTTTCCTAACCTCCTGAATGGTTTCAGGAGGGCTAAGGAGGCGCACTGGTGAGGTCCAGAATTAAGCCTTTTTTGTTTCAGGGGCCATGACCCAGAGTCCACGTGAGACCTCAGGACAAGCACTGCTTCCTGCCTGCACCCACACTCCCCACCCTGCCTGCACCAGCGACCTTGCTGTCTGGTAGAAAACCGACACTAATCTTCTCTGTCTTCCTTCCTGTGTCCAACACTGTCCCACTCCCCAAACCATTCTCTTCTCCACAGTTTTCCAAACTCTCTTCAGATAGTTTCCTTGAGGGATCTTTTCAAGTACCTGCTTCCTCTTTTATTTCGGGTTAACCCTTGATTTTCTGCTCATATCCTTCCTTGCCTTGAAAAAAATGTTTTAACCCCAAGATGTTAACAACACATAAGGCTCTTGTCTGGTGGATTATTCTGCTTTCTCTCCAACCTTACTCCTCACCCACCTCCATCCTACTCTGTTCTGGGAGGGTCACCCACAGGGACTCAGGAGGCTGCACTGCCCCTCTGGCTTCTGGTCCAGTTGTCTGGGAAGAGGCAGGAAGAGGTGAGAGGAGGAATTTACCGTCCTGGTGCCCCCACTACAGTGGCTGAGATCCCTCCTCTCCAGCCTCCAGAACAGCTTCCTCCTCCCGCCTTCCAGGCGCAGGGGTAGCAACCCTTCTGCTGCCAGCCCAGGAGACGCCGCTTTCTCCACTGGTGTCCCCAGTCCCTGCTTGCCCTTGGTAAACAGTCCCAGTCTGCACTGTGGACAACTCAGCAGCACTGTGAACACCCTCTTTCTAAGTTCTCTGCAGATCAGAAGCTGGAAGCTACCTTTCCAGAACCCTTTTCCAGCATAATCCAGACTAGAGTTTACAAAGAGAAGCACAAGAAAGATTTGAAAGGCAGAAGAAAACGCGAGGTTTTACACTCCCAGAGGTGGTTGCAGTAGACACGGATTCATGGCAGCTTCCCCATGAGCTCCTGAGAACCACTCACTGGGGGGCTTCAGTTTGAATGGCCAGGAGAGGCTTCCCTGACCATCCCAATTGTGGTTCTCCCAACAGCCGGGCAGATCCTAGTTCCTCTATCACAACTCTTCATATCTGGAACAGAAGCTTCCGGATGCCTGAAGGAAACAAACGCTCCTGAAATTATTCAGTTTCTGCGTGCCATCTGTTTCCTACCAGGACTCCGACTAGTACTGCTCCTCTCTCAATCCTAGGATTTCAGAGTAACATATTTTTTTATTTGGGGAGCGAGAGACTTCTATTTCATGCAATATACCACAAGGTCTAAAAGTCCTCCCATAACAAAACACCTAGAAACGTCAGACACAATGCACAGCCAAGCTGTAAGGAAGAAAGAAATGCCCAGGATTCTAAACTGTTGGAACCCTGACCACGAGGGATGGGTTGGGTCAGGTCTACAGGACTTATTAATTGCCATGAACATGGTAATGATTTTAATGATCACACAGAGACAGCAGACAAGGCCTCCAGCCCTCTTTTGGTGGTGGTGCTGGTGAAACAGAACAGTCCCTTTTGCACATAAAGACTCTAGACAGTGTCACTTGTGGATGGATTAATCTCTATAAAGATGACAAGATACATTTTTAGGCAGTCACCAACTCATTCTCAACGACAAAAATGTTCTTTCCTCAACTGACCCAACTTCCTATTCCCAAGGAGAACCGCGAACATCTCTTAGATACTCTAAGGAAGATGCCCTAGAGTGACCCCAAACTCATTTTTTGCTTGAACTCTCTGTAATTAAAGTGTTATCTAATCCTGCAACTTCTCCGCCACCTGTGTTTGCCCTTTACCTCTCCAGCCTTGTCACTGCCGTTTTCATCTTTCTTGGGCTAGAATAACATCTCTCTTCCCCAGGACCAATCTCTTGGAACAGCTTTTCTTCACCAGCTGTTTGGGTAGCACTGCCTCTCCACATGCCTGTGGCCCTCCAGCATCTTCCCCTGCCAGTTTCTGCTCCTCTCTGCCCTTTTAAACAGACCTGCTCAGATCCCTCTGTGCTGTCGCCCTGCCCTCACCTTGAGGCCATCTCTGAAACATCCCTAGGTCCACAGTTCCTTCCTGCTAAGTCAGGTCACATGGTTCCCAGAAAGAGTGCTGGAAATGTGACCTTTCCCACAAGTCTTCCTTAAAGCAGGTCATCTGTTGGCTTTTCTCTGTTAATAAAACAAACGGTGATGTGCATTTGCCTTTGTGCTTAGTCGCTCAGTCGTGTCCGACTCTGCGACCCTATGGACTGTAGCCCACCAGGCTCCTCTGTCTGTGGCGATTCTCCAGGCAAGAATGTTGCCTGGAGTGGGCTGCCATGCCCCCTCCAGGGATCGTCCCAACCCAGGGATCAAACCCAGGTCTCCTGCATCACAGGCAGATTCTTTACCATTTGAGCCACCAGGGAAGCCCTTTAACCATATGGGAAGGATTTGCCTTTAACCACTATCTAAGGTATATGCTATTGATGATAATATCTACCATTTATTCTGTGTGTGAGGTGCTGGTAGTTTTACATGTATTTCAACTTATGGGAAAATATATATATATATATATATATATATATATATATATATATAAATTATGTTATTTGCCAAAAGTCACTCTTGTAGGGTAAACTGAAGCTGATAACCTATAGCTCAGATTCTTTTGGTTCCAAAACCCACCTTCCCTTCTCTCACTGTACCATAAACTGAGCAGGGAGCACTTGTTCCAGGTTTTATAAGTTTCTAATACTTTGGGACTTCCCTGGCGGTCCAGTGGTTAAAACTCTGCACTTCCACTGCAGAAGGTATGGGTCTGCTCCCTGGTCAAGGAACTTAAGACTCCTCATGCCATACAGCATGGCCAAAACCAAAAATCCTAACAGACAATAACCATAGCGATTGCCTATTTTCTTCATGTCTAACTCAAGTCACACACTGCACGAGGCACTTTATATAAATATTAATGTATTTAATCCTCACCATGCTCTAAACAAGTATTAGTGCTCCTTTTTGTAAAGTGAGGCTCAGAGAAGTTAAAACAAGCAAAACATTCATAGTAAACGTCCAGGTGGGATATGGAATCCCCACCCCAACCCAGTCTGTAATTCTGGCAGAAGCCTTCCGAGAAACAGCAGTAGGACTGGCACAGATTGGGAGGCATTTGATAAAGGAATCTGACATTTCCTAGAATTGAGTTTACTGTCTGTACCTGGATAGTTCTATGCTATTTGCTCTATGTATGTGCAAACATGGGATCTTAAGTAGATCAGGCAAAAAGATTTGCTTGAAGATTTGACTTGGTATTTCAAATTCTATGTTCTATTTGCCGATGAACAGAGCTTGGATCTTTCTCAGTGGCTTACAGGTGTCTCAGGACAATCAGGCCTTAAGAATAAGATAAGGTGCTGATGGTGCTGGCTTGTCCCCTGGTTTGGGAGCCTAGAAAACAGCTTAAGGAACCAACTCAATCAAAATGTGCAAGTCAATAGTCTAGAGGAAAAAACACCCACTAGAATGTCACAGGAGGTTCGTGACATTGTACAGGGGACAGGGATCAAGACCATCCCCATGGAAAAGAAATGCAAAAAAGCAAAATGGCTGTCTGGGGAGGCCTTACAAATAGCTGTGAAAAGAAGAGAAGTGAAAAGCAAAGGAGAAAAGGAAAGATATAAGCATCTGAATACAGAGTTCCAAAGAATAGCAAGAAGAGATAAGAAAGCCTTCCTCAGCGATCAATGCAAAGAAATAGAGGAAAACAACAGAATGGGAAAGACTAGAGATCTCTTCAAGAAAATTAGAGATACCAAGGGAACATTTCATGCAAAGATGGGCTTGATAAAGGACAGAAAAGTATGGACCTAACAGAAGCAGAAGATATTAAGAAGAGGTGGCAAGAATACACAGAAGAACTGTACAAAAAAGATCTTCATACCCCAGATAATCACAATGGTGTGATCACTGACCTAGAGCCAGACATCCTGGAATGTGAAGTCAAGTGGGCCTTAGAAAGCATCACTACAAACAAAGCTAGTGGAGGTGATGGAATTCCAGTTGAGCTATTTCAAATCCTGAAAGATGATGCTGTGAAAGTGTTGCACTCAATATGCCAGCAAATTTGGAAAACTCAGCAGTGGCCACAGGACAGGAAAAGGTCAGTTTTCATTCCGATCCCAAAGAAAGGCAGTGCCAAAGAATGCTCAAACTACCGCACAATTGCACTCATCTCACACGCTAGTAAAGTAATGCTCAAAATTCTCCAAGCCAGGCTTCAGCAATATGTGAACCGTGAACTTCCTGATGTTCAAGCTGGTTTTAGATAAGGCAGAGGAACCAGAGACCAAATTGCCAACATTTGCTGGATCACGGAAAAAGCAAGAGAGTTTCAAGAAAACATTTATTTCAGTTTTATTGACTATGCCAAAGCCTTTGACTGTGTGGATCACAACAAACTGTGGAAAATTCTGAAAGAGATGGGAATACCAGACCACCTGACCTGCCTCTTGAGAAACCTATATGCAGGTCAGGAAGCAACAGTGAGAACTGGACATGGAACAACAGACTGGTTCCAAATAGGAAAAGGAGCTCGTCAAGGCTGTATATTGTCACCCTGCTTATTTAACTTATATGCAGAGTACATCATGAGAAACATGAAGAAACACAAGCTGGAATCAAGATTGCTGGGAGAAATATCAATA
The DNA here is from genome assembly GCF_019923935.1 of Bubalus bubalis. NCBI lineage: Eukaryota > Metazoa > Chordata > Mammalia > Artiodactyla > Bovidae > Bubalus > Bubalus bubalis. The sequence goes on along the minus strand of NC_059160.1, from coordinate 6,807,159 downwards.
ACTTAAATATGCAGATGACACCACCCTTATGGCAGAAAGTGAAGAGGAACTCAAAAGCCTCTTGATGAAAGTGAAAGTGGAGAGTGAAAAAGTTGGCTTAAAGCTCACCATTCAGAAAATGAAGATCATGGCATCCAGTCCCATCACTTCATGGGAAATAGATGGGGAAACAGTGTCAGACTTTATTTTTCGGGGCTCCAAAATCACTGCAGATGGTGACTGCAGCCATGAAATTAAAAGACGCTTACTCCTTGGAAGGAAAGTTATGTCCAACCTAGATAGCATATTCCAAAGCAGAGACAGTACTTTGCCAACAAAGGTCCGGCTAGTCAAGGCTATGGTTTTTCCTGTGGTCAAGTATGGATGTGAGAGTTGGACTGTGAAGAAGGCTGAGTGCCAAAGAATTGATGCTTCTGAACTGTGGTATTGGAGAAGACTCTCGAGAGTCCCTTGGACTGCAAGGAGATCCAACCAGTCCATGCTGAAGGAGATCAGCCCTGGGATTTCTTTGGAAGGAATGATGCTACAGCTGAAACTCCAGTACTCTGGCCACCTCACGCGAAGAGTTGACTTATTGGAAAAGACTTTGATGCTGGGAGGGATTGGGGGCAGGAGGAAAAGGGGACGACAGAGGATGAGATGGCTGGATGGCATCACCGACTCGATGGACATGAGTCTGAGTGAACTCCGGGAGTTGGTGATGGACAGGGAGGCCTGGCGTGCTGCGATTCATGGGGTTGCAAAGAGTCGGACACGACTGAGCGACTGAACTGAATTGAACTGAGAATGTCACAGATCTAAAAAGTCTTCTCTAAGGGTGAAAACCTGAATTATATTAGCCATGCAAGCTACAAAAAACATCCACCTTCACCTGTGATCAAATACATGCTGGCAAAAAGTGGGGACACAAAACTACAGCTTTAAATTTTCAAAAGAAGAAATTATATGATACCTGATGAGGTTGGGGTGAAGCTGGTACAAACAATAACAAAAGCAGCATGAATTATTACAACCATTTGGAAAAGCCATTTGGTAATAAAAATATTAATATCTTTCAACCCAGTAATTCTATTCACTAGATTTTTATCCTAAAGAAATCTCAAAACAACCAAGTAAAAACCAAGGTACCAACATATTCACTCTAGTGATATCTACAAGCAGTAAAGACAGGCAAGAATCTAATTTTCTATCATCTGAAAATGATTAAATATATTATGGTATTTTCACTCAATGAAATGGTACATACTCATTGAAAACAACTGTGAAGATTCTAGCACCATGGGAAATGCTTATTTTATATACTAAGATGGAGGAAAATAATCTGTGCTATGGTTGCACCTATCTAGAAATTATTTGGTCCAGGGCCAGTCAGCATGGGACAATGAAAACCCTTCCACTATTCAAGGTGGCAGGATTGTGGATGCATTTTCATCCTTTTCATTTCTATTGACATTAATTCTTGTGTAGAAAATAACCACTTTAAAATTTCATTAACCTTATTTTAAAAATACACCTCTCACACTATCTCAAAAATACCTCAGCCAGGGGCAGGTGGGGGAGAGGCACTTGTAGGAATCCGCACTTCAGAACGCCGGGCAGCAACACCGCACAGGCACCGAGGCACCCGAGTGAGCGTGCACACACAACACCGTCTCTGAGCTGTTTCTCAGAGTCAGGCATAAGAACGACCGAATTCCACCCCAGGGTGGGCAGTCCTATTTGTAGACATGATCTCAAATAGCAAAGAGACTGCAGCATCCTACCAGTGCTCGCTTCTGTAACGGCGTGGAGACGCCACACACCTGCTCCCGGGCGGGCCAAAGGGGTCCCAGCGCCATCCACGAGACAGCTGCCTGTCCATACCTGCAGTATCAGCTTAGATGACCCCCTCTGTGGGCAGGATGGCCAAAGCTGCTGGAAAAAGGGCAGGGTCACTGGCGTCGGTGGGGCCCGCGGAGCACAGGCTCCCTGTGGGTTTTTCCTAAGTTAAGCCTGAGGGGTTCTGAGATGCTATTAATTTTTTCCCCTCACTTAAAGGCTGTATGAGTATATAATTTCTAAACCTTCACAGACAAAAAGGGTCACAGAAAGCAATCCCTGCCACCACTTGTAGGCAAAAACAGCTCCATTTTATAACAGCAACAACAACAAATACCAGAGGACTAATTAAGTAGAAGAAGGCAAAAGCTACATGCATAGATAAACTACTGAAGGACCCCAAAGAAGAGCTCAAAAACAAACCACCCACCAGAGAAACACACAAATGTATCCACACGCAAAGACTCAGTATCATACACAGGTCAAGTCCCTACAGACTAGCTTATAAAACTAGTTAGTAACATGCCAGTCAGAATCTCAGTAGGGTCTCAGAATACAACTTACTTTGAAATAATTTCAAATGGTACAGAAAAGTTCAAGAATAGTACAGGGCTTACATAGCCCCTTCAACAGGATTCCCCAACTGATAATATCACTTCATTGTTAATTTAATGATATTTTATATCATTCACTCCATTACCTATACATACTCATTACCTTACAGTCAGCCCTCTGTTAACTATGGGGTCTGTATCTGTGGATTCAACCAACCACAGATCAAATGTATTAGGGGAGAAATTACAGAAAGTTATAAAAAGCACAACTTGAATCTGCCACATGGTTAGCAATTATTTATACAGTACTCACATTAGGTTTGTAACTATTTCTGTAGCATTTACATTGTGTTAGATATTATAAGTAATCTAGAGATGATGTGTGGAAAGATTTATACGCAACTACTATGCCATTTTATATAAGGAACCCGAGCACCCACAGTTTGGTGTCTGAGGGGGCCTTGGAACCATTCCCCTACAGATACTGAGCAAGACGATACACACGCTGTATAGACACCCATTAGCTTCTTCCTGACCTCTTTGAGAGCAGCCTGAAGACTGACGCCCAGTCACCCCCAACCCGTCCAGTGTACATTTCCAAAAACAGGAACATTCATCTACATAACCAGCATGAAACCCTCCACACCAGGAAATTACTATTCCTTTACCACTGAGCCTCCTGAGAAGATCCCCCGGAGAAGGAAACAGCAACCCACTCCGGTATTCTTGCCTGGAAAATCCCATGGACAGAGGAACCTGGTGGGCTGCAGTCCATGGGGTCACAAGAGTCAGACACGCCTGAGCGACTGAGCAGCAGCGTTGCTGTGCCACCAGCCCAGCGCAGAGCCCGTTCCACTTTTGCGAACTGCCCCAGCAGTATTTCCTTTCCCGTCTGGCCCAGGACCCCATCCAGGGGCACAAGCTGCCACGCCTCACCAGCATCTCGCCAATGTGAAATGCCCCCCGTGTTCTCCTGACTCCAGTGTCCCCGACAGAGCATGGTCCTCTCGTTCTGCAGGATGCACATCCAGCCACGTCCCCACTTTCTTGGCAACGATACCAGAGATGTGGCACTGCGCTCTGCTCAGGGCACCACATCAGGGAGGGACGGCAAGTGCACCCTCCACTGGCGATGCCAATCACATTCACCCAGTCAAGCTCATCCCTGCCAGGCTTCCCCACTGCAAACTTACCACTTTACCTTGGTAATCAATCAAGTATCTTGTGCCAATAGTTTGTTCTTTGTCAAACCTCCAACTATTGATGACTCCCATGTCAGCCAGGCACCACTCTGATGGGTCGTTGTTTAGCTGCTCAATCATGTTTGACTCTGTGACCCCATGAAATGTAACCCTGCCAGGCTCCAATGTCCATGGAATTCCCTAGGCAAGAATCCTGGAGTGGGTTGCCATTTCCTTTGCCAGGGGATCTTCCCAACCTAGGGATCGAACCTGCATGTTCTGCATAGACAGGAGGATTCTTCACCACTGAGCCATCTATGATGGATGCCAAATGGTGATTCTCTGTCCATCATTATCGGGCAGAACTTCCCCTCCTAACCCACATATCCACTCACCTACTTGATTCTCAAACTATCCAGCTGTGGCCAGTGGAGGCCTCTTCAAAGTGGCCCCTGTACCCTTTGGACATATTCCCTCTCTTGAGCAGGCCCTTGCTTCCTGGCACAGGTGTTTCAGGCTCATACTGCCACCCCCAGGAACAAGCCATATCTCCAAGGACACGATTCATTTTAGAGAAGGATAATATATAGAAACAAAGATCTGGATGCTAGGATTGTTCACTGCTGCTGGGATGTCACTGCCTCCAGCTAAATACTATGTATGAACACCCACACCTATAACCATCTCCATACCCACAGCTGTATATACGTTTACGAACCATGGGTTCATCTTGAGACCTCCAATTCCAACCGAACACCCTCTAGGATCTTTCCAACCTTTTCTTTCCATGTTTGCAATTTCCTCTTCAAATAGTTAAGGCACCTGGCCCCGATCAGCCTCAATATATACTTACATACTTGCTTACTCAATTTACTTATTTGGCTCATTTGTTCAGTAAAACTCATCTCCCAAGCTCTGCAGCCTCATCCTTCACGTCTCCTCACCGTCAGCCCCTCAACCAGAAGACTCTCCACTGCCTCTGTGAGGCTCTGATAAATGAATTATAAAGTTCGATTTAAGGAAATACATGAAGCTAGTCAAGAAAATTTGGGAAACTACGGAAAGTCAGAAGATACTTGCTCTACCATGGATTGTAATTTTTTCTAAATTATAATCAAAATAAACTAAAGGGTATTGGGATAACATGCTACCTTTCTGGTGTTTTTCAGGGAGAAAAATAATTGTGTTAGACCCATCTCATGATATCCATAAAAATAAACTTCAGGTGAACTAAAAAGCTAAACATCACACAGGCAGTTTTAAAAGAAAACGTTAATAATTCAAGGGACACAAGCAGACATTCAGTATTGAGTTTATAAATGCCATTCCTCACTAAATGGAACCCAGGCTAGAAAAATGTCTGATTCTCCAAGGCGCAGACAAGCACAAGGCATAAACCTATAATACTTGAACCATGCCAGAAAGCCAGGATACTCTTTCAGCTGACTGCAGATACGTCAAGACGAGACTGAAGGGGTTCTCTTCATTTGGTGGGATCAAGCTTTTATTCCTTTTACTGGATTAGATGAATTAGCAATGGAAAACTTCCAAACTAGTTCTGTAGCTCTGTATGTATGGACATGGATACATTTTAGAAACAATATACACAAAGACAGTGAAGAGAGTCAGACACGACTTGGCAACTGAACAACAAACTCACGGAAAAGGCCTGGGGTTTGGGATACGGGTCTGAGAGGAGGGACGGGGACACTCAGAAGGATCCGGTGCGACACTGTTAAATCCGGGTGATGGGTATACAAGTGCCACTAGTCTCTGTGCTTTTCTGTGTGTCTGACGTTATTTTGTAAATAAACAGAATTCCTGGTCTCCCACTTAACCAGATTGAGGAAACATCACCGGTGCACGGCATGGAATTTAAGATCCTTCAGCTTCTGACACGAACAGAATTTCTAGCTCCACATCTCATGACCTCATTTTGCACCTCCTACTCCAGTGGGCTTCCCTTGTGGCTCAGCTGGTAAAGAATCTACCTGCAATGTGGGAGACATGGGTTCAATCCCTGAGTTGGGAAGATCCCCTGGAGAAGGGAACAGCTACCCACTCCAGTATTCTGGCCTGGAGAATTCCATGGACGAGTTCATGGGATTGCAAAGAGTCGGACACAACTGAGCAGCTTTCACTTTCACTCCAGTGGACAGTGAACTTCTCTCCATTCCCCAAAGGTGCGTTGACCTCCAGGTCTTTGTCCAAGCTGTTACCTGTCCAGAATGCTAGTTCTCTGCCCACTTTCACCATCCGATTAATTCAGATGCTTCTGTGATGACCTGCTCAAACATCCTTTCTCCAAAGCCTCCTTCCAGTGAGTCAAGCACTCCAGTCTCTCTCCCCACAGCTCCTGGGAGCATGAAGTGGTGGAAGGGGCATGCCTGGACCTTGAACTCAGACACAGATAGATTCTGAACTGCGTTTTGCAGCTTAATGCTAGTGAGCTCTTGAGCAAAACTGCTCACTTCTTAAGCCCTGGTTTCCTCAACAGAAATGCCCTTGGCGTTTGCCTGCGGTGAGGTGAAACATACAGAGCACTATTCCACTAAGAAGATTTCTGATACTGGAAGCAAAGCAAGTCCCTGCCCTCTTTTCTTTTATTACTGATACATTTCAAAATAGCAAGTGGGGAAAATGGCTGGAAAGGATACATAGCAACATTAGGGGAGGAATGACTTTTTAATTTTTTATTTTTAGTAAGACTATAGTCATGTGTTATGCGAGAAGGAAATGGTAACCCACTCCAGTATTCTTTTCTGGAGAACCCCATGGACAGAGGAGTCTGGTGGGCTATGGTCCACAGGGTTGCAAAGAGTTGAACACGACTGAAGCGATTTAGCACGCACGGATGTGTTCCTTACACAGAAGTACGGTTGTAAAACACATAAGGTAATCAAAAGCCCCTAGCAGAGCGGCCTGGCAAATACCAGCTAACCATCACTGAGGACTGCTGCTCTGAGGGTGAGGCAGGCTGAGAGGCCTGGAGTGCGGATGCAGGCTAACCACCTGAAAACAGGAGTAAGGAAGGCCCCTCCCTCCAGGGGCCCGTGTCTAACACGGGGAACTTTACACACATGCACAGTCAACCTTCAATACACATTCTGAGCAAATATCACATTCCAGGCACTGATTCTAGGTTCTGGAGATACAGCTATAACAAACAAGTCTCAAAAGTCCCGACCTACCACAAAAACAGCAAATAAAGACTGAACAATTACAAACAGACATTGGGTTGGCCAGGAACTAAGCAATGCTTAGGGAAAACTACGGAGAAGGTAATGGCACCCCACTCCAGCACTCTTGCCCAGAAAATCCTATGGACGGAGGAGCTGGTGGGCTGCAGTCCATGGGGTCGCTAAGAGTCGGACAGGACTGAGCGACTTCACTTTCACTTTTCACTTTCATGCATTGGAGAAGGAAATGGCACCCCACTCCAGTACTCTTGCCTGGAAAATCCCATGGACGGAGGAGCCTGGTGGGCTGCAGTCCATGGGGTCACTAAGAGTTGGACACGACTGAGCGACTTCACTTTCACTTTTCACTTTCATGCATTGGAGAAGGAAATGGCAACCCACTCCAGTGTTCTTGCCTGGAGAATCCCAGGGACAGGGGAGCCTCGTGGGCTGCCGTCTACGGGGTGGCACAGAGTCGGACACGACTGAAGCAACTTAGCAGCAGCAGCAGCAGCAGGGAAAACTAAGGGAGGCTAAGGGGACAGAGAAGCGTAGAGGGAAAGGGTGGGACTTGAACAGGATGGTTTACACAGGACGACAACCCTCCTTAAGGAGGTGACAAGCAACTGGAAGGACGGGCGGGGATGGGCTCTGCAGAGACCTGTGGAGAGGTGGGCAGAGAGGCGAGGTGGGGATGGGCTTCCAGAGAGGATCAGCAAAGTGGCTGACGCGGCAAAGGCCAAGTGCAGGGAGGAGAGAGAGGGGTGCAGCCAGAGAACGGGACCCTGAGCACACAGGCCCTGCTCTCGAGGGGTCCACAGACCCGCGGCACGGCCGTCTGGGTTCTTGTTGGGGATGCAGAGTCTCGGGTCTTGGGGAGCGACTGAACCAGAATCCGCGTGTTAACATGCTCACCAGTCAGTCACACACACGTGACAGTTTGAGTACAGATGAAGGGCCTTTTAAGCCATGTAAGAACGTCGGATTTTATGAGGCAGCTTTGGAGGGTTTGAGCTAGAGAGCAACACCCTCTGGTTTCAATTCTCAAATGGCCAACTCGGGTCTGGCTGTTTTGCAGAAAACAGGCTTTGGGAGGGGCGAGGGCAGAAGCAGGGAGTTAGTGAAGAAGCTATTTTGGTCGCCTGGGTAAGGGGTGTTGGCTGCAGAGACGAATGTGGTGTTGATGGAGGTGGTGATATGTGGTCAAAGAAAGGACATATTTTGAAGTCAGAGCCAATGGGAATTGCTAATGGATCAGAAGTGGATGTGAGGGACTTGATAACGATGACAAGCTGCAGCAGCCATGTGACAGTCGCCGCTCCATGTCCTCTACAGGTAAAAATCTACTCAGGCTCCACAGCAGTCCCAGGAAAAGGTACAGCGGAAAACCCTGCTTTATTAAAATGAAGACAGCCGGGCAGAGGGAGGTTCAGTGGCTGCCCAAGGCCCGTCAGATGGCAGCACCAGGAGCATGGAGCTTGCGCTCAGGCACTGTCCCGTACGGAGCGGCCGGACCACGGCGCCATCTGTGGCGCGGGGCGAGGCGGGGGGAGGGCTGAAGGAGCCGAGGGTGCTTTTCTGGACACGTTAACTCTGAGATTCCTGGTGACGTCCACATGCAGACGTCAGGTAGACAGCGGGCGTGTCTGGACCTCAGGGGAAGGTGGGGATGGAGATACATATGGGAAAGTCATCAGCACAGAGATAGGACTTGAAGCCAGAAGAGTGGATGAGATCACCCAGAGCAGTTTTTCAAACTGGAGGTTGTGAAATCAATTTAGTGGGTCATGAACAGCATTAAAAAAACAAATGAAATAGAACGGAATGAAAAATAACAAGAGACGACGGCTCAGAGTAAGACGAAGCATGAGAACTTTATTGGGAAGCTTTTGTTTCAGGCTTGAGTTTAGCTGCAGAAGGAATGCAGTGAGCATGTACCAGGCTGGTGTGTAGTTTGGTCAAACAACGGTGTAAAGCCACTGGTCTAGGGACCGAGAGTAGGACTGGTCCCTGAACCCCACCAACATCTGGAGGCTGGGAAAGAGGAAAAGGAGCCGACAAGGGACAGTGAAGGGAAGACATGGCTAGAGGAAGAAAGGCCATGCGGGTCCCCGGAGCTGTGCAGGTGGGCATGCTTGTGGGAGCCCACATGGGTGTATGCAGATTATGGGATGGAGAGGTACGTGGGTGCTCAGGGGAGGGGGACCTGTTTGAGGCCTCGCGGCTGAGGGCAGAATTAAAGGGAGAGAGAGATGACACTAGGCTTTTTATTTGGACCTTGATTTGTGGGGACAACAGGGTATCCAGTCATAATGTCCATAAATAGCAAATACTCGGCTGTTCAGTTGTTTTTTTTTTTAAAGCATTTACTATGTACTGGGCCCTTTACCAGGCTTGGAAGCACAGGGATGACTAAAACTCTGCTGTCTTTTTTAAAAAGCTTACACTCTGGAATAGGAGAACAGTGCGGTACAGTGAGGTCAGGGCCACGGGGCAGAGCGTGAACAGGTTTGACGAAGGCCCCAGTCACTCTGCTGGCCAGATGAGGCCCACCACTCCACCCGGACCGACTGTCAATCCTGCTCTCCTACCTCTTGACTCATGCTTTGCCCCTCCCAAACACTTCCCAAATCAGAGTCACTCTTTAAGGCTTGGCTCACACCAGCACTTCCTGTCCACACGCCACATCAGTGCCTGGTCCCTGCCTGGTCCGCACTTCCCTGCCTCAGGGAGCACCTCATTTCCCCAACGAGGATCACATAACGGTTGGAAGCAGGTAACAAACCTTTTCAACATCTGCCTAGCACTCGAACAGCCAAGCAAAAACTTGCTTCCCCACTACAAGCCGACTCATGTTATTATTCAGCATTATTATTGAAGCCGAGCTGATCATACACTTTGGCCACCTGATGTGAAGAGCTGACTCACTGGAAAAGACCCTGATGCTGGGAAAGACTGAAGGCAGGAGGAGAAGGGGACGACAGAGGATGAGATGGCTGGAGCGCCGACTCGATGGACATGAGCTTGAGCAAGCTCCAGGAGTTGCAAGTGATGGACAGGGAGGCCTGGCGTGCTGCAGTCCATGGGGTCACAAAGAGTCAGACACGATGGAGTGACTGAACTGAACTGAGAGCTGATCATGTCACCCGACTCTAAAACCTTTGCTGGCTCCTAATTATTAGCACAACACATAGTCAGCTAAGTCCTGTCTTCTAGAAACACCACACAGCCTTGCCCTTCCCTGCCTCCCAAACTCCCTAATGCTCGAACAGACACAATCAAAACAAATATGAAAAAGATGTACAGAGTTGAAATTAGAAAGAAGACATTCCTCAAACTGTTGACAACAGCTGTCTTTGGAGTAAGACTGCAAGGGACCTTCTAGGAACTGATTTAATGAACATGTTAACTTTAAAACAAAAGTTAAAAAGCAAAGAAATTTACTGACTGCAGCTGTTAACTTATGGAGTGTTTACCCTAGGTACTAGACAACGTATTACAGTCTCATTTCATTTTCAGAAGTCTGTGATCCAGGTAACAGCCATTCTGCAGAGGGAGAGACTGAAGCACAGAAAGCTGGAAGTAACTCACACAAGGTTACACAGCTCGTCTGTGAAGAAGAAATGCTGGGATTTGAACCCAGGTCTAATTAAGAATGTGGCCTTAACCTCTCCTGTCCTTAGTCCTGCTCTGTGCATCACCCAGCACCCCTCATGCACCGTGCAGTCCTTCCTTTGTTCCAGCTGGCTCTTCTGCCTGAATAAGTGAGCTGTGCTGACACGCCACTGGCCTTCAAGGTCCAGGGCAAATCCTGCCTTTCCCTGGACTCCTCCCCTCCCTAGAGGTGCTTACCAACACTGCTCAGTGATGTCCGACTCTTTGTGACCCCATGGACTGTAGCCCACCAGGCTCCTCTGTCCACGGGATTTCCCAGGCAAGAATAGTGGAGCGGGTTGCTACTTCCTACTCCAGGGGTTCCTCTCCACCCAGGGACTGAAGCAGCACCTCCTGTGCCTCCTGCATTGGTAGCTGAACTCTCTTCCCACTGAGCCACCTGGGAGCCCTCACCAACATTACCTGAGCGTAATTAAACCCTCTACTCCCCCACAGAGGAAACATACGAGCATTCAAATCCTGGGTGAATTAAGTTGACAATGTAATCTCTTTCTGACAAAAGCAAAGAAAACAGAGACCAAAAGTTCTCATCTGTGAGGGAAGTTAATCTTAAGAAGGGAGTTTCTGTGAGCCCTCCCTCACCCCTTCCCCCACTTTCAGCCTCAGCTTCCTGCACTTATTAAAGGAGCTGAGCATTTTAGATCGCCACTTCTGACGAATAAAAACCACTTACTATTTAAAAATGTAAACAGTGTAAATCAAAAGGTTTTCTTTTTAAACATCTCTTTAAAATTGGTTACCTTTTCCCAAAGGCTCTGACCTTTGAAAGAAAGTACTTTTTAAGTTCAGCACAAAGTGTAAAAATATTAAGATACTTTAAATACACATAAACTTGGAGAGACGTGACCCTGTGAATCAGACATGCCTAAAAATGCAGAAAGCTCTTTTAACACATCTGACCGCATCTGAATTTATGAGCAGAAGTAAGGCCAAACAAACAACGCACGGTAAAACAAAAGCACTGCCCCGGCAATCTTAGGAAGGAAATACAGGATGGAATGAACAGATTCTAACGTGTCCTTGAACTTTCTGGGCAGAGCGATGAGAAATGCAGTCAACCGAGCATTAAGATTTGATTTTACTGGAGGTACCAAGACCATAGGTCAGCCTGTCAAACGAAGCAGAGGCAGAGCTGAGCGCTAAGGGTGCAGTCCACTCCCGATAAAAGCCAATGGGCCTTTTCACAGTTTATGGGATCCTCTGCGTATGGCTGGGGAGGCAGGCATGGGAGGAATACTGCCTGGATGACTGCTTCCTGTGAAAGAGCACAGGTGTCAGGAGAAGCTGGGGTGAGCCGAGTGTCGACAACTTGGACCACTGCCTCAGACTCACAGCTGGAAAACACTGAGGAACAACGCATTAGTACTCGGTAAATGCATCTATAAGCCAAGTGTCCTAAAGATTACTGAGTTTTCCACTTAAAAACAGAGAAACGAAAAATAAAACAAAAAACCCACAAAAGTCCCACACCTATAAATAGCTAAACGATTGTTCTGAACATGCTAGCAAACTTCTAAATTCGAACTCCAGACTAAAGAGAGTCACCTCTAAGCCTCCAAGAGCCTCAAGAATCAGCAAATTAATTTGGGGTTGGAGAACTTTAAAGAAACAAAAAGCAGATCATTTCGGTAGTATAGATATCTCAGTGAGTGGCTTTAGCTCTGCCCTGTGTTTTATGTTCTCATTTCCAAAAGGAAGCAGGGGGAGGGTGCCAAGTGCACAGGGACAGTCACGACACACAGAAGCAGCCGCTTCCGGCAGCTGTGTGTTGGCTTTCTCCAGAGGTGCGCAAAGCAATGGCCATGAAACCCTCCCTGACGACCCCCACCCCGTGAGCACAGCGTCCTCTCTCCCCTACGGGAGACTGCAGCACCAAACATCGCTCTCCCCTAACCAGAGGCAAGCCAGATGTCTTGAAGAAACCAAGAAAAACATGTTTAAAAGACCTTCTGGAAATAGAATTTTATTTTAGCAAGCAAGATGAGCAAAAATACAACTTTATTTTTGCAAGGTACAATTGCTTTCCCTATTAAACCTGTTTTCAATGGATTCTCCTGGGTGATGCATTGGAAAAAAATACTACATTCAGAATCAGGAAACCTATATTTAAATGCTGGTTTTGCCACTTGTTCTGTGACTTGGGCAACTTCCTTAACTTCAAAGTCCCACTTTCCTCATTTGCAGAAACGGCGTTACCTACCTTACTGCCTCACAGGAATGCGCAATAATAAATATGTAAGCCGCTAAGCACCATATAAATTCAAGCGATCGTTATCAGTATTACCATCATCTCTTTCCCAGATAAAAGTCTGAACGAACAACAAAATAGGCAAAAGACAAACAATGAGGAAAAACAATGGGAGAAGTTACTTATCAATCAAACAAAGTACAAGCAAACAAACCCCAAAAACAAAACAACTAATGACTGATAGAAAACCACTCGATGATGGCTAATTTCTGTGTCATTCTCTCCTGCAATGCGGGAGACCTGGGTGCAGTCCCTGGGCTGGAAAGATCCCCTGGAGAAGGGAGAGGCTACCCACTCCAGTATTCTGGCCTGGAGAATTCCATGGAGTTCATGGGGTTGCAGAGAGTCAGACCCGTCTGAGCGACTTTCACTTAGCTTCACTTTACTTCTGTAATTAAGAAAGCTCCCATACTCTGGGGTCTATAGTCCATTCATAAAAATCGCATCACAGTTAATCAGTGCTCCTAATTCACAATCAAAACGCCAATGGAGCGCGTTCCTACTCTACAGGCAGGAGCCACCAGCCACAAGACAAATCCCTTCCCTCCCCACCAAGAGGGGGACCCACTTGGAGGCAGTCGGTCTCCCGACAGCAGTGGAGTGTCTCTTTCTTCCCTGACCACTGGCATGGAGTTAGCAAATACCAATCTCAGTTCTTTTGAAATAAGCCCAAAGAGAACAGGTGGCTAATAAACAGGCATCACCACTTACAATTCCAAGTTTTAAAAATAAAAGTCAAAACAACAGAAACATTTTCTGAAAAATCAGCAATTTCCAAATTTTCTAGATGGTTATGCTGCTGCTGCTGCTAAGTCGCTTCAGTCGTGTCCGACTCTGTGCGACCCCATAGACGGCAGCCCAACAGGCTCCCCCGTCCCTGGGATTCTCCAGGCAAGAACACTGGAGTGGGTTGCCATTTCCTTCTCCAAAGCATGAAAGTGAAAAGTAAAAGTGAAGTTGCTCAGTCGTGCCCGATTCTTAGCGACCCCATGGACTGCAGCCTACCAGGCTCCTCTGTCCATGGGATTTTCCAGGCAACAGTACTGGAGTGGGGTGCCATTGCCTTCTCCACTAGATGGTTATAACAGTAACTAAACTTTATCTGGTGATTACTATGAGTTAGGCAATATTGTAAAAGCTTGAGTTATTAACATATTTAATCAGAGCAACCACAGGTAAGCCCATTCATGTCTTCATTTTTTACACAAGAAAACAGAGGCACAGAACTTGCTTACGGTCACGCTGCTAAGAAGTGGCAGAGCTGGGATTCAAAAATCAGGTAACTGGCTTTGGAGACCATCTCCAGATGCTGATTGCTGGAGAATCCTCCAGCCAACAATGCCTGGTTTTCCTGATCAGCTGTGCTACCCTGTGCTTGGTGTCACACTGAGTATGTAACCGAGACTACAGCGTAGTGTCTCTCACCTTGTGGTCACTTGTGTCAAAGTGAACATTAGAAAAACACGAGCCCATGGAAATAGGGTTTCCTTTTCTGCATTCAAAAATGATGGATTAAACAATCTGGGGGGGAAAACTGGATGAAATACACATACATCTTTTAAAAAGTAACAAGAAGCTAACAGGATAGTGAGGCATTACCTAGTTAATATCCTAGAAGGAATGGAAACCCAAAGATGTGATAGAGACTCGAGGGCACCTGCTGATCTGCCAGATGTGGCCAAGAGGCCCAGGGCATGTCTGCCCTTCCAGGCCCTGCAGAGGAGACGCTCAGTAACCTCGGCCTGGCCCCGAACCAGGGGACTGAGCGAACTAGAAGTAAACCAGTCTTCTCATGGACTCAGCATCCAATCAACTGGATAAAATCTCAAACTCTCAACCTGGATTAAAATAATCCTGGATTGCTAGTGCCCTCAGGCACCTGAAAAAAAGTAAACAAAAATCTTCCCTGGAAAAAGACATCCAAGGCCTCTAATTATTTCTATAAATAATGTTTCAAATACTACATCCAGTGCACAAACACATGACTAGAGAAAACACCATGAGTAAAAACCATCAAAAACAGTCAAAGACACAGGCAGGTAACAGAGCCAAGAAAAGGAGATCATTGAAAGAACTACTTTACTCTGTTTAGGAAATAAAAGCCAAGCTTGAAGAACTTAGCAGGGAACAGGAATCCATAAAAAGCAACACAGCAAATTTGAAAGGTCCCAAACGTCTCAGTTTTTGTTGTTATTTTTTCAAACTTATCCATTGAGTGCTTATTTCAGTTAAACACAGATTAGACAGAAAGAACTGGTTAGATCGGAATACAGATCAAAAGAAACCACCCAGAATGAAAAACGGAGAGAGCAAAAAATACAGGAGAAAGGAAGAGTGCTCAAAAGGAAACCCTGAGAAGGTCTAGCATATCCACATAAGTGCAGCTGCAGAATGAGAAGAGAATGGGGCCAGAGCAGTGTGTGAAGAGCTCTGCTGGGAATCCTCTGGGACAGAGGAGAGGAGTCAGGCCACAGACTCAAGAAGCCTGCTGAATACAAAATCAATGATCTTTATTATCCTGGAAGGTCTTCTAAAAATAATACGGCCTGTGCTGCAAGGTTAGTGCCACAGCTAACTGAGCATCCACTGCAGTCCTACAAGGGGCCAGACATGGACAAGAGAAAGACATAAAGCTCCTAGCCTGTGAAGAACTCAAGTCAAGCCCTTAGAATCACAATCATCTAACACTCTCTCTACATCGGCATTACTGAAAATAAAGCGGGTGGGGTGGGAAGAAAAGGAAAAGGCAGAAAAAAATGCTAGAGAGAAGTATTTAAAAAGAAAATGGGTTAAGCTTAAAAGCAATAAACTAAAAGGTGCTTGCAGGAGTGAAAGTAAGGACATGCCAATGAGCCAAGGCCCAGGCCTAGACGCTGCTTCTGTTCCGTTCACCACACTAACGAGGAATCCTCACAAGCTAAACTCAAGTCCTTGGCATGAGAAAGTCAAAGAATCGTTTCTTTATATCTCCTCCTCAATCTAAGTAAATTTTTTTTTAATGTTAAATCTAAACAGACAATTCTTACTGAGAAGACCCTGATGTTAGGAAAGATTGAACGCAGGAGAAGGGGACGACAGAGGATGAGATGGCTGGATGGCATCACCGACTCAATGGACATGAATTTGAGTGAACTCCGGGAGTTGGTGATGGATGGGGAGGCCTGGCGTGCTGTGGTTCATGGGGTCGCAAAGAGTCGGACACGACTGAGCGACTGAACTTAGCTCTATTAGTGGTGACATTGCAATTATAATGACCATCTTCTCCTCTATTACTTTTGAGACAACATGGAGAAGCTGGCTCTGGAGGATCAGGCAAAGGAAGGAGTGTTCCACCAGGAGCTGAGTGAAGAGGAGAAACAAGCAAAAACGTAATACATGGAATCCTCAAGTTATAGGAAAATCAGATTTGTGAAAAGCCGAAGGTCTCTGCCTTCTAGAAAGCTCTAAGTGCGCAGGGGACTCCCTCATCCAGCGAGAGGGGTCAGGGAGGGAAACAGCCTGCATTGTTGCCGTTCTCGCAAGCTCCCGTGGCACGTTCATCCCCACACAGGAAATCAAGTGGAAGAGGCACTGGCTGAAAGGTTAACGCAGAAATCCTGCTCCCGAGTCGGAAAGCTGACATGCAAAGAAGCAGGTGATACAGTGACCAATCTGTTGATGACATAAACCCTTCCTGAAGCCTAGTGCTACCGAAGTTTCAGGACAGGCTGTCCATCACTTGGGAGCACTCCTGTGTTTCTGTGTTGGAATATGACCTTCAGACTAAAACACAGAAACATGATTCAATACATAACTGTAAATGTCTGTCTTGGGAATAAAGTGGCTTAGAATAAATATCTTATGTATGCTAGGTCTGCCTCTCAAAGCGTGGTCTCTCTAGATCTCATGAGTCTTGTGAGCTGTATAGACTTCCAAGAGATCAGGAAAGGATACAATGACTAAAATAAGTATACAGACATCAAACAAACTTCAAAATTTCTTCTATTTCTGGGATGCAAGTACTGTTCAAATCTGCATACAGGCTTATTCATATCTAAACCAAAGTGTCTCAGGAATTCCCTGGTGGTTTAGTGGTAAGGACTCAGCGCTTTCATTGCCAGGGCACGGATTCAAACTCTGGTCAGGAGGACTAAGGCAACGTGTCCAAACTTGTTCAGATGATACTGGAAAAAAAGGATCCCAAATTCCCAGACAATGTAAATCACATATCTAATATCTGATAAGAGTAAACATATAAAGAACTCTTGCAACTCAACAATATAAAGACAAAAACTCAATAAAAAAATCAGCAAAGGACTTGAATAGACATTTTTCCAAAGATACGAAAATGGCATACTATAGGACATGAAAAGATGCACAACGTTATCCAGCTCAGTCACTCAGTCATGTCCGACTCTCTGCGACCCCATGAATCGCAGCCCACCAGGCCTCCCTGTCCATCACCAACTCCCGGAGTTCACTCAGACTCATGTCCATCGAGTCGGTGATGCCATCCAGCCTTCTCATCCTCTGTCATCCCCTTCTCCTCCTGCCCCCAATCCCTCCCAGCATCAAGGTCTTTTCCAATGAGTCAACTCTTCGCATGAGGTGGCCAGAGTACTGGAGTTTCAGCTGTAGCATCATTCCTTCCAAAGAAATCCCAGGGCTGATCTCCTTCAGCATGGACTGGTTGGATCTCCCTGCAGTCCAAGGGACTCTCAAGAGTCTTCTCCAACACCACAGTTGAAAAGCATCAATTCTTTGGCACTCAGCCTTCTTCACAGTCCAACTCTCACATCCATACATGACCACTGGAAAAACTACAGCCTTGAATAGATGGACCTTTGTTGGCAAAGTACTGTCTCTGCTTTTTAATATGCTATCTAGGTTGGTCATAACTTTCCTTCCAAGGAGTAAGCGTCTTTTAATTTCATGGCTGCAATCACCATCTGCAGTGATTTTGGAGCCCAGAAAAATAAAGTCTGATGCTGTTTCCACTGTTTCCCCATCTATTTCCCATGAAGTGATGGGACCAGATGCCATGATCTTCGTTTTCTGAATGTTGAGCTTTAAGCCAACTTTCTCACTCTCCTCTTTCACTTTCATCAAGAGACTTTTTAGTTCCTCTTCACTGTCTGCCATAAGGGTGGTGTCATCTGTATATCTGAAGTTATTGATATTTCTCCCGGCAATCTTGATTCCAGTTTGTGCTTCTTCCAGCCCAGCGTTTCTCATGATGTACTCTGCATAGAAGTTAAATAAGCAGGGTGACAATATACAGCCTTGACGAGCTCCTTTTCCTATTTGGAACCAGTCTGTTATGCCATGTCCAGTTCTAACTGTTGCTTCCTGACCTGCATATAGGTTTCTCAAGAGGCAGGTCAAGTGGTCTGGTATTCCCATCTCTTTCAGAATTTTCCACAGTTTATTGTGATCTACACAGTCAAAGGCTTTGGCATAGTCAATAAAGCAGAAATAGATGTTTTTTTTCCTGGAACTCTCTTGCTTTTTCGATGATCCAGCGAATGTTGGCAATTTGATCTCTGGTTCCTCTGCCTTTTCGAAAACCAGCTTGAACATCTGGAAGTTCACGATTCACATATTGCTGAAGCCTGGCTTGGAGAATTTTGAGCATTACTTTACTAGTGTGTGAGATGAGTGCAATTGTGCAGTAGTTTGAGCATTCTTTGGCGTTGCCTTTCTTTGGGATTGGAATGAAAACTGACCTCTTCCAGGCCTATGGCCACTGGTGAGTTTTCCAAATTTGCTTGCATATTGAGTACAGCACTTTCACAGCATCATCTTTAAGGATTTGAAATAGCTCAACTGGAATTTCATCATCTCCACTAGCTTTGTTCGTAGTGATGCTTTCTAAGGCCCACTTGACTTCACATTCCAGGATGTCTGGCTCTAGGTGAGTGATCACAATCGTGATTATCTCGGTCGTGAAGATCTTTTTTGTACAGTTCTTCTGTGTATTCTTGCCACCTCTTCTTAATATCTTCTGCTTCTGTTAGGTCCATACCTTTTCTGTCCTTTATCGAGCCCATCTTTGCATGAAATGTTCCCTTGGTATCTCTAATTTTCTTGAAGAGATCTCTAGTCTTTCCCATTCTGTTGCTTTCCTCTATTTCTTTGCACTGATCACTGAGGAAGGCTTTCTTATCTCTTCTTGCTATTCTTTGGAACTCTGCATTCAGATGCTTATATCTTTCCTTTTCTCCTTTGCTTTTCACTTCTCTTCTTTTCACAGCTATTTGTAAGGCCTCCCCAGACAGCCATTTTGCTTTTTTGCATGTCTTTTCCATGGGGATGGTCTTGATCCCTGTCTCCTACACAATGTCACGAACCTCCATCCATAGTTCATCAGGCACTCTGTCTATCAGAAATGAGACACCACCTCATATCCACTTGGATGGCTATAATCAAGAAAAGGAAAATTACCAGTGTTGAGCAGGATGGAGAGAAACTGGAATCCTCATATATTGCTGGTGGGAACGGTATAGCCACTCTGGAAAACAAGCAGTTCCTCAAAAAATTATACACAGAATTACTACACGACCCAGGAATTCCACTCCTGTATACACCCACAAGAACTAAGAACAGCCACACAAACAGACACCTGTATGCCAATGTTCACTGCTGCTGCTGCTGCTATGTCGCTTCAGTCATGTCCGACTCTGTGCGACCCCATAGACAGCAGCCCACCAGGCTCCCCCATCCCTGGGATTCTCCAGGGAAGAACACTGGAGTGGGTTGCCATTTCCTTCTCCAATGCATGAAAGTGAAAAGTGAAAGTGAAGTCGCTCAGTCGTGTCCGACTCTTCGCGACCCCATGGACTGCAGCCCACCAGGCTCCTCCATCCATGGGATTCTCCAGGCAAGAACACTGGAGTGGGGTGCCATTTCCTTCTCCAATGCATGAAAGTGAAAAGTGAAAGTGAAGTCGCTCAGTCGTGTCCGACTCTTCGCGACCCCATGGACTGCAGCCCACCAGGCTCCTCCATCCATGGGATTTTCCAGGCAAGAGGACTGGAGTGGGTGCCAGTACACTAACAGTAACACTAAGAGCTAACATTTCACCATCAATGTTCTAAAATAGCTTTGAGATGCCCTCTGTGATGCTCATTTAATGGGACAAGACAATGGATGTCCTGACCCTAAGACTGCCTCCTGTTGCATGATACCAACCTTTCTGTCGACCTGTCAGGACCACAATCTTGCTAAGACTGCTGGTTCTTAACTGCTATCACTTCTCTAGAACCAACAACCATATTGTAGCACCTTCCCTTCTCTGTGGCCAATTTTTTTACAATGTATAATCACTGATCTGCCTGTTTGCTTCCTCACTACACTACTGAACACCCTGAGGATAAGTGCTAGGACTCATCCCAGAGCCCTGAAAAACAACTGCTGATGCTCACCTGGTCATTCTGGCTTTGTGTTGTACACAATGTACGAGACCTGCTACACTTCATTCTTTACCTACCTCCATCCTGATTTCTTTTCCAAAAGGTTCCTAACCACCAAAACAATCTTTGGATAAGGACAAGACTTCCCTGTGCCCAAACCAAATACAGTTGGTTCTCTGTATCCACGAATTCAGCCAACCATATGAGGGGAAAAAAGATTCCAGAAAGTTTCAAAAAGTAAATACTTAAGAAGTCTTCAGGAGATGAACCACCTGCAAACAGAAACCTCAGAATATTTTGTAGAACAGTACTAAGAACCACCTTCATTTGCAAATAAAAAGACAGTTTTGTTACTGAGTGCTAAAAAGGCATGAGCCATCAAGCCATGAAAAGACAAAGAAGAAATGTAAATACATATTACTAAGTGAAAGAAGCCAATCTGAAAAGATTATGTACTGTATGAATCCAACTATATCATGCTGTGAAAGTCAAAATTACAGAGACAATGAAAAGACCATGGCTGCCAGGGATGACGGGGAGGGAGGGAGAACAGGTGGAGCACAGAGGAGTCTCAGGGCAGTGAGACTGCTCTGTAGGACCCTGTAATGATGGCCACAGTCACAGATTTCTCCCAAGCCACAGGAGAGACAATATAACACTAAGAGTAAAGTATAGTGTAAACTATGGACTTTGGGGGAAATGTGTCAAGGTACGTTCATCAATTGTAATAAAGGACCCACTGTGGTGGGAGACGTTAATAAACGGGGTAGGCTACACATGTGTGGGAGCAGAGGGTATATAGGAAATATTTGTATCTTCCTCTCAATGTTGCTGTGAATCTAAAACTGCTCTAAAAAAAGCCTATTTTTTTTTTAAGTACTGGATATGCACTAAGCTATAAACAACAGCTATATCCAAAGAGCAGGATTATACACCTATGTACTGTTTGAATTTTATACCAAGAGCATGCACTAATTTTATAATAAAAAGATACATTTCAAGAAAAAGAAAAAAAGTTCTAAAAGTTGTTTCAACTAAAACACTATGCTAACATTCCTGACATTTTTCTTTAATATATATAATTATTTCCATGTACAACTATTTCAACAATAGTAACTATTTTCATATGACTATTTTAACTCTAGAAGAAAAATACTGTTAAGAGTAGTAGGGCTTTTTTTTTTTTTCAAATTTTTAGTTTAGCAGATTCTAATCTTATTCTTAAAATACTATAAAGTGTATCTCAATAAAATGTTAATAAGCTGAATCAGTCAACAAGAGAACAATGCACTGGCTTACAGAACCAAGTCTTTGCTCATCTCTAGATGGAAAGACAGAATTTCCCATTGTCCTGTTCCCAAATGATTTAATTTAGAATGAACTAAAGCAGAGAGAAAACATTAGTCTCTCCTCCTCAGAACTGGTATCACCTATTAATTTGCTAATGAAATCAGATACACGACTTCTACACAGTCAATGTTGTGACTTTACATTAGCGGAGACACCCCTTGAGCTGTATTATCACAGGCTTCCGAGAAGAGATTCCCTGATGAATTACTCACCGAGGAAGATTCTTGGGCAGATACAGAAGGACTGGTATCAAACGTTAAGAATATGGCAAAAAATAGGTAAGTACAGATAATGCTTGGTCTGTTGAGAAAAGATTCAGTAAACATATAATCAACTACTATAATTAGAAGTCAATTTCAATTCTCTTTAACATTTTCAAGGTTTACATCTTAAACATAAGCAAAAAGCATCAACAAAAGAAATCTTTTCTATATAAAAAGATTTCTGATGAAATCTTAAAACCTAATATTTTGATTTTGATAACAAGCTGCTGATTTTTTTTTTAAATCCAGAGAACAGTAGACTGGGCTGGCATCCTTTGAAAGCTGAGCAAGATAAGTTCAAGCAAGTAATAAAAGCATGGAACTCATTAATTCACAAAGGGATCATGAACAGTGAGCCAAAGGGGAAAAAGAAACTGAAGCTCCTATGGCACATTCCTTTGAAAGCTGGCAGGAAAACTCTACTTCTTTTATTAATTCACACAGAAACTATTTGCTGAGCACTGCCTACTTGCCAAGCACATTCTAGATGCTGGGGATATGCTAGGGAACAGAAAGGCCCTGCCCTCACACAGTTGATGTTCTAACAAGCTGGCCCCAAAATGGCACTTCTGGACCCCACTCCATTTTTTTCTAAATCCAAACCCAAACTCTTCCCTTCAAAGGTATCACAGGGCAGGGAGTTCTGTGGTGTATCTACCCAAGCGACTAGCACTCCCTCTGACCTCACCTGCTGTTTTCCTTGTCAGAATAGAGGAACGGCAGGCCGTCACTGTTTAACATACCCTGAGACCCTCATCAACTCATTGCTGACAATACTTTATCAGGCTATATTAACTCATTTCTTTGACTGATATTGTCTCTGAATTTTTCCTCCATTCTTCAACTATTTTAGTTACTCTTAGAGACACTTTGCAAGTTTTTTTTTTAAACAACAAATTCAAATTTAACATTACTTTAATACCTACTATGTGAAGGGGACATAAAGAAATAAAGAGTAACAAAGTAAGGTGGCCATCTAAGAATACAATATTGTGGTGAAATAGACACATTCCATATTAACTGTAACACATGACACACATCCCCGTAACACATGGACAGACACAGAGGAGAAAGAGAGGCCAGTCAAGGGAGAGGCTCAGAGGCGCCCACTCCCATGCACTAACAGGCAGTGTGCCAGCTGCGGGGGCTGTAACATAAAAACGGAACACAGCCCTGACCACAAGGACCCTGGAGCCTCGTGCAGTACTATTTGAAAATATTTTGCAGTTTTTCCAGCAAAAATCTTACAGGTACCCAAGATAAGAAGAGAGAGATGATGAGAGAGAGCTGCTCGAGCTGTGGAGCTCGGAAGATGATACACTTCTTCCACTACAGCCAGGCCACCTGGGTACCCAGGTCCGAGGAGATAAGAGTAGCCCCCACCTTACCCGTGTTCACACAACACTGAGAACCCTGCCACCCACCTAACACAGGGAATGCGTGTAAGCAGTAGTTAAGTCAAGTCTGAGAGCTCTGGGGTAATTTACAAGCCACTGGTCTAATAAACGGGAACAGCAGAAGCATATGGGGACACAGGCAAGAGAAGCTGAGTCGAAATCACTGGAATCCAAATCTAGACAAACAACTGTCAAGGTCCAACCAGGTTCTCTAAAATCCCAAGAGGCAGCAAGCTCATCTTAACTGCTTTCTACTTTCCCCCTGCAGACCTTGTTTCCTCAGCCAGCCCTATCTGCCTATCACAGCAGTCTCTTCAAAGCTTCCCCTGTTCAAGCTTCCCGCTCTCAACCTTGCTCCTGCCCGCCAGCAGAGACCTTCACAGAGTTCACCCGAAAGCACTCTTGCCCGCTGCCCCCAGGCCCATGTGTATCCCACCCACACAACTTGCTTTTCCCCAGAAGCGGATATTCCTACAATTCAAAGCCAATCACCTGGATCACACAGGGCCCTGAGATCTCCTGGAAGGTCCTCAACCCAGTGATCTTCTGCATCTTCAACTCAGCCCTGTGCTGGCTCCTTCCCACATCTGTTTACACGTGCTTAATTAAGTTTTTCTTATGTCTAAAAAAACTCTTCGCTTAACCCTAGGTTCTCCCTATAGTTACTTTTTATTTTCCTCGGTGGCCAAATTTCACAAAGGCTTGACTCCAAACTTACTGTCTCCACTTCTTCACCCCACTTTCTCATCAATACACAACCACCTGGCTTTAGTCATCCCCTCTCCTTTCAAATGACATATTTCAGTAAGCTTAGCTACCACCTCTGAGGCTCTTTCTTCATGCCAGGCTGTCTGGGTTTTCCTTCTCACCTGCTGGTTGCATCCTCTCTGCTCCTCTTTAAATGCTGCCCTGCTGCCTTAAATGTTCACATTCCTCAGAGTTCTGTCCTGACCCTTTGCGCACTTGTCATTATTAGCAGCAACAATGTAGCTGGGGCACAAGGTTGGAGGGGCGGGGCGGGTGGGAGTGTCAACTACAAGCCCCGCGAGGGGCTGAGTTCTGTGAAGTCCCTGTTACTGGTGGCAGATGCCCATCACTCAGGCAGGAAAGAGGAAGGACACTTTCCTACATACGGACATTCCCTGTTCACCCTGAGAACAGCCTCATCTACTCGCAGGCTGGAGCAGACAGGCTCACCCCCACGTCTCACCCTACAGCCCAGTCCCTTCCCCTAATGTCCGCTGTGTGCCTCAAACACCTGATGCCATCCTTACAAGCATTCCCAATTTAAGTTCAAAATTAAACCGATCACTTTCCACCACACCCCAATCTGCTCATTCCCCACTGTTTTCTATCTCGGTGACTGGCACTGCCATGACCTGGCTTCCGAGCTAGAAGTCTGGACTCTCCTTGTTCCTCCCTCTCCCTCACAAATCTACTTCCCCGTCGGCCTGTTCTCATCCCATATCACCAGCATCATTACCATCACTGAGTCAATACATAGGGCCTTGCTGTTCATTTAGTCACCAAGTCATGTCTGACTCTCTCCCTCTTGCTCTCAATCCTTCCCAGCAGCGGGGCCTACTATGTGCCAAATCAACCCACTCCAGTATTCTCGCCTGGGAAATCCCATGGACAGAGGAGCCTGGCACACTACAGTCATGAGGATGCAAGAGTCGGACACGACTGAGTGACTCAACCACCACCACCACCTCTGTGGGCCAAACACTGCTGCTGACATTGAGTGTACAATGGTGAACAAGCCAGGCTCCATCCTGGAGGAAGGGACGGGCAAACAAATAAAAGGACGAGATAACTTCAGGTGGTGATAAAAGTTATAAACAAAATAAAGCAGGTTGACGTGACGGAGCACTACTTCAGACAGTAAAGGCTAGAGAAAACGCACAGAGAAAGAAATATTTAAATGAAACCTGGGGACTTCCCTGGTGGTTCACTGGTTAAGACTCCCAATGCAGGGGGTATAGGTTCGATCCCTGGTTGGGGACCTACGATCTTGTATGTGGCTTGGTGTGGCCAAAAGACTAAGATAAGCTGAACCTGAATGGCAAACTGAAACAAGTCTCACACAGGTTTGGGAAGCAGGATGCCCCAGGCAGAGGGAAGGCTGAGTGAATAGCTCCTAAGGTAGAAATGAGCCTGAGGTGTTCAAGAAACAGAGGGAAGGCCAAAGAGGCTGGAACTGAAGGGAGCAAGGAGGAGGCCAGGTCAGATGGGCTCAGAGACCCTTGTCGGTCACCATGAAAGCAATGGAAGGCTACTGAAGGGCTGCAGGAAGACAACTGACAAGACCCAATGTGAATTTTTAAAGATCATTTTAGCTGAAAAGCAGAAAAAATTATTTGGGAGGGCCAAAAATATTGGGGGCTGAAAATCCAGTCAGGAAACTAGTAGTACAGTGGCCTGGATAAGAGGAGATGGTGTTGGCGGCAGGGGGACAAATTCAGAATGTGTTTTGGACATAAAATGAACAGAATCTGCTGGGAGATTAAATATTGAGAGTGAAAGGGAAAAAGAAACCTAGGACAACTCTTAGGTTGTTTTTAGGTATAACCTACAGCAAAATTATAGACAGTGTATCACTCAGTAAGATTTGGTGAATGCTTATCAAGGTGCAGAACATTTTCATCACTCCAGAAAGTTCTCTCATGTCCCCTTCCCAGTGAATCCCCATCTACCCAAGAGGTAACCACTGATGTAATTTTTGGTATCACAGACTTTTGCCTGTTTTAGAACCTCTTACAAATGGGATCATCCATCATGTGCTTTTTTGTGTCGGTATGAAATTCTTCCTTGTTACACGTGTCAGTAGTTTCTTTTTGTTGCTGAGTGGTCTTCCACTGTAAGAATATACCATTCTGTTTACCCATTCTCCCAATGATGGACAACTGGACTGTTTTCAATTTTCAGCTACCATGAACAAAACTCCTATGAATATTCTCGTACAAGGCTTATCTGTGGCCGTAGGTTTTCATTTCTCTTGGGTAAATACCTACAAATGGAACTGCTGGGTCACAGGGCAGACATATTTAAGCTTTTAAGAAACTTTCAAAACAGTTTTCCAGCAGAGTGGCATCATTTTAAAGTCACATCAGCAGTACAGGGAGTTCTGGCTGCCTGACTCCTAGGTGTTTTGCTTGAATAACTCCACCTGCGACACAACCAAACTCACACTCTTTTAGCTCTTCAAACATTTCTCTTCTTTTTAAGACTTTGTGAAGCTCCAATGAAGCTCTGGTACTTTGGCCACATGACAGAAGAGCCAACTCACTGGAAAAGACCCTGATGACAGGATAGATTGAAGGCAAAAAGGGAAGAGCGCAGTAGAGGATGAGATGGTTGGATGGCATCACCGACTCAATAGATACGAATCTGAGCACACTCTGGGAAATAGTGGGGGACGGGGAAGCCTGGCATGCTGCAGTCCATGGGGTCGCAAAGAGTCAGACACGAGTTGGTGACTGAGCAACAACAGATGCACTTGAAGGACACTTTCCTCCTTACCCCATCCCCTTTACTGCTGTGTATTTTCATTCCACAAATGTCCTAAGGATGAGGAAAGGCTGGGCTGGCCAGTGTTCTGAGCAGAGGACATAGCATATAAAGAAGTCCCTGAGACGAGAAAGAGTTTGGGGCCTTCTGGGACAGAGAGAAAGTCAATGTTGCTCAAAGATGGCAAGCAAAAGCAGCAGACAAGCAACCAGGGAGGTGGGCAAGGGCCGGGGTATTCAGAGCCTTGTGAGAAATGAGAAGTCTGGATTTTCTATTTAGTGCTATGAGAAACCACTGAATGATTTAAAGTGGAGGAAAGACAGGTGACTCTGGCTGCTCTGGGCAAGGCAGAATAGAGTCAGATGGGCAGAAGTCAGGGGGCCATTTTAAGAGGCAATCACAATGTTCCAGGTAAGAGATGATGGTGGCTCAGAGACTGTAGCAAGAGAGTGGACAGATTCAAATCATACTACGGCAACTGCACTGACAGTAACGTGCTAGATTAGATGTGGAGGGTGGCGAGAGAAAAGGAGGAATGGGATCTGAGAAGGTGGTTAGATGTTAAAACCACTTACGCAGGAGGGAACAAACGGAGGAGAGTTTAAGGAGCATGTTAGTTTTGGACTTACAAAGCTCAAGCTATTGATGAGCTATCCAAATTGCAGCATCAAGTAGGAGGAGTTGGAGGAGCTAGGAGTCTGGCTGAGATATTAACATGATGGTCATCAACTTATGGGCAATCATCAAAGCCTAGTGATATCTGAGAGCACCTGGAGAGCGAGTGCAATGAACTAAGAGGATCCAGAGAATGCCAACAGATAAGCAAAAGCGGAGGAACAAACCACGGCGGTGGAAGAGACTGTTGAGAGAAAGACAAGTGTCAGGACAAAAAAGCCAATGGCCCTCCTTTGAGAAGCCTCGTAGGACCATTTGAGTCAGAATAATATGTCTTGGTTCAGCTCCATGTATTTCCCCATTAGAGCACTTCCAATAGCCCTGTTTGAATTGCCCTTCTCTACTGAGCAGATGGCTTCCCAGGTGGCTCAGTGGTAAAGAATCTGGCTGCCAAAGCAGGAGACTCCGGTTTGATCTCTGGGTCGGGAAGATCCTCTGGGGTAGGAAATGGCTACCCACTCACTCCAGTATTCTTGCAGGGGAAAGTCCATAGACAGAGGTGGGCTACAGTCCATGGGGTTGCAAAGAGTCTGACACAACTGAGCATGAGCACTGAGCAGATCTTTGAGGATGTAAAATCAACAGGATTGGCAGGAATCAGTCAGTCAGTTCAGTCACTCAGTGGTGTCCGACTCTTTGCAACCCCATGGACTGCAGCCCACCAGGCTTCCCTATCCATCACCAACTCCTGGAGCTTACTCACACTCATGTCCATTGAGTTGGTGATGCCATCCAACCATCTCATCCTCTGTCATCCCCTTCTCCACCTGCCTTCAACCTTTCCCAGCATCAGGGTCTTTTCCAATGAGTCAGGTCTTTGAATCAGGTGGCCAGTGTATTGGAATTTCAGCTTTAGCATCTGTCCTTCCAATGAATAGTTAGGGTTAATTTCCTTCAGCACGGACTGGTTGGATCTCCTTGCAGTCCAAGGGGCTCTCAAGAGTCTTCTCCAACACCACAGTTCAAAAGCATCAATTCTTCGGTACTCAGCTTTCTTTATTATAGTCCAAAGTAATGTCTCTTCTTTTTAATATGCTGTCTAGGTTGGTCATACCTTTTCTTCCAAGGAACAAGAGTCTTTTGATTTCATGGCTGCAGTCACCATCTGCAGTGATTCTGGAGCCCCAAAAATAAAGTCTGTCACTGTTTCCATTGTTTCCTCATCTATTTGGCATGAAGCGATGGGACCGGATGCCATGATCTTAGTTTTCTGAATGTTGAGTTTTAAGCCAACTTTTCACTCTCCTCTTTCACTTTCATCAAGAGGCTCTTTAGCTCTTCTTCACTTTCTGCCATAAGGGTGGTGTCATCTGCATATCTGAGGTTATTGATATTTCTCCCGGCAATCTTGATTCCAGCTTGGGCTTCCTCCAGCCCAGCATTTCTCATGATGTACTCTGCATATAAGTTAAATAATCAGGGTGACAATATACAGCCTTGACATACTCCTTTCCCGATTTGGAACCAGTCTGTTGTTTCATGTCCAGTTCTAACTGTTGCTTCTTGACCTGAATACAAGGTTTCTCAGGAGGCAGCTCAGGTGGTCTGGAATCAGCTCTGCTCAAAGGAAATCAATTCTGAATATTCACTGGAAGGACTGATGCTGAAGCTCCAATACTTTGGCCACCTGATGCAAAGAGCCAACTCAGTAGAAAAGACCCTGATGCTGAGAAAGACTGAAGGAAGGAGGAGAAGGGGACGACAGAAGATGAGATGGTTGGATGGCATCACCAACTCAATGGACTTTGAGGGAGCTCCGGGAGATGGTGAAGGACAGGGAAGCCTGGCGTGTGGCAGTCCACGGGGTCACAGTTGGACTTGACTGAATGACTGAACAACAAGCTCTGCTCGGTCAGTGTCTTGGCACACAGCACAGTGTGGAATGCTTCACTGGGCAACTACCATTCGCCTATAGCTGGTGCACTCCACTATATACTTTTCCTATTTTAGTTCCTTTTCCCATCGGCCCTGAGGAAGATGTATCTCCATTTTACAGACAAGGAAACTGTAGCTCAAGCAAAGTGCCCACGCTCACTCATGCTAATAAGTGATGGAGCCAGATTGAGGCCACACGTTCTCCTTCACACTCGTCTGCCCATCACATAGACTTCCTACAGCAAGAACACCCTTGCACATTACTGCAAAAGGGACACAAAACCTGCCCCCAGGCAACTGACCCACCTGAGCACTAAGGCAGGCAAGCGCCCAGGAACATAGTCCTGCTCAAGAACCCCCACTCTGATCAGGCGCCGTGGATGATCTCCAGGCTCCCAAAGGAACACTTTAGCTTAGGGTGCTTCCAAACATAAAAGTGAAATCTTCCCTGAAACTGAGGTCGAGAGGTGAAAACCTTAGGACTGTCAGGGCCTTACCTCTTTTGAATTCTAGAACTCATTTTTAGCCACGTATCAGAAATTTCTCCCTACATCTAAAGGGCCAAGCGTGAACTTCAAAACTAATGCTAAATGCGGCAGAACTTCTCCATGTCATCCATTCCAGACCAAGATAAAATGAGGGTGAGATTATGTCTTGGTGGGCCCAAAGAAACCGACACTATATATATATGTGCAAAAAAAGAGCAGCACAATTCTCTTTGTCCATACTCTGCTTCCCAGGTTGAT
Organism: Bubalus bubalis; assembly: GCF_019923935.1. Lineage (NCBI taxonomy): Eukaryota > Metazoa > Chordata > Mammalia > Artiodactyla > Bovidae > Bubalus > Bubalus bubalis. The sequence goes on along the minus strand of NC_059160.1, from coordinate 6,777,297 downwards.
GTGTGTCTTCTCCCTGACTTCTTAAGACTGGAACTACACAGGCTTTCCCCTAAATGAGTACATTAGCAACCCAAGGCGGCCTTTCTTTTTCTACTCAGGAGCGAATGTTAACGACCAACCCTCTGTTCAGAGCATGGGCTACAGTGGAAAGAACACCAGCCTTGCTGGCAAAGAACAGGGTCCTAGCCTTGACTGTCAATGTAAAGCTACGTTAACTATGGGCAGGTCACCACCTCCCTGGCCCCTTCCCTGAGCCGTAAAAAGGTTGTAAAGTGCTAGACGAGACGATTTCTTTCATCTCTCTAGATAACTACCAGAGAGCACAGAGAGGGTGGGTGCAGGTATCTGGGTGCCACTGGCTGGCTGGCAAAAGTGCGGAGGGCGGAGCCTCCCGGCCGTGGACAACAAAGCCTCTGACTGCGCTGTCTCCTCTCCCGCCAGTCCCCACTCTCAGATACCCCTGCTTCCTCCACCCCGCTATCCCACCCAAGGTCACTTGGGATCTTCTCTTTGAAGCAATACCTAGCAGAGTGTCCTACATTCAGATATCACTAATTTTTGCTAGCTTCAGTTGAACTTTTAACCAAGTACAATGACTGTTAACACTGCAATCCAACTTCTCAACAGAGAAACATAAACATAATTAAATGATGTTTCTAATAATACCCAGCACTCATCAATGTAACAACACATCTCAGCGGTTTTGCTTTTTTCTTTTGAGGGGCTGGGGGCACCGTGCACGGCTTTTGCAGGATCTTCGTTTGAACCCACACCCCCTGCAGTAGAGAGCAAAGCCCTAGCCGCTGGACCACCAGGGGAATTCCCTCCACATTTCTGGGTTTTATCAGAACAATTTCAATAAAGCACACACATTTTCCTTTCTTGCCCTTTATAAAGTACCACTAATAATCCCTCTCAAGTTCTCTTGACCCAGGTCCCCATTCACAAAGCAGAGATACAAATAGAGGGAAGACTTCAACCCACCCACTTCTATTCTTTGGATTAACTTCTCAAGATGTTCAGGACTAAAGCAAATCATCTACTTTGCTTAATGCCACTTTCACCCATGCCACAGGTCCAGTCTGACCGCCCTCCCAGCAGAGCACTCCCCAGAAGAGGGCACACCTTCATGGCTGCGCTGAGCGGCTTCCCTTGAGCCACTACCGCGTTGCCCTTTTATTCTCTTCATCACTATGTTCACTGCCAGACATGCTCACTCCCTGTCAACAGACCGTCTCCAGAGCAGGCTCCTTCTCTAGCTTGCCCACCACTGCGCCTTCCATGTTTTAGAACAGTGCTTACAAATGCTTGTCAATGAAAATTAGAACAGAGAGAACCTTAATCCATGTTTAGGGATGTGTTGGTCAAACACACAGAAAACAATCTTCCAATCAGGCTGATATTCAACTGTTGCAATAACTTCCACCCGTTCCCACAGAACAGCTTACATATGCAGACTGCAGTAAGGATATTTTCCCCTGTAGCTAATGTTTTCTCTTTCTTAACTTTCCCACAATGAAGCATCAGATAACAAGCCACAGATACACCAATAAGTCACTTTATGGTTCATCTTCCTGATGGGCCATGCACATTACCTACAAAGTAAATACAACTCTAATGCAGAAAGTACTGATCATGTTTGTCACCATGAGAATCTTCCCACTCATACTGCATGTACCATAGGTATTAAGACGACCTTCAAACCTAATAATAAAAAAAAAAACCTATTCAATCTAAATGCAATGTGACCAAATTATGCTTTATGAAAGGCTTGATTTCATTATATTTCAAATGTATGACTTTTATGTGTACAGTTCTGGTCCAATATAAATAGCATTATGCTGTTCCCCTTTATTTTGTTACTTTTATCTCCACAAAATGGAAATGAAGGCACACAGTCAAAAGCCCCAGACAGATCTAACGATCACCAAGGTGTCTTGAACACAAGCCCCCATGAGGAAGAGAGCTGAAGGCATACTGGGGAAGGGCTGTCTTTTATAAATGTACATTGTGAATCCCATCTGGCCAAAATGAGAACAGGCACCAGATAATGATTCCTGTACATTGTAAACCAGTTACACAGACAGGAAGGGAGACAGCCTCTTATATACTGCGTCACTCTTTGAGCTGACAGAAGTTTTCAGCTCAAGACAGAATGGCAGAACTGGGTATGAAAGAGAAACTTTTTTGATTAAATCTCAGGGGCACTGGCAAAACTGGCCAGGTATGAGGAAAGTGAGATTTAGAAAACTTGCAGGCATCACTAAATCACAAGGCACAGCCTTCCTGAGTCCAGGTTTCAAATCATTATAACTTTTAAATTAAAAAAAAAAGGAAAAGATGAAGAAGGGAAACACAGCAGTAAATTTGGACTCCAGAGCCAACCCACTAGCTGATTTGTTTCTTGAGCTGGCAGCGAGCTGTAGCGGACCTAACAAAGGCTTTGGAGTCGGGGGACAGTCACAACCAAACCCTGACCCTCATCAGCTCCTTGACCTCTCAGGAAAAGAAGAGGTGATACATCTCTCAGGTCTGCTGGGTGGATTTTGAAAGATAAGTTAAAAAGCCTTAGACAGAACATACTGGGGTATTTCTGGTTTTGTTTTTCAAAACAAATGCTCTAGCATCCTTTCTCTCCTTAGAAAGAGAAGGTTGAACTTAGAAGAAGTCCAACTCTAATTTCTTGAGCTACATTCCACTACACTTTATGAAGGTTAAAAAAAAAAAAAAGGTTACAAAATCTAAAATCCTTATCTCCTGACATCTTACCGCCTTGGCAGCCTTCTCTCACAAACGTACACACAAATAAACGTTTCCTCCTTAAGTTTTATAACTTTTCCCTCTTAAGTTACAACAAAAATGTAAATTTATGTGAGTAGGTAACTGTTTACAATTTAAGTAACTGCAAGGTTTTTAAAAGCCCACACAAAGCAAGGTCATAATTCAAATACCAACATAAATTGTTTATTTTGGAAAACTCCAAATAGTCAATCTGCACAGCCATATAAAAGCGTCTACCTATGTGACAGGCCTGATGTCAACAGACAAGGAAAAGTCTACCAATCCATCTCCAAGGTGAGCATTATGAGCATACCTCCAAAAGCTGTGACCCTTTTTGAAATGTGTGCACAGGAAGAATTAAAAAGTGGTCTAAGAAAGACATGTCACACATTAGGCACATGTTCTTCAAGAATTCCAATACTGGAAATTTAAGACAAACAAGACCAACCTCTGAGGTTGGTCCAGAAGGCCTAGCCAGTCAAAGGCATGGCCTAAGGCCCTCACACACCATAAAATCTGTGAAATTAATTGGGGTTCTTCAGCATCTGAGAGGAAGCATCCAGCTACCATTAAGGAATAAACTGGGGATGCAAATAATTAGTGCACCCTGAGGTGATAGTTAATTCCACTAGCATGCCACTTCACAGGAGATGTTATAGAATTCCACTTTATTCCTTCTCTGAGAATACTAAAGCTGGAAATTTAGAAAGTTAGCCAAATATCCCTGGAAGGAACTTTAAATAAGATCCCTTCATAATACTCTGCATAGAAAGATCTTGGATCTCCTTGAAGCTAACCAACACACACAGAATCAAATACACATTATCCACAACTCCAAGTAGTCAGATGATGACTGAAAAACCTTTTCCCTGATAACTCCTTCTTGCAAAGACAGAAAAAAATACAAGGCACATTCAGCCCAGGCTAGAATATACTTTCTGAGAAGCACAGAACAGCATCTAAAATTTAAGGGAAAACTGCACCCTGACCAAGTCGTTCACTCTGTCGGAATAGAGGCTGAAAACTAACAGATGAGACAGGCTTTTACAAGCCAGGTAAGGAACAGTCTGCATGCATCTCTCAGAAAGTCACCTACCCCTAAACCAAAACCACAAGACAGGAGGAACTACCTAAAAGCCCCGTAACGTTTGACCTAGAAAGGAGCCTTTATTGAACCAGACAAAATTGAAGCGTTGGGGAGGTAGGTGACTTGGCCAGGGTTATAGTTTACTTGGTGGCAAAGCTGGAAGTAGATTCCTGGGTCTTCGTTCAGGGCAGTTTCCCACTTCAGCCAGCTGCCACTCCCTTTAAGAGCCTCACTGAGGGTCTTAACTGAGGATCCTCCCTTTAACTCCTCACTGAGGCTGTTAACAGAAGGGTCCGATTATCATTCAAAGATCTGCCTGTTAGGTAACAGCTCGAAAATTCCATCCATTTTACAGAAGTTATCAGAGACATCTAATCTTCGCGGGGGGGGGGGGGGGGGGGGGGGGCGCGGGGTATCCTAATTTTGATCTGTCCCCTAAGGGCAAACTAAAGGGATGCAGACAGGGCTAGTGTCCACAACCACAAATACAGACAGACAATAACCCCACCCACAGGCCCAGGAAGGCGGCCGCTCCTCTGCGCCGCCTCCCCACACCCCCGCCCCGCGCCCCTCAACTCACTAAAATCCACTCCCATCCCGGCGCACGGGAGACATTCCACCTCCATCCTCTGCCAGAGCGGGCTGGGCCGGACCGGCCGCTCTCTTTCCACCACCACTCCCCACCGTCCCCAAAAAGATCAGAAGCCTAGAGCGCCAGGCACACCCCCCCCCTAAAAAAAAGAGCCGTCCGCTCGCACACTGGGGACCACCGGCTCCAACACCCACAGCCCTGCTCACCGCGGCGGGGGAGAAAAACCCCACGCAGGAAGGGTATCCCGCGCTCGGCTCTCCGCCCCCGGGGGGGCCCGGGACCTTGAGCCCGGCCAGCCGGTACCTGCCCTCCGCCCCCAACAGGCGAGAAGCAGCCGCGTCCACATGGCTTCAGGTGTTCACATGGCAAGAAGCGGGCCCTCTGCCCTCCCCGCGGCAGGGGCGCGCGACGGCTCCCCAGCTACGCTCCCGCCCGCGGGAGCCCGGCCGGCCCCTCCCCAAGCCCGGCCCTCCGCCTGCCCGCCTGCCTCGCCCCCAGCAAAGCGGCGAGAGCTGCGGGATATACCCAGGGCTGCCAGGGGGCACCCCCCAACCCGGGGCGGGCGGCGCTGACCCCGCCGACCCCTTGGGCGCCGCCCGCTCACATCCGCCGCCGGTGCACCCGAGGGCGCAACGAGCAGGTACCGTTCTCCAGGCAACCTCAGGCCAGGACCGGTGCCCAAGCCCGGTCAGACCAAGACCCCCACCCCCCACCCCCGTCTCAGCGCCCTGATGATGCCAGGCCGGGCCCTTTCCCCTCAGCGCCCCGAGGCCAAGGCAGGCCGCTCCTCTCTGCACTCCCGGGTCGGGTCGGGCCGGCCCCTGAGCACCCCGAGTCCTGGCCTCGGAGTCCGGGGGGCTCGGCGCACTCTCAGGTCGGGCCGGGCAAGGACCTCTGTCTGCCCCCAGCCCCTGAGGCCAAGACACCCGGCCTGGCCCCCCCAACAAGCCCCTCAGCCCCTGACCCCGGCCCCTCCCCCTCAGGCGCAGGCGGCGGTTACCTGCGGGAGCCCCCCGCCCGGTCCCTCGGCCTCAGCCGGGGGCGGGAGGGGAAGGAGCGGCGGCGGCGGACGGCGCTGCGCGGGGTGGGGGTGGGGGAAGCCTCCGCCGCCTCCAGCTCGGGCGCCCGGGGCCGGCGGCGGGGCGGGCCGGGGGGCCGCGGCCCCTCGACGCTCGCTCCGGCCCGCGCGCTCCCGCGCGCTCGCTCGCTCCCCGGTCGGGCGCGCCTCAGGGCGGGCTCCCCCGGCGGAGGCCGCGGCCGCCTCGCAGGGGCCGAAAGCCGCTCGGCTCGGGGTTTTTTCTCTCCATTCTCCCAACACACAGGAAATAACAGAGCGTCAGGTGACGCCGGACGGCCAATCGCGGGGCTCGGAGCCGCGGCGCGCGCGGGCGGGCGGGAGTGGGGCGCGCGGCGGGGGCGGGGCGCGCGGCGGGGGCGGGGCGCCGGGGGGCGGGGCCGGCGGGCGCGCGCGTGCCCACCCGCGTGCGGCCGCGCCGAGGCCTGCGCGCGCCTGGCCGGAGACCTCCCCGCGCCCCCCCACGCCCGCCCAGCGGCCGGGGTCGCGCTGAGGCGGCGGCTGGTCCCCCTCGGCAGCTGCGGGGTGCGGCGCGCGTGTCTCGCCGCTCACCCAGTGCCATCTTGGCCCGCAGATCCCGGTCGTCCTGGGAGTGGCCGCGATCCAACTTTCTGGGGAGTTGGTGGCCCGGAATCTCTCCTTGCGATTTCTGGAGTTCCCTCGGAGCCGCCAAAACCAGGATCGCGCCTTTGGCCCCGCGTGGGGAGCCCCACCCGCGCGGGGCCAGGGGCCCCGCTCTCTCACCCTGTAACCTGGCTTAGGGGGGCCGGCTCCTGCCCGCCCTAGCGCCCTGCGGGCCCGCAGGCCTACTTCCCTAACCGCCCTCCACCCCTTGGCGCCGCGTGTCCTTGGATGAATGACTTGGGCCCTCTTGGGACTCAGTTTCCTCCGCAATAAAAGCAAGGATGAGGAGGCCCACCAACCTCGCCTGTAAAATAGATGCTCACCAAATGCCAGTTGCCTTTGCCTGAGGCAGCCTAAAAAAAAAAGCTGCCACGCCTGACTGGCTGGACCCAGGGTCCAGAATTAATTTGGAGATGAGGTGGAGGATTTGTGGCGCCAAGGCCTCGGGCCGTTCCCAGCCTTCTTTTGCAAATCTCATGTACGTTTTATGGAGCAAAGGAATGGTTGACTTTTTTTTCTTTTTTTTTTTAAGAAAATTTCAGTTGGTAAAACAACAGGAGATGTTTCTGCTGTGTGACCCACTGTGATCACCAGTGAGATGACCAGTGAGGGTCGGTTGTGTTTGGAGTGCTTGTGATCCCCTCTCTCGCTCACCCAGAAACCTGGTCAAATTCTCTCCCCACTCTAGGCCTGTTTCTGGTTGGTACAGTGGGAAGGAGGAGCATGTGGACTAGATGTCCCTAACGTTGACTAAAACTGCTAATTCTAAATTAGGCCCCCATCTGCCCTAGATGTTAAGGGAGTATATGTGGCTTCCTTTCCTGGAGCAACCTGACTTGAAAGTAAACTGGAATTGGAAGAAGTGGGCAGCAGGTGGAGGCTGATAGGAAGCAGGTGTGGCCTGGGGTGCAGTTTCAGTGTATTTGAGGTCCACAGCTCCCCAGGGCCTGGCTCTGCTCTTTCACCTCTCACCCCACCTAGACAGGGGCATTAGCTTTGTCTTGCCCTGGGCCACCAGAAGAGGACTCTGGCTGTGGCAACACCTGCTGCCAGCAAAAGGATCCAAAGCAGGGCCTGAGTTGCTGCTGGCACCCCAGGAGGATGTGGCTGGGAAGGCCGTGATTTCTCCTGGCTTCTGTCCAATCATACAAAGTGGGGGCTGGCTCCAATGTGGGTCAGAGCTATTCTTGGACACTTGGTCCCCCAGCACCTCCTGCATGCCAGGTGGGGTGCTGGTCTCTTCCGGGGTAGAGCTTAACAGGCCGCCAAGCCCTGCCCTCTGGCTGTTCCCATTGTTCTGTGAGTTTCATTTTCAAATTCTTTGGCACCAAGACGTAAAAGACCAGTGCTGGCTTTTGTTTGAGTCAGAGCTACAGAGGGAAAGAGGGAACTCTTAGCACAGACCCATGTTTTCTGGACAAACACAGAAAGATGTGTGAGAGCTCCCATTTGGTGTTGGGAGCTCCCTCAATTTCTTGAGGGAATTCGTGAAGAAAAGGGAAGCCCATTTCCTAAGTCTCCTGCCCTCATCCTTCTCCCCTTCCTGCCCCTTCTTCCTCAGCCCCTTTGGGTCTCAGACTGAGGGACCAGAACATGAAAGGGATGGCAACAAGCCATGCAAAGCCTCATTCAGAAGGGAAGGAATGCAGACAGGTAACTGAAGTCCAGGCTTTTGTTTGTTCCTGCCTCCTGTCCTGAGACTGACCCTACAGCCCCCTCCCCCGCCACTTTGGACCCTGCTGGAACAGGGCTAGCTAACCTCTGACCTGGAAACTTCCCCAGTCCTCAGGCCGGGCCAGCCTGGACATCTTCCCCTTAGTAGCCTATCACTTTTCCTTCCAGTATCATCTGGAAAGAGAACATGTGTGGCCATTATGACCAACAGACAGGCTTGGGCTGTGTGGCCTTGGACTAGTCACTTCACCTCTCTGAACCTTGATAAAATGGGGATAATGTGACCTCACTCATAAGGTATTATGGGAATCTAAAGAGATGCGTAAAGAATTCAGTACAGTACCAGGCACACATTAGCAATAGCAACAGTTCTATGATGTGGACAGACAAGCAGACAGGTTCAGAGAGCCAGCCAGTTACCGGTCAAGACCCCATAGTGGCCGGAGCACAATTAACTGGGGGCGTCTTTGATCACATTAGTGTCTTCCATTGTTCTCTCACTGTCTCATCTGTGAGAATCCTGTTTTTCCTACCACACTTGAAGAACAGTAGATTGGTTGGGGTTTTTTTTTCTTTTTCTCCCCCTCTCTCGTCTAACCTAGTCCCCTCGAAAAATACTTATTGAATTGAATCAGTGGTTTCAATTCCAGAAGCAAAATTAATCCTTTCCCTCCTCCTCCAGCTCCGAGATGGCTTTTGGAAACCCCGTGTCACTCCCTTTATTACAAACTCCTCTGCCCTCCTCCAGGCGCCTGAGCCACTCCGGGATTACAAATGGAGCTTCTGCCTCTAGGTCAGTGATTCCGCTACCATCTGTCAGCACGGATTGATTGAGGAGACTGGCCCTGCCCGGCGTATCAGTGACTTGTGGCGAAGTGAGCCGGGTGCGGCGCCTTCAGCGGCAGGCGGATGTCCTTCCTCTGGCTCCCTGGCTCGCTCTCGAGCACACGTACCGCCCGCCCGCACCTTTATCCTTCAGTGGGCCCCAGCTCTCCTTCCTCTTGGGAGGGGCCTCCTGCTAACTGGAGAGGAAGGCGGAGGCCTCCTGGAACTCCTGCTCGCAGGCCTCCAGGAGAGGACTTACCAAAAAAAGCCTCTGCTTACCGGAAGTGGGGGAACCACCCCCCCTTCACCGGCATCCTGCAGAGCCTGTCCCCAGCCAGGCACTTTCCCCACGCAGAGCGCACACAGCAGGGGTGGCCAGAACCTCTATGGGCACGCCTTCCTTCCACACAGAGCACCTGCTCTGTGTGTGAGGCTGCGGGCCCTGATGGAGGGAACGTAGACCTCAGACAGGTCTTTCCCAGGCAAGGGCAGGGCATGCAGGGAGGCGCAGGGGGTGGGGACGGCTCCAGATAGATAGTCGGGGGATCCCAAAACGGAGCCACGTGCAGACAGCCACTGCAGTTCCCAGGAGAACTGTGTGCCCTGCAGGGCCATGGGAACCAGAGATGGGGGTGCAGAGGTGGGCAGGGGTGGGATCTACAGGGCCTTGTATCTGGGACACTTGGTTTCATGGGGTCTCCCAGTGACCTCTGACCCGGAGATCTACCCCTCAATCCTGCCCTCGCCCTCATTCCCCCAGGGCCTAAGTGGTGGCCTCCTCCTTGGCCCCTGCTGGTCGCACTGGGCTGTCTGTGCTCACATCCATTCTCTCCCACAGGACCATGAGCCCCCTCTGCTTCCCTCGGGTCTCCGGCATTCCAAGGCAGGGCCAGGCACCATCACCGTAACAACGATCCCATTAGAAATGGATCCCCAGCCCAGAAGAATCCAGGCTCACTGGGAACAGGCACTGTGGGTTTGCAGCGACACGATGAGGTTGGTACTGTTCCCATCTCCACTTTACAGATGGAACCATTGAGACACAGAGAGCTCTATGGCTTGTCCCAAGTCACACCGCTCAGAAGAGGCCAAGCTGGGATTGGAACCCGGGTCTTTAGAGGTTGCACTCTTAACCACCAGGTTTCCCAGCACTCGGTAAACACAGGAAAGATGGACGGACACAGACAGTTGGTGTGCCCCAAAGTGTGCAGGCAGACGGGGAAAGAGATGGGAGGGGACACAGCAGGGTGGGCACCAGCCTCTCCCCAAAGTAACACTGTAAATCCCTGGAGCCTGGGCAGTTTGCAGGCATTGGACCCTCAGATCCACACCTGAAAGACCAAGGCCTGCCCACCAAGCGGCAGGAGCTGGACATCAGCGTACTCAGAACACCGGAGGAGACGCAGCTAAGCAACGGGAGGCCCCTATCACACACAGGACAGATCACCCTTCAGCCCACTCCCCACTCCTGCCACCCGTGGCTCAAGTCTCCCTGGGAAGTCCCTGGCATGGTGGACCAGCACAGGGCGCTGAGCTGGGGGCCTAGCCTGGTGTTACTGACATGTGTCCTTCAGCAAATTATCTGATGGCCCTGAGTCTTATTTCTTCAAATCAGAACGGGTGGGAAGAAGGGCCGAGTGGTCTGCCTGCCTCGGGTCCCTTACGGCAACCTCAGTCACTCCTCCCACCCCCAAACCTTATGAGGCAGGGATTGCCATCTTCACAGTGCAGAGCAGGAAGTGGGACACACAGAGAGGTTAAGAAACTTGCCCGAGGTCACACAGCTAGCAAGCCGCAGAGCTCGTCTGAACTCAGCCTTCTGGCCCCGGAGCCCCCTCTGAGTCACTTGCAGCCTGGCAAAGTGTTAAACTGAAGATGAAACGATCTAACAATAGTAGTGACAAAGGCGTGTTCTAAGCGCTTCACCTTCGTTAACTTGCTTAATCCTCACCAAAGCTCCATGAGGTGGATACTATTATTACCTCATTCCGAAGATAAGGAAACTGAGTCACAAGGCAGAGACGAAATCTGAAACCAGGCGGGTCGGGCTGCGCAGCCCCTGCATGGCTTTATCACAGGCGAACAATAGGGAGGTTCCTTTCCATCGGGATTATTTCTGCTTGAAAGCTCAAGACTTTTAGCCCCGTCCCTGTTGGGCTCCACGGGAAAGCAGTGCTGCATGCTGCGGCATGCTGGGAAAAGACTTTGTTCCGTCCTGTTCTGTTGACACGCTCTTCACTTTAAGCCTGAAACCCCAGCTTCCTGCGAAGATTTCAAACCGTAGAGAAAATCTGCAGCCATGATAACAGCCATGGCTTCCCGCGCCTCCCGTGTTCCCCATGCCTGGGGCTCCGTGTATGTGTCCTCACCCTTGACCCATCACAACACCCAAGTAGCCCCCCGCTTCACAGCTGAAGACACTGAAGCCCAGAATTGCTTACAAAATGCCCCCCCCCGCAAAGGCACACAGCTACCAAGTTGCGGCTCTGCGTCATTCTCGAGAATCCCGGATCTTTGGACCGCATTGGCTGCACCCCGCCGTGCGGGGCATGGAGGTGGCCCTGGTGTGCTGGGCTTCGATGGAGATGCTGCTGTTGCTCTTCAACCACACAGTGTCACAACTCCCGGGCCACGGGGAAAGCACGGGGACACAGGTGTGGGAAGCGTGGACATTAGCGTCCGCTCCACTCCACCTCCCTCCCTCCAGGGACTCAGGCGTGGCTGCCCCGAGGTGAGAGCCTTCTGGAAGCAGTCCCGCCCTGTGAGGCTCCACATCACTGTCTGCGTCTCCCCAGGAGCTCACAGGATAACTCCAAGGCACATGTGTGATGCCGGGGAAATAGAAAGCAGCCAAGTCAGTGGATTCTCCAACTCCCAGCTGGTCCTCTGGATGGCAGCCTCTCTTCCCAGCCCACCCCTCCCTGCCGCAAACTCATTACAGTTTCCAGAAGCCAGCTTTGACCCTATCCTCCCCCAAACCTCGGGCTCAAAGGTTGTCGGTGGGTCTCAAGGAGATTTCAGAATTTAAGTAAATTCTCAAAGCCCTTGTCTGGCCCCTGCCACCTCTCCAGCCTTCTCTCACGTGTCCCATCCTGCTTCTTTGCCAAACCAAACGAGTCGTGTCCCCACCGTATGCCTGTCTGCCTATCCAAAGCAGGAAGCCCTTCCCTCTTCCCTACAGACTGAAATCATACCCTCTTTCAAGTCTCTTTCAAGTCTCACGCAAATGCTACCACCTCCATGAAGCCTTACCTTAACACTCATCATAAATTCATTCAACAAATAGTATTTGAGCCCTCACCATACATGAAGTCTTGAGCTCAAGGGTCTCTATTGTCATGGAGTGTATAGTCCCCTGGGATCATTAGAGCAAAAACCATCACACAAATGAATCATTTAGTAATAGCCACGAAAGAAACACAGAAGATGCAGGTTTGATCCCTAGGTCAGCAAGATCCCCTGGAGGAGGAAATGGTAACCCACTCCAGTATTCTTGCCTGGAGAATCCCATGGACAGAGGAGGCTGGTGGGCTGCAGTCCATGGGGTCGCAAAGAATCGGACATGAATGAACGGCTAAGCACGCACGCACGCACAATACACATTGATAAGAAAGCGGGCAGGCGCACAGAGGGTATGTAATAAGAGCCGGTTCTTGGGGGATCCAGGACATTTGAGCTGAGACCTGCAGGACAGATAGGAAGTTGCCAAGCAATGAGGTTGGAGGAGAGAGCTCCAGGCAGTGGGCACAGCACGGGCAAAAGCCCTCAGGCAGGAGGGAGCGAGCAGATTTCCAGGAAGGGAAAGGAGGCCAGTGCAATTCAAATGAAATGAGTAAGCTGGAGGTGCAGCTGAAGCAAAACAGTGCAAACCACGAAAGGCTTGGGGACTTTATCCCAAAGGCAAAACGAGGAACTGCGGAAGGTTTCCAAGCAGAGAAGAGTCAATGTTCATTTATAAACAATCCCGCCAATTGCTCCATGGCTGAGTATCTTCTGAAAAGCCCATGCTTTGCATCCAGCCACCCCTGACCCTTGGCCGTCTGGTCATTTAGGGGTGGAGTTTTCAATCCCTTCCTCCTGGACTGAGCTCTCAAGGGTAGAGCTGACCTCCAGTTCTCCAGCATCATCCCCCGTGTGTGGAGCTGCTCCAAAACCATTTGTGGAATGAGCTAACAGACACGACACTTACCAGCTTTTCCCCTGGAAGGGGCCAGGCTGCCTGGGGGGGCCTTCCACAGTCTCTGGAAATCACAAAGTCCAAGGGTTTCAGTGAGGTCACTCAGGGAGCCCTTGCAAGTGCAGTCGGCATCGCACTGAAGCCCGCGTCCAGGGCCAGCGCCCAGCAATGACACCACACAGGCGTCTGCCCGTGACCGTGTCCCGAACGACCAGAAATAGAACCGAAAGAGGTGCTTTCGAGCTTACAAAGCACATTTCACACGCACAGCCTCACACAGGGTCAACCCTCATGGGTGGACTCGGTTCCTGGCCTGTTTTACAGATGGGGAAACTGAGGCCCGGGCAGGGGAGGGTCTCTGAAAAGTCATCTCAAAGCCAAGACTGAAACCTGACAACCATTCAGGCTACGTATGGTCCCCATGAGGTTAAGAGAACGTTCCGGAAACTTCTTCTGAAAAATGCTTTAAAGTGACATATTTCATCAGGATGTCTGTCACGCCAGCAGTGGGAGCCAACACACCAATTCTCGCAGGCCGTTCCCCCTGCGTGTCAGATCTGTTGCACGCGGGCCCTGGAGGCTTAGCCCAGGGCGTGGGAGGGGCCTGAGTGATGGAGCCTCAGCTCCCTGGGCTGGGTGATGGCACAAAGCAGGTGCCTGGGAGACTCTGAGAGTTCCCCAGGGCAACCCAGGCGGATTGGAGGACTAACAATAGAGAACATTCCTACAGCTCTCCTGTGTGCCAGGAGCCACGCTCAAGAGTTACCTGCATTGGCTCAGGTCTTCCTTACAACAAGCCTTAAGAGGTGAGTACCACAGTTACCTCCACTTCTGTTGTTTAGGGCTTCCCTGGTGGCTCAGAGTCGGACACGACTGAGTGATTAACACTTTCTTTCACTTATGTTGTTTAGTCGCTCAGTCATGTCCAACTCTTTGTGAACGAACCGTGGACCGTAGCCCACCAGGCTCTTCTGTCTGTGGGATTTTCCAGGCAAGAATACTGGCGTGGCTTGCCATTCCCTTCTCCAGGGGATCTTCCCGACTCAGGGATCGAACTCATGTCTCCAGCGTTAGCAGGAGGATTCTTTACCACTGAGCCCACTAGGGAAACCCAATTATCCCCACTTACAGATGTGGAAACTGAGGCTCAGAGCAATAACCAATTAGTCTTCAGTCCCACAGCCAGATTGGCAGAGCTGGGACTTGAGCCCTTTAAGAAACCCCACGCCCTGGCTAAGTAAAAGAGGGCAGAGACGTCCCTGGCAGAGGAAAGGACAACTATGCATCCTCCAGGACTGGGACCACATGGGGCATCCCTCCCTCACACACCTGATGACCATTACTTTTTCCTTTCTTTTCTGTTTTTTGATTTTTCTTTTTTATTTGATGATCATTATTTGGGGCTTCTCTGGTGACTTGAGGACTTCACTGGTGGCTCAGATGATAAAGCGTCTGCCTACAACGCAGGAGACCTGGATTCGATCCCTGGGTCGGGAAGATCCTCTGGAGAAGGAAATGGCAATCCACTCTAGTACTCTCGCCTGGAGAATCCCATGGACGGAGGAGCATGGTAGGCTACAGTCCATGGGGTTGCAAAGAGTCAGACACGACTGACCTACTTCATTTTCTTTCTTTCTGGTGGCTCAGTGGTAAAGAATCAGCCTTCCAATGAAGGAGATACATGTTCAATCCCTGGGTCTGAAAGACCCCCTGGAGAAGGAAATGGCAACCCACTCCAGTACTTTTGCCTGGGAAATCCCAAGGACATAGGAGCCTGGTGGGTTAGAGTCCATGGGGTCGCAAAAGAGTTGGACGTGACTGAGCGACTAAACCACAACATTCTTGTTCCAGTGGCGTGCTGGCATAGTAACTACCTCATTGCAGGCTTTGCGTCTCCCCAGCCTCCTTCTCCCACTGTACCCCATGGTCTCTGGGCTCCCTTTACCTGTCCTGCTACCTGTGAGCTCCCAGCATTAGAATCTATCCCATCTCCTTTATGGTAGTTAGGTGGGGTGTACAACAGCCTTCCCAGGTCATTCAAATGGTAAAGAACCTGTCTGCCAGTGCGGGAGACATGAGATTTGGGCTTGATTCCTGGCTCAGGAAGATCCCCTGGAGGAGGGCATGGCAATCCACTCCAGTGTTCTTGCCTGGAGACTCCTACAGACAGAGGAGCCTGGCAGGCTACAGTCCATAGGGTCACATAGAGTCGGACATGACTGAAGAGACTCAGCACGCACGCATGGGGTATACAAAAGAAAGGGAGGGCAGAGAGCGATGCTGCCTTGAGAAGCTTCTTAAGCTCTGGAGCTTCAGCTTTTTCATCTGAGAAATGGGGACATTAACATTGCCCACCACAGAGGGCTGCATCCACGCAAGTGCTTACTCTGCGACCTCGCACCTAAGCGCTGGTTCTCTATTTCTGACTTCAGGTGCCCTGAGGTGGAATCACTCATCCTGTGAGCAGGCAGGCTCACGTTCAGGCAGCATTGGTCACCCAGCACAACACAGTGCGACAAGGAGTGAGCAGTCTGTTCGACCCCGAAGTTCGAGAGGAGGGAGGCAGATGAACCATTTGGGTCTTCCAAGCAGCTCAGCGTCACCCTGCTGGGTGTGGCTGGATGTCCCAAGTCCTGTACCCGCCCACTCCCAGGACCGTCCCCAGACGAGTGGTGCACATTAAGTGGTGTGGGGGCAGCCCCGTGCCCTCCTGGGCGCCCCTGTCTCACTGGACCTGATCAGCCCCCTCCTCCAGCCCAGGTGAGGGATGCTGGTGGGGCAGGAGGAGCAGTGGGAAGGCTGGATGCCCACGTTGTTCAACTGTGGGCTAACTGCAGAATGGAAGGGAGGAAAGCATCCTTTCTGGAAAAATCAATGGACAGAGGACACCCCCCCAAGTCACAACCTTCATGGAAGCCAGCCAAGAAAACCAAAGAGACCAGAGAAATGGGGGGCCCTTACAGCAGCTGAGAGGTGAACGAGCCCAAGCCCCCATCAGACAGGAAGACTGAGACCTAGGGTGGGGCCACAACTGACTTGGGTCCAAGGCTCTGCCCTGTATAAAGGGGTGTCTGGTCCCACATGGCCCGTTCACAGTGGTGGGTGGGCCCTTGTGTTCCTCATGCCGCACACTCCAGCCTTCCAAACCCTCTGGTCTGGCTCACAGTACCAAGGGTGCCAGCTTAGCCTTGCCCAGAAAACAGCAAGTCTCTGGGGCTCTTCCCTGTGTGCTTCTGGCTTCTGGGATCCCCTGCCCACCCCACCCCCACCCTCACATGTTAGTCAGTTACTATATTCAATAAGATAACTACATAGTTATACAATAAGAACAGAGCCTGCCTGACTCACAGTAAGAGCTCATGTGTGTGTGTGTGTGTGTGTGTGTATGTGCGTGCGTGCTAAGTCACTTCAGTTGTGTCTGACTCTGCGATCCCATGGACTGTAGCCTGCCAGGCTCCTCAGTCCATGGAATTCTCCAGGCAAGAATACTGGAGTGGGTTGCCATGCCCTCCTCCAGGGGATCTTCCCCACCCAGGGATCGAACCCGCGTCTCTTACATCTCCTGCATTGGCAGGCAGGTTCCTTACCACTAGCACCACCTGGGAAGCCCAAATGCTCATAAATATTAGCTATTATTACCAGGCATGATTATCTTCCCCACTTTACAGCTGGGAAAACCGAGGTTCAGAAGGATTGAGTGACTGGCCCATAGACACGAGATGCTACACTCTCTTGGGCTGACTTTTCTTTGAGCTAACAGTTCTTGGGTGGCTTTTGGGGAGCTGGGCTCTGGGCTGACTCCTCTGTGAGAGTTATCTCCACTAATCTTCACCACAGCCCTGTGGCCAGGAAATCGAGGCTCAGAGAGGGCAGGTGATTTGCCTGGGGCAACCAGCTGGTAAATGGCAGCGCCCAGGTTGAAGCAGGCAGCCTGGCTCCTTTTGTGAACTGGAGAGAGTAGTGGCCCTGGCCTCTTACAGGAAGTTCTAGTCACGTCAGTGTCCCAGGCTAGAGAAGCTGCTCCAGGAACCCTCGCTCAAGTTGGGGACCAGGCGGCTACCCTGATTCCCCGACAATGTTGGCCCCGGCTCAGAGAGGGGACTGGACTGGCTCTGGGCGCCAGAGATGTCCTGAGACTGCAAATCAGAAGGAGACCCAGGCTGGTCCTTAAACTCCCAGGCAGTCCGGGAATCCCAACAGTACAAGGCCACCCTGCGAGGCTGATTTGGGAGGAGCTAGAATGAGCCAGCTTTGTGGGCAGCCTGCCCACTCTCAAGTCAGTCTCTCCTGCCTCCAGAAATGGCTCCCGCTGTCCCTCCCCCTTCCCCTTCCTGGGCTTCAGCCACTGGAGGTGACTGGCCTTTCACACCTGCAGCTCTGCTGTTGCTCTTCCTTCCGGTGATACACCTCCCTCTGCCTTAGCCTGGCAAACTCCTACTCATTCTCCAAGACCTTCAAATGGCACCTCCTCTCTGAAGCCCCTCTTGAGTGACCTGTCAGAATTCACAAGGGGAACTTTTTGTTGTGCCTCTAGGTTGCTGGCCCAGCCAGCTCCCTCACAGCAATGGCTGCCATTCGCTGAGCACCTGCTGTGTACAGGCACGGCACCTGTAGTCTCCTTAACCCCGTAACAAGCCTGCAGGAAGAGCTTACTACTGGTAAGTCACTGCATCTCTGAGAGATTAAATAACTCGCCTAAAATCATATAGCTAGAGAATGGCCAGGGAGAACTGTAACTCAGGTCTGCCTGCAAACTCCTGGGGTCCATCAAATTGCAGGCATACAAAGGAGAGGGGCTTGGTGTGCATCTCCCCTCTATGTAGGCCGGGGGGGGTGGGCACACAGCTCCAAGGGGGCAGGCTCTGTGAGCCTGAACTGGGTGAAATGAGCTGACTGGCCAGTTGGAACCTCGCCTGGTGCTTCCAGCACCTCTGGCAGAAGGCTCTGGAGCCCAGGCCTGGAACGGACCCAGCACCTCAGCCTTGAGGAGAGTCTATCAACTGTTCTTTCCTTTTCCATCTGGCAAAGGAAGCTCCATGGGGCACCAGAGCCCCGCAAAGGAAGCCCAGGTGGGCAGCTGCCCCTCACACACAGCTCCTGGCTCCCCCACGCAGGTTGCCTGTGGGCCTAGGACCTGAAGACAACTCTGGGGGAGATGAGCAAACCCACCACCAATTTTCAAAGGGGACATTAGCCACAGGACGCTCTCCAGTTCGGGGCAGATGTCCTGGCCACAGGCATAGCTGTGGCTGGTCCCCACAGGTCAGGCTCCATGGGGAAAAAATCCCCTTCTGGGGGGTTTGTCCAAAGGAAGTGAGCCCATGACCACTTCCGGGGTGCAAGGCGGGGCAAGTGTTCCATCTTGGTGGCCCGCCTTCCTGGGATATAGGCAAGTCTGGACCTGCGCCCACCCCACCGCCTGCCCCTGGTTTCCTGGCACAAACCTCCTCTGTGCTCAGCTGTGGGCAGGTGCTGGGAACACTGAGGATGTCTTAAAATTCCTGTCACCCAGGACCTGACAGTGACTATGCTTCTCACAACACTGTGTATGTATGTGTATGTGTGTGTGTGTGTGTGTGTGTGTGGAGGCGAGGATGGGCAGGCCCCCAGGTCATTCACACTGAAGGCAGGGAAGACTTCCTGGAGGAGGCTAACTGAGTCCAGAAGGACTTGACCAGGTGAGAAAGGCGGTGAGGAAGCAGCTCTTGAGGACGGAGACCCAGAACGAGGCCCACAGCCTGAAGCCTAGTGTGTGACAGGCCAGACCGAGAGGCTCACAGCCTTCCCCTCGACCCTCCATGTGAGGTGGGCTCCCACCTCGACTGCTCAGCTGGGGTCCTCCCATCCCTACTAGGGCCTGAGCTCTATGGCCCAGCCCTCTCTGTGTCCTCTGACCTGCTGTGTGCTTGCTTCTGCCTCTGCCTGAGCCCTGTTGGCAACCACAGCTGAAGGGCTATGGCTGCCCTCAGCCGGGGTCAGGCTCACGCGCTCTGCCCTCAGGGCTCCGTCAGAGGAGACAGGGGGTGCTGGGACGCTCTGTCATCACCCACATAGCCACAGAACCCATGGCCTGCCTCCTGCAGCAGGGGCAGGCCCATCTCTGGCCTTTAGAAACCCCATCTGAGCCCCAGCCCCAGGCTGTCTATCTCTGGTTACCGTGGGGAAGCAGCTTGGGTGGACGTAGCCTTCCGAGACCTCAGGCCGCCCCAGTCAAGCGCATGACAGGACGGCGACCCTGGCCTGGAGAGAGAGCCAAGACGGGCAATGGCTGGGGGTCAGGAAAACCCCCGCCAGGGGCCTCCCGCAGAGTGAGGAGGGGGCTGGTGGGCCAGGGAGGAGGGGGAATCAGCTCCTCCCCGCCATGCTAGCCTGTCTGTCTCCAGCACTTCACTGTAAAAATAAATGGAAGAAGCACACGCCAGACAGGAAAAAAAAAGGAGGAAAAAAAAAAAAAAGCCCCAAACCGCCCCACATGGGGCTCCCTCGGCGGGTTTGGGCCAAGGCCTTGGCCTGGGTTACTCACTGCCGCTTCTCCCGGGGAAGCTGCTGGAGCCAAATTTGCATTTACCACAAACAGAGACAACACAATGTCATAATCCTTCTCCTGTCATTCTCCCCTCTCTTCCTCCTCCCACCTCAGACACACACACACACGCACACGCACACGCTAACACAAAATGACGGCTCCCTCGACAGCCTGAATGAGCAAAGCCCTCGATCGGCCTCTTAATTGTCGGTGTTTCTCTCCGGCCCGGCGCTCAGTGCCCCTCGCCCAACTTGGAGGGGACCACCCACTGCCCCCTCCTTTGTCCCGAATCACCGCTGACAAATGGCCTGCTGGAGGGGAAGAATAAGCCTTGGAAATAAGGGTGGTGGTGGTGGTGGGGTTGGGTGGGGGGAGCAGCCAGCACCCGCCCCCTGCCGCCTCTGCACCCTCAAGGCTGGGGTCCCGGCCCTAGGATGCTGGGCCGACTGGAGGGGACCGGAGGGGGTGGGCAGCGACAGTGACTCGGCCCCTGGGACTCTGACCCGGAGCCCTGGCCTTCACGCCCCTGCCCTGCCTCTGCTGCCCTGGGCTCCCAGAGCAGCGCCCCCAGCCCGCCTCTCTCGCCCCTCCTCTCCCGGCCACCCTCCAGGCCCTGCTCTGAACATCCCCCGCGCTCCCCTCCCGCTATCGCTCTTTATGGCAGTTTCAAAGCTGCAGCCGCCACTCGAGCAGCTGCGGCCTTTGATGGGGGACAAGGCAGTGAAGGCCGCCCGGGAGGCCCCTGCCCGCCCTGCCCTGGCCCGCCCCGCCCCCGCCTGCCCCCCCCCGCCCCCACCCCCCCGGGAGCCTGGGCCAGGCAGCGCGGCGCGGCGGAGCGCCCAGCGGGCACGCCTCACACGCCAGAGCAAACTTTCGTGACCGGAGGGAGAGACACGGCACACACGCCGCCTTTACCTTTGCAGCAGCATCCTTCCGGCCACTTGCTCCAGACCCCTCCAACAGCTCCCCCGGCCCGGCGAGAGGCCGGGAGGAAAACAACTCCGACGCGAGGCTGGGGAGGAAGGGGGCGGAGGGGGGGGGGGAGGAAAGGGAAACAAGGAGCAGGAAAAGGAAAGGGGGCAGTTTCTCTCGTCTCTCAGCCTCCTCGCGGCGCCTCCTGCCCGAGCCGGCAAGTGAAGTCACAGGGCCGGGGCGGTGACATCAGCTGAGCCTCTGACATCACGGGCCCCTGCCCGATCTCACCTCTGCAGGGTGGAGATGGAGGAGCAGCGGGGAGGAGGGATGAATGGAGGAGGGAGGGGAGCACGGATCCCTCTCCATCGCCCTCAAATGCGGAGAGCGTGCCAGCGTGGTGGGGTGGGGGGGCTGGGGAGGGGCGGGCAGCTCATCTCTGAAGAATTATGTTTTATCTCTATAGATAGGGGAGATTATGTGTCTATTTATAATTGGCCCTTGAGGGAATGGCTTAAAAGGGGCAAACACCCTCCAAGGCGAGAAGCACAGCTCACCCCACCGTTCTTGGTGCCCAGCAGGTAAAGGCCAGCATGTCATGAGCAGGTAAAGGTCAGCGGTCATGAGCACCTACTATGCGCGGGAACTCACACTCAGCCTCTTGGGCGGCGTGGCAAAGACCTGGTGTGGCTCCAGGAGGGGAGGGCCTCCCCGAGGCAGCGCAGCAGGAAAATGAGCTGGGATTTGAGGTCAGGGGCACAGAGGGTGAGAAAGGGCCGGTTCACAGCCAGCACGGGGGCCCAGAGCTTGAGGAGGGGGCAGCCAGGCAGCACTGGGGCCTCCGGAAGCCTTTCCCCAGCTGCTGGAGTGAGGCATTGGGTTTGATTACTCAGCCTAGGCTGCCTGTCCCCTCCACCCTCCCAGGAACGATGGGCTTCCCAGGGGCAGGCAGAGTGCCCCAGATGGCATCTCCAGGGGTGGCAGCAACAGGCGGCCTGCCTTCGGTGTGCGGCCAGCGGCACCGGTTCAGGGGGCTGAGCACCCACTGCCACATGCGGTCCTGCAGCAGGCGTTCACGCCCCCTCCTACTCCGTGGCCGTGCCTAAGAGGGAGACACCAAAGCCCCATATCAAGACGGGGAAACTGAGGCCCAAGGTACGGTGGACAAAACAAAGACCCAGGCATTTAGTGCCTAGACGCCAGACCATGGCCAGATTCTTGGCTCTGCAATGCCCTCTGCCCGAGCCGCCTCCTCCATGGCTGTGCAGACCATCCAGATGCCCACTTCCTTTAAGGAAACTGTGTGCCTGAGCCTCTGCCCTCAGGTGAGTGGCCGCACAATCCGCTCTGCTGTGTTCCCTTCAGCTCAAGACCCCAGCCCCGCGGTCCCCCAAGGCAGCATCCTCCTCCTGGCACCATGGGGCGTCTGGGCTGCTGACCACTGGCTGCCCCAACTCAGCTCACAGCTTTGTCCGAGCTCCAGGACCTGGCATTGGCTGAGGACCTATGAAGCGCCAGGCTCCAGTTATCTCACGTCATCCCTCCCGTGTCCCAGATGTCAGGGGTAGAGGCCAGGAGGCCGGGCTGCTCCCGCTGTCTGGAAAGTCATTCCCTTTCTCCCAGGCTTTCCTTGAAGCCCAGAGCGAATGGCTCCACCTGGGTTCTCAGGACTCCAGCCATGCTTTGCACTGGTCCTTTCCCCACCTGGTGGCTCAGCTGGTAAAGAATCTGCCCACAATGCGGGAGACCTGGGTTCGATCCCTGGGTTGGGAAGATCCCCTGGAGAAGGGCAAGGCTACCCACTCCAGTATTCTGGCCTGGAGAATTCCATGTACTGTACAGTCCATGAGATGGCAAAGAGTCAGACACAACTGAGCGACTTTCACTCTCACTTCCACCCCCCCCCCCACGGCCTGACATGGTGCAGAATCTACACCAGGCACTCGGTGAATTGGCCCTATTCACAGAAAATGTGCACACAAGTGCAAACCCCAGTGAGCAGACCCAGGAGAAACAACACCATTCAGTCCCCTAAACAAACCATGTTCCCTCTCACCTCCAGGCCTTGGCACCTGTGGTTCCTCTGCTTAGAACACCTCACCCCACCCTCCCCCAGTCCCTGGCCACAGGAGGGTCTCCACTGAGACATCGCTTCCTCTAGAAGCATTTCCTGAATCCCAAGTCCAAGTGAGATGTGACTTTCCATGTTTATCCCCCGTTGTAGCTCTTACTCTGTCCTGGGAGGCAGCAGGAAGTGATGAAAAGGGGTGGGGCTCCAAGGCAGCGGGCCAGGGTTCAAATCCCGGCTCCCCAACTCCCTCACTGCGTGACCCTAGACAAGCACTTGACTCCTCTAAGTCTGTTTCCTCATTTGTGAAGTGGGGCCAAGAACAGCAGCACAGTGCAGACCCTCAACAGACCCAGCAACACCGTTCCTCCCTGTTCACCTGCCTGCCTCGCCAGCCAGGCTGCTACACCAGCCAAGGAGATGGCTCTGTTTGGTTCTCTGACCCCTGGCGTGGTGCCTGCTCACAGTGGGCACTCAAGAAGTATGCACTGAGGAAACCAGGCAAGGTTGGTTGACACAATGGCTTTTCATTTTAATTCAGTTCAGCAGTGCCTGGTTTTAAATCTTGGTTCTACCACTTCCTTCCTGTGCGATCATGGGCAAGTTACTTAACTTCTCGGAGTCTCATATGTTCCACCTGTAAAATGGGTATAAGACTAGACCCTACCTTATAAGGTTGTTGAGATGACATGAGAGAAGGGATGCAAAATGCCTATTAGCCCAGTGTAAACTCGTAGCAGAAGCCAGATCTGTGTCGGCTACCATCGTTATTACTGGGCTCTAACACAACCTCCCAGTAATAATAATGGGAAAAAGCAGAAGCAGTGACAGATACCATTTTCCTGGGCTCCAAAATCACTGTGGACGGTGACTGCAGCCATGAAGCTAAAAGGATGTTTGCTCCTTGGAAGGAAAGCTATGACAAACCTAGACACTGTATTAAAAAGCAAAGACATCACTTTGCTGACAAAGGTCTGTCTAGTCAAAGCTATGGTTTTTCCAGTATTCGTGGACAGATGTGAGAGTTGGACCATAAACAAGGCTGAGCACCAAAGAATTGATGCTTTTGAGTTGTGGTGCTGGAGTAGACTCTTGGTCTTTCAGTCCCTTGGACTGAAAGGAGATCAAACCAGTCAATCCTAAAGGAAATCAACCCTGAATATTCATTGGAAGGACTGATTCTAAAGTTCTAATACTTTGGCCACCTGATACGAAGAACCAACCCATTGGAAAAGACCCTGTTGCTGGGAAAGACTGAGGGCAGAAGGAGAAGGGGGTGACAGAGGATGAGAAGGTTAGATAGCATCACTGACTCAATGGACATGAATTTAAGCAAACTCTGGGAGATAGTGAAGGACAGAGGAGCCTAGTGTGCTGCAGTCCATGGGGTTGCAAAGAGTCGGACATGACTTAGTGACTAAACAGCAACAACACAACCTCAATGAGCCTCACCTTCCCACTCTTGAAGGAATGTAACTAACACTCCTTACTTGGCTGAGTTTCTGAGTGGGTAACTGCAGACAAGGAGGATGAATGAGCCGAGCACAGAGTGGGCGCTTAGTAAATACAGAATAAATACAGGTTCTCTTCTGTTTCCTCAAACTAGAGACACACATGGACAGTTATTCAGTAACTTTTCACAAACATGAGTGAGGTGGGATCACAAGTCAGGAGCAACAGATGCAGAGACAAGGCTTAGGAGGAAGGGCAACTAGGGGAGGAACCAGGAAAGGCTTCGTGGAGGAGGTGTGTGATCTGGGTCAGGAAGGTGCAGGGAAAGCAGGGAGGTGGGAGTGAATGTATGGACAGAAGAGTTGGGGCACCCACCCCCGCAAAAACAAAGGATTTCAAAGCAGCATCTCAGAGGGTAGGGGAGATGTTTCCATTGTCTCTCTTTGTGAACTTGGGGTTTGGTAGCACAGTGGCTGAGCTGGAGGGCTCCATGGGCACGGAGCCTCTGTGCTGGGAATGTTGTCATGGATACAGGCCAACAACACAGACAGCAGAATAACTGAGCTGGGGCCGGGGGGACGTGCTGGAATCATCTGCCCCAATCATTCTTTAGATGTAGAAACTGAGGCCCAGAGAGAGGAAAGGACTTGATCAAGGTCACACAGCAGGTCAGCAGCAGAGCTGAGACCTACGCTCAGTCTCCTAATGGCTAGGTCAGAACTCTTTTACTGACTACGGCAATGACAAGTTCATGGTACTTGTGTAGTGCTTATTGTATGCACCTGTGTCTTAGTTTCTTAGGAAGATGAAGTCATTTGAGCCCCACAACTACCCTTGAGTGAGGGACTACCATTACTCCCATTTTGCAGATGAGCAAACTGACGCCCAGGGAACTCAACTGAGTTGCCTGAAGTCACACTGCTAATAGAGAGCAGAGCCAGGATTCAACCCCAGGCTACAAAGCCACAGAGTCTGGGTGCTTAACCAGTACACTCAGCTCTTCTCAGCATGCATCCATCCCATCACACATGCGTGCACCCATCCATCCAGTCAAGCATGCCTGCATTCATTCAGGCAGTATTTACTCTAGCGCCTACTATTCCAGGCACTCAGGAATTGGCAGTGAATGAAAGCCAACCCCACAGAGCCCTGCCTGCCCCTCTGTGACTCCTGCTGCCTTCTACTGCGCCCAGCCATTTCAGCTCGCTAAAAACCGTCTACCTGTAAAGCCTGGTCTCAAATGTAGCTGCTCAAGACCACAGACCGCTGTACTGCTGGGAAACCACAAACCAACCCCCCTTCAAAAGCCATTCTGTCACTTGCTTAGGAAAGGGTGAGTGAAGATGATTGATCCAGTATACACTTCTGGATAGAATGATGAGTTGCATGGAGGACCAAGGCCTCACTGGCAAAAGAAAAAAAATTCTTCAAATCAGATTTAGAAATAGTACACAGGGCTTGAAGTGACAGAGCGAAAAAGTGCAACGGTTGTGTTTTGCCACCACAAGAGCTTTCAACAAGTCCAGAACCCTTGGTAGGGAGGAAGCAGGTAAGTCACATGCCCTGGACAGTCTATCAGGTATCTAAGTACTCTTTCGGGGCTCCCAGAAGACCCAGACCTCCTCCTGCTTATAGTAGAATGCCTGCTTGGTTCCAGGCCACGACACTGTTCTGCCCTGAAAGGCTGGCATGATTGTCCCACTTCCCAGAGGACGAAACAGAAAAAGGAAGACTTTCCAAAAGTCAACACAGGCCTGGCTCTCCAAAGACTGTGGTCCCCCCTCAACATTGCCACTTGAGTACAGCCTTGGGCAGGCCTTGTGGCTTCTCTGATCCTCCAGTTTCTTTTTCCTTAAAGTGAAGACACTGAGACACAAGAGCAGAAAGCTCCCTGCCAGCCCTGGCATTTGGTGCTTTCATCTGATGAGGCTGCAAGATCGGGGCCAAGGACAGGAAGAAGGGCCAGGCAGATGTTTCCCCAACCCACATCACCTCCAACACCTTCATCCCACCTCCACTAGGACCCTGAGTCAGCTTGTAAACAGTCCCAGAACAAGGGATCTTAAAACAGAGATCCAATTCAGGGAAGTGAGGTGTTTTATGCCCATTCTACAGATGGGACTACAGATTCAAATCTATAAGAGAAGTACTCTCTCCCTGCCACTGCCTTCCCTCAACACACTAAGAGGTTCTGAACCTCCTGTGCCATTTGACCATGTGAGAGGAACTGAGTGGCTACTGAACTCAGGTTACTAATAGAATTAAGTTGCTGACTTAATTGAGTTGCTGCCGTGTCTGACTCTTTGTGACCCTATGGACTGCAGCCCACCAAGCTCCTCTATCCATGGGATTCTCCAGGTAAGGAGTGGGTTGCCATTTCCTTCTGCAGGGGATCTTCCCAACCGAAGGATCAAACCCATGTCTCCTGCATTGACAGGCGGGTTCTTTACCACTAATGCCACCTGGGAAACACATGCATGCACGCATTACTAATAATCCCCAATATCTGCATAATTTCCACCTCTTGGCTGTGCCAATGCTCACAGACTCAGTTTCCTCTTCCACAAAGCGGGAATACTCGTCATTATTCTTCCCCGAGATGGCAGGACAGGAATCACGTGTCCCATTTTGCAGATGAAGGAACTGAGGCTCAGAGAAATGGCATTCAGTGCACTGAAGCCACAACTCGAACATGGGTCGGTGACGCTTAATGTAGGAGGCAAAAGGCGAGAAAAGATCTGGGGTGGGCTGAGATTGTGAACCGAGCACACTTTTATCTGCTGGCAGTCTGCCGATGGTCACAAATGCGGGGTGATTGGCCCGCCCGGGGGCCATCAGGGGCCTGCAGCCTGCCCCGGGCACAGCTGCCGCCCTGGCAGACCCCCAAAGAGCCCCCCGAAGAATCTCTACGCTCTCAAGCTTTTTTCCCATTCCAAACATGCCAGAGCCCCACGGACCCCGGAGGCTGCTACTTAGCGCCAGATTAATCACACCGAATTCTCCATCCAGATATTGCGTGCAGGCCGAATTCCCACCGCTAATCGCCGTAATATTCTCCTCGGCGTGTGCAGGCGGCCGGGGCGATGTTCCAGGAATATTAATTCTCCACCGCTGGCTCGCTCCCGCCACACGCATGCGCCCCCTGCACCGCCGGCTGATGTTCGGGGATCAGGGGGCCAGGCAGGGGGCCAGGAGACCAGCAGGAGGCAGAGCCCAGGTGGGAAGCCCTTCCTGGGGCCTGGGGCCCCCTGGGTGGGAAGCAGTGGCCCCAAGGCCTGGCTGACAGTTTAACTTGAGCCAGTACAGGGCTAGAGGTGGCTCACGCCTGCGGCGGGGGTTGCCCCACTTACCCTGTCTCTCCTTCCAGTTTTGCCCCAGAGCCCCCTGTCCCTGGATCTGCAGGAGTCTCAGGGCTCCTGAGAAGTCACACGGTACGAGTCCTCTGATGTTCTCTCAACACAGCAGAGCTTTGAGGAAATGGGCAGCCAGGGACCAGCTAATCCCAGCCAAAAAAAAAAAGCACACACACAAAAAGGAGTGAAAATCTTTCATCTGCTCAAAATATAAAAATGTGGGCGGCAGAGGGGACTCGGGTGAAAGAAGTTAGGCTCCACTGTGGGCCTGTCCAGCCTGGAGGGGACAGGCCTCTGCTGCTGGCAACACGGACCCTTGCCTAGCACATGTAGGGGACCCCCTCTCCACACAGTGTGATCCTTAGCAGAGGAGCCTGAGAAAGGCTGGTGGGGACAGCGTCTAGCTTCTGGAGGGTCTCTAAGGAGAGCAAGCCCACTGGTTCTGGTTGAAGCATATGTGCATATGGACAAGACACTGGCCTGTCCTCAGGGAGTGCCCAGCAATCCAAGAAAAACAACAGTCCTCCTGAGCACAGGCCCTGGGAGCACACCTCCTGCCCACCCTGGCCCTGGGACGCCCAGAACAGCACTGGGAAGAGCCACATACTCAGGGGCTTCGCAAAACACCCTTCTGACCTTTGTTGTTCAGTCGCTAAGTTGTGTCCGACTCTTTGCCACCCCATGGACTGCAACACGCCAGGCTTCCCTGTCCTTCACTATCTCCCGGAGATTGCTCAAACTCATGCCTGTTGAGTTGGTCATGTCATGCCCCTGATCTTATCCTGGTTCAAACTCAGTACCACCAGGGGAAGCAGTTTCACACGCAGTTCACCGATAAGGAGCCTGATGCATGGCCTGCTGAAGTCAACGGCCAGAGCGGTCCCCAGGCCGACAGAATCCAGAGCCAGTGCCCTCTCCTCTCCAAAGCACAGCCTCACCCCACACCCCAGGGCTCCTCTTCTCAGAAATGACTTTTAAGGTTCTTCCTGCTCCCACATCCTGACCAACAAACAAAAGCATTTATTGAGCACCTACTGTGTGCCAGGCCCAAGGATCCAGAAATGCATGAGGTTGTATTGTTCAAGGAGCTCACCGTCGGGTGGGAGGAGAGAAAAGTAAACCAGTGACCACGCTCCAGCCTGAGCTCCATGGGAATGGGGCCTTCCCCTATGGGTTTGGGGGTTAGGGAGGCCTTCCCGGGAGAGGAGGAGGAGGAGGAGGAGGAGGAGACAATCCTAGAGGAGAAAGTGGGGGTGGGGGAGGGATCCCTATACTGGTGTTTCTGGACCAGAGCGGACCGATAAGGCTGAGAGTGATTTCTGTGAGTGGTTCAGTGAAGGCAGCCTCCGTGCATGGGATCAGATAAGAGCAGGAAGGACGTGGCTGCTGGTCGGATGGTGTGCTGGGCAGGGCAGGGTCCTAGGCCCAGTGTGGGTCCAGGTGAGCTGAGCCAGCCCTTGGCCAGGCAAGGGCAGGGCCCTGGGCTACAGAGGGCTGAGGAAGGGGCCTCTTGACCCCAGATCTCCTGACTCCTGGTCCAGGGATCTGACTGGGAGGTGGGCCTCTAAGAACACCCCCAAAGATGGGTCCAGCCTAACAGAGTGAGCAAAAGGGGGTGGTGTGAGGGTTTGGGGCTCAACCCAATTCCTTTCTGGCACTAAGAGATTAATAAGAGAATCAAGGTTTAAACCACAGAGGTGGGAATTCCCTGGTGAATTCCAGAGGTTGGGACTCTGTGCCTTCACTGCTAAGGGCCTGGGTTCAATTCCTGGTCGGGGAGCTAGGATCCCACAGATCGTGAAGGGCAGCCAAAACAAAACCCACAGAGGTGAGGGATGGAGTTCAAGCCCCCGGCCTCTCCCACAGCAGCCAGCTCCTGTCCAGCCCAAGGGACACTAGTTGCCCCCCATCCCCCATGGACCTGAGGGGCCTGCCTGGGCAGGTGCCCAGTGCCTCTCACGCTGCCTCTGGTATCGGCCTCATGCGCGAAAGAGAACCAAGGGGACTCTCGCTGGTTTCTCGATGCAGACACGCCACTGGGAGAAAAAGCGCAGGTGGAAATAAACACGCGTGGGCCTCACACGTGCCGGGCGCTCTGCCCGTGATCACAGGGTGGCATCCAAGGAGGGGGCTCACCCAGGTCCCGCTGGCAGCAGGAGGGAGCGTTTCATGGCTCTTACGTTTGTGCCTGGGTGTTCAGGCCACACTGTTCCCAATCAGAACAGGCACACAGAGGCCAGGATGAAGCAAAAGGACAGCTTCTCACTCTGCTCCTGCCCTCACTGTTGCCAAGCACCAGTCCTGTGCCTTGGACTCACTTTGAGAAATGCAAGGCAGGACGGAGACTTAGCTGAGACCCAGCAGATACTCTGAGAGACTTGGCGGGGGGAAGCCAGGGCCCAGTCCTGCCCCCAAGTAACATCCCAGCCTGTTAACTATAACCGAGGTGTGCCAGAGGACCCCAGGAGGGTAGACAGAAAGTTACCCTTGGAAAATCCCTGAAGGCTTCCTGGAGAAGGGGGCATTTCACAGCAACCTAGAGGGCAAGGAAGCCTGTGTGAGCTGCAAAGCTCCAAACACATAAGACACGGGGCCTTGTAACTTCAAGGGAGACTGGGTCCAGTTTCAGTTATCAGCCCTGATCTCCCTCCCAAGCCCATTCCAGGCCAGCCCCTTCCCATTCTCTGTACCCCTATCTTCCACCTCCAGGTACCTTATAACTGTGGCTAGTCTCTGTGAAAGTAAAGTCCAACTGAATGACTAATGTGACCATGGAGGCACAGACATGTACTTGGTGTGCCCTTGGGCTCCGGTCCCACAAACCATCTCCCCTTTGGCACTGCCCACCGGGAGTGGCAGGGCCTGGGTGTCAGGTGCTGGGCCCTTGCAGGCAAGATAGATGGACTAGCGAGTCAGGCTCTGGGCTGTCTGTCCCTAGACCCAGCTCTGGAGCAAGGCAGAGGACAGGGCGCGAAGGCTGGATGAGCCAGGAGCCCAGTCAGTCCCCCACATGAGGCCTCTTGGTCAGGCCCGGGCTCCTGGAGGAGGCTGACAAGTACCATTCCTGAGCCCCAACCCCCAAGAGAGCCAACAGCGTCAAGCGTTGGCCCTGGCTCCTCCAACCAGGGGAAGACCGGGGTCTGGGCTCAGCCTCCCCACTCCTGACTGAGACTGAGCAAACCACCTCTCGGCTCCAAGGCTTAGTCTGTCCATCTGGAACATGGACTGGCCACACCGATCTTGCAAGTTTATTGTGAAGACTCTGATGAGTGATGCGAGTGATGCATTGTCTCAAAGTGAGTAACAAACAGGAGAGGTAAAATGCTGGCTCCTTCCTCAGGGCTGGGCATTTAAAGAGACCCAGGCAAACAAAAACAGGGCCTCTCCTGGACAGGGGAATTCACACTGGCCTCCTTTATGGCTCATAACAGCCCAGACAGGGAGAAACTACTCTTCTAATTGTACAGGTGGGAAACTCAGGGCAGGCAGGTGAGGGGCTCGCCCAAGGTCACGGAGCGCCAAGTTCCCAGGTGTTCCGTGTCTGACTCTTTTACATGGGCGCTTTCAGGCAAAGGGGTGGCAGAGAGGCCAGGGGCACCAAAAACCAGCCCTCTAAACTCCAGCTAAGAGATTTAGTTGGCCCCAAAACCCTGAACCCTAGCTCAGGAAGAAGACCCCCACTGCCAGCCTCCCCAAGCCTGCAGCCCTCCTGGGCTCTGGTGTTGTGGGTGGGTGGGTGGGGGCTTGCCTTGAAAGCCAGGAGCTTTTCAGCCCTAGGATGGAAGCCAGGAAGGGGCTGGGAAGTGGGGAACAACCCTGCAGGATGAGCCTCCCGGTGAGGAACCACCCCCTGCCAGCACCCTGCCCGCCGAGCCTGCAGTGCGGTGCATTAAGGGAGCTCAAGGCGCAGGCAGGCACCTGCCAATCTCAGCCCACGGCCCCCGCCCCGGCCCCCCTCTCCCGGAGGACAGATAATTCTCTCGCTCTCCCAGCCTGACAAAATAACTAATGCTAACTCAATAAAGTCCCCCTTGAAGGTTTTTAATTACCAGACTGTGCCGAAGACTAAAGACTCCGGAGCGGGAGGGAGGCCAGGGGGAGGAGGCTGATGGAGGTCGGAGGGGCGGAGGCAGGAAGCAACTCCCCTTCCAGCTCGGGGAAGAGGGCAGGGCCAGGCCCGCTGCTGTCCAGGGTGCTGCGCTGGGCGGTCACAAGGATTTTTAGGAGTCATATTCGCAACAGCGGCCACTGATGGAGACAAGGCTAGTTACCTAGCAGGGACTTGATGGAGATCATCTGCTCTAAGCCTCACAGCTGACCGCAAGGTAGCCTCTCATGTCCCCACTGTACAGATGAGGATAAGGAGGCTCAGGGGGGAGAGACGGGGGTAGGGGGCGGGCAGCGGTGTGCTGTGGTTACACAGCCAAGCCAGGATTGTCCAGCTATATTTGGTGACGGGCAGAGTGCCTGGCTGCTGGCAGAAGGAAACTCAACCCAGGGATGCGGTTGGAGGGCACAGGAATAACCCTCAGGGAAGGTCAAATGATGTGCCGTGGCTTCTATGCAATAAGATGGGCTGGGCCGAGGACCCAGACAGCAGAGCCAGGAGCTGGCTGGCTACAGGCTCTGCCAGAGGGGACCCAAGCCAAACCTAAAGGTGGGGGTAGAACATGACATCACAGGGCAAAGGGGGGGCTCAGACACGCCCATGATGAACCCCCATGGTCACCCAGGGAGATGATGAAGGAAGGGGAAGGCACCCCAGGAGAAGGGGTGGTACGTGAGCCATGCCCCCCACCCCTGGCCTGAGAACTTCCTCTCTGAAAGACAGTAACACCTGACTGGACCTGCATGGCTGCCTCTGTTCCAGAACACCCCCAAGCCCCTCCCTGCCCCGCCCTGAAGGCACCCACCCACCCACTCCTCTCTCCCAAGCCAGGGGCTTTCCTTCCCACTTGCCTGAGCCTGTTTCCACCTCACAGTTCCCTCCCCTGGCACGGTCTGCCCTGATATCTTTACCCCCAGGTCACAGCCCAAAGGACCCCTCCTTGGATAAGCCTTCCCTGGGACTCCCTACCTCGGCCTTCTCGCTCACAGGCCCCCTCCAGAAGCTGCCGGCAGAAATGCTGCGCAGCCTCCAAGGGTCCCGACCCCACACCCATCCCCTCCCCTAGGCAGCCTTCCCAGGCCCCAGGGCAGTGACCAGCTCCCCACTCGGTACAGGGTGCTTGGGCATCAGTGAGGTGGAGGGGTTGAAGCTGTCATGCTGGGTTCAAATTCTGCCTTAGCAGCTTATGAGGCATATGAACTTCTCTGAACCTCAGTTTCCTCCTCTATAAAATGAGGGTTAAGCCCCTTATTTGTAGAGGACTTAGTGCCTGGTGAATGCGTGGTGTTGCTTAGAATTAACGTCACCGTCAGCCCATCCTCCTGCAGCCAGGTCTCTCCTAACAGGACGTTGCACCCTTTGGCCTGGGCACAGGCCCTGGACACGTGCGTATCAGGGGCACCGGTTTGACGTCTGCCCCTGGGAGAAAGGCCACGGAGGTCCCACTGGCTCCTTTTCCCAGATGAGAACGTGG
The DNA here is from genome assembly GCF_019923935.1 of Bubalus bubalis. NCBI lineage: Eukaryota > Metazoa > Chordata > Mammalia > Artiodactyla > Bovidae > Bubalus > Bubalus bubalis. The sequence goes on along the minus strand of NC_059160.1, from coordinate 6,744,569 downwards.
AGGCTGCAGGAGGCTTGCTGCTACGCCGTGGACCCACTGCCCGCCTCTGCTCTTTTCGCTGCTGCTTCTGAGAATTTGCTCTTCCCAGCTCTTCGGAGGCACCAACTTGGGGGGCGGTGCCGAGAGCCAGCGCAGCTGTGCCTGGCTCCCGAGGGCTGCGAGCGGGCGGCTGGAGGCCCCAACGCCCAGCCCTGCCTTGAGCTTCCTGGCTGGGATCACAGCCCTGCAGCGTTCGAGCTGCTGCCCACCAGCCGGCCCCCTGGCATCGGGCCCGGGATGCCAGCCAGCCGGGAGAGGAGGCAGCTTGGCTGGCAGCCAGCTCACGGTGCCTGAGCTGTCAGCCAGGAGGCAGGCTCGGCAGGGCTGAGACCCCCCACCTCTGAATGGGGCCCCCGGCCAGGCTACAGGACAGGGCCAAGCTTCTCATCGCCACAGCTCCAAGGGGGCCCTGCGGGCACCTGCTCCACGCTGGGCTCAGGGACGTAATGTTGCCGGGTGGGGACCCAGGAGGACTCGCTCCCATGTACTCAGCTCAGCTTTTCACTACCGTGGAAGGAGCACGTGGAGCGGAGGGAATTTTCAAGTCAAATAATAATAAAAACAGCAACCACCACAGCTGACATTTAGCAGCACTTACTCCGTGCCAGGTGTTCTATGTGTGCCTGCACTGATTCCTCCCAGAGGGAGATGCTATTATTATCCCCTCTCTACAGACGTGGCAGCTGAGCTCAGAGAGGTGTAGCAACTCACCCGGAACCGCACAGCAAGCTTGGGAGCACTCAGAATCCGAAGGCAGCTTTAGAACCTGTGCCTCAACCTCTCCACCACACTGGCTCAGGCAGAGCTAAGTGTCCACACTGGACAGTCCAGCTGGGTGGCCTTTGGCAAGGAAGCCACCCATCTGCAAAACGGGTATCCTCAGGGAAGACTGCACTGTAGAGCTGACTGGGGGCTGAAGACAGAATCAGGCTTGGCTGAGGACATGTTCCCTAATAAGGCTGGGGGGTTGGTCACATTCATGGAGTGGCTGAACAAGGAGGAGTGAGCCCCGGGATAAGGAGCCTGTCTCATTAGAGTTTCTGCCAGCCTGCCTCCTTCCCCACCCTCCACAGCTTCCTGGGCACCCCCTATGGGCACGACTGAGCTAGAAGTCGATGCTGGGGAGGGGCAGTTCCCGGGGCCAACCATGAAAGCCCAGCAAGCCAAAACTTTGAGGACTGGCCCCAGAAGCTCCTCTTTGTACCTGCCTCTCCCCACCCCAGAAGGTAAACTCAGGAAAAACTGGCCAGAGAATAAAGGGCCACTGGATTGAAACAGATGTGTGCAGACACTCCTCTCGTGTGGTCTCTCTGCCCAGATTCTCTGTCCTCTCAGCAGCTGGGGACTATCAGGCAGGGCCCTCCATTCCTAGATCAGGGTCTCACAGGAAGGGCGCTGAGCAGTCATTGGTGAGCGTGTGCCAGGCTCAGGGCTGCCCACTGAGGGGGCACAGGCTACTACTCAGCCCAGCTGCTCACATCTGTACAAAGTGCTGGGGCTTGTTCTTTTTTTAGCATCTCTCTTCTCGATCAATTCAAAACAAGCCCAATGGAGAGACCATATTGCTATCGTCCCCATTTCCCACTTGCCCAGAGAGGGACACTGCCCTACCCAAGGCCACACAGCTGACTAGGCTGCAAACCTGGAACACCTGTTACTAGATGCCCTAACCCAGGGAGGGCCAAGCCCTGCGGTGGAGAGCCACTGTTTTGCTCCCAGAGCAACTCCTTTGAGAGGTTGAGGGGAGCAGAGGAAGGACTGAGGAGGACCCTCCGGATGGGCAGGGAGCACCATGAGGGAGGACCCTCTGGATGGTCAGGGAGCACTCTGAGGGACGACCCTCTGTATGGGCAAGGAGCACTATGAGGGAGGACCCTCCAGATAGGCAGGGAGCACTCTGAGGGATGACCCTCTGGATGCAAGGGGTCTTCTGGAGACAGGGTAGGTAAGGACCCAGCTGACAGTGGCTGGGGACATCCAGTGGGCACCCCAAGGCAGGAGTCAGCCCCAGTGTCACTGACTAAGGCCTCAAGGGAAACCACACAGTGCCAGGAGCACTCCTGGTGACTCTACAGTTGGAGAGCTGGTGAGAAATGGTGGAAGTCCCCATGGCATCACAGAAGCCCAACCTGTGCCCTCCTGCCAGACACCCGGGCAGCAGAAGGCACCCTGATCCGGGTGGGGGTGGGGGAGGCAGAGGAGGTCTGGGCTCCAGCTCAGCTGTGCGACTGTTTGAGTCTGGGCACCTCTCAGAGTCTGGGCTCCTCCCCCATGCACTGGTGGAGCAGGACGGATGACCCCCTTGCCGCCCTAGGACGCACCAGGCACGCAGTAGGCCTACTGGCCCGCTGGCACAATTACAGTCTTTGCCCTGATTCCTTCAGCTCGACAGTTGCCTGTCACGGACACACCTGCCAGGAGGACAGATTTAACCACAGAAAGTAGAGCAGGGACAGGCCAAAGCCTGGGGGCCAGCGGGTGGGTGTCCCTCGCCACCAGCACACATCGCCCTTCTCAGGCCGGCCTGCGACCGGCCAGCCTAGCACCTGGGCTCGTCCCTGTGTCAGCCAGCCTAGAGGAGGCCTCGACTGGCGTGTTCCCAGCCTCAGTGGCTGTGGACCAGGGCATGGGGTGGCGAAGAACCCAGGGGCAGGGGGTGGAATCGCAGACACCGAGATTTCTACCCCACTCCCTGCCCACTATGGAAGGGGAGGAAAATGGAGGTTCTATGAGGCCACCAGGCAAATTTGGATATGGGCCCTGGGGACTCAGCCTTTAGAAGGCTTGGGAGAGACAGGAAGGGGTGGTGGGCAGAGGGCAAGGGTCCCCAGGGCCACCAGCTGGGGGGTCCCAGGGAACTCTACTAGGCAGGAGGTGATGGAGGGTCCTTCCTAAACTCTCCCCTCCCCTCCCTTCAGCCCCCTCTGGGTGGTCACAGCCTCCCACCTGCACCTCCTTCGCTCTCTGCAGTGCCCACCCCTACCTTCCTTGTCTTACTCCCCCACCACCAAATCCCTCCCTCTCAGTCCATTCTCTCCCCTCCCCCAATCCTGCCAGTGGGCTTCCAAAGTCCCAGACCCCAGTTTCTCCCCAGGACAAAAAAGGTTGCAGCCCCCCGGAACTGGGCAGCTTTGGCCTCGAGACCTCATGAATAAAGGATGCTGGCAGTGGCCAGTCACTCACTCAGGAGCAGGTAGGACTAGGGCAGAAGGCAGAGGGCAGGGGCGGGTGGGGGGGGGTGGTCACTCCTCCACAGTGGCCACAACCCCCACTTGTCAGGGCTGCTTCTCCCTGTCCTCAGCCAGCAAGGTACTAACCCCTCTAACACCTCTCCCCACAGGCAGCCCCCTCCCCAAAACTAACCTCCCATGGGGGTGACCTGACCAGGCATGTAATGTCAGGAATGGAAAGCAATTAGTGGGCACCTGGAGGAGGAGGGGTGGGAAAGAAAGAACCGCAGAGGAGAGGAAGTGGAGGGGAAGAGGGAGGAGGGAGAAGGGAGGAAGGGGAGGAGAGAGAGGGGAGGAGGAAGTAAGGAAGGAGGGAGGAGGGGAGAAGAGAGAGGGGAGGAGGGAGGAGGGGAGAAGAGAGAAAGGGGTAGGCGGAAGGGAGGGGAGGAGGGGGAAGGGAGGGGGAAGGGGGAGGGGAGGGGGAAGGGGGAGGGGAGGAGAGAATGGAGGGGAAGTAGGGGAGGGGAGGGGGAAAGGGAGATAGGAGGGGGAGGGGGGAGGGGGGAATGCAGGGGAAGGAGGGGGAGGGGCGGGGAGGGGGAGGGGGAGGGGCATCTGAAATCCCGCAACATCAAAGCCTTCCCCGCCGCAGAGCTCAGTCACGTGCGAGGCCTCGTTCCTTCGCTGGGCCCGGGGCTGCTGAAGGAATTTTAAAACGAGGCAGGCTGCTTGGAACATTGGGGGGGGAGTGGGGGGGGGCGGGGGGGTGTGCAAGCAGAGAGCTTTGTCTGGAGGTAGGTTTTGAAACCTTTCTCTCCGAGGAGAGTGGCAGGGCGGATGGGGGCCTGTGGTCAGCCGCCGGGCAGGTGGCCAAGAGTCAGGACCACCCAGCGATGCTGGGGGGCCTGGCTGGTGGGAAGCTTGTGGCCGGGCCAGCCCAGTGATCCAGAGACGCCGGAAATCTGGACTTTTTACGTTAATGCTTCCTCTTTTTAATACTGGAGGTGGGGGGTAGGGAGAAAGAGAGAAGACCACATGGGCCAAAGAGAGCCTCTGCTCACCTGGTCCAGGACTCTAGAATGCTGGCCTCCAAACCCCGTTTATCACAGTGAGGACACAAGAGGGCAGATGTCTGCTCAAGGGCAGGCAGCCAGGCCCACCTGAGGTCCCAGAGGGCTCCCCAAGGGGCCGGCATGACTGTGGCCGATGGGCAGGGGATGGGGTCATAACCCCGCCTCATTCAGCTGGGGGCCGGGGCGCCCACCCCTTGTCTCACCCAGGCCTCTCCACCGCTGCGAGGCCTGCTCCCCATGCCCACTTGTCACATTCTGTCCTGACCTATCCGGTGAAGTCCTTCAACTCCCTGAAGGCCCTGGGCTCAGCTGCGTTCTTATGAATTCACTCAGCTGTTTGCTGTGCTGTCCACTCCCCCCACAAATAGGGCCCAACCTGGGACTCTGGTTGGGACAGAAAGGCTGAGCCTCCGAGGAGGAGGCAGCAGCTTACCCAGCAGAGAGGTGAGCAGGGTCGGCCGGCGGGGGTAGGAGGTGCTCCCCAAAGGAAGGCCCAGGGCAGGGGACAGAGAATTCCAGGCAGAAGGTATGCGTTGCGGGTTGGTTTGTGTGTGTGTGTGTGTGTGTGTAAGCAGGTTGGTGTGTGTGTGTTTGTGTAAGTGGGTTGGTGTGTGTGTGTGTCTGTAACTGGCCGCCAGTAGCCAGAGGGGAGGCGGGGTGGGAGGTGGATAGGCAGTCTGGGAAACCAGTCGCAGAGCTCAGGGGTCTCTCCTGGGGACACTGGGAGCCCCTAAGTTGTCTGAGCAACAGGGGGGCAGCTGAGACCTTTGCTCTGGGGCCTCAGGACACCTCTCTGAAGTCCTCTGTCCCTCCCTGCATTCCCTGTACAAGGATTCACTGCGCACTGATGCTGGGCCAAGGCCCCGGGGCAGGCAGATGGGTACTGGCCCTCAGGTGGTGGGGGAGGCTGATGTGAACACCACAGGGTGAGAGGGGCCGGGACTGGGTGGGCCTCTTCCCTTGGGAGTACCCCCTGCTGGGGGAAGGCCGAGGGAACAGCAGGGGCCCGGCCGAAGGGCACGGAGCTTCCTGACTTTATCCCAAGGGCGATGGGGCAAGCGAGGACGGGAACAAGATGACTGATGCTCATAGGGCCGCATGCCCGTGCCTTGGCTCTGGGAAGGCCATCCCCGGGTGGGAGGGAGGACTCCTATTCTATCTGCAGAACCCGGGCGGATGGGCAGCTGTTCCTGCGGAAGACTTCATTTCCAGCCAAGAAGGAACCTCCAGGGCAGGGAGCCCTTTGGCTGGACAGACACACACAGGCCGGTGTGAGCAAGACTCAGACAGCCCCCTTCTCCCGCAACCCTCCCCAGACAGCTAGATGAGCTCCAGCAAGGCCCTCAACCTGAGCCCCTTGGAGAGGAGCTACTGGGGAACTCGACCTCGCAGGGTACTGACCCCTGAACCCTAACCTCGGAGCCAGCATCAGAGGAGCAGCTAAGGGGACAGTGGGGAAGGGGCCAGGCTTGGGAGAGGTGGAGGGTACCCCTCACTGAGCAGGCTTCCCTGAATCCACTTGCAACGCAGGAGACCAGGGTTCGATCCCTCAGGAAGATTTTCTGGAGGAGGGCATGGCAACCCACTCCAGTATTCTTGCCTGGAGAATCCCATGGACAGAGAAGCCTGGCAGGCTACAGTCCATGGGGTCACGAAGATTCGGACACGACTGAGCGACTAACATTTTTTCCTCAATGAGCAGGAGCCTGATGCCATCAATAACAACACTACGAGGTGTTATGAGCCTTGCTCTCCAAACGAGGAAACTGCAGAGTTAGGACTGGACTGAGGCTGGCAGAGATCACAGTCAGGGTCTCCGAAAGGGACACGACAGGGCAGATGGGTCCCAGCAGAGGGGCTGCTCTGGGACAAAGCCTAGGATCTCTGGGGAGAGTGTCCAGAGACGGGGCGGCTTTCTCCTCAATCCTGGACTGTCCACGGGCAGCGGAAGTAGGGGCAGAGAAGGCGGAGGGGAAACCACCCAGGCAGCTTGCCTTCACTCATACTTCCGTTCATCCACTATGTACCCAAGAGACCAATCTCTATCCTCAAAGAGCTCACCCCAATCTGCCAGCCACCAATGACCCCCCACCTTTTACAGATGAAGAAACCAAGGCGAGCAGAAGATAACTTTACCAAGGTCACCAGCCAATGAGAGACAGAGCCCAGTGCCGGCCTTCTGTTCCCTGCTGCTGCTACTGCTAAGTCGCGTCAGTCGTGTCCGACTCTGTGCGATCCCACAGACAGGCAGCCCACCAGGCTGCCCCGTCCCTGGGATTCTCCAGGCAAGAACACTGGAGTGGGTTGCCATTTCCTTCTCCAATGCATGAAAGGGAAACGTGAAAGTGAAGTCACTCAGTCGTGTCCAACTCCTAGCGACCCCATGGACTGCAGCCTACCAGGCTCCTCCATCCATGGGATTTTCCAGGCAAGAGTACTGGAGTGGGGTGCCATTGCCTTCTCCGAAGGATGCTGTAATTCTACACAAAGTTCTAAAATAATACCTCAGATTAGAGGAGCATCTTAGTAACATAAAAAATTAAAAAAAAAAAAGGCTTAAGGGTCGCAATATTGATTTTAAAATTGTTTCCTGAACCAATTATCAATGAGGCATATTTGTTCCCTAGTCCTTTGTTAATGGGATTCTTGGATGTCTCGTGTTGGAGGTGGGGGCAGGAAGAAGGAGAGAAAAAAGGGAGAAAAGAAGCTGGCACTGTTGGTGGCCCTGCCCCAGACAGGCTCTCTGGGGACATGTCCCCAGCATCGTCATCGTGCAGAGCACAGAGCCCCCTCCTGCCTGGCAACTCTGGAGTGACTTCTTCACTGGTTGCCCCCCACCACTGGCCCGGGTTGGGGCCCCATCCAGCTGAACTCCAGCCTCCAGCCCTGCACACAGTAGGAGGTTCTGAAACACTGCAGTGCCTTGTTCATGGAAACCACCATGTGCCAGGTCCCATCACACATTCTCTCTCTGTCCCCCAGACAGCTAGATGAGCTCCAGCAAGTCCCTCAACCTGAGCCCCTTGGAGAGAAGCTACTGGGGAACTTGACCTCGCAGGGCACTGACCCCTGACCCCTAACCCCTAACCCCAGAGCCAACATCAGAGGAGCAGCCCATCCTAGGAGGTGGTGGGTAGGCAGTGTACAATTCATCCCATTGTACAGAGGAGGAAACGGAGACCAGAGAGGTCCAGCCTCGCCCCTCGGTCATGGAGAAATGGTGACTTACTGGGCAGAGACCCAAGCACTCCGCATTTGTACTCACGTCACTTTCACCACAACCCCTTAGGCAGCCATGGCCCCGTTTTCCGGGCGAGGACCTGGATGCGCAGAGAATTTAGGTAACTTGCCTGATACGCGGGAGGGACACTGGTTTCAATCCCAGGCTGCCTGGCCCCGGTCCACACCACAAACTGCCTTCTCTCCACTTCCAGCCTCCTGGCGAGGAAGGAAGTGGGGGGTTTCAAACCCTGGCTAGTCTGTGCCCTTTCCAGATGTTCACAGAGGGGACCCTCAGGGATGGCGGGGTAGAGGGGTGGCCGGTGGATGGGAGTCTGGATGGCACAGCTTGGAACTGGCTCAGGCCAAAGGGAGGAGGAGGAAGAGGAGGGGAAGGGGGGCACGTGGGGGAAAGAAGGGGGGTGGGGGAGAAAAGAGAAGCAAAGGGGGCGAGGGAGGAGAGAAAGAAGACAAAGGAGGGCGGTGGGAAGGAAGGGAGAAGGTGAAGGGGGGCACTCTCAGGAGCCACATTCCAGCCCGCTGGGACCAAGGCCCCAGCCCTCTCTGTGCCAGGGAAAGTCTGCCCTGTCCCCCGGCTGCAACATCAAAGCTGGGTCCCCAGCCAGCCCCGAGGTAGCGTCCTTTGAGGTTTGGCAGAGATGGGGCCATATTTCAGGCTGATACAAAGCAGGCTGCACCCACCCCCTCCTGCCTGAGATCCCCATCTGGGTTGTCTACTTAATACCCCATTACGGGAGAAAATCTACAGTCAGCTCCCGCCGGCCTCAGCTGCCCCACCCTTCCCTCCCTCGGAAAAGATCAAAGCTGCGCTAGATTCCCGCCCAGAAATTCCGTAACCGGGAACACAGACCTGGGGAGAGGCAGGTAGAGCCCAACGCAGGGGGTGACTCAGGAAGTGGGGAGGCTGGGCAGACGCAGGTGGAACCTGGCTTCCAGGTGGGCGCTGGGGTGGCTGGCTCAGGAGCTTGGCAGGGAGAGAGTGCCCTGGACTTGGGAGGGGGTAGCGTCACATCTCACCCTGGATTCCTGCGTCTCCTTGGCCAGCACCACCCCACACTGCTCCACCCAGCCCCTCCATCGCACCATCCCCTTGGCTGACAAAACCTGTTATCTTCATGGCCATGATGCCCTCTGAGATCTTCCCCAGTCCTACTGCAAAGCCCTGGGGACAAGTGACAGCTAGAGGTCAATCCACTGTAACCAGCACAGCATGGCCTGGGCCAGCCTCAGGCCAGGCCTGTGCCAGGTGGGCACTCGGACGAACACTTCGATCTCAGAGCCACGCTGTGAGGCAGCACCTCCTTTCATAGCTGGGAAAACTGAGGCACGGGACTTGGGTGACTGGCCCAAGCTCCTCAGGTGACCAGGAGGGCAAGCTGCAGGTCCGGACTGCCCAGCGTCCACTCCTCCGTATCGAGGCACACGATTTCCCTTGGCCACCACACCCTCACTCCCGGGTGATCTTGGTGGGATGCAAACAGTGTCAGGTTCCCACGACAGGGGAGCTGACAGCCCCGTCCTATACGGTGGGGGCGGGCACCAGACCCTCTTCCAGGCTGAGTCCCTGGAGTCACCAGCTTACCCGATCCTAGGTCTACCAGCAGCCCCATGCCCTAGGCTTTGTCTCCGTGGCAGGTGCCTTTTCCAAACCAAGGAAGTAAGTTCAGAGAGGTTCAGAGACCTATGGAAGATGCACAGCTCCTGGGGCACTCTGGGCCACAATAAACCCTACCCCCGGTCACCCCGTGGGAGGGAGGGCGGGACTGCTGGGGCGCACCATCTGGGTCATGAAACACAACTGCAGTCATGTCAGCCCGTCTGTTCCCGTGCTGTCTCCTGGGCCCGAAGGCTGTGGGTGAGATTTAGTTAATGAGTTGGGCCAGTTCCCTAACTCATGCTAGGTAGTAGCTGACTCCTTCCTCTTGATGAGGACTGCACCCCTCCTCCTGTATCTCCCTCCTCTCGTCTAGTTTCGGGGCACCCCACCCCCTCATCCCACAGCACTCTTCCTGCTCTTCCTATGTCCCTCTCCGAGACACGCTCCACACTGGCCACCCCATCAGCCTCTCAAACTGCATCAAACTAGGCCCCTCTCAGCTCCCAAGGGAGACCCGACTCCTTGCCTTGGAGGGACACCCGATCTGCCCTTCAGTCCCTGCCATCATTTCCACAGTAGCTGTTTAACCGTCCTCTATGGGATGAATGGATGGATGAAGTCCTGTTCCCTTGGCACAGGTTGTTCCAGAACTGGGGGATCTGTCCCCCCACCCCATCCATCCTTCCAGATCCTGGCCTCCCCATTCTCTGCTCTCCATGCCTTTGGTCTGACAGTGACCCTTGGCCAGGTGTCAATGGTGTGTCGTCGCGTCCCCATGGCTGGGGGCGGGGGTGTCTCTGAGGACCGCATGGTGTCCGCCCTTCCTTTACCTGCCCATGTCCCTCCCTGCACCGGGCCGGCCCTCAGAGGAGCTCAAAAGAGCCTCTCGGGAGGGATGTGCAAGGCACAGGCCACCCCACACTCACCCCATCAGCAATCAACCACAGAGACAGCGGTGCCCCTGGGGGACCCCTGGACCCTCACGGTCCGCCAGGAGGCCGGCCCTGGCGGGTCTCCACATCCACCTCCCTGCTTCACTGACGGTGGAAACAGCAAGCACAGGGCGAACCAAGCCATTTTCCAGACTGAGGGGCTCAGCAAGCCGATCTGAACACGGAACAAACCTCTGGCCTCTGTGAGGGGGCATGGCAGACTCCGTGAGCAAGAGCGGCTGCTGTGACCCTCACAGCCATCCCCCACCTCGAGCAGAGCGCGCGGTGGGCCAGGAGACACGGCACACATACGGCCGCCAGTTCCCCGGCTCAGCAGAAAGCCTCCATTTTGCGGGGAGAAATTAATGAAAGGGAGAAGCCTGGGAAATTACGAGTTGCCACCTGCAATTTCTCCTTCCAAGGAAAGTGGCGGGATGGCTGATTGAAGCAGCAGCCGCCCTGCCAGGCTGGGCCAGCAGCTGAGGACCTGCTCTGCCTGCAAGGAGGCAGGTGGGGAGCAATGTGGCGGGGCTGGGGGGACTGCTAGGGGACGTCTGGGGCTTATACATCCCCCCCGCCACCCCGGGAACCTCTGGACCGGGGAAGCCTCCAGTTGATACAAACTTCCTGGCCCCTTTTATCAACAGGCAGTCTGTGGGCCTCCATGTGACCCATGAATTAAGAGGACCCCATCACCACCCGGTGCCTCCCCTGATGGCTCAGCAACTAAAGAATCCGCCTGCAAATCAGGAGACACGGGAGACCCAGGTTCGATCCTTGGGTTGGGAAGATCCCCTGGAGGAGGAAATGGCAACCCACTCCCGCATTCTTGCCTCGAAAATCCCATGGACAAAGGAGCCTGGCGGGCTACAGTCCATGGGTTGCAAAGAGTCGGACACAAGTGAGCAACTAACACTTTTTAACACATCACCACCCCAACCCCCACCTTGCTGGGTTCTTGTAGACCAGTGGGTGGTCTTGGGCTCCACCTGTGCTGTGCTGTGGAGCTGAGCTGGGTGCCTCCACCCACTGAGTCCACAATGCCCTGGGATGCGGCCATTGTAGCCATTTCGCAGATGGGGAAACGGAGGCTCAGGGAGCAACACTCGATGGAGGCCGAGGATGAGAGAGAGTCAGGGCTGGGTGCCAACCCAAGCCATTTGATGACAGCGGTGGGGCGCTGCTGACAGCAGAGGGCCGCTCCTGGGAGGAGCCAAGGGAGGACAGCTGGACAGGGCGCCCACTGCGGCAGCCACGACTTGCACCTGGCCAGGGGCACGGAACTGTGAAACCACAGCTGTCCTCGCTCCCTGCTTGGTCACCACTCTGAGCTTCTCCTTTCGTAATCAAGCCTAGCTCCCTGATCCTGGCCTGCTTTCTGTATTCAGGGCTGGCACGTGCGTGCTCAGTCGCTTCAGTCATGTCCGACTCTTTGCAACCCTATGGACTGTAGCCCACCTGGTTGCTTTGTCCATGAAATTTTTTCAGGCAAGAATACTGGAGTGAGTTGCCACACCTTCCTCCAGGGGATCTTCCCAACCCAGGGATCGAACCTGAGTTTTCTGCATCTCCTGCACTGCAGGCAAATTCTTTACTCACTGAGCCACCTGGGAAGCATTCAGGGCGAGGGCAGTAGACAGCTCAGAAGAGTGACTTCAGAGCCACTACTCTGAGTCTCACTGCCCCACCTAATCTGACAGGAGGCAGACCATTTCTCCCTTCCAGTAGCCCACAGAGCTCCCTTAGATCTCAGCCTTCATCAGGATATCAATTCAGACTAAGGTGTGAATGGCTGATACCAGCTTTGTCTCTCCTCCTCTAGGGTTTATGTATTCAGAAGGACTAAACTCGGCTTCCTGTGAAGAGGGTAGTTCACAGGGGTGAAGGGCCCCCCTGGGATGAGAATCTGGAAGCTCCAGTCCTGGCACCAAGCATCAAACACAACAGAATGTAACCACCCCAGAGGAGTACCAGGCCTCCGGTGCCAGCTCATCCTCTTTGGCTGTGCATCTCAGGGTCAGGCCCATGACCTCTCTGAGCCTCAATCTCCTCTCACAGTCCCCTCCCCAGGCAAGTCCCTCAACCTCCCTGGGCTCCAGCTCTGAGAGCCTAGAGGCAGCCTGCCGTGATATCCTTCCAAAAGCAAACTTTGAAGCACCGCTATCTCCCAGCTGCACGGCCCTGGCCGTATATTATTATAATGGCCTTGGCCAATAGGGGCGCAGGCTATTAGAATGAGTTAAGACCAGATTAATCTGCTTAAAAAAATATGCCTGGTTTTTACGCTGTGTATTCCCTCCTAACAACTCAGGCTCCTTCCAGGCCATTATCTCGTTTTATCGTTAATTCAATTCCATAAACATGTATTAAGTGTCTATTATGTGCAAAGCCCTGGTCTGGTAGCTGGGGTGGGGTGAGGGGGGCTATGGAGCGGACAGCCCCAGCCCCTGAGGTGCCTACAGTCAGGCAGGGGACCCACCTGACCCTCAGATCTCATCACTGTGACACGAAGTGAGTGAGCCATAGCTCAAAGGAGAGCGATGCTCACCAACCGGGAGGGCCTGGGGAACACTTCCTGGAGAAGGGGGCCCCTGAGAACTGGGACTGGAGACAGTAACACGACAGAGGGTCTACTATGTGCCAGCTCTTGTCCTCAGCACTTCACACACAAAAACTCAATCCTACCAACAACCCACGGGGTAGACACTAATGTCACCCCCATTTCACAGATGAAGAAACTGAGGCCCAGGGAGGGAGGTGATTTATCCAGAGGTATCAAAGCTGGTAAGGGCAAAGCTATGAAATCTAACCACAGAGCCTGGGCTTCGACCTCTCTGTAGGATCCTCAATGCCCAGAAGGGTGCCTGGGGCAGAGGACAGACACGCAGTACCTGGGAATGAATGGAGGAGGAACACAGAGCCACAGGCCAGAACTGGGTTTGGTTCTTCCCAGCAAGGCCTTGAAGGATGGTCGGATTTGGGTGAGCAGAGATGAGGCGGGGCCCCGGGAGGACTCCCCTGGGCAGGGCCGCTGGGGAAGAAGCAGGACAGTAGAGCCAAGCAGGCTTAGGTCCAAACCCTGTCTTCAGCTCACTGGCTGGGTGATCACACTGTTCCTTAATCTCTCGGAGCTTCGGTTTCCATCTCAGTGAAAACGGGACAGGAACAGCTGCCTTGCTGGGCAGAGACGAGGATGAAATGGGCTGAGACTGCCCACTGTGAGCCCAGCGTGGACGCTGGTGCCTGCTGCCTGGTGCAGAGGACTGACAGGGCACGCTGGAGAGGCCAGCTGGCCCAGTCCACGGGCTTGGGAGCCCATGCCAGGAGCTTGGACCACAGGCCTCAGAAGGATGGCGCAAGGCTGGGTCTGGGGGAGCAGGCGGCACACATCCATGATGTAAATCAGAAGCCAGATAAAGAGGGACCCAGCAAATGCCGTGCGACACTCATAGGGCTCCTTCTCCTGTTCTCCCCCAGGAAGTATAGATGGCAAACAACCCCTAGGCTCCTACCTGCCCTGTCCGCCTGGACGGAACAGTGGAGACTGGATGAGCTGCAACAAAGGACTGTGGAGCCTGGAAGCTGCCAGAAACCAGAGCCCACAGTGGCCACATGCCAGGACCACAGCAACAGACCACATGCCAGGAGCTCCGATCCATCACCCAGCCCTCTGCAAGCATCCACATCCTGGGCCTCCCTGCCCAGCCGGCCCCCTTCCCCAGACTCCTTCCTTATCATCCCCTTTCTCCCTGCCCCCAGCAGCCCCCAGGCTCCTGAGCCTCCCCTATTCAGGAATTTCCCCCTCTCCTACCCTTCCTGCACATCCCTAACCCACCCCTCCCCAGCTCCCAGTAGCAGCAGTGCCTTATTTGACTGGAAAAAAAGTGTGTTCTTCCTTCCACACTCACCTTAGACATTTTTTCCCTCTGTAAAACTATCTGTGTGACCCCACCCTTGGCCCACAAACACTGGAGGAGGGGGGTCCTCTACATTCCTAGAGCCCTTCACGCTCCCCTTAGTGGAAGCAGAGCAGCAAGTGACAAGGAATGCAGGTTTGGGTTCAAGTTCAACTTTTCATGAATCGGTGGCAAGTTTTGTCACCTCTCTGAGCCTTGTTGGATAAGGCAATGGCACCCCACTTCAGTACTCCTGCCTGGAGAATCCCATGGATGGAGGAGCCTGGTAGGCTATAGTCCATGGAGTCTCAAAGAGTTGGACACGACTGAGCGACTTCACTTTCACTTTGAGCCTTGTTATCCTCGTCTGTAAAATGGGGTAACGCTGGAACCTCACAGTGTGGTCGGTAAAGATGAAACGAGAAAAACATGGAAATTCCTTGGAATAGCGCCTGACTTTTGTCACCATCGTCCCCATCAGGATGCTCTGAGGCTGCGGTCCACAGGGCTGACTCCTCACTGATCTTAGCCTCCATCCCTCCCAGTCCTGTCTCCCCAGTGCCCGGCACAGGATCTGATGCCCAGCCGCTGCTGCATCAAAGGGCTGCTGCAAACAACTCTCCCTGGAGGAGCAGGGAAGGCTTTATAGAAAGAGTAGTACCTATGGAGGTTTTGAAGGATGCATAGGAGTTCACCAAGAAGAGCACAGACAAGGAAGAAACTCCAGACAGGGCGAATTGTTTCAGTTGGATCCCATAAGGCCTCAGATGCCACAATGAGGAGTGTGGCAATGGGAAATTAATTTCCTAACAAGAGCAATGGCAGTCGTCTGACATTCATTCATCAAATATTTGCTGAGGGCCTACTACGTACCAGGCACTAGGGATACATGGGGAAAACAAGACGAATGCGGTCCTGGGGCCACAGAGCTGACATTCCAGTGGGGGAAGACAAGACAGTAACAAAGATTCTCATAAATAATTCATTGATTCCAGCTGTCGGGAGAGTTCAGCTGGAGAGCTGAGTGATGCTGAGAGACCACTGACAGCAACAAGAATCCAGCCTGGCGTGGGTGGGAGCTCCACGGAGGTGGGGTTTCAGCCAGACCTTAACAGCCGGGCGAAAGCAGAGACGGGAGGGGACAGGGTGTGAAGAGAAGGGCTCCAGGCAGAGTGAGTAGCATGGAAAAGGCCATGGGGCGGGAAGGGGCGTGGCCTGCGTGGCTGGAAAGTGACACGGGGGCACCAGGTGGCGATGGGGTCCGCAGGGGCAGGGCCTGGGGGCTGAGGTGACCAGTTTGGAGTTTATCCCTCAGGCCATGAGCAGCCAGGCTGGGAGCCTGAGAATATGGAAGACTGCCAAGTCCTGGTCACCCTGCAAATTCCCGCACAGGGAGCAATGAATCAGCCCCGGCAAAGGTAGATTTGTGGTTTAAGAAGACCACACAGCGAGCCCAGAACCCCCCACGGCCCGGCCCACATGCCCGCCCTCTCCTCCCCAACAGAGTGGCCGTGGGCAGATTGATGAGGTGGGGACCCGATCCGTCTTGAGTTTAGCTCAGCTTCTGGCTGCGTCCTGGGTGACAGAGGCTCATCAATACTGGAGAAAATACAGCCTGGAGGGTGGACAATTAGGAGCTGCCTGGCTGACCCATGGCTGGCCAGAGCAGTGTCCTTGGACCGTTCCCCTTGGGAAGGCAGACACATGAGCAAGGGAAGTGGCGGGGCGGTCCCCAGAACCCACAGCTGGCGCCAAGCTGGAGGCCCCACAGGCCAGTAACTGGACCTGTGCTCAGGGAGGCAGAAGGGGGCTGTCTGAATGCCTCATCTCCTGGCACCAAGATCAGCCCTGAGACCCTCAAACTCTCTCAGTGCAGGGTTGGGGGGAGGCTCTGGGTGCTGTTCTGTAAGAATGGTTGCTCCAGCTTTCACACCCCCTCACTGGAGGGCCACACGTGAGGCCCCTGGACTCCCTGTGCCTGTTCCCTCATCAGAGAAATGGGAACATTTCTGCTTCAGAGGGTAGTTGCAAGGCTCAAACCAGATTCCGGAGTGACTGCCTTTCGAAAGGCTACCAGGATCGGGCCCTCCTGCTGCAGCTGGGAGCCCAGAGGAGCTGCGCTTGGTGGCCCCCCAGGGTCACACGACCACGTCCTGGGCAGGAGGAGGTACAGGAAAGGGCGTGGATGGGGGCAACCCAGACCCAAGTCCAGCTGAGAAACCTTCGGGGGGCTTTCTCAGCTGGACTGGGCTTCTCAAGCTTCATTTGCTCCCTGAAACAGGAACAAAAACACCTTCAGCCCAGGGCTGTGGGGTCAGATAAGAGTAAGAATGTGTAATCCTAGACAGCGTATTAAAAAGCAGAGACATCATTTTGCTGACAAAGGCCCGTATAGTCAAAGCTATGGTCTTTCCAGTAGTGATGTACAGATGTGAGAGTTGGAGCATAAAGAAGGCTGAGCACCAAAGAACTGATGTTTTTGAACCGTGGTGTGGAAGACTCTTGAGAGTCCCTTGGACAGCAAGGAGATCAAACCAGTCAATCCTAAAGGAAATCAACCCTGAATGTTCATTGGAGGGACTGATGCTGAAGGTGAAGCTCCAATACTTTGGCCACCTAATGTGAAGAGCCGACTCATTGGAAAAGACCCTGATGCTGGGAAAGACTGAGGGCAGGAGGAGAAGGGGGTGACAGAGGCTGACATGGTTGGATGGCATCATCAACTCAATGAATATGAATTTGAGCAAACTCTGGGAGCTAGTGAAGGACAGGGAAGCCTGGAGTGCTGCAGTCCGTGGGGGTCACAAGGAGTCGGACGTGATTTAAGAGATGAACAACAACAACAAATATAATCCCAGGCCCCTTACACGTGCACAGAAACCACCACCTGTCCTCCTGACTCTGTTTTCCCTGTTTCTTTTATAACTCCCTCAGCCACAGTCCAGTAGGTTCAAGACAGTATCAGCTTCCTGGGAACATGGGTCATCCAGAAACCGGGACTCAAAAGGGTCTCCTCCTTGAAGAGAGTACTGAGACTCTAAAGGTTTGCATTTTAGAAAAGGAGCTTGAACAGGGCAATGTGCTGCTGTGCGTGTGTGTGCTGTGCATGCTAAGACGCTTCAGTCGTGTCCGACTCTGTGCGACCCTATGAACTGTAGCCCACCAGGGTCAGGGCAATAGTTATGCCAAAGGAATAAATCATTAACGGCAAAATTTCTGCCAGCTGGCACAGACATGGGAGGAAGACACTGAAGGCTGGGAATAGATCTTCCCAGGACTTTGAAATCATCTTGTAGAGATGGGCAGTATTCACGGGCTATGTACTATATGGCTGGCAGTATACCGGGCACAGGGGCCATAGAGAAAATGGAGAATCTCAGATGCCTAGGAGGTGCCCATCGTGAATGAATGAATGAGCAAGTGACTGGGGATTAAAGCATCAGGGACTCTACCACCAGCTGTTTCTAGCTGATCAGTAGGCTGCCTGCCTGGCCCTGGGGATAGCACACGCAGCCATGGCCCTGCCTGGTCTGGCCAAACTCTGCTGGGAATGGGATTCAAATGGACACAGCAGAAGAGCTGGATTCCTTGGTTGGATCTGACCTTATTAATGGGGGTCTGACAGAATTAGGCCAGGTGGGGGCCCCAGGCCATAGGGACATCCTTGAAGGGAGCTGTGAAGGCGGGCACAGGGCGTGTGTGTGTTAGCCACTCAGTTGTGTCTGACTCTTTGCCACCCCATGGACTATAGCCCCCCAGGCTCTTCTGTCCATGGGATTCTCCAGGCAAGAATAGTGGAGTGGGTTGCCATCCCCTTCTCCAGAGGATCTCCCTGACACAGGGATCGAACCTGGGTCTCCGACACTGTAGGTAGATTCTTTACCATCTGAGCCACCAAGGAAGCCTTCAATTCTGGAAGGTCCCTGCCCTGGCAAAACAAGTGTCAAGATCAAATCCCAAGAGGTCAGCCCACCTTCATGGCCACCACCATCCTCATTATCATCCGCTGGGCACCCCATGGGGAGAGACAGCCCTGATTCAACCACGATGGCTGTGACGCCCCGTTCCTCCTGTTCCTGTTCTGATCCTTGGGTTCCTCATCTGAAACACGAGGTGGTCACCCTGGCCATGAAAAGCCAGAAAAGCTGGAGACCCCCGGAAGCTCGTGGAGGGTCTCCTCCCCCTCCCCACATCTGAGCCACAGGTGAAGGCAGGGGGTGCCCAGCTCCTGGCTGCCACCCTCCCATGCCACTTCGCAGCTCAGGCTCCCCTGCCTGGCTCACACCACCACCAGTACACAGGCCTCCCCGCCTCTTCTCTGGCCTAAGCTTGCCCAACTGGCAGTGCGGGTGATAACGCCCACCTGCGGGTGGTGTCCAGCGCATCTGTGGTGCCTGGCACTTGGTAGGCCTGTGATGAGCGGAGGTGGCATCTGGGATGTGGGTGGATGCCCGGGTGCATGGATGGACTTCAGCCCCCACGCTGCAGACCCCCTGTGCCCGATTGTATGCGGTCAACCAGGGGAGCTTACCAAAGGCTTGCTGGAGGTGGCCTGCACCCGCCCAATCCAACAGGGCACCCTCTCCCCAAGTCAGAAAGGAGCCCACAGCTGCACGCACAGAGCCCCGCCCAGCAGGCTCTCTCCTGCTCATCGTCTAGGCCACATTCAGACTGCTCCTGCCTCCTGGAAGGCCCCTCCTCATATCTAACTCCACCGGGCAAAATCCTGCTGCTCTTCATGACTTATGCCCACCACCACCAGCTCCTCCAGGGGTTTCCTTGATCGTCACCCAGAAGCCTTCCTGCTTCCTCCGGGCACCCCCAGGGCTCTGAGAGGACCCTGGCTCTAACCCTGGACAACTCCTGAGGTTCACAGTGGTGTAGACAGGATGCTGTCCTGTGAACACAGCAAGCTTCAGGGCCTTTCCATGTGCTGTTACCTCTTCCCAAAATGCTCAAGATTGAGGCATGGAAGTCTCCTTCGTGATTTTTCTTTTTTTTTTTTTACCTCTAAGCTAAAACATCACCCTCCCAGGCCAGGGCAGGGGCTCTGTCTGTTGTGTTCAAAGCTGAACCCTTTGCAACTAGAACGGAGTCTGCAACAAGGTGGATACAGGGCCGCAGGGACTCTCCATTCCTGCAGGGTCCTGGGCTCCTGCTGGATCTGACCCTGCCAAGGGCCCCGCAGCACCTGGTGGTGGTGGTGGTTTAATTGCTAAGTCGTGTCTGACTCTTTGCAACCCCATGGATTGTAGCCCACCAGGCTCCTCTGTCCATGGGATTTCCCAGGCTAGGATATTGGAGTGGATTGCCGTTTCCTCCTCCGGGTGTGGGAGGTAGAGGCGTGTCTTCCTGATCCAGGAATCGAACCTGCCTCTCCTGCACTGCAGGTGGATTCTTTACCCCTGAGCCACCTTGGAAGCCCCAGGGCCCCACAGGGTCACCCCAATATGGGGTGAGGGGGAGACACCTCCACGAACCCAAGGACCTAAAGACAGACTTGGAGGCGACGTGGTGCGCATGTGAAACTGGCCAGAACAATCTCTCCTGAATGTGTGCTCTGGGCAGACGCCTAATGCGAATCGTTTCTGTCATCAGGACACGGAGGGGCTTGACACGGACCAGCTGCTGCTGCCGGGGACAGGCTGCTGGAGCGCCGAGGGGCTCTCAGTAAAATTGATGACCGCTGTCAGAAAGTGATTTCCCCACGGCGCGACGCAAGCCCTCGGAGGAGCTCAAATCCCAGGCAGCGATGCCTCTCCGGGCGGGTGGGCGGGCAGCCAGGCGCCTGCACCTGGCCCAGCTGTTCCCCAGGCCGGGCTGGCCCGCAACTCCCCGGCGGGAAGAGGAGCCAGCAGGGTCCACACCCAGGAGGCCCGCACCCAGGGAGCCCTGCCTGCCCCCAGCTAAGAGTGGGAGCTCCTGCTCGTACCCCTTATTCATTTCTGTATATCCAGGCACAGCGCAAATACCCAGTGAATGTATGCAAAATTAACGAGCAAATAAATGACAATTCTAGACAGCTCACACCACACCACCCCAGCGTCTAGAGAAGAGATGTGTCAAATGGACAAGGAGGGCAGAGGGTGTGCGAGTCTGGCCACCCAGAGTCTGCCCGGCCATGCACCCACCCAGGGACGGAGGGAGAGACTGCTCAGCAGGAAAACGGCACGAGGAGACCCCCCTATCACGGTCCCACCTAGGCCCCGGGCCCACCCTCCTCAGCCCCCCGACACAGAGCAGAAGTGGGCAGGCAGAGAAGGGAAGGGTGTCCAGGCAGAGGGAACCCACACCAGCAAAAATACGAAGATGAGAGATCACGTAAAGGAAAGGGCTCAGACTTCATCCTTTATCCGAGTACCAGGGGGCCCTGCCGGGCAGGGTCTGGGATGGGAGTGACCAAGTCCCCTCTGCATGCCACAAAGGTCCCTGAGCAGAAACAGGACAGAGGTTGCCAAGTGACACACAGGCTTCTGGGGTCAGAGTGGTGATGAGGGGATGCCCGGCAGAGGCTCCCAAATGTTGACCCTGTGACATCCAGAAGTACATGAGTGTGTGTGGGTCTCACCTCAGCTGAAACCTCTGGACTCATGGGGGCTTTATTTCACCCATCCCAGCCGGGGACACTGCAGCCCCTCTGTAAACACAGACGGACCCAGTGATGAACCTGTCAGTGCCAGGGCAATCAGAGGAGCCTGGCAGAGTAAGGGCGTCAGGGGCTCCCCACCTGCACCCCAGCCCAGCCAAACCACCTCTGCTCCCACCTCGGTGCCTCTGCCATGGCCGTTGCCCCCTGCCTAGAAAGCTGTCTCTTCCTGTCTGGTCAGCTCTTTCCTCAAGACACCCAGATAGATGTTCCCTTCTCCAGGAAGCCTCTCTTGACCCCAGGGCTAGGTGCTGGCCTCTTCTGGCCCTTGGTGCTGACTGCACCCCAGCACTGACCCCCTCGGTGGGGTCACTTTGCATCTGTACACCTCGGGGTCCAGGGCCAAGGCCTTGAAGGGCAAGGCCACATCTGGCCACCAAAGGTGCCCACGGACCTGTCCAACCCTGACAACAAGTACAGGGTTCCGAAACTATAAGCAGAGAGGAAATGAGGTTTGAGGAGAGGGAGAGGTGACAAGCACAGGGACCCCCTTGGCCGGGGATCCTCACTGGCGGCCGGGAGCCCCCGGAGCAACCAAGCAGAATCGCCTCCCTCCAAACACACAAAGCCGCGGCGCCACGGCCAGAACACAACCCGTGAAAACCTGGGTCCTGGCGAGACATCAGCACCCCAGCCCATCTCTGCCGTCCCTTCCTCCCCAAATACCCGGGGCAGTGGCTTTTCCCTCCCACTGCTCCTGGGGCCCCGGAGAACACTCACATCCACTATGCTAACAACACAGGCTCCACGGCCTGGTACTAACTGCCCCCCTTGGTCAGATGAGGAAACTGAGGCCCAAAGACCTGTCCTGGTCCTTTGCCCATGGAAAGAGCAACTCTTGGTACAGGGGCTCCCAAAGGGACTGGGACCAACCATGAATATTTCCACCTCACACCCAGCCCTCTTGGGCCCATCTTTTCTTTCCAAAACCAGGATCTGATCATATCAGGACCCCCCCTCAAGTGACATCGTGGCTCTGGGACCACACCCAAACTTCTGGTCTTCCAACCCCTCTGGGGCTGGCACGTGAACTTTCTGGTGTCATCTCCATCGCTCTACTCGTTACAGCCGAACGTCTTCCTTCCCCCAAGTGCTGGGTGTGCTTCCCTACCTCTGAGCCTCTGTGCCCACCTGCTTCCCTCCCCGGAGTGTTGCCCCCCACCCCGCCTCCACTGCCAAGGGGACTCTGACCCGGCCTTAAGGTATCAAAGACCCCCACACCCTCGACAATCTTCCCAGACCCCCCAGTCCCAGGGAGCCCTGGTGACACTGTCTGCCTGCCCCCTCAGCCCACTGAGCTGAGCGCGCTTCACGCCTGGCCCGACCTGACTCACCCACCTCTGCCTAACCACCCCCGCCCTCACTCTGCACACCTTCGGCATTTGCTGAGTGAACACATTTTCTCATTTAGCCACAGAGAGCACGCCCAGCTAGAGTGCCAGCAGTTCAGCCCAGAGCCCTTGTGTGGAAATCGCCACAATGAAGGTGGCAGTATTTCACCTCGCCCGAAATTTACTGCAACTTCTCAAGTCTCACCAGAATGTGCGTGTGTGTGTGTGAGCGTGTGTGTGTCTGTCTGTGTGTGTTAGGGGGCAGTGCTGGGTGACAGAGCCTTGATATAAACTGAGAGGACAGAAAATTTCCCCTTCCTCCAAATGCGTCCAGCCCATCGAGCTCACCCAGGCCTTTCCCCTCCCCGACTCCTGGTCACCTCATTGGCCCTTCATCCCTCTGCGAGGTGGGTGGGCAGGGAAACGATGCCCCCATTTCATGGAGGTGGAAACTGAGGCTCGGGGAGGCCACAAGACCCACGGGGAATGTGTGAAGCCACGCTGTTGGAATGAAAGGCTCTGCTGTCTCCCTCCTGTCGGGCCCAGGCTGGAAAGGGGTGCTGGACGCACCAGTGGAGCACCCGGTGAGGGGTTTCTGTGGGCCTTTCCCACCACCTGGAGGTGCAGGGGGAACCAAGTGGGCACAGGGTGACCCCTCCCTCCCAGACCTGAAGAGAAAAACGGCGGCAAGCTAGCAGGGCCCAGTTAAGTGTCTGGCTCCAAAGACACCCAGAAGCCAAGAGGAGTCAGATCCCACTAGAGCCCGGGCATAGCAGTGCCCGCCCATCCTCTGGCAGCCCCGTTGGCCACGTTCCCAGAGCCCCATGGGGCAGGCAGGCCCAGGCAGCCCGGGCCCCACACTTGAAGCCCCTTGCAGCCCCAGCACAGGGCATGTGCCAGGGGAGGTTTGGGCCCTGACCTCCCCCACACCCCCCCACCAGCCCCAGCCCGCTTACCTGCCAGAGGCCCGGGCCATGGCCACAGGCCCTGCTGGGGCATCCCAGGCCCCACCCTGCTTACCAGGCCTGATTTGCATATGCTAATTAGATGCACATCCCTTGCTCCCCTTGCCAGCTTGTTTGGGGAACGGCTGGATCCGGCTATACCTGTACCGTGCTGATGTCACGCCGAGCTATTTCCAGCCTGGTTGCCATGGAAACCACAAGGCCTCAGCTCCAGTTAGGAGTTCAATATATAATTTACTTACTCCCCCATCCCCCAGCCCCACCCCAAAGACTGGGGCGTACGCGGAACGATCGGCTAAAATATACAATAACACCCTCCACCTCCCTTGGCCTGTGAGGGGAGAAAAGAAGGGAAGGAGGAGGGGCAGTGTGGCACCATGGAATGGTAAATCCATTCGGGAAGAAGGGGGATGGCAGGGAAGAGAGAAGAGCTTGCCTCATTAAGAGGAAAAACAGGCTGGCATTTGGGGACGATTCTGGAGAGTGGGCTTGGCCTGGCAGATAGAGCCTCTGCCCAGTGGCCCCTGGCACTGCCAGGCCTGGCCTTTGTCAGGGGCCTCGGGTGAGGAATGACTCCCGGCTGAGCCACAGGCCTGCAGGTGACCAGCCTCACTCTGAGAACCCAAGGTTTTGGGGGGCACTGCTGTCTCGGGTGTTGCCAGGGCCTGCTGTTCAGGAGCTGTCCCGAGAAAGGGGCATCAGCCACCTCCAGGCCTGAATGTACAGGATAACCTGGAGCTATTGTGTGGCTAGCTGGGGCCATGAAATCAGCCAGGGGTGGCACTTACCCAACAAGATACAGGCCCCTGCCATTGCCCTGGCCTGAGGTCCAGCCAGCTCTGTTCTGCAGGCATTCACTGATATCAGCTCCATGCCATGCCCTGTGAGGAACACTGGGGGCATGGGAAGGCTGGGACACAGTCCCACAAGCAGGGAGCCCCTAGGCTGGGTGGAGGATGGATCACAGCACCAACAAGGTCCACACTGAGTGACATGAGCACAGGGCTATGGGGACAGCCAGTTGGTGTGTGATCTTTGGGGACTAAGTCAGGAAAGGCTTCCTGGAGCAGGTGCTGCCCTAAGCTGAGACTTAAAGGCTCAGGACTTGTCTAGGGGGGAGGGCATTCCAGGCAGCAAGCACAGCAGATAGGAAGACCATCACGGATGGTCCTCTGGCCCTGACCTTGTGCCCCACAGACAGGAAGACCTGAGAGTTGGGTCTACCTACCAGTGCTCCAAGCTTAAGTCACTCCAGCCCACTCCTGCCTGGGCAGACATGGAAGGCTAATGGGGCCTCACTGTGTGTGTGTAGAGGACAGGGGCCCAATGCCAGGTCTCTTTCTCTCTCCTTTGCACTCTGGGTCTGGCCAAATTAGGGCCCAGAGGAGCTCTGAGCAAGTCACTTCCCTTTCTGACCTTCAATCCCTTCCCTATAAAATGAGGAAACTTCCATGCACCCCAATGTTTATAGCAGCATTATTCCCAACAGCCAAGATAAGGATGCAACCTAAGTGACTGTCTACAGATGAGTAGATAAAGAAGGTGTGGTGTATGTATGTGCGTGTGTGTGTGTGTGTGTGTGTATATTATAATATATAAATGAATATTACTCAGCCATAAAAAAGAATGAAAATTTGCCATATGCAACAACACGGATGGACTTGGAGGGTACTGTGCTTAGTGAAGTAAGTTAGAGAAAGACAGATGCTGTACGGTATCACTTATATGTGGAATCTAAAAGATAAATTAGTGAATGTAACATAAAGAGACAGGCTCACATACACACAAAACGGGGACATACTTTGAGCCCAGAGAATGGACTGAGACAGCAGGGGGTCAATAAGCAGAGTTCTAATTTTCTGCCAGCGTCAGAACATTAAAACCGTTGCATCTAGTTCTCATGAGTATCAGGATTCCCATTTTCTGGATGAAGAAACTGAGGCAGAGATGGACACCTGAACAGAGCATCAGGGCTGGGCTCTGAGCCCCTCCTCACACCTAGCAGAGGCAGACAAGGGAGTTGGCAAGAGAAGTCCCGGTTTCCTGATGCCCAGAACAGGACTGCAGTGTGGCTGAGCAACGGGGCTCCCCACGCCGAGCCTTTCCCAGGAAGCCTGCCTCTCCCCACTACCCCAGTCCTCCCAGGAATTTCCCTCCTGCTCATCTTGCCCCACAAGGACCCTGAGATCCTGCCCTACCACAGCGTGCTGCCCTCTGCGGATTGCTATGCCCCCTCCGCCCTCCCTCACTGCTGCCTTGATTCAAGAATAAGACAAGGGAGCACAGTGAGTCCCCAGTTCGTCCAGATCAAGCCCCTCAACTTCTCCACCCTCCCCTCTTCCACCCTCCCCCTCAGCCACTCTGCTCCAGCCACTCTGGCCCTCTGGCCGCCCCTCTCACTCACTCACTGTGTTCTGGCCCCTGGGCCTTTGCATGCTCTGTCCCACCCCTTTGAAATGTCCTTTTCCCCAGAATGCTGAGGCGTAGAGCAGTGAGAACACAGATGATGGAGCCAGAAAGCCTACAGCTGATGCCGGCCTTGCCACTCAGCAGCTGTTGACCTTGGGCACCATCTGCAAAATGGGCACAATGACCCCCCCGGCCTTGTTGGGCAGGCTGGACGAGTTACCACGTGCAGAGCAGGGCCTTGGTCAGGCACAGTCAGCTACTACTACATGCCCACCTCAGAGCCACTGTGCTGGTTCCCACCCTCCTTCCGGTCTCTTCCTTTCTCCCCAGCCCCCATGTGACCTCTCCCCACCTCAGGCCCTACTCCCACCTCCCCATCGGGTTTCCTTTGCTCTCAAGGCCGTCTCAGTCCCCAGCACCATCTTTCTGTCAGGTCAATATCCATCACCTGGCAGACCATCTCGGGAAGACAGGACTGCCAGCTGTGTGTCTGCTGTGTCTCCAGGCCGGGTGTGCAACAGGTGCTCGGCATGTGTCAGGGGATGAAGGAGAGGATGGACACGCTTGGACATAAAGCAGGAGGGACACGTGACCCACGGGCCTCACCTGGGCTCCAGAGCCACTTCTAACCGGGATCCTGAGTCCTCCAACCTCACGGTGCAATCTGCTCTTTTAGGGGGGCAGACTCCAGACTGTGAGCGCCTGGCTGGCAGAGCACCCTCTCATGGGGGCTCACAAGGTACCACCGGTCAGGGCCCAGGACCAGCCATGCTCACAGCTGTGTTTGTTCACGTACATGGCCGCTACCACTCCCCCACCACCCCAGGAATGTACACACGGCCTCCCAGGAAACTGCAAAAAATGAGTTAATATAACATGATGGCTGAGAATTTAAATACACAGGAGTCAGGCAACGCAGACTTACAGTTCCCCGAGCAACTGTAAAAACCGCACAAGCAATTCAGGAGCGAGGGCCCAGAATGGATTTAAGGCCTTCTGGTTTACAGGCAGACCGGGGGCTGCTGCGCCCTGACCTGAAGGTGAAGGACGGAGGTTTTGGACAGATGGTCCTTCAGGGCACAAGGGGGCACCGGGCGCCAGGGACACGCAGCTCAGGCCACGTGGCTCATCGGACACAGCCCCCTGGGGGACACACGGGAGGTATCAGCAGGGTCTGAGAGGAAGACCGCATGACCCTCTGAGCTGGGCTCCCCGTCTCCCCCAGCTCTGATGCACCCCAGCTTCAAAGGCCAGAGCACCCTAAGGACTCAGGTCCCACATGCAGTCTGACACCCTCGTGCTCTCTGTTTGCAGAGGCAGGTTCCGCAGGGCAGCTCCCCTGGCCTCCTGTCCCCTCTTCAGCAAAACAGATCCCTGTCCATAATGACTGGTTCAAAGAAACAGGCTTTGGGGCCCTGCCGCATTTACACCCCCACCTCCCCACCCCCACTTCAGAGCCCGGTGACCTTGGCCCCAGGGCCGGCTCAGAGTGCCTGCTTCCTCGTGTGAACGAGGCCACTCACACCTGCCTCCTAGGACACGTGGATGAATTCACACACGTAAAACATTCACAATGCCCAGCACGTAGCAAGTGCTCGATAAATACAAGCAATTATTATTGCTATCATTATCGTTTCACCTTCCAATTCAAAAAGGATCTGAGGGTGCGCTGCAACTAGAGAAAGCCCGCACGTCGCAACAAAGACTCCGTGCAGCCAAAAAAAAAAATTTTAATTTAAAAAAAGAATCTGAGGAATTACAAAACACAGAGAATGGCACCTAAGTGAGGGAAATGGAGTAAAGAACTCAGGCATCCACTTAGCAAAGGCTGACTGAGGGCGGCCACTGCGGAAAGCAGCGCTGAGCTTCCTCAGAAAACGAAGCGCAGGACTACCATACAACCCAGCAATCCCACTCCTGGGCAGGTGCCCGGGCAAGCTGTAATGCCAAAGGACACCCGCGCCCGTGTTCACGACAGCCCCACCGCTGCTGCGGTTCAGTCGCTCAGTCGTGCCCGACTCTCTGCGACCCATGGACGGCAGCTCGCCAGGCCTCCCTGTCCTGCACCACCTCCAGAGCTCACTCAAACTCCCGTCCGTCGAGTCGGTGATGCCGTCCAGCCATCGCATCCTCTGCCGTCCCCTTCTCCCCCTGCCCTCAATCTTTCCCAGCTGCACTGTTCACAACAGCCAAAACATGGGGACAACCTGGATGTCCAGTGATGGATGAATGGGCAGAGAGGCATGCACCATGGAGCATTACTCAGCCATAAAAAGGACGAAATAACACTACCTGCAGCAAACGTGGATGCAGCTAAGGATCATCACACTAAGAAAGAAGGAGAAAGGCAAACACCGTGTGATATCACTTACATGGAATCTAAAATATGCATAAATGAACCTATCTACAAAACAGAGAGGCACAGAGACAGAGAACAGAGTTGTGGTTGCCAGGCGGGAGGGCCTGTGGAAGGGAAGGGCTGGGAGTCTGCGATTAGCAGATGCAAACTGTTGTCTGTGGGATGGATCAACAACACCCTACTATACAGCATGGGGAACTATATTCAATATCCTGTGATAAACCAAAATGGAAAAGGATATTAAAAAAAAGAAAGCACGTATGTGCATAACTGAGTCACTTTGCTGTTGGCACAGATGGGCACAGCACTGTAAACCAACTATTTGGTGTGCACGCTCAGTCATGTCCGGCTCTGCGACCCCCTGGACTGTAGCCCGCCAGGCTCCTCTATCCACAGGATTCTCCAGGCAAGAATACTGGAGCGGGTTGCCCTTTCCTACACCAGGGGATCTTCCCAACCAAGGGATTGAACCCGTACCTCTTGCATTGCAGGTGGATTCTTTACCATTGGGCCACCTCATCAACTGTACTCCAATGAAAAAATATTGTGATTGAAGGCTTTGTGTGTGTCGGGCTGCATTCTGGGCACTGGGGCAGCTGTGAACGCTCAGGTACACATGACGACCCTGGGGGAAGTGAGTCCCAACACACAACATGTGTCCTCTCGAGACTGGCTGCAGACCTGGCTGGCCGGGGCAGTGGGAGTGGTGGTGGGGGGCAGCAGTCATCACCCACAGAGGGAGGAAGAGGAGGTGTCAGAGCGACAGCAAGCCCTTTGCTTGATCCTGATATCAAACGTCCAGGGAGTGTCCAGGGTGTCCCTGGGGAGGAGGTAGGGAGGGACTTCCCGTGGAAGACAGGGCCTAACCTGGGCCTGGAAATGCAGGGCAGAGGTAAAGACAGACACTCATTCCTTCCCTGGAGAAGTGCTGGTTCAGCACAGAGCACATGAGCAGCAGAAAGGTTCCTAACATGCCACCGTTGGATGAATAAATGAATGAGTGAATAAATGAATGGGGGAATGAATGAATGAATGAATGGGCGACGGAGTGAATGCATTCTGGCGACGGCATTCTGAGTCTAGATTCGGATCACTCATCCAGCTCAGTTTTCTCTGGCCTCTAGTTCAGAGGCTGAACTCTCCACTGGATGAACCAACCAAGGACATTTGAGCTCCAGGACCCCAGTCCAGGAGCCTCATGGGAGGCTGGGGTGGCAGGAGAGGAGGGGCCAGCACGTGGGGGCCCCTCGGACCACAGCAGCTGGGTTCTGAGGATGCTCAGTCAGTGAGGGGTGACCTCTTGGAGGAGGTGATGGCTGAGCTGAAACCCGCACAAATCTGGAGTCAGAGCCTTCCCGCAGGGGAGCCTGCAAAGGCCTGGGGGCAGGAACAAGCCTGACATGATGGAGGGACAGGAGAGGCAGGTGAGGTGAGCGCAGAGCAAGGTGCGCTGGGGGGTGAGACCAGACCAGGTCTCCTGCTCCAGCCAACCGGTGCAGCCATGTTTTCTTCATGGAGGCAGAAACACAGTGGGCACCGTGGTTCGGAGCAAAGAAACCTGGAACCAGGGCCTGGGTTTAAATCCAGCTCTGAGCCTCAGTTTCCTCATCTGTAATATGGGGATGACACTCTAGCAACCTCAGGAGACTGATGTGAGGATGAAATGAGTCGAGGTGCTTCTGAGCAGACAGCTGCAGAAGTGCTCTCATTATTATTATTAGGGGAAGGGGCAGGGACCAAGGAAAATGAGGAGGAGGTGGGAGGGAGGACAAATTAGCAAGAGTAACAAGTAAACACTAATTAATTTCACCAGGCCTGATAAGGAGCTGAGAGAAATGGAAGTCGTGAGACAAAGTGTAGTGATAACAGAAAATAATCTACAACTGAGAAAATCACCATTTGTTCTGAATCACGTGGTTTGCTAATGCCCTTTCACGGCCATTGGCTGGAGTGATCTCCCGGCCACTGGGAGAGTACTATTATCCCCATGTTCCAGGTGAGAACACCAAGGCCTAGAGAGGCCCAAAGGCTGGTTCAAGGTCCCCAGCCATGTGCATGGATGAGGTGAGAACAGATTCCCAGCCTGGTCCTCTGTGCCCCAGGCTCTGCAAGGGCTGGTTCAGGAACAACTGCTGAGTGAACGAATGAATGAATGCGAAGTGAACACGAGCCAGATCTACACTGGCAGCCCCTGCTCCAGGCACTTCCACCAACTTCCAGGCCCTGTGGCCGAGCCTTCCTGACCAGCGTTCTCCTCCTCCCTGCCGGGCACATGGACATGAAGCCAATAGGTGTCCACTGCTCCCATCACTGGGCTCCTTTGGCTGCTGTAGGTACAGGACGAGGCAAAGGGATGTTCCCCACCCCAGGGGCCCAGGAGAGCAGCAGTCACTCCCGGGCTGGCCTCATGAGGGAAAACCTCCAGGAAAAAGGCCCCCAGGGTGTCCCCTCCTGCCTTCTGGCCCCTTGCCAGACTCCATTCTCTCACTTCAAGCAGAGCCCCTGGGGCCAGCCCACCTGATGGCCCCAGCAACACCACTATTTCCTGCTGACCCTGGGCATCACCAAGAGACAGGGCCTGGCACCAATCCTAAACATTCGTGACAGCAAGTCACACTGGCTGGGATGGGTGTGAAGGGTGTGCCAAAGTAGGGGGTGGAGGGCTGAAGGTTTCATTCAATTCTGCTGCTGTCTGAGTAGTGGCACAGGCCGGGGCATTGTGCCAGGAGTCTTGCGGGGGGGCAGGACACCACGATCCTGCCCTCAAGGAGCTCACACTCCAGATGGGAGGCAAAGCTGGGCACGGGTGACCTCAGCAAGGGGCTTGCACTGGAGAAGAGGGCCTCAAAGCTAGGAGAGAGAACGCTCACCTGCCAGGGCTTTGAGGAGAAGCTGTGGCAGAAGCGAGATGACCCTGAACAGAGAAGAGGGCCATCCTGGCAGGAGGGACAGCAGGACCCAGGCCGAGGTCTGATGGCTTGTGGCGGGAAGTAGAGGCCGTTGGGTGCGGGGTGCCACATTCAGAGTCCCAGTCCCTTTTTCTAAAATTAATTTATTTGGCTGTGCGGGGTCTTAGTTTCGGCACACGGGGTCTTCCATCTTCGTTGTGGCATGTGGGATCTAGTTCCCTGACCAGGGATCGACCCCGGGTCCCCTGCTTTGGGACCATGGAGTCTTAGCCGCTGGACCGCCAGGGAAGTCCCCAGAGTCCCAAGGTTGCCACTTACTGCCTGGGAGGCGGGGGGTGGGGGGTGGGGCTTGTGAGCCTGAGTCTCTCAGGTTGGAAGAGGCAATCTCCCTCGCAGGGATGCTGGGGGTGGGGGTGGCAGCCAGAGGCACAGAAGGGCGGGCTGCTGCAACTGTTAGCCTTGAGATTAGCCCACTTGGTGCCCAGCTGGTGATGTCACAGGACATCAGTCATGGTGCATCACCCAGCCTCCCTTGAGGGCCAACGTGAGGGTTTCCCCAGTTGCCAGGGGTATTTCGTTGCTGGGGCTTCACAGCTGTGTCCCCCCACCCCCAAGGCATGCCCTCTCCCCGGGGGCACTGCAACCAGGGGTCTGTCACCGCAGCTCTGCAGGACCACCCCAGCTCTGGAGCACGCATGGGGTCCGGAGGCCTCTGCTGTGACTGCCTCGCAGCCCAGCTGCACCCCGTGCCCCCAACAAGCGCTGTCCTGAGAGCGCACCTGGCAGGCCTCCCACACAGATGCCCCCACGTCTTTCTGGTGACGCCAAACTGTGGCATGACCCTCCCCCTCCCCGGGGCCCAAGGCAGCACATCCGGCAGACGTGAACCACAACAGCTCCGCCACCGCTGGTTCTGCAGCCTCGCCTCAGACACACCTTAACACGTGCATTGGACATGCTGCTCTCAGTTGGGTGGGCACTGGTGCCCTGCTGGCCAGTGCCAGGAGAGGGGATGTCACTGTACCCCAGCACAGTCTGGTGATTCAGGGGATCAGGCAGCTGGCAGCAACCCCAGCTGGGCTGCCCCAGGTCCACCCTTCACCCCCCTGGGCCTCAGTTTCCCCATCTGTAAAAGCACCACTGTGGTCAGGACTAAGCAAGTTGGCAGAGAGCTGCCGCACTCTCTCAGGTGGCCTTCCCAGACCTCGTTGGCCTCGCTCACCTACTACACAGGAGCCCAGAGAAGGCACGTGACCTGCCCAACGTCACACGGCCAGGTGCTGTAGCTCTGGGCGCAGCTGGCCCTGCTCTGTCCACTAGTGGCCACTCAGCCATTCAGTCTGTCCTTCAATGAACACTTACCAAGCGTCTTTTCTGGAGAGGAAAGGCCATGTCTTTCTCCACAGCCTGGAACGAATCCCCATGGCCTCAGATCAGGAAGGGGACGGAAATGAACATATTAAATGACTGCTCTTTGCCAGCTGCATGAGGCAAGAGGCACTGTCTCAACTTAGAGGCAAGAGGTGGGGGCACAGATGGTAGCAGAGCCAAGCTGGGGTTCATGCTGCATCTGCCTCCAAGGCCGGCACTGCAGCAGTGGGCCCAGGGCACGGTGAGTGAGAACGCTGGATGCAGCCTCTCCTGACACTGTCTTCAGGCACGGAGACATCCTGTGCTGAAGGACCAGAAGTGGGGGGTGGTGGGCATCTGCAATGGCCCTTAGAAGACTCTGCTCGAGGGAGGGAGCCTCTGACCTTGGCCATGAGCTCACTCTTCCCCCATGTGTCAGTAAGATGGAAGCCAAAGGTAGGGGCACAGCAACCTTCAAAGGGTGAGTGGGAGTCCTGGGAAATGAGGGAGTGAGGAGGGCTCATTCACTTCCTGGGTGGGACCCTCAGGACCGGGACATGGAGGGGTGGTACCTCACACACATTCCCACACTGAGTCCTCACACCCAGCCTTTGATGGGGGCAGTGAGCCCATTTTATAGGTAGGGAAACAGGTATCTTCCTAACCCAAGAGAACACGTAGAGAAGTGGTGAAGCTGGGCTGAGAACCCTGAGCTTCTAGACTTAGGGCTATAAGGATTCTCTGGATTCAGACTCTAATAAAAGCACATGTGTGATATCTGATCACTCCCCAGCCTAAACTACCCCCTTGGGGGTCCTGCCTCATAAGGTGCCACATCCCTGCCCCCAGATCTATTTTAAGGTTCCTAACTTGTTGCTGTTGTTGTTAATTATTGATTTAGCTGAACCAGATCCTAGCTGCAGCAGAGGGGGTCTTCCATCTTCACTGAGTCATGTGGGATCTTTAGTTGCAGCTTGCAAACTTCTGGTTGTGGCATGTGGGATCTTGTTCCCTGACCAGGGATGGAACTTGGGCCCCCTGCATCAGGGATGCAGAGTCTTAGGCACTGGTCCACCTGGAAAATCCCCTCTTCTCCCAGATTTTCTTGCTCCAACTACACATGCCTTTCACTGCCTCGGCCATACGGCACTCCCTACCACAGGGCCTTTGCACAGGATTTCCCTCAGCATGATACCCTGGTCCCTGCTTCTACCCATTAAATTGCTATCTCCTCCATGATAACTCCGGGCCCCCTCCTTCAGGAAGCCTCCCTGATCTCCCTGTCTCTGAAGCCCTGTTTCTACAGTTGTGTTATTTTTATATCTGTGAGCATCCAGTTTGCCATTACTGTTGCTGGGTCAGGCTCTACCCTCTCTTAGCTGAACTAATGCTCCTCTCCAGCCACCCTCCTGGGACCAGCCTGGAGAGGCTGCCAGCTGCTCCCTCGGCAGGAAGGCCTCACCTCTGCCTGCCCTACCCACCTGTTCCCTCCGGCCCAGCACAGGGCTCAGTTCTCCAGGACCTGATTCTTAGCAAATGACCAAGGTATCCTGGGAAGGCAGGTGTCCTGGAGTCTTGGCCTCCCTGAGGGGTGTCTCGGAGGCTTCCCCAAGGCAGGACAGGGTGGGGACCTTCAGGATCCATGCACCTGATGGCCCCGAGGCCCAGTGCTCAGCAAGGGTGTTGGCGGGAGGCAACTCGGCCCCGAGACCCCAGAAGCACTCAACCCCCAAGGCGCAGGCCCTTTCTCAAGCACAGCGTCCACTCCACAACCCACCCTGGTCACCTGTCCAGCCCCCTTTCCCACCCCCAGGCTTCTGGTCACAAGCCCAATCCTTAGCTTCAGACTGCCCAGGATCAGACCTGGGCAGTCCCTGGCTGTGTGTTCCTGGGAGAGTCATTTAACCTCTGGGCCTGTTTCCTCAGGTGTGAAATGAGAAGAGGGACCAGACTACCTTACCTGGCTGTGGGTCGGGGTCAAGAGGATGACATATGTGAAATGCTTAATGTGGGCCCAGCTCATGGTAAGGGTCCGACACACCTTCAGGGGCATCACCATTCATTCTTGCTGAATTCATTCACTGTGGCCTGTTCCCAAGCTGGGAGCAAGTGCCTGAAGGGCACACCGGTGGGAGAGGAACACGAGCGCAGGCTGGGGGATGAGGACCCACGAGTTTCCCCGCGGTCTTCGCCAGCCCTCACCTCCCTGCCCACCGTTCGTGAGGCCTGAGATGCCCGGTAGCCCGGGCCAGGCTGGGGCCCAGTCCATCCACACCTGCATCCCACCAGCCTCCGCCAACTCTGGGCTCATGCCACATCCCCACTTGGGCACCCTCACCTCCCTCCATCTCTCTCTGAGCCAGGGCAGAAGCCTGGCGGAGTCTCCCAGTGGGGCGAGAGGCGATGAATCTGATAAACCCGTTCTCCTCCAGAGCCACTGCCTCCCCAGGCAGGCGGTAGCGACAGCAGCCATCACGCTGCCGCGCAGCAGCGATAAGAAGGGAGCAGAGCGGTGGGAATTCCTCCTTCCCTGCAGTGAGGCCAGAAACCAGCCCTTCATCCCAGCTCTCAGGCTGCTCACGTCTGCCCGGCGGCGGGGCTAGGCACCTGCGGAGTCTGGGTCACACCTGCTCGGACCGGGACCACGCAGATCCCAGGGCCCCAGGCGCCCCTCTCCAGGAGGAAAAGGCTATGGCCACTGAAGGCAGAGTAAGGAGAAGGGTGGGGGAAGGCGCTGGGCCAGGATGTGGGCTGGATGCAGTGGAAGCAGGGATCCAGGGACAGTTGGGGGTTGCAGGGAGACAGGGTCAGGACAGAAAGTGGGGCCAGGATGGTCACAGCAGACACACGCTAGAAAGCCACCAAGGAGGACACCGCAGGGATGCACGAGGGCAGAGATGGGGCCTGGCTGCTGATGAGGGCAGAGAAAACTAGGAAGCAGCCAGGCGGTGGCCATGGGGAGGCCAGTATCCACCACACGCACACTCACCTGCCTGCCCCCCCATTCCGCAATCCAAGCAAGGGTAGCCTCAAGCTACTTGGAAACAGCTCCAGGGGCGCTTTTTCTCTATGAGTGGGCTTACATATACACTATAAATGTTTAATATGGGACTTAGTAATTTTCCTTTAAAGTTAGGAAAAATTGTTATGCCCAAATTCTTAAGGAAACATTTTTTTTGAGTTTACAATTCAACATTTTAAACGCATTCAATCAAAAGCCATAGTGAAGAGATAGGTTGCTAGATGTAAGAGAAAGGGTAGGCTCAGGAGCCACGAGGCTCAATTACAGGTCCTGGCCCAGAGCGTCAGGAGACCCACTCACCGTTCAGTGGAGGCCCCAGGCTGCCTGCCCCCGCTCTGCTGTGCAAGGGTTCAAGCCCTGGACAGGGTCCCAGGCCCCAGTGCAGCCCCTCCTCATCCAGTGCTAATGTGGATTCTAACCCACGCTGAGCTGACAGATCCCAGTCTGGGGCCTCTCGGGGGGCCCCCAAGTAGACCCGAGGCTGCAGAGGCCTGCAGGGTACCACACCCCCATGCTGTGGGCCTCAGTGTTCCCATCTGTAACACAGGACCATGATCCTTCCTTCCAAGGTGGTCAGAACAGTTCAATGACAGGTGAACTTGCCCAGCAGAGGGCACGGACTGAGTCCTTTCCCCAGGAAGCACTGACACCTTTAGCCTGTTTCAGAGGGTGCTCACATCCCTCCACACTCTCTCCCTTCTACCTCAGGGCCTTTGCACATGCTGTTCATCCTACTGGGAAGACTCTTCCCTGTGTTGCTCTCTCCTCTGGTTGTTCTGGGTCCAGCTGCTACCTCTCCCGGGAAGCCCTCCCTGGCTCCCCAGATGGGGTCGAGGTCCCATGAGTCTTTCCCACTGCAATGCAAACTCCATGAACACAGCATGGTGGCTGGCTTACCCACCGCTGTGTGTTCTCATCAGTGTTCATTGGATGAATGAATGAAACATAATGACAATCATCCAGATCTTCAGTGACAACACAGGGCCATCGGGGTGACGGGGCTTGTCCTGAGGGCTGTGGGTGCCTGTCGAGGTCTCTGACTCAGTATTGAGGGGTCTGAGAAAAATTCCTGGAGATGACTCGTCAGCCGGAACTCCTGAAACTTCAAGCTGCCAGAGGCACCCACTTTACAGATGGGGAAACTGAGGGCAAGAGTCAGGGGGCTGCCACTGACTGTATGAGGCTCCGACTGTCCCCCACCCCTGGGTGGCCCATCCCACTCCCTGGGGACCGCTCCACAGCCTACCCGGGGCCACTGCCTCTTCTCCAGGTCATCCTGGTGGCAGGGCCACTCGTGGCTCGGGTGGCGCAGGGCGCGTCTGCACGGCTGAGTTGGGCAGCTGGCAGCAGCGTGGCTCCGAACCAGCTGTTTGGATGACAAACTGCGTTCAAGCTTCATTAGGGTAATCACGGGCTCCCCTCCTGGCAGCGCCGCGGAGCGCGACTGTCAACCTGAACTAATCAAACCCGGCCCCAGGACACCCGCCCGCCTGGCTGACAAGCCGCTAAGCCGCTGAGCCACCTCGCACGCTGCGCATCTCCCGCCCGGCTCCCAGCGGAGGCTGGTCCAGCCGGGCCCTGGGGCAGGCCAGCCTCACAGAAACCTACCCCGTGCTCCCCAAGATCTCGAGACCCTCAGAGGTCCCAGCAGGGTGGGACAACTGTGACCATCATGCCCAGGTTTTTACAGCCAGGGAAACCATGCTCGTGAAGGGAAGGCCACACAGCTGTGCAACCAGGCTCACACCCAGGCCCCCATCACCTACTGCCTTCCACACCTGGGCACCCTCACGTTTTCCTTCCCTGCCAGGCCCAGCAGGCCAAGCTGGAGCTCAGAGTCTGGGGGGAGAGGGGGCCACGTGGCCTTGGCAAGCCCCTGGATGGACATGGGCCTTGAGCCTTACGCCCCAGCAGGGACATCAGGGGTTCTGGTGACGCAGGTGCGGAAAGCATCCTGCCAGGCACTGCTGTCTGGGGCAGGACCTGCCCTGTGGCCTGCAGCACCGCCCTGCTCAGCTGCGCTGCCCTCGGCATTGCCGACCAAAACCAGCCCCCCTGTCCCCCAGTCTCAGAACCAGAGCTTGGCTGGAAGGCGCAAGCCTGGTGCCTTCCTCTGACAGCTGGGGAAACTGAGGCCCAGAGAGGTAGGAACAGACAAAATGGAATGCAGTGCAAAGAGGACGGGCTTCAGAGGCAGATGGACATTCATTCATCTATTCACCCATTCAACAAACCCTCGCCAAGAGGCTGCAGTACGGCAGGCACTCCGTATGTGCTGAACGAACAGATGACGAGAAGGCTGGGTGAGTGAGTCAATGAACAGCACCAGGGATGCAGCCGTGAACCACAAACACCATCCCTGCCTCCTGGAGCTGACAGTCTAGCTGAGGGAAGCAGATGCTTAACTGACAATTAATTACAAGTGACACGGGCAGCGAAGAAAAAGCAAGAACTAGCCTCATGACGTCTAGCAGGAGGACCCAGCCTGGTCGGGGGGAACCCAGGCAGGCAAGCTGGAGGAGGTGACGCTCCTGGTGGGATGCTGGAAGGAAGCTGAGGGCGGACAGGAGGAAGGAACAGCACGTGCTAAGGCCCTGAGGTAGGAAGGAGCAGAGGGGCTTTTGAGGATGAAAGGCCCATCCATGAGGCTAGGAGGGCAGGGACGGGAATGGGAGCCGACACGAGCAAGGTGTCGGGGAGGATTTGGGTCTTTCTTTCAAGGGTGATGGGAGCCACTGAGGGTGGTGAGCAGGGGTGAAACTCCGGGGGCCGTGGGCGGTCAGTGGGAGGGTTCAAATCCCAGTTCTGCTAACCTTCTGCTAGATCAACGGCCGGATGACTCGCCCAGATGTCATGCTGAGCTTGAGAGGCAGACACGCGGGGACACGCTGTGATCTGCTTACGCGATGAGCAGAGAGGGCCAAAGCCAGCCTCCACCATTTATGCCAGGCAGGCAATGCCTGACGGGTGCGAGAGCGCTTCCTGGGGGGTGCTGGGAACGTTTCAGGTCTGAACCTGGGTGGGGGTTCAAGGCTACACGTGTACATGCAAATCCATCCCTCTGTACACCTAGGATCTGTACGCTTTCCTGTATGAACTCACATCTCCAAAAACAAAGTAAAGAACAAACCCTGGCTCTGCCGCTCTGTCTCTCTCAGTCTGTTTCTGCATCGACGGAACAGGGGTAGTGACCGGACCTGCCTGGCTGTGCAAAGGGTTTCGGGGGACAGTGCATATCCCCACCGTTCACAAGCCTGGCTGGCAGCCGCACACCCAGAACGCAGCACACGCCCAGGCAGAAACGCGTCTGGCTTCCCCCACACCTCTGCCCTCTGAGGGCCTCAGTTTCCCCATCTGCAAGGGCCCAGTGTCTCCCTCTGGCTCAGGGCTGCAGAGAAAAAGGGGGTAAAATCCTCCTACCCAGGCTCCTGTGAGCCCCTCTGCTCCCGGCCACAAGCATGAGAACAATTGAGGGGGTGGCCTGCATGGTCCTCAGGCGTCTCTCCCAGCTCTGCACACAGTAGGTACTCAGCCAGCAACCTAGTGCCCAAGGCCTCACACAGGGGTCAGCAGCAGGACCGAGGCCAAGCCCAGGCCTCCAGGGCCCCACCCTCACAGGCACACAGTAGGCCCTTTCTGAGCACCTACTATGAGCCAGGCCCAGCCCAGGGCCTCCCCTCCAGCAGGATGGCCAGCCCAGCATGGTGGCTCCTCCAGGGCCCACTGGGATTCAGGGCAACGGGCACAGGGGCTGCGGGAGCCCTGGCTGAGGGTGGGGAGCTGGAGCTTAGGACACCCTCCTGTGGGAATAGGCTCTGTGAGACCCTAAACAGAGCTGATTCAATGTAATGTCACCCTTGACACTGGAGGGGTGTCCGGAGGTAGGGAGAGGCCTGCTTCCCTGTCTGGGGCCTGAAAAGCCCCTTGACCCTCCAAGGACCTTAAGCCGCCTTAGGAAATCAGACGGTACCATTGCCAACTTTCCTGCGGGCTCAGCGATCCTCAGGGCTGTTTAGGTATCATTTTCTCGTGAGTCTGTCAACAACTGGGGATCGGTCATGCGGTTCAGGATCACCTTCAGCTCCATTTCTCAGAAATGGAAACTGAGGCCTGAAGAGGTGTGGTATTCCAGGATCATCCCAGATGACAAGGCTCCCAGGGCTCAGCCCACCAGGCACCGCCTGAACTCTCAGAGGCGGAAGCCAGTGTGGTTTGTGCCGTCTTCCCCGCTACCTGGGGGGCCACTCACTCATGGCCTGGTCATGCCTGACTTTTTGCTCGGTCAGGCAGTCAGTCAACAAACACCAACAGAGCACCCGCTGTTCTGTTACCCAAGAGCTCTGTCTGTTACTCAGCAAGTGCCAAGAATATCCACAGTAGTAAGGGCAACGCACCGGGTACCTGTCCTGTGACAGGCGCCGTGCTATTAGCTGATCTAAGCAGCCTCATGAGGGAGGCACTGTCATGCCCATTTTACAGACGAACACACAGAGGCTCACGTGCAGTGACTGCCTGAGGCTGGTCTCGCAGCCTCTAAGGAGAGCAGGGTCCAGCCACAGACTTGCAGGCGCCTCATTCCTGTCTGTCTGTCGAGTGGGCGTCAGTCCTTCACTGGTATCATCTCACAGGACTCTGTGCCCATCCCGTGCACAGCTGCAGGCCCATATCCGAACGTGGCTTTGGCCTCTGCCTGCGTTCCTGGGATCTGGGCTCCAGGGGGCCACTGTGGACCATCCCTGCCCTGGGGACCCTCAGCTTAGCCCCAGTGAAGACCCCCCAGCTCTGGCCTGGCTCCCCTGCGCAGTAAGGGAGACACACAGGAAAGCAGACACACGAGAAGCAGTCCCACCTGGAGCGCTCTCCCCCTACACTTCCCATGGCTGGCCACGTCTCTGCCCTCGGGTCTTGAATAAAAGCCCCCCTGACCACTCTGTCTCCATTAGTGCCCGCCTCACCCCCATCTCCCCCACCCCCAACACCCTCTCGCCAGCATCCCTCAGCTCTCCTACACAGCTCTGCCCACAATCCGGCACCAGACAAACTTTAGCTTGTTTACTAGGTGACAGGGCTTCCCTCATAGCTCAGTGGGTAAAGAACCCGCCTGCAATGCAGGAGACCCCAGTTCTATTCCTGGGTTGGGAAGATCCACTGGAGAACAGATAGGCTACCCACTCCAGTATTCTCGGGCTTCCCCTGTGGCTCAGCTGGTAAAGAATCCACCCACAATGCGGGAGACCTGGGTTCGATCCCTGGGTTGGGAAGATCCCCTGGAGAAGGGAAAGGCTCCCATTCCAGTATCCTGGCCTGGAGAATCCCATGTCCATGGGATCGCACACAGTCAGACACGACTGAGTGACTTTCACTTTCAGTAGTGACAATGTTTCCTGCCATATTGTGAGGGCTGGGACCTGGTCAGGTCTATTCACAAGTGCATCACTCCCCACACCTCACCCCTCCACCCCCAGCACAGTATCTTGTGCACAGTAGGGCCTCAACATCCTTATTACGTGAATAAATTCACTGAATAAATGTTGTAGAGGAAAAGCCCAGGGGCTGTGAGAACACAGCAGGGGCACGTGAGTGGGGGCAGGGGGACAGGGAAGTGTTCCAGGCAGAAGGCCCGGCAGAGCCAAGAGCTGGATGGCAAGAAAGCCCTGGGCTCTCAGGATCTCTAAGTGCAGCTGTGAGCGTGAGAGAAACACACAGTGTGAAATGGAGCTGCCAGCAGGACCCCGGAGAGGGTGAGCAGGGGCTCTCGGCAGGGCTCCAGCTTTGGGGCAGGAGGCTCCCAGCACCCGGATCACCCCCCAGCCCTGCCTGGGCCAGCCTGACACCCCAGCCCACTGGCAGCAGCACAGCCCTGGGTGCCCACCTATAGGTCAGGGAGCCAGCCCACCACCCAAGCAGGCTGCAGCCTGTGATCTCAGCCCCAGGACCTTGGTCTCCGCCAGCAGAGCAAACCGGTTGGCTCCAAGGGACAGAGCAGCTTGGGTGAGCTTCTTCCTGCAGAGGGTGGCGCGGCCATGGAAACAGGCTCTGTCACTTACATGCTCTGGCCGGGACCTATGGGGGCGGGTGGGCAGCTGGTGGTGGCAGCGAGGACTGGCTGTGTTCAGGGAAGCACACGGCTCTCGCATCCCTTCCAGCACCAGCTGGCACACCCTGCCACAGCTGGGGTGGTCAGGTGGGAAAAACTACCGCCCATGTCCTCCCCCTCTCCAGGCCCAGGCCAGGCCTTGGCTCCCATCTCCCCTCCCCTTGGACAACTGCAGCTTTAGCTGCCCAGAGACCCCTTCACCTAGTTGGTCTCCAGCCTGGGCCAGCTCCAGGTGTCTGTCTCTGCAAACCTCCAGCCCTCGCCCCAGGCATTCAGCCCAGAGCCTGGTGCCCTCACCTGGCCTCCTCTCTCCCATCTCCCCAAACAACCACAGGGACTCTCTCAGCTCCAGCCCCTCTGCCATCTCCGTTCTTCCTCCATCTCTGCCTCCAGCCCTGCTCCTGAGACCCTCTAAAGATTTCCCATCCCAGGGACAATAAAGCCCAAACCCCTTCCTTTCTTTCCCTTCAAAGGCCAAAATCAGATCTGCCACGGGGCCTTTGCACCTGCCTCTGTCCGGAATGCTCTTCCACCTGATCTCCCCATGGCTGGCCCTCCTCATCCTTCAGGTCTCAGCTCAAACATCTCTTCTGAGAGAGGCCTCCCCCAGAGCAGCCTGGCCAGTGGTATCCACACTCCACTCACTATCACTTGACTCTTCCACACTCTCACGTACTTGTCTCCCGGCTCATTGCCTGTCTCCCATCAGCCTGGGAGCCACCTGGCTCTATGGCTGTGACTGAATGGTCACCTCCCATGTCCTCTGAGCCTGGCATATAGTAGGCACTGCATACTGATCTGCTCAATGAATGAGTCCATGAACTGCCGGTCTCCACGGTATAGCTGGACCTAACCACATCAGGGACTACTGGGATCCTGTGGATGCTGTGGCCTCGTGTTCAAGGCCCCTGTGATCTAGCCTCTGCCTACTTCCCCAGCCTTGGCTCTGGGGCGCCTCCTCTCACCCTGGTTCCTAGACTCACACTGTGCCAGGAAACCCTCGCTGCCCCTTCTCTGCCAGCAGCCTCACTTATTCTCTCCACAGCACCTTCTCTGACCTGCCTGAACCCATGTCTCCTGCTCCTGCCCGTCTCTCCCACAGTCCTCAGCACCTTCAGTCTACACCCCTCCTCAACCTGGCATTCACAGCCTGGCATCATTTCCATCCCTCAGCTCCCTTCCTGTCATTTGTGCTGACAAACCCTGGGGCCACAGGCAGTACTTGGTGTCTCCCACATCCTGCATTTTCACGTCTCCATGTCTTTGACCCCTGCTGTTCCCTCTGTTTGAGTTTTCTTCTCTGCTGCACAAACTCCTATTCACCCTTCAAGACCCAACTCAAAATGTCACCTCTTTTGTAAAATCCTGCCTGGTTTTTCCCATCCATCAGGGCTCTTTTGGTTGTAAGAGAAAAAAATCAACTCGAGAGCTTGAGCAAAAAAGGGGGACATGTCTCTTTATATAACTGAAAACCGCAGGCATAGTTTTAGGCATAGCAGGATCCAGAGACCCAAATGAAGGAATATATACTTCCACCTCCACTCTCGCCCTCCACATGATGACCTCACTGGCGATTCCCCAGCCTAGGCATGGTCCCAGAAGAGGACAGCCAGCAGTCTCATATGTACACCCTCTGGGCTTGGCAACCACAGCCAAGCCAGCCTTCCCCACAGGCTGGAAGTTAAAGTTCCAAGAAAGCCTCTCATAGGCTCTGATGGGCCACGGGTCCATTTCTCAACCAGTCGTTGTGACCAGGGGTGGGCTGGGGTATTTGGGCTTGGGCGGAGGAAGGCTGTGGGTCCCAGGACCTCTGGGGCCCCGGTCTCGCTCTGGACACACCTCCCCTCAGCCTCCACGCATCCCCGTGTCGCACTGTGGCTTCTACCAGCCAGGGCCCTGGACGTCCACAGCCTCTCAGGACCAGGAATCCCATCTCCCTCACAGCCAACTCCCTGGGGTCTACTCTGTGGCAGCCCCCAAAGGCGGCCTGAGAAACTCTGTGCCGGACTGAATGGAGGTCAGCTGCATGGAGGAGTCTACATGTGCTGGGCGTGTAATAAGGGGTTAACCGTCACCCCGGCAGGCCGAGCAGATCTGCATTTTCACGGAGGCCTCAGGGGGACACAAAGCTTCAATGGCAAGGCAGAAAAGGGGGTGCCCACGGTGTATGTGTGTGGGGGGAAGCCCCTCAGAGCCCAGTCCCAGCAGCCCAGCCTGTGGGGGCCACTTGGCCAATTCTGAAGAGCTCGCGAAAGGGCTGCGAGTGGAAGGGCTGGGAAAATAATTACCGAGGAGGCCCAGGAGGGAGGCGGGGAGGCTGGCGAGAGGCTTAATGAAACTGCTAACGCGTTAGTGATTCCTGCCTGCTCGGGAAGGCGGAGGCAGACAGCCATGTTGCCAGCTCCCGCGACTGAGTCTGCCAGGCGGGACGGGCTAGGCATGGTGAGGCGGCAACAATAGGCACCCTTCATCACCAGCCTTCCACACGTGACTCTCACGGGGCGATCTCAACGCGCTCAAGTCGGAGGACGGTCTATTCCAACACATCTCAGGTTACATGGGGCTAGAGTCCATGCGGATGCATTACAAAACAGAATAGCTAAAATTCTGATTAGACACAGCATCGCAGACCTCTAAGGACCAGGATGAGCAGGGTGTCTGCTCCCATTTTTCCGGACAGGAAACGAGGGCCCCGGGAGGCCATCCACTGCTGGGGACAGCAGGGTTACTCCAAGAAAAGTACCTGCCCCAGAGCAGCCCCTTTCCCCAGCCACACACATCTTTTCAACCTCAGAAGAGCTCTGGAAGGCAGGCAGGTGCCGCGACCCCCTTTACAGATGAGTCCAAAGAGTCTCACCCCAAGTCACCATGCGGATCAAGGGGGCCGGAGCAGCACCCCGGGCTGGGACTCCTGGGCCAGCGCTCCATCCTCCACCCTAGGTGGGTGCTCACTGAGCAATGCAAGCTGTGGTTTTCAGTTTACAACATCTCATTTCCGCTCCAGACGAGAAAACAAAGGCACAGAGAGGTTAAGTGATGAGCCCAAGGACACACAGGTGCGTAGCCACAGAGCAAAGACTCGGGGCTGGGCTTTTTGACTCCAGAACCACGTGCTTTTTGTTCAAACGTGCCAGGGGGTACTTGGTACCCCCTGGGGGGCTGACACAGAGAGGCAGAGAAGCCCATACTCCACTTAGCCAGGCTTCTCTGAGGAGTGTTTACAGAAGCTGGGGCGGCTGCCTAAGGCAGCAGTGAGCACGCAGCCCTGCTCACTGTGCTCCACTCTGCATCAGGTGTGTGCCCAGCACATGGCACTGACTCATTCCCATGGCACCAATGAGGAAACTGAGGCTTGGAGAGGTGGAGCCCCGTGCCTCACAGAGTGACCCTCAGCTAGCAAGTGGC
Organism: Bubalus bubalis; assembly: GCF_019923935.1. Taxonomy (NCBI): domain Eukaryota; kingdom Metazoa; phylum Chordata; class Mammalia; order Artiodactyla; family Bovidae; genus Bubalus; species Bubalus bubalis. The sequence continues at coordinate 6,700,129 of NC_059160.1, read as the reverse complement.
ACAGCTAACACCATGCAACAACCCCACAGGAGCAGCCCTGGCCCATCTGCTGCCTACCCCTGGCCTCAAGCGGGCACTCAGACGGACAGGCGCCCATGGAACCCACCCCCAGGTACAGACTGGAGGCCAGTGATACCAGGTACTGAGTTGGGCCCACCCTCCACCCCCTCCCCCAGATGCACAGGAAAGGCTGGGCGACAGGAGTGGGTGTGAGGAGACAGTCTCGGTCCCTGCTTCTGCTCCGGTGCGGCTAGGGGACCCAGCAGGCCAAGAACTTGGCGACTAGCTGGGCGCCCACATCAGAGTCCTCGCGCAGATGAGGTCCGCAAGGACAGGCTGCACCACCTCCAGCTTACAGGTGTCACCCTGGGGCCGCCCGGATACCCCCAGGTTTGGGGAGACTCCCTTCTAGGGGTTCTAGCAGCTCACCCTCTCCTGGGTTTATTTTCCCAGGGAGGTCCTCCAGAGAATGAAGCCACTTCTGAACCCCTCTGTGGGTACAAGACCACAGTGCAGGAGGTGTGTCCTGAATGAATGAATGAATGAATGAACGACGGAACAAGCCCACGCCCACTGACCTGCGGCTGCAGTCCCTTCCCTTAGCAGCCTCCACCCAGTGCAGAGGCTCTGTTTCTGCAACAGGATGCCCCCCTCACGAGACCAACCCCCGGCCCCCCACCATTGCCAGGCAAGGAAACTGAGGCTCGGAGAGCCCAGGGCCTCACAGGAGGTGGGAGCACGAGGATTCAGACCCAGAAGCCTGCACTTCAGTCTGCACCTCAGCCCTGGGCTCTGACTGGTCCTCATCTCTAAAGACAAATCCACTTACGCACCCTTGGCTGGCCCCACCCACCCCAGGGGGGCAAGACCTTGCCCATCCCGGCCATGAGAACACATGGGTGCAGAGCAGTGGAGGGCCTAACCCTATGCCACGTGGTCACAAAGAAGCAAAGGATCCCTCTGATCCTCCCATCCTCGCCCTCCAATCCACACTCCAAAGCTGCCTCCTTCCCCATCATCATCATCATCATTGCTGTGAAAAAAGAGAAGGGTAGGGAGGGTGGGGAGAGGGAGGGGGTTAGGCAGGAAGCCCCCCGTCTCCGCCCCGCCCCCAGCGGGCTGCTTTCTGGTCAGAGGAAAGGCCTCTAATGAAGGCCCCACAGATGCCGCTGAGCTGGCGGTGTCAGCCTGGGAGCCCCGCAGAGCTGCAGGGCGCGCATCTCTGCTCCCAATTAGCACACAGGTCCTCCATCAAAGCGCGCTCCTACTGCCAGGAGCAGAGGCCAGAGGGACGGCCCTTCGAACAGTAGGAGGAGGCCAAGGCTCTCTGGCACGCGCTGGCCCCTGCACCTTGCCTTTCTGGGGGGGCGGGGGGTGTGCAGTGCAGGCCCCCCACCACCACCACCAGCCCCCTCACTCACTCACACCCTCTCCAATCAGCCAGCTCAGGGCAGACGCCATCACCCCGGGGGACGCGCTAATGAAGATGGTCGACATTAATCTCTTCCCTCTCGCGACAGGTCAATTTATAGTTCCATGGGGAGCCCTGGCACTCGGCCAGACGGCCTGACATAACTCTCCCAGTTCCCTGGGAGGATGGTGGGGGTGGGCCTGATGGGGTGGAAGTGGGCTGGGACAAGATAGGGAGGCTCCTGCACCTGAGTGCCCACCACCCTTGCCCCAACAGATCCAGGTGGGACTCTGGATGCTCCTGAATGTGAAGGCTGAAGGTCAAGGCCTACAGGTATCTGGGTGCAAATGTGGTCCTCAGCACCTCCATCTGGAGCACCCGGCTCCCACCAGGAGACCCCAAGGAGGCAGGAGGAGTGTGATTCCCCACTCCGGATGGACCGCCACGGGGTTATGAGACCCCTCCAAGGAGGCTCCGGTTTATCTCTTTCTGATGCACTCCCCGCTGTTCATTCCTCAAAGATCACCAAGCTGGCCAGAGCTCCCAGTCTGGTGGGAAGCGCCTTGGCACCTGCTGAGGGCCATATGAAGGGAGGGTTGCCCAGGGGTAGAAGTACGGAGGGCACCCACCAGAGAGAGGTGGGGGTCCTGGAAGGACCAGGGGGAGGAGAGGACACAGGTGGGCCCTGAGGATGAGTGGGAAGTTCAACAGGCCAGAAGACACAAGGAAGGGGCTTTGGAGGGATGAGACCATGACAGTCTCAGGGCAGACCTGGCACTCAAGGGCTCTGCGACCAGGGCACATCCGGTTCGCAGAGGGGAGGCTGCAGAGGGAGGCAGGCTGACCACAGGGAAGCCCAGCCTCGAGTGAAGGCTCAGGAGTTTGGCCTAGTTTAGGTCTGTGGATGGCTGAAGAGTTCAGAAGCTCAGAGCCGCTTTTAGAAAGACAGTTTTGGCTATGGTGTCCCAGAACAATGGTTGGGGCTGGGGAAGACAGGTGGGAATGTCCAGGATGGAGGATAAAAGTAGGGAGAGATGCTTGTGGGGTAGAACCAAAGGAACCCTGTGGTTGATGAGATGGACAGACAGGTAGATGTCCAGGAGGTCACACAGGCCTGGGGGTCTCCAGTTTGGGTGCTGATGGAGGCAATGTCTTTGGTTTGGGGTAACTGGGCCTCATGCTAAACTTGAATCTGGGAGGTCCCAGAAGGCTCCCAAACCCAAGCCTGGGCTTGGCAGAAGCCAGGACCCAAATGTTCTCCCCAGGGGGCCAAATTCAGAGCAGGGCTGGGCCCCTCCTCCCAGACCCAATTGATTTCCGTGGCAAAGGTGAAGCCAGGGTACCCTCTGCCTTTCCAAACACTCTAGGAGGAAGCAGGGGCCTGGCAAAGGCAGAATGTGACGCCAGGCAGTCAGTCCCACAACGCTGGACAGAGCCCTCCTGCAAGAAGCACAGATGGGCCAGGCTGCCCTCAGCTTCCCCAGAGCCAGAGCCAGAGCCCAGGGCTGGCTCTGCACTCAATAGGTCTCCATGAGTCCCTGAGGAAGGGCTCCCCTTTCTTTCAGGCCCTGGCCTATCCCCACCCCGTCAGGGCTACCCTCTAGGTCTCATCCAAACCCCTCAGTAATCTTGGGAGTGCCCCCATTTTTTCAGGCTGGAGACCCAGGCCCAGAGAGCTAAGGGACTTGCTCAAAGCTTCTCCACTTCTTGGTGCTGGAGTCAAGATGGACCCAGGGTCTACATGGCCCCAAAGCACACATTCTTCAATAAAGAGTGGAAAAAAGAGCATGGCTGAAATAAAGAACCTGAGGGCCTACAGTAGCTGCATTATGGTGGTGGGACAATAGCTGATTTTTTTTTCCCTTCTTTTCTACAATGAAATATTCATACCGTCTCCGTGGGTGTGCGTGCCCTAGTGGGGAGAGCTCCAGCTTTGGCGTCAAGCAGCCTAGGGGTCAAATCCTGGCTGGCTGGGGACCCTGAGCCAGCTATTTGCCCTCTCCCAGCCTCTGCTTTCTCATCTGTACAATGGGGACAAAAAAAATCCCACTTCAGATGAGCCGGTCACGCCCGGCGCACAGTAGGCACGCAGTAAGTGCCAGCCTTGGAGCACCACACCCCCGCGTTCTCGCCACCTGCCCGGCCTCCAGAGGGAACTTGAGACGCCCCCACGTGCCAGACGCTGGCGCTGGGCGGACATCGGGGTCCCCCGCCCCGGGGCGGGCGCCCACCCACCCTCCTGCCTCACCCCGCCGCGCCCGCGCTGCCCCCTTACCCTGGCGGCCGGAGGGCCGGCATCGGTCCCGCAGGAGAGCCCGGGCAGCGGGGCCGGGCTCCGGAGCGCGGGGCGCGAGCGCGGGCAGGGCGCGCGGGGGCGCGGGCCGCGCGCTCCGGGCCGTGCGCCCCGCGGCCGCCGCGTCCTCGCCTCCAGCGCGGGCCCCGCGCGCCCCGGCCGGCCCGGGGGCAGGCCCTGCGCAGCGCCGCGCCGGGTGGGGGCGGGCCTCGCGGGCCCTGGAGAGGCGCCCGGGCGGCGCGGGTTCCCGGCGGGCGCGGGCGGCGCCGCTGCGGTGGCCCCGCTGCTGAGTGGTGGGACGCGATTTACTGGCTGCAATTCCCGGCGCCCCTCGATGGCACTTAAGAGAGACCGGGAGGGAGCCGGGGAGAGCGGGCGGAGGGCGGGCGGGCGGAGGAGGGGCGGCGGGAGCCGTGCGCGCCGGCGGGGGAGGGGCGCAGGCGGGGGCGGGCGGGCGGGAGGTGGGGAGAGGCCCGGATGGAGGCGGCGGGCGGCCGCGGCGCGCCGGGCTGGGGTGGGGTGGGGGGGCCCTGCCTCCAGCCCCCGCCCACCCGCGCCCGGTTCCCCCCAAGCGCCAGCGCCGCGAGTGGGGGTTACACTCCACCGGTCCACTTCACCCCGACCTCCCCTTTCACTGATCCCCCACCCTCCAAGCGGCCCACCCCGCCCAGCCTCCACCCCCCTCCACAGCCCCCCCAACTTCTAAGCGGCCTGCTCCACCTCCACGCCCCCACCGCCGCATCACCATCACCATCACCGTTGGAGATCAGAAACTCTTGGCCCGTGGGCCCAAGCCAGCTAAAGCCATGCTTGCTTTGACCTCATCGTATTTTTTTTATTTTTAATTCAAATAAATTCCCATCATTTTTTTAAAAAATCGGTCATTTTCACAGAAAAATCTACATGTCCGGCTTAGTTTGGAAAAAGAGGAGGCTCAATCGGAAGCCTCTCCTCGAGGATGGCCGCTTGGCGGCAAGCTGGCTGGGGTACCTGCCCGCAGCTCGCCCCCGGTCCCTCCCAGGCCCACCTGCCTGGCCCTGGAGGCCTGTGCCTTCTCACTGTGGCACCTCGCCTTTCACACACCCTCACCCCCATGCCTCTGCAGTCCCTCTCCATAAGGAAACCCACCCCCATCCCTGCAGGCCCCTCTTGTGGGAAGCCACCGGGACCTGCACACACACACACACCCAGTGGCCACCCAGGGCCCCCTACCCCCGCAGCCCCTAGGAGGTGGTGGCGCCTGCCCTGCTGGGCCTGATTCCTTGCTGGCTGGCACTGGGGCCTCTGCGGCTGCGCTCTCACCACAGGGCTGCTGCGCTCTGGCTGGATCCTCCCTCCCGTCCTGGCTATGGGCCTGGCCCACAGTAGGCACTCAGTGAGTGTTGGCTGAGCAGCAGGCAAAGACAAACAGCCGGGCCCAGGATTCCGAGGCCGTGTGGGCCATGGCGGGCACAGGGCACGGGTCCCTGCAGCTGATGTTCATTTTAAAAGCCCCAAATGTTCACTCAGAGCGGCTCTTGCCAACCAAGGAAACGAATGATTTCCACGCTTCATTTTTCTCCACCTTAATCCCACTGCCAAGGCTTTGGGGCCTCTGCTGCTGCCGCTGTCCCCAGGCTGGCATCAGATCCTCCCTGAAGGTGCAGCCCGCTTTGGGAGTGCCCAGGAGCTCAGGGAGGACCCAAGTGTGTCTCCCAGGCCCTTGTGAGGTCATGGCAGGCTTCAGGGCCACAGATCTGAGGGCAGCTGCTGGCCAGTGCCCCGGGGGTGGGGGTGGAATAGAGGAGCCCAGAGAGCCTTCCTGGGCTGGAACCGCTGTGATGACTCCCCTGGGCAAGTGTCTCAGGTACCCCTTCATCCTACTGCTTCCTGAGCAGAAGACAGGGGGTACCAGGCAAGAGCTACCCTGCTCCAGCCACTGGATACACCACAGATTTTTCTAAAAAGCTGTCACAGATGCAGCCAGATACTAAGATCCCATTATATAGAGAAGAAACACGTTCAGAGAAGGTGACCTTGCTAAGGTCACCGGCTGTAGGGCACTGAGCCAGGAGCCTTTGTGGCCTCCAGAGTCCCCCTGTCCATGGTGAGGTGAGACCTCCCCCCCTCCACCAAGGCTTCATCTAAAGCAAAATCTAGGAGGTGGGACTGGTCTGTAATGGAGGAGATGCTGCTCAACAGCCAGCAGCTATGAACAAGCCAGAAACACCTTCCTGGACCTCAGTATGCCTATCTGCAACATGGAGGGACAGCCCAGCTTCTGTGGGCTTTGGGGCGCAGAAACAAGACGGCAGGTAAAGAAGAGGGAGAACCAGGAGGTTTAAGGCCTTAGGCGAGCTGGTCTGAGTTTGCATCCTGACTTCCCAACCTCCCCACTGTGATTCACCCACTCAGGGCCTCAGTCTCTTTCTCTGCACAAAGTGTAGGAGCAGATCATAAGACAATCAACTGACTTAAGAGACTGTAATGCGACTGACATGGGACAATGCATGTAGAACCACTCAGCACAGCTTGGCAATCATACAGTTTGAGACTTGTGACCTCGACTGGGAAGGCAGAATGGTTAAAAGCATGAGCCCTGGAGGGTTCACATCCTAGCTCCACTGTACCAGCTGTGTGACCTTAGGCAAGTTACGCGGACTTCCCAGGCCTCAGTTTCCTTGTCTATAAAATAGGGACATGAATGACAGTTCCCACACTATCTGGTTGTGCTGGCGATTAAATTAGATAACTCGGTTTGATGTTTAGACCAGTGCCTGGCACCAGGAACACTCAGCTCACTGCTCTCAAGATTAATAAAGACAGCCAGTCCCACGCTCAGAGATCCAGGGAGCCTCAAGACTGCCTAGCCTACAGGCTTTGGTGAAAGTGAAAGTGTCAGTTGCTCCATTGTGTTTGCCTTTTTGTGACCCCGTGGACTGTAGCCCACCAGGCTCCTCTGTCTGTAGAATTCTCCAGGCAAGAATACTGGAGTGGGTAGCCATTCCCTTCTCTGGGGGATCTTCCTGACCCAGGCATCAAACTGGGGTCCCTGCTTTGCAGGCAGATCCTTTACTGTCTTGAGTCACCAGGGAAGCCCACGGGCCTTGGTAACAGTGACCAGTAACTGGTGGAGGGCGGACTGAGTCCCTAAAGGTCCAGGATTGTCCTGGAGGTCCCAGAGAGAGGCCCACCTGGAGAGAGGGGTGAGGGAGGCTTGCAGGGGTCTTCTCTCACCCCTGATTCAGTACTTCCTGGTTCTCCCATCTCACTGTCTCTGTAGTAATGGTCAGTATTTTAAATCGTCTTGATTCACCTGTAGATGGTCTGTCTTTGCCCTGCCTTCTCATAAACTGTGTGAGGGTGGGAATTTTGGTCTGTCTTGATCCTTGCTGTATGTGCTCTGGGTCAGAGGCGAGCACATAGTAGGTGCTCAACAAATATGGGCCACTGGAAAAGAATGATCAGATGACAACACTTAGCAAGAAGGGTGGGATGGCGGAGCTTGCTTCCCAGAAGACAGCCCAGCCTGGCTGCTGTCCCTTATTACCTCAGTTCCCCCCGACACACACACCGTGGGGGGTCAGGAAGCCAGAGTGCTCCCCAGGAAGCCTGTCCCTGTCACTGCAGTGCAACTGAGCCTCTGGGGTGAGGGAGGGACCCAGGCAATTTTCTGGCTCACGGCTCATTTCAGAGCTGCCTGCTGACACAGAAAGGCCTGCAGGCTCATGAAGGCCCGGTTCCAGCAGATGTAGCCTGGGACTCCCGCCCTAGAGCCCCGTGGGGCCTCTCCGCCCTCGCCCCCGTGGGGACTGGAGGGGTTTCCCCTGCTGAGTCCCAGGATGTCCTCTGGGGGCTGGGCTACGGCCCCCTCCCCAGCCACAGTCCCCTCACGTGTGCACGGCACTCCCCCGTTACAGTTTACAAAGTGCGTTCACAGACATTATCACATCGGCTCCTAAACGCCCCCTAAAAACCACAATAAATCTCTCGCTCTGGCTCCCGAGCTGAGCCCACCGGCTGCCGCGTAGCAGAGGGGCCTCAGGGCACAGAGCCTGCCAAGGCGGACGCCAGCGGGGGCAGAGGGGGTTCCACGTGGGCGGGTGGCAGGTGGTGGGTGGCGGACCCAGCTGGGGCGCTGCGGGAGCGGGCAGGGAGGAAGCCTGAGGGCCAACCCTGCAAAGAAGGGAGAAAAAAAAAAAAAAAACCGGCTTGTCTGGGAGAGCAGCCAGAAGGGCTGGAGGGGAGAGGTCTGGGAACCAGACTGAGGGGCGGGGCAAAGGTTAGGAAGGGGTGGGGAGGGTTCCTTAGCATTTAGGACCGGCCTCGGGAGGAGGTGGGCTCCTGGCCAGGCACCAGGGGCCCGGGGATGGTCCGCTGGCTCTTGGCTTTCCACCTGCTTCCCTCCACCCCCCAGACAAGAGCCCTGACCAGTCAGTTCCCCTGTGCGCTGCCTGAATGCCTTCACTGCCTTTTTGCAATCCTAACCCTCCTGATGCTGGAAAAGATTGAAGGCAGGAGGAGAAGGGGACGACAGAGGATGGGATGGTTGGATGGCATTACCGACTCAATGGTCATAGGTTTGGGTGGACTCCGGGAGTTGGTGATGGACAGGGAGGCCTGGCGTGCTGCAGTTCATGGGGGTCACAGAGAGTCGGACACGACTGAGTGACTGAACTGAACTGAACTGAACCCTCCTGAAGGACAGCTCAGAACTCCCCACCTGTGGCCCCCTCCCCAGCTTCCAGAGCCTGCATTCAGGTGCCTCCGCTATGCCAGGGACCCTCTCCTTGAATTGGCAGGCCCCTGTCCCTCTCTGTACCCCTTCAAACAGTGACATGAGGCTGGGGGCTGCTGGTGGGCAAACACCCAAGCCTGGAGGGTTGTAGGAGGGAGGTGAGACCCCGACAGGACAGGCCCAGCCAGCACTGCTCCTGTGTTTTGAGCCCAGCACCCACCCGGCCCCCAGCAGCCATGAGAAGAGAGCTCCCTGATGTCTGAACAGAATCAGCCAGCAGCCGTGGCTGGGTTTGTGTGTGTGTGTGTGTGTGTGTGTGTTTTTACCATTTTCCTTGATTCTCCAACTTGGAGGAGCTCAGCTTACAAACTGTGGAAAGTTCAGGAAAGTTTAAATAAGCAGGGCGAGGGAGGGCCTGGCCCGAGGGGGCTGCGGCTGTCCTGGCAGGCGTCCCTCCCGCAGACAGGCCTGTGTCTTCCCCCCACCGCCTCCTGCCCAGTGGGCGGGTGCCCAGGCCGGCCACAGGCTTGGCCTCAGGGCCGCAGAGACGGCTGAGCTGTCGTGGCTGAGACTGTCGCTGGGGGACAGGTGGTGGCTTCTCTGCAGTCACCTCTGAAAGGCCCAGCATTTTTTTTCTTTTCCTCACCTGCTGGGCCTGGGCCCCGGTGGGTGGAGGTATCACAGCACCTGTGGTGTTCACCCTGTGGTGTCTCAAGAGGGTCAAGGCAGTGGATGTGAGGGAGCTGGAGGTGGAAGGTGACGCCAGGGTCCCCCCCACCCCCGGGACTGGGAGTATGGAGCTCAGGGAAGCCCAGGGCTTATCTGCCTGGCCTGCTCTCTCAACTCCTTTTCCCAGGAAGGGATTTGTATCAAGAAGTATAAAGAACTCTTAATAACTCAGCAATAAAAGGACAGGGTTCCAGGGTGGTCCAGTGGTTAGGACTCAGGATTTTTTTTTTCACTGCTGGGGCCCAAGTTCAGTCCCTGGTCGGGGAACTAAAATCCTGCAACCACGTTGCGTAGCCAGACAAGCAAACAATAAAAGGACAAATAACCCAATTTTAAAACCAGTGAAGACTATAAACAGACATTCTCTAAAGAAGATGTGTAAATGGCCATTGGTCATTAGTCAAAACCACAGTGAGATACCATTTCTCACCCACTGAGATGGCTGTAATCAAAAGGCAATAAGGAGTGTTGCTGAGGATGTAGAGAAATTGGGGCCCTCATACACTGCTGGTAGGAATGTAAGATGGTGTAGCCACTGTGGAAAACAGCCTAGCCACGTGTTGAAAAGTTAAACAAAGAGTTACTACATAGGAACCTCCCTGGTGGCCCAGTGGTTAAGACTCTGTTCTTCCACTCCAGGGGTGCAGGTTCCAGCCCTGGTCCAGGAAATAAGATTCCACATGCTGTGCCACGTGCAGCCGAGAAGTAAAAAAAAAGAAGAAAAAATTACTATGTAACCCAACAGTTCTACCTCTAAGAAATGAAAACATGCACCCACAGAACAATTTATGCAGAATGTTTGTAGCAGCATTATTCACATTGCTGTTGCTGTTTAGTTGCTCAGTCCTGTCCCACTCTCTGCGACCCCATGGACCGCAGCCCACCAGGCTCCTCTGTCCGTGGGATTTCCCAGGCAAGCATACTGGAGTGAGTTGCCATTTCCTTCTCCAGGGGATTTTACTGTCCCAGGGATTGAACCCATGTCTCCTGCATTGGCAGGAGGATTCATTACCACTGAACCACCTGGGAAGCATTATTCATAATAGCCTCTAAATGGAAACAGTTCAAATCTCAACAACCGATGCATGGATGAAGGTGGAAATGTGGTCTAGCTATTCAAGGGAATATTATTTGGCCATAAAAAGGAATGACACTAATTCATGCTGCAACATGAATGAATCTTTTTTTTTTTTTAATTATTTTAAGTGAAAAGAACCAGATACATAAGGTCACGTGCTGTCTGCCTCCATTTGTGTGAAATGTCCCAAACTGGCAAATCCACAGAGACAGAAAGTATATTAGTGGTTACCAGGCGCTGGGACCAGGGGAAATAGAGAGTGACTGCTCATGGGTACAGAGTTTCTTTGGGGGTTGATGGAGTTCTGGAATCAGATAGTGGTCGTGGCTGCCCAATTCTATAAATATGCTAAAAACTACTGAACTGTATGCTTTAAAAGGGTCAATTTTATGGTCTGTGAGTTATATCTCAATAAAGCTTTTTTAAAAAATGATAATTATCTCAATAAAGCTATTTTTTTTTAAATTATAAAATGTCCCACACCTCAGTCTACCCCACACTCCTCCCCGCAAGACCTGGCTCCATCACCTGCCCAAGCTCGGCCCTAGCCCCTCCCAAGCTTCCAACCTGGGACAAGGGTAGGGTACCAGTAGTGAATGCCTTGATGTGGGCACAGGACCCCGCTTCATCCAAGCCCACTGGCGTCTGGCTCAGGCCCTTTGCTCGAGCTATTCCTTCTTCCTGAAGCACTCTTCCCCTCACCTCTTCCTGTTCATCCTCTGGATCTCAGCTCAGATGTCTGGTCCTTAGAGAGGCCTTGTGCACACGTGCCTGCTAAGTCACTTCAGTCGTGTCCGATTGTTTGCAACACTATGGACCGTAGCCTGCCAGGCTCCTCTGTCCGTGGGATCCTTCAGGCAAGAATATTTGAGTGGGTTTCCATGCTCTCCTCCAGGGAATCTTCCCCAACCCAGGGATCGAACCCCCACCTCTTGGTTCCCCTGCAGTAGCAGACAGGTTCTTTACCACTGGACTTCTCCAGGCCAGAACACTGGAGTGGGTAGCCTTTCCCTTCTCCAGGGGATCTTCCCAACTCAGGGATCCAACCCAGGTTTCTCCCATTGTGGGTGGATTCTTTGCCAGCTGAGCCACAAGAGAAGCCCAAGATCACCGGAGTGGGGAGCCTATCTCTTCTCCAGTGGATCTTCCCAACCCAGGAATTGAAGACTCCTGCATTGCAGGTGGATTCTTTACCAACTGAGATATTAGAGGCCTTACCTGTTCCTAGACCCTATGACTGAGTCTCTCTCCTCTCATACAGTTCCCAACCTTCAGTGCATGCCTGGTGCCTGCTTGGAGTAGGCGCACAATAAACCTTAGCCAAATGAGTGAAGCAGGAACAAGAAGTTCAGTCTGAGGTTGGGAAGCATTGGCTGCAGCAAAGGGAGCAGGCAGCTGAGGAGGGCCTGTGCTGGGTGGGCTTTTCTCGGGCCAAAGGGGAACCATGAGGAGGAGGAGGAGGAGTGTGGCCTTTCTAGACTCAGGTTCTATAAAGATAGATCCCTTTGACTCTTCTGTAGGTGAATAGCCCAGCAGTACAAGGCTGGAGGCATAAGGCCATGAGGAGGCCATGGCCTTAGTCCAGGCCTGAAGAGGCAGGGCCCAGCCTGGGGTGGTAGGTACAGAGGAAGGATACTCCAGGGAAGAATTTGGGAGCCAACCTCAAAGTGACTTGGCGATGGCACCAGAGTTGGGGTTGGGGGTCCCGGGTGGCCCCAGGTACTAGAGGTCCAGAGGGTCAGGTGAGGATAGGGACTTTTCTAGGGAGAGGGCAGTGCTGTGGGAACCTGTCTGGTGTGACGTGGTCAGAAATGGTGGGACCCCAGCAAGCAGCACCCCCCACCATTTACCAGGTCTATACAGTTACCCCATCCCCTGACCCCTCATTCTCCTGCGTCAGGGCTTGGCGTCCCTGCTGATCAAGGTCACAGCCTCCTCACTGGCCTCCCTGACTCAAACCACTCACCTTTTCTCATTGGTCCTCCACGGGGCCTCCAGCACAGTGTGGGTCACTTCCCAGCTCAGAAACCTCCCATGCCCCCCCCCGACTGCCCTCTGAACAAAGGCCAGATGCTGCCCCAGGGCCTATGAGACCCTCCATGGTGGGCCCACCTGGCTATGTCATCTCCACTCACCTCCACACACCCATCCCATTCTGCATCCCCATGCCTCCACCCCAAGTGCCCTCTCCCCCTCTGTGCCTGGGTATAAAGACCACCTCCTTGGGACGCCCCCCAACCCCACCCCAAGACCCCAGCCCTGAGTCTTGGTATCATGGAAACCTCAATTCTGCTCATCTTTCCTGGAACCCAAACCAGGAGGCATGACCTGACCAAAGCTTTTTAGTGACGGCGACTTAGTACAAAATGACTTAGAAATGCTCACTGGTTAGATGACGTGTGGTCACAAACGTATTGAGTGACCCCAAGTTGGACGGAAGTAAGAGTGTTCTCTGGTCTCATTCTGCCCTGTGGAGCAGTTGCTTCAGGCCTGGATGTGAAAACGTCAATCCACCAGAGCAGAGAGCGGTCGGCTGGGTTCATGGACGCAGCCCTGGTGTGTGGGACCGTGCCTGGGTAGCTGGGGTGCTTGATGTGCGGCTGGATGGGTGAGAGAAAGGAGGGAGGGTGGCCCGGGAGGGCAAATGGATGGACAAGTGGATGGCCAGGAAGGATACGTGGAGAGGGTTCGTACTGGCCATGGATCAGCTCAAGCCCAGCCCGCAGTCCAGAGCACAGAGAAGGTGCCCCTTCCTAGGGCTGGGCTGGGATCCGTGTAGCCCCCATGGGCACAGAAAATCCCAGCTTTCTAATCCACCAGGGGCTGCCAAGCTAGAGATCTCTCTTGGCCACGGGCACTTGATCCTTCGGGGCTCAGCCAGCCCACCCTTCACGGCATCTCTGGCCTCCCTTCTGAGCCTCTAGGCCCTGCCAGCCTTTCCAGCGATTTGACCAGAACTCTCTGGAGCCATCCTTGACACCTCTGCTTGCTCATGCGCGCTCTCTCCTCTCGCTCTCCCACATCCAATCCATCAGCGAATCCTGTTAGATTATTTTCAACAGCCTCCTATCCGTCTCCCTGGTGCTGCCCTCGCCCCTCCCCCAGTCTGATCTCCACTCAGCAGCCAGAGGGATCCTTTTAAATGGTGAGTCCAGGAGGCCTCACCATCTGGCCCCCATTTCCTCTCTGAGCTCATCTGCTACCAGCTCCCCCCCTTCCACCCGCCCCACTCCCTCCAGCCACGCGGGCCTCCTTGCTATTCCTTGGCCGTGCCAGGCACGCTCCCGGCTCCGGCCCTTTGCCCTGGCTGATCCCTCTGGCTGGAACACTCTCCCCTAGAGAGCCATTTGACTCACCTCCTCACCTCCTTGCCAGATTTGCTCAAATGTCACTTTCTCAATTAGACCTTCCTTGGACGCCTCATTTATACATGAAAAAGACATCCACCCCTGGTTTCCCTTTCCTGTTTTATTTTTCTTTTTAGTGCTTATCACTCTGGGCCACAATATATTTTACTCCTTTTTTTTTTCCTGAGAAATGTTTTAGTCTATTTATTTATAGACTGTTGCTGCAAGTGGGCTTTCTCTAGTTGCGGCAAGCGGGGGCTACGCTGCGGTTGCGGAGCACAGGCTTCTGGTCGCAGCGGCTTCTTTTGTTGCAGAGCACGGGCTGCAGGACACGCAGGCTTCAGTAGTTGTGGCTCTCGGGCTCTAGAGCACAGGCTCCTTAGTTAGGGCACACGGGCTTAGTTGCCCTGTGGCATCTGGGATCTTCCGGGACCAGGAATTGAACCAGTGTCCCGGGCATTGACAGGCGGAGTCTTAACCCCTGGACTACCAGGGAAGTCCTGTTTTACTTCTTTATTATGTTTTCAGTCTATATTGCTCCATTTGAAAGTGATCTCCGTGAGGGCAGGGGTCTTGCCCAGTGCCCAGCACTGAGCAGGGAATCTGCAGGGCACAAATGAGGGACTCAGCAGTGAGCAGGGGACTTCCCTGGTGGTTGAGTGGCTAAGGACTCCACACTGCCAATGCAGAGGGGCGCAGGTTCGGTTCCTGGTCTGGAAACTGGATCTCACATGCCGCAACTAGGGGTCCTTCATGCCGCACCAAAGATGGGGGATCCTGCGCGCTGCAACTAAGACCCACTGCAGCCAATTAAAACAAACAAACAAACAAACAAAAACATATTTTGTAAATGTGTAGAATGAAAGAACGAATGAGTGAGCCTCTGCAGGGTCCAGGCTTGCTCCTGCCTGAACTGGCCTGCCCTAGGCTTGACCCATGCAGTCCTTCCAGCCTCAGCCCTGCCTTTGTGCCCTGGTCACTGGCAGCTGTAGCCACGTGCAGCCACTTTGAGGAGCCCCAAAGCCCCTCAGAGCACTGGTGGTAAAGAAGTCGTCTGCCAAAGCAGGAGACTTAAGACACTTTGGTTCGATCCCTGAGTCGGGAAGATCCTCTGAAGGAGGGTATGGCAACCCACTCCAGTATTCTTGCCTGGAGAATCCCCAAGGACAGAGGCACCTGGGGTCCACGGTTTTGCAGAGTTGGACAGAACTGAAGCAACTTAGCACACAAAGCCCCTCCCCTGCCTGAGGGCTGCCCACACTCTCCAAGGCTCCTGCAAGTGGGTGCCTCTATGGGTGGCTCCCAGATCTGAGTTCCAGGGAAGATGATTCAGGGCTGGCCCAGCCCTCACTTGGTTCTGAACCATTTATGGTTTATAAAGCACCTTCCCTAGTGTCAGTAATGCCTAACACAGCCCCCGGCATCACTGACACCCCAGTGAGCCCAGATGGAGCCCAGCAGCGGGGACTCCTCTGAACACCACCCCCAGCCACCACTTTACACGTTCCTGCTCTTCCCCTTTGGGATTTCCCAGATAAAGAATTCACTTGCCAATGCAGAAGACACAGGAGATGTGGATTCGATTTCTGGGTCAGGAAGATCCCCTGAGGAAGGGAATGGCAACCCACTCCAGTATTCTTGCCTGGAGAATCCCATGGACAGAAGAGCCTGGTGGGCTACAGTCTACGGGGTTGCAAAGAATCGGACGCAACTGAGCAAGTGAGCACGCGCACACACTTGTCCTCTTTAATCCTGCATGTTCATTGTCCTTCTTGAGCCTCAATCCAGCCTGGCTGAGTAGACAGAGTGGATGCAGTTGTGGGGTCACTGAACAAACGGGGAAGTTGGAGCTCAGAGAGGTCATGTGAGCTTCCCAGGGCCCCCAGCAAGGTCCCAGGCTTCCCTGGTGCTGGGCTGAGACGGAGGTCAAGTATGTGTGTGTGCACGTGTGTGCTAACCCATGTGGTATGTCATAGGGCACAGGACTCATGAGCAGACAGATCATCACAGGTCCCCAAATCCTCATTCCCTCACCCCGGTGACCGGGAAGGAGTGACCTTATGATGGGGAAGGGCACCCAGGAGGGAGAGAAGGGGGCATATGGATTATTCAGCAAAGGGCATAGCAGGGCAACAGAGGAGAAAATGGCAACCCACTGCAGTATTCTTGCCTGGAAAGTTCCAAGGACAGAGGGGTCTGCAGGCCACAGTCCATGGGGTCTCAAAGAGCCAGAGGTGACTGAGCACAAACACACACAGCAGGACAGTCTTACCCAACCCACACCCAGATTCAGATGTGAGAGCCAACTCAACGGCCCACTCTCCGGGTTTCAGACCTACGCTCTCTAAGCCTCAATTATATTATCTGCCAAATGGGTCTAACAATTCCCACGTTGATGGGTAGTCAGGATTAAAAAGGTGATGCAGGCATTCAACACATGGTAACGATTTAGGTTACTGGTAGTTTTATTAGAGCTCACATTTGCGCAGGAGCACAGGCTGCCCATTTGTTCTAGAAGGAGTCTCCAAGAGCCCCCACCTTCTGCCTTGCCACGAGCAAGACACCAGACACAAGGCCCTGCCCTCAAGAGACTCGCAAATACTAATAATGACGTGCATGAACGTGAATGTCCCAGCCGGTGGACTTTTGGAGGTGGTGTGGTTTGCTGCTTTATTAGCACAACCTCATTTAATCCCCTAGAGAACCCTGTGAGTTAGGGGCAGCTACTGTAATCCTACGGAGCAAGAAACACCTAGGGGGCGAGGGGCAGAGCCAGGACATGAGTTGAGGACCTTACCACCATGCTCGGGTAGGAGGCAAACCTGCATGACCCCCTGGGTCACTCCCTGGATGCTTGCATCAAGGTGGCACTTGGAGCTGTGGGAACACACTGGGGGGTGGAGGTGGGGGGTAGGGGGCGGGGAAGGAGAGTGTTGAGGGGGCATGGCTCAGGAAGAGATGGACAGGGAACACCAATGAGCAAGAACTTAAAGGCACAGAGACTTCAACACGAGGAGGAGGAAAAGGCAGGCCGGGCACAGAGGCCAGCCTGGGCCCAGCCCCAGAGTGGAGGCAAGGCAGCCCAGCCCAGTCCTCCCTCCTCTGCTGGCTCCACCCTTCCTGCTGATGTGGCTTGCAAAGGCAGGGCTCACAACCTCTGGCCTCTGCCCATGCCATTCCCTGCACCACGCTTCTCCCTTCCAAGTTCAGTGGGGGACAGGGCAGGATTTGAAAAGCGACCACCGGATCCGAGGCTGCACTGCCCTGCTTCACAGAAGAGGGTTGAGATTAAGCCTAGAGAGGCCCAGGGGAGGGAGGCGCCTGCCAGGAAGAACATAGTAAGCAGGGGGAACAGACGTGCAAAGACATGGGGGCAGAGTCAGGACCCAGATCCGTCCTCCTGCGCAGTCCGAGCCCGTCCCACCCCGGGGCTGAGAGACCAGCGCGTCTTCCACGGCCATCCCCTTCCCCTAGGGGACACAGGATGCAAAGAGCACTCACACCCCAGGGGTAGAACCCGGCTCTGAGGCTTCTGAGCCAAGCTTCTGCTTCTCCCAAACCTTGGTTTTCTCTCAAGCAACATGAGATCTCAGGCCGGCCCACCTCAAGAATTATTTGAGCCAAGGTCAGGACAGTTTGTAGCACAGAGGAGGTGCTCTATACATGCCAAGTGGCTGGAGCACCGAGATGGAGCCCATTGGAGTGAGAGTTGCCCCGCTGTCTGGGCCCTGGCACTGAGCCATTTCCTAACCAGGGAGCCAGGAAGCTCTGGAGGGCAGGGAGGCTCAGGGCTTGGCCTGGGTGGGACGCGGTGAGGTTATTACACAGGTGAAACGTGAGCTCTGCCTCCTGGAGGCCCGAGTCTGGTGGCAAGAGGCCGGCACCTGCCCACAAAGCTGTGCTTTTCAAAAAGTCATTGTTGGGGGGAATCCCTGGAGGTCCATTGGTTAAGACTCTGAGCTTTCACTGCAGGGGCCCAGGTTCAATCCTTGGTTGGGGAACTAAGATTCCCACAAGCTGTGCTGTGGAGCCAAAACAAGGCATTGTGGGGCCTCCCCGTTACTCAAGGTAACCCATGGCCCCACTGACAGATGCAACCAGTAGGCAGATGTCTGGGGACCCCAGCCTGAGTCACCCACCAGCTTCCCATGTCTGGGAGGCGGTAGGGTCTAGAGGGCTGCTCCCCAGAGTCAGGGCTGTTGGAGGAGCCCCTTTCCCACTTTACCCTCCAAGCTTGGCTGTTATAGGGAAAGCTTGGGAGCCCCAGGAGCGGGGTAGTGGCACTTAGTGGGCACCTTCTATTGGCTCTTTGACAAGGAATGCCTCTTACAGCTAGGAATTAGTATTCTCATTTCACAGATAAGGAAACTGAGGCTTGGAAAGGTCAAACAAACTTGGACTGCTCAATCTAACAGCCCTTTTTGACTTTAATCTCCCCTCCCTCCACTTGCAGAAGTTGTTGAAACTCCTGCAAAGATTCCATCTTGGGCACATCTGGAAGAAAGTTCTTCGTGTAGGCTGTAATTAGCTCCCTGAAACTCCCCCAGCACCACCTCTCAGCTGTACAGGGAGCCAGGCCCTCCTGTCCCCAGAGCAACGTTCAGAGAGTGAATGCAGCTGGACATCCCCAATTAACCAGCGTGCCTCCCTTGGGTAACTTGCTTCTCCAAGCCTCAGTTTCCTGAGCTGTAAAATGGGGATGGACTTCCCAGGTCGCTCAGTGGTGAAGAATCCGCCTGCCAATGCAGAAGATGCAAGAGATGTGGGTTCGATCCCTGGGATGGGAAGATACCCTGGAGAAGGAAACGGCAACCCATTCCAGTATTCTTTCCTGGGAAATCCCATGGATAGAGGAGCCTGGTGGGCTACAGTCAATAGGATCAAAAGAGTCCGGGACTTCCCCCGCGGACCAGTGGTTAAGCCTCTGTGTTTCCACTGCAGAGGGCCCGGGTTCAATCCCTAGCTGGGGAATGAAGTTCCCACATACTGCTGGGTGAAGCCAAAAAGAAAAAAAAAAGTCAGACATGACTTAGTGACTAAACAACAGCAACCTCTGTGAGCAGGATGGTTGGGAGGCTCCAGGGAGTCAATAATCCTGGAACATTCTGGGAGCTTCCAGAGTCTTCAGAGAAGCATCAGCCAAGGGGAGAGGCTCAGAGGGTTTCCCAAGGCCTGAGGCACCTTCCCCAAAAGAGGAAGTGGCCTTGAGCAGGGCAGCCCCACCATGGGGGTGTGGGACTCAGGCTTGGAGCCTGGCATGAGTAGGCTCTCACCTGTGTGGCCTGGATCCCCCAGACCTGGCCCGCCCACAGGATGTGACTCAGTCTTGGAAAGGGACAGCAGGGTGAAGGGCCAGGTGGGTCTGGATTCAAGTCCTCTGTCTGCCATTCACTAGCTCTGTGGTCGTGTGACTGTCAGTCACCTCCCTGCTCTGAACCTTGGCTTCTCCAGCTTCCTAGACCTGTCTCAGGACTGTGAGCCAAGGGTGAGGCCAAAGCTGGGTGGCCCCTCAGCTGCAGAACTGGGCACTGCTGTCCCCCTCGGGGAGAGCCGGCCTGCCCCCTCATCATCTTCCCTGCCTGGGAGCAACTGGACAAACACACCTGGGAGCCAGGGCTCCATGTCTTTGCACATTCTGTTCCCCCTGCTCATCATGCTCTTCCAGGAATTCTCCTCTCTACTCCAGATCCCTCCTTCCAGGCTTAAGTCACCGTCTCTGTGAGGCTGGACATGTGGCAGAAAAGGCACAGAGTCCACTGATGGGAAAGCTGAGCTGAAGGAAGGGGAAGTGATGCATCCAGGATCATACCATTGGAGGGGGAGAGCCAAGGTTCCAGCCCAGGCTCCGCTGCTCCTCCTAACACCTCTCAAGGCAGCACTGAACACTTTCCCCAGTCCACCCCCACCAGCCACGCTGCCCACACACATGGCCACCTTGGAGCCTTTCCCCACCTGGTAACCCCAACCTGGAAAACCTGCCCTTCTTTCTTACCCACCTAGGCCTACTGACTTTTAATCAGCGGTCACCTGCCCAGCAGGCCCATCTTTAGCCTTTGGAGCACGCTGCCCATGTATCCACCTGGCCCTCCTCCCTGCCCAGATCCTCTTCATGTCCCTGGTTGACCCTCCTTCAGGAAGCTCCCTCCGACCAGCTGGACCAGTTCCCCCTCCGAGCTCGTTCCTGGATGCCATCCCCTTCCACTTGTGATTTCTTGCTTGGTGCTCTGCCTGCAGACTAGGGCTCTGTGCGTGGGCCAGGAGGTCTTGTTCACGTGCATCACACAACACCAAGCACAGCACTCGGTACAGACCAGGCGTTCAATATTCGCTGTCCCGGCATGGAATCCATCCATCTGGCTTTTCATTCAACAGATGTTTAACAAAATCAGGGAAAGGGCAGTGATAAGACGGGGCAGGGGGCTCTGCCCTGTACAGGTCATGTCCTAGTGACAGATACACACACGTGTGACATCAGGGCAAGTGGGAACAGAGAAGCAACAGAGCGGGGAAAGGACAAGAGAGTGGGTGGAGGATGGGGGAGGGTCGTCAGGGAGATTCTCTCTGAGAAGGGGACATTGGATCAGATCTCTGAAGGAAGAGAGGGCGTGGTGTTAAGAACCAAAAGTAGATACTGGGGAGAAGGAACAGCAAGTGCAGAGGTCCTAAGGTGGGAATACACGTGGAAGAACAGCAAGGAGATCAGTAGTCATGTACAGATGTGAAAGCTGGACCAACAAGAAGGCTGAGTCCCGAAGGATTGATGCTTTCGAATTGTGGTGCTGGAGAAGACTCTTGAGAGTCCCTTGGACTGCAAGGAGATCAAACCAGTCCATCCTAAGGGAAATCAGTCCTGAATATTCGTTGGAAGGACTGATGCCGAAGCTGAAACTCCAATACTTTGGCCACCTCATGTGAAGAGCCGACTCATTGGAAAAGACCCTGATGCTGGGAAAGATTGAAGGCAGGAGGAGAAAGGGGACGACAGAGGATGAGATGGCTGGATAGCATCACCGACTCAATGGACATGATTTTGAGCAAACTCCAGGAGATGGTGAAGGACAGGGAAGCCTGGCGTTCTGCATCCATGGGGTCGCAAAGAGTCAGACACGACTGAGCGACTGACAACAACAGTGAGCGAGATGAGGGGTGGCAGGAGCTGAGGTCAGCAAGGGACCAAGCAGGGGCCCCGGGGCAGGACTCTGCTTTGACCCTCAGTGAGCTGGGAACCAGTGCTGGGTTCTGGGCGGAGGAGGGCAGGGTCTAAGTTCTAACAGGATCACTCTGGCTGCTTCATGGGGAATGGATTCCAGGGACGGAGGGGGAAGCAGGAGAGCCGCGAGGAGGCTGCTGCCCTCACGTGGGTGGGCAGTGCAGGTGGAAAAGGGGTCAAACTGCTGGCATATTTTGAAAATACAACCAATGGTATTTGCTGATGGTGAATGAGAGTGGGGGTGGGGCGGAGAGAGCTCGAGATTATGAAAAAGAGTGGCGTGAAAGACAATCCCAAGGTTTTTGGTCTGGGGAAGTGAGTAGAAAATGAGGGTGCCATTACCTGAGACGGGGAAGGCGGTGGGCATGAATTTCAAGAGCTTGGTTTGTGACCTGCTGAGTGAAGCTGAACCCTGGCCATCCACATGGAGATGTAGCGGGAAAAGGCGTAGGCCAGACAGGCCTGGAGCTGGGGAGAGAAGTCAGGCTGGGTGTGGGGAGCTGTTGTAGGAGTCCCTACGTCTTACACACAGTGAGGGCCTCAAGAGGGACCTGAGGCTGGCCACAGCCCAGCTCCTGGCCTGTCAGAGAGGCGGACAAGGACCCCAGGGCACACGGGGCCCCCCAGCATTCATTGGATGACAAGGCTGTAGGGTGAGCTGGGATCTCTTGGCCAAGGTGCTACACCTTGAGAGTCTCGGCAGGGGGAGGTGGGACAGGCATCCTGAGAAGCCAGGTGTTCTGGCTTTCGGGATGAGGTGGGAAACAGGAGGATGAAGGCCCAGTGGAGCCAGCAGGGTGGAGGTTCAGTGAATGGTGCAGGAGCCCAACCCCTGGGGCTTAACTTAACCCCTGAAGCTTCCGTCTTTGCCTCTAAAACTGGAATGATAACCCTGCATGGGTTGGTGTGAGGATCAAATTAATTCATCCAGACAAAGTACGCAGAATAAAGTGATGGAAGGGGCTGGAAAACGTGACCTACCCTTTAGTACTGAGTCCAGAGAAGACAGCGTGCTTCAGCTGAGAGGACAGCAAACAAGGGAAGGGAACAGCACAGGAGGCCCAAGTGTGAGGGACCTGGGGCCCAGATAAGGGAGGAACTTTGTTCCTTTTGGGCAGTGGGGAGCCATGGAGAATTCTGTGCCAAGAGGGGAGCAGGGCTGTATTCAGTCCTTGATTGTCCTCTACCTGTGCTCAGCCTGACACACCCCTCCCCATCCCAGGCCCCACAGTCCTAGCCAGCACCCTGCCTGCTGGGCTCAGGGTACAACTCCTGTGAGAGCGAAGGCTTGGTGAGCACGTGCTACGTTGGTTCTTTCAGCTGCCCCAGGCATGAGGTCTGTCCTGCTATTATGGTGGTTTGACAGACGAGGAAACCAAGGCACAGAGAACAGCACACAGATCAAGGTCATCACTCAGATCGTGGCCGGCAGAGTGGACTTGACTCCAGAATCTCCCCCAGCCTCTCCCAGCTCTGAGAAGCAGCCGGGCATCATGGGCAGCGTCCAGCATCATGCTCCTTCCAGCAGGCAAGGTGGGGTCCTTATGCCCACTCACAGGGCTGCAAGGTCAAGGGCCCCACAGCTTGTCCATGGAGGAGCTGAGACTCCCGCCCTGGTCCGTGAGACCCACGTGCCCACTCTAGGGGCCTGGCAGGCACAGCTCCCAGAAGCCTGAGCTTCCTCTAACCAGAGCCTGCATTCGGGCGAGCTGCCTCAGTCAGGAGCTATTTCTGAGGTCCCTCGCTCCCCCTCGGGGGGATGGGGAGGATGGTGGGCTCCCCCTGCCAGGCTGCTCTGGGGCTCATGTCACAGCCCCCTTTACTGTCTCTTCCCCTGCTTTATCCTTTCAAAGTGGTTCTTCATCCCGCGAACCGACCTGGCCCACCAGGTCCCAGCCCTTCCCTGCAGAGAGGAGGCTGAAAAGCAGGCTTAACTGCATCCACTTAACAGTTTCACAGCCAGAAAAACCAGCAGAGGGAAATACAGTGTTTGCAGACCGGGTCAGGTCCAAGGTCACTCCATAAAAATGGATTCCTGGAAAAACATAAACCAGCAATTTACCCAGTGAATTTTATTGGCTTCCAAAAAAATAAAAAAGCTATCCCATTTGAATAACGAAGAGAGAAAAAACGTCTCCAGTTCCTCCTTTATTAGTGAATAAGGACACACAAAAACTCAACAGAGATGGAACATGCGTTCCCAGGCAGTTTCAGGTCTGGTTTATTAGCCACTTTCATTCCATAAAAACCAGCATTTCTATTCAAATAGGATGATGTCCAAAAGGTCTGTTCGCTTTTGAAAAAAAAAAAAAAATGTATTGAATACAGGTTAAGTCTTAGTTCTATTTTTTGTTTTTTAAACAAAGCTCAGCTCCTCCTGACTTTGCGCCTGTTACTACAGCCGGAGGGAAACTGATTACAGAATCCATCTGATATGTCGGGTTTCTTTGTGGCATCCACTTCATCGCTCAGCAGCCAGCCATGATGTCATAAGCCCATCAGATTTCCGGTAGGGGGGAAACGCTGGGGAATTGGAAAGAATGGATGTTTCTTACCCTCAGGAAGGGGAGGGAAGGGGCTGGGTGTGTATTTGGGAGGCGGTGGGGGGTGCACAGGGGACATGGGGACTGGAGGCAGCCTCAGTGTTTGTGATATTAAATATCAGGCAGAAACCTGAAAAATCCAGCCACCCAGATGTTTTCGAAATATCCAGATGTCTGGCACCGAGCAGACCGCGTTCCCCTCCAGCCCCCTCCCGTCCCAAGAGGCGTTCGACATTTTGGCTCTGACCTCAGGTCTCCAGCAAGTGCCCACCCTCGGGTTTGGAATTTTTTTTCTAAATCTTTACACATGGACGACAGGCGTAACTAGGTCCAGATTTCTAAAAGCTGTTGAAGCAGTGATTTGAAAAGTTCAGTCCCTGGAATTAGCTTCCACGGAATACACTCTGCAAGCCAAAAAGGAGGGAAAAAAATCCCTCAGCCAACACACACACACAAACATATGTGACTCTGAAGCCATAGGAGTTAAAAACCCCAAACAAAACTGAGGAGTCTGAGAACCAAGGACTCTTGCCTGACACTGAGAAGTGATGAGCCCTCCCCCAGGAGCTCGCTTCTCCCAAATCAGAAAAACACCAAACAGCTTTGTTCTTCCTGACAAAGCCCCTCGCTTCCAAGGAACTGACAGTTGCCAACAAAAGCACAGGGTAGAACTAATTTACACTCAGACTCGGGGCTTCAAGGAGTCATAAAGTACAGAAATGGAAATGGCTTTGCCGAGGACTCTGCCTCCCCGCCACTGGCAATGGGGACCCCAGCGCCTGGGGGAGCCCTGCAGGCCACAGACAGAGCAGAGTCCCGGCTTCCAGTGGCCTGGCCACACGCCCACTGAGGCCACCTCCAAGGCTTGTGGCTAATTGCTCCTGAAAAAGAGCCAAGAACTGCAGGCCCCTGGGGTCCCAGCTCTGCGAGTTCACAGGGAGCCAGGAGAGGCAGCTGGGGAGGGGGACCCTCTCCAATTAGAACTGAAAGCCTGGATAACGAGGAAGAGGGTGGCGAGGGCTCGGGGTGGGGGGCCGTCTGGCAGAAGGCAGGTGGAGTTGAGTGGGGGTTCAGGGCTGGAGGTGGGGGGCTCAGTGGCATCCTCTCCTAGGGCAACCCCTGAGCTTTTCAGATGCAGAAATCGAAGGCCAGGAGCAGCTGAGTGGCCCGCCCAAGGTCACCAGGCTCATTAGAGGGACAGCTAGTACTGGGGGAACGGAAAACACAGGCCTGGCACTGCCTGGCTCTTCCCTGAACGTTATCTAACTTAATCCTCACAACACCCTGTGAGGGAAGGATTATCATTAACCTCAGTTTCCAGAGGAGCCAACGGAGGCACAGAGAGGTTAAGTAATTTGCCCAAGGTCACACAGCCCACTCATTAGCAGAACTTGGCAGTGAACCACTGACTCCAAATCCAGTGCTCTTTCTGCTGGGTGGGGGAGGCAGTGAAGGTTTAACGGGGAACAGTGATCTGATTTAAATACATCTTTAAGATGCTGGTGATCCCCATAGAACAGAAGGGATTAAATCACTGCAAATTAATTTTTTTAAGTGACTCCAGTCAGGAGGGCTGGGGGGTGGGTGGGGAGCCCATTTTCATTCCATCCCTGCCGGAGCCTCAGTAAAACATGCAGACACTGTCTAGCTGTGCGTGGAGGCCACTCAGTCCCCTGAAGTGGGGAGGGTGGGGGTGGGGGTGCTAAAAGCTTTGTCAGGCGTCTGTGAGAGCGGTAATCTCCACCGGAAAGCTGCCAGGCGCACAGGTCTGACAGCCCGGGAGGGAGAAATTCACTGAGGACAGAAACTATTAAAAATAAAAGTAAGAGTTGGCCCTCTCAGCCTGATTCCTCCTTTCCAGCCTGGAGTTTAACTGAACTGCAGATTACCTGGGTTGCTATCTGTGGCCCAGAGGCCTGACTCTGGGTCCTGTCTGTCCAAGATGTGAGGGAGGAGGGCAGGTAATGTGTCCCTGTACCCCGGCCTTCCGGGGGACCCTGCTGACCCCCGCCTTCTCCCAGAGTGGGATTTGAAGGAAACCAAGCCTCCCAGAGCTGGGACACAAAAATGAGGCGTAGGCTGGTCTGAGCTCAGAGAAAAAGACACTCACCTGTCCCCAGGCCTACCCCCCGCCCCACCCCAGAGTCCCTTCGCTTCCCGAAGGCCAGCCTTGGCACTTCTGCGGGCCATCCGTGCCAGGCCTCTCCCTGCCCTCTTCTTCACTGAGCCTGCTGGTTTCTTTCCATTTGTTTCTGTGGACAGCAAATGGGGTGTGGAGCCCAGGACCCAGGCCAGGGAAGGGGAAAGAAAAATTTCTGCCATCTGGGTGCCTGATCTGGCTAAGCAGCTCCCATTTTTCTGGGAAAATTCTACTCATCCTTTATTTGATTTGCCTACAAACACCCTGAGACTCAGGTCCTGCCCTCCTGGCACTTACAACCGATGGGAGGAGTCAAACATTAACCCAGTAATGCCATAAAAATGTCCCTGGAGGCAGGGGTTCCCAGGCTATGAGAGCGGATCATAGGGGAAGTGTCGAGTCAGGGGAGATCAAGGAAGGCTTCTTGGAGGAGGTGACTGATGATGAGGCATTAACCCTTTTGACTCACTGTCACCTCTGCAGAGGAACCTTTCCTGATGGCCACTCAAGATTGCCTCCTGTCCCCATTCCTTTCCTGATTCTTGTTCATCATCTGTTTCCCTGCCTTAGTCTGGAAGTCCCTGAGAGGTCAGAGGTCTGTCCTGTTCGCCACTGAGTTGCCTGTGCTTGGGACATAGTAGATGTTTAATGACTATTTGTTGATCCAAAAAAAAAAAAATGTAAACAACATGTGCAAAGGACCTGTGGTAGGCAGAATCACAGAGACTAGGAGGGTGTAGGAGTCAGAATGGGGGGGAGGAAAGGCACAGAGAGTAGTGGGAGATGAGACAGAGCTACCCCCAAGAACAACCCTGGACCAACCGGCACCTCCTCCAGCCTCTGGGCCCCCTTCTGCTCTTCCCTGGTGGCAGAGACTGAGGTTGGGTGTCTTCCTTCTCCTCTAGAGGAGTGTCACATGGATACCCTGCCTCACTTGATCTGCGCCAGACAGCGTTCCCCTGGGGTCAAGGCAGGTGAACACTCTGCCTCTCACCACTGCCTTCCTTCCTCCATTCATTCCCTTGCCTGAACCTATGGGGTCACCCAGAGCCCCCAAGAGGCAGTGGGAGGCAGATCCAGGGCCTCCCTACACCCCACCCCCAGGTTTCCTCTGTACCCCAGCACCAGCAGCCAGGCAAAGGCTCCCTGAGGCAGAAGTGGAAGGAGAGAAGGAGCAGGGCTCCGGGCTTGGACCAGACGGGTTTGTGTCCCCACAGCTGATAACTAGCGCGTGTCTGGACACCAGGCCAGCCTCTGCCCCTCAGATTCCTCCCAGGTGATGTGCAGATGCCCCAAGCTCCAGGGGAGACAGAGCAAGTGTGCCCTAGAGGCTCGAAATCAATCTCTGGTTTTCCTCTAGGACTCTGTTCAGTCACTCCTGACGCTGGGGTTCGGGGTTCCCCCGAGGGTGCCTCCGGCCAGGGGAAGCTGCTGAGACCCACGGCGGTGACGGAGGTGGAGCGGGGGTGGGGCGGGGGGTCCCCAACCGCGCGGACCCTCCCTCCGCGCCACCGGCGCCACACGCTCCGGCAAACTTTCTGCGTCTGCCACCCGCCCGCGTCTACATCTGCTCGTGGCTCTGCGGCGCCTGTCCACACGGCCTCACCTGCCCCCGGGTCGCTGGCTCAGTCATAGTCCGAGTCTCCAGTCTCACTCGCCACGAGTTAGGAGGACCGTCACCCACAGTCTTAGGGATCAGTCTCTACGACCTCAGGATTTCGGGGTGGGGGGCGCCTCAGCCGGCTCCCCTGCGCTCGTCTACACCGCCTCAGGTCACTGGATACGTCTCAGCTCAGGGGGCCGCGTCCACCCCGCCTCGGAGACACCGCAGCTCTTGGGGCCGCGTCCACACTGCTCAAGGCGCACTAGACCCTTCAGAGAGCGGACCGGCACGCAGACCCCCGCGAAAGACAGCAGCTCAGCATAGGAGGTGCGCCCGGATCTCCTCCTGGTGCCCTCCACGCCCAGATCAGCCGGCCGGGGGCGACTTACCTTGCCCGCGCCCTCACGCTCCTGTCCAGGCGATACCGTTTCTTTCATACATTGTGCAATATTGTCGACGGTGAAAGAACATGTTATAAATCCTCTCCCGGTCACTTGGCAGTTCCCCACCCTCCCGCCTTTCTTCTTTTTTCGGCGTTTAAGACAATACTCGGCCCCAGCAGCCGTCCGCTGGCCAGGGGACTCGGGGGCAGGCGCTGCTGGCCGCGGCGGGGCGGGCCTTGGGCGGGGTCTGGGCGTGGCCCGCCGCCCTGGGGGCGGGGCCTTGAGTGGTGGGGCGGGGCACCCGGGCCCTGGCCACACTCCCCGGGGAAGCCTCTATCGGCGACTAGAGCCCCTGTTCCGGCTTCTGATTGGTCTGCCGGCCGGGCGATGCTGACGCCTGATTGGTTAAGGCGAAGAAGAGTAGAGGGTTACAGGATCCATTCTTTGACTTTTTCCCCCCCTGTAGCCGCCCCTACTCTTTTGGGTCCTCCTGAGATCTGTAGCCTTTTCCTCACTGCTTCTGTACACTCTGTCGTTAACACTTAACTACCTCGAAGGTAATGCTCTTCTTTGTCCTTTTCTACCAAATAGGCCACTTAATGCGAAGAACTGACTCACTGGAAAAGATCTTGTTGCTGGGAAAGATTAAAGGCAGGAGGAGAAGGGGACGACAGAGGATGAGGTGGTTGGATGGCATCACCGACTCGATGGACATGAGTTTGAGCAAGCTCCGGGAGTTGGCGATGGACAGGGAGGCCTGGCGTGCTGCAGTCCATGGGGTCGCAAAGAGTCGGACTCGACTGAGCGACTGAACTGACCAAATCGGTAGCACCTGGAAGTCAGGACACCGGGTTTGTGATGCTGCCACTGTATCCCCAGGACCTGGTACTCGGGAGGTGCTCAAAACGTGTTTGTTGATTGAATTCATGGAAAATGTACATACAGGTTTCTAGAGCTATTTTTAAGGCTGGGAACATTCCTAGAAGAGGGTATTAATATTCTTCTAGAGTGGGAGGTAGAGCAGCATGGTGCAGTGGAAGCATGCTGGGCCCATAACCCAGAGGTCGATGGATCGAAACCATCCTCTGCTAGCCCCCAGCTTGGGCTTCCCTTGTAGCTCAGTTGGTAAACAATCTGCCTGCAAGGCAGGAGATCAGGGTTGGATTCCTGGTTCAAGAAGATCCCCTGGAGAAGAAAATGACAACGCATTCTAGTATTCTTGCTTGGAGGATCCCATGGACAGAGGAACTTGGCAGACTACAGTCCATGGGGTTGCAAGAGTTGGACATGACTTAGCAACTAAACCACCAGAATGGGGAGACTGAGGCCTGAGAAACGCTGTCACTTGGAATGTGCTTACATCAGTGGACTTCAGATCCCTATGCAGTGAATCCCTGTGAAGTGTCCAGGCCTCAGTTTCCCATCTGTCAAAAGAGAGTGTTGGGCTAGAGCCGAAGAAGAATTAGAAGATGAATTGTTTGTTTCTGTGAACAGATTATACAGTGCTGCTGTGCTTGGCAGTATGAATGAGACAGCTCTGCCTTCATGTTAAAATCCTGGTTACCTGCTGTCCCCTCTCCCTCCCTGACCACCCCTCCCCTCTAATCACAGGGGAAGTAAAAAGCACTCTGCTCAAACCAGGGGTACCTTGCAGGTACCTTGCCCACTTCTGAGGGTTTGGGGCCATGTAGGAGGATTTTCTTGGCGGGGGGGCGCACAGGGGTTCTCATAAAGCAAACCGACTTGAGCAGGCATGCTGTTCTGGGAGGAGGGAATTCTTGGGAACACCCTGTTTCCCAAGAGAGTCATTTTGATTGCGGGGTGGTCTCTGATATGGGGTGGGGAGAGGGCTTCCCCTGACAATGGAGGATGTACGAGCTGCTCCTGGAGTTGGGTGTGCTAGGGTTAGAATTACCACGCGTGTGTGCTCAGTCGTGTCTGACTCTGCGACCCCACTGACTGTAGCCCACCAGGCTCCTCTGTCCATGGGATTTCTCGGGCAAGAATACTGGAGTGGGTTGCCATTCCCTCCTCCAGGGGATCTTCCCGACCCAGGGATTGAACCCGCATCTCCTGTGTCTCCTGCATTGACAGGCAGATTCTTTACCACTGAGCCACCAGGGTGGGGGAGGGCTAATCGACCTGATAAAGGCTGAGACCCTCAGCAGCCAAGTTCAGGTTTGCAGAGGAGCCAGCTTGGCGGCACAGCGAGTTCTCCCTGAGTCTCTGTCTTCATATGGCTTTCTTGTAAGGATGCCAGTCATTGGATTCAGGGCCTACTCTAATCCAGCATGACCTCATCTTAACGTCATCACATCCGCAAAGACCCTATTTCCAAATCAGGTTACAGTCACAGGTACTGGTGGTTAGGGTTTCAAACCTATTTTTTGAGGGGACACAATTCAACCTGCAAGGCCCAGTGAGGAAGGACCATTCTGGTCAGACGGGAACAGCAAGAGTAGGGACCCTGAGGCTGCCCAGGGTAGATTACCTTCCTAGCTACCCACTGCTCTTTTGGGGCTTATCTCTGGCTCATGTCAGTTCCTGATGTCTGGCAGCTGCCTAAACACAGCCGGGAGGGAACTGATCCCCTGAATATCAAGCCTTTTCTTCCAGCAGACCCTGCTCAGCCTGGGACCCTCAGGAGAGCCCAGCCTGCCTCCCCTTCTCCTGCCTGCTTGGTTCCCACCCCCACCCCACCCGCATCCCACATGCAAGACGGACAAGGACAATAAAAGCTGTTTCCCAAGCAGGTGGTGATTAATTGCCAAGTTAATTAAAGAGGCAGTAATTACTTTTGGATTTCAGAGGAAGGAGTGATATCTTAGACAGGGGTGGGTGGTCAGCCTTCAGGTCTCCCTGAAGTGGTGGGGCTGGAAGATAGAATGTGAAAAGGCAGGAAGGAGAAACAAACAAACAAACAAAACATTTTTAAAAACAAGTAACATTTAAAAGCTTCAGTCATAGCTGTATAGTTTTACTTGACAGAATCAAGTGGTGGGCTTTAGATTAAGCCTGTCTCAGTACTTTTCCATCTTTGAAATATTTCATTAATAACAACCCCCCAAAAAAGGCAAGGGGAGGTTAAATATTTCCAAACTTCAGTTTGGGATTTATAAATGGCCTCAAATACCCATGACCTCACTTCACACAATGGAGAGGACCTTAAAATTATGTGTAAATCAAACTCCGTCTGCCCACCCTGTGCATCTTAACGCCAGTGATGCTCTGTCTTCATTTCTGATTGATTTTTCCCTGGCAGAGGTGCAGAGTCCTTTGCTTTAAGTGTCAGGCGGTCTCTGTCAAGTAGTTAATGACCTATAGAGCACTTAAAACGTACTGGAGGAGATGCTGTTTGGAGGCACCCCGTGGCATACCCTCTCCTATTGTCAGTAATCACCCCTCATTTATTTGCTCTTATTGGCTTGGCATTTGCTATCAGATTTCCCCAAAGTGGAGCCCACCAGGAAAGGTCCCATTCCGCAGGGACCCAGATGAGTGCTGGGTTGGCATCCAGGGGCAGCAGGCGAGGAGGAGAAGAGTCAGTTTCTTGTGAGTCCTCCATCATGGGTGCCCTGGTCACCCTCTGAGCACACCTTCTCGGATTGCTTCATTCCTCCTGCCGCTGTGGCCACCCCAGCTTTCCCCATTTCTCCCCATCATCTGTCTTCAGCCTCAACCTGTCTCCTGACCCTTTGTGGCGGCTGCCTTTGGAACACCTCCCCCCCGGTGGCCACCTGGATTTCTCCCCGCATTGCTGCTCTACTCTTGTTCTGCCTGTGATGCAGGAGACCTGGGTTCCATCCCTGAGTCAGGAAGATCCCCTGGAGAAGGAAACGGCAACCCACTCCAGTATTCTTGCTTGGAGAATTCCATGGACAGAGGAGCCTGGCAGGCTACAGTCCATGGGGTCGCCCAGAGTCAGACATGACTGAGCGACTCACAGTTGCGCTGCCTCTGGTTCTGTTTACTGACACCAGCCTCTGTCCACTGGATGATCGTATGGACATCAATCAACCAGTAGATCACCAGGTCACATTGACCCCCTCACCCTGCCACAGAGTGGCTCTCGAGTCTGGTTCCCTGTCCCAATCTGTATCTCCTTGGTCTCAGTCCCAACCCCAAAGCTTTTACCCATCTCAGCAGCCTCCAAATGGAACAGGCCACCCTCCCCAAAGGCACTCAGTCGAACAAAGTCACCTAAAGAACAATGTGGGGGATTTTGCCCTCCTGTTCCCCAACCTCTGTGGGCTCCTCAGGCTTCAGCCTGATACCCAAGGCCCTTCACAACCTGGGCCTGGCATCGTTTCTCCAGGCTCCTCTCAGCGCTTCACCCTTCCTGCTATCTCACTCCTTCCGTCTTCAGACTTTGCTCATGATATTCTCTGCCTGGAGCACCCTCATCCTTCAAGGGCACCTCTTCCAGGAAGCCTTCCTTAGTTTGCTCAGAATCTCATAGCTCTTCCTGTAATGTGTTTCCCCTGGAGTTCCACTGTCTGCCTGCCTTGTCCCTTATTCAGGGACATTTACTGAGTGTCCACCAGGAGAGGAGTTGTTGGGAGCACCAGTTCTGTTATCAGACAGGCCCAAATTCAAATCTGGCTTTGCCCCTCACCAGCTGTGTGACCTCGGGCATTCACTGACCCTTTATGAGCCTCAGTTTCCTCCTCTGCCATGCCCCAGAGCTGGGGCCTGTCCTTGGGCAACTGGAGGATGATGCCACCCGGACAAGGTCGGTGCTGGGAGTGAGAGGAGAAGCTCAGGCTGGGGTGTGCAGAGAGGCTGTGGCTGCAGCAACCTCCAGGATCAAAGCCGTGAGGAGTCACAGGGAACACAGAGCAGGTGTGAGCACCTGACTGGGGGCCTGGGAGGCTGAATCGGCTCTTCTGGGAGGAAAAGGGCATCCGACTCCTATGGTTGCCATAACCAATTGCCCCAAACTTGGTGGCTCAAAGCAGTGTATATGCTAAGTCACTTCAGTCGTTTCCGACTCTGTGCGACCCCATAGACAGTAGCCCACCAGGCTCCCCCGTCCCTGGGATTCTCCAGGCAAGAACACTGGAGTGGGCTGCCATTTCCTTCTCCGATGCATGAAAGTGAAAAGTGAAAGTGAAGTCGCTCAGTCGTGTCCGACTCTTAGCGACCCCATGGATTGCAGCCTAACAGGCTTCTCCGTCCATGGGATTTTCCAAGCAAGAGGTACTGGAGTGGGGTGCCATTGCCTTCTCCTCTTATACTCCTGGAATCCAGAAATCCAAAATCGTCTTCAGTAGGCTGAAACCAAGGCATCCACAGGGCCATGCCCCTTTCAGAGGCTTTGAAGAGAATCTATTTTATTGCCCTTTCCAGCTTCTAGGGCTGCATTTCTTGGCTCACAGCGCCTACGTCCATCTTTGAAGCCAAGAAAGTAACATCGCTAAATCTCTGTCTCTCCCTCCATCATCACATTGCCTTCCGTCTTCTGTCTGTAAGCTCCTTCTGCATCTCTCTTATAAAGACACTGGTGAGTGTAATAATCCAGGATAATCTCACCATTTGAAAATCCTTAATCACAAGCGCAAAGTCTTTGCCATGTTAGTATTCACGGATTCCAGGGATTCGGAAGTGGACATTTTAGGGGGACCCATTACTCAGCCTGTCATCCAAGGCAACTGAGCAAAGAGGTTGCGATCACAGGCTCTGAAGCTACTTCTGGGTGCTTGAACTCAGCGGCACCATGTGCCAGCTGTCTGGCTTTGGGCAAGTTGCTACAGCTCTCTGATGCTCAGTTGCCTCGTCTATAAAATGGGAACAGTGCCTGAAAGAAAAGTGAAAGTGTTTGCCGCTCATTCGTGTCCAACTCTTTGTGACTCCATGGACTGCAGCCCGCCAGGCTCCTCTGTCCTTGGGATTCTCCAGGCAAGAAGACTGGAGTGGGTTGCCGTTCCCTTCTCCAGGGGATCTTCCCAGCCCAGGGATTGAACCTGGGTCTCCCACATTGCGGGCAGATTCTTTACCTTCTGAGCAACCAGGGAAGCCCAGTGCCTAGCTCCAGGCAAGAATTCAGTAGGTGTTTAAGGAACATCTATTGGGTTGATGGAACTGCATGTGCCAGGGCCTGGAGGTTAAGAGAGACCCCAGAGGACTTCCCTGGAGGTCCAGCGGCTAAAACTCCATGCCCCCAATGCAGGGGGGCCCAGGTTCAATCCCTGATCAGGGAACAAGATCCCACACGCTGCAGCTAAAGGTCCTGCATACCGCAACGAAGATCAAAGACCCTGCATGCCGCAACGAAGACCTGATGCAGCCAAATAAACAAAGAAATACTTTAAAGAAGAGAGAGAGAAAGCCCCCAGAAGGACCCTACTACAGAAAGATGGGAAGACGAGCAGGAAAGGAGAAGGCAGGGCAGGCTGGGGCAGAGGGGTGAGGGTGGAGCCGGACCAGGTCCCAGGGAGGAGTGCGTGAGTGTGTGTGCCTGCAGGGCAGTTTTAGGATGGAGCATCGTAAAGCTCTCTTTAGTCTCCCACTCTGGGCTCGAACCCAGGGAGAAGGCAACAGCATCCTGAAGCACTGAGACGTCGGGTATGAGCGCTGGCCGAGGGGCCAGACCAACCTGGGGTCAACTCCTCAGCCCCTGCAAGCTTCCTCACCTGATCCAGGGAGGCTGGGAAGGCCCACAGTACAGGCTGAGGTGGGGGAGCTCGGGGCTTGCTTTGCATCACCGCAGTTACGTTTTATTTCTGGACCTGATCACTTGTCTCCAGAGTCTCCATCCCCTGGGGACTCAACTGCACAGACTTGTCCTAACAGACCAGGGGAGCCAGAAGCAATCTTGCCCCGCCCCCCACACACAAAGCAACCCCCTCCCATAGGAAGCGGGAGACTGTGGGGCTGCTGGAGCAAGTGGGGGACATTTGAGGCTGGATCCTGACTCGTTCCCAGGAAGCCAGAGTAGGGGGTCTTGAAAGGCCTGAGCCCCCAGAGCCTTTCTTACCCACCCAGACACTAAGAGGGTGGCTGTGAGCCAACCCAGACACTAGTGTTCCCACCCTTCTCTCCCCACTGGGCTCAGTCCCTGCCCACTGCTTGGAAGGTCCTGGGCCCCATGTGGTCAGAGCTGTCTGGCCTAGACTAGAGGCAATGGAGGAAAGGCATCGCTGAGCCGGCCAAGGCATCCCCTGGCGGTGATAGAGGCTTCTGGGATGAATTATCAGAACCACCCTACCAGGGCTCATGGCCCCTGCTGCGCGCTCCACAGGCCCACATCAGCATCATCGATTGATTAGAGCTTCTGACAGCCTCCACGGCCGGGAGGTGGGGTGAGAGGCCACTGCTGGCCCATCTGATGTGTCCAGGCTTCACCTCCAGCAGCCCAGCTCAGAGCTTGCCTCTTCCCATCAGACAAAAGGGGGCTGCCTTTCCAACAGCTGCACTTTCATTGCCCTGCCCTTCCTGGGTGTGGAGGCAGCTACCTGTCTTTCCCAGTTTTCACGTATGTAACATGGGTCACGAACTAATTACAGGTGCTGGAAATTGGAGGGGAAAAAACCATTCTCCCTTTTCCAGCAAGAACCAGCTTTAGGGCTTTCCTGGTGGCTCAGTGCATAAGAATCCACCTGCCCACGTGGGAGGCAGTTTCCGTCCCTGGTCTGGGAAGTTCCTACATGCTGCGGGGCAACTAACCCTGTGCTCCACAGGTCAGAAGCCACAAACTACGGAAGTCTACTGCTCCAGAGGCCACTCTCCCCAACAGGAGAATGAGAAGCTCGTGCACCACAGCTGGAGAGCTGCCCCTGCTCCCTGCAACTAGAGAAAAGCCTGCAGTGAAGACCCAGCACGGCCAAAAAAAATAAACATTTTTTTTTTTAAAGAAGAGCCAGCTCTAAATCACCAGCAGAGGAAAATTTGCATTTATTCTTTAAACAAATTGCTCTTAGGCTCTTGAGTCAGACAGAAAGAGAGACAAGTAAAGTGAAAGTCGCTTAGTCGGGTCCGACTCTTTGCAACCCTATGGACTGTCCATGGAATTCTCCAGGCCAGAATACTGGAGTGGGTAGCCTTTCCTTTCTCCAGGGGATCTTCCCAACCCAGGGATTGAGCCCAGCAAGGGGTTTGCCATATTCAGGAAGCTCAAGCCTCCTGGGGATGTGTGTGAACCGATTCAATGCAAGGAGGTCAGAGCAGTCAGAGAGATGAAGAAACTGCTTGGTGGGGGAGGGAGTGTTCCGGAAGGCTTCCTGGAAGAGGTGGCATTTGAGCAGGAACTCAGGATCAGAGGTGGGGAGTTTGGCACTAGGGGTAGCAGCAGCTGAGATTGAAGCATGGAAAGGACTTGGGGTGACTTTGGGCCAATGGGAGCTGGTCAGAAAGGAGGCTGATGGACTCTACGAGCACAGAACTGTCTGTCTCTTATTCCAGCCCCAGGACAGGGCCTGGCACATAGTCAGAGCTGGACAAATGTTGAAGGAATGAAGGAGTCATAAGAGCTGAGGGGTCAAGCCCCCCACCTGTGGACAGCGGAAGGCACTATGAGCTTTTTCCAGGTTGTAAGGCAGGGCTCCAACTTCATCCTTTCTCATGTGGATGTCCATTTCTCCCAGCACTGTTAATTGAAAAAGCTGTTCTTCCCAGTGAATTATCTTAGCCTGTTTATTGAAATGAATTGACCATAAATGTTAAGTACTGCAGGGTTTTTGAGAGGGGAGGGACATGGTCAGATCTGTGTTATAGGAAGATCAGTTTGATGGCAGAGACTGGGATGGGCTGGAAAGAGGAGGGGTGGAGACTCGACAGGTGGGCTTGAGGGAGGGAGAGAGGGGGAACTGGGGAGAAAAGCAGTTCCCAGATCAGCCGGGGTGGGGTGGGGGGACCTTGGTGGGGAGCCAGGTACAGAGTTCTGCTGGAATGTAGCATACACGAGGGAATCAGGATGGGGGTGAGGGGATGACGGAGGAAAAAGCCTGGGCTCCTCATTCTCTCGAGATCCACAAAGTGCTAAAATTAAACTCTCTCCAGATATAGCCCCTGTGAGTGAGTTTTCAGGTAACGAGAGGATTGCAAGTGCAAAACAATGCCAATTACAGCAACATTACCCCAGATTATAAGGCTTCCAAGAGGCGGCTCGCACCTCCAGGCAGGCTGTGCCTGGAAATTTCCAGGGGAGGTTTGGGATCCAAGCATGCAGGCCACCTGAAAACCAGGCCCCACATTGGGTACCGGCTGCTGGACAGGCCTGGCCTCTCCCCATACTGACCTGCCTTCATTTCCCCAAGGAAATAGAGCACAGAGGGACAGAAGGACCCCCATATCCCCACAGTTCTGAGCAATATTCTTAAGAAAATTTGTCCCTTCATGGGCACCCCCTGACCAGCCCTGGGGGCACAGAGTCCCTCATTGGCTCTTTTCTGCTTCCCCCGCTGCCCACTCCCCTGCACACAGCTGGAGCCAGCCCAGCACTGCCCTTCCGCATTAAGTGACCTTTAGCCAGGCAGCTGCTCTGCTTCTGTAAGATAGGGAGACAAGCCCCCTCCCTGTGTGGTGTGTTTTCAGGATTAAACGAGATATTGTAGATAAAGAGCCTGAGCCGTAGAAGTCAGGACAACCTCCACGCATGGTGATTTGGCAGTGTCTGTTAAAACAGTTAATGTCCACGCCCTGGGCCCCAGCAAATTTCTTCCCAATATTTCCCGTGGAGAAAGTTTTGCAGATACATCTGAGGGTGTTTCCTGTGATACCTCCTGTGAGATTGGAAAATCATAAACAACTGGAAAGGGCATTAATCGGGGCCTGATTGAATTAGGATCCATCAGTCCTGCAGACCCCTTTGCTGTAATTAAAGAGGCTGGCAGTTCCTACGTGCCGTCACATAGGACAGATCCCTGCCACGTGGGGCTGCACAAACAAAGCAGGAGCAAACAACACCAACAGCTGATTCCGTTTCAGCTTCTCGGAACCCCACACAAGTGCTATATATTTAATGTTCGTGTATACGCATTTGTGCATATGGCTGCCATAAACGCACCCTGGAAGAAGAGAATATGACCAAATGACCCAGTGGTTACTTCCAGGGAGGGGACTGGGATGGAGGTTTGGGAGGTGGCAAGAACAACAAAGAGAATTTCACTTTGCTGGAGTGTAAGTGTTTCACTGTAGTATATGCCCGTGTCCCCTGCAGAGATACACTCATACAAAACACCCTCAGGCACCAAGTGCAGACAATCGTGATGGCTAGCCTGACCCACGCTAACCTTGGGCTTCCCAGGTAGCTCAGTGCTAAAAGAATCCACCTACCAATGCAGGAGCCACCAGAGATTCAGGTTCGATTCCTGGGTTGGGAAGACGCCCCCTGGAGGAGGAAATGGCAACCCATTCTAGTATTCTCGCCTGGAAATATCCCTTGGACAGAGGAGGAGCTTGGTGGACTACATACAGTCCATGGGGTCGCAAAAGAGCCATACAGGACTGAGCACATAACCAAAGAGGGCTGACCCATGTGCCAGCAAGGCTCAGAGGCCACAATTCTGAATGTAGGTCAAGGGAGGCACCCTGGGAAGGAAGGCGTCTCAGTGCCTCCCGCCAATGTCCCCAGCTCTCAGAGTCTGGGTTCTGACTGGGGAAGCCCCTCAGGCCAGCAAATGATATCCCCTGGCGGGCCAGAGAGAGGATGCTGTCAGCCTAGCTGGACCAAGGCCACAGCCCACCCCTCCCTGCTGAGCGGCCTGCCAAGAAAACTAGTGAACGACATAAAAATCCATCCTGGAAATCCCAGAGGCATCCTTGGAACGGAGTGTGGCCTTTAAATTAGAATGTAGGGGGGCGGGGGGAAAGGCAGATTTGCCTGTGGCTTGATTTCAGGTGAGTGAGGGCTGGTGGCTAAAAGGCAACAGCTGCGCCTGGTCAAGGGCCCCCCCCACACGGAGGTCCCGCCCCCCACACCAGGGTCCCGCCCCCAACACCAGGGTCCCGCCCCCATACCGAGGTCCCGCCCCCCACACCAGGGTCCCGCCCCCCACACCGAGGTCCCGCCCCCCACACCAGGGTCCCGCCCCCACACCGAGGTCCCGCCCCCCACACCAGGGTCCCGCCCCCCACACCAGGGTCCCGCCCCCCACACCGAGGCCCCGCCCCCCACACCAGGGTCCCGCCCCCCACACCGAGGTCCCGCCCCCCACACCAGGGTCCCGCCCCCCACACCGAGGTCCCGCCCCCCACACCAAGGTCCTGCCGCTTGCTGTTAAGGAGACCCCAGCCCCACCAAGGCTTCCAGTGTAACCAGCACGGGTTCCCATGGAAACTCTGCTTTGCAGAATCCTTTGGAAATCGTTCCCCAGGAGGGGAAAGCACTTCTCACACCCACTTTGTGTTCCTGGGCTTGGTTTCCAGGAATGCTTGTCTTTAAGTGCTGCAAGGAACAGGAGCCGAAGGAGGACTGGAGGCTGAAAGCGGCCCAAAGGAGCTGAATGGACCATTTCTAAGCCACTACCCTGGAGAGGCCATGGAGGCTGAGGGTATGGGCCATACTGAGAGGTTTCAGACGCCCAGAGGTGCCAAAGGGTGGCAGGGCTGTGACCTAGAGTTGGCAGGAAACCCTGGGTCGGAGCTGGGCGGGTCAGGCTGAGAGAGGGCCAGCAGCTGAGGCCCTGGCACACATCTGCCTGCCGTCTGTGCCGTGGCTCGGGGCACCATCCGGGTAGCAGGAGGCAGTGCCCTCGGCCGCCGTCAGGGGCTGCCAGGGGCTTCTTCTACCAGCTCTAGGCCCCGGGGTCCACCCTCAGGATGGCTGCTATCCACCCTTCTGCTCTAAGGCTCCCTTTCAGGTGGGCTCACTGTGGCTCCTCAGCGCCTCCCCTCGGGCATCTTCCTTGCTGATTAAGAGCCTCTCTCCCTCTCTGGCCCCCCTCAAGACCTCACCTGGGCCTGGCACACACACACGTCTCCGTTTGCCTTGTCCCACCATCTCAAGGCCCCTCCTGGTCCTGGAACAACACACACACACACACACACACACACACACACACACGTCTCCGTTTGTCTTGTCCCCCCTTCTCAAGGCCCCTCCTGGGCCCGGCACACACACACACACACACACACACACACACACACACACACACACACACACACACGTCTCCGTTTGCCTTGTCCCTCCATCTCAAGGCCCCTCCTGGGCCTGCCGCGCGCACACACACACACACGCACACCTCTCTGTTTGCCTTGTTCCCCCATCTCAAGGCCCCTCCTGGGCCCAGTGCACACACACACACACACACACCTCTCTGTTTGCCTTGTCCCCCCCTCTCAAGGCCCCTCCTGGGCCCGCCGCACGCGCGCACACACACACACCCGTCTCCATTTGCCTTGCCCCCCCT
This sequence comes from Bubalus bubalis, assembly GCF_019923935.1. Classification (NCBI taxonomy): domain Eukaryota; kingdom Metazoa; phylum Chordata; class Mammalia; order Artiodactyla; family Bovidae; genus Bubalus; species Bubalus bubalis. Next base: position 6,660,328 of record NC_059160.1, on the reverse strand, counting down.
CAAGGCCCCTCCTGGGCCCGGCACACACACACACACACACACACACACACACACACCTCTCTGTTTGCCTTGTCCCCCCCCCCAAGGCCCCTCCTGGGCCCGGTACACACACACACACACCCCTCTCTGTTTGCCTTGTCCCCCCATCTCAAGGCCCGTCCTGGGCCCGCTGCGCGCGCACACACACACACACGCACACCTCTCTGCCTTGTCCCCCCCTCTCAAGGCCCCTCCTGGGACCAGCGTGCGCACACACACACACACACACACACACACATCTCTCCGTTTGCCTTGTCCCCACTCCCAGGTCCTCCCTGTAGGGGAACCAAAGAGGGGGTCTCCACCCCCAGGGAGGCCCGCCCCTCATTTAACAGCCACCTCCCCTGCACTGCGCAGTGGCAGCCGGTTTTTCCTGAAGGCTGAGAGAAGGAAACACACAACCGCTGTGCCTCTGCAGAGCGCGGAGTTCCCCATCTGTCCGCTCTGAGCGGCGCCCGACATCCTGACTGTCACTGAAGCCGGGGCTCAGGTGGAAGTGGCTGCTCAGAGCTGGAGCTGGGGTTCAAGAGAGGCTGATGGCCACCCAGCCCCAAGCTACCCCCGAAGGCAGCTCCTCCCTCCTCTTCTCCATGCACTCAGCGTCCACTCAAGCCTGCCCTCCAGGAGCTCAGTTCCAGGCCCCACTGCCCCTCCTCCCCGCCACAGCCACCTGCACCCCCCGCCCTGCAGTCATCTGCTGCCCCTTACCCCTGCCCGGCCTGTCTCCGCAGTCCTGGCTCAGTCCTGGGGGCTGGAGGATGGGGGCTTGGTCTTCCTGGCCCCAAGTAGGGGGTCTCAGAACATTCTCTTCTGAGCGTGCCCCCTCCCCCTCCCTGCCTCTCTCCTCGCTCACTGAAGACCCCAGCGAGCACCCAGCTTGGCCACCACTGACATCTGTGTCCACAAGAAGGGTGACGGGGGACTGCCCTGGTGGTCCAGTGGCTAAGACTCTGATCTCTCAATGCTGGGGCCCTGGGTTTGATCCCTGGTTGGGGAAATAGATCCCACATGCCGCAACTAAGGCCCTGTGCAACCAAATAAATAAATAAAAATTAATATTAAAAAAAAGTGACAGGTCGGTCCCTGAGGGCCTCACAGGCCGCCTGGAAAAGCTGGCATTTTGTTCCAGGTGAGGTGGGGACCGTGGAAGGTTTTGAGCCCTAGGAGGGTCAAGGTCCCATGTACCTCTCACCAGGATCCTCAGCTGCCTCATAGACAGGGGACTGCGGGGCCTGGGCCAGGGCGGGGGGTCGCTGTCCCTCCTGGCTCCCTGCATTATCCCAGGGGCATGTGGAAAAGGCTGGTTGCCAGCCTGTGGGTCTGGGGTCCAGGGGCTGCGGATGCCCCGGGGCCTGGCCAGGCGGCCTCCTCCTGCTCTCACTGGCTTTGGCTTTTCCGGGAGTGGCTCCGCGGCCCCTTGGGCGGTGTGTCCGCCTCACCCCGACCCTAGCTCCGGCCTCTGCGTCGGGGCGTGGGAGTCAGGAGACCGGAGGGCAGCTTTGGTCAAGGCAGTTTTCCTCCTTAAACAGTTCGTTAAACCGCCTTCTGGGGGGCAGGGGCCTCTGCATCCCCCACCCCCACCCCAGCCCCATAATCCAGTTCAGAGCTCTCATTGCTGTGCTCGGAGGCCGGGCCTGGAACCGAGCCGGGAGGATGGACTGTCCTGTGAGCCCGGCGGGCCCTGTGAGCCCAGGGGGAGTCCTGTGAGCCCAGGGGGGTCCTGTGAGCCCAGGGGGCCCCATGAGCCCAGCGGGGTGGGGGGAGTCCTGTGAGCCCAGTGGGGCCTGTGAACCCAGCAGGCCCCATGAGCCCAGGGGAGGTTCCATGAGCCCGGGGGGTCCTGTGAACCCAGGGGTGTCCTGTGAGCCCAGGGAGGGTCCTGTGAGCCCAGGGGGTCCTGTGAGCCTGGGGAGGTGCTATGAGCCTGAGGAGAGGGTCCCGTGAGTCCAGGGGGTGGTCCTGTGAGTCCAGGGGGTTCCTGTGAGCCCGGGAGGCCCCATGAGCCTGGGGGGAGGGTCCTGTGAGCCCAGAGCGGGGGTCCTGTGAGCCTGGGGTGGGGGCCCCTGCTGCCCTAGCAGAGGGGCTGGGGCTTCTTCTGGACATCAGTCTATGGCCCTGGGCCTGCTCCCCCAGCCCTTCTATCCCTGCAGGGCCTGGCCTGGTACTGGCCTGCTGAGCAGACGGTGTTGCCCACAGCCACCCTTGCAGGCAGGCTGGGGTTTGGGTGCCCAGGCCCCCGAGGGACCTCTGGGGCAGCCCTGGGTGTGGGGAGGGAGTACGGGCAAGCAGGGGAGGTGAGGAGGGGAGGGGGGGAGCAGGGGAGGAGGGTTCAGAGCCTGGCAGCCCGGTGCCCCCCAGCCTCAGCCCTGGTCGGCCCACGAGACAGGGTGCCGCGGGCGCTGCTGAAGGTGAAACGATGGGTCACAGGAACACACACTCGGGCAGCAGAAAGGGCTCAGGATCAGACACTGAGGAGCTGCGGGCTTGAGCTTCTGCCTCACTAAGGGCCCCTCTGTGCTCCCCAGGGACAGCCCCAGGAACCAAGCCATGCAGCTAGGCAGGGATGGACAGGGGTGGCCTTGGGCAGCTGGGCAAGCAGGGAAGGGACTGGTCTGCCCCAATCCCCAGGGGGCAGGGCTGGAGCCTAAGGCAGATGAAGAGGAGGAGGAGGGTGGGGTGGGGACAGGCCAGGTGGAGGGGGGCTCCGGGGAACCGGGCTGCAGGGTGGACGGAGGCACCGCTGAGGCCCTGGGGATGGGGAGCTTTGAGGAGGGGGGCATTGGGAGGCAGCAGTTGGCATGCTGAGTGTCAGGGGCAGGCTGAAGGGTAAACAACCTTGGGGTCCCCGCCCTGTGGGGGGAGGCAGAGAGCATCAGTCTGTCCGGCCCCTGTCTTGCCAGCACCCTCCTCCCTGCCCCCTGATGCCCAGATCTCCCTCTTTACTCGCATGTGCCCTGACCCTCCCAGCCGCAGGCCCCCAGACCGATGACCACTTCCTGGGCCTCCAGCTCGGTCTCCCAGCCCAGCCTCCACATGGTTCATTCTCGCTCACACCCCGTACCTCCCGTGCCAGCCCCTGGTTCCACTTTGCACAGCTGCTTTGTCTTTGGCCTAACCGGGCAGGGGGCAAGGGGTGCAGGCCTTTTGTATAGTTGCTCTTTTATTCATCTACTCTGCGATGCGTGTGCACACAGTACTGGGTCCCCGCTGGAACCTCCTGGTGGCTCAGGCTGGTACAAGAGAGCCCGAGCGTCCCTAGAGGGTGAGGAGGGCCCCAGGGATGGGAGGTGTCCAAGAGAGCCCTTGGAGATGGAGGGAGTGCCCACCTGCAGAGGGAACAGCTTGGGCAAAAGTCTGGAATCGTGGCACACATGAGGGGCATGACTGGGCTGTGGAACAGGCGTGGGGGCCAGCCTCTTAAATGTGGGGGCAAGGTGATGGGGTACCCAGCAGCCTCACTTCTGATACAGATCAAGTTCCCTGGAGAGAGAGGCTGTCCCAGGGCCTCTGATCCAGGGTAAGACCTGTGGGCAGGCGGAGCTCATCCTAGAGATTTTCATAGACCAGGTTAAATTCACCATCACCCTCAAATTTATGCTGTTTCTCCTGGAAAGGAAAAAAGAGAGAAAGAAATGAACAGTAGGGAGGGGGAAGATAAATTTGCACTAATTTAGTTTTGGGCAAAGGAGACAAATAGATGGCTTTCTAAGTAGCTTTGACCGGGAGCCCTGTTCTTGTCCCCAAGCCCACCTCACCAGCCTCCTCTCCTGTCCTCCCACCCCACGCCTGCTCTCTGCTCTCCAGCCCCACAGGCCTATTCTTTCCCGCCTTAGCCCTCCCCAGATGCTCTTCTCTCCTCTTGGGGTGCTCCCAGGACCCTATCTGTTCCCCAGTTACCTCCTCCTCACTCTACAGAGCTCAGTTCAGCACACCAAGAGCCCCCTCCTCAACTCTGGGCTAGTCCCTCCCCAGAGCCCACCGTTCACAGATGTTTCTGTGTGTCTGTAAGAATCCATGACTCTGTTCCTGCAGACCCGAGGATGCTGGGGAACTGGGACAGGGTTTAGTTGTCCTGGTCAGGACCTCAGGGCCTGGCATACAGTGGGCACTCCCTGGGATGGCCCAGACAACCTTGGGGGTCCCAGGGCGGGGAAGCCTTGCCTGCAGTCACAGCCTAGTTCAGAGATGACCGTAGAAAGAGCTTTGAGAATAGGAGATTCAACAGAGTCGGCCTATGCTAGGGGGCCCAAGCACCTGCCCCCCACTTCCTGATGGTTCTTCCAAGGTGCCCAGCCACAGTCCTTGAGCCCCTTGCACCTGATGGTGTCCAGAGCTCTGGTATAGATGCTACTTAACTTGGAACTCATTTGAATTCATGGGCAGTTGGTTTTGCAGGAAAGTGTCATGCAGCCATTGACAGATGAGCAGACTGAGGTTTAAGAGAGACTCACGATCGAGGGATGTGCCTTAGCCCCCTTCATGATAATAATAAAGCCCTGTCCAGGCCTGCCCCGGCTGCCGCCAGCGCAATCCCCAGCCACCTTCAGCCTGGGGACAGCGAGAAGCCTCACACCCCTGCCTGACTGACCGGCATAGACCGTGCCCAGTGGTGGTTACACTTGCTCCCTTGCACGGCGCCTACTGGGTCGCAGTACCATCTGCGATCCTCATGGCAAGTCTAGGAGGTGAATGTTCTCAGGGTCCTCAGTTTACAGATGTGGGCACAGAGCTTAGCCACTTGGCCAGGGCGGCAGAGCTGGAAAGGGGTGGTGCCGGGGTGGGGGGTAAACCCACCAGGCCTCCTAAGCACCAGGTCAGCCGCCTCGGGGTGGGGCTCTGCTTCAGCAGCGGGTAGCTCACCCCCACCCCCGGCACATAGCGGGCACTTCCCAGATGAGGGGCAGGACACATGGAAGGAGTGGAGGAGCCAGGCTCGCTGCCCCGACCCTGCGTACCTGGGAGAGCAGGCCCTGGGAGGTGGGCGGGCTGCCGGCTTCACTCTGGATGCAGTCGTAGACCTCGGTCTCGCGGCGCTGTAGGTCCTGCAGGAGACCCGTGAGGTCAGCGGACGCCCGCGGCGCCCAGTCTCACTCCTCTCGGTCACACGGCTGCACCTTTGCACCCACCGTTCCCTCTTGGGGCCATCTCACCCCGCCCCTGTTTGCACAGTGCCACTCCTCTGGGTGCCCCCTGCCACCCCCTCCCACCACCTCAAGCCTCTCGTAGAGCCTGTGCTCAGCCCGGCGGGCTCTCCAGGCCTCCAGCTTTCTGGCAAGAGGACGGGCCCAGGCCCACACCCACTGTCCCTGCCTGTCCTTAGGGCCTCGGGCACCTGACAGCCAGCAGTCCCCCGACGTGACTCCTATGGCCAAGGCTCCAATAGGAGCTCTGCAAACATCCCCCCCTTAGTCCCTGGACCAAAGCCCCTGGGAGGGTCCCACCCATCCCTCCACCCCTCTAGGTCTCCCTTGACCCCTCCCACCAGCCTGTGCTCACAGAGGACCTAGGCTCACACTGGAATCACACTCCTCTCCCGCAGAGGGGCTTGGTCTGTCTCTAGGTCACCGTGGCTGCGGTTGGGACCCTTGGAGGACAACCCTGAATGAGCTGTGGTGAGGGGGCTCCTCACTCACCTGGGTGTGTGTCTTAGGGCCACACTGACTCTTGGTCCAGCTATGAACAGCCTGACCAGAGGCCTCAGGATGGTATTAATAAAAAGAAACGATTTCTTGTTTGAAATCAGACAAGATTAGGCTCAACTCTCGGCTCTGACATCTGCCAGCCACAGGCAACCGGGAGCCTTCCTGTGCCTCAGTTTCCTCATCTGTAAAATGGGGATAACCGTGTCCATCTTGCAGGCTCAGTGGATGACTATATGAGATATTGTGCACAAAGGGCCCAGCACAGGGTCTAGTGAGTCACATGTGCTTAATAATGATTGAACGATCATCAAGGGGGGCTTGGTGCCTCCCTGCCCTCTCTGCAGTCACAGCCTAGACCCTCGCTCAGACCCTGATGGGCACCAGGGTGGATGCCGCTCCTTCGGGGTTGTTGGAGCAGAGCCACCAACAGCCTAAGCAAGAGGCAGGAACCTTTCCTTCCCACGTGTACATGTCATATGGATGCCGGCTCGTTGCCAAGGAGGTGGTTTCCCTGGCAACAGGCAAGCAGGGGTTGCTGAGGAAGGCTGGAGAGACAGGTGGTACTCTGAGGCAAGAGAAGAGAGGGGAGGTAAAGAGGGGTGGGAGGAGGCTCCGAAGCAGCGGGGCATGAAAACCTGTGTAATAAACCATTTGGCACTTGGGAGACCCTCACTTCAAGGGCATCACACACAGGGATGGCAAGGCTGCCCTAGGGACCTCCAAGTCAGAAAGAGGGAGGGTCTTGGAAGAGGGGCTTCCGACCTGCCTGTGGGAGCAGGGAGGCCCCGGGGAGGAGCCCCAATTCCAGTGAAAGGCATCTTCTGAGACCTGCTCTGGCCTGTTGGGCTCTCACACCTGCCCAAAGCACCAGCCACCGCCGGCAAGCCTGATACACGGGGTGTGGGTCTCCCCAGTGGCCCTGGCCCCCATCCTCCATCCACCCAGTCCTGGATCTCCGAAGATCTGACAGCTGCCCTCCCACCAATCTGGATGTTCCTGGTCACAGAGAGAGGCAAGAAAATGGGCCTCTTTGCCGACATGCTGGCAGAAGACCAGATCTTGGGCCCCCCAGAGGGTCCCCTTCTCCCTCAGGTCCAGTGCCCATGGGCTGCCCTCCACATATCAGCCCAGAAATGTCCGGAGCTGTCTGAGGTCTCACAGCTCCTCCTGCCCTCTGTGCTGTGTGCTCCCACCGGTCTGGGCACATGGCTAAGTGATTTCCAAGCCAGAGAAGAGCATCCTGACCTGGGGGCCCTGCAGGCCTCTGACCCACCCTGGCAGTGGTCAGGCTGTGGGCGGGAGCAGCTGCAGGGCTGAGGACAGGACAGCTGCAGAAGCTGCTGCCAATTAGCAGCTGCTGAGTGAAGCCTTTGACAAGCCCTGACCTGCTGGGCTGCATCTGCATGCCGGCTGTGACCTGCATCACTAGACTGTGAAATGCAGGCAACCTTGTCAACAGGATACCTTCTTGGCCTTCCGGGGAGGGGGTGATGGGGGCCACCTCCCTCTGCCGGGAGAAGGCCAGGCCTCTGAACCAGCTGCCGGGCTGGGCTGGGCTGCTGCTGTGCTGTTAGGGCTGGCCTGGGCAGCGCTGGGGTGTGCCACGCAGCTGTGCTGTACTTTGGGCTGAGGCTGGGCCGGGCTGGGCCACTCGTCTGGGATCCAGGCCCCCCGAGCCCTTTGCCTCCTGCCGCCCTGTATGGACAGTAGTGCTGAGCTGAGTGGTCATCAGCCCTGGCAGAGGGGTGAAGTCAGCGCCGATGCCTTTGTCCTGGTGGGCTGAGGTCGGAAGTCAGCGGCCCTGGGCCAAGACCTAATCCGAGGGTCCTGGACATTGATTCCCCTAGTAATACCCACACCTGTCACCAAGGAAACACAAGAACTGTGTCTCATGGACACCTGAGATTTGCCTGATGCCCTCTGGGGGCTTCCCTTGTGGCTCAGCTGGTAAAGAATCCGCCTGCAATGCAGGAGACCTGTGTTCGATCCCTGGGTTGGGAAAACCCCTTGGAGAAGGGAAAGACTACCCACTCTGGTATTCTGGCCCGGAGAATTCCATGGACTGTAAAGTCCATGGGGTTGCAAAGAGTCGGACACGACTGAGCACCTTTCACTCACTTCACTCTGGGGGCAGATCCGGGAGCCCTGTTCAGCAAGAAACGATACTTAGGAGGGACGGAGCACTTCTGCTCTAGGTCAGGATCCTGGCATGTCTGAACCGAACGGCCCACGGCGCTAACAGGAGTCCGGGAAGGCAGGGCTGGGCTAGGCCTCCAGTGAAGGCCTCATGTGCCAGCTAAGGAGCTGGCAGTGGGGAGTCACTGGAGGCTTCTGGGTGGGAAGTGATGGCATCAGGGGTGTGCTGGAAAGGCCCCTCTTCCTGCCAGGAGGAGCGGGAGGGCTGGACGCTGAGCACGAGAATGAGGGCACTGGGCCAGGCGGAAGCTGGAGCAGAGCTGAGGGGAGGCATCCATGGCGCCCCACGTTTGCCATGGAGTGCCCACTCTGCCCAGCACGGAGCCTCCAGGGAACCCCAGGCACCCGGGAGCTAAGAGCGGGCCTCCACTCAGCTGACTGCTGAACGCCTGCTATGTGCGGGGCCGTGGGGTCCCAGACAGACCACAGTCAGAAAGCAAACAGTGGTCATAAGGGCCACGGAGAGACCTGGAGAAGGAAGGGAAGGAGGCTGGGTCACAGCAGGGGCAGGTGGGGGTGTTGAGGTGGGGGATGAGGAGGTCAGAAAGGCCTCCCTGCAAAGGTGCTCCCTCCCCTGTGCAGGGAGATGGGAGTGAGGGAGGGACCCCACGACAGCTCCAGACAGAACCCCGGAGGGGGGGGCGCACACACAGCCAACACCAAGGCCCCACCACAAGATGGAGAAATCCACCCTACTAGACGGTCGTGAGTGTGATCCGCAAACCTCCAGCTCCAGGGATCAGCAGCACCGACCCAGGGCCCGGCTGCTGGGCTCCAAGACCCAGCGTTCATGTGCACAGAGGCCACACCCCCGTGGGCTGCCCCAGCCAATGGCTGAGCCTGGCAGCCCTGGGAGACCCCCGGGCCCCTCTGACTGGGCTCCCAGGGGCCTTGCTGAAGCCTCCATAGACTGTGCGCAGGTCAGCACGTCCTCTCTGCCTTCCTTCACCCTTTCCTTTACCCAGAACCAGATCTGCATCAGCTCTCCCAGTCGTTTCCATTTGCTCCCACAGGTGGTCCCCCGAATACCACTATCACACACTTACTCCTGCTCTGGTGTCTGCTTCTCAGAGGACCAAGGCTCACCAAGAGCTCAGAGCAGAGAGGGATGGGACCTATGTTTAGAGGGCGTGACTCTGCTGCTGCTGATTGGAGCACAGAAGGTGGGGCTAGGGTAATAACGGGCCAGCTGATCAGAAACCAACTGCAGGAGGACTTCCCTGGTGGTCCAGTGGTTAAGACTCCACGTTCCCAATGCAGGGGCCCGGGTTCAGTCCCTGGTCAGGGCACTAGATGCCACAGCTAAGACCCGACACAGCCAAATACAAGAGAGACAGAGAGAGAGAGGAAGGAAGAAAGAAAGAAGGAGAACCCAAATGGAGGGCTCCAGGCAAGAAATGGTGGTGGCTCCCACCAGCATCAGCCCTGGAGGGGTGAGAAGACTCAGATTCCGGATATGTTTGGAGTTAAGTTGTGCTGATAGACCTGACAGGAGCAGTGATGCAAGGAGACAAGGAAAGGACAGCTTCAGAATGTTTAGCCTGAGCAACAGGAAGGGTGGAGCGATCACTCCCTGCATCAGGAGGACTGCAGGGAGAGGCAGTTCCATGAGTGAAGAACCGGAGACTGATCTGAGAGAGAAGCTGATGAGGGGTCCAAATAGAGCTGGTTCCGGCGTTCAGAGGAGGTGTCTGGGCTGAACATAGAAATGAGGGAGCTGTCAGAGTGTAGATGGTCTCAAAAGGTTGAGGTTGCATGAAATCACCCAGGGAGGGGAGAGAAGCTCAAAGAGAAAGGGCTCCAGGCCTGGATTCCAACGTTTAGAGGTCAGGATTCCTCTGATTTCTAGGAAGGAACCAGTAAAGGAGGCTGAGGATGTATGGCCATGAGTCAGAGAGGCATCACGGGAGGGTAGAATGTTCTGGAAGCAAGTAGAGAAAGCATGTCCAGGAGGAGGGAGCGCTTGCTGGCCTCAGACACCGCAGCTCACCAAGGAAGAAGAGGACCCAGCGGACCACTGGGTTTAATATAGTGGAGGCCAACAGCGACCTTGAGAAGGAAGGCTTTGGTGGGCAGAGAGAACAGGTGGGCAGAAAGCCTATGTGGGTCAGAAAGGAGAGAGAGAGAGAAACTGAAGGCAGAATTTTGACAGACCTGTTAACCGGAGTCGTGGAAAAAAAGCAGGGTCACTGGAGGGGCTGTGGGCTCAAAACGAGAAACTGAAGATGGAAGGAATCATAACATGTTTGCAAACTATAAATGGAAAACAGTTCATCAGCCCTATGTCAAATTATGGAACCAAGACTCAGAAAGTTTAAGTCGCAGAACTCATGAGCAAAAAAACTAAGCTTTGCACCCCAGTCTCTCTGGCTCAATCCAAATCCATGCTCCTTAATCAATCAATTTTCACAGACAAACACACACACACACACACACACACACACACATAAATTGGAGTAGGATAGCCTTTTTTTGGTCACAATATATCATGAGCATTTTCCCACATGAATAAAAAGCAAAAATTGACATAATTAGAAGGAGAAATATACAATCTACAATCATATGGGCAGATTTTAACTTGATTCACTTAACATCTAATAGACAAAAAGCCAATAAAGATATGGCATACTTTAACAACACAATCAACAAGCTTGACCTCTCTGTCACACAGAACACTCACTCACTCAGCCATACACAATGCAAGTTCTTTTCAAATGCATTTGAAATGTAAGCTGACCTAAAGCAGATCTCTAAAGACCTCAAAGGATTGAAATCATACAGAATGTATTCTCTGATCACAATAGAATTAGTAAGAAATGAAAAACAACGAAACTAGAAAATAATTAAACATTTGAAAATCAAGCAAAACATTTCTAAAATAACTCATGGGGGAAGAAGGAAATCTCAGTGGGAAATTTAAACTGAACAATAACGAAAATATGGCATATCAAAATTTGTGGGATGCAGCTAAAGCCACTTTTAAAGGAAAGTTCATAGCTTTAAGTGCATGAATTAAAAAATCAGTGATCAAAATATCCAAAGAAAATAGAGGAGAGGGACTTCCCTGGTGATTCAGTGGCTAAGACTCCGCACTCCCAATCCTGGGGTTGGAGGTCAATCCCTGGTCAGGGGATAAATCCTGCCTGCTGCGACTGAGAGTTCGAGTGCCACAACTAAGGATCCTGCACGTCACAACCAAGACCCAGTGTGCCAGATAAATAAATACAACAAAAGGGAGAAAGAAAGTAGACAGAGGAAGTACACAAAGGTCTCTTCCCATCCACTGTCACCACTCCTGTTCACCATCACTGTCTGAGGCAGCGCAGTAAGACAAGAAAATAAGAAATACAAGGTCTGAAGGTTAAAAAGAAAGAAATGAAACTTCTGTCATTCATAGATGACATGGCTGGGGCCACAAAAAAATAAAGGAATTTACAGAGAAACAATTAGAATTAATTAGTGAGTTCAGCCCTGGGTGTTCTTTGGAAGGAATGATGCTGAAGCTGAAACTCCAGTACTTTGGCCCCTCATGCAAAGAGTTGACTCATTGGAAAAGACTCCGATGCTGGGAGGGATTGGGGGCAGGAGGAGAAGGGGACGACAGAGGATGAGACGGCTGGGTGGCATCACTGACTCGATGCACGTGAGTCTGAGTGAACTCCGAGAGTTGGTGATGGACAGGGAGGCCTGGCGTGCTGCGATTCATGGGGTCGCAAAGAGTTGGACACGACTGAGCGACTGAACTGAACTGAAACTGGAGTGAGTTCAGCAAGGTTACTCTTTATATAGTCAACATACAAAAATAAGTCATATAAAAAATAATCAATCATATCTCAACTTACCAGCAATAGACAATTAGAAAATAAAATGGGGACAACACACATACCCTAAAGCCGCATTATGAATGTTAATGAGATGACAGGTGTACCACAGCTCCAGGCATGTAGTAAGTACTCAACAAACGACCCCTGACGTCATCATCACACTTGTTCATGTCATTCTTACCTGCCCAGGTCCAACCCTAGCTACTAGGGACAGGTCTCAAGGGCTGGCAGAGTCTGTGGCCTCTCTTCCCAGCTCCTTTCCAACCTTAAAGCCTCTTGAACCACCCAGCAACCTGGCAGGGCCATCGGACCTCTTCCCCACACTTCAGCAAAGTTAGCCTGAGTCTCAAAGAAGTCTAAACACAGGCAAGAAAGATGCTCCATGCAAAAGTGAGTCTCTTCCATTAAAAATAACCTTGGAGAAGGATATTTATTCATGTGAAAAGATGTTCATGAGATATTGTAACATGAACAAAAATAGCGGTACTACTCCAATTTTCTTTAAAAAAAAGTGTGTGTGCGTGTGTATGGGTCTCTTGGTATGTGTTTACAGAAAAGACTGCAAGGTATAGAAGTCAATGTTACTAGTATTTATCCTGGAAGAAGATAGGTTTAGGAGGATGGTTATTTTCTTCTATTTAATGTGTGTGTGTGTGTGTGTGTGTGTGTGTGTGTGTGTATGGAGAGAGAGAAATGTTTTTATTTAACAGCTGACATCAGAATTCCTCCTAGGGAAAATACCATGATAAGCTGCTGGGAGAAAAGAGACTGTGGGGAAGTCTGGGGCCATGTGGGAAGCAGTGGCTGCTGGAAATTCCCTGGAGGGGGGTGGGGGCACAGGCCCTGGCAGAGCTGGCAGTGTTGCGTCCCCTTTGGGGTCATCGGTGCTGCCCTGAAGGAACCCTGTCTTCGCCTCGTCCCCATCTACCTCATCCTTGATAATCAGGGTCATATTCTGAACACCCTCTGTGTGGGGATTTTTGGACACTGAGGAAAGACCCATGTTTCATGTACGGGTCAGGGTGGTGGGGACAGGAACAGCTGGAGCTCGTACAGGCAGAGTCCCAGGACATGCCCTGGGGGACCCTGCAGGACCCCCGGCATGGCTGTGCACCTCCCAGGTGTGCAGCCAAGACCCACACCTGGCGGACCTGAAGGTCCCGTCGAGTTGAGACCGCAGCTGACATTGGGTAGCCTTTATTCTTCACTTTCTCAACAATGAGCATATGTTCCTCATTCAGCTAAAATAGATGCAACTGAAAAGGAATGTCTGTCGGCATCCCAGCCCCTGGGCAGACTGGCCACGTGTTGACCAGGTGGGCAGGCCGGCTATGCCTCTGCTTGGCTGTAAGGACATAAAACAATGTGCATGCATGTGTGTGTGCGTGGTGGGGAGGGAGATAGTGAAGAATTGAAACTCCTTGCTCTATTTAGGGTGTGGAACACTGCCTGACCTTTTCCTCTTTTTGTGGTTCTTGTTGCTCCAATGTTGTTTGTGCAATAAAAACAGGAAGGAGTTGGTGAGCTGGTCACTGTCATTTGGTCAGACGGAGGAAATTTCTTCATTCCTCACCACTGTGCCCTGGCCACCCCCTTGTTCCAGAAGTGGAGGGGCGTGCCAAGGAGGGCACCCCAGTGGCACCTCCCATCTATGTGTCTGCCAGGGGCCAGGGCCACAAACCTGTAACCCCGGTTCACCTCCACAGAAATCCCACAGGGCAGGAATACTGGTCCCCAGTTCACAGATGAGGAAGTGGAGGCTCGGACTTCGCAGAGAAGTCACACAACTGGAACTCTGACCAAGCCAGGGAACCAGTCCCCGAGTCAGGCCTCAGGGGGTGGAGGACTCACCGTGTAGACGGATTCCGATGGAGGCTGCCCTGGGCTGCTGGTGGCACTGGGGCCCGGGCACTTCTTGGCAGCGTGCTTCCACAGAGCCCAAATCTGTCTCTGGGGGAAAGGAATCAGGGTCGTCAGGCCAGACACCAGCAGCTCCCCTTCTCCCCAGACCCCACCAGACCCCACAGAGGAAAGGATGGCAGATACTCATGAGGCCACTCGGAAATTGATCACTCAGCGCCTTCCACCCACCTTCTCCCGAGAAGCGTGGCAAATACCCATAATGCGTGCATGCATGCTAAGTCACTTCGGTCATGTCTGACTCTTTGTGACCCTATGGACGGCAGCCCCCCCAGGCTCCTCTGTCCATAGGATTTTCCAGGAAAGAATACTGGAGTGGGTTGCCATGCTGTCCTCCAGGGGATCTTCCAGACCCAGGGATCAAACCTCTGTCTCTTATGTCTCTTGCATTGGCAGGCATTCTTTTTATTTTATTTTATTTTTTTAACCACTAGTGGCAACTGGGAAACCCAAACACCTTCAAGACCTACATCAAATCATTCACCTGCCCGGGGATGCTGGAAACGATAGAAGATTCCGTCGAGGCACCCCGCCCACCACACAGGGTCTGGTTCTGGAGAGGTGGGTGCTGGGCCAGCAGGGAGAAAGGGTCCCCGGCTACAGAGCCGATTACTGAGGAGGGCTGCTGAGTGAGTACCAGCCAGACCAGGTGTCCAGTCCTCTCTGTCCCTCATGGGTTCTGCCTTCGCCTCCACTCTGGACATCAGTTTCTTCAGCAATCACCCTCCTTTGATAGAATGTTGCACAGACTCAGGGAACCGACGAGGAAGTAAGTGCTTGCCATGTGTGTGTCACTTAGGTGGCCCTTGGCCATTAACACACACTCGCCAGGCACCTCTAGTGAACCAGGCAGCGTGGACACGGGGGCCCCTTCCCTGCCCTCTGGAGCTTAGGACCCAGTGGAGAGATGGACAATGAACCAGCAGTTTTCCCAAGCATGGTTCCTGAGCTGACCAACAGAGACAGAGCCTCTGGCTCACGAGAGGAAACAAGTGCCTCACCTGGCAGAAAGGGCTGTTAAAAACCTGAAGGCTGGGGCTTCCCTGGTGGTCCAGGAGTTGAGAATCGACCTGCCAATGCAGGGGACGCGGGAAGATCCCACGTGCTGCGCATGCCGTTGAACCTAAAGCCTGCTCTCGCAGCTAGAGAAAGCCCAGACGCGGCAACGAAATCCCAGTGCAGCCAAAGATTTTTTTTTAAGTCCTCTTAGTTTGGAAGAGAGGAAGGAGAGGAAGAGGCAGCAGCAGGTGCTGGGGCCTGAAGGTCTTGAGAAATGAAAAGATGGTCAGCGTGGTCAGAGACGCAAACCTGCCTGGGATGGATCAGGGCGGCTGTGCCGGGCTGCAAGCAGAGGGTGGATGGTGGAAAAGGTCTGAAGGCTGCAAGCAGGACACGCCAGGATCAGAAGGCAGTTTCAGAAAGCTTGTGCTGGGTGCTGCAAGAAACTCTAGTGGCCGAGGATGCGGTGGGGTGGGTGGGGGCCTTCCGGGAGGTGGGGGCTCTGGGAGCCGGGAGGCCATGCAGAGGCAGAAGGAGGCTGTCCACACGCCCCCCTCTCATCGCAGGCACCGTGCTGCCAACAGTGCAGCAACAACAGCCTCATCTCGGGGCAGGAGCTAATTAAAAACCCTGGCCGCCTGCCAGTCCCCAGCCCATTTACTTGGGATTAGCTCTCGAGAGCTACTTAACTCTCCGGCAGAAGCCAGCGCCATCCCCAGTCACAGCATAATAATGGGTCAGGGCTAGGGCGGAGCCTCACTGGGTGCCAGGTGGGGCTCTAAATGCGCGACCTGCCTGACCTCCTGCGCCCCTCCACAAACGTGCAAGACCAGTCTTCACACGCATCCCTGTTCCACACAGGAGGCTCTGAAGGCTCAGAGAGGACTGGCAGCTTGCCCGAGGCCATACAGCCAGAAGCGGCAGGGGCAGGATTTGAACCTAGGTCTGTGTGATTGATCAAGATTCTGCCCTGACAATACCTGGGGTTTTGGCTCTTCTGGGATGTGTAGGTCTCCCAAACAGACAGAGGCAGACATTCAGGCAGCACTTTATAGTTTACAAAGAATTCTAAGACTTATTCTTGCTAAATCTCTAAGTAAGTCATGTCCAACTCCTTGCAATCTCATCAACTGCAGCGTGCCAAGCTTCCCTGTCCTTCTCTGTCTCCTGGAGTTTGCTCAGATTCATGTCCACTGAGTCAGTGATGCTGTCTAACCATCTCTTTTTGTTACTTTAATTCTCATAATTACCTGAGGAAGTGGGCATGGAGTTCCCGCTTTCCAGAGGGGGAGACTGAAGTTTGTCCAGCTAGTCGGTGACTGCTTGGATCAAACCCAGGTGCCCTGTTCTCAAAGTGAGTGCCCCTCCTCTGTACCACCTACTTCACTGCCAGAGCTGGTGGGTGTGGGTTCATGGGCAGGGGCTCTCCTGGACTCCTTGGTGACAAGACCCAGGTAGGCCTGGCCTCGTGGTGCTCCACTGAGGCTGGGGGTGGAGGGGGGAGGCCACTGGGAAGGTAAGAGACACTGTGGGGTCATGAGAAGGAGTCCAGGTCTGCCAGGGGCTGGGATGGACTTCTCAGAGCTTGCTTGTCTGTCCGGAGACAGGAGTGGAGCGTGAGAAAGAATCCAGGTCCTGGAAACAGTGCATTGTGTTGTGGTGGAAGTGACGCTCCCTGGAGCCAGCTTTGCCCCATTCGGGTGCCACTTCCCAGACCATCAGCATGTACCCTTCTGACTGTGATTTTCAAATGAATACACCGTTCAGCTGCTCAGGAAGTCCGTACAGCCTCTGTTTCCTGCTCTGTAAGGGGGGAGCAACACTGTCACCTTGCCCCCTCGCAGCCTGGCCACCTTGGACTCATCTTTCCCGTCTCAGCGCTCACTACTCCATCATTCCTTTCATGAGCACTGTGTGTCAGGCTCCCCCAGACACCAAGTCTGGGGCTTCTTTCTGGGGCTTACACTCTGGTGGGGGGAGAGGCGGTGACACAGAAACAAGGCTGTGGGGGGCAGAGTGAGAAGAAGCAAGCGGAACAGGGAGACCCGTATTCTGAGCGAGGGGTGATGGAGGCCTGGGCTGGGGGTTGCGGCTAGATCATGGACAGACTGCCGGCAGGACGGGCCCAGGGATCAGTCGTGGGGGTGGCGGGGAGACAGGCACAGCACCAGGGCTTCCGGTCTGAACATCTGGGGCATGCTGCTACTTGCTGGGATGATGCTGGCTGCTGGGGACCAAGGAGCACTGTTCCCGACAAGGTGGGTGCAGATGCCCATGGGCACTTGGATGGAGAAGACATGATCTGGAGCGCAGGGAGGGCTCGGGGCAGCCACACTGGGTGGGATTGTAATCCCTGGAGCGTAGCAGTCATGGAAGAGTATAGACAGATGAGGGGAGCTCTGAGAAAGGGGCCTGGGATGTGCCGACATACAGAGGCCACAGAAATGTGGGTGACCCAGCGCAGGGTTCCCAGAACCAAGGATGGAGTGTGCCATGGAGGAGGGACACCTGCTGTATCCAATGCCCCGTAAGGATGAGGACGGACCAAAGTCGGAGGCTGCCTGCTCCGGGAAGCCCACCTTGACCTCACGCTGAGTGGGAGCCCTCGAACTCGCTTTCAGGCAGGACTCATCTACCTCTTCTGAGTCAGTAGCTCCCAGCTTTGATGCATTTATCAGATGTGCTCCTGGGGTCCTCTGTCCCTTTTCCTCCTTGGCCTCCGAGGCGGGCCGGCCGGCCTGTCTCTGGCTGGAGACCCCGCTGTGTGCTTTGTTCCTGTGGTCAGCTCAGGGTTCAAACCGTGCGGGCCATCCAGTTCTGGGGCAGGTCTACAGGGTCCACATCCGGATTTGGATGCAGCTCCAGGGAACTCTGGGAAATTCTTCAGCGGCACAAACCCTGCGGCAGCTCCCAGCCTTCCGAGCCCTCTTCTCTTCAAGGCCGGGCGCTCACCCCAGTGCCCCCGCCCCCAAGTGCACGGACGACAGCAGGAGGTACCCTGCACTGTGCTTCCACGGGGGCCAGGCACCTGCTGGCATCTGGCCAATGTGGTCCCACCACCTTTTCAGATGGAGGAGGGGATCCGTCCTTAACCCCATTTCTAGAGGAGAAAACTGAGGCTCAGAGAGGGTGGAAACTTGACAAGAGGGCAGGGGCTGCCTCTGTCTTGCCTTCCACCAGGTCTGGCACTTAGGCCAGAGCCTGGCACACACTAGACACTCAGCAGCTATTCCTGGAAGGAGGGGAGGGAAGGCGGAAGGGCGCGGGGAAGGAGGTAGGGGTCTCTGAGGCAGTGTCGCAGGGGGAGGGGCTGGGATAGAAGTCAAGCTGAGGCTTCTGAGGTCCGCCCTCTCCTGTCGTCCCCTCTTTAGTGACCTCCTACTCTGCACCACAGCCTCCCTCGCTTCGCTGGACACCAAGATCCAATCATTAAAATCCTTTTTTTTTTTTTGCAGAGCAAGGGCTGAAGTAGGTCAAGTTCTTGCCCGGACACAGCTCGGCCCTCATCCCGCCCATGGAAGACACCTGTGTGCTCACACAGCTATGCCCGGGCTGGGGGTCCGCAGGTGGGGTTGAGTCTCTTGGCACCCCTGCCTCAGATTACTGTGTCCAACACCCAGTCTGCCACCTGGGGGCTGCTCTGAAGACTCAGAGCCTTCCCACTTGTCCCTATCCTTGGAAGAGCCGCAGTGGGGAAGAAACATATTGTGGGCCGGTCCTCTGAACCTCACTGTTCAGAGCTGTAAAGTGGGAAGAAGTGACGGAGGTCAACTGACCAGAGCATG
Organism: Bubalus bubalis; assembly: GCF_019923935.1. NCBI lineage: Eukaryota > Metazoa > Chordata > Mammalia > Artiodactyla > Bovidae > Bubalus > Bubalus bubalis. The sequence continues at coordinate 6,641,923 of NC_059160.1, read as the reverse complement.
CAGGGGAGGGTGCCCAGCACCCAGCGGCCCTGAGGAAACGTTCCTTCCTTCCTTCTGGGTTGCCAGGGATCCAGAGAATATGGGTTTCCCTGGTGGTGCTAGTGGAAAAGGAACCTGCCTGCCAACACAGGAGATGTAAGAGATGCTGGTTTGATCCCTGGGTTGAATCTGCTCGGAAAGATCCCCTGGAGGAGGGCATGGCAACCCACTCCAGTATTCTTGCCTGGAGAATCCCCATGGACAGAGGAGCCTGGTGGGCCACAGTCCATAGGGTCCCACAGAGTTGAACCTGAGAAACGCCTTAGCACGCATGCATAGAAAATATGAGATAAGGTTTTGGAAACTTAGAGAGCTAGAAATGGTACAAATGCAGGCCTGCAGCTTCCATCAGACACTCGAAGGAACCTGAGACCCCGGAAAAGACTCAAGAGTCCTGACCTCCCGCAACAAGATCAAAAAGGATCTGGTGGCCGTGGGGGTGGGGGTGGGGCGAGGCAGGGGTCCCGGGGGTAAATGGCCCCAAGAAGCACCTATTCCAGGCACCCCGCTTGGGAGGGGCTGTCCCTAAGCCACGGTGAGTAGGGTGGGGGCGGGGTTGCCATGGGTCCTCATCCCCTACCTTCTTCCAGAGAAGCAGGGCCGTGGCCAGGATGCTCAGGACGGCCAGGATGCCGACGAAGCAGAAGAGCAGGAGCTTCTGGGGGCTCTGGGGGGGCTCCTGGTACCCTGTGTCTGGGTGAGGGCAGGGAAGCAGAGAGGTCAGTTGTCTGGAGAGGCACATCCCACCCCCAGCCCGCCTTACAACTCTCCCCGACTAGGACCCCTGGACCCCACCTCTGCTGAGGTCCTCCACCACCCCACACTCGCCTTGGCCGAGCCTCTTCCTGTGTTCACTGCTTTGATTTTTGGCAAGGGCAAGGACCGCATCCTTCGCTCCTTAGGTGCCCCTGCCTCAAGGCACGGGCTCCACTGAAAGGCGCTTCCAGGGCCTGAGCGAGCCACGTCACCTCCTGGGATCTCCTCCTTTCCACCCGTGATGTAGTGCTCACACGGGCAGGAGAGATGAAGTGAAGCAGGGGTTGGGCAGAGTCTGTACCAGGCCTGGCAGGTGCTGCCCTGCACCAGGGGTAGGCAAGGGCACAGTCCAGCCGTTTCCCTTGAGCCACCCATCCCTTCGTCCACCTCTTTCTCCCTCCATCCCTCCATCCATGTGGCGGGCCAAAAAATGGCAGAGCGCCAACCACATGGCAGGCACATGTGTGTCTGGAGTTCAACCGGAACATCCTGCCACCGGGCACCAGCCCTTGCATTCAGGATCCCTCTCATCCCAAGAAAAGCCTCTGACAGGTGGGGTGTTGCCATGAAGAGCAAGTCCAAGGTCACATCCTGGCAAACCGCAGGACTGGGGGGCCAAGCCCAGGTCCATGGCCTTCTGAAACCCTGGCATGACCAGTGGGAATGGCAGAGCTGGGTCGGATGGTCATGACTTTGGTGATGGGCTGTTCTTATTAACTTCTGGGAGTCATTACTCACTTCTCTGAGAATGTGATGAAAACTAGGAATCTGACCCCAGAAAGATGTGCATGAGACGCATGCATGCTCACAGGTCTCCACAAACACACACAGGCCCCCGGGCTCTGTTCCACACTCACACAACCCATGGTGCAAAAGGGACCCCAAGGACAAGGGCCTGCCAGAGGTGGCCAGAGCCGATCCATACCCCAGACTCTGCCCTTTCCACACGAAGGTGGGCATCTCGGCACACCTGTGTAGCCAGGGGCTTCCGGAGGCAGCTCAGCTCTGTTGTGCCAAAGCTGAGCGGGGAGGCAAACATTCCCCACTTTCGCTCCTGTGCCCGCAAAGCCTGTCAGACCCTGTGCCCAGAGAAGAGCCGCAGAGGAAGCTCACCTCTGACCAGGATGAACGTGCCCTCGCCGATCATCCTGAAGTCCTGCCAGTGCACGGAGCAGTAGTAGGTCCCGGTGGCAGACGCGTTAGGCGGCTTGAGGGTGATGGGACAGACAGTGGTGTGGGTCTGGTTCTCACTGCCTGGACCAGGTTGGCAGCTGATCTTCTCCTTGGAGCTGGTCTGGCCCTGGAGGTCCACGTGGAAGTAGCTGACTCTGAAGTCCTTGAACTTGGGGGTGTAGGGGTAGGTGATGCTGCAGCTGAAGGAGACGGCCCTGTTGGCCAGAGAGACCAGGATGGGGAGGCCGGTATGGGTCACAGACCGCTCTTCTGCTGGGGAAGGAAAGGGACAGAGTGATAGCTTCAGTCCCCCTGTGTCCCCATGAGGACCGGGGCTCACGCTCGCCATGTACTGCATGGATGCAGGTGGTGTGCCGAGTGCTTTTCACACATGACTCTACGCTTCCCAACACGCTCAAAGCCGAGTGTGTAAGGGCTGCGTTTTGCAGGAAGAGTTTGGGCTCAGGGGGTCCAGCTGCTAACTCTCAGTTTCTCAGCAGGTGTGGAGGGTAGCTGCAACCCCTCCCCGGGGGCTGGAAGACGCCAGACCCCACACTCCCAACCACCCTCCTTCCTGAAGGTCAAGAAGCCACGTTGGATAAAAAGCACAGGCCTGAGATGACCCAAAGCTGGAGAAGGAGGAGAAGCAAAGAGGAAGGAGGCAAGAAACCAAGTGAAGAAATGCTTCCTGGCAGGAAGAAGCCCTTCTGGGCATAGGCACGCTCTCCCCAGCCTGGAGGAGGCACCAGTGAGGAGAGACAAAGCTTTCCCTGAATCCGAGCTTGGAGAAGAACTTGTACAGTGTTTATAAAATATTGCAAGTGAAAGCAAAAGTCGCTCAGTGGTGTCCGACTCTTTGCGACCCCATGGACTATACAGTCCATGGAATTCTCTAGGCCAGAATACTGGAGTGGGTAGCAAACCGCACCCGTAAAAGCAGTTCTTGGACAATGCAGAGGAGTTCCATGGGCTGCCCCATGGCCATAACCGTGACTAAGGCAGTTCTGGGGGAGCTGTCTTCTCCCGGCCCCCACCTAGTACCCCTTTCATCAGAAAAGTAAAGTGAAAGTGAAGCCGCTCAGTCGTGTCCGACTCTTTGCGACACCAGGGACTGTAGCCCACCAGGCTCCTCTGTCCATGGGATTTTCCAGGCAAGACGACTGGAGTGGGGTGCCATTTCCTTCTCCAGGGCCTTTCATCAGAGGCACCTAGGAAAACAGTCTGAAAGCTCTCCTGAGGCAGGAGTCTGCCTGGCTGGGTGCCCCACCCTCCTGCAGGCTCCAAGGTGCCCGTCAGATTCTGGGCTGGGTCAGCAGTGGCCACCTCCCCACCCCCGGACTTCAGCTGCCCAAGCCCCCCAGCTGCAGTGCGCCCTGTCCCCCCACCCGCCCCGCACCTTCCTTCTCCCGCAGCCGACCAGCAGACAGTTCTAAATTGAGGTCGGCAGCAAGCCACCGAGAACATGCTGGCCGGGTTGTTAATCGGGAGAAGATCATTCGTTGGAGCCACTTGGAGCGAGCAGCAGGATTTATTTGGTTGTGGAAGTGAGGCGTGGGCCCCCCACCCGCCTGTAGGGGGTGCGGGGCTGGAGAGAGGCCAGGCCAGTTTCTTCTGGGGGCTCTAGCTCAGCCCTGGGCCGGGTCCCCAGGGGAGTGAGGTCAGGCTCCCTGGGGGACCCCAGGACAGGGACGATGGCCCTCCACACCTGATAATTCCTCCAAGCTCGGGCCACACTGATATTTGGAGCTCCAGGGAACAAGCTAGACACCCTCTCCCCTGAAGGACTCAGGCTAGTCCCAGGGGATCGACTGGCACATCTGGATGTCACAGTGGGTTGACTTTGTCACACGTGATGCTCATGCATGGAGACCCCGCTAAGCCGGCCCCAGGGGCTCCCCCTCGGGAGAGGGGGAGGGGAGAGGACGTTACACTGCACATTATATCTCTGGGCTGGTGGTGATGACTGTTTAACTATAACAATATTTTAATTTTGTCATAAAACAAGGAGCCTTGAGTCAGGGCTGAGGTTTAAGGCACAGCAGGGACAGGGTGTGGGTGCAGAGACTGGAGGAAGGGGTGGTCAGTGATCCCCCAGGGTCCCAGCTGGGCTGGGAAGGACAGGAGGTGAGATGAACAGTGCTCACCACCCCCAGCGAGCCCACCCCGTGTCCTTCCTGCATACACAGGCCACCGCCCAGCTCTGTAGCCCCCTCTGCGGTCCCCTCTGCCCAGACCACCACCTCCTCACCCGGCCAACGCCTCCCTACTCCCCAGATCTCAGCTCAGGAACTACTTGCAACATTTATGCATCTCCTCCTGTTTGATTCTCGCAATGAAGCTTCAAGGCATCCTGGCAAGCACAGTGATAGCCTGGTGTTTCCTCATGGGGGTTGGGAGGTTGGAACCCGACCAAAAGTGAAGTGAAAGTGATAATCGCTCAGTGGTGTCCGACTCTTTGCTATGCTGTGGACTGTAGCCCCCCAGGCTTCTCTGTCCATGGGATTCTCCAGGCAAGAATACTCGAGTGGGTAGCCATTCCCTTCTCCAGGGCATCTCCCCGACCCAGGGATCGAACCCAGGTCTCTCCCATTGCAGGCAGATTCTTTACCATCTGAACCACCAGGGAAGCCCGGAACCCAACCAAAACCACCAGGAAAGGGGCTGCACCGAGGCCTCTCCCCCTCCCCCAGTACCTCCTCCTGTCCAGTATCCAAGAGGCCATGCCAGGCCCGGGGAGGCTCGCCACGCTGTTGGGGCCACCTTCCTGTTTGTCCCAGCAGGAAGACATCCATCCAAGTGTCTTAAAAATGATCCCCATTTGAGGAATGCTTCTAGAAAATGATGAAATCTGCTAGTGCAATTAAGCCCGTCTTTACAATTCTGGGGAAATCCATAAAAATAGATGACCATTGTTCTGTATTCTTCTGGGATTTGTTATTTTAAGGTCAGAGGGATGGGACTATGGAAGGGGATGGCTTTGGCTCAGGTCTACCGCAGAAAGAACCTCAGATCTGGGGTGGATCTGTCTCCAAAAATGTGGAAGGATGAGGCCATCTCTGTGGACCAGTGAGGGCGGCCGGTCGGGAGATGGTGGGCCAAGAACAGGGAGGAGGAGGGCCTGCTGTTGGAGGAAGGCAACTGGGTTCTGACCCGACGATGGCACTAACTGCCTCCAGTGTCCCTTCTTTTTACTGGGGTGTCAGCACCCCGGAGCCTGGACCATAGGCAGCCCAGCTTCCCCCACTTCTCCTGGACCTGTGCCTCCAAGCAGCCCCTCTGGGGTCCAGGCTGCTCCAGCTGGCAGCCACCTGAAGCATTCCACAGCTCAGGCTCAGAGCCACAGTCAGGTTCAGAGTGATTTCCAAGTCCACGACGGCTTTTCAGCTACCATCTGTTTACACCTCCAACAAACATTTAGGAGTACCTAAGGAAATGGCAACCCACTCCAGTACTCTTGCCTGGAAAATCCCACAGACGGAGGAGCCTGGCAGGCTACAGTCCATGGGGTCGCAAAGAGTTGGACACGACTGAGCGACTTCAGTTTCTTTCTTCCTTTCACTTAGGGACTTCCCTAGTGGTCCAAGACTAGTGGCTAAGACTGTGCTTCCAATGCAGGGGGGCCCGGGTTTGATCCCTGGTCAGGAAACTAGAGCCCACGTGCCACAATTAGGAGCTCGCATGCCGCAACTAAAGATCCTGCCTGTGTCATGAATCTCGAAGATCCCACATGCCGCAACTGAGACTCAGAGCAGCCACATAAATGAACTAATATTACAAAATAAAAAGAGTACCTTAAGGCCTGGAGGAGCTCCCTGCCCTCGCATTGTTCCCAGTCTAACAGGGCAGTAGACGGAGCCAGGGGAGGGAACCAATAATTGAGACTGGGGAGGACAGGAAGGGGTAGTGATATCCTAGAGTGTGGGAGCAGGAACACACACATACAGTGAGGCCAGAACTGGCCCGAGGACAGAGGGGAAAGAAAGCGTGTATAAAATATCCTCTGGCTGGGTGTGACCCAGGCCCCACCTCAACTAAACATCATGGCAGTCCTATGAAGCAGCTGAGCCAACCCCATTTTGCAGACGAAAAGAAAACAGAGGGTCTTAGAAGTCCAAAGCCCCATAGTTCCTAAGCAGTAGCATTGGGATTTGAACCCAGGTTTGTGTGACCATGCTAAGGCAGAAAAGCCAGCTGCCGGGTTAGGAGGTGAGGTCAGACCCAGCCAAGTGTGCCGAGTGCTGGGCTGTGAGTGCTATCAGAGAGGGGGGTTGCTGGCAGGAGGCCTACATTTTCACAGCTGGAGGCTAACAAGGGGCTGCAAGGCTCCAAGGTTACATGGAAACCACGGGCCAGAGAGCACGGGTGAAGTGGGGCTTGAACAGAGCTGCCAGGGCACCCAGCCTGCCCTGCGGGGGCCTGCTTCTCACCCTAGATGCAGTGCGCAGGGCAGGGGTGGGGGGTGGTTCCTGGGGACCGTCACTGAGCTTGAGGCATGACACTGAGTGCCGCAGGGATGGCATACCGGCTGGTGTCTCTTCTGTCTCAAGCCTGGTGTCAGCTGCTTCCCGCTTTGCCTTTAATTCAGCAAAGGGAGTGTGTCTCCCAGCAAAGTGGGCCGGGGCCACGTGAGCCAGCCTGGGGGTTCCCTTAGATTGACAGGCGGCCAAGAGGGGCAAAGGGCCGAGAGAGGAGGACGGGGGTGGACCCTGGATTCCTGAGGCTGTGGCAGGAGAGAGAGCTGCAAGAGTTCAACTGGGGGCCCCTGAGTGGCCACAGAAGTGCCCAAGGGCGTTCATTCCACACCCCTGCAAGTGCCCAGAGACAGGGCCCCATGTCCGCAGCACCTGATGGGCAGGGCTTCTCTGTTTCTTCCCGCTCCTCCAGGCTCCTGCCTCCAGCTGGCGGACCCTGGAGCGGGGGTGGGGGAGGTTGGAGAGGGGGTTTGAGGAGAGAGAGAGAGCCAAGAGGGCCCTCACCCCTTACTCTCGCCGCAGATGGCGCCAGGGATGAGTTCAGTGGGAACCGGCTCTGAATCTTGGCTGGGACTCGAAGAACTAGGACTCATTTGCGGCTGTAAATGACCGCAGCACTCCGACTCACTCAGAATGGCTGGCGCAGCTCCAGGACCATCTCCGCACACCAAGAGGTCTGGGCTGCAGGAGCATCCCAGCGTAGATTTTGGATTATTCTGTGCATCCTCAGTGCAGCCTAGGCTGGGACAGGCACCAGGAGGGAATCGCTTCAAGGAGTCTGGCGTTGTTTTCTGCAAGGGGGACAGCTTGGTGACAGAAGGGAAGAGGAGCTGCAGGTGACTGCTCTTTCCAGAGCAGATCTGAAAGGTGGGAGCAGGAGATGCAGGGAGGATTTGGAGGGCGGGTCCAGGCGGAGTGTTTCTGGACGGGAGAATTGTAAGCCTCTGTCAGTGTGGCTGCTGCAGGGCCAGAGAAGGGGCAGCCCTGCTGGGTGAGGTCCATGGCGAGTGGGAGCCGGCTGGGAGCAGGGTCAGCCAGGGAGGGACTGGGAAGCAGTTGCAGTGGGGTGTCTGGGAGGGCCCTGATCCCCAGGGCCAGCACCCCAGTCCAGCCCTGCTGGAGAGCTTGGCTGCTTATGACAAATCCCCAAGTCCTCCTCTCCCCACGCCCACACAGCTGCAAGGACAGAAGCTTGCACTGGGCAGCACAAGCTACCCCCTCAAAGCCCGCCCGCTCCTGCTTTGCGGGAGATGGTGTTTTCAGGGATGGTATCTCCACCATCGGATTTCCCTGGTGGCTCAGTGGTAAAGAACCCACCTGTCCGTGCAGGAGATGTGGGTTTGATCCCTGGGTCAGGAAGATCCCCTGGAGAAGGGCATAGCAACCCACTCCAGTATTCTTGGGAAATCCCATAGAGAAAGGAGCCTGGGCTACAGTCCCTGGGGTCACAAAGTGTCGGACAGGACTTAGTGACTAAACAACAACCACCACCTCCTCCTCCCTCGCTTACTGGCAGCTCCAAGGACTGCTAGAAAGCCAGGGGCCTGGCCAGAAATGAGGGGGCAGGAGGTGTTTGGGAGAAGACCAGTTTCTGGAGGCAGCCAGCCTCAGTTCAGATCCTGGCTCTGCCATTAGAAGCTGTGGAAGCTTGGGACTTCCCCTGCTGATCCAGTGGCTAAGATTCCATGCTCCTCTTGCAAGGGGACCAAGTTCGATCCCTGGTCAGGGAACTAGAGCCTGCGCATCACAACTAAAAGATTCCATACACCACAATAAAGATCAAAGATCTCGTGCGCCGAAACTAAGACCCAGCGCAGCCAAATAAATAGATATTTTTTTTAAAAGTTGTGCAAACCTAAGCAAGTGCCTTTACCTCTCTGAACCTCAGTGTCTTCCCTGAAACAAGGGGAGAAGAACAAGGCCAACCTCACAGGGTTGTCATGCGATAAAATGGGTCCAAGAACACAGCACGCCTGCTACAGAGCCGGGCTGCCTCTCCCCAGTGACAGCAGGCAGGGAAGCCAGACCAGTCCTAAGTCCTCGCTGGGAACCTGGAAGGGCAAATGCCAGCCTGACTCTTCTGCCCATGTAAATGACAGACCCTCAGCAGGGGGCGCCGCAGCACGGGGTGGTCTCCGGGCATGACGGGATCCCCCCAGGGCCCCGCGCCTCCTGCCCCAAGCCTCTCTGATATCTCAGGCCCTGTGCTGGGCTGGACATGGGGGTAGGCGACACCCCGGGGCGTGGATCCTGGGCGTGGCCTTCGACGCTGCCCATGGGCTGAACAGTGCGTGCCCAAGAGCCCTCCCCGCCAGGAGCCTCCTGCTGCTCTTCCCCCATCCTGCCCGCGTGTCTGCCACCCTGGTTGGGAAAGACTTTATCTACCACCCGCTGGCGCCTGATTCCTTCCTTTTCCGGTTCTTCTTTTGAATCTGTGGGCGCTTGAACTGTGTGGGTTTGAGAGCCCGTTGGCAGTCGGCGCCTCACTCCCATCTCTGGCCCAGGGACTCCAAGCTGAGTCCTCTGGGGGTGTGGCGGGGGGGCGCAGATCTGCAATCAAGGAACCTGACCAGGGGTGGGAGGGGTGCCCACCCCATCAGACCTCATGCTCCCAGCACAACATTCTCCTCTGACAGCTCCAGCGTCCAGCCTTCTCTCCTCCCCTGCCTGGCCAGCCTGGCACTACCCCCGAGGGAGCCACCTGCCATCCTGCTCCTGCCCTGCCTGACCCTGCCTGAACGCCTCCCCCCCCCGCCCCCCTGCCCAGCCAACCAGAGGAGGCCCAGGAAGGAGTCTGAAATCAATTTACAGGGTCGAGACACACAATTAAAAAAAAGAAATAGAACAGAGAGCATCTCATTTGTAGCGAGGTCGCTGTTTATGACCTTCTGGCTTGTTACATTCACACAACTGGGTTCAGACAGGGTCACACTATAACCATGCATCCCTTAACTTGGGGCCACTGTTAAGGAATTTTTTTTTTTTTTTTTTTAAGTTCCCTAGACTGGAGGATCCAGCCCATTTCTCCAGGCCCTGTGCAGCCCAACTCAGCTGCCTTCGGTTCTCACTTGCTCGCTCCCCAACATATGCCAAGCTTGCCAGGCTCTCGAGCCTTTGCCCACACTGTTTCCGTTGCCCAGCACGTCCTCCTGTGCCCTTCTCCTCCACAGACTGTGCAGTCAGCCTCTAGGTGGGCAGGACTCGCTCAGCCCCTCCCCCAGCTGCTCCTGTGCGCACACGCTCTGTTTATACAGCACAGACCCTCAGGCTTCGCAGTCAAGCCTGTGATGATAAGAACTAACCTCCACTGGGAGTGTTCCCTTTCACAGATGAGAAAACTGAGGCTCATAGAATGGAGAGGTTTGTCCAATCCGCAAAGTACTTAATAGTGGTGGAAAGGGTTAGTCACTCAATCATGTCCAACTCTTTGCAAACCCCATGGACTGTAGCCCTCCAGGCTCCTCTGTCCATGGGATTCTCCAGGCAGAATACTGGAGTGGGTAGCCATTTTCTTCTCCAGGGGATCTTCCTCCCAACCCAGGGATTGAATCTGGGTCTCCTGCATGACAGGCAGATTCTTTACCGTCTGAGCCACCAGAGGAGCCTGGTGGTAGAGGTGGGATTTTAAGCTGAGTCTCTTGAAGCCAATAACCCTACCCTCTTTATTTTTGTCTTTCTTTTTAACTGGTCGCACTGCAACATGTGAGATCTTAGTTCCCCAACCAAGGATGGAACCTGTCCCCCACTGCAGTGAAAGCGCAGAGTCTTAGCCACTGGACCACCAGGAAGTCCCTAACCCCCCAACTCTCTCTCTCTTATTTTAATTTAATGAATCTATTTATTTATTTTTGGCTGTGCTGGGTCTTCGTTGCTGCTTGGGCTTTTCCCTAGTTGCAGTGAGTAGGGGCTACTCTTCGTTGCAGCCTGCAGGCTTCTCACGGCAGTGGCGCCTCTTGGTGCAGAGCTCGGGCTCTAGGGCACCTGGGCTTCTGTGGCACCTGGGCCCAGTAGTTGCAGCTCCTGGGCTCTAGAGCACAGGTTCAATAGTTGTGGTGCTCAGGCTCAGCTGCTCCTTGGCTTGTGGGATCTGCCCGGACCAGGGATCAGACCCATGTCTCCTGCACTGGCTGTGCTCAGTTGCTCAGTGTGTCAACTCTTTGCGACCCCATGGTCTGTAGCCCACCAGGTTCCTCTGTCCATGGGATTCTCCAGGCAAGACTACGGGAGTGCGTTGCCATGCCCTCCTCCAGGCTGATTCTTTACCACTGAGCCACCAGCAAAGCCCCTTAACCACTACTCTAGGCAACCATTTAAAAAATCTCAAAGCAAGCAAAAAAGAAGACACTTGTCATGTGAAAGACCTGCCCTCTTTTAAAGGGAGATAATTCAGAGGCCCTTCCCCTAAATTTGGGTCATCTAACAGGCAGACCATTCTAAAGGAAAACAGTCCTGGGTGTTCATTGGAAGGACTGATGCTAAAGCTGAAACTCCAGTACTTTGGCCACCTCATGCGAAGAGTTGACTCATTGGAAAAGACTCTGATGCTGGGAGGGATTAGGGGCAGGAGGAGAAGGGGACGACAGAGGATGAGATGGCTGGATGGCATCACCGACTCAATGGACATGAGTTTGAGTGAACTCCGAGAGTTGGTGATGGACAGGGAGGCCTGGCCTGCTGCGATTCATGGGGTCACAAAGAGTCGGACACTTCTGAGCAACTGCAGGAGACCCGGGTTCAATCCCTGGGTCAGGAAGATTCCCCTGGAGAAGGAAATGGAAACCAGCGGGCCCCATGAGCCCTGCATAGCTGGTCCTGTGGCAAGGCCAGCCAGAGCCCGCCGGGGCCCCCTCCATTGCAGTAGTGACATCCCCTCACCCCCAGGATCTGACACACTCCCCAGCATCACTCCTGCTCCAGCTGCCCTGGCCCACTCTCTGTGCCTCTCCCCCACCAACCCTGAGCCAGGCCCTGGCCCCAGCTTCCCCCTCTGCCCAGAACGCCATCCTTTCTAGGGCACTGAGCCAAGGCTCTGTAGCCCAGAGATGGTGATCAAAGGTATCCATTCCAACTTAGGTCGATTTTAAATGAAAACACTTTGATTCTCCGGCTACAGAAGAAAGCTGTTCCCACGGTCTTTATTTTAGGCAGGAGTTCTGCCCTCCAATTTAGTTCTGGCATCTCTCAGAGCCGGGCCTCTTTTTCAAGGCCCTTCTGAAGGGCTGCAGGTGTGGGACTGCTGGTTTCATCACGGGGCTCTGGCCATTCGCCCGAGCACGAATCCCAGGACGCCACCGAAAAACGGGCGAGTCCTTCGGGGCACGCGCATCAAACACCGCGGTGCGCGGACCGAGCGGCTGATTAGGGAGAAGCGCGCAGCCGGCGCTGGAAGGCAGTCTTTGAACAGAGCGTGTGTATCCTGGAGCTTTTTAGCGCTCATGCCCCCGGAACACAGCCATCAGACTGGCTGTCACATTTTTCAACACCTCCGAATGACAAAGATGCTCACGGATGTGGCTTGCCTGGGGGTAGGGGGAGGGCGTTTCCACGTCTGCTTGCATCCTGTTCTCAGGCCTCCAGACTCGGGCCCCTGGGTGCACAGCGGCTACGTGGGGACACAAACCAAGGGCAGACCGTCAAGTGTTTAGTCCAGAAATGTCTAAGCTTCACTGGTGTTAATTGGTATTTTTACAGCAGTCACTTCCCTTCTGGCTTGTTTTGAAAGGCAAGTTGCTCCAACTTGGGGGCTTGTTTGAGAGTGTGGACGGGGGAAACATGGGACTGTTTCTCCCTTTACAACCCTGTTCTATCTTCAGAGAAGGCTGTCAGGACGGGTTGAAGGTGTGGTAGAGCCTTGTCTCCGAAAGGAGAGAAATGGAGTGAGGGGAGAGACCCCACCAGGACACCCCCTTCAGCAAGGAGTCTGTGGCCCCTCGAAGTCCCACTTGCGCTGGGAAGGGGGCTGCCTGACGAAACTGAAAGTGGTGAGATAAAGGGAAGTCTCAGGGGTGACCGAAACCCAGTGGACGGGCTGGCTGAGTGGGCAGGGGCTTCCTGGAGAGGCCAACCCTGGGAGCAGCACTTTGTTTTTTAAATTAGAACTCTTCAGGGCACCCCCTTCCATTATAAAAGCGCGCAACACGCTCCCTGTGCACATTCTAGAAGCCACAGTGAGGGATCAAGGAGGCCGTGGAGCTTGTGTGCAGTCCTCCCCCCACTGGTATCACAGCTGTGAGCGTTTTGATCTTTCTTGCCCACCTCTTTACTGAGCTGAACTTTGAAGGAAGAGCAGGAGCCAGGTTTAAAGGGGAGAGTCCAAGCGAGGGGGTTTAAGCACAAGGAAGCTTCTACAAGCCCTGAGCCAGGGCAGGGAGTTGGGGGGCTCCAGAGCCCTAGTGGAGTTGAAAGAAGGGGTTCCGGTAGGGGCCAGGAGGAGATTGAGGGTTGAATGTTGACCTAGAAACCTGGGGAACCTCTGCGGGCTTCTAAATTGGGAAGTGACCTGATCACACTTCCTGTTAGGGAGAGGACAGAGGGAAATACTAGAGAGCTCCAGACAGCCTTCCTTAGCAGCCTGAAACCCTCGCATTGGTGGTTTTGTTCTGTGGGGTTCAGTACCCGCCCCCAACCAGCTCCAGCCTCCTTTTAATATATAAATGCTTCTGGCTGGCAACTCACTAACTCCTTCCCGGGGACGCCTGTGCCAGATCACCTTTATCCCGATTTCTTTTAAGTCTCCACCTCCCCAAAGCTCCTACCCACTCCAGGAACAAAATCACTCAGTGTGCTCCTTCCTCCTCTCCCTCCCCTTCCGCATCCGCCCGTCTGCCAGCCTGGTCCTTCCCTCCCCCCCTCCCCCCACCACCCCTCCCCCCACCACCCCTCCCCCCCCCCACCCCTCCCCCCACCACCCCTCCCCCCACCACCCCTCCCATCCCATCCCCGCCCCTCCCACCCCATCTCAGCCCCGCCCTCCACCCCACCCTTCCCAACCCCCAGCCCCTGATGCTTCCCACGCTGGAGGTCAGTTAAGACCCTGAGACTAAGCTGTGGCTCCTTTCCAGCCTTGACCCTGACCTTACAGACCCCTCCTCTCCAGCCTTCCCCTGCCCTCCTCCTTACACAGCCCACCCCCAGAGGTTGAATACCTGTTCCTGGGTCGCCCCTACCCTCACCGGCTGCAGGTGAACTCAGTCCTGTCCCACACTTGAGAGCTCCTGCACATTCAGAACCAGGGGTGAACACCGTGGGGAGCAAGGGGGGTCTGTCAGGACAGGAAGAGTGGACCCGAAGGGACACCGCAGAGAGCACCAGAGTTCGACCTTGAACAACAGGTTGGAGTCACCAGGTGGGCAAATGCGAGGACACCTTTCAGGCCAAGGGACCTGCAGGAGCAAAAGCTCAGCGGCAGGCAGTCCTCAGCGTGGCTCGGAAGTGGGGTGTGGGCGGGCGGCGGGAGGAAAGGGTAGCCCAGGGCCAGGGGCAGGGGGCAGGGCAGATCCAGATGCTCTGCAGTGAACCAGCTGCTGGCAGCTAGGCTGAGCTGTGCTCCAATGGACCAGGGGCTGTCTCCTGGGCCCCCAGCTCCTTAGGACAGCTCTGAGAAGGGGAGGCTCTGATTTAAAGGGTGTGCCTGTTTTAAATCTCTGGGAGAAGGTGAGGGACAGGGAGGCCTGGCCTGCTGCAGTCCACGGGGTCGCAAAGAGTCGGACACTGAGCGACTGAACAACAAATGTTTTAAATCTGGTGTGTGGGGCCAGGTATGAACTTGCCTTCAGACACACATCCTTGGACCCTATGACCAACGCTGGAACAAGTGTCTCCCCTGACTGTCCGAGGACGGGCTGCTCGATGGGAGGGCACGCCTGCCCTTAGGCTTGGGCTGCACCCACTTGGTGCCTCCCTCCTGCCCACCGCCCCACAACCTCCCCATCAGCAGCAAGCAGGGATGAGCCCAGAGCCTCCAAGGGGCCCCTGCCCTGGCTCTGCTATATCTCAGCCGCAGCCCACGCAGTCCTGGGACAGGGTGGGGGGGTGGGTGGGAGCACATACCTGCCAGGCCCCCAACCTTCTCCAGACAGCCTGTCCCCATGGTTGAGGTCCACAGACCTTCCCTGAGGGGTCCCGGGTGCCAGCCCTGGGGTCATCGGTGTCCCAGATGTGCCTTCCTATTGCCCCGGGCAAGAGGCCTGCTTAGGAGGGAAGCTGGGGCTCAGAGCAGGCAGGGAAGCTGGAGGGGGTCAGATCCTGTCTCGGGGTTCTCGGGCACCCACTCCCTCGGTCACAAGTCAGGAGGGTTTTGTCATTCCTCTCCTGGTGGCATCACATCTCCACCCTGCTCAGCGCTCCTCAGGGGGTTGTCTGACTGGGAGCTGAATTCTTCCTGTTACTGTATTTCCTGGGCATCCTCTGGGTGCCAGGCTCCGTGCTGGGAGCCAAGGATTCGAAGCCAAGTAAGTCCACATGTGTCCTGCCCTCGTGAAGCTCGCAGTTCACACAGGGAGGAGGAAAGTGCAGAGAGAAGCAGTCTTAATGGGAACATACCCGCTGGAGGCACTGAACACACGTGTGCCTGGAGACCACACATGAGCGTTCCGAGATGGGAACACCTGGAACGTCAATCGTAACTAAATAGATCGCAGCATGTTCATTCAGTGGGACGCTCCACAGCAGGGGTTGACAAACGTGTTCTGTAAAGGGCCAGGGAATAAATATTTTCCACTTTGTGAGCCATATGGTCTCTATCGCAGCTACTCTTCTCTGCTGTTGTGGGGGCAAAAGCAGCCATAAATGAGCCATGAATGGATAGGCATGGCTGTGTTCCAATAAAACTTTATTTATGGACATGGAAATGGGAATACAGTCATCACTCACTCTCCATGGAGGACTGGGTCCTGCACCCGTTACAGACACCAAAATCCACAGATGCTCAAGACACAGGGTATCTTGAGAGTGATGGGGGTACAGGGGGTTTGTTATTCAGTTGCTCAGTCGTGTCTGACTCTTTTGCAACCCCATGGACTGTAGGCCACCAGGCTCCTCTGTCCATGTAATTTTCCAGCCAAGAATATTGGAGTGAGTTACCATTTCCTTCTCCAAGGGATATTCCTGACCAGGGATTGAACCCGAATCTCCTGCATTGGCAGGTGGGTTCTTTACCACTGAGCCACCAGGGAAGCCTGTACAGTGCCCCTTGGGGCACTGGAATGTTCTCTTTCTTGACCTGGATGGTAGACACATAGGGCTATGTTTATTTAATATGTATCACACTTTTCTGTGTCTGTATTATATTTTATGCAGCTCCCCTGGGGCTCAGTGGTAAAGACTCTGCCTGCATGTAATACAGGAGACTCGAATTTGATCCGTGGGTCGGAAAGCTCCTGTGGAATAGGAAATGGCAACCCACTCCAGTATTGCCTGGGAAATCCCATGGACAGAGGAGCCTGGCAGGCTATAGTCCGTGGGGTCACAAAGAGTAGGACAGGACTTAGCAACTAAACGACAACCACAAAAGTTATATTTCATGATATAATGACATAGGATTCATAAAATGGCATAAGATTCCCATATACAGCTGACCCTTGAACAACGTGGTGGTTAGAGGCACTGAACCGCGCACAGGTGAAAATCCAAGTGTAACTTTACAGGCGGCCCTCCGTATCCAAGGTTCCACATCCTCAGAGAACCAACAGTATAGCTGTTATATTTACTACTGAAAAACACCTGTGTATAAATGTACCTGAGCAGTTCAAATGCATGCTGTCCAAAGGTTAGCTGCACTTTAAATCATCTGTAGATCACGTATAGTACCTAATACAGGAATTTCCTTGGTGGTCCAGTGGCCAAGAGTCTGTGCTCCCAATGCAGGGGGCCGGGGTTTGATTCCCAGTCGGGGGACTAGATCTCATGCAGGCAATTAAGAGTTGCACATGCCACATGCTACAACTAAGACTCAGTGCAGCCAAAATTAACAAAAAAAAAGACTAATACAATGTAAGTACTATGTGAGTAGTTGTAAATACAATGTAAAAGCTATATAAATAGTTGCCATGAGAACTGCAAATTCAAGTTTTGCTTTTTGGAACTTCCTGGAAATTTTTTTTCCCCTGAATATTTTCAATCTGGTGTTGGTTAAATCCGCAGACACAGAACTGGCAGATACAGAGGGCTTAAGTATAAAATTATACTTCATTGTACAATTTCATATTCACACTGTGAAATATGTATTCTTCTCTTGATGTTTTTCTGACCATTAGAAAAATACATTCATAACTCCATACAAAAAGGCAGCGGGTTGGACTTACCCCTCAGTGGCCAGGGTTTGGGACCCCTGCTCTTTACCAACCAAAATAAACCAGCCACATTGTCAACCAGATGTAGCTTAAAAAACATAATGTTTGGACTTGCCTGGTGGTCCAGTGTTTAAGAATCTGCTTGCCATTGCAGAGGACACAGGTTCAATCCCTGGCCTGGGGTGATCCCACATACGGAGAGGCAACTCAGTTCCTGTGCCACAGCTACTGAGCCCTCGCGCTCTAGAGCCTGTTTTTCGCAACAAGAGAAGCCTGTGGACCACAACTAAAGAGGGCCTGTGCCTCTTGCCACAGCTGGAGAAAGCCTGCACACAGCAGCAGAGCCCGTGCAGCCAAAAGTGAATAAATAAATACATTTTAAAAAGACGTTGAGTGAAAGAAGTAGGTCGCAGAGAACACCCACAACATCATTCTGACTATACAAAGTTCAAAAATAAAGCCAAGCTAATCTATATCGTTTAGGGACACAAACCAAAGGATAAAAGTACAAAAAAAATGCCAGGAAGCAATTGCCCTAAACTCAGGATGGTGGTTCCTCTGCGTGGGGGGTGTCTTGGGAGGCGTCCAGGGGCTTTGGGGCCCTAGAATGTTTTCTTTCTTGACCTGGATGGTAGACACGCCAGACTTGGCTTTGTAATATTTATGGTACTTCTCTGCGTATGTATTCTATTTCTCAGTTTTAAAAGAGAAAGCACTGCCAATGCCCCATTGGAACGGCATCTGCACTCCTACCTGACAGGCGTTTCTGATCCACGCGGACCCACATCCCAGTGGGAATCGTATCCCGCAGCTCTACTAAGAGACCCTCCTCCCCAGCGTGTCTGAACCTCTCGCCATGCCCTCCCCCGGGCTCTGCCTTCTGGCCTCCCAGCCTTTATTCCTGCTGTGCCTGCCACCCACCCACCTGCTCTGTCTCCTCCCCGCCGCCCCCTCCAGCACCCGCTCTGCCCCACCTCCAACAGGGAGGTCTTCTCCTCCGCCTGCCTCGGAAGCTCTTTATTGGGATTAGAGGAAGATCAAAAGCAGAGGCCAGTCCTGACAGAGGCCTGGAGCTGCAGGGAGGGAGGCAGCAGGCTCCCGAACAGCTTTTGGACAACAAAGGAAGTGGTGACACCTGAGCCCAGAGCTAACGGGGGAGGGGAGGCGAACCTGCATCAGGACTCTGGCCCTGGAGTCATGTTTCTGCGGGTGAGTCTCACGGTTTCCGCCAGGCTGGGAGTAGGGGCTGCGGCTTATTCACCCCCAGTTCCCCCCAGTGCCTGGAACTGGTCCTCTTTAATGAATAGTTGAGAAATAAATACAGCCAGGGAGAGACTGGAGACTGATGTTTGTTGAGGACACCAAGGCTCAGAAAGGTTAAGGAACTTCCCTGAGGTCACACAGCAGTCAATAGAAGAAGGCAGGATTTGAAGAAGCTCTGTCTGGCTTCAAAGCCCTTGGAAGTGACTTGAAGCCTGGTGGAAGCAGGGCTAGAGCAGGCGTGTAGCTGCTCTCAGGAAAGCTGAGCCTCAGACTCAGATGATTCTCTTCTAAGAGGTGCCCTTCAGACCAGAGGTAGCCGCTAGACCCTTTGAGAAAAGTAGAATTTGCAGAGAGATCAGAGCAGAGCAGGGGAGGAAGGTTGGGAGCAAGAACGGTCCTGAGCTGCCATCCTAGGGTGTTGCTAGAGGCCCCTGGAAAGGTCAGAGTGACCCCAAAGAGCCCGGGTGCTCCCCAAGATGTAGAGCCAGCCAACTGAATCTTGCATCTTGATTGGCTCTGCTAGGCAGGCAGGTGGCTGACATTCTCTGAGCTCTCATCACGTGCACCTTCAGGCATTACTACTGCAGCCGCTTGACAGGTGAGGCCATCGAGCAACATTAAGAACCTGCCCAAGGGGACTTCCCTGGTGCTCCAGTGGCTAAAGGGCTTCCCAGGTGGCTCAGTAGTAAAGAATTTGCCCGCCAATGCAGGAGACAACGGAGAAGGCAATGGCAACCCACTCCAGTACTCTTCTGGAAAATCCCATGGACAGAGGAGCCTGGTAGGCTGCAGTCTACGGGGTCGCGAAGAGTCGGACACGACTGAGCGACTTCACTTTCACTTCTCACTTTCATGCATTGGAGAAGGAAATGGCAACCCACTCCAGTGTTCTTGCCTGGAGAATCCCAGGGACGGGGGAGCCTGGTGGGCTGCCGTCTATGGGGTCGCACAGAGTCGGACACGACTGAAGCGACTTAACAGCAGTAGTAGCAGCAGCAGGAGACAAGAGTTCAATCCGTGGTCTAGGAAGATCCCATGGAGAAGGAAATGGCAACCCACTCCAGTATGCTGGCCTAGAGAATCGCATGGACAGAGGAACCTGGTGGGCTACAGTCCATGGGGTCGCAAAAAGAGTAGGACATGACTTAGTGACTAAACAACAACAACCAGGGGCTAAGACTCCTCACTCTCAATACAGACAGCCTGAGTTCGATCCTTGGTCAGGGAGCTAGATCCCACATGCCATACTAAGAGTTCTCATGTCACAGCTGAAGATCTCGCGTGACACAACAAAGATCCCTTGCAGCCAAATAAACAAGTAAAGAAATATAAATATTGAAAAAAAAAGAAAGAACCTGCCCAGGGGCCCAGGTCCAAAGCAGAGCTCAGATCCAGACTCTGTACACCCTGGCCTGCACACAACCCTACATCAGGTGGTCCAGGGAAACCGTGTATTGAGCCCAAGCTTCAACGACGACGCTCCCCGAGGTCCCCCATGGACACTCCTGAGGCTGCAGGTGCTGGTGGCTGATGGAGCTGGCTGCACCAGGCGGGTGGGTGAGGTCAGGGGCGGTTTGGGGGATGTGAGAGAAACTGGATTCCCTCCATCAGACTCTCAAAGCTCGGAGACAAGAGGGTGGGGAGGGGCATGGCACAGCCTAGAGACAGAACCCAGGACCCGCAGGGGAAGGACCAGGAGTACCGGGTGCTGTCTGCTGCTGCAAGAGGAGACCACAAGGTGCTTCCACCTCTTGCGAAAGAGCAGAGTTTCTCTTGTGTACAATGTTTGCTGCAATCCTGGGGGGCCGGGGGCGGGGAATATGTTGTTTGTTTGTGGTCAAGACAGTTACAAACAGCACTTTTCACAGCAGCACCCCAAAAGTCTCTTCTACTCAGTTACTGGGGTGTGCGGGGGTCCCTTTGGGGGAGGAGGGACCACACAAAGAGAAATGATGGGAACTGGGGAGGAAATTAAAACGAATGAGTTTCAACACTTGTCACCAAGAAGCTGCATTTTCTCAGCCTTCTTTGCATTGGGGGCGGGGAGGGGGTTTGGTGACCGGGTTGGGGGTGTGAGGTGCACAGATGCAAGGAGATGACCTCACAGGGGCTGGGCTGTCAGGCCTGCGGTGGGGCTGGGTACACCCAGTTGAGTCTTGCCTTCCCAAAGGGGTAGATTTTTTGTGAAGGATGTTCTTTACAAAGAAAGGCAAGAGGACCCCTGGAGCCCACTTCCAAGGGTCAGTTCAGAGCTGAACCTGGCCTCTACTCACCCTCTAGGCTGTGGGCCAGCTATCTGGCTGCGCTGGGCCTCGATTTCTCGGTGCTTACATGGTGCCAATGGGAACAGCGCCCCAAGGGTGCCTTGAAGGGGCTTGAGTACAAGTGTGAAGCCCAGCTTATGTGCACAGAGAGGCTAATTTATGATAATAAGAGTAGATGGCGAACCTCCCTGGTGGTTCAGTGGCTAAGACTCTGCTCTTCCAATGCAGGGGGCCGGGGTTAATTCTCTGGTCAGGGAACTAGATCCCACATGCTGCAACTAACAATTCACATGTTGCAACTAGAGATCTCGCATGTCGCAACTAACACCCAGCGCAGCCAAATAAATACATTTTTAAAAAATATATGGACAAATATAGCTGTTATTGCTTACGGTATGAATGAAAGGCAGAGGATGGAGCAGAAAGGTGGGAGCAGCTCCTGGAAGGCTCATAAAAATCAAGGTGAATGAGAAGGAAAGCATCCAGCCTGCACCCAGCCTGCCCAGCGCAGTGGGCGGATGCTGGGGCTACAGGAGGGTGGGCACTGCCCAGGTGAGACAGCCTCAGAGACCCCAGAGCCAGGCTGGGCAGCCCTGGTGGGGGACACTCCTGGGAGTTCCCTGGCCTGGATGAACTGGCCCCTAGACCACCTATCCTAGGGCCAGGCTTGGATCCATCCCCCAGCTTCCCAGGCACCTTGCCCTATGACCAGCCGTGGCCTCCCTCCCTCCGCCCCACCTTTCCCAACCGGGGGGCTGCAACACCAATGGGCAGGTTCAAGGCGTGGGTTCCGCAGTCAGATACCTTGGGGGTGAGCTGCCCCTTCCCAGAGATCCCACACCCCACCGGATGGCCCCCCTCCCCTGCCCGCAGCAACGCCCACCCACCTCGCTGAGGGGCCAGGGGGTCAGGAGGAGCCGGGAGAGAGGCTGTTCCAGCAGCGAGACTGGGGGCGCGGCCCCGCCTCTTCAAAAGCCACCTCGGCAAGGCATTAGCTAAACATCTCCCGGTCCCCGAAGGCTTTCCCTGTGAAGTCTGCAATGTTCAAACGCAACCAGCAAATCCCCGGAGACGGGTCCAGGGAATTAGCCGCGCGGCGGATGAAAGCGGCTGTGATGTACTGGAGGCAGAGAGCGCGGGAGGAGGGGAGGACCGAGTACCTGCGCCTGCCAGCGGCAGGGTCCAGGGGAACAGGATCAAGCCCAGCAGCCTGGGGGCCGGGAGGGGGCCCGGCCAGGCCCTCCGTCGCGGAGGCCAGCTCTCCATCGGGGCCTTCTTCCTCTTTAGGTCGCGGGCGGGGACAGCCTGCTGGTAGCCACGGTTGCCCTTGGCGTCCTTAACAGGCTCCTCCCCGGCCAGCCTTCTGCTTCCTCCAGGTCTCAGTTGGCCGCCTTGTCCTCTCAGTGACCCCGGACTTTCCTGGTGGGAACAGTTTCAGGCCAGGGCGCCGCCAGGCGAGGATGCGGGACTCCCACCCGTCCAGGATGTGCAGATGTGAGTTGGAGAGCCAAGAACTGATGCTTTTGAACTGTGGTGCTGGAGAAGACTCTTGAGCGTCCCTTGGACTGCAAGGGGATCCAACCAGTCCATCCTTAAGGAAATCAACCCTGAATATTCATTGGAAGGACTGATGCTGAAGCTCCACCTGATGCGAAGAGATAATGCATTGGAAAAGACCCTGATGCTGGGAAACATTGAGGGCAAGAGGAGAAGGGGTGACAGAGGATGAGATGGTTGGATGATATCACTGACTCAACGGACATGAGTTTGAGCAGACTCTGGGAGATAGTGAAGGACAGGGAAGCCTGGCGTGCTGCAGTCCATGCGGTTGCAAAGAGCTGGACACGACTCAGCACTGAACAACAACAGGACATGCAGAAGAACAGAGAGGGGCTAGGCCTCCCATTCACGCCCCACCCTCACCCCTGAGGCAGTGGCTTCTCCCCTTCTCAGCCCCTTTTCTGCTGGATAAATTAGCCCAAAGGAGGACAGGTCTAGCTGCTCAGGCCTGAAACTCTAAAAAAAAAACAGCATACCAACCCCATTCACACAAACTGCCCCTCGGAAATAGCCCAGGAGCCCCTTGGATCAAGGTGCTCCTCAAAGAGGATGGTTTGGGATGGGGGAGTGGAAGAGGCTAGGGGGATGAGGGAGGGGCAGGCATTTGGGGGGTGGGGGGTGGGCAAGAGCCCCAAGTTTCCAGCCTTTCCTGGAGACCAAAAAGCCTGCTGTCTTTCTTTAGCCCAGCAACAGCTGCCATGGGGGTCCCCCTGAGAGGCCCAGCAGACACCTCCCCTCCGACCCACCTCAGATGTCTTACCTGCTGTAGCTCCCCTAAACTCGAGCCGCCCCTCCGCCACCGGGAGGCCCAGGAATCACTTCCCCATCAGGAGTGAACCCCAGTCCCTGTCCTCCCCTCCACAGGCCCCCAACACGGGTCAGTGACTACCTGCCTCTTGGGTCCCTCTCCCCAGCAGACTGGAAGCCGATGCAGGCCTAGCATTCTGGAGCCCCACACCGGGCAGAGCCGGGTGGCATGGGGGACAAATGCATGCCTGCCTGTCCAGAGGAGCAGAGGGAAGGGGTCTGGGGTGGAGGTGAGCAGCCAGCTGGCCCGCAGAGGAAGGCAGGGTGGGGGTGGGGGGCCGTGGGCACTGAAGTGGTAAGTTTCAGCACAAGTTGAGCACGCCCCCTTTTTCCCCCATCACTGTTGATGCTCCTCAGTCACTGGTCGTGTCTGACTCTTTTGCAACCCCATAGGCTGCAGCCCGCCGGGCTCCTCCATCCGTGGGATTCTCCAGGCAAGAATACTGGAGTGAGTGGCCATGCCTCACTCCAGAGGATCTTCCCAACCCCAGGGATCAAACTTGAGTCTCCTGCAAATCAACTGCATTACAGGCAGATTCCTTACCACTGAGCCACCGAGGAAGCCCCTAGTACCCCATCAACCCTCAAGATCAAGGCTTTTATCCCAATCTGACAAACTCTGCCCCCAAGAGGCAAAGCGATGTGCCCATGATAGGGGTAGCCTGGCTGGGTGAAGCCAGAGCCTCTCTCCCCACCCCTAACTGGCCTCCAGGGATGGCAGCACTGGGTCTAGTTTCTGCCCTTGGTCTAAACGCTTTCCCCTCAGCCGCTGAGCACACGAACAGTGAAAACCAGAAAGCTGTTTCCTACCAACTCCAGGAGCACCAGGAGGACGCAGGCAGCAGGGCCCGCCCGCCAGGTGAGGAAGACGGATGAACAGCAGACACTTCCTGCGGGCTAGGGGGCGGCAGGACCCCAGTGGTATTGACTGTGGATCCATCACCGTGATACATGATCGCAGATGTCGCGGTGAGGCACAGATAATCGGCTTCACGCTGTCTCCGAGCTCCTGGGGGGAGCAGGTTGTCTAAGCACCTCGATGCCATGGTGATAGACGTCATGTTAATGCCTCCACGCACGGAGGGAGCGTTATAAAGGCATCGGTCTGCGCCTCCAGGAGTCTCTTTATGACTTGGCATCAGGAGGCGGCCGAGTGCCAGGCCGCCTTGGAGCAGGGACCCCTGCCTGTCCCCTCTGGGGCCGCTCTGCCCACCCCGCACCCCTGCGACCACCAACACAGAGCCTGAGGCCCCCTAATGGTGCCACCTGAGCCCTGGGTCTGCAAGCCCCGGGGTCTTAGGAACTTTGCTGCCTCTGGGCCCGAGTCTAGCCTGCAGCCTTTTGCCTTCTTGGGGGCCTCCCATTTGTCTTTTTTTACCTCTGCCTCCCCTGAGCCTAGCACAGGGCCGGCACCTGGTCTGTGCTCAATAAATCCTGGTGCACGAATGAAGGATGAATGAGCCTAAGTGCCTCCCTCCGAGGCTGGCTGTGGAGGTGGGTGCCTCAGGGCATCAGGCTGGACTCCGGGGTGGAGCTGGAGGAGGCGGGCACCCTCCCCAGGCAGACATGACCTGAAAGGAAGTGGCCAGAAGTCCAGGGTCATTGTTGAGTTTCCTAGATAGTCTGAGGCCACCCAGCCCCTGGGGAGAGGCAGGCGCAGACATTGGGTGGGGAGCCAGGGGCCCAGGCCCTGCCATCTGGGCCTCAGTGATGGTGATGAAAGAGAAGTTGCAGTGCATTCAGGAACCACAGTTTCCTCAAGACTCCGCCTCCTCTCCTTGAAGCAGCTGCCGGGCAGTGAACTTGCTGGACTTGGGGCCACAGGCCTCTCCTCTCCCCTGCCTTTGGGGGGAGCTGCGATCAGTGGGTGAAAGGAAGAGCAGACCATGTAAGGCCCCACTGGCACCTCCGGGGCAGCCTTTGGGCCAGGCCTCCGCAGCTGAGTCTGCAGGCAAGGGCCCCAGGGCCCGCTCATTTCAGCTCCTGCTGTCGCCCAGTCGTCTGTTCCACCCTTCTATCCATCCGTCATCTCTTCGCATTTTGCTGTGCACTTGTTCCTCCCTAGGCATTGGCCTCCACAGGAGGATGCAGAAGTGAAAGACCCCAGTTTTGAGGAGCCCATGTCTCGGGTGGGAGAGCAGCCGTCTGCACAATTACACAATCGCATGGCAGTTCAGAGCAGTTACTCAACCAACGCCAGACACACTATATGAGACAATTTTAATCTACACATCTATTTAATGCTCACTGCAATTCCATGAGGTAGGTTTTATAATCAGGCTTCCCAGGTGGTGCTAGTGGTAAAGAACCCACCTGCCAACACAGGGGACTTGAGATGTGGGCTTAATCCCTGAGTTGGGAAGATCCCCTGGAGGAGGGAATGGCAATCCACTCCAGTATTCTTGCCTGGAGAATCCCATGGACAGAGGAGCCTGGCTGGCTACAGTCTGTGGGGTTGCAAAAAGTCAGACACGACTGAGCAACTAACACTCACACAGGTTTTATAGTCACTCCCATTTTACAGATAAGGACAATGAGGCACGAAAGTTAAAATTTGCCCAAGGTCACACAGCTAAGAAATGCATCTAGGGGAAGTGATTCAGGATGACTCCAGCCTCTGCTCCAGCCTGCCTCAAAAGCAGAGTGTGTACAGAGCAAAGAGGGAGGAAGGGGAAGAAGTGAATTACTCGGGGTGGAGGGAGGAAGGGGTGATCAGGAGGACTTCATGGAGGAGGTGGCAGCTGTGAAGGAGGACATGGGGGAGCACACAAGTCCCTGAAGTCCTAAAGCGCCTTGTCCACACAAAGACTAAAGCTTTCCCAATGAGATCACTGTCGTTGGCCTCCATACACTTATTAAGTACCTACTGTGTCCCAGGCAGTGGGGGTACACATAAGTCATAGTTTTGCCCTCAAGGTGTTCCCCATTTAGGGAGGAACACAGAACACCCAGACAGGATTTCCAGCTGCCCCAAGTGAGCGAGCGAGGTGAGGCTCCAGAGCTGCGTTTGGCCCTGATGCTCAGGAACTGCTGTGTCTCCTCTCCAGGCTGCACTGTGGGCCGCAGGGGGATGGTAAGCGGAAGGGGACCACTCTCCTCTCCTACCCGGAGGAAGTCATTTCCTTCCTCCCTGTAGACCCCAGCACCAGGAGGAGCCTGCCAGGGCCCCCTGAGAAGTGGGCTGGTAGTCGGGATGGAGAATGTCACCCTCCTCTGGGCTTCACGACCCCACTGCCCAGGGCACCAGGGGCAGATGGATCGGCTCCTTGTTTCCTTCCATCCTCTGCCTCAGGTACCCTGCACACTGGAGAGAGAGAGAGAGTGGTGTGCGGAGCGGCCTCCCTCCCCTCCTAGCAACACCCGGGTTTGCCCTGGCGGCCCCTTTCTGCACCACGTAGCAGCCGGCAGATGGGTGGTACTGACTCCTTTCTCTGAGAGTGGCCCTGACCACCCAGCCCAGGGGAGAGAGCGGGCTGCAACTCAGTTGAACAAGACCCATCCAATCGTGAACTATGCTGGTCCACTGCGGACCAGCCTCCTTTTTTGGGGGGATGAGCTCGCTATTACTGGAGGTGTGCAAGCCATCCGCCCAGTTCAGTTCAGTTCAGTCGCTCAGTCATGTCCGACTCTTTGCAACCCCATGAATCGCAGCACGCCAGGCCTCCCTGTCCATCACCAACTCCCGGAGTTCACTCAGACTCACGTCCATCCAGTTGGTGATGCCATCCAGCCATCTCATCCTCTGTCATCCCCTTCTCCTCCTGCCCCCAATCCCTCCCAGCATCAGAGTCTTTTCCAATGAGTCAACTCTTTGCATGAGGTGGCCAAAGTACTGGAGTTCCAGCTTTAGCATCATTCCTTCCAAAGAAATCCCAGGGCTGATCTCCTTCAGAATGGATTGGTTGGATCTCCTTGCAGTCCAAGGGACTCTCAAGAGTCTTCTCCAATACCACAGTTCAAAAGCATCAATTTTTCGGTACTCAGCTTTCTTCACAGTCCAACTCTCACATCCATACATGACCACTGGAAAAACCATAGCCTTGACTAGACAGACCTTTGTTTGCAAAGTAATGTCTCTGCTTTTCAATATGCTGTCTAGGTTGGTCATAACTTTCCTTCCAAGGAGTAAGCGTCTTTTAATTTCATGGCTGCAGTCACCATCTGCAGTGATTTTGGAGTCCATAAAAATAAAGTCTGATACTGTTTCCACTGTTTCCCCATCTATTTCCCATGAAGTGATGGGACCAGATTCCATGATCTTCGTTTTCTGAATGTTGAGCTTTAAGCCAACTTTTTCACTCTTCACTTTCACTTTCATCAAGAGGCTTTTTAGTTCCTCTTCACTTTCTGCCATAAGGGTGGTGTCATCTGCATATCTGAGGTTATTGATATTTCTTCCGGCAATCTTGATTCCAGCTTATGCTTCTTCCAGCCCAGCGTTTCTCATGATGTACTCTGCATGTAAGTTAAATAAGCAGGGTGACAATATACAGCCTTGATGTACTCCTTTTCCTATTTGGAACCAGTGTGTTATTCCATGTCCAGTTCGAACTGTTGCTTCCTGACCTGCATATTGGCTTCGCTGAAATATACCTGCCTGGCCTGGAAGGCTGACCTGGCCCATCTCCAAAGTCTCTTCTCAGCTCAAGCTGCCCTAAATTTGTCCTGTTTATGAAGTATTTGTTTCATGCAACCACAATTCTAAAGGCTCTTTATGTATTGAATACTTCAGTCCCCACAGAAACCTCATGTGTGTAGGTGTTATTATTGCCCTTACTTTACAGACAAGGAAACTACAGTTCAGAGACTGCAAGTCACTTCCCTAAGGCCACACAGCTAGGAAGCAGCGGAACAAGGACTCCTTGTTCCTTGGCTTTGCTTTTAATCACTATGAAAAGGGAAGTGAAGGTATTAGCCCCTCAGTCATGTCCGACTCTTTTCGACCCTATGGACTGTAGCCCACCAGGCTCCTCTATCTATGGAGTTCTCCAGGCAAGAATACTGGAATGGGTAGCCATTCCCTTCTCCAGGGGAATCTTGCTGACCCAGGGATCTAACCTGGGTCTCTTGCATCGCAGGCGGATTCTTTATCATCTGAGCTACAAGGGAAGCTCTTTAACCACTATGCTGTCCTGCAGTTCACTTGCTCCTCTGGGGGGGGGCTAGCATTACAGCCTTCATTTAGTGATGCAGCAAAATAGAGTAAGTGGCCTGCCTGGGGTCACAGAGGGGACAGAGTCCAGGGTATTCCTGTTGGATATATACCCAGAGTTAAATAAGACTTTTTCCCTGGTGGCTCAGATGGTAAAGCGTCTGTCTACAATGTGAGAGACCTGGGTTCGATCCCTGGGTTGGGAAGATTCCCTGGAGACGGAAATGGCAACCCACTCCAGTACTCTTGCCTTGAAAATCCCATGGACACAGGAGCTTGGTGCCGGCTACTATCCATGGGGTCGCAGAGTCGGACACGACTGAGCGACTTCACTTTCACTTCCTTGCTAACACCGTTGGGAGAGGCAGCAAGGAGCTAGTGCCCCTTCCTGTGCCCCTGCCAGACTAAAAGTAATCCTGAGGATATGAAGAACAAAGGTAGCATCGTTTTTCAGCCTTTATTGCATGTTCACCATGTGCCATGGCCTTGTTAGGTTTAGACTCTTGGTACAACTGTGTCCCTGGGAGAGACAAACACACACCCGGAGGCTGATCACTGGAGGTCCTCGGGTGGCGGGAGGTGGGGTGTGCAGAGCTTGAAGGTCTTATCCTAAGGCTTCCACCCACTTCCCCTCCAGCTTGGAGGGCAGCCCCTGGGTTGTCCTGTGCCCATGGCGCCACCTGGTGGCACACGTGGCTCTCTCTCACCTGGGATGCCTGCCTCTCCAAGTCGCTTCTTCCCTCTCCAGGGGTCTTGGGCTGCCCAGAGGCTGCTGGTCAGCATGGGGCAGACCAGAGCTTGAGAGGCCACATGATAAAGTGGTGGGGGGAGTGGGGAGGACAGGGCAGACAGGACCAGGAATGTGCTGGGGGCCGGTGGGAACAGAAGGCAGGGCGTGAGGCCGTAGGACCCCAACCTGCCTGCCTCTCTGATGCTTTTCCGCAGCACCCACGAGAACCTCCTTCAGAGCCCACCCTGCTCCGTCCTGACAGCTGGTTTGGCTGAGAACACCTTAGAAACTCCTCTTGGGGCAGCTTCACAGGAGCCAGCTCTCGGGCTCCAGGCAAACCAGTCCGTGGCTTTGCAGTGACAACCAGGGACTTTCCAGGCAGGACTCCCCATAGAGAGCTCAGCCAGTTAGGGAGCAATTAGCCTCCCCTGAGGCTGAGTCAAGCACTGTCACCCCTCACCGCTCAGGGTTCTTTAGGACTGAGGACCTCCGTCCCCTGGGGCCAGGGCGTGCAGTGGGGAGTGGGGGGGGGGCGGAGGGGGCGGTGAGGCGGTGGCAGCCACTAATTGCAAAGATTTCTGGCTCCACCCTGGGGATCCAGCTCCACGAGGCTTTGGGAGACCAGAGGACCTGTGTGGTAACAGATGCTGGTTCTCACACTTGAGAGATTGCCCATAGTGCTTCCCAAGGCGGATTCCCAAGGGTCTGTGGGCAGTGATGGGCGGCTCTTGAGGGAGCTAGCTCTGAAAGGAGGTTCTGGCCAGGAGGAGCCCTTCGAAGAGACTGGGTCGTCCCTCCTCCCTTCCCTCTCCCTCCTCCTCCCTCTTAGAAGGCCGGTTGGTGAAACACAAGCAACATCCCCCCCCTCATTTGCATCCCAGGCCAGTGGGGGAAGTTGCCTCACCTACAATATGCAGGTGAAATACCCACCTTGCACGGATCTGATGAAGAATAGTCATAGTAACAGAGGTGAGAGCGCTTTGCAAAGAATGAGGTGTTGGTTGAAAGTAGCTGCTTTGCCTTAAACCTTTGAGCCTCTTTCAAGGAGGTCTCCTTACTGGGGCTGGGCCAGGGGCTCGGGTGGGTTGTTGGGGGAGGTTCTGCAGAGAACAAGGGTCTGCGCCAGGAGAGAGGCATGTGCAGCCCCCAAGGGTGTGCAGTTATGGATGGGGAAGTCTGCGTGGGGGACGGGTATGAGGGGGCAGCAGGGTGACATACAGGAACGGGAGGAGGGCCTTCCAGGTGCCCATGGCCCCTGGTAGGTTCCAGAAGTAGGGTTCTGGGGGCTGGGCAGTGGCGGGGGATTCTCCCGGGGTCTCTCTCACTGCTGACCTCTCCGGAAAGCTCTGCTTTCCATTCTCCTATCTGTCCATCGAATTGCATCTTGGCCTGCTCCCTCAAACCCTCATGCCTGGGACCTGGGTCAAGGCCAGAAGGCCTTCAATCCACAGATGGTAAAAATCCCAGGCTGGCGCCTCTAATTCCTGTGGAAATCCTTTGGATGACCCACAAGGAACTTTGGTTCACTCATTCATTCACTCAGTGAACGTCTCCAGAGCCTTGCTCTGGGTCAGGACCTGTCCTGGGCACCTTCCAACTAGGACAGAGCTTCACGCACATATATCTAAGTCACAACCCAGTGGGAACCCCATGTGAAAGGGACACAAGCCCAGATCAGGCTGAGCCCGCCATGGAAACCATGGCCACAGCGTTCTGAGTCTTGGTAAGGAGCTCCCAGGAGTAGAAGAGAGAGGGCGGGCAGGAGGGGCTGAGATGTCAGCTCCAGGCTATGGAGCTGAGACAGGAGGAGGGGCCCGTGGGAGCCGGACTGAGACAGCCCTCCTCTTCCCCTATCTTCTGATGAAGCCACCTTCTCTCCAGGGTCAACAGTCAGATGAATAAAACCATTTATGTTTCTATTAAAAAATTACTGGTGTTGCAACCGGTATCGATTTCTACTGTGTTCATTTCACAGGTACAGATTTTCAGCCGCACTCCGAGTTAAGCAGCTTGCTGGCTGTTCCTGGAAGCCTGGCATCATTTGTGATACGGTTTCTGAGTGGAAAGACTTTCTCCGGAAGACAGCTCATTTGGAAGTAAAGAGACTTCCTGCGTTCCCTGGAGTGAAAATCCCATTCTGTACAAAATGCCTGCCACACTGTGGCTTTTAGGACCAGAAATCTGTGGAGGATGTGCTGATTGACAAGAACCACAGCCTGCCCTGAGTCCAGATAGGAGAAGGAAGGGAGAAAGTCAGCTGAGTCCAGACCTTCAGATGCTGTGATCTTTCTACCAGGTCCCACAGAAGAGCAGCAGCCTGAGGGCCTGAGGATTTCACGCCACCAGAAACCTCCTCCCAGGGAAACCCCCTACCACCCCCACGGAGCCTGGAGGAAAGTGTTTTCAGGCTCCTTGCATCTGGCTTGGGTGAAAGTATTCCTAAGCAGCAGCCCAGCCTGGCGGAGTGCCCAGGCCTGAGTCACCGCATCTCCGCGCCCTGCTGGTCATTCCTTTTCCTTTCTCCGCTCCCTAAATCTATCTGCTGATCTCTGTTGTCGCCACCTTCTGGAAGATGAGCCGTGCACAGGCCGCGGACATCCCTGAGCCGCCCATGGGACCAGGGCTGGGCTCCAGGCCAGATGCAGCTGACCTCAGGGCAGGCAGGAAACCCAGGGCCTGGAGCAGGCAAGGGCCCCTCTGACACCACTCTGCACCCACCCCCTGCCCCAGCGTTGACCTGCCTGCCTGTGTCTGGCCAGTGTCTGGGGTTGGGGGGAGGGTGTGGGAAGGGTGGCCCCAGGAGGGAATGGAACTCGTCTTTGCAAGATGCTAGGCCTGCATCCATCCTCTTAGCCACCCTCTCGGGCAGGTATCCCCATCTTGCAGGTGAGGAAACAGGTTCAGAGAGAAGTCACTTTTCTAAGGCCACACAGCCGGCAAGGGCAGAGCTGGGGTTTGAATCTGGTTCTGCCCGCTCGCATAGGCTGCCTCTTAACAGCCTCTGGGGTGTCTGCGCTCCCTAGCTCTCTGTGGCTGCGGCTCCTCCTGGGTCCTCACCTGCCCCGCCTGCAGCAGCTGTCCCTTCCAGGGGCAGGACACCTCTGTCTCTTCAGGTGCTCAGAACAAGCACAAGTATCTCTTGAATGAATGGATGGGAAACTGGGAGAGGAGGCCTGTATGAGGCCCTTTTATGAATGCAGAGGTAAAAGGGGCCCCCAGGGAGTTCTGATTACATTTCTTTTGTTGTTTAGTCGCTCAGTTGTGTCCGACTCTTTGCAACGCCATGGACTGTAGCCCACCAGGCTCCTCCGGCCAATGGATTCCCCAGGCAAGGATACTGGAGTGGGCTGCCATTTCCTCCTCCAGGGGATCTTTCCGATCCAGGGATTGAACCTGTGTCACCTGCATTGGCAAGCAAGTTCTTTACCACTGAGCCATCAGGGAAACCTTAATCAAATTAACAGTAGATACGTATGACTTTGGTTACAAACTTGTAGCAGGTGGATGTCAGAAAAGGAAAACGTGGAATTTGGCCCTTCATAGGAAAGAAGTGGCTAACATGTAGAATTAAAAAGTATTAGGAAGTTGGCCTCAGAACCGAGTTCCTCCTTCAACTCAGTTCCTCAGATGTTTAAACTGCGCTCCCGGGGACGAGGCCTTGGGCTTGGTGCTGAGATCATGGGAAAATAAGACCCCTCCCAGATGACTCCCTTCCCCTCGAGGGGATCCCTGATGCCTGCGTCACAGGCTCCCTGGGACACGCTGCCGAAGCAGAGGGGGAGGGGAGGGAACTAACAGATGGTCCTGGGGTCCAGGCAACCGAAGCAACAGCTGTGCTTGGGGTCAGAGCAGGGGTGGGGGCAGGAGGCCTCAGCTGTTTGGGGAAATTGATGGGGGAGGAGGAAGTGAGGGGGATGGGCTCAGGGGCTTCCTGGGGTCTGCCGGTGACCTGGGGCTCCCACCACCTCTCCCTCGAGCCCTTGCGGCTTTGCCCCTCCTCTTCCTGCCTCCCCCGCCCACTTGTGTTCCACCCATAACAGGAGGCTCTCAGCCCCTGCCCTGGGTGAACAGTCCTTTCTTAGGAGTTTCCACCTCCAGGAACTTCTTCCATTTCCTTCCCACAAGTGAGGATGGGGGTGTGGTCCCCAGCCTCCTGCCAGGACAAGACATCCCTGGTCCTGCTCATTCCCCCGCCCAGCTTCCAGCTCCTCCAGTTGCACCTCCCTGGTGTCCAGCTGGGGTCTGTGCAGGGCTGAGATTAGTGGGAGCGTGGCCAAGCCCACATCCTGGACAGGTGCTGCTCAAGAGTCTCTCAGCTCCTTTTGGGTCCCTCGTTGCCCCCGCACGGCTGGTCCACCCTCTGCTGTGCCCCCTCTATGTCCTTGGAAGCCACCCCCACGTGGGTCCTCTTTTGAGGTGACTCGTGATGGTGACTATCGTCTGCCTCAGTTCAGTTCAATTCGGTTCAGTCGCTCAGTCGTGTCCAGCTCTGTGACCCCATGGACTGCAGCACGCCAGGCCTCCCTGTCCATCACCAACTCCCAGAGTTTACTCGAACTCATGTCCATCGAGTCGGTGATGCCATCCAACCATCTCATCCTCTGTCGTCCCCTTCTCCTCCTGCCCTCAATCTTTCCCAGCTTCAGGGTCTTTTCCAATGAGTCAGTTCTTCACATCAGGTGGCCAAAGTATTGGAGTTTCAGCTTCAGCATCAGTCCTTCCAGTGACTATTCAGGACTGATTTCCTTTAGGATGGACTGGTTGGATCTCGTCTGCCTCCCACGTGGCAAAAGCCTGGCTATCCCTGAAGAGGCCCATCCGAGGGGCTCGTAGGGGAGGCACTGGTTCAGAAGCCCCCCTTCTCTGTCCCCTCTGACATTCTGATTCCCAATCCCTCGCCTCATTAGCTGAGGTTGCCCACAGGTCATTTTGATTTTGAAAAAGGTTTTCTCAGGCTCTGCGATCCGCTCTCTGTGGGGAAGCTCAGAGTGTAGGCCAAGATAACTCGCCATTTAGCGTGGCCCATGGGGGGAACGGCAACCATCTTTGTGGGACATCAACCAGGAAAAGAGGGAGGGATGGGGCAAGACCTGGCTTCTATGAGGATTCTGGAGGCCTTCAGGCGCTTCACACAGGTGATCTTATAGCCCCCAGGAGCGACACGCTGCCCCTAATGATATAGAAAGAGCCGAGCTGGGAAGCCCAGGTGCCAGGATCCAGAGTGAAGCAGCAGCAGGACCAAGCCCACTCCTTTTCTGTAAATTGCCTGCTTTCAGAGGAAGCTGCGGGCTGAGGCTCACAGTTTTGACTAGATTTTCTTTGCAAAAAAAATCTCCACAATTGCAAAACCAATATGAGGTGTGACAGTGAATAGTAACTTCCCCTTCCAGTGAGAACAGAACTCACAAGTTACAAATCCTAAAAGGCTGACAAAGCCATAAACATCCAGCAACTCAGGAACATAACCGGAAATTCTGTATTAACCGCCCGATCACCTCTATACACTACTCCCTGTGATTCTGTATGCTGATCACCTCTTTGTCCGACGAGGATTTTGGAATGCCACACTCTATACAGAGAATGCATGGCATCCGGTGCCATCAGTTCATGGCAAATGGATGGGGAAACAATGGAAACAGTGACAGACTTTATTTTCTTGGGCTCCAAAACCACTGCAGATGGTAACTGCACCCATGAAATTAAAAATAATACTTACTCCTTGGAAGAAAAGCTATGGCCAACCTAGATGGCATATTAAAAACCAGAGACATTACTTTGCCAACAAAGGTTCATCTAGTCAAAGCTGTAATTTTTCCAGTAGTTATGTACGGATGTGAGAGTTGGACTATAAAGAAAGCTGAGCGCAGAAGAATTGATGCTTTTGAACTGTGGTGTTGGAGAAGACTCTTGAGAGTCCCTTGGACTGCAAGGAGATCCAACCAGTCCATCCTAAAGGAAATCAGTCCTGAATAGTCACTGGAAGGACTGATGCTGAAGCTGAAGCTCCGATACTTTGGCCACCTGATGCGAAGAACTGACTCATTGGAAAAGACTCTGATGCTGGGAAACATTGAAGGCAGGAGGAGAAGGGGACGACAGAGGATGAGATGGTTGGATGGCATCACCGACTCGATGGACATGAGTTCGAGTAAACTCTGGGAGTTGGTGATGGACAGGGAGGCCTGGCGTGCTGCAGTCCATGGGGTCACAGAGAGTCCGGCATGACTGAGCGACTGAACTGAACTGAACTGAACTGATACAGAGAATGTAAATTTGGATCAATTCCTTTGCAGATGAGCAGGAGGAATTCAGGGCATGTTTCCTTCCACAGAGACCAACCTGCTTCTTGAATGGAAAACCCTCAATACCCAGTGTAGCCTCGAAGGCCTCTCTGCAGGGACATATTTTGAGTTTTGTCTTATGTTTATGTATTTTTATTTGTTTTTTGGCTGCACAGCATGTGGGATCTCAGTTCCCTGACCAGGGATCGAACCCGTGCCACCTGCTGTGGAAGCGCAAAGTCTTAACCACTGGACCACCAGGGAAGTCCCTGTGTTATGTTTACTGATATCAAGAAAGTAAGAAAGTGAAAGTGTTAGTCTCTCAGTCATGTCTGACTCTTCACAACCCCATGGAATGTAGCCTGCCAGGCTCCTCTGTCCATGGGATTCTCCAGGTAAGAATACTGGAATGGGTAGCCATTACCTTCTCCAGGGAATCTTCCTGACCCAAGGATCAAACCTGGGTCTCCTGCATTGCAGGCAGATTCTTTACCATCTGAGCCACCAGGGAAGCCCATCAATGTCAACATTTCATGCCACATCATTAAGAAATTCAAATATTATTTCATCGTTTTCACTGGATGTCCTCTTTTTCCTTCATTGGTGGGATAATTCCTGGAAGTCATCCAGACCCTCAGCAGCCCAAGAACCGGCCTCCATGTGGAGGTAACTGGGAGCCACGTAAGCTATGGCCAGTCCAACACGACCCGCCTGGGAGAGAGGCGGGGAGGCCGTCAGAGCGGCAAGAGGCTCAACTAACTGAGGTTAAAATGCCTGCAGAAACCTATGATCACATAAACACAATACCATGACAGATTGCAGTTCAGCGGCTGAAACAAAGAATGTATTTTTACTGAAGGGCACTGACTGAGCAGGTACGTCCCGGCAGGCGAAGCCAAGGCACCCCTTGGCTGTTCCAGAGGAAGCAGCCCAGAGAGGATGCAGCAGCCGAACTCCTGCTGAGGTCTGCAAGGCCCGGCTCTGCCACATCCTACCTGCAGGAACCTGGGCCAGTCACCAGGGTCCTGAGCCTCCGCCTTCTCCTCCTCAAAGCCAATGAGAAGAGCAGCCACAAGGAGAGTGAGTGCCGTGACGTGAGAGGCTGTGGATTAACGTGGGGCTGCTGTCTTCTGTCCAGGGACCCTGCCATTTAGGGGTCTGCAGGGGGCCCCGGCTTCCCAGGTGGCGCTAGTGGTAAAGAACCCACCTCCCTGTGCAGGAGACATAAGGGACTCAGATTCAATCCCTGGGTCTGGAAGATCCCCTGGAGGAGGGCATGGCAACCCACTCCAGTATTCTTGCCTGGAGAATCCTATGGACAGAGGAGCCTGTTGGGCTATGGTCCATAGAGTTGCAAAGAGTTGGACACGACTGAATCAACTTAGCACAGCACAACACAGCAACAGGGGGCCCCGGAGGCCGGTTCTGGGAGCTCAGTGGTCTCCCAGACGTGGAGAAAGCGGTGATGACTCTGATCAGGATTCAGAACCAGGCCCAACTGGGCTGCACTCTACCTGCAGGCAGAGCCCCCGCCTCTCACCCTGGCCCGGGTCTGCTCTCACCCTAGCACTCCACCAGCCCACATGGACACCTCAGTGGGCAGGCTGCAGAAGATAGCCTATTTCCCCCCCTTTTCCTTTCAGGCTTGATGGGCTTCCCTGGTGGCTCAGACAGTAGTAAAAAAAAATCCACCTGCAATGCAGGAGACCCAGGTTTGATCCCTGGGTCAGGAAGATCCTCTGGAGAAGGGAATGGGTACCCGTTCCAGTATTCTTGCCTGGGGAACTCCATGGACAGAAGAGCCTGGCAGGCTACAGTCCATAGGGTCGGAAAGAGTCAGACACAACTGAGCGACGAAGGCTTTCACTTTCAGGCTTGATGGATGACGGAAGGCTCCTCCTCCAACTGTCAAGAACTCCAGCCCACACTTTGCCTGCAACTCGATCGTGCAGGCCCCGGCTCCCCTTCATCCTGGCATCAAACGTCTGTTTGATCAGTTTTTCATCCATTTTCTGAAAGCGCGGTGATTTGGGGCTGTCTTGAATCTTGCAGGACTATTCGTGTTGCACCCTGGCAAGATACTGACGAAGCCCCCGAAGCTGAAGTTGGATGGCTGGCCTGCTCCCTGGGGCCCCTTCATGCCCTGAAGTCCCCCTACCACAGCCCCTACAACCCCTGGCTCTCTGCCCTTTAACAGAGCCCCCCGTGAGGGCCAGAGAGTGAGCCGAATGCTTGTGGGAGAGGGTCAGAGAGGTGGTGAGCTGTCCTCCCCGGGTAGGGATGCTCTATCCACCCCTGCCCCAGGTCGGACAGGAGGAACAGGGTGGGAGCGGAGGGGCTGATGTAGTACAGACTAAGGTGGCATCTCTGTGCTGGTCCCTCTGCTCAGCCTTCCTGATGGTAAGGAAAAAGACTGATTCAGTGCTGGCTAAGTGTTCTGCATCTCACATCTTTAGTAATAAGCTTTCTGATTTGACAGCGAATCCCAGTTTTACGAAAGCACTTTCTCAACCATTTTTTTTCCCCCTTGTGCACAGAACCCTGTGAGGTAGCAGCTCCCCAAGTTTTCAGAGAAGGGAGCCGGGGATTGGAGAAGCTGTGCCACGTTCATGAGTTACTGTCAAGAATGCTCACAGGTCAGAAAGGCCAGGGGCACCCAGCTGGGAACCTGCGCAGGTGTCAGGGCAGGGAGCCAGGGAGATGGGAATGGGCCTTGGACCAGGGCTCAGGATGGAAGCCGTGCTATCCCAAGGGTGAGGAGGCCGGAAAGAGCAGGGCAGAAACAAGGACCTGTGAGAGTGAAATCAGAACTCAGAAAGTGTAACAATCAAAGATCTATAAAGAGACCTTCCCTGGTGGTCCAGTGGTGAAGAATCCACCTTGCAATGCAGGGGATGGCGGTTTGATTCCTGGTCGGGGACGATCCCACCTGCCTTGAAGCAACTAAGCGCATGTACCACAACTACCCAGCCCACAAGCCGCAACTAGAGAAAGCCCGTGTGCAGCAACAAAGACCCACCACCGACACAAAAATAAATAAATCTTTAAAAAAAAAACTATAAAGAGAAAGGTCATCACCCCCACTCTCCCACCCCCAGTCCCTCTCCCCCAAAGGTGTCTACACCTTTATTCCACCTGCAACCTTCCTCACTCTTCTGACCTGCAAACGTATAAAGCAACAGAGCCACATGCCACCAGGAAGCTGGACTTGCTGGTTTTTACTGCAGTGAGGCCACCCTCACCCTTTCTGCTCGAATGCATCTTGGTTCGGGCTGGCGGGCAGGCCAGGGAGGGGCAGGTCCAGCCAGCACCTGGCTAGTCAACTGTCAGAAGGGAGGACCAGGAGGGGCTGCAGCAGAGCAAGGATCTGCTCTGCCCAGGGTGGGGGGTTGGGTGACGGGGTTGGGGTCGGGTACTGGCTCTGGGGAAGGAAGCAGAGGGCAGGGAGCTGAAAGAAGTCAGCTGGGGGTGGGGACAGCCCTGCCTAGCTAGAAGACCTGGTGGGGGACAGAAGTCCCCACAGGGAAATCAAGGCTGTTCCTGGTGGGAGAGGGGCGGAGGATGCTAGACCGGCAAAAACTGGCAAGAACCATGACCAACAAAAAAGGCTATGTTTTTGTCAAGCTCTTTTCTAATCCATACTCTCCTCCCTCCCACCACAGACACCACTGTGGGAATTGCTGGGAGAATGAACGAAGGAAAAGCAATGGAGTTTATTCGGAATGGGGACTTTGTGATTTTTCTGTTGCTAAGTAGCAACTCTAGGGATACCTCCCCCAACCCCGCCTGCCAGGCAGAGGAGCTGGGGAGATGGAGGGACATCCCAGCCCGAGATCTGAGGGTGATGGTCAAGGACCACAAAGGCTACAGGGCCATCAGCGAGCACCAGGCTCCAGCTTGCTTCTGCCCTCCCTGAGAAAGTCTTACTGAATGCAGTGGGTTGAACTGTGTTCCCCCAAAATATACGTTCAAGGACTAACCCCCTGTGAATGAAACTTTATTTGGAAATAGGGTCTTTGCAGATATAATTAGTTCCTTTCATCTTGAGACAAAATCATCTTGGATTTAAGGTCGGCCCTAAATCCACTGGCTGGTGTCCTTGTAAGAAGGGGATGGGACACACAGAGATGCAGGAAGGAAGGCTGCCTGGAGGTGGAGGCAGAGCCTGGGGTGATGTAATTAAAAGCCATGGGATGCTGGGGGCCCCCAGATGTCGGGAGAGGAAAGGAAGGATTCTCCGCCAGAACCTCCAGCAGGATCTTGACCCCCCTGGCTACTCACCACATCTCAGCAAGGTGCCTGTTGATTACCAGCTCCTCTCCCTCTCTGATAAAAAGCTCAAATGTGATGAGATTGGGTTTCTGTTTTGTTGTTCTATCTCTCCGTCTTGTCCAACTCTTTGCGACCCCATGGACTGCAGGACACCAGGCTCCTCTGTCCTCCACTATCTCCTGAGTTTGCTCAAAATCATGTCCATTGAGTCAGTGATGCCATCCAACCATCTCGGCTATGTCGTCCCCTTCTCCTCCTGCCTTAAATCTTTCCCAGCATCAGGGTCTTTTCTAACGAGTCAGCTCTTCACATCAGGTGGCCAAAGTATTGGATCATCCCTAAATGTGGGCATATCACAACTTTCCCCTTCTTTTTTTTTTTCTTCTTTCTACATTTTTTTCCTTTTAGTTAAATTTATTTTAAATTGGAGGATAACTGCTTTACAATGTGTGTTGTGTTTTCTGCCATACATCAACATAGATCAGCCAGGGTATACATGTGTCCCCTCCCTCTTGAACCACCCTGTCACCTCCCACCCTGTTCCACCCACTAGGTTGTCACGGAGCACCGGGTTTGCCCTCCCTGCATCATGCAGCAAATCCCACTGGCTATCTATTTTACTTATGCTAATGTGTATGCTTCAGTACTACTCTTTCATTTCCCACCATCTCCTTCCCCCGCTGTGTCCGAAAGTCTGTTCTCTGTGTCTGCATCTCCACTGCTGCCCTGAAAACAGGTTCATCAGTACCATCTGCCTAGATTCCTTCCCTTCTTTTATTTGGAAACAATGAGTTTTGGGTTTTTTTTTTTTAACTTTTAAAAAGATTTATTTTTAAACTTATTTTAAAATGTATGTACAGTTAAATCCACTCTTTTGGCTATATAAGTCTCTGGGTTTTGACAAGTGTATAGAGTTGTGTAACCACTTCCACAGTCATTATAAGGAACATTCCATACAACAAAAAAAAAGGTTCCCGGATGGTGCAGTGGTAAAGAACCCACCTGCCAGCGCAGGAGACTCAGGAGACATGGGTTCAATCTCTGGGTTGGGAAGACCCCCTGAAGAAGGAAATGGCAACCCACTCCAGTATTCTTGCCTGGAGAATTCCACGGACAGAGGAGCCTGGAGGGCTACAGTCCAGGGGGTCTCAAGGAGTCTCCAGATGCTTGAAGTAAAAACTGATAGATCTACAAAGAGAAATATACAAGTTGACAATTATAGTTGAAGCTTTCAACACTCTTCTTTTAATAACTGGTAGAACAAGCGGCATCCACTCCAGTACTCTTGCCTGGAAAATCCCATGGACGGAGGAGCCTGGTAGGCTGCAGTCCATGGGGTCGCCAAGAGTCGGACACGACTGAGCGACTTCACTTTCACTTTTCACTTTCATGCATTGGAGAAGGAAATGGCCATCCACTCCAGTGTTCTTGCCTGGAGAATCCCAGGGACGGGGGAGCCTGGTGGGCTGCCATCTATGGGGTCGCACAGAGTCGACACAACTGAAGTGACTTAGCAGAACAAGTGGACAAAAATCAGTAAGTACTTAGAAGACTTGGAACAACATTATCAACCATCCTGACCTAACTGACATTTATAAAATACTTTGCC
Organism: Bubalus bubalis; assembly: GCF_019923935.1. Lineage (NCBI taxonomy): Eukaryota > Metazoa > Chordata > Mammalia > Artiodactyla > Bovidae > Bubalus > Bubalus bubalis. The sequence goes on along the minus strand of NC_059160.1, from coordinate 6,601,256 downwards.
CAATGATAGCAAAATATGCATCCTTCTCAAGTTCACACAGAACATTTACCAAGATAAACAATATTCTGGGCCATTAAACAAGTCTCAGTGCATTTAAAAGGATTCAAGTCACACAAAGTATGCTCTCTTATCACAACGAAATTAAATTAGAAATTGATAATAGGAAGATCTCTGAAAATGCCCAAGTATTTGGAAACTAACACACTTCTAAATAACACATGGGTCAAAAAAGAAGTCAAAACAGAAATTTGAAAGTATTCTTAACTGGCTGAAAAAATAAAACACAACATGTCAAGTTTTGTGGGATTATTAGCTTTAGGTGTCTTGTGGATGCTGTTTATCAAGTTGAAGAAATCCTCCTCTAGTCCCATTCTACTGAGAGTTTGGGGTTATTTTAAAATCATGAGTGGATGTTCAGTTTAGTTCAGTTCAGTCGCTCAGTCGTGTCTGACTCTTTGCGACCCCATGAATCGCAGCATGCCAGGCCTCCCTGTCCATCACCAACTCCCGGAGTTCACTCAGACTCACGTCCATCGACTCAGTGATGCCATCCAGCCATCTCATCCTCTGTCGTCCCCTTCTCCTCCTGCCCCCAATCCCTCCCAGCATCAGAGTCTTTTCCAATGAGTCAACTCTTCGCATGAGGTGGCCAAAGTACTGGAGTTTCAGCTTTAGCATTAGTCCTTCCAAAGAAATCCAGGGCTGATCTCCTTCAGAATGGACTGGTTGGATCTCCTTGCAGTCCAAGGGACTCTCAAGAGTCTTCTCCAACATCACAGTTCAAAAGCATAAATTCTTCGGCACTCAGCCTTCTTCACAGTCCAACTCTCACATCCATACATGACCACAGGAAAAACAATAGCCTTGACTAGACAGACCTTTGTTGTCTCTGCTTTTCAATATGCTGTCTAGGTTGGTCATAACTTTTCTTCCAAGGAGTAAGAGTCTTTTAATTTCATGGCTGCAGTCACCATCTACAGTGATTTTGGAACCCCAAAAATAAAGTGGATGTTGGATTATGTCAAATGCTTTTTCTTCATTATTTGGTTATGTTCGTAAAATTTTTCTTCACAGGCCTGTTGATATGGCGGGTTACATTAATTGATTTTTTAGTATTGAGACAGCCTTGCACACATAGAATGCGTTCCACTTGATTGTGGTATATAATTCTTTTTAATATTTGTTATAAATTTGATTGGTTAACGTTTTGATGAGGATTTCTCTGAGTTTGTGAAATATATTGGTCTGTAGTTTTCTTCATGCTGTCTTGGTTTTTATATTAGGACAGTGTGTGCATGCATGCCAAGTCACTTCAGTCATGTCCAACTCTCTGTGACCCCATGGACCGTACGTAGCCCTCCAGGCTCCTCTGTCCATGGGATTCTCCAGGTGAGAATAGTGGAGTGGGTTGCCATGCCCTCCTCCAGGGGATCTTCCCGACCCAGGGACCAAACCTGCATCTCTCATGTCTCCAGCATTGGCAGGCAGGTTCTTTACCACTAGCACCACCTGGGAAGCTCGTATTAGGGCAATACTGGCCTCATAAAATTATTTGAGAAGTATTCTCTTCTCTACTATTTTCAGGAAGCAATTGCATCATAATATTGGTGTTAATTTTCCATTAACTGCTTGGTAGAATTTTTTGTTGAACCCACCTGGACCTAGAGGTATTTTTAGTGAGAGATTTAAAATTATGAAGTGAATTTCTTTAATGGTTCTAGGACTTTTCAGATTATGTATTTCACCTTGGTTGAGTTTTGGTAGTCTGGTTTTCAAGAAGTTGGTCCGTTTCATTTAAACGATTGATTCATGAGCGTAAAGTTGTTCATCGTCTCCCTTTGTCGTCCTTTTAATGGCCATCGGGTCCGTGGTGATGTCTTGTGTCATCCCTGATAGTGGTGATTTGTGTATTCTCCCTTGTCACTTCCTCAGTTTTCCAGAGGCTAATTTTTTTTTTCCCCCAAAGAACCAGTTTGAGTTTCACTGATTTTCTGTATCGTTTTCCTCTTTTCAATTCCACTGATTTCTACTCTTTATCATTTCCTTCGTGCTGCTTGCTTTGGGTTTCTTTTGTTCATCTTTTTTCTAGTTTCTTGAGGTAGGAATTTAGGTCATTGATTTGAGACATTCCTTTTTTCAAATGTAAGCACTTCATGCTATATATTTCCCTCTCCACTTTACCTGCATCCCACAAACTTTCAATACATGTTCATTTTCAGTTCTATGTAGAGGGTTATTTTTAAAAATATTTATTATTTATTTACTTGGCTGTGCTAGGTCTTAATTGTGGCATGTGGGATTTAGTTCCTCCACCAGGGATCAAGCCTGGGCCCTCTGCATTGGGAGAGCAGAGTCTTAGCCACTGGGCCAGGGAGGTCCCCTAGAGGGTTATTTTTTTTTACGCGGCACTAAGATGTTTGGAGGAGACAAAGACAGCTATCTACCAGAAGGCATGCTCCTCCCCTCGACAGCACAGACGTGTTGCCAGGAAGTGGCTGCCCAACCAGAGACTGTGTTCCCAAGTTGTCCTTGTCTCTAGTGAGACAATATGAACAGTTCTGCCCAATGGAGTGTGAGAAGTACTGTATGTCACTGCCGAGCCAATGCAGTTGAGAAATAAACATTCTTTCTTCACCCTCTCCCTTTCCAAAACAGAGGCAGGTAATGATGAGGAAGCCTTAGAGGGTAGTGGAGCCAAAGACAGAAAGGGCATGGTCCCTGAGTCACTGTGTGGATTAAAGCCAGCCAATCATGAACACTCGCACTGGTTTGTTACATGGATGAGACATGTGTCTTTTTGTGTTAAATTTACCATTAATAGTTTGGGCTTTCCAGGTGGCTCAGTGGTAAAGAATCCATCTACTAATGCAGGAGACATAGGAGATGTGCATTCAATCCCTGGGTCAGGAAGATCCCCTGGAGATGGAAATGGCAACCCAGTCCAGTACTCTTGCCTGGAAAATCCCCGGGACAGAGGAGCCTGGCGGGCTGCAGTCCATGGGGTCACAAAGCACTGGACACGACTGAGCACACACACAACTCGTGAATAGTTTGGGACTTATTTGTTAACAACAGCTAACATTCCCCTGCTGGTCACCTCAACGTTCAGCAGTGGAACTTGAAAGACGCCTTCTAACAACCCATTGAGGACATGGCATCCATAAATGTACCTGAAGTTATTGATTTCATCCAGGATCAATTCTTGGGTATGGAAGGTCTTCAGTTTATTGCCTTGTTGTATCTGTTATACAGAGAACACACACACACGAAAGTGGAATATTTTGGACATGAGACCTGAAACCCCAGTTCAAAAGCATTTGGGAGCAATTCAGAGAACCACATAGTCCCAGAGCCATCATCTCTGACAGTACCGGCCCAGACCTCTGCTTTCCCCCGACTAATGTCTGCTGAAGACAAGTGTCTGGAGAAATGAGACCCCTGCACCGTCTCACCAGCCAGTTCCTGCCTCCCCATGAGAGTCACACAGATGCCTGAGGAAGAGTCGGCGCTCTTAGACACTGACCCTGGTCTCCTGTCTCTGTGTTTCCTTTTTGTGAATCAGAGAGGACATGGTTCTGAACAAAACATGGCCCCAAACTGCCTGTCGACATGTTTCCAATGAAAATAAACAACTGCTCTAATCTCAGATCTGTTTGGTGTCTCACTGGCCTCCTCTTTTTTTCTTTTAAGCAAAACATACTTATATTTAAAATAGAGACACTTCCCTGGCGGTCCAATGGTTAGGACTCCCTGTGCTTCCTCTGCAAAGAGCATGGGTTCTAATCCCAGGGAACTAAGATCCTGCATGCTGCATGAGGTGGCCGGAAAACAGAAAAGAAAAAAAAAAAAATTAAAAGTTAGAAAAATAAAATAGAAAGTGAGTGGTCACATCTTTTAAAGCTAAATGTCTTCCCCACCAGGCCAAATGAGGGTGCCTCCCCCCTCTTTCTTCCTCTGTACTTCCTCTCATATTAAAGCTAGTGCATTTGAGCTCTATTAACTCCTATCCTGGTTTATAAGCTCTGATTTAGAGAACCAAATTACCCACCCGTAGCACTCAAGAAGGCACCTGTCTGTCAGATAGCTGGCATTTGATTCTTCCGGCCGCCCCCGCGCCCGTTTATTCATTCCTGGCAGGGAGAGAGCCGGAGCAGAGGAGCAATTTCATCAGCCCCTGGAATTCACAGGGCTGAGAGCCTCTTCTCCCCAGACCACGCTGCTGCCATAAATAGACATCACGTGGCTTCCTTTTATGATAAGGTCAGAGGAAACGAGTGTACAGGGAGAAGCCGTTGGGAGAGTCGAAGCTCTGAGTTCCAGGGATAAAACCTGAACAGGGCTCGTCTTCTTGCCTGGGGGCCAGATTAGTGAGGCTGGGAGCCGTGGGTCACCTCCCCAGACAGCGACACCTCTGGCCGCCTGAGCTCCCCTGACTCCCAGCAGCCGTCTCTGCACTCAGCATCCTTACCCCTCAGTGAGCAGGGCACACACTCCCCGCCCCACCTGCCCCGCCAGGCTCTGCAGGTTTCCCCCCCGGCTCATTTTCTGATAGAGCTGTCAGTTTTTATTGCTGATGGGAGAAATCATTTTCTCTCTTAGCGGAATGTTAATTGGCCTTTCCCAGTTCTTTCCTACAGTGAGTACATTCAGTCCCCTAGTTTTTTTTCCAGCCCCTCAAAGGAAAAGTACCTTATAGAGAAGCATTCCAGAAGGACAAGGAAGGAGGTTCTCACAGGACGGCTAATTGATCACTGCTAAATCAGAGGTTAAGAAAAAAAGCTAAAGAGGAGGGCCAGGAGCTGGGGGGCCAGGCATTTCAGCAGTTGCAAGGGAGTTTTACTACCTGCATGCTCACAGCTCCAGCGCCTTCCACTCTAGAGAGCTCAGTACCCACTAGGGAGACCTGGGAAGCCAGCTGGGGCGGCTTGAAACATCAATTGAGCATCTTCAAGGTGCCAGGCGCCCAGACAGGCCCCAGAGATGACTAAGATGCTGTCGCAGGAGACAAACCGATAAAACTGGGGACATCGGTTTCCACGTGACCAGAGCCGTGGCCAGGGTACTTCGGGATGCACAGAGCCTCAACTTCTGGAGAAAACCACGCTGCAGCTCAGCCATATAGGTCAACTAGGGGTCCGGGGCAGGGGCACCCCAGCTGGAGGAGGCGGTCTGTGCAGCCTCTCCAGGCCTGGAACAGGATGGTGCGTGGGAGGAGGGTAATGTCATGTGGAGGTTAGGCTTACAGCAGGGCTTGGGTGCCCAAGTAGGTTTCCCCCCATATAATTTCAAGCCCTTAAAAAATCAGTTTTATGGGGTACTTCCCTGGTGGTCCAGTGGCTGAGCCCCCATGCTAATGCAGTAGACCTGGGTTCAATCCCTGGTCAGGAAACTGGGTCCTGCGGGCCACAACTAAGACCCAGCTCAGTCAAATAAAGAAAATTGTTTAAAAATCTCTTATTGAGACTTAATTTATACTCCATAAATTCACTGCTTAAAGTGCACAATTCAATGGTTTTCGTTTTTTTGTATATTTAAAGAGTAATATTTGTGTATATTTACAGTCATACACCCATTGCCATAATCTAATTTTAGAACATTTTCTTCACCACCAAAAGAAACCTTCTAAGTGGAGGTTTTGATAGGGGCCTGGACAAATTAGCCTCACATCTATTTGGCAGCAGGGCAGAAAGGGGTTTGGAGGGGCAAGCCTGGCCACTCCCTCCTCGAGCCCAGAAGGTAAGCAAGGGGCATCGTAGGGGCTGAGCACAAGGCTGAAGATTTGTGGCAACAGCAGGTGAAATTTATTCCATCTCTTGGATTCTTCCTCCTTGATAGGAAAAGAACTAGGTTTGTGAACACTCGGGCCATTTTTTACTGGCCGGCTATTTAGTGGCACTGATACAAATCAGTGGTTTTGATGACTGTGGCCCATTTACAAAGAAAAATGGACAGAGCCATACGTATCACAGCAAAACCCAGCATTCTGCGGTGTCTGCAAAATGGGAGTAGCACAGCACTGCTCACGTGTTTCATGCACCAAAAACCACAGCTGGTCCGTAAGCCAGAAAAAGCGGGGGCTCTGTCCTGGAAGTCTCTGGAGGGTGACCGAAGCGTGGCCACATGAGCCAGGGTCGTGAGCAGACCTTCCTGCTTCCAGGCAGGGCGCCCATAGGCTGAGTATAGCGCAGATGGACCGTTCAAACCCGGAGTCCTTAGCCAGGCAAGGACCAGAGAGAATGGATGCGCCTCGGCAGTGACTTTGGGGGCAGGATGGTCAGATCTGAGCATGATGCTATGGTAATTATTTTAGGTTTATTTGTTTTTAATTGCAAGTAAGAAACAAAAGCAAAAACAAATTAAATGAGCTTTCACAATAAAGGAAACTCAGTTCTAACAAAATCTTGACTGGAGAAATGTGAACGAACTCTTCGTACAAAAAGAAATGCATTATAAATTATGCATGCTTAGTCGCTTCAGTCGTGTCCGACTCTTTAAGACCCTATGGACCATGGCCTGCCAGGCTCCTCTGTCCATGGGTTTCTCCAGGCAAGAATACTGAAGTGGGTTGCCATTTCCTTCTCCAGTGATAAAGTACAACCACATAAATAAACCTTGTGAGGCTGAGTTGTGCGTGCATGCTCAGTTATAACCGACTGCTTGTGACTTCACGGACTGTAGCCCACCAGGCTCCTCTGTCCGTGGGATTCTCCAGGCAAGAACACCAGAATGGGATGCCATTTTCTTCTCCAGGGGGATCTTCCGGACCCAGGGATTGAACCCACGTCTCCTGAGCCTCCTGCATTGGTAAGTGGATTCTTTATCACTGAGCCATCTGGGGCGCCCATAGGCCGCGTTAGCAAGCAAGCAAGGGATATCCCCAGGGACAGAACGAAGATGGAAAAACCAGAGTGGTGATCATGTGAGTTGACCCCACAGCTGCCTCAGGGAGGGATGCAATCAGAGCCAGTAACCCAGGGACCCTGGCTTTGGCCTTCAGATTGACATGAGATTTGGAGATGGGAGGTAAGATCTTCCGTTAACAGGATGTGGAGGGTTGGAACTCTGACTCCTTGCAAAGCCAGGCTCCACTGAAGGCTGATCTCTTAGTGAAGGGGCGACGAACTAAGAAAACCTGATCTCCTTGTTAACAAGGAGATAAGAAGCTTGCTATTACTGCACAGGCAAAAGCAGTGGGGGGGCTTCAAACATGATCCTCCGAAAAATCAAAACCTCACAGATGTGCTGTGAGTGGATTTGACATCCAGATTTGTATTGTCTGCATGGTCTCAGATTCTCATGCCAGAAGGAAAAATTGGTCCCAGGCTGGTGATAACCCTGGACCATCTGGCAAAGCAGATGCAGAATGACTTTAGGGACTTCCCTGGCTATCCAGTGGTTAAGACCCCTAGCTTCCAATGCAGGGGTCGTGGACTCAGTCCCTGGTTGGGGAACTAAGATCCCACGTGCCGAGTGGTGAGATTAAAAAAAAAAAAAAAATTGACTGTAGAGGAGCGCTCTTACAATTCAGACAGCAGGAAGTTCTCACGGGAAAAACAAGCTCCTCCAAAGATGAGTTCACAATAGTGAGTCCCGGGACACGCGTACCCCATTTTATTGCACTTTGCTTTATTGTGCTTCACAGATGCTGTGTTTTGTACAGGTTGAAGGTTTGTGGCAACCCTGTATCGAGCGAATCTTTCAGCACCATTTCTCCAACAGCATTTGCTCACTTCCTGTCTCAGTGTCACATGTTGGTAATTCTCACATTTCAAACCCTTTCATTACGTTCATACTTATTACGACGATCTGTGATGTTACTACTATGACTTGCTGAAGGCTCGGATGATGGTTAGCATGTTTTAGCAAAGAAGTATTTTTAAATTAAGGTATGTGCCTTGCTTATATAGACATATTGCTATTGCACGCTTCATAGACTATGTTACTGTTGTGCTTGAATACTCAGTCGTGTTTGACTCTGTGGACCCCATGGACTGCAGCCCAGCAGGCTCCTCTGCCTCTGGGATTTTCCAGGCAAGAATACTGGAGTGGGTTGCCGTTTCCTTCTCCTGGGGATCTTCCTGGCTCAGGGATTGATTGAACCCACATCTCCTGTGTCTCCTGCATTGGTAGGTGGATTCTTTACCACTGAGACTATAGTATAAACATAACTTTTATATGCGCTGGGAAACCAAAGAATGCACGTGACTCGTTTATTTTGGTATTTGCTTTATTGTGGCGGTCTGGAAGCAAACCCACAACATCTCCAAGGTATACCTGTATTTATGAAGAAAGAGTCGTGCTGAATACAGCAGATGACACCATCAGGAGGATAGGGCCATAAGACTCTGAGACCGCAGGGCAGCAGGGCCAAGAGAGACTGTGATAAGAATGCTTATAATGATCGAAAGCCAAAATGAAAGGTTCACACTCTCAAGAAAATAACAATACTTTATGAAAACAAGAATAGACAGATTTGAACAACATTTATAGGTGAAATGATATGGTAAGTGAGATGGGCCTCAGAATAATTTCAGAGTAAGGACTTCCCTCGTGATCCTGTGGCTAAGACTCCATGCTCCCAACGCAGGGGGACCAGGTTTGATCACTAGGGAACTAGATCCCACATGCCGCAATCAAGACCCAGAGCAGACAAATAAATAAATATAAATATTTTTAAAAATCTCAGAGTAGACAGCTGTGGGAAGGCGTGTGTATAAAACAAGACTAGTTACAGGTTGATACTTGTGGAAGGTGAATAAGTACATAGGGATTTCTTATTCTATTGTCTCTAATTTTCTGTTTGAAATGTCCATTATAAAAAATTAAAAACAAATGACGTTAAAAGCTCCAAACAGAACTTCTAGAAATGAATAATGTAAATAATGAAATTTAAAGCTCAAAACCAGTTTAATGGCAGATTGCACAGAGATGAAGAGAGAATGGATGAACTGGAAGATATTCTTAAAATATCCAGAATGCAAAGTAGAGGGGAAAATGTAGAAAACCCTTCAGGAGAGATTTAGAGATACAGAGGACAGACAACCACTTTAGAGTGCAATTTGGCGTTATCTGGTGATGCTATGACCTAACAGCTTTACTTCTAGTTTTGCTTCTCATACGTGAAAATATGAGCATTAGAGCTACATGTAAGAATTTCATAGCAGTATTGTGTAGGATAGAGAAAAGGCAGAAATAAGCTAAATATCCCTTAGTGGCAGAGAAGATAAATAGATGACATCTTTGTCATATAAAGCAGTAGAAGTAAGTGAACCACAATTTTGTGTGTCTCCATTAATACACAGAGTGGGATATACATACACCACATCTTTATCCATTCACCTGTCGATGAACATTTAGATTGCTTCTATGTCTTGGCTATTATAAATAGTGCTGCTATGAACGTTGGGGCGTGTGCGTATCTTTTCGAATTATAGATTTTCCAGATGTGTGCCCAGGAGTGGGATTGCTGAATTATATGGCAACTCTATTTTGAGATAAAACTGTTTTTTAACTCATATATTTTAAACTTTAAATTCATGGATCACCCAATATAAGGGTCAAAGACGGTATCCTAAGGGAAATCAGAAAATACTGAGAACCGAAAGATAATTAGATCACTTTGTACTAAACTAGAAGAATCCCACAGCAGGACTACATAGAGGGCGAGTCAGACCTGCCAACGCACACATTCGAAAAGAAGAGACTTTTCTAAACTCCAACTGAGTGAGTTCGGTGTCCAGCTCCAGAAGGAAGAAAGAGAACAGAATAAAGCAAGAAAAACAAAAATAGAAGGAAGGAAATTAGGAAATAACAAAGATAAGAACAGAAATTAAGGGAAAAATAAGATCAATACAACCACAGCTGGATCTTTGAGAAGACTGATAAAACAAGCAGATCTCTGGCACGAGTGGCTGGGAATATAAAGGAGATGGGATGGGGCATGTTAGGAATGAACAAGAAGAGGACATAGCTAGAATAGAGATTCAGCCATAATGAGGGCTCACATCTACAAGTCAGTCTCTATACCTCAATCTATAAAGGAATATTTATTTACAGTTCAGGTTGACCTACAAATCCTATCTACAGAACCTTCTGCCTGGATATAGTAACAGTGACGTACTGGCATTTATACAGAATCTGCTAGGAGCCCCTGCGACTGCCATGGGCTCCCTCACCTCCATCCATTTGGTTACGCTGTTTCCTCAGCTCAAAATACCCTTTCTCTCTTACACATCTTGGAAGGTTCTGCTAAAATGCCACCCCTCTGGCTGTTCTTATCTACCCATTATCCACTCTACCCTTCTCCCTTACCAACAGAACCATAATTTTGCTCAGGATAATAAAACGCCCCATTTAAAATAACCACAGCTACAGTGCTTCAGTCCCAGGTTCCTCTGCATCCCAGGGTGGCATGTGACCCCATAGGGTCAATGAGATGTAAGTAGGAGTTTGCTGGGTATGGGGCTTTCCTGGTAGCTCAGTGGGTAAAGAATCCGCCTACAATGCAGGAGATCCTGGTTCAATTCCTGGGTTGGGAAGATCCCCTGGAGAAGGGATAGGCTACCCACTCCAGTATTTTTGGGCTTCCCTGATGGCTCGGACAGTAAAGAATCCACCTGCAATGCGGGAGACCTGGGTTTGATCCCTGAGTTGGGAAATCCCCTGGAGAAGTGAAAGGCTACCCACTCCAGTATTCTGGCCTGGAGAATTCCATGGACAGAGGAACCTGGCAGGCTTCAGTCTATGGGGTTGTAAAGAGTCGGACACAACTGAGTGACTTTCGCTTTTTGCTGGGTATATTTTTTTAAGGTTTAAAACATCCGTCCACCCATCCGTTCATCCACCACCCATCCTTTCACTCATTCACCCATCCATCCACTTGTCCACCTGTCTACCCACCCACACACCTATCCATCCATCCAACCATCCATTTCTGACAGTCTGTAAAGCGCCAGACGTAATATTTAGGTATTTGATACAGAAAATGAGCGGTTTGCCCCCTGCCTTTAAGCGAATACACTACTTGGGAAGACAGGTAAGGAGACAGTTTCAGTACCTTTGTGGTAAGTGCTATACTAGAGGTAAGAGAGAAATAAAATCCTAACATATTAATATTTTTCCTTCTCTTATTCAACCAGGGCTACCTGTTTGCCTCAGGGAGGATTGTGATTTTCATGGTAGAAATATAACAAGAGGAAAAAAAGACTTTTACCTTTGAATGTTAAGATCAACTCTGAGCGTACATGAGATAATAGTCTTGAAACTGAACTTGGTTCAGGAAAGAAAGGGATTTTCTAAATTCCATGGGCTTCCCTTTAAGAAATTATGACCAAATCTGGTGGACTTGGACCCATAACAGGGTCAGAGGATATGACTTAGGGAAGTTCCTATCAAGTAGGAAGAAGCAAGAGATCAGAAGCTTGATTAGACCCTCCTCCAGGTCAAAACAGCAGTGGGAAGGCCCGAGGGGAGCGCGACTGCTGGGCGGTACTGTAGGAGGACCCTGTGGCCAGACTCTGGGCTGGAGCCTGAGAACCAGGCAGAATGCCGCTCATCGGGTCCAGGACAGGCAGCCTGGTACCACCTCAACCACGTGTCTTAGAGGCAGGAATTGGAATCGGGATCGTGTCTGGGAAGGCGTGGGGAGAAGGGGCCCTGAGAGGAAACCTGAACCTTAATGTACTTGAACTCTTGCCTTGATGTGTCTGACTTAACTCAGAAGGAGTTTTTGAAGCCTGGAGAGACTGAGCTAGCTTTGATTAGCAAGTCCATGGTGTTTAAATTTTCTTTTTTTCTCTTTTTCTGCCCTTAGCAGGAGTGGGGACTTGGGAGCAAGACAGAATCAATTATAGACCATTTTCCAGTTGCACTTCTGTGCGCCTTTGCTTACCGCATACAGATTTTATCCGGTGATAGAGGCATGCATGGGGTGCTGAGGAGCCAGAGGGCTAAGGGGAGGGTGTCGGGGGGCGGGGCACTGGCTTGCATCAGGGCGGTCACACAGGGCGCCGGGCTCAGAAGGGCCCTGTCCTTAGGGTTTCATGCTCCGTGATTGTGGAGTATGCTTAATAATTTTCCCTCTGAATCTGTGTTTGTAAGTGAAGTCTAATGGGGCAATAGATGGCTGGGGGCTTGGGGTCATGCCTCCCTCTGCCTCCTGGGGCCAGCGACTAGACAGTTCTCAGTCATCTGCTCCCCAGCCTCACCCTCCGCCCGGGCCAGGGACTGGGTGGTGAGGGTGGGGGATGGCAGGGAGATCAGCGTGTCCCTGGAGCCTTCAGCTCCCAGCAGGAGCCTCAGAGCAGGCAGCTCTCCTCGCTCAGGGCTGGCTGTGCCGTGGCGTGTTTAGCAGGTGGCTTGTTGGCTTCCACCCCTTATCCAGGCACCAGGTGTGTCCACGGAAGGTGCATTTCCTTGGGGGTTCCGCCTCCACCATGAGCTCGGGTGGCAGGCCCGTGGGAAGGGGAGACTGATCCCTCCCCAGTCAGGGTCAGTAACTGCGAGAACGGGACCCTGGCAACCTCTGAACCTTGCCTCTAGTGTCCTCCTGCCTGATGGAGCATGACACTAAGTCGCAAATAAAAGCATCACGACAGGCCTCAGAAGAAAGGAAAAGGCGCTGTGTTGTTAATATCTTTAATGGTGCAATTTCCTACTTTTCTAACAAGAGGCTTGATTTTTTTTTTTGCCACACCTGACCAGGGATTGACCTGTACCCACCTCTGCCGTGGAATCTTGGAGTCTTAACCCACTGGACCGGCAGGGAAGTCCAAGAGGCCTGCATTTTCATTGCCCACTGGGCCCCACAAACCCTGCAGCTGGCTCTGGCCTCATGGAAGCTTTGCCTGGAGGAAGTCTGCTGGGTCTGAGGCCTTCTGCTGAGCCGGTCCACCCGGTAGCAGGCCTCCTTGACAGTCAAAACTCAAAAGGCATCACCCCGCCTGGTAGGCCACCCCAACCACACAACCAAAGCGGGGCTATGGTTTCAGGAACACCAGGGTCAAATTCTGGCCCCACCAGCGGCATCTCCAAGGACCTTTCTGTCAAATATTTCTGAATCTCCGGGAGCATCTCATTTTTTTTCAAGTACAATTCTCTCACTCGCTCATGATTTCTGCCATATTCCTTCTCTCCCTCCTGGGATGGCTGCCTTTGGAGCTTTCTGCAGCCCTCAAAGCCTGCCCCCCACTGAGTGCCTTGATTCCAGTCCCCACTGACAGATGAGTGATGAATAGCTCAGACATCTGCTGTGCCTGCCATGAGCCAGGACCCCTCTAGCACTGGACTCACTGAGTCCTCTTATCAGCCCGACCAAGTATGCACTTCACACTGCCTCTTTCTACATGAGGGAACAGAGTCACAGAGGAAGCAGATCCAGTAAGGGATGGAGTTAGGATTTGAACTCAGGCAGAAATAATGATGGGTAAAGAATCCTCCTGCAATGCAGGAGACCTGGGTTCGATCCCCTGGAGGAGGGCATGGCAACCCACTCCAGTATTCTTGCCTGGAGAATTCTGTGGACAGAGGAGCTTGGCGTGCTAACATCCACGGGGTCACAAAGAGTGAGACACGACTGAGCGACTAACACGCATGTCAGAAACGATGATAATTTAATGATAAAAGAAGTCACACCTGGGATGGCATGCTGGAAATGCAAATGCAGTAGCTGAACATGCGTTTAAACTGCCAGAAAGGAATTTTACCAGCAAAATGGACACACTGTCTCATTAACCTGATAGTGACAAGGCATCCGGTTTGGAGCTTCGTCGAGGTTGGCCATCCCTCTCGTGATGGAAAAGGGCAGAAGGGACGGTTGGAATGAGGAACGTGGGGTGTCAGATGGCTGGTGGTACAAATACATCTGAAAGCCCACATCAAACCCCTCACCAAACATTTCTGATTCTCCAGGGGCGTGTCCTTTCTTTTCTGCCTCAGAGCCCTGGGATTCAGGTTGCAGCAGAATTCAGGGGAGAGGCTGTGTCTCCACCATATGACACACCTGTGCCCCAACTCTAGTCTAAGAAGGCCAGTCACAGAAAGTCATAATGCTCCATCTGGTTGGTTTAGCAGCCAGGGTTAGATTTAAAGGTTTAATCAAAATGTTCTGTACTTGGCCATAACTGATTTATTTGAAGGTCACCTTAATTTCTTTCAGCCCATAGGGGCTCAACTCAATTTTCAAGGTTGATTAACTCTTCCCTCCCTCTCGGTGATGACACCCCCACAGAGCCCTCTCCTTCCTCATCTGGCCCCGGGGCCCTCTTGGCTTCTCCTCCAGTGACACCTGGAGCCTTTGGTGTTTCCGTCCCCCTGTGGGTTTTGGTTGTCACAGTCCTTTCCAGGAACAGATGAAGATCCGCACCACCCAGGATTGCAGTCTCCCCAGCCTGAAGCTGGCTGGGAGTCTGTCCTGGTTTCACCATCTTAAGGCAAAAGTGGGCTTGGAGCCGCAGACACTGCCCGCTCCGGAGGACTGGCCACCGTTCTCCAACGGAGTGGAGGTGACACTTGGAACGTAACTCTCTGCAAATTCAGAGCCACGACATTTTGGATACAGTAGTTTCTGGGGAAGTGCCCGCATCTTGTTTAGGCCCACTTTTACCTAGATATTTGCCAAAGAATCCCGGAACTAAAATTCAGTCATTTGCCAATGAAAACCTAACTTTTAAAAGAGTATTTAACTCTGTGCTGCCTGTATGTGTATGCATATACATGATTTTACACATGCATGCATGTACACTTAAGCCTCTTTAGGCCTCTGTTACATGCATGCTAATTCGCTTCAGTTGCATACAACTCTATGAGACCCTATGGACTGAGCCCACCAGGCTCCTCTGTCCATGGGATTCTCCAGGCAATACTGGAGTGGGTTGTGAGCCCTTCTCCAGGGGACCTTGCCAACCCAGGGGCTAAACCTGCGTCTTTTATGTCTACCTGCATTGGCAGGTGGGTTCTTTACCGCTAGTGCCACCTGGGAAGTCCTAGTCCTCAGTTAATGGTGAAAAAGACCAACCAAATAAGAAAAACAAGGCTGTTTGTTCCGAACTTGCTATAGCGAAGGAGTGGGCCAGTGTCACCTGCATTTTGGCAAAGACTCAAAGGCAGACTGGAAAGTTTTAAAGTGGAAAAAAGGGAAGGTCACAGGTGTGCCCTGATTGGAGGCTGTTGGCCTGGGGAACCTGTAGGCAGGCTGACTACAAGCGGACGTCCTAGGTGATTGGTTAAGCATACAGAGTTGGTTTCCTCTGATTGGTCCTAAGTTGGAAGAGAGGACAAGGAGTAAGAAAGCTGTTCGTTAGTAATCTAAATCTGGTCATTTGGGGTCAATTGCTCTAGAATTTGCTGTTTGGCTTCTTGGATTGTCACAAGGATAGGAATCTGGCTTCCAGAAAGTCTGATTTACAGCAGACTGGCTTCCTGGGCTGTTTATTGCAGGGAGGGGGGCGGTTTCCCAGGCAGGTGGAGGCAGGCTGTGGGTAAAATCTCTATTTGTATATGTGGTGTGGCCATTGTCTTTATATATTCAGTCTCTCATAATAATATAAAATGAAATCAAATGTGTGAGTGCTCAGTCGTGTCTGACTCTTTGCAACCCCATGGACTGTAGCCCACCAGGCTCCTCTGTCCATGTGATTTCCCACACAAGAATACTGAGTGGGTTGCCATTTCCTACTTCAGGGGATCTTCCTGACCCAGGGATTGAACTTTTATCTCTCACGTCTCCTGCATGGGCAGTCAGCTTCTTTACTACTGAGCCACCTGGTTTGTCTCTCATGAGATATATTCAGTCTCTCATGATGATGATTTAAGAATTGGTCAGATAAGTCCATCCTTTCTCTCTGAAGGGTAGACCAGTCCATTCAGCAAGTTTAAAAGGTGACCTTATTAATGAGCAGTGATTCATCTGATTGATTCTGTGAGATCTCAAACAACTTCAATGAACAAATCTGCAAGAATCACACAGGATCAAAATGCAGCTGCCTCACACACAGAACCAAGCTCATGTCTGGCGATAGCGTGGAAATCATCCATGACCTAGATTGAGAGAGAAAACCAAGACGTCTTCTCAGAAAACTGCAGGCAGCTCCTTCGTCCTACCTTCCCTGACCCAGCTCCGCCAGTCTCACCAGGCAGTGCTACTGCCTGGATTCTGAGGGAGGAGAGAAAATTCAGGCAAGGAAAAAGGTAGCTTGGTAAGGCAATTCAGAAACATGCCTGCTTTCTTCTTGAATTATGAGGACAAATAACTCGGCTTGGCAAGACCATCCTCCCTCGTGCAGTGGCGATGAAAGCAAGGAGTTCAGAAGACTTGTCCCTGGTGTCCCGTCAGTCCTGATGGTGGGAACAGAGGTGATGCTCCTGATTCTTTGAGGTCCAGCCCAGTTCAGTGGCCTTTCTCACATCAGGAGCACTCAGAGCTTTTCCTTGTGAAATTAATTCCCGATCATTTCTAACTGTGCTTTCTAACCCCAGCACTTCCAAGGCTCTTACTTCCCCATGCACCAGGTTTCAAACAAAGGCAAGGAAATGGACCAGGGATGTAAAGGCAATGAATCTACAGCCAGGTGCTATGGATGTGGTATTGGATGACCTGAACTTTGCTCCTGAGAAAACAATGATTTGGGCAAACCATTTAATTTCTTTTGTTTCAGATTTCTTATTGGCACAATAGCATGCTATTTTACTCCAGACAGCTGGGTGCTGAGCATTGCAGACAGGCTCCCTACCCCATGGATCTACACAGAGGAAGAAGACAAGGGGGTCAGAAACTCACACACTTGGAAAGTCCCCGCAGGAGATGAGCTGTCATCCTTGGCTTCCCTGTCCCTCACCCCACTTCTGGTCTGAAGACATCCTCTCATCTCTGTCATCAGACTGTCCCTCCAAGTCCATCACACAGGGGCCCCTGGGCATCCCAGGCGTCTTTACCAGCCTCCTGCCTCTGCCCCTGAGGGTCAGTTTTCACCATGCCAGCAAGGGAAACCCTTTTAAACATAAACCCATAGTATTCTGCTCAAAACTTTCCCATGACTTTCCACCTCTTCTGGAGTAAAAGCCAGCCTTCTCAACCTGACCTACAAGGCCATACCACACCCGGTCCTTGCCTCGCAGACCCCTACTCCCTCCTTCAGCCGCTGGGATCCAGCTCCCGGCGACCCTGCACCAAGACGTGGCAGGTTCGTGGCTGTTTGACCAGCACGATTATTAATGGTGTCACTTCGACTCTCAGAGGCCCCGGTTTGCATGATGAGTTAGATGGCCACGCTGGCCTCTCACTTGCCATCCTGCTTTCTCTCCTCTGCCTGGCCCCCTCCCTCCCTGGAGAACCCCTGCCGTCAGGCACCATGCCATTTACACAGCACACTCCGGGTGTGCTCTGTACTCTGACCCCGGGACCCCCTCCTCCCCTGCCCTCCTCCTGGGTCTGCTTTTCCTCCCTAGACTTCTCATCACACCAGTTATTTTTCTCATTTGTTTATTGTGTCTCCCTGCCTGCCCCCTTGTGCAGGCTCTGCGAGGGCAAGGTTTTATTTTTTTTTCCTTTTTTCAGTTTCTATTTTATTTTTTTGCCTCACCACGTAGCGTGTGGGATCTTAGTTACCCACTCAGGGATCGAACCCGTGGCCCCCTGCATTGGCAGCCCGGAGTCTTAACCACCGGACTGCCTGGGAAGTCCCGAGGGCAGGGATTTTTAATGTCTTGTTCACTGCTGTTTTCCCCAGTGCCTAAAACAGTGCTTAGCACAGAGGTGCCTGAGTGACTGGATGAGGGAGGGGGTACTACTCTGGATCTGGGGGTCAGAGGAGGCTTCTCAGGGGTTGGCTTTGAGGTTAAGGTCTGTATTGGTTTCTTCTGGCGGCTGTAACAAAGTACTACAAACTTAGTGACTTGAAACAACACAGATGTGGGACTTCCCTGATGGTTCAGTGGCTAAGACTCTGAGCTCCCAGTGCAGAGGGCCTGGGTTCAATCCCTGGTCAGGGAACTAGATCGCATATGCTACAACTAAGAGTTCATATGCAGCAACTAAAGACCTTGCATGCCAACACTAAGACGGTGCAGTCACATAAGTACATATAAATTTAAAAAAATAACACAGATATATTATCTGATGGTTCTGGGGGTTAGAAGTCCACACTGCATCTCACTGCGCTGAAATCAAGGTGTTGGCAGATATGCACTCTTTTCTGGAGGCTCCAGGAGAGAATAAGCATCCTTGCCTTTTCCAGCTTCTAGAGGTCACTCATATTTCTTGGCTCTTGGCACCTGCTTCCATCTTCAAACTCTGTGACGGTCAGTCAAGACTTTCTCAAATGCCATCTCTCAGTTCTGAACCCTCTGCCTGTCTTATCCCTGTTTTCATTGTTTAGTTGCTCAGTCGTGTCCAGCTCTTTCCGATCCCATGGACTGCAGCACACCAGACTTCATGTTCTTCACTATCTCCTGGAGTTTGCTTAAACTGAAGTCCATTGAGTCAGTGATGCCATCCAACCATCTCATCCACTGTTGCCCCCTTCTCCTCCTGCCTTCTGTCTTTTCCAGCATCAGGGTCTTTTCCAATGAGTTGGCTCTCATATCGCGTGGCCAAAACATTGGAGCTTCAGCTTCAGCATCAGTTCTTTCAATGAATATTCAAAGTTGAATTCCTTTAGGATTGACTGGTTTGATCTCCTTGCTCTCCAAGGGACTCTCAAGAGTTTACTCCAACACCGCCATTCAAAGGCATCAATTCTTTAGTGCTCAGCTTTCTTTATGGTCCAACTCTCACATCCATCCACAATTACTGGAAAAACCATAGCTTTGACTACATGGACCTTTGTAGGAAAGTAATGTCTCTGCTTTTTAATATGCTGCCTAGGTTTGTCATTGCTTTTCTTCTCAAGGAGCAAGCATCTTTTAATTTCATGGCTGTAATCACCATCCACATTTAAGGATCCTTACTATTACACTGGGCCCACCCAGATAATCCAGGATGATGTCATGAAATCAGTTGATTAGCAAACAATTCCATCTGCAACCTTGATTCCCCTTTGCAGGAAACTCACTATATTCATAGGTTCCTGGGACTGGGACATTGATGTCTTTGAAGGAGGGGTATTATTCTGCCCTAATGGATAGGGTGGTCAGGAAAGGCTTCTCAGAAGAGTTGGCATTGAAGGCAAGGTCTGAAGGGCAAGGAGAAGCTCATCATGTGAAGAGCCAGAAGAGCTTTCCAGGCAGGAGAAGCAAGTGCAAAGACCCTGAGGCAGAGAAGAGCTTGGCGTTATCAAGAAGCAGAATGTTACCCAGAGAGACTACAGTATATTGAGCAAGGGGAGAGTGGTCCCCAATGAGGCTGGGGAGGGAGGCAGGAGTCAGATACTAGTGAAGATGCCGTGGTTTTGTCTCCCAGTCTAGGTCATGTATGATTCCATGCTGTTGGTTCTGTGTGTGAGACAGCTGCATTTTCATAGTACGTGATTCTTGCTGATTTGCTCTACGAAGTTGAGATCTGACAGTATAAAGCAGATAATTGCTATCCGTTGATAAGGCCATCTTTTAAACTTGATCAACTGACTGATACACCCTCCAAAGAGAAGAAAAGAAATTTATTCTCTCACAGTCTTGGACACTAGAAATCTGAAATCAAGGTATCCATAGAACACACTCCCTCTGAAGGGTCTAGAGGAGAATACTTCCTTGTTTCTTCTAGCTTCTGCTAGTTCCCGGCTGTTATCAACTGAATACCTGTCTCTCCAAATCCAAATGTTGAAACCCTAATCTCCAATGTGATGGTACTAGGACTTGAGTCCTCTGGGAGGTAATCAGCTTTAGATGAAGTCATGAGGGTGGAGCCCCCATCCTGGGATTAATGCCCTTATAAGAAGAAAGACAAGATCTTTCTGTCTCTTTTTCTCTCTACCATGTAAGAACACAGGAAGAAGGCAGCCATCTAAGCCCCCCAATCTGTGCTATTTTTAAAATTAATTAATTAATTTAATTTTTGGTTGCATGGGGTCTTTGTTGCTGCACCTGGGCTTTCTTTAGTTGCAGGGCTAGTCTCTAGTTGCAATGCATGGGGTTTCTCAGTGTGGTGGCTTCTTTTGTTGAGGAGAACAGGCTCTAGGCACTTGGGCTTCAGCAGTTACAGCATGTGGGGTCTGTAGTTGTGGTGTTCGAGTTCAGTTGCTCTCTGGCACATGGGATCTTTCCCGACCAGGGATTGAACCCATGTTGCCCACATTGGCAGGCAGATTCTTATCTACTGTGCTGCCAGGGAAGTCCAATCTGTAATATTTTATTTTATTATATCAGCTGGAACTCAGACACCAGCGGTCCTTGGCGTTCTTCGGCTTGTAGCAGCATCTCTCCAGTCTCTGCCTCCATCCTCCCATGCCCATCTTCCCTTTGTGTCCAAGCTTTTCTTGTCTTATAAGGACATCAGCCATTGGATTCTGGCCCACCCTAAGGTAGTGGGGCTCCACCTTAAACTGGATTACATCTGCAAAGAGCCGTTTCCAAATAAGGTCGCATTCACAGGTTCCAGGCAGACATGATGAGGGACACCGTCCAACCCAGGACACCTTCAGTCCCCCTGTTGTTAAGACTCTCCAGGCCACCCCAGTTTCCTCTCCTTGAGCCACCCTGCTTGGAGCTACCTTCTCAGCCAGACTTTCCTGTCTGTGGGTCTGTATACAAGTTATCTCTCCTCCCCATCCTCTCTCACCCTTTCCCCAGATCTTGACTGCAGCCACAGCTATTTATTTTCTTTTAGCAATAAGTCTTTCTACAATGCAGTTGCCTAGCAGACTGAATGCCATTTTAATCCTCCAGACACCTGCTTTCAGGTTCATTTCTCGCTGCAAAGTGCTTATCTTAGAAAATCTTGGAAGAATCTGAGTTTGATCTTTATATCAACTAATTCGTATACACAGGCTCACTCTCCTAAATGGTTACAGCTACCCTGAGCTGGTGGCTGACTTCAGGCCACAGTACAGAGGAGGTTTGTGCCGAACAGGCTCAGGGAGAGGAGCTGAATGATACCGGAGGCAGAATACTGTTCTCCATCATCCCCCCGTGGACACTCACTGCTGTGTCCTATTAGTCAGATGACCTCAGAACCCAAGGAGGTCACTGACCATCCTCTGTTTGGGAAAGGATGAAACTGGGGTCCAAGACAGAGGTTTACAGGACTTCCTCAAAGCCACAAGTATGTGACAGATAGAAGGCTCTGGAGTGAAACTGATGAGTGGTTTTTAAAAAAAAATTTTTAATTTATTTGTTTATTTGGCTGTGCTGGGTCTTTGTTGCTGGGCAGGCTTTTCTCTAGTTGTGGTGCACAGGCTGGGGGGCACACGGGCTTCCATAGCTGCGGCTCCCAGGCTCTAGGGCAGGGTTGTGTTCGACAGTTGTGCTGCACAGGCTTAGTTGCTCTGCGGCATGTGGGATATTCCCAGATCAGGAGTCGAACCCACCAAGTCTCCTGTATTGGCAGGAAGATTCTTTACCACTGAGCCGCCAGGGAAACCGGATGAGTGGTTTTTTGAGATGATATATATATATATATATATATATATATACTTTGTTCCTAAAGCTAGAGTCTAACGGGGAAATTAGATTTTATTTTCTTGGGCTCCCCAAATCCCTGCAGATGGTGACTGCAGCCACAAAATTAAAAGACACTTGTTCCTTGGAAGAAAAGCTATGACAAACCTAGACAGCATATTAAAAACCAGAGGCAAAAAAAAAAAAACAAAAAACCAGAGGCATTACTTTGCAGACAAAGGTCCATCTGGTCAAAGCTATGGTTTTTCCATTAGTCATGTATGGATATGAGAGTTGGACCATAAAGAAGGCTGACTGCCAAAGAACTGATGCCTTCGAATTGTGGTGCTGGAGAAGACTCTTGAGAGGCCCTTGGACTTCGAGGAGATCCAACCAGTCATCCTAAAGGAAATCAACCCTGAATATTCATTGGAAGAACTGATGCTGAAGCTGAAGCTCCAATATTTTGGCCACCTGATATGAAGAGCCAACTCACTGGAAAAGACCATGATGCTGGGAAAGACTGAGGGACAGAGGAGAAGGGGGTGACAGAGGATGAGATGGTTGAGTCCATCCCTGACTCAATGGACATGAGTTTGAGCAAACTCCAGGAGATAGTGAAGGACAGGGAAACCTGGCGTGCTGTAGTCCATGGGGTCACGAAGAGTTGGACACAACTTTGGCGACTGAACTACAACGACAAATAAGGGCATTACCATAAGATCAACAATATCTCTGAAATCAGAAAGTGGTGGAAAAACAAGCTACCTACAGCAAAGAACTGGGAATAGACAGAAGGAAGTGAGAGAGACTTCGCCGCTGGCAGAGCAAACAGCATGAATCCAACAACTTCAGCAGGCCCCATGGCCAACTCTGTGTTTGTAGTGACACCCCCAAATGGGTATACAGTGTTCCCTGGGGGTGTGTCTCAGGTGCCCATATATCCAAACCAGTCCCAAGTCCATGTAATTCACGGGAACCCACCATCTGTGAGTCAGCAACCCATCGAGAGAACCCTAAAAGAAGGCAAAGCCTTAGGGGCCATCCAGATCCTGATCGGCCTGATTCACCTCGGCCTCGGTTCCGTCATGGGGACTGTCCTTGTGGGGAACTATACTGCTGTTTCATTCTACGGAGGCTTTCCCTTCTGGGGAGGCATCTGGTTCATCATTTCAGGATCCCTCTCGGTGTTGGCAGAAAAGCACTCACGATCTTCTTCTTGTCTGCTGAATAGCAGCGTGGGCTTGAACATCGTCAGTGCAATCTTCTCCTTGGTTGGAATCACACTCTTCATCGTAGAGTTAATTATCAACACTCCCTACATCTATCCTGTGTATGATCCTCACTTTCCCACCTGGGGCAGGGTCCCTGGAATGGCCATTTCTGGTTTGCTGCTCATCTTCTGCCTCCTGGAGGTGTTCATTACAAGTCTATCTGCCCACTTTGGCTGCCAGCTGACCTGCTACCAAACCAACAGTGTGGGCGTGGTCATCCCAAATGTCTATGTGACAAACCCAGCGGTCATCCCAGAACCAGAGAACTCACCACCAAATTATTCTGAGGTCCCGGGTGACAAATAAGCAAACCCAAATGTTCTAGAAGCATTTTTCACTGGAACCCAAAAGAATACCCTCCCCTGATTGGGCTCCTGAAACCAGATTCTTCCTTCCCTGACAATCTAAAGGAAATATCTCTCCAATGGTGTGCATTCCTGGACTTCATTCCATTCAGCCTGGTAGTTGTTCTGTTCTTTCAAAGAGTAGACAGGAATTTAAAATGGATTTTAACAAGAAAAGGTCCTCCCTAGGGCATACATGCATGGGTGCCTTTGTGCCACACCTGTCTAGACAACCCTACCTTCATTCTTTCAATTATTCATTCATTTAATAAAAATGCACTGAGAAAAAAAAAAAAAACAACCCAATATCTCAAAGAGGTCCCCTGCTAGTCAACATCGTGCTGGAGGCATTAGGCAAAGCAGTGAGAGAAAATAAACCAATTTGAGGTGTAAGAGGACTTCCCTGCTGGTCCCGTGGTTAAGAATCCATCTGCCAATTCAGAGCACATGGGTTCAGTTGCTGGGCTGGGCAGATTGCACACGCTGAGGAGCAGCTAAGCCCATTCACCACAGCTGCTGAGCCTGTGATTCAGAGCCATCAGGCATAAGAACAGGGGAGAAAAAGAGCAAATGTATCCTTCATAGGTGATATGACTGTGCACCTAGAAAGCCCTAAAAGTATTTTATATTTGTCTTCATTGTTATCACTTCTGGAGTTATTCATTTCTTGATATAAATCCAAATTTTTACCTGGTATCATATACTTCCTGCCTGAAAAACTTCCCTTAATGTTTCTAATAGCACAAGAATTGATTCTTGGCTTTTGTTTTTCTAAAAACATCTGTATTTTTGCCTTAATTTTTGAAAGATATTTTCACTGGGTATAGCCTTTTGAGTTGACAGTATTTTTTCTTTCAGCTCTTTAAAGATACAATTCTTATCTCTGTTCCTCTGAGTGTAATGTATTTTTTTCCTCTGGCTGCCTTCAAGATTTTTCACTTTATCTTTGGTTTTCAGCAGTTTTAATATAACAATGCTAGATTGGGGAGGTGGGGAGAGAAGGTTCTGGAGTCACACCTCCCCTTCTCTGCCCAATCTCCCACCTGTCAGCACCCAAGTTTTTTAAGGACTTGCCACCATCTGCTTGTGTAAGACAGTTACACATGGTGCGTGTAATAGCCAAGGGTCCCCTTCCAGCTAGCTCAGGTCCTAGGGAATGTGCCAGGTACTCTATGCTACACAGGGCCACAGCCAAAGGACTGTGGATATTATTGCCTCTGGCGTGGGCGGTGGAAACCCAGAGGAAGAACCTACCAGATGTTTAAACCATGTTGCTTTTCTTGTTGTTCAGCAGCTGAGTCCTGTCTGACTCTGCGACCCCCATGAACTGTAGCACAGCCAGGCTCCTCTGTCCTCCACGATCTCCCAGAGTTTGCTCAAATTCATGTCCATTGAATAGGTGATGCTATCTAACCATCTCATCCTCTGCGGGGCCCCCACATCATATTGCACCCACTTTTCAAACACTCTGCAGGATCTGTCTCAGCAGCTAACGCTGGTCCGTTCCCAGCTTTCGGGTCTTCTCCACTTGCAAATGAACCGCGCCATAAATCACCGCACAGGAAAAGGCATGCTTTTCTCAGGAGGAGGATGCGGAACGCTTGGAGACCTATATAATAAGCCGCTATCGGTAACAAGCACTTTCTCTCCCTGTTCATTATTGCTGCGCTTTAAGAGGAACAGGGAGGTCCCGCTCTCGCCCGGTTCCAAAGAGACGCTCTGAGACTGCCCCGGAGGCGGGGGGCCGCTCTGGCACCAGCAGAGACAATGGAATACATTTTGAAATGTCTTTTCCCCCGTGCGCTGCCAAACAAAAGCCTCGGAACCCTTCTGGGAATTCACTGAACGAGGAAAGAAAACGAGGCCGGGCGGTCGGAGCCACGTGCACCTCCCTCGGCTCAGCTCCCGCCGCCCGAGGTCTCCGAGGCTGCGCCTGTTCCCAGCGGCTGCGTAGTTGGGGACGCGCTCGCTAAACGCAGTCGCTCTCTGCAAAGGCTCACGCCCCCTTTGGTTTTGAAGGCGTCTCTGTTTCTTCCCATTGATTGAACCGCCCGCTGCAGAGGCCGACCCCACAGCTAAGCCTAAACTAAGCTAAGCTAAGCCGTCTTCCTTTTCTTCCCTCCCCTCTGGACAGACCCGTACCGGGGACGCACAGCAGAGGACCTGCCTGAGCGATGGGTCGCTACCCGCTCTCCAGCATGACGTTCCCAAGGGAACACCAATTTCCCATGCTTTAAAAATTCTCCTTGGAAAAAAACAAATTGTAGTCACGAAAGAGTCCAGCCAGCAGGAACTTCAGAGATGAAGAGCTTGAAATTACGAGTTCTGAACGCATCGCTAAACCCGCAGAGTCCCTCTGATCCCTGCTGGGTCAGGAAGCCTCGCTGCTCCTAGTGCTCGTGACAGTGGTGTGTGACAGTTTGGCCGATTTGGCCCACTTGAGGGGAAAGGCCAATCTGAGTCAGGGAAAGTTATGAATTAGACCAAGTGTAATAAAATGTACGCCTTTTAAATGATCTATTTACAGTCTTCATTCATAATTCTTCATGCATCCTGTAAAGAAAGGTCTTATGAAGGGAAATTTGGGGCAGGCCCCTATCCGCCATATTTGCATGTTTGACTCTTGCTATAAATACAGTTGAGGACTTCCCTGGTGGTCCAGTGGCTAAGACTCCACACTTCCAAAGCAGGGAGCCTGGATTCGATCCCTGGTCAGGGAACTAGATCCCATATGCTGCAACTGAGGCCTGGCACAGCCAAATAAAAGTAAATAAATGTTTAAAAAAACAAACACAGTTGAGGACCAAAGTAAATCATTTATCTTCTGTCACTACCCAGAAGGAATGAAGGTGCAGTATTTATCACCAAGACACCCAAGTAAAGAAAAATTTTCTTTCATTAACTAAACTTATAAAAAATTATAAATAAACCAATAATATTGAAATAAAAATATAATAAAATATCTGTGAAAACCAAGACCAACTGATCAATTTTTTTAAAAAAAATCAATACTTGGCTATTTAGAAGCCAATATATCTTTACCCAGAATATAAAGTTCCTAACACCAGAAAAATCTTTTAACCATGACCTTTGACCAACTCTTACTAAATGTGCTTTGCAGCTAGGACTTTCTAAGAATGTTTAGAACTCAACCTCACTTGTGTTATTCAGAGTTCTTCAGAAAAGTTTGCTGAGTCAAAAATTAATTCTGAATTAAGACCAAGACTCTTATCAAGACTAAACTTGAGTTCTCCCCTCTAGTTACAAAATATTTATTAAATGTCTTTAAGGGAAAATCATTAAGTCCACTGAACTATGCATCACAGACAAACTATATGGGGCATATGTTTGTTTTTTAAATTTAAAACATATTCACACACAAAGATTTTCCAGAACACTTATGCCTAAAAATTGTGTATTTATATTAAATGTGGGCTCAGCTATATAAAATTGTTACCTTCAAAAGACATTTTGGACAAAGATTATGGAATAAGTCATTCCTCAATACCTAACTGTCTCTATGGTGTGTTTCTGGTCCCTTTTATTTTCTATTTGGGAAGTTCTTTGGTCAATGCCCACGTTGCAGACCAAAGAACTGGAGCACTGAGGTCACACACTGAGCCCGTGATAGAATTAATCATGAGCTTGTGAGCTGTTCTCTCCCACAAGAAGCCACAGTCCTCGAGGGCTCCATATCCACCCACTTGTCTGTCTATAGGACAGCAGATGCTAGATAAGCATGTGAGGTCAGTCACTTCATTCGTGTTCAACCCTTTGTGACCCTGTGGATTGTAGCCCGCCAGGCTGTCCATGGGGAGTCCTCAGGCAAGAATACTGGAGTGGGTTGCCATGCCTTCCTCCAGGGGATCTTCCCAACCCAGGGATCGAACTCAGGTCTCCCACATCGCAGACAGACTCTTTATCATCTGAGCCACCAGGGAAGTCCAAGAATACTGGAGTCAGTAGGCCATCCCTTCTCCAAGGGAACTTCCCAGCTGAGGAATTAAACTGGGATCTCCTGCGTTGCAGCCAGATTCTTTACCAGCTGAGCTACCCGGGAGTAACTAAATGCAAACTTTTTAAAAACTCTGATTTAATGTTTAAAAATGGCAACCCCCTCCAGTATTCTTGCCTGGGAAATCCCATGAAGAGAGGAGCCTGGTGGGCTACAATCCATGGGGTCAAAACGAGTCAGCCATGATTGAGAAATTGAGCACAATAATATCTCATGGAACTACTATTTATGAAATACAGTTTGGAAAATCATGTTTTCATATAAATCCAATGAGTTTTAAGAGTATGAAAAAATTTTCCTTTTCCTCCAAAGTTTAAAAAATCAAATCAAGAATACAATGGGCATGGGACTTCCCAGGTGGTCCAGTGGTTAAGAATCTGCCTTGGGATGCAGGGGATGTGGGTTCCGTCCCTGGTCAGGGAACTAAGATGCCGCATGCTGTGGAGCAACCAAGCCTGCGCACTGCAGCTACCAAAGCCTGCGCACTCTGGAGCCGTTGTGCTACAACCAGAGAGTCGTGGGCCATAAGGAAAGATCCTGCTGATGCAACGAAGACCCAACAGTTCAGTTCAGTTCAGTCACTCTGCTGCTGCTGCTGCTAAGTCGATTCAGTCGTGTCTGACTCTGTGCGACCCCATAGACGGCAGCCCACCAGGCTCCTCTGTCCCTGGGATTCTCCAGGCAAGAACACTGGAGTGGGTTGCCATTTCCTTCCCTAGTGCGTAAGAGTGAAAAGTGAAAGTGAAGTCACTCAGTCATGTCCGACTCCTAGCGACCCCATGGACTGCAGCCTACCAGGCTCCTCCGTCCATGGGATTTTCCAGGCAAGAGTACTGGAGTCGGGTGCCATTGCCTTCGCCGGTTCAGTCACTCAGTCGTGTCCAATTCTTTGTGACTCCATGGACTGCGGGACAGCAGGCCTCCCTGTCCATCACCAACTCCTGGAGCTTCCTCAAACTCATGTCCATCCAGTTGGTGATGCCATCCAACCATCTCATCCTCTGTCATCCCCTTCTCCTCCCACCTTCAATCTTTTCCAGCATCAGAATCTCTTCCAATGAGTTAGTTCTTCACATCAGGTGGCGAAAGTATTGGAGTTTCAGCTTCAGCATCAGTCCTTCCAATGACTATTCAGGACTGATTTCCTTTAGGATTGACTGGTTTGATCTTTCAGTTCAAAGGACTCTCAAGAGTCTTCTCCAACACCACAGTTCAAAAGTATCAATTCTTCAGTGCTCAGATTTCTTTATAGTCCCAACTTTCACATGCAAGAATGCTCAAACTCCCGCATAATTGCACTCATCTCACACGTTAGTAAAGTAATGCTCAAAATTCTCCAAGCCAAGCTTCAGCAATACGTGAACCATGAACTTCCAGATATTCAAGCTGGTTTTAGAAAAGGCAGAGGAACCAGAGATCAAATTGCCAACATCCACTGGATCATGGAAAAAGCAAGAGAGTTTCAGAAAAACATCTATTTCTGTTTATTGACTATGCCAAAGCCTTTGATCACAATCTAGTGTGGAAAATTCTGAAGGAGATGGGAATACCAGACCACCTGACCTGCCTCTTGAGAAATCTGTATGCAGGTCAGGAAGCAACAGTTAGAACTGGACATGGAACAACAGACTGGTTCCAAATAGGAAAAGGAGTACATCAAGGCTGTATATTGTCACCCTGCTTATTTAACTTCTATGCAGAGTACATCATGAGAAATGCTGGGCTGGAGGAAGCACAAGCTGGAATCAAGATTGCCAGAAGAAATATCAATAACCTCAGATATGCAGATGACACCACCCTTATGGGAGAAAGTGAAGAAGAACTAAAGAGCCTCTTGATGAAAAGTGAAAGAGGAGAGTGAAAAAGTTGGCTTAAAGCTCAACATTCAGAAAACTAAGATCATGGCATCCGGTCCCATCACTTCATGGGAAATAGATGAGGAAACAGTGGAAACAGTGAGAGACTTTCTTTTCTGGGGCTCCAAAATCACTGCAGATGGTGACTGCAGCCATGAAATTAAAAGACGCTTACTCCTTGGAAGGAAAGTTATGACCAACCTAGATAGCATATTAAAAAGAAGAGACATTACTTTGCCAACAAAGGTCCGTATAGTCAAGGCTATGGTTTTTCCTGTGGTCATGTATGGATGTGAGAGTTGGACTATAAGGAAAGCTGAGCGCCGAAGAATTGATGCTTTTGAACTGTGGTGTTGGAGAAGACTCTTGAGAGTCCCAAGGAGATCCAACCAGTCCATTCTAAAGGAGATCAGTCCTGGGTGTTCTTTGGAAGGAATGATGCTAAAGCTGAAACTCTAATACTTTGGCCACCTGATGCGAAGAGCTGATTCATTTGAAAAGACTCTGATGCTGGGAAAGATTGAGGACAGGAGGAGAAGGGGATGACAGAGGATGAGATGGTTGGATGGCATCACCGACTCAATGGTCATGGGTTTGGGTGGACTCCAGGAGTTGGTGATGGACAGGGAGGCCTGGAGTGCTGCGGTTCATGTGATCGCAAAGAGTCAGACATGACTGAGCAACTGAACTGAACTTTCAGATTCATACATGACTACTGGAAAAGAAAGCCACAGCTTTGACTAGGTGGACTTTTGTCGGCAAAGTAATGTCTCTGGTTTTTAATATACTGTCTAGGTTGGTCATAGCTTTTCTTCCAAGGAGCCAAGAGTCTTAATTTCATGACTGCAGTCACCATCTGCAGTGGTTTTGGAGCCCAAGAAAATAAAGTCTGTCACTGTTTCCACTGTTTCCCCATCTATTTGCCATGAAGCAATAAGACTTGATGCCATGAATGATCTTTGTTTTTTGAATGTTGAGTTTTAAGCCAGCTTTTTCACTCTCATCTTCCGTTTTCATCAAGAGGCTCTTCATGACCCCTACCCCTGTCAAACAACAGGGAGCGAACACAGCCCCGCCCATCAACAGAAAATCGGATTAAAGATTTATTGAGCATGGCCCCACCCATTAGAACAAGATCCAGTTTCCCCCGAAGTCAGTCTCTCCCATAAGGAAGCTTCCACAAGCCTCTTATCCTGATCTGTCCGAGGACAGACAGAATGAAAATCACAATCACAGAAAACTAATCAAACTGATCACATGGACCACAGCCTTGTCTAACTCAGTGAAACTATGAGCCCTGCCATATAGAGTCACCCAAGATGATATAAATAAATACAGATGATAAAATAAAGATAATATAAAAATAAATAAAGTCCTTCTTTATGTGTGTGTGTATATATATAAAGAATACAGTGGACATAG
Source organism: Bubalus bubalis (assembly GCF_019923935.1). Lineage (NCBI taxonomy): Eukaryota > Metazoa > Chordata > Mammalia > Artiodactyla > Bovidae > Bubalus > Bubalus bubalis. The sequence goes on along the minus strand of NC_059160.1, from coordinate 6,570,820 downwards.
TCTAGAAGAAAATCTTACAGGCTGAAGTTAGGAATGCGTGCGTGCTAAGTTGCTTTAGTTGTGTCCGACTCTTTTTTGACCCTATGGACTGTAGCCCACCAGGGTCCTCTGTCCATGGGATTTTCCAGGCAATACTGGAGTGGGTTGCCATGCCCTCCTCCAGGGGATCTGCCCAATCCAGGGATCAAACGCAAGTCTCCTGCATTGGCAGGTGGGTTCTTTACCACTAGCACCATCTGGGAAGCCCCTGAAGTCAGGAGGTTCCTGGCAAATCATTTGATTTCATGTCTCCAGGTCTTGATCTCTTGCTCCCTAAGGTTCAAGGTTCAGCTCACACCAAGATCTGTGACCTGACCTTACACCTCATACCATGGTCCTCCTCCGCAGCTACAAGGCTGCTCCACATGGGCTCAACACGTTTTTGCTAAATGAATCAATGACCCTAAAAATACAAATGATGTGGCGGTGTTGGGAGGAAATAGAAACAGGCATCTCTGTTTAAAGCACAAGCATGAAAGAGGACATTTATTGGGCTATTAACTTAATCTGGCTTTCCTGTCTTTTACCTATGCAGTAATATATGTTGTAATTTCCTATTTGGGGCTGACTGCAGAGTTTGCTAGGAGCCGAGGAGAGAGGAATAGTGGCTATCTGTGTGCTTCTACTGACACCAAAGGTCTATCATGAAACTGACACTCCCAGCGCAGTCTCACTTCAGATCCGCTCTTTTGGTGCAAGAAAGGCTCATGAGGACCTGTCAGTAATGGGGCAACGAGATATACCAACTACTGACTGAGTCTTAAATGCAAGTTTTTCCTCTCTTTGTCTGACCCGTGCCTAATTTTGCAGGTATGGATTAGCAGTCAATTGCTGGTAGCCTCATCCTGCTTAAGTGCCCCTTCTAGGATGCCCTGGCCAGCCTTGTTTTGTTTTTCTTTTTTCCTTTTTTCTTCTTTTTTTCAGTAATGATTGTAGTTTTAGAAGGAAAGGTTGATGATCCTAAATAGATGGTCCTGGTCCCCTACTGCAGTCCCTAGGGAGGGCTTGTGGCTCTACTTTTAGGAAAATTAATTCCTTTTTTCCTGTATAGCTTTTGAAAAGGCAAGATGGGGATTTTGTGGCTGTTGATGTGTGTGTGTGTACTGTGTGCTTAGAGTCTTTGCAACCTTATGGACTATATAGGCCACCAGGCTCCTCTGTCCATGAGATTTTCCAGGCAAGAATGCTGGAATGGGTTGCCATTTCCTACTCCAGGTGTTCTTCCCGACCCAGGGATCGAACCCACATCTCTTTTGTCTCCTGCAATGGGAGGCAGATTCTTCACCACTGCGCCATCTGGGAAGCCCCAGGTGGCTGCTGGTACGTCTTTCTAATACATACCTGCAAAATTAGACATGTGCTGCAGTTTGACACATGGTAACAAGATTTTAGAGGCTTCCCTGATGGCCCAGTGGTTAGGACTCAGAGCTTCCACTGCTGGGGGCATGAGTTCAACCCCTGATCAGGGAACTAAGATCCCACAAGCTGTGCAGTGCAGAAAAAAATAATAATAATAAGATTTTACATTTTAGAGAGTAAAATTTATCCCCTGTCCTACTACATAGTAAGCCAGAGCCCTTCACCAAACATGACAAGCTGCTGTTGAATTTCTTCAAACACCAGGAACCACGTGGAACCTGGCCACACCTTCAGCTTGCAGGACACCTTCATATCAGTGTCCTCAACCCCCTTTCCCTCTCCTTAAAAATTAGCCTCGATTTTTACCTCTGAGGAATGCTAGTTAGTTCATGGTCCAGGAGTCACACAGGCAATCACCCTCAGGGCCCCAGAGGCTTTGGTGAGGAACCAGACTTCATTCTGAGTGACGGGGAAGCTGGTGAAAGATTAAGAGGTGAGGCATAGCCTGGCCTCACTTACATTTTAAAAGGATCATTTCATTTGCTCTGGAGACTATTTCCCTGGTGCAAGGGCAAGAGAATGGCTTGGGTCATAATGGGCAGTGGTGGGTGGAGGAAGAGCTGGACCGACTCTGAATTAATTCTGAAGATAAAGTCAGTGGGATTTGCTGATGAACTAGAACAACTTTTGCCCCAATTTTTAGATCCCTGCTACTGCCTTATCTACTGTGCCAGGTAGATAAGGTTCTGCCTCATATGCATTACTCAAGTCAAGACCCATTTTCCTGCCCAAATGTTACGTGGTCAGGGCAACCCCGTTGGCTGCACCGACCTCCTGCCCTAATCTGGCAGCGCTGAGCTAACTGCACAAACAAACCCGAGCCGCCAATTCCACTGCAAGTGTTCGTGCGCATTCGATGCATGTGTGCTGCAGCCTTATGTAAGAGACTAGATAGGAACTTCCTCGGTGGTCCGGTGGTTTAAGACACCTGCTTCCAGTGCAGGGGCCGCGAGTTCAATCCCTGGCTGGAGAACTAAGGTCCCACATGCTGCATGGCATAGCCAGATTTTCCAAAAATAAAATAAAAGCCTAGATGGATGGCCACAACGGAAATGCCCATTCATACATAAATTATGGCATACCCAGACTCTGAAAACTGACACAATTGTTAAAAAGAAGGAGGTAGAAATATACGGGTAATGGGAAAGATGTCTGCCACATAAGCATTGTCAGTAAATGAATAAAATGCATGAAAATATGTACGGTTTCTATTTTTATTTAAAAAGCATGATCTAGAAGGAAATGGCAACCCACTCCAGTATCCTTGCCTGGAAAAGTTCACAGAGGAGCCTGGCAGGCTGCAGTCCATGGGGTTACATGACTGAGCATGTGTGCATGAGGGTGGAGGGAGATGGGTTGGTAGCAATAAACTGGTAAAACTAAAAAAATAAAATAAAAAGCATGTGCATGAGCCTAGAACAGAGAGCTGGGAGGATGCATACCACTGTGATCGGTAACTCCCCAGGTGTGGGAGGGCCGAGGGGGAAAAGGACCATATATACTCTGTGCTGGTTGCTTTTTTTTTTTTTTAACAATTATTGTGTTCTTTTTATAGTAAAAAAATGAGATCTTTTTCCCCCACAGGTCCTGTCCAGCTCTTGCAGGAGCTGGAGAAACATCTCTGCCCCTCCCCACACCCTCCACCTCTTGTTATCTCTCCCAATGCTTTGCTCCTCTAGTCCTGCCAGGCAATGCCCTGCCAGGCTGCTTCTGGCTCCCAGCTTTTGGCTTCATGCCCTGGACTCCATTAAAGCCTCTTTTCCATCTGGCAGTGCCCACAGTCTGCCATCTGGAGACGGCCCTCACCCCCAGATCCTACCCCACCAGGCTAACCTGACCACCCACTGCTCCCGGGCCCCCTTCTCTAACCCGGCCCCCATGCCCATGTCCCGGAAGGTCTAAGACACTGATACACTTTGAAGTGCTTCTCTGCTGGGAAACTTCCAAGGTTTCCATTGCCTGTGAAATAAAATCCAAGCGCTCTGGCAGGGCAATAAAGGCCCTTTGCAAAACTTGGCACAATGTCCCTGCCCACTTGGGGCCATTCTGATTGCCGTTACCCAAGCTCAAGCCACACCACGCTGCTCAGGGTTCCAAACATGCCACACCCTGTTGGCCCTGTGTACACCTTTCCTCAAGGAGCCTGGGATTGCTCCGCACTGGTCCTTAACCTCCACCCCCAATTACTGATCCCAGGTAAACAAATATATAACTCTCAAAGCCTGTGTAAAAGCCCCCTCCTCCTGGAAGCATTCTTACTCCTTACTCCTGCAGGAATAGTTACCCTCTGCCTGCTCTGTATTCTGTCGCATTTTGTACATTATGAGATCAGTCATAGCTTAGGAATTAAAAAAAAAAACAAACATAGCCTGTGGGTCAAATCTGGCCTGCCACTGATTTTTGTGGGCCTGCAAACCAAGTGTGTCTTTTACATTGTAAATGGTGAACAAAAATCAAAAGGAGAACATTTCATGACATATGAAAATTATATGAAATTTAAATTTCAGTCCATGAGTAAATTTGATTGGAACAAAGCCACACTTCTCTACTTGGTTAATGAGTGTCCATGGCTGCTTTTCATGCTACAGTGATAGAACTGAATAGACTCTATGACCGCAAAGCCTAAAATATTTACTAGCTGGCTAATTTTTTGTGCTCTCACCTCACGGCGTGTGGGATCTTAAGTTCCGCGACCAGGGACTGAAACCGCCCCCAGCAGTGGAAGCACGGAGTCCAGGCCACTGCGCCACCAAGGGAGGCCCCACCCGGCTTATCATAGAAACATTTGCCAGCCCCCGGACTGCTCTGCTTATGTATTTATATGTCAGTTTTCAACAAGACATTAAACTCATAAAAACAAGAATATGCTGTACTTCCCTGTCTATCAAAAAGATAGCCCTTAATACTGTATCCAGCATGTAGCAGAATTTCAGTATTTAGTGAGCAAACGCCTAGCTGTGCTCTCAAAAGGGAGAATATACCAGGCTCCTGATCCATGGAGGAAATGTTGCCATAAAACAAAGATCAATGCCAGGTGTCACTGGGATCAGTGGTTAACATTATTTTCATGAAGTGGAGAGAAAATAAAACATGTCACCATCTCGATTCCATTCACAATTTCTACTGATTAAGGACAAAAACAAAGACATAAAACAACAAAAGAAAAGTTGCTTTTCAAGAAAAATTCCCAGGCTCCGTTCATTCCACTGATCTTATTATCCTAACGCAGGCTCTTTTAGGAGGGACTGTAATTATCTAAGACTTTGCTTCAGATACACAGGGCCTCTCCATTTCCTCTCTCGTCACATCCAAAAAGCGGATTAGTTTCTGAAGTTCCTCACAATTTTGTCCTACCCCAACCCATCCAACCCCAGATAGGAATTCTCTCCCCACAGGCAAATTGGGCTCTACTCTCCCCAAACACCCATCTCCTGCCAAGGCCACTGATCGAACTCTAAGCATCCTTGAAGACCTACCTCAAGCCCACTCCTCCTTCCTGGAAGAATCTGACTCCTCTAGGGTTCCAGGACGTGTGTTAAAAACAAAGCAATTACCCAGTTAACATCAAAATATCCACAGACAATAAATGCTGGAGAGGGTGTGGAGAGAAGGGAACTCTCCTATACTGCTGGTGGGAATAGAAATTAGTACAGCCCCTATGGAGAACAGTACGGAGGTTCTAAAAACCGAGCTACCATGTGACCCTGCAATCCCACTCCTGGGCATACATTCAGAGAAAAACATATTCTGAAAGGATACATGCACCCCCAATCTTCATTGCAGCACTGTTTACGATAGCCAAGACATGGAAGCTACCTTAATGTCCATCGACAGAGGAATGGATAAAGAAGATATGTGTGTGTGTGTGTGTGTGTGTGTGTGTGTGCGTGCGCGCGCATGCGCACAATGAAATATTATTCAGCCCTTAAAAAGAATGAAATAATGTCATTTGCAGCACATGAATGGACCTGAAGAATGTCACATTGAATGAAGTAAGTCAGACAGAGAAGGAGAAATATAGTAGGAAATCCCTTAAAAGTGGAATATAAAAGGAAATGATACAAATGAGCTTACAAAACAAAAAGAGACTCACAAACTTAGAGAACAATTTTACGGTTATTGGGAAGAAGGATGGGGGGCAGAGGTAGCTGGGGAGTTTGGGATGGACGTGTACACACTGCTACATTTAAAATGGATGACAACAAGGACCTGCTGTATACAGAGGGAACTCTGCTCAGTGTTATGTGGCAGCCTGGATGGGAGGAGAGTTTGGGGGGAAATGGATACATGTGTGTGTATGGCTGAGTCCCTTTGCTGTCCACCTGAAACTATCACAAACTATCAGTTTGCTAATTGGCTATACCTCAATACAAAATAAAAAGTAAACAAAACAAAACAATTACTTGTCCTAGAACTCTTTGCACTTAATAGAGTCTGGAAAATTAGTGGCCAGAATGGAATTACATATATTATATATAGTATTATACACACTGTGTCATATTACATATAATATACTGTATATTCTCTGGGACAGAAAACTTCATGTCACTGTGTTTGTGTATCCCACATGGCTCAAGACCCTCAGCAAATGCTTGAAGGTTTTTTGAGTTGGGGGTATCAAAAGAGGAGTAGCCGAGATTAAACAAGAAGCCCAAAACTGTAATACATGGAAAACTAAATTCTTTTTTTTTTTTTTAAGTAAATTCTATAATGGAAAACAACATACGAAGCTAGTGACAAGTCAGTGGGATCAGCCTGAGGTTCAGGGAATAGGTACATGCCCTCAATTCAGAACGTTCTCTTTCACCAAAAGAAAGTGTCACACAAGTCTCCAGGCCAGGACAGAAATGCACCCCACCTGAGAAGGGGTTCTAGAAGGAGGGAGAATGGGGTTTGGAGGGCGCGATGAGGATGAGACACTGTTCTTGTGTGTGGGGGGGGTGTCTTTCTGTCTTCCTCAGAAGCAAACTCGCTCCTGGAAACCATCCAAAGGGCGGGAGGCGGCCGGTGCTGGGTGGCAAGAGAATCAAATTGAGTCGAACCTCACTCGGTGGAAAGCAGTTTTCCCACCCACCCGTCCTGGCCTGCAGGATTGGTTAACATACTTGTTTCCTCAGTTGCAATACGAGAGGGATTGAATGAAAGTTTTTCTGGAGCCCATCTGAGGGCCTCTGAGCATCTATGCCACTTTCAACCTAAGACTTTTCCACAATCTGAACTGCGGCCTCACCAGAGGCAAGAATACCCTGAGACCAGGAACAGGAGCCAAGGGGAAGCACTGTGGTAAAATCAGCGGGTGATCGTCAATGCACACGGGTGTCGGCCACCACAGGGATCAGAGACAGGATGCAGTCTCTGAGGGCTCCAGAGCACTGTGATGGCGAGTTGAATGAGATGAGGAGCCCGGCATCTCACGGATCCTCAGTCCCTGTTGAAAGAGAGAAGCCGGAAGGGCTGGGTGAAGCACCCCACATCTCTACCCTGGGGCACTAGGGAGGCAGCAACCCTATGGGCAGAGTGAGGAAGGCTCAGAGATAGCAGGAGGCGCCCAGGCCAAACTTGACCTCCCTTGAGAAGCTGTCCAGGGCCTGCCCTGCTATGCTGGAGGCCAAACTAATTACCACCCTGACCTCCTGCAAACTGTTCCATTTAGTAAACATTAATTTAGGGAGGCCCAGCACTCCCAGCAAGCAAGCAGCCTACGTTTATTGGGAGGAAGCACTGTATCGTCATAGCGACCACGGGTTATGCCGCCAGTTCCTTTCAACTGAAAGCCTCTTGTCTTAGGTTGGGTGCCCTGGGGAACAGAGCTGGAGTCTCTTACTGGTGCATTCAGACAGCTAATTGGGCAGCCTCTCAGGAACTGGACTTTGAGCAAATCAGACAGGCTGGGCAGAAGTTGAACTCTGATGCAGCTGGGAGTCATTGTTGTGTTAGCCCGCCAGGCTCCTCTGTCCATGGAATTCTCCAGGCAAGAATACTGGAGTGGGTCGCCATGCCCTTCTCCAGAGGATCTTCCCAACCCAGGGATCGAACCCAGGTCTCCCTCTTTGCAGGCAGATACTTTACCATTTGAGCTACCCAGGAACCCCTGCTGGTAGCCTCACCTAATTCCACAGGGAGCTCAAGAGCTGGGATGGACTTTCAGAGTGGTCCTGAATCAAGGTAGGGGGCCAGCCTCTTGTACCCCCAGCATGGACTGGATGTTAGCAGAGAACTACCCAGGGTGCTCATACCCTTGGGCACTGCAGGTCCCGTCAGTAAAGGGCAAGTCTCAGGGAAGAACTCAGCCGTGAGCTTTCACAGCTGACGGCTGGAGGAACCTCGGAGGCCTCAGGCTGTGGAGGATGCCGGGTTGGGCACCAAGCATCCCCTCCACTTCTTAAGGGCAGCCTGTTTCGTTCTCTGTTCTCTGCATGTCAGATTTTTCTCTTCCTGCTCCTTAGGTTACAAGGATAGATAATGGTCACACCATTGCTCCTAATTTTTAAAAAATGTGTTCCATTCTGAAGACAAGCCTAGACTAAGGCTGGAATCTCAAACCCAATTCCAGATTTGTGGGGCAGAGACCTTGGCTCAACTTGGGTCAGTGTGCCCACCCAGTAATTAGCTATGGTCTCAGGTTAGATTCCAAGACACCAACAAGGCTGCCCGGGACCCACCCTGGTGACTATGTGCATGGGAGGTGGATAGATCTCCCCAACCGAGAATTCTTGTGAATTAGGCATCCATCCAGAGGTAACCACAGCAATGAGCAGGAGCTTCTAGACTGAAGTAACAACATATGCCAAGGCATGGGAGAGCGGAGAGTACGCCATTGCCGAGAGTTCATGCATTTATTCATTTGACAAACATTTACTGAGCACCTGCTATGTACCAGATGTAATTACAGGCTAGAAATACAACTGCAAAGAAACTGGGAAACTGACAACAGAAACGTAAGAAGCCTTCCCCAGAGCACTTCCCAGCAGTGCTGAATGTAGAACCTACTAGAATACTTCCCCGAGATGTTTTGGTGAGACGTTGATGTATAAAGTAGCAGAGGCCGAGTTGACCTTTATCATGGTCATTGAGCAAAAAGAAAGAAAATCCCACTTCTTCTGTTATATGGTAGCAGTTGAGGCATGCCAGTCTGTGTTGCTCTGGTTGCTTAATAAACCATGAACAGCCTATGTCATTTGACTGTGGAGACCGCGGTAGGCAGGATGCAGGATTTGGGGCACGGGCGTGCCCTGAACCTGGCTGGGGGATGCCAAAACATTAGAACTCGGAGACCACTGCTTCATTTTACAGCAAGAAAATGTGTCCCACACCGGACTTGGAGGAACTAGATGCAGTTGGACTCCCTGTTGTGTCCTCCTTCCATGCCCCAGGGAAGATTTGAGTCCTGGGCTCACCTGTGACTCTGGCAATTGACCAGGGCAGTTGACAATGGATGACCTGTCAGCCCTCCTCCCACCTGTCCCTCTCCCCAAGCTCTGCCCTGCGGCTTGAGGATAGTGATATCATTGAATGCTGACCCTGTGCCATACATAGAGAGACAGGGAAAACCACTAGACCACTCAGGTATGACCTAAATCAAATCCCTTATGACTATACAGTGGAAGTGAGAAATAGATTTAAGGGACTAGATCTGATAGAGTGCCTGACGAACTATGGACAGAGGTTCGTGACATTGTACAGGAGACAGGGATCAGACCATCCCCACAGAAAAGAAATGCAAAAAAAAGCAAAATGGCTGTCTGGGGAGGTCTTACAAATAGCTGTGAAAAGAAGAGAAGTGAAAAGCAAAGGAGAAAAGGAGAGATATAAGCATTTGAATGCAGAGTTCCAAAGAATAGCAAGAAGAGATAAGAAAGCCTTCCTCAGCGATCAATGCAAAGAAACAGGAAAACAACAGAATGGGAAAGACTAGAGATCTCTTCAAGAAAATTAGAGATACCAAGGGAACATTGCATGAAAGATAGGCTCGATAAAGGACAGAAATGGTATGGACCTAACAGAAGCAGAAGATATTAAGAAGAGGTGGCAAGAATACACAGAAGAACTGTACAAAAAAGATCTTCACGACCAAGATAATCACGATGCTGTGATCACTCACCTAGAGCTAGACATCCTGGAATGTGAAGTCAAGCCAAGGCCTTACTCCTTAGAAAGAAAGTTATGACCAACCTAGATAGCATATTAAAAATCACGGACATTACTTTGCCAACAAAGGTCCGTCCAGTCAAGGCTATGGTTTTTCCAGTGGTCATGTATGGATGTGAAAGTTGGACTGTGAAGAAAGCTGAGCACCGAAGAATTAATGCTTTTGAACTGTGGTGTTGGAGAAGACTCTTGAGAGTCCCTTGGACTGCAAGGAGATCCATCACTACGAACAAAGCTAGTGGAGGTGATGGAATTCCAGTTGAGCTATTTCAAATCCTGAAAGACGATTCTGTGAAAGTGCTGCACTCAGTATGCCAGCAAATTTGGAAAACTCAGCAGTGGCCATAGGACTGGAAAAGGTCAGTTTTCATTCCAATCCCAAAGAAAGGCAATGCCAAAGCATGCTCAAATTACCGCACAATTGCACTCATCTCACATGCTAGTAACTACTGCTAAGTCGCTTCAGTCGTGTCCGACTCTGTGCGACCCCATAGACGGCAGCCCACCAGGCTCCCCCATCCCTGGGATTCTCCAGGCAAGAACACTGGAGTGGGTTGCCATTTCCTTCTCCAATGCATGAAAGTGAAAAGTGAAAGTGAAAGTGAAGTCGCTCAGTCGTGTCCGACTCTTCGCGACCCCATGGACTGCAGCCTACCAGGCTCCTCCATCCATGGGGTTTTCCAGGCAAGAGTACTGGAGTGGGGTGCCATTGCCTCCTCCACACATGCTAGTAAAGTAATGCTCAAAATTCTCCAAGCCAGGCTTCAGCAATACGTGAACTGTGAACTTCCTGATGTTCAAGCTGGTTTTAGAAAAGGCAGAGGAACCAGAGATCAAATTGCCAACATCCACTGGATCATGGAAAAAGCAAAAGAGTTCCAGAAAAATATCTATTTCTGCTTTATTGACTATGCCAAAGCCTTTGACTGTGTGGATCACAGTAAACTGTGGAAAATTCTTCAAGAGATGGGAATACCAGACCACCTGACCTGCCTCTTGAGAAATCTGTATGCAGGTAAGGAAGCAACAATTAGAACTGGACATGGAACAACAGACTGGTTCCAAATAGGAAAAGGAGCACGTCAAGGCTGTATATTGTCACCCTGTTTATTTAACTTATATGCAGAGTACATCATGAGAAATGCTGGACTGGAAGAAACACAAGCTGGAATCAAGATTGCTAGGAGAAATATCAATAACCTCAGATATGCAGATGACACCACCTATATGGCAGAAAGTGAAGAGGAACTAAAAAGGCTCTTGATGAAAGTGAAAGAGGAGAGTGAAAAAGTTGGCTTAAAGCTCAACATTCAGAAAACGAAGATCATGGAATCTGGTCCCATCACTTCATGGGAAATAGATGGGGAAACAGTGGAAACAGTGTCAGACTTTATTTTTGGGGGCTCCAAAATCACTGCAGATGGTGATTGTAGCCATGAAATTAAAAGACACTTACTCCTTGGAAGGAAAGTTATGACTAACCTAGATAGCATGTTCAAAAGCAGAGACATTACTTTGCCAACAAAGGTCCATCTAGTCAAGGCTATGGTTTTTCCAGTGGTCATGTATGGATGTGAGAGTTGGACTGTGAAGAAAGCTGAGTGCCGAACAATTGATGCTTTTGAACTGTGGTGTTGGAGAAGACTCTTGAGAGTGCCTTGGGCTGCAAGGAGATCCAACCAGTCCATTCTGAAGGAGATCAGTCCTGGGTGTTCTTTGGAAGGACTGATGCTGAAGCTGAAACTCCAATACTTTGGCCACCCTGTGCGAAGAGTTGACTCATTGGAAAAGACTCTGATGCTGGGGGGGATGGGGGGCAGGAAGAGAAGGGGGCGACAGAGGATGAGATGGTTGGATGGCATCACCGACTCAATGGACATGAGTCTGAGTGAACTCCGGGAGTTGGTGATGGACTGGGGGACCTGGCGTGCTGCAATTCATGGGGTCGCAAAGAGTCGGACACAACTGAGCGACTGAACTGAACTGAACTGAACTTCTCTGTCTTATCTAGTCTACCCTAGGAAGCAGGTGTTAGAGATTTGCTGGCTTGCTTATCTTCTTTTCTCCTACTTCTTGATAAGACAATGGGATTTAATAAAAGATAACCCATACTATCTGAATTTGTATAACAAGAACTTATTCTTCTTGTGATTAAAAAGGTAAAGCAGTTATCCACATGCAAGACCGTATATGAGCCTAAGCTGTAATGACATTTTGAAGAAGCAAGGACAACCTAGAATGCAGTTTCCTTAACGGTAACCTTTGAAAAAAAAGAGAAGCCCAAAGTGAGAGGATCTCTGACTGTCAGGATTGTATTTCCTGGGCAACAGCAAAGATCTGTAGGTAATGCAGTCCTAGGCAACTCAAGCGTCTCTGGGTAATGCCTGGCTGGCAGCAACAGTCTCTGGGTAATGCCCGGGTAGCAGCAAGGGTCTCTGGGTAATGCCCAGGTGACAGCAAGGATCTCTGGGTAATGCCCTGGTGGCAGCAAGGGTTTCTGGGTAATGCCCGGGTGGCAGCAAGGGTCTCTGGGTAATTCCCTGGTGGCAGCAAGAGTGTCTGGGTCATTTAGTCCTGGAAAATGCAAGGGTCTCTGTGGCAAGTGTTTCTGGGTAACAGCAAGTGTCTATAGGTAATGCAGTCTGTCGCTGATACTGCAATGAGACAAGCCCCTTGAATGGCTTTGTTTAAACACCCGCAATGTGTTTCTGGTGCATTTGGCTACACCCCCTCTTCCCTGTGGAAGGACTCTATTTGGATCAGCCCCTAGCCTATTTTACACTTGCTCATTGTAAGGGTGGGTACTGGGAAGACTTCTGGAGACTCACACCACATGGACTTCACAGCAGAGGCCCACTGGCTATCATCCTATCCCAAAATATCTGTGACTGGGCTCCAAAACAAGAGACACCTGTGTCTTGTGTATAATTTTTGGTTATCAATTTACTTTTAAAACTTCTGTAACTCTCCTTCCACCATTCCTTATAAAATTTTTTGTTTACTTATTGGCTGCGCTGGGCCTCGACTGTTGCATATGGGCTTTCTCTAGTTGCGGCGAGAGGGGCTCCTCTCTAGTTGTGTTTCGCTGGCTTCTCTTGCTGCAGAGCATGGTCTCTGGGGCATGAGGGCTCAGCAGTTGTGCTTGTGGGCTTAGTTGCCACACAGTATGCGGAATCTTCCAGGGATCAGGGCAGGCAGATTCTTAACCACTGGACCATCGGGGAAGTCCCTCAAGCTCCTTAAGTTAATCGCATCTGCAAGCTCTCTTTTGCCATGTAAAGTAACACAACCACAGGCTCCAGATATTAGGACGCAAACATCTTTGGGAGGTTCTTTTCCTACTACAATGTACTTTATAGATTTTCTTTTCTTGAACTCCTTGTAAAGTGTATTATACTGCCATTCGCTCTTGTGTCTTGCTGCTTTCGCTCACCATTACATTTCTAATATTTGTCCCTGGTACTGTGTGTAGCATTCATTCATTTTTTGTCACTGCTATATTGTAGTCCCTCAAATTCATACACAACAATTTATTTATTCATCTTCGCTGATGGCCATTTAGATCATTCGGCTTTTGAATTTCACAAGCAACACTATTTGTACACATGTATCTTGATGGTCAGAATCCTTAGAGTCGTCCTGATTCCGCCTCTTCCGTCTCCTCCCCACTCTCAACCACACCCAGCCTGCCTGTACTACCTCCCCGTCTAATCCCTCCTGTCATCACCGACTGAGGGCCTCCTGACACGGCTCTCTGCTCTGGCTCCCAGCACAGGGTCTGGGGAAAACCGCCTGTCCACAAAATGTTTCTCTGATGAATCTAAAAACAGAAGTGTTGGGGGCAGATGAACCTTGAGACCCCCTCAGTTAGACATTCTGGGATAAAGAAAGCGGCTTCCCTCTCTCACCTGAGGCAACAGGAAGACCCTGGCGGTGACGTGACGGTGCAGTTGGACCACTCATTCAGCTACCAAGATCTTATTCCACCTAATGGTCAGGAGCCTCCACAAGACCCTCCATGTATGGTTTGCAGACCTCCCCAGCAAACAAAGGATTAAGGTGGACTCCAGCCTGGCAAGTGGTCGCACACTTTGACTATCACTCCAGAAGGGTGGGTGTGGAAGGAGAGTTAGCTTTACTGAGTCAAGGTCTATTGGTCTGGAAAAAAAAAAAAAAAAAAAACAACTGTTGGTTTGGGTGAGCTCTATTTTATGACTTCTTAATTAATTAATTTTACAGTAGGTCCTTGTTGCTTATTTTAAATAAGCAGGGACCCGCCTGGTGGATCCATGGCTGAGAATCCGGCTTCCCATGCAGGGGACATGGGTCCAATCCTTGGATGGGGAACTAAGATTCCACGGGGCAACTAAGCCCATGTGCCACAACTGGAGAGAACCCCCCAAATGCTGCAACTAGAGAAAGCCCACATGCCACAACAAAGACTCAAAATAATAATAATAATTAATGAATGTAGCAACATGTCTGTTTTGTGACTTTAAGGTCTAAATGAAATGAAGTGAAACCCCCCTAAAATAATAATAATAATAAATAAATAAATAGAGCAACATGTCTATTTTGTGACTTTTAAGGTCTAAATGAAATGAAGTGAAAATCCCCAATAACAATAAAGAAATACAGCAATGTGTCTATTTTTGTGACTTTCAAGGTCTAAATGAAATGAAGTGAAAACCCAAAGTCCCTGGGCCAAAAGACCTAAAAGGGAAGCTGTGGGTCTTTCTCAGAAGGAACTGGCTATTTAGTCCCTCCAAGAAGGGGTTTTGTTTGTGGAGGAGAAGCAGAGAGGCGAGCCATTTCCTTCCATCTCATCAGTCACCTGCGGGCTCTGAAGAAACAGGTCAGGCCTGGCCACCGGGCAGGAGTGGGAGGGGAGGCGGAACAGCTGGCCCGGCAGAGGGTGCTGAGGTCACTGTGCTTCAGGCCAGCAAGACGGGGTTGGCTGGCAGCCAGCTAGCTCGTGCTGAGGACATCAGGGCACAGGCAGCTCTTGTGACTGCGTGGGGTGAAGTGCCAGAGTGCATGGCCAGCCTTGGGGCTGGGTCAGCTGCCCTTGGCCACCTCGCTCACCCTGAGGCTGCTTGTCCAGGGCTGAGCACCCCACCGGGACCCGGCACTCCTGTCCATCAAGCCCCCCTCGCTAAGACCCAGCACACCAGCCCCCCAGGCCGACCAACCTGGGCTACGGCCGGTCACTGTTTCAACTGGCTCTGATACACCCCCTGTCCCCTAAGTCACCATCTAAGCCCTGAATCCAGGCCCCAACGAAAGAGGATCTGCTCTCTCGAAGCCTCCGGAGCGTGTGTCCACTCACTCCTGCCCTCCCTGTCTGCAGGGGTTGGTGGGGAGGTGGGGGAGAGGGCAGGGGTCTGTCCTGGGGCTGAGCCCATGCAGGTCACCCTTGGTCAGGGCCCTCGCTACTGGGCTTGCATTTGTGTACAGCGGGGACATCTCTAACGGTGTGAAACTAAACTGACCCTCAGGGGACTGAAAATAAGATATGAGCAACATCCCCCAGAGACTGACCCATAAAACTGGATACCAGAGGCCCCCGAACATCCTGGAGCAGTCCCATGGGCACTGCATCTAAGGAGCTAAAAAGAAAATTACAGTTCTTCAGGGGCCCTTGTTTCCTGAGGTATGCACCATTCCTTATTCTTTCCTGTATTAAATCGTTCAACAAACAAATCTTCAGGCTCTTTTCATGTGCCATAGCTGTTCTAGTAAGCTATTACCGTGTAACCATCTGCCCCAAGACTTAGTGACAAAGGCTTTTCTGGGGATGACTCAAAACTAGAAGTGAAATAAGACTGACTGATTCAACTACATTAAAAACAAAACAAAACAAAAACACCTCTGTGTGGCAATGAATACACTCATAAGTCAAATGAAAGATATTTGGGGAAAACATACGCAACTCATGTCACAGAGAAAGAATTAATCTCTCTAATAGTTGAGTTCTAAGAAATCAGGAAAAAAACAGAGAAAGGACATTTAAAAACACAAATGGCCCTGAGGTTCATAAAAAAATTCAAGCCCACTTAAACCAAGAGAGAAATTCTAATTAAAAGCGCCCTGCAATACCATTTCTCTTCTAGCAGATTGACACAAATTCAAAAGCTGGAAACTGGCCTCCTCTGTCAAGGCCACAGGGGAGCAGGCAGGCTTGTCCAGCACGGGAGCAGTGCAGCATGGGACAGTCTGGCAATGTGGAAACCTAGCAACATCATGGGAAAAGTGGGAAAGATTTGTCCACATGTACTTTAAAAAACAAAAAACTGAGGAATACTAAGAAATTAATAGAAGTTTCCTGAATTGAGTGGTAAGAGTGGGTTGGCCAAGGATGGGGTAAAAACAAGATGCCCCACTGCATACCTTGTGTGTTCCTTCTTTGAACAACAGGAGTGAGTGCCTTATCGCTTCAAACAACTTAAATATGCATAACTTAATGAGACATAAAATGCACAATGTCAAATTGTATAGGACATAGCTAAAATCATCTTTAGAAGTGTAAAGCTTTAGGGGATTCCCTAGTGGTCCAGTGGTTAAGACGCCACGCTTCCACTTTAGGGGGCACGGGTTTGATCCCTGGTCAGGGAACTCAGATTCCGTATGCCTTGAGATGCAACTCTCCACACCCACAACCCCCATCCCCACCGCCCCCCCACCCCGCCAAAAAAAAACACCAAAAACGCTTAAAGCTTTAACTTCAGTAAATAGGATACAAGGAAAAAATTTTTTTAAGTTAAAACAAGTTGGAACAGAGCAAAACAGGCTTGTTAGTAATGGCTGACAACATTTCACAGTGCAACATACTTGCTATTCCCTCATGTATTTAATCACATCTAAAGTATAAATCAAGGGTTCTTGTCAGGTTTTTGGTTTTTTAGTGGAACTCTTAAGTTTGGGTATAATTTTAATTCACAGAAAAAGCTGCAGAGATAGTACAGAATTTCTTCTATGTCCTTCACCTAGCTCCCTATGACGTAAACACCTCTAATAACCATGATACAAAGGTAGAAATTAACATTAGGATGTTACTATGAACTAAACCCTAGATTTTAGATTTTTCCAGTTTTTCCAAGAATGTCCCTTCCTGTTGCAGGATCCGATCCAGGATACCACACTACATTTAGTGTCAGAGATTACCTTTATTTCATAAACTTAACCAAGGGAAATTTCCCCTTGCTGATGGACTAGGAACTCCTGGGAACATTTCTGCCTCTCACTTATTAATACCTTCCTTCCTCTCTGGATGTGGACAGCATTCTAACCTGAGGAATGTAACCAAGGGAGTAAGGACGCAAGACCTTAAGAATTACTCCCTGACTCCCCCACTCTGGGCTGTTGCTTTTGTGAGTCTAGAGGGACAGGCTGGGAGGAAATGTTCTTTGTAATTCTCAGCCAATTCAATTGGCAGAAGTTGATTGAGGTTCTACTGTGTGCAGGGGCTCTGGTAGATGCTAAAGGGGCAAACAGAGTTGAGTAAGACCTTTTCCTAATTTTAGAAGCTGACATCTAGGGAGTGGACCCAGTTGAATACAACACCATACGGGGGTGAGAGCTGGTGTACCGGCAGCAAAAAACAAGAGATGAGGAGGTACGCGTCTCACCTGCAAGGGCTGAAGAGGGCTTCCTGGAGCAGGTGACTTTCGAACCATGCTTTGAAAGAAGGGTAGGGTTTCAATGGCAAGGCAAATGGGAAGCGTATTCTGGACCAAAGAAATGGGGTAAACAAAGGCACAGCAGTGAGAAAATGTGGGCACAAACAGAGAACCCATAGCCTGGGGCTCCTGGAGCTGGATGTGTGCCCCAAAAGGCAGGAAGACAGGGGACTTCCCTAGTGGTCCAGTGGCTAAGACTCTGGACTCCCAATGAACTCAAGGGGCCTGAGTTCAATCCCTGGTCAGCCAATTAGATCCCACGTGCCGCAACTAAGAGTCTGCAAGCCACAACGCAAAGATCCTGCATGCCAGGACTTTCCTGGTGGTCCAGTGGTTAAGAATCCGCCCTGCAATGCAGGGGACACCAGTTCGATCCCTGGTCTGGGAAGATCCCATGTGTCTCTGGGCAACAACTGAGCCTGTGTGCCACAACTGGTGAGCCTGTGCTCTGGTACCCAGGAACTGCAACTACTGAGCCCCCGTTCTGCAGCTACTAAAGCCCATGAAGTTGGAGCCTGTGCTCCCCAATAAGAGAAGCAAGGCAGTGAGAAGCCTCCACATCACAACTAGAGAGCGGTCCTCACTCTTTGCAACTAGAGCATGCCCATGCCCAGCAACGAAGACCCAGCACAGTCAAAAAAAAACAAAAAAAAAGATCCTGCATGCCACAATTAAGACCCAGCACAGTCAAATAAGTAAATGTTAAAAAGAAGAAGGGAAGACGGGCCGCAGAGACAGTCTCTAGTGTTAGGCGGGAGATCCACCTCCCTCCAGCAGGCAGTGATGGCAAAGGTCAGAGCTGCGGCCATGCAGCAGGGGGAGCTGGTGGCGGCAGGACGTGTGAGTTGGCGCAGGGGGCCTAGCTGAAGGGAGTCCTTGTCTTCTTGGGGTGATGGGCACCCAGCCCAGGGGGTCACTGGAATGGGAGGGGTCAGAGGCAGGCAGTGAAAGGGTGCTGTGGATCCCAGTCTAGATGTGAATGTGAGGATGAGGAAGAGGATGTGGTGGGGTGACTGAGGGGAGCCTGACGGACAGAGTTGAGGCAGTGGATAAGGTCTGTGCAGGAAGGGCCGACTGGACTGAGGAGTGCAGAGGGGTGCATGGATGCTCAGTCGCTTCAGTCACATCTGACTCTTCGGGACCCTATGTACTTCAGTCCACCAGGTTCCTCTGTCAATGGGATTCTCCAGGCAAGAATACTGGAGTGGGTTGCCATGCCCTCCTCCAGGAGATCTTCCCGACCCAGGGATCGAACTTGTGTCTGCCTGTGTCCTCTGCATTGTGGGCCAATTCTTTACCCACTGAGCCACCTGGACTAAGAGAATTTGAGGTCAATGTGCTAGCTAGAGAAGTCCCCACTCAGAGGTCAGGCTGGAGCCTGGTGCCAGGTATAAATGTGGCATCATCCATGACAAAGAGGTGGCACCCAGGGCAGTGGAGGAAGGAGCCTCTTCACAGGGGCCATGTCCCTCCCTGTGGCTTCTATACCTCAGGGTCTGTGACCCCTGCTTAACTTGTCCAGGAGGCCACAGCATTTCTGGAACTCATGGACACCACCATGCATGTACCCATTGAGAGATGGTCTTGTCAACCCCAGCTCCCAGCTGACCCTCACCACTTAGTAAGGTTCAACCTCCTTAGCTCCACGCTCGGCCCCATCCTCACCTTTATGCACACTGTCCAGCCACCAACACCTTTCCCTGCACTGTGACTCCCTGCCAGCTTGTCCCCCACCATCCCTGTCTTCAGAGCCTGGGTCTCTGATCTCCTTCCCCTGACACACACCCGCACCCCAGGAAGAATTCACTGTACAGCTCTCACTTGAGCCGTCAGCCGCCTGGATTCTGGGCTCCAGTTGGGGCTCTGCTGGGCCATGACGCCTCAGGGCCCTAGGCTTTCCAACTAGCAAATGGTGCGAAACAGAAGAAGTATTTCCCCTTATTTGTCCTAGACCTGTCACTTTCAGAGGCTCAAAGGATGCACTTTTGCACCTTTATTAGAGGATTTAGTACCCCAAATATCCCCTTCATGATTTGGAGTTCTTGATCCTCTCCAAGCTCAATGTCATTGTCTATAATCCTCCCTCACCTGGGGGTTCGTCCATGTTCCCAATTTACACATTCATTGGTTCACTGGTACAACCAATATCAAGGCTGGCTCGTGCCAGACACCTTGAAGACCCCAGGACACCGTGAGAACACAATGGAGGCAGTCCCGCCTTCCAGGAGAACGTTAAACCACTGAATAAAGAGCCTCCCCACCTTTAGGCCTCCAGTGGGGGTCCGTGAGGACCCAGGGGGTGCCCCGATCGCTGGGGCAGTTTCCTGGGCCTTCTCCAGCTCCTGCTCCCGCGCAGGGGTAAGGATGGCCATGGGGATTGCGCAAGGGTCTGGTCCCATCACCCCCATGTCAGGCAGAGCCGGATCTGTTACCTGCGACACAGCCCCGGGTGCAGCCCAAGATTTTGGAGGTCGTTTGGCCAGAGCCCGCGGGCTCCCCCAGCCGCTCTGCTCACAGCTGAGCGCTCAGCCCCACTGTGGGCACGTGGGGGTTTCCCACTGCAAGCACGATCGGGGATCAGGTCTCGGCAGGAATCCAGCCAGCCCGCCGGAAGTTCTGCACGTGGGGCGGGGGCGGGGCCGACCATTGGTGGGCGGGGCCGAGGGCGGAGGGAAACGGTCGCTGGTGGGCGGGGCCGGGACGGGCCTTTGGTGGGCGGGGCCGAGGGCGGGGTGGGGCAGGCCTTTGGTGGGCGGGGACGAAGGCGGGGCGGGAGAACGGACGCTGGTGGGCGGGGGCGGGGCAGGACAGACAGGCCGTTTATGGGCGGGGCCGAGGCGGGTTTGGGGCGGGGACGACTGCTGGTGGGCGGGGCGGGCCACGATCATTGGTGGGCGGGGCGGGGGCGGGGCGGGCCACGATCGTTGGTGGGCGGTGCGGGGGCGGTGCGGGGGCGGTGCGGGGCCGGCTCCCTAGGAGCCAGAGCCAGAACGCAGGTGTCTGTCGCACGCGGGGAGACTTAGCTGGAGTGACGGCCTCCGTGCGACCTAGGGACGCGAACGATGGGTGAGGCTCCGCAGTCCCGGGCTCCCTAGACCGGAGTGGGATGGGCGAGGCCACCCACCTGCTTGGGACCGCGGAAGCGGGGTGGGCATGCCGCCCTCCCGGCGGTAGCACGTCCTTGTCTGCAGCCTGCAGAGCAGGCCCAGCCCCACCGGTGCGAGGGTGGGGCCCCGAGAATGGGTCGCACGTGGTCTCTCAGGATTCCGGGAGCCCCAAGTTAGAGAAACAAATTCGCGGGGTCTCTGGGGGCACGCGTGTCTCAGGCCTGGCCAGAAGCGCCTGCGGGTGAAAAGGTCAGCCCTGTAGGAGGCAGCCGGACCTGAGCGGGCCGGTGCCCCGGGGGTCAGGGCAAGGGGCCTGGGGTCGCGCCGCCCGCGCTGAATCCGAGCTCCACCTGATTGCACCTGTGTGACCTAGGGCGTGGACTGCACTTCCTGTGCCTCAGCTTCTGGGTTTGGGAAGGGAGGGCGAGAGTGCTCCAACTTACTGTGAAGATGTGGGGAGATGGGCCACCCCATTGCGCCCTCCGCGAAGGCTTAGAAAACCTTGGCCATTGCTTATTACTCTGTTTACTCCAGTTTTACAGGAAAGAAAACTGGGTCAAGAGGTTTTAATAACTTGCTCCAGGTCGCACAGCCATAAGTTCAGAGCCCAGGCCTAGCTAACCCCCACCCCCAACTTATTCTACAAAATTCTACTATGAAGCACTCCCAAGGTTTTTCCTCACCCAGTGGATCCAGCTTACCTCTCCGTCCTCCAGGTAGCCACACACCCACATCTGGCTCTTTATTTCAGGTCTCATCTCAGAGCTGAAGCTCGCTGTTCCCTGGGGCCACATTGCAGCCAAAGCCTGGGTACTCCCATCAAGCCGCCCCTGTTCTCTGCCTTCACGGGTGGCTGGACAATGCCAACTCCTTTGACAGACTCATCCCTCTTCTCCCAAAAGGTGGGCCTGGGGGCTGAAGGGAAGCCATGGGGTAAGGCAGCGGGTCTGTAGGAGAATCAGGAGTGGGGGAGATGGCTGACCTGGATGCCCCCCCCCACCCTCTCCCTCTGTCTCAGACTTTCATTATGTTGCCATGGACTTCGGGGGTCATGGGCTTTCATCCCACTACAGCCCAGGTTTCCCGTATCACTATCAAAACTTTGTGAGTGAGGTCTGGAGAGTCGCGGCAGGTGAGCAAGAGACAGAGCCTGTGTGTTTGTCTGTGGGGGTCGGGGGTGGGGTGGGGTAGGGAATTGGGGAGGTGCTCTGCGAGTCGGGTGTGATGGCCAGGAAGCAACGCTGGCCTGAGAGTGCCTTGGGGTCTGGCCCTAATTCTGCCAGCAACTCATGGGTGACTTTGTGCAAGCTGGAGAAAGCTCACTTCTTCCCATGAGTTCCAACCCCTCAGCGCCCCTGGGGATCCTTTCAGGGTGTTTCCTGAGTGGAGCATCACAGGGCACAGGGACTGTGGGGCCGAGGGCAGGTGGGGGAGGCTGGGCCCACCCCAACCTGGCTCCATGTCTTTTCAGCCCTGAAATGGAATCGGTTTTCCCTCCTGGGCCACAGTTTTGGTGAGTGCGCTGGTCTCAAGCTGTGGGGCTGAGAGGGAGAGGACTAGTACACAGGTTCCCTGCACCCCTGGGAACTGCAAGGAGATATAAAGGAGTTCGTTAGACACTGACCCGTAGGCACCATGCCCAGTGGCCTCAGGCAACCCCCTAAGGGACAGGTGGCCCCATGGATGGCCGTTGTCTCCTGATTTGAGAAGGGAAACAGAGTCAGGTCCGATGTAGGGGCTGCGTGGCCCCAGAGAGGGAGCCTCAAGTTTGATGATGAATGCAGAGCCCCACCTGCTGGTGGGAGACAGGAGCTGGGGGGCCTGGCTGGGGGTAGGTCCACCTCTGGGAAGGAGTCTTGGTAGGACTTGGAGAGCTGGGGAATATACGCCAAATGCTCTTTTGTCCCCCCAGGTGGCGCTGTGGGTGGAATGGTGAGTAGATGGCTTTGCAGTGACCACCTCTGGCCCCTCCTCCGGGTGGGATAGGAAGAGTAGGAGCAGGAAGGGGTAGAGAGTAGGAGCAGGCAGCGCATTAGTGGCTTGTGCCAGCTTCCTTTGGAAGGACCCTATTGTGAGGACATTCCTGATGGAGTTAAGTGTTTCCACTGCCCATTGCCTCTGTCACAGAGAACCCTGGAGAATCCAGCCATCACCGGGGTCAATGCTGGGTGTGGACTGTGGGAAGGAGGGGAGAGAAAGGTGCCCTGAAAGGATAAGAGGTTCCCGGTGGCCTAGTGGTCAGTACCCTGTCCCCACCTGAATGCCAGTGTCCCCAGGGGACAGTCTGAGTCCTTCTCCTTCCTCTCCTCTTCATGCTTCCTTTCTTCGGTGTCGCATCATAGTTTTCCTGTATCTTCCCCGAGATGGTGGATAAACTCATCTTGCTGGAGTCCTTACCATTTTTCCTGGACACGAACGTAAGGACGGGGCTTGCACACATGGTGTCACTGGGGTACCCGGGTCCCAGATAGTGTCCTCAGCCCTGCCCGCCTTGGCGGATACCAGGGAAGCAGGAGGAGGTGGCAGATGGTGGACAAGAGGGCTCAGGGTTCCCCACCCCCGCTGCCCCTGAGGGCAGGGTTGTGCTACGTATTCCCTCGGACTGGGCAGGGAACAGGGTCACGGGCCTGTGTCATCCTCGGAGGCCCTGCTTGTGGCCTGGAGTCTGCAGAAGGCCAGGTTGATCACAATGGCAGGGATGGGAGAGGGGAGGAGCAGTGGGCTGAGGAGGCCCTAGGGGTGCACAGTTGGGCGGGCCCACCTGCACTCAAGTGCCTTCACAGTGTACACGCCCCGCACAACTGCACACAGGAGGCCTGAGTATGGACTGGTGGGCAAAGCGTTGACCCCTCTCATCAGCACCACCAATGACGACCACCAGGGCTGTCTCTATATCTGAGTCCTGGCTCTGCCATTTCCCCTGCTGTGTGACTCTGGGCAGGTCAGTTTGCCTCTCTGGGCCTCAGTTTCCTCACCTGTAAAATGAGGAGGTTGGACTAGGGCAGGGGTCCGCAGCCTCTGGGACCTAAATCCAGATGATCTCAGGTGGAGCTGCTGTAATAATAATAGACATAAAGTACACAGTAAGTGTAAAGCGTTTGACTCATTCTGACACCGTCTCCCTCCCCCACCCTGGTCTGAGGAAAAATTGTCTTCCACGAAACTGGTCCCTGGTACCAGGAAGATTGGGGTCCCCTGGACTAGATGATGCAGAGGCACCCTCCAGCTCTGACGGGAGTCTTTCTGTTCCCAAGGGCTTAGCCTCACACAGCTCCTTTATCAGTTTCAGTTTTCTTGTCCATAGATTCTGTAAGGGCAGGAACCACAGCTGTCTCTTTACCACCACACACCCAGTCCTGGCACACAGTAAGCACTCAATAAGTGCATTGCATGAGTGGAGAGCTCATGGATTATGGTGAGGATCTCCGAGATTGTGGTAACCGCCACTCTGGCGTCCTTGTTGGTTTCACCCACTGAGCGACACACCGTGCCCCAGGGGGCTTCCTCGGGTGACTCTTTGCTCCTGCCGGGGTGGATGGAGGTGTCACTTCCCATTGCTGCTCCAGGCAGTAGACCTTGGACGAGGCCAGGCCGTGCTGAGAGTGAGCTGGGCTGGAAATGGGTGCACTGGAGGCTCCCCCCAGGTTGTACCCCCTCCGCAAGTTCCTCTCCACCATGTAGCGTGAGGGTGTCAATTAGAACAGATGAACTTGCCGTTCAGTTGGACCCCAAGAGTGCACCTTTGCAAAGCACTTGGCAGTTAACAGAGCTCTCCCTTCCCCTCCATCTTCAGCCCGACCCCTCCAGCTCTCCCAGGCTGCAGGCTGGGCTGGGCGGCTGTGACCGAGGTGGACAACTTGCTTCAGGTCACAGGGCTGACTGGCAGGGGCTGATCCTGTGCCCTGCATCTCTCAGGTTCAGAGTATTCTTGGGCTAAGAGGGTGTGCCGCTGAGTGGAGGGTGGGGCTGGGTGAGGAACTGGGTCCCCGCCCGCCCAGCAGAACCCATGGGCCTTTAGGAGATGGACAACTTGCTGACCTACAAGCGGAGGGCCATAGAGCACATGCTGCAGGTGGAGGCCTCCAGGAAGCCCGCGCACGTGGTCAGCCCGGAAGAGATGCTGCAGAGGTGAGTGGCAGGTGGGACCGGTGGGAGTCAGAGATCTGGGGAAGTTATGGACCACCGAGGGGGGAAGTCTCTGGGGCCTGGAGGAAGCTCCATCTCCTAGTCCCAAATCTGCAGCACGCCTGTTTCTCTGTGTGCTCACTGGCGCTCCTTAGCCACCCCGGCTAGGACTTTGTCTGCCCTCATTCACCCCACCTGTAGCTGTGCCCTTTGCCCCACCCCCCACAAGCTCTCTGCCACGCCCAGTACCCACACACACACAGACACACACACTCACACAGCACTGATGCAAACATCCCCATTTGTGCAGGCGCGTGTCCTTGGCGGGTGGCCTTCCCCCACCTTCCTCTCCTTTCACCTGGCCCCCCGCCCCCGCCCCAGGCACTCAGTGTCCCCTCTTCCCCAGGTTACTGAAAAAGAACAGCCACGCAGGTGAGGAGTGCGGGAAGCATCTCCTGCAGAGAGGAACCACACAGGTGGCCACGGGTAAGGGACTCTCTGTCAAAGGCCTTTGCTAATGGGCACTTGCCGGGAGCCGGCATATTGCATATTGAGTGCATATTGCATATTGAGTGCAGCACTTTCCACAGCATCATCTTTCAGGATCTGGAATAGCTCAACTAAAATTCTATCACTGCTGGGAGCCAGCGTGAGGCACTCCGCCCGTGGCAAAGGTCATGAGGAAGGAGGCTCGGCATACGCAAAGGCGGGATCGAGCCTCAGGAGTACCCCTGGAAATTCTCGAGCATCTACCCCCAAACCAGAGTCTGCCTACTTTCGGCTTTGTGCTCTCACCTACACCTCTGACTTTATGGGGGCTGTCCCCCACCACCTCTCTCTGAAAAAAAGAGTTAGCTTATAGCTCCAGTTAATAATTCCTGGGTGTGACAGTGTTTAACCTACAAACTCCTTTGGAAATCCTCTAGCCTGCCTGAATAGGTTTTTCTGGCCACATGTGATTGTTCAGAGCCTCCCAACTGTGAGAGGCAGGAGATGTTCTAAACTGTCTAAACACAGATTCCTTTGAGTAGTTAAAAGATTGATTAGAAATTGTATTGGTGAAGGGTTTTTCACTTGTTGGGCCAATGTTTGCTGCTAAGTCTCCATACTCCTTACCTACTGTGTCCTTGGCAGTGTATTGATTGATATAATGGGTGTATAGAAATGTAAAATGCAGCTTTGTCCAATGCTTTTTTGGAGGCTGGTGCCTGACTTTGGAATAATCACCTTTAGAGAAAGATAAGTTTCTTAAAATGTTAACAGGCCTCCTGGCCAGAAGATGATGTAATTCACCTAAACTTTTGCATATGATAAGTTTGAAAGCCTGGCTTCGATTAGGACCAGGAACTGCTGTCCTTGCATGACTCCACCCCTTCCCCCATTATCCTCTATGCACAACTTTAGGTATAAAAACTACTTTGGAAAATAAAGTGTGGGCCTTGTTCACTGAAACTTGGTCTCCCCATGTTGCTCTCTCTCTCAAATTCTGGCTGAGTCTCCATCTGGAGCGCGGAACCCGCCATGCTTGCTAATTATGCCTGGGCTTCTAAGATCCGACCGGGGAGGCCTCAGTGTCTCCTCTCCTTCGGGAGAACAGAAGGACGCCTGCGGCCTACGCAAGTGGTGCAAACTTCTTGTCTTGAAGTTTTATTGGTCCCCCGCGTAAACCAAGCTACTCAGCCCCTTTTCTCCACTGAATTTTCCTACTGAGCTATCCTCATTCTATTACTGTTTATATCTTTAATTAATATCTAATTGAAGCTATTGTATCCTTACCCTCGCCGACGCCGTCCCCGCTTCGAATACCCTGGATCAGCCGGGGCTGGACCCCGCCAGGCACTGTCCTTTCTGAGGAATAACAGTGGCTAAGCTTTACTGCTGCTTGCTCTGGACCAGGCGTGATCCTAAGCACTTTGCAAAAGTACCTCCTTTAATGCTCCTACTGACTTATGCGTGCTAAGTTGCTTCAGTCACGTCTGACTCTTTGCGACCCCATGGACTGTAGCCCTCCAGGCTCCTCTGTCTCCAGGCAAGAATATTGGAGTGGGTTGCCATGCCCACTGCCCTATACTCGTCCCATTTAAAGCAGGAGAAATGGAGACTCAGATGGGCCAAGCAGCTTGTGCTAGGTCAGACGGCTGCTGCACATTCCAGAAAGTCACATCCTATGGGAAACTTGGTCAGGGGTTTGGGGGCTCATTGTCGAGGCACAACGCTGCCCTGGTCTGCCAACCCTGTGTGCTGGGTGCTCAGTGTCCGAGGCAAGGCTTAGAGGACCCCCACGGGGCAGGGGACTTTGAAGATGTTTTTCAGAATGGAGAAGTGGAGTTGGTGGCACCTTGGTTTCAGGGCAGCATCAGGCCTGTGTTTTCGGCATGTTATTTTCCAATATATTCAATCAGGAAAGCTTCACCCAGAGTCTGCTCTGTGCCCAGCCCCGAGGGTGGTGAGCCAGAGACGACACCTGGCTGGCACAACCCCAGGGGACCCCATCCATAAGTGCCCTCGCTGGCAATGACCCCCCGAGGAGCTCAGAGAGCGTGGGCAAGCTCTTCCTGCTGTCAGACTCCTAGACCTTCCCAGGTGACTTCAGTTTATGAAGAACCAAATGAGGCCAGAGTCCAAAGTCCAAGTGCCCTCAGGGAGCTGAAGGAGTTGTGGAATTACCCCAGCTGCTGGAGGTGGGGCCTTGGGAAGTGATAGGGACCTTGAATGGAGACAGCAGGGCAGCCCCCAGTGGTCATCATGTGGGGACTTGGGTGGCCAGAATTTCTAGTTGCTCAAGAGAAGCCAAAGGTCTGCTGCGCTGTAATTTTTTTTTTCTTTTTGGCCACATGGTGAGGTATGTGGGGTCTTAGCTCGCCAACCAGGAATAGAACCTGGGCCCCCTGCAGTGGAAATGCGGTGCCTTAACCACCAGACCACCAGGGAAGTGCCTGCTGTGCTGTAGTTTTTCTCAGAAGTTGCCAACCCACCATTAGGCCAAGGGGAATATCCCTGAGTGGTTTGGCAACCTGTTCTTGTCTTAGTCACCATATCTGCCCCTCCCTGCAAATCCATAATGGAGACGTGAGGTGGAGTGCAGAGGCCTATGGGCTCCCCCTCCCCTGATGGCAGACTGGAGGGGCCCCGAGGCAGAAGTGGGCTAATCTGGAATAAGACAGGGTGCCTGGCGAGGCTGGGGAAGCCGATTAGGGCAGCCTGGGGTCACGTGAGAAGGTGAGCCGACGCTGAGCCAGGTGTCGGGGGTGGGAGCAGAGGAGAGAGGCGTCCTGGGCAGTGGGCAGGTGGTTGGATGGCTGTGTCGGGACAAGCCCCTCTGTGGTACTGTGGCCCTTTGAGGCCCGGGGTTAACCCCAAAGCAGACCAAGCAGCCTCCCAGACCCAACCAGATAGGGTGACCCCGGGGAGCTGATGTTCCAGGCTCCTCCTGAGTCCTGACCCCCTGATAGCCCCCCACTGCATTCTGGAGCAGGTCACACCCCCATCATCCAACCCAACCCCCAAGGATGTGTGTTTCTTTCCTAGGGCTGCCAATACAAAGCCACACACACGGGGCAGCCTACACAGCAGACATTTATTCTCACAGTTTGAGGCCAGAAGTCAAGATCAGAGTGTTGGCAGGGCTGTGACAGGCTGTCCGAGCCTCTCTCCTGGTTTCTGGTGGCCTCAGGCGTTCCTTGGCCCATGTGTGGCCCCGTCTTTCTCCCCAAGTCTTCCCAGAGTCTGAGATGAGAGCGCTCTAGAAAAAAAAAAACATCGAGTAAGGGAGGCCAGAGTTGGGGCCGAGCTTGTCCTTTGCTCTCTTCAATAGAAGGGCCTGGGTTTACCTCGTGGAGAAGGTGACCTCTAAACCCAGGATGCAGGGAAACCTCCAGGAAAGGCTTGAGGCAGGAGCTTGATTCGGCTTCTGGGAAAAGCAGGAGGCAGCGAGCAGGGCGAGGAGGGAGGTCAGCTCCGATTTTATCTGCCTCTTATCCGTGTTCCTGTCACAGCCCTGGCCCAGGCTGTCTAGAAACAAACTCAGTTGTTGGCGTGAGGTGGGGAGAGACCTGATCCGGGTGGTTTTCGTGACCATGGACAGTCCCATGTCAGCACCCGGCCGCTGCAGCTCTGACTCGGTCACGAGCTGGGCTGCCCTGGGGCTGCAAGCCTGATTTGTTTTGACTTGTGCACTTGAAACACAAAAATTTGACACGAGGGGAATTTTGAATAGATCGCTTGTATTTAGAATAGAAAGACTGTGTGTGAAAATGGAGAGTTCCACTTTCTTTTTGTTCGTTTGTTTGGCTGTGCCAGGTCTCAGTTGTGGCCTGTGAACTCTTAGCTGTGGAGTGTGGGATGTAGTTTCCCAACCGGGGATCAAACCTGGGCCCCCCGGGGTTGGAAGCACCGGGTGTTAGCCGCTGGACCATCAGGGAGGTTTTCTTTTGAAAAACGCAAAGAGCTGGCCACACCTTCCCCATAGACAACAGCAGGTGGACGGAGACCCCACCACGTGCCGGTGGGTGCAGCACCCGCTCTGCCCAGCTCCTGTGGGTGTTTGAGTCCATGAGCTTGGCAGGTCCCAGTAGAGAAAGGGAGTGGTGTGCCACCTTCCCAACACCTCCCGCAAGCTCTCCAAATGCAGAGATTTCTATGGGCTTTACCCCATAGGCATGCTGCTGCTGCTGCTAAGTTGCTTCAGTCGTGTCCGACTCTGTGCGACCCCATAGACGGCAGCCCACCAGGCTCCCCCTGTCCCTGGGATTCTCCAGGCAAGAACACTGGAGTAGGTTGCCATTTCCTTCTCCAATGCATGCAGGCATGCTAAGTCGCTTCAGTCGTGTCCAACTCTGTGCGACCCCAGGAACAGCAGCCCGCCAGGCTCTTCTGTCCATGGAATTCTCTAGACAAGAATACTGGAGTGGGTTGCCGTTTCCTTCTCCCAATTCAGCCTCTAGTCCCTCTTTTTTCCTCAAAGGACCAGGGTGGAGCTGAAAGTTCCAAACTCCTAATCATGGCTCGATCTTCCTGGTGACCAGCCCCCATCCTAAAGCCATCCAAGAACCACCCAGGATCACCCCATTTGAACAAAAGACATTTCTACTGCCCAGGAAATCCCAAGGGATTTAGTAGTTCTGTGTCAAGAGACCAACTGTTAGGACAAAAGATGCCCCTAGCATTTCTACCGCTTTAGGAAGGGACAGTTTTTAGGAACTCTGGCCAGGAGCCAAAGAGCAGGACTCAAAAATATGTTGTATTATATCACCATGGCAGTCTCGAACTATCGGCTGTTGCAAGAAAGGGGGGAGTCTAAGGTTCTCATAACATCCCCTGCCTTCAAAACTATTTTCTTATAAAATGTACATTTCATGCAACCTTCTGGGGATTTCTAAACCCTTGGAGGAGGCATCCCTCACAAGTCAGGGGCTGGGCCAGCCTGAGGGGTCCCAGCCGCCAAGCCGACCTCAACCTCAACCCTCCCTGGTTCCTTCCCAGTAAAACAGATGCTGGCGTCTGCCTCTGTGTGGTTGTTGAGGGAATTAAATGAGGTGAATTGGCCCAAAGCCCTGCTCATGGCTGCTGGCACGTGGTGACTGTGGGATTGGAAAGAGACCACGCACCAGTCTCTTTCATGACCAGGAGCACCAGGGCCACTTGCTTTTGGACCTGGTGCTTGGACTTCTTATTTAAGTGACATCTGCTATGGCCCACCAGTCTGAGAAACACCGTTCTTGCCCTCACAAAGGTCACTGTCATAGGAGAGGCAAGCAGAAAAGCAGACAGGTGCGGGAGTGCCCAGGCGGGGCGGGTGTCAGCTGGAGGCGAGGCTTGGAAGAGACAGAGGATGACCTCAGGGCGGGGTGGGGCCTCAGGGCAGAGAAAACAGCACTGTGGGGTCCTCAGTACCTTGGGAGTCACCCCACCCCCAAGATAAACCCCCCCTTTCAAGTCTTTTCACATCCTCTGAGCAGCAGAAGCTCAGGCTTAGATGAGGGAGGAGGGCAGTGAGCCTGGAGGCCAGGAGACCCAGGGGTCAGCTCCAGTCCTGCACATGCAGCGGAGCCAGTCATCTGTGCAGGGAGGTCATGGCCGGAGCCGAAGGCGGCCCAGAGGCCTCGGCCGTGGTTGCATCAGACAGCAGTGATCTGGTAGCGCAGTGACCAGAGAGTCTTCCAATTACACGCTCCTTCTAAGTCTTTTGAGTCACAAATGCCTAAGAACTGCTACCAACAATTAGCTATGGGACTGCCTTGGTGGGCCAGTGGTTAAGAATCCGCCTGCCCATCAGGAGACATGGGTTCCATCCCTGATCCTGGTAGACTCCACTTGGCGAGGGGCAGCTGAGCCCGTGAGCCCGTGCTCCTCATCAAGAGAAGCCACGGCAGTGAGAAGCCCACACTACAGCGGGAGCAGCCGCCGCAAACAGAGAAAGGCAAGTGCAGCAACGAAGACCCAGCACAGGCAAAAAGACTTTAAAAAAATCAGCTGTGGACAAAAAAGAGACCAAATCCCTGTGTCCTCGTGGAAGCTGTGACCTAGCAGAGGAAAGAAGCACAGAGGGTAGATGACAGAAGGCATTAGAAATTTCTGGGGAGAACGGAGAGAAAGAAGTCATCTGTGCAGAGGGGTTGGGTGCGAAGGAAGGTCCCGGAGGCCTGGCTGGGAGCGTGGTGTTTGTGCAAAGGCGCGTGCGAAGGAGGGAACAGCCTTGCTTCTCTCAGGCAGCACGTCTGTGGGGTGACCCATGTCACGCATTCTCTCCCCTACTCAGGCCCTACACTACTCAGATCAGGCTGCCTCCAGGCTCTGAGATTCTGTACCCTCCCTGACACCCTGCAGCCTTTCTTTTTTTTTTTTTAAGTATGAAAGAATGCAGGGAAAACTGTTGGTTTTATTGGTATTAGAGGGTAGTTTTAATATAAGCTTGTTAGATATTCAGTCACTTATCTTGCCAAACAACATGCCAAGATGAACCTTGAAGCATTTATACAAATGAAAATGTTTTCATTTTTAGAGTCCTCAATTAACTCTAAAGACTCAGTATACAAATGCAAAAACTTGAACTTATCAATGATCCATCAAAATGTTGCCCTACTAATAACTGAGCAGTAAAAAAAAAAAAAAAAAATTCTGATTTTAAAATTAAATAGCTCCAGGTGAAACCATGTAATTTCCCACATCTATTATCTTTGTATTCTGCACAGAGTTCCAAGGCAAAGATTGCTTCTAGCTTTATGTCCTACCAGAGAGGATGACCCATGTGGCCGGCTCATCATGGCCTCTTAGCCTTCTTTCCTGAGTGATCCTTCACTTCTTTACGGGGAGGCATAGGAATTGGTTTCCATGGAATTGGGTTATAAAAGGCTGGTTCTGGATAAGAATCCCCACTGTAAAAAATGGGTTCTTTTTCTGAACGCATCCCTCGTGCTTTTCTTCAGCAATTGTCTTTCTCTTTTCATGTTCTTCCACTTCTTTCTTTCCAGCTGTTGATTTAATTCCTACTGGTCTTGGAGAGTCTCCTAGGCCAGCATGAGGTGGCTGTGACTCACCCTGGGGACATGGGCACTGGTGACGGAATAGCTGGCAGTGTTCGGCTACATGAGCTGATGGGGCTGCCGTCCTGACTCCTGCAGCCCTTTCTTGAGGGGACATTGCCCAGGCAGGAATTGCTGGGTCATATGTCACTGTGCTGTGCTGTGCTTAGTTGCTCAGTCGTGTCAGACTCTGCGACCCCATGGACTGTAGCCCATCAGGCTCCTCCATCCATGGGATTCTCCAGGCAAGAATACTGGAGTGGGTTGCCATTTCCTTCTCTGGGGAATATTCCCCACCCAGGGATCGAACTCAGGCCTTCCGCACTGCAGACAGATTCTTTGCCGTCTGAGCCACACGGGATAGGTGGCCCCCGTAGGGACCGTGGCAGAGAACCCAGGTGGAGCTGGGACCACCCAGGCCTCCCCCGACACACAACCTTTCTTTTTTGGCTCAATTTCTCTCTAACAAGTGATGATGTTCTTCTTAGCTTTTTGGTACTTCCTGGAACATAAAGATCCCAGTGAACATTTCAGGGCTCCCAGAGATGAGATTGTGATGCCAGGTGGGTAGTTGTTCCCACCACCACCGTCACTCTGTGCTCCCTCCAGGATGGCCCGGAGGCACCTGCCTGGGCCACTCCAGTCCATGGCAGGGTAGCTATGGGCAAGCTCTGCTCTGAGGAAGCCCGAGAGGATGCTCAGGGTGGTCCCTGCGGGCCCAGACTGAAGCAATGAGCCCTGGCTGCAAGGACCCAGGGTCCCTGGAGAACCGAGCTGTGTCTCCACCCCCCTCCACTTGCAACTGGCGGTGCTGAGTCCACGTCTCTCTGCTTCCTTCCAGGTGTGTGGCCGAACAGAGATCGGAGGATCACTTGGGTGAGTGCTACTGTCTTCTCGACCTTTCACAGTGCCTGTCAACCTCTTTCCTTTTTTATGGTAGTAAGAGATATATATGTATAGCAGGATAAATAACCATTTTCAAACCATCCGTGTCATTAAATGCATTCACGATGTTGTGCAGTTTTTACCACCCCAAAATTGTTCATCATCCCCAATGAAACCTCCGCACCCGCTAAACACCACCTCCCCCGTCCTCCTCCTTCAGCCCCTGGAAACCGCCAGACTGTTTTCTGTCTCTCCCAGTTGACTCCTCCAGGCGCCTCGTATAAGTGGGATCACACAATGTGTGACTTTGTGTCCGGCTTCTTTCACGTAGATAAATGTTTTCAAGGTTCCCTCGTGTTATAGCATGTGCCGGAATTCCATTCCTT
This sequence comes from Bubalus bubalis, assembly GCF_019923935.1. Taxonomy (NCBI): domain Eukaryota; kingdom Metazoa; phylum Chordata; class Mammalia; order Artiodactyla; family Bovidae; genus Bubalus; species Bubalus bubalis. The sequence continues at coordinate 6,537,512 of NC_059160.1, read as the reverse complement.
TTGTGTCTGAGTAACATGGACGTGGGCGTCCCTTGTGGCTCAGCAGTAAAGAATCCCCTGACAATGTGGGAGACACGGATTCGATCCCTGGGTCGGGAAGATCCCCTGGAGAAGGGAATGGCATTTTTGCCTGGGAAATCCTGTGGGCAGAGGAGTTTGGTGGGCTACAATCCATGGGATTGAAAAAAGTCACCACCACTCAGCAGCTAAACAACAACAAATATGGATATACCATTCATCCGTGAAGGCAAGGCCTGCCATCAGCCACGTCGTGGGCAGACTTGCAGTTCTATCTCTTAGAGTGTCTGTGTAGAAAGACACTCTACACAGACAAATACAGACATTCTACAAAGACAGTCTTTTGTTCTAGGGCTTTTTTTTTCATTGCTTAGGTGTTTACATGTTTAGTCGCAAAGTTGTGTCTGCTGCTTTGGGACCCCATGGACTGTAGCCCACCAGGCTCCTCTGTGCATGGGATATTCCAGGCAAGAATACTGGAGTGGGTTGCCAAATGGTTACAAATGCTTAGATGGATTTGGAATGACTGGAAGGGCAATAGGAGTTCTAGGGCAGGCCAGCCGACAGCTGGGGGAGGGCGTGGTCAGAGGTCCCTTAGAGCAGGTGGGCCGTGCCGGGCCCCAGGAGCAGGGTGGAGAAGAGAAGGATGCTCAGGTAATTGTGACCACACAGGTGAGGCCTTGGAGTCAGTTCTGGGCATCTGAGGGCGTTCCTGCTGGAGGGTTTGAAGCCTGAACGAGACAGGAGAGGGACTGGTTAACAAAAGGCCTTAGAGGACTTCCCTGGTGGTGCAGCGGTTATGAATCTGCACTTGAGGGTTCGGGTGTGATGCCTCGCTGGGGAAGTTTTGCATGCTGCAGGGTGTGGCCAAAAAACAAGCCAACTAAAGGCCTCAGAAACTGGCAGGCAGCCTGGAGGCAGCCTGGTGTGTGACAGGAGTACTCTAGAAACTCAGTCATCTCTGCCACAGAGAGGCTCTGTGACCTTGGGCAAGGCACTTACCCTCTCTGAGCCTCAGCTGTCTTGTGTGCAGAAAGAAAATGCATTCGTTCATTTATTCATTCACGCAGCCAGGTGGTGAGCCGCCAGGAGGTGCCAGCCCCTGTGCATGCCTTCCTGGGGTGGCTGTGAAGACTAGCTAAGGTCACGAGCTGAGTGACCGGGCACCGTGCCGTCACTTCCGGCGCTCACAGATGAGGCTCTTTCTGCAACCGTGTAAGAGGGTTAAATGCTCTACACTGTGAGACGCTAGCATTAGAGGAGGGACATTCTGGCCCCATGGAGCCTGCTGAGAGCTGTCGCCCAGGCCCAGGCGTGGACATGAGGCCTGAACCAGGGCATCAGCCAAGGGGATGGGAATGTTCAAGGTTTGTTTTTGATCCAGCTGGAATTTGTTCTCAAGCCAGGAGGGGTTGTTTGTTTGTTCAGTTGCTCAGTCGAGTCCAACTCTTCGTGATCTCATGGACTGTAGCCCACCGGGCTCCTCTGTCCATGGGATTTCCCAGGCAAGAATACTGGTGTGGGTTGCTCTTTCCTCCTCCAGAGGATCTTCCCAAGCCAGGGATCGAACCCAGGTCTCCTGCATTGGCAGGCGGGTTCTTTACTGCTGAGACACTAGGGAAGTCCATGGAGGGGTAGGGATCCATTTTCATTTTTTCCCCAGAGGAACACCAGTGGGTCCACCGCCAGTTATCCAGGGCCATCCCCACCACAGGGCTCACTCTCTGTGGCTTGTCTTCTGGGTGCCCATCCTTGGCGGGGGAGGCGGAGCTTACAGCTCGATCCTAATCAGCAGGATCCTGGAGGCCCTGATGGAGAAGTCTTCCTCCAGGGAGTCTCCTGGCTGGCCCCCCTGGGGCTGAGTCAGGCTGCCGTCCCAGCTGTCCGCTTCCCAGAGCACAGTTTGGGTTTTTTTTTTCAGTTTCTGTAGTAGTACTACTCTTGCCAGTTTATTATTTTTTAGACTATTTATTTACTTGTTTATTTATTTGGCTGCGTCAGTTCTTAGTTGCACCACAAGGAGTCCCCACTGTGTCTTGTGGGCTCAGCCATTGGGGTGCGTGGGCTGAGTTGCTCTGCTTAGAGTCTTAGTTCCCCCACCCAGGGTCGAACCTGCATCACCCGCATTGCAAGGCGGATTCATAACCGCTGGACCACAGGGAAGTCAGTTTGTTTTTGAGGGTGTTTGGAAATGCCCTTCCAGCCTCGGGGACTGTGCCCACAGCTGTTCTGCAGGGGGAGCCGTGTGGTCATCACAGGGCCAAGGGAGAGGGCCACCCACAGATGGGAAGACTCCCCTTGGGGCAGAAACTAAATCACCAAAGAGACAAATTCTAGGATGGGCCTGTCCCTGCTTTTTATGCCCCATCAATCTCTTTGTCTGCATCAAGTCACACATTCTGATTCCTGTTTCTTTCTAATACGTTTTGATACCAGAACTAGTCCATTCTCCTTGTTCTTTCACACATGTTCTTGCTTTTTCTCACATAGTCTCACTTCTGAATGAAGTTTAGAATCATTGACTTCTGTTAAAAATTATTTTGGGATGAATTTGTAGAATACTTTGGGAATTTAATTATGAAAGTTATGAATGAGGCTCTCCCAACTTATAATAAAGGCACCACCTCAGTTCACTGGGGGGCGGGCAGTAGGTTATCTAGATGGAAAACTATGACCCCAGGTCCCTGCCTCACACAATATACAAAAAATTAATTCACCATGGATCGTAGATCAAATATGAAGGGTGAAACAGTAATGTTCTAGAAGAAAAATTAGGGAATGGTTTCATGACCTTGGGGTAGACAAATATGTTTTAAGTAGACTAATACACACACACACCATGAATCAATGAAAATGTTGATAGATACAGCTTTATTAAAATTTAGAATTTCTATTCATCAAAATAGAATAGTAAAAAAAAAAAAGAGGGACTTCCCCGGTGGCTAAGACTTTGTTCTCTCAATGCAGGGGCCCTGGGTTCGATACCTGGGGAGGGAACTAGATCCCACATGCTGCAACTAAGACCCAGTGCAGTCAAATAAATAAATATGAATAAATATTTTTTTAAAAAACAGAATATTAATGAAAAAAGGGGACTTCCCTTGTGGTCCAGTGGCTAAGACTCTGCGTCTCCAATGCAGAGGGCCCAGGTTCGATCCCTGGTCAGGGAACTAGAGCCCATGTGCCACAATTAAGACACGACAGAGCCAAATAAGTACATAAATACACAGGTTTGTTGAAGGACTCATGTCTGGAATATGTAAGGAACTTCTACAAATCAATAAGATTAGAGGCTGACAACCTCATTTTTAGAAACTGGCGAAAGATCTGAACAGGCCCTTTCTGAAAGAGGCCATCCAGATGGCCGATGAGCACATGAACGGTGCTGGACGCCATCAGTTATTAGGGCAACGCAAATCAAAGCCCCAGCGAGAGACCTCCACACCCGCTCCAGAGCAGCTAAAACCGAAGTCGTGACAGTAAATACCAAGTCTCGGTGGGGATGTGGAGAATCCAGAACTGTCCCACACTGCGGGAGGAAGTGTAAGTTGATGCAGCCATTTTGGAAAACTGGCAGTAACTACCGAAGGAAAATATATTGAAATTCTCTGCCCAGCAATCTCAATCCTAGATATACAGCCAGCAGCACTGCGTGCTGTGTGCTCCAGAAGACACGGCAGCTTGATTCATAATAGCCCCAAAGTGGAGATCACCCAAATGTCTATCAACAATAGAATGTGTAAACTGCCACACATTCATACAGGAATGTGAAAAATACACATACAGACCAAAAGAAGCCCGAACTCAAAAAGAACACTATGACTCCTCCTATATGAAGTTCGAACAGCGGCAAAATTGATCTAGGGAGCCAGAGGTCAGAACAGGTGGTGTCCATGGAGAAGACCCCCAGAGGGAGCCGGCTGGTTGCTGAGCAGTTCCAACCTCCATCTGGGTCATGGTTACATCCTTACGTGACACATTTATCCATGTGTCAGAGGCCATGATGAGGTAACACTCAGATCTGTGCACTTCATTATAAGTTATACTTGAATTTATTGTTGTTGTTGAGTTGCTAAGTCGTCTGACTCTTTTGCAGCCCCATGGACTATAGCCCATCAGGCTCCTCTGTCCATGGGATTTTTCAGGCAAGAATACTGGAGTGGGCTGCAATTTCCTTCTCCGGGTGATCTTCCCATCCCAGGGATCAAACCCATTGAATCTCCTGCATTGGCAGGTGGATTCTTTACCGCAGAGCCACCTGGGAAGCCCACACTTGAATTACAGAAGAAAAATATAGATCAGGGAATGGAAGCAGACTAGGAAAAGAAGGTCAAGAGAGGGATGGAGAAGAAAAGAAAAAAAGACAGAAGGAGTTAAGATGCGGCCAGCAGCTGTCCTCAAAGGCTTTTTGGAGCCTTCATATGGTTGCCTTTGAGGAAAGCGCTCCACAAACAGATCTGTGTTCTGTTTTCACGTCTGGAGACGTGCATGGAGGTGATATCTGTCAACCTCTGCCTCAGAGACCTGCCTGTAATTCTGTTGAGGGCCTGCCTGGGCCATCAAGCCACAGGGTCCCAGTCCTGGTGGGAGAAGCAAAATTAAAGCAAGGCTGAGAGACCGAGCATCGAAGAATTGATGCTTTTGAGCTGTGGTGTTGGAGAAGACTCTTCAGAGTCCGTTGGACTGCAAGGAGATCCAACCAGTCCATCCTAAAGGAGATCAGTCCTGAATATTCATTGGAAGGACTGATGCTGAAGCTGAAGCTCCAATATTTTGGCCACCTTATGCAAAGAACTGACTCACTGGAAAAGACCCGGATGCTGGGAAAGATTGAAGGCAGGAGGAGAAGGGGATGTCAGAGGATGAGATGGTTGGATGGCATCACCGACTCAATGGACATGAGTTTGAGTAAACTCCGGGAGTTGGTGATGGACAGAGAAGTCTGGCATGCTGCATTCCATGGGGTCATAAAGTGTCAGACATGACTGAGTGACTGAACCGACTGAAATGAGAGACTAGGGGTGGGGGGCAGTCCATGCCTGAGCTGAGTCTGGCACCATCTCCTGTCTCACCGGTTGTTGTTTAGTCACTAAGTCGTGTCCAACTCTTTTGTGACCCCATGGACTATATATAGCCCGCTAGGCTCCTCGGTCCATGGGATTTTCCAGGCATGGATACTGGAGTGGGTTGCCATTTCCTTCTCCAGGGGATCTTTCCAACCCAGGGATGGAACCCACATCTCCTGCCTTGGCAGATGGATTCTTCACCGTTGAGCCACCTGGGAAGCCGGTCAGCTGCTGACTGAGACACAGTTGCTTTGCCTTTCTGATCCTCTGGGGAGGGGATAACATGTGGCATGTCTGGGTCCTCAGTAAATCTTCATCCAGCAGGCCTTGTGGTTGACAGGGGGACCTCTGTTTCTGGACATTGCAGCCTGAGAAGAAGGAGATAGCTGGGAGGGGTCAGGGCAGAACAAAGATGAGTTTTCTTGGCTGACCAGATAGTTGTGGGTGTGCGTGCAGCTTCCTCTAGATGCTGTAGGGGAACTGGACATTAACAGTCAGTCCATGTTGGGGCACTCTTGAGTTAACCCACTCGGCACACACTCACTGAACCCCGTGCCTGTCACACGTGTGCCGAGAGCTGTGGACACAGGAAATCCTGAGTGCCCGCCCTCAGAGGGCTCTCGGCCCAGAGCAGCGCAGTCCAATAGAAGTATGACGTGAGCTCATGTTAAAGTCTCACCTTCTGGTGGCCATACAAAAAGAGTGAAAAGAAACAGGTGAAGTCAACTTTCATAATACCTTCTAACTCAGTGTATCCAAGGTGTTGTCACTTCAGCATGGAATCAACATAAAAAAATAGTCGAGATATTTGACATTATTTTTTCACACTAAGTCTTTAAAATCCAGTGAGACAGCATGTCTCAGGCTGGACAAGCCCCATGCCAAGCCCTCAGCAGCCACGTATGGTTACCGTGTCACGCCTCAGTCCTAAAACCTCGGCCCGAAGCGCCCCGGGTCACTTCTCTGCATGTAGTTGCATGGCCTCACCTGGCAGAGGGGGGCCATGTCGTCTGCCTGGGCAGCCATGAGCCCAGGAGGAGGGAGAACGATTACGGGGACTAAAGTCTCCAGTCTGAGGGAGGTGAAGCCTCTCTTGAGGTGGTGATGTGGCTAGGCAGTGGGCTTGGTCCTGGTTGGGTGCCCGAGGTGGGTGTCTGCTGCTCCCAAGAGAGCTGGGTTTCCACCCACAGCAGCGCCTGGGGCCTCATGGCGAGAATTCACTGGGGTTTTTTGTCTCTGCAGGCAGGCAGAGCACTGCCTCGATTTCATCAGCAGGGAGCTGTTTGTGCACTACATCAAAAATCTGCAGGCCCGCGTCCTGCTCGTCAAGTAAGTTGGAACCAAGCACCCCAGACAGACCCGAGTTTCAGGAATGCCCAGGTCTCCTGGTATGAGACCACTCTGCCATCTTTCCTGGGCAGTGCCCCCCCCGACCTGTCACTGGTACATGGAAGGCAGGCGAGGGGAGGGGCATGGGGGAGGGCACTGGGGGTGGGCAGGGACAGCACCACACCTTTCCACAGGTATCTGTGTCTGGGGGGAGGGGCACACTCAGGTGTGGCAGAGGGACCAGCAGTCAGTACCGCCTGGCCCCATCCTCCCAAACCCTCCAGCCACATTGGGCCCCGTGCACCCCCAGGCCGGCCCTGTGCCTCCATCTGCTGTCCCCCCTCCGCCATCCTGTCAGAGGCCATCCGCCACCTCCGGGACCCACAGCCCGTTGAACATCCTTCGCGGGGGCTCAGGTGCCACCCCTGCTCCACTGCATTCAGCCTGGACCTGGGACCTGGCAGGAACTGTGACTTCCGGGGACTCGTCTGCCGAGAACAGGGGTTCAGAAGGCAGGGACTCACGGGGGGCAAATCCCAACCCCAGGGAGGGACGCTGCGCACCCTCTGGGACATCTAGACTTTACGCTGAGGGCCTGGAGGAGCTAGAAACTCGAACCCTGCCAGGCTGCTGTGCGACTGTAAAACAGTGCAGCCACTTTGGGAAGGTCTGGCAGTTTTTCAAGCCTTGAGATCACCATGTGACCCGGCAGTTCCGCTCCTCGGTGGGATCGCAGCATCTGCCCACACCACAGCGAGTGCTGGTGGCTCACAGCAGTGTCCTTCAGAACAGAATGAGCCGAGCATGGGAGGCAACTCCCATGTCCCTCAGCTCACCGCCAAGCAAACGGGCTCCATCCACACAATGGACTGATGCCGCAACGAGATGGAATGACGGACACTACAACAGGCAGGAACCTTGAAAACGTTAGACTCGTTGAAAGAAGCCAGTCAGGAGAGCCCTCGCACTGTGTGATTCCATTCACTTGCAAGTCCACATCCATCATGTGCTCAGTCGCGTGCAACTCTGCGACCCCGTGGATGGTAGCCCTCCAGGCTCCTCTGTCCATGGGATCTCCCAGGCCAAGAATACTGGAGTGGGCTGCCATTTCCTCCTCCAGGGGATCTTCCCCACCCAGGAACTGGACCTCCTGCATTGCAGGATCCCCTATGGCTCAGTTGAGGTGATAAATAGGATCTAAAATTGACTGTAGGGATGGTTGCTCACCTCTGAATGTACCAAAATCCATGGAACTGTACATTTTAAATGGGTGGAATTAATAAAGCTGTTAAAAAAAAGAGAAAGCACGCACTCAGAAGCTGGTTCAGATCCTGGCTCCACCATTCAGTGGCTAACCCTGGGAAGATCCTGAGATTAACCTTGTGCAGGTCTCGCTGAGCTGCGAGGCCCAGTGGGGACTAAATGACTCAGCCCTGAACTAAACCTGGGCTTGAAGGGCCCGGCGGTGGGAAGGTGAGAGGAATGCTCGTGCTTGGGCCCGTCTCAGAGCCCAGGGCAGAGACAGAGCATGCAGGGAGCGGTCCCAGGTGAACCTTCCTTCTCATCTTCCAGAGCAACCGAAGGACGTTATGCCTTGAGAAGAGAGGACGACACCGACAGGGAGACCGTGATGTTCGTGGTCAGCTCACTTAAGTCTGTCCTGAAAGAGGTGGGTGCCCAGGGCTCAGGGCAGCTGGGGTCGGCAGGGGCTGCCAGGCTGCCCTGGGCTCCACCTGTCCATCTCTTTTCTTGCACTGGGACCCCTGCTCTGGCCCCAGGTCTAACAGGTAACCCCAGGAGCAACCAGGCCTCATGTTGCTACTGCAGTCCCTGGAATCACATGTAAATCAGCACAGAAAGCAGGCTTTTCATTGGCAGAATCTCCTGGTTTTATTGTCCTCCTGTATTCCTGGGCCATGCCCAACTGAGTGGTTCTACAATTTCCTAGGGTCTCAAATGGGAACAGATGACCAGTCCCACCAGTGGGTGCCAGACTCCAAGCTGGAGGGCTGGGACGTGCGCTGTGACTTTGATGTTTGCCTGGGCTTCTGGGAGCACCTGGCATTTCAGGAGCATCATCCAGTACAGACAGCTGACCCTAGGGCCTGAGCAGATGGCCGGGCGTCATCACAAAGGGGAAGCCCCTGTGTGGCTAGCCGGGCAATGTTCAGTGTCTTTCTTCCTGCCCTGTGGGCCTTTCTTCTGGGCCAGTTGGAAAGGCTGCTTGTTCCTTCTTCAAGTGAATATTATCTGATGACCAGACCCAGGAGCAGCCCCTGGACTGCGGACCCCTCCCTAGCCGAGCTCTACAACTTCAGCTCAGAATGGCCTAGAACCCAAGGGCTGGGCACTTCCCTCCCAGGAAGGCCCTTCCCACTGGCTCCGAGCCAGGCCCGACTGGCCCCTCCCCTGACTGACTAGGGCCCGCAGAGCTGTGGACACGCGGAACTGCTGGGAGGCGGCCTTCCACTGGGTCACCTCATCCCATGTCCCCTTCCCTCCCCAGAGGTTCCAGTACTTTGAAGTCCCAGGCAATCACTACGTCCACATGAACCAACCCCAGCAGGTGGCTTGTGTCATCAGCTCCTTTTTACAGAACAAGGATGGGACCCCAGCCTCCCTGTAGCCCTGGGCCTGGGGCTACAGCCGCATGCTCCCAGCTCCCTAGCCCAGGCCAGCGTGCTGGGGACAGGGCCCCTGGTCCCAAAGACCAGCACGGCCAGAAGCGAGTGCTATGGCAGAGCTGGGGGTGGGGGCGCGGAGGGGTGTAAGATTCTGACTTTAACATCTGTGACTTCAGGGGGGGAGGGATGGTGTCTGTTTTGTGACTGGGCAGAGGGCATGTGTGAGGCCTGAGATAGGCCCAGCTGGCTTTTGTAGTCCTTTCTTGCCACCCAGCTGCATGAAATATAAAACGTTCTTGTATTCTGCTTGTGAGGCTGTCTCACTGCCCACAGGGGCTTCTCCATCAGGAGGAAGGGGCGAACACAGCGGACAGTCAACCCTGAGAGGAGAGTCCGGAGCCAGGCAGGGACAGGACCCAAGACAGGGAAGGAGCCAGCTCTGGGCCAGGGGCTTCCAGAGGCCAAGTCCTCGCTCCGGGCCCTAGGACAGCTGAAGCACATGGGAACCGACGGGTGACTCTGTCCTTCACCCCACCCCGTGGGCTCAGGTCTCTGGGGTTTCACACAGCAGCCCCTCGGCCTGGGCACAGCCATTGAGACAGGTGTTCCAGGACCCCAGGTCCTCGCTGGCCACACACTGCCACCCGGTCACCACCCTGCTCCTCGAGGCCCGTGCGGACGGGAGAGGCTCAGTAGGGTCGGAACTTGCGCTGGGCCCGCATCAGCTCGATTCTCTGCTTGTCCTCCTCGAACTTCTTGCGCAGCTGCGCAATATCTGGGGTGAGAGGTCAGGAGGGGAAACAGGACCGGGATGAGACGGCAGGCCGGGCGGGAGCTATGCCCCGCGGCCCACACTGGAGAGGACAGCAGCTCCTCCCCTCAGCCCCCACTCCCCTGGTGGGCGCTCAGTACGACCTCCCCCATTGCCTCTGTGCTGGGAAACGGTGCAGATGCTGCCAGGAAATGGAACTGGGCCGCAACCCAGTCAGAGGATGCAGGCTGAAGTGGAGAAGATGGCATGCCTGAGGTTTCAGACAGAAACTTTACCAGGTCAATGGGGCTTCCCTGGTGGCCCAAGGATTAAGAATCTAATCTGCCTTGCAATGCTGGGGACTCAGATCCCACACGCAGCAGGGCCACTAAGCCCTCATGCCACAACTACCCGAGCCCAGGCACCTCAACTAGAGAGAGACCCACCCATCACGGTTAAGATTTAAAACCCAACAAAACCAAATAATAATAAAAAAAACACAATCTCTGTTATGCCCTCCACCTCCAACACACAGCCCAAGGTGAAGGAAGAAGGTTTTGGGGGTGCTGGGAGACCCCCAGGACCCCTCGTCCAGCCTAACAGACCAGGAAGCTCCACACAGCTGGGGCTGGCAGAGCGGCCACAAGACCACGGCCCAGGCACGCAGGCAGTGGGGTGAAGGACAGGGCCCTGGGGCGCCTTACGCTCCATCTTGGTCTCGCGGTGCTGCCAGGCATAGAAGTTGAGCAGCTCCTTGCGGGCCCGCTTCCGCCTCTCCCGCTCCAGCACCCGTAGGCTGGCCGCCTCTGTCCTCGGGAGCACTGGTCGGCGGCCCCGGCGGGTCACCTTCACCCAGCCCTCCTCGTCGGGGACGCCTTCCTCCTCCTTGGCCTTGGCCTCCTCCTGCAGGGAACAGGGCCCGTGATGGGCGGGCGCCTGGGACCCACCCTGTGGCCCCAGGAGCCCCTCGCCGCTTCCTCTCCGCTCTCCCTCCCATGCCTGGCACCACGCTGCCACCTCGGCTGCTCCCTCCACGCCCAGCACCGCGTGCCCTCATGCTGCTCCCCTCCAGCCCTGACCGCCCGGCCCGCCAGAGACCATTTCCCACGAGAGGACCGTTTCCGGCTGGATGTTACCAGCAGGGAGGCCCAGCCAGCTGCTGCCCGTGCAGAAGCCCCACCTCGGCTATCTTCCGGTCGTATGTCTCCATAAAGGCGTCCACCTCAACCCTCAGGGCCTCGGGGTCTGGCACCGAGTCCGTGTAGTCTCGGATCCACTCTGAGGGAGAAGGGGGCGAGGGAGACGGGGATTCCTAGGCCCGCCCCTCAGGGTCCCCCCAGGACCTGGCAGCGGGCCGGGATCTCCTCGCCCAGGCCGCCAGGATGCTGATGCGTGGGCCCGGGTTCGCGCCTGAGGATAAGTCCGGGGGCGGCGAGCGGGGGCCCTCACTCCTGCCCACCCTGAGGGCCAGGCGACACGGGCAGACATGGCCCCCAAAGCTGCCCTCCCCGCCCGGGGCCCACGGTACTGACTGAGGACGCCGCTCCTCACAGGGTGACTCTCAGTGGAGACCAGCAGGGGGCCCTTCAGGGCCAAGGCGGCCGACACACTGCCTGGCTTCTGGAACAGCACGTAGGCAACCTGGAAGCCCTGGAGGAGGTGAGAGTTCAGCGGCCGGAGCCTTCCCCAGGGGGACTCACCCCAGGGCCCCCCACCCGCCCTCAGCCTGACTGTTGCGGGACCAGGAGGAGGGCTGTTCTAACCCAGGGGTGGGGCGCCCACACTCCTAGCTAGGCAACTTCTGCTAAGAGTGACCTGATCCCACGTCTTTACCGGGGAGCAGTGGACCCTGGGGGCCCCTGTTTCACTTTTGGGAGGGACTCAGGGGAGGGCGTGCTCTCCCGGGGCCAGGAGTGGACGGACAGATGGGGCGGGGGGGGCGCCCACAAAGTCCCCTCAACAGGAGGAGGTGTGGGCACCGGATGCAGAGAAGGGAGACCAGGGCCACCGAGCCTAAGGAAGAATCGACTTCCGCGGGGGGAAGCCAGCAGCGGGGGTGCTCGGGGAGGCCCCTCGGGCGGGGAGCAGAGATGTCTCTGAGCTTCCCCACTCCCAGGATGATGGAAAGAGCCGGACAGGGAGGCTCCAGGATGTGGCAAATCCGGGTGGAGGCCACTCAGCTGACAGGACTCCTAGACCACACAGGTCAGGACGGGCCTGACCACAGGGAACACCTTAATTGCCGCGGCCACCCCCGATGCCACGTTCCCCTCACACGCCGGGGACACCGCTCGGCCCCGCCCACACCCTCACTGGCGCGGCCCGGTCCTGCAGGCTTACGGAAACTGGTTTGGGGTGAAAGAACTTCGACGGGGGCTCCTTTGGGCTCTCAGCAAGCTCCGGCTTCTCCTGTAACTCCACCGACTGGACGGGCCCACACGGGGAGAGGAGGCGCAACAGGCACTCCTGCCGGGGTGGAGAGAAGCGCAGGGTGAGCCTCCCGCCACACCGGAGTCCCGGAGTCCAGCCTGTGGAGCGTGCACAGAGAGCCTGGGCACGCCACCCAGCTCCTCAACACCGAGGTCACAACCCCAGCCCCCCACGGCCCAAGGGGGCCACCTTTTTTGACTTTGTGTTCAAAGCTGTGGGTAAAAAGGGACTCCAGAAGGAGGATACAGAGGGGAGACAGAATTCAGGTATAACTGTTTGGCTTTATGACCTGACCCTGCTGGAAGCATGTGCCCAGGGTATGCTCTGTCTGTTCCGGAAAGGGACTGCTCCCTTTGAAAGGCCATCTGGCTGAAAGATCTTTCTTCCCCTGTCAATGTCTCTGAAGGATCTCCAAAGGAGGAGTGGGTTCTCAACTTTTCTTTTTCCCCCTATTACAAGAATGCATGCGTGCTAAGTCACTTCAGTCGTGTCTGACTCTTTGCGACCCCATGTTCTGTAGCCCTCCAGGCTCCTCTGTCCATGGGATTCTCCAGGCAAGAATACTGGAGTGGGTTGCCATGCCCTCCTCCAGGGGATCTTCCCGACCCAGGGACTGAACCCAGGTCTCTCAGAATAGGTGGGGAAATTTTACTACCTGAATCAGCCATTTAGAAAGAATTAAATCTCCCCTATTGGAATCAGGTTGGTGGTTATCCTTGGCAGGGGGAAGGGGCGCAGCGGGATTTCTGGGGTGTGGGTGATGCTCTGTTTTTCAGTCTGGGCGCTGATGACACAGATTTGCTCAATCTGTGAAGTGTAGTGAGTGCTACACTTGGGCCCACGTGCTTCTCTATTCATACACTAGTCTTCAGGAAACATTAAAAACGACATCCTCCCCTCTCTCTGTTTTTCTCTTTAACTGCAGAGGAATCTTTTAGAAATTAATATTTCTTTTCTAAAAAAAAAAAAATCATCAAAAATCCAGCAATTCCTTTAGTTTCTCTTCTGTAAATTAAAGAAATACTAAATTTAGTAACTTTTATGAAGGAAAAAAATAACAGACATATCTGCATAGTAGTGCATGCATGCTAAGTCACCTTAGTCATGTTCAACTGTTTGCAACCCTATGGACTGTAGCCCACCAGGCTCCTCTGTCCATGGAATTCTCCAGGCTAGGATACTAGAATGGGTTGCCATGCCCTCTTCTAGGGGATCTTCCTGGAGGGATTGAACCTGTGTCTCCTGCATTGGCAGATGGGTTTTTTAACACTAGCACCACCTGGGAAAACTCTGAATAGTAGACTCAGAGGTAATGTTATTTTCTCCTACTTTTCTTATTTTTTTTTTTTACTATGGATGAGTATCAATTAAAAAAAAAATGTTTATGTTGTCAGACTTCACACAAGTAGTTAGCACAACCTTCACAATACTCAAGAAAAAATGTGAGAACAAGTGTCTGTCCTGGAGGAGGGCATGACAACCCACTCCAGTGTTCTTGCCTGGAGAATTCCATGGACAGAGGAGCCTGGCAGGCTACTGTCCAAGGGGCTGCAAAGAGCAGGACACGACTGAACGACTAACACTTTCAGTTTCAAGTGTCTCTGTCCTAGGGTGGGATTATGCTTGGCAGACATAGTTATGCAGCAACTGCTTTAGGCAACAGAACACTTCGGCTGTACTATAATACTACCTGCAACGGACACATATCAATTTTATAATCGGGGGAAAAAACACGTAATTCAAACAATTCTGGGTAACATATAAAAAGCTATGGGCTCCCTAGAGAATTATATTTAAAAAAGGACACCTTTAAAAAGCCAACTTCCTGTCACAAGAGATGCAGACTTCCAGACACCAGGGCTTCAGTTAGCTGCTTCCCTCTCATCACTGAGGACTGGGGGGTGGGGGGCCCACAGGAGCCCCTGCCCCAGGCTCAGGTTCCCTCCCAGACACCCATTTACCTCTGTGCAGTACGGGGGCACGTTGAGGACAAAAAGGGTCCGCTTCGGAGGCCAGGGAGACTTGGTGCCTTCTCGAACTTTGTGCTCTCTCACATAGAGGTAATGAGAGGATTGCTGCTTTTCAGAGAATTTGATCGGAATGGCTGGAAGGAACATGGGGACGGGGAGGGACGACACACGAGTCAGGTTCAGGCTGTCCCTTTTTAGTCCTGTGTGCCTGTCGGTCCGCCCATCCACCATCCATCCTTCACTGAACCCTTCTCTCAGGCAAGGCCTGTGCAAGATGCTTGGGCAGGCTACGCGGCTGGACGAACACCATCTGCCCAGGAGGGGCTCCAGTCGGTAGTAGAGAGAATGAAAATGAGATGCAAAAGGAGAGAGGTTCAAACTCTGCTGCTCTGGGGGTAAACCCCAAATCCTTACCACGGTTCCCCGTGTAGCCTCTCTTCATCCCATCTTCCCCTCTCCACACCACATGCCTCCTCTCTGTTCCTCCAATCAGCCAGGGCTTCACCCATGCTGCTCTGAAACATCAGCCCTCATCCTTCCACCCATTCTTCAGGTCCTCACTTCCTCGGGAGAGCCTTGCATGCCAGGTTAGAGCTACCTGCTTTGTGCCTTAACATCTCTCTCGGTCTCTAAGCCCCCTGCTGTGTGATGATTTGGATAATCGCTGGCATTCCCATAAACTTTAATCCTGTCACAAGAGATGCAAACTTCCAGACACCACCTCTCTGGGCACAGAGAGCATGGAGAGAATCCAGCTGCAAGCCCTGCACTCAGGAAGCTCATGTGGTAAAGTGGGAGGACAGAACAACTCAGCATGTAACAAGCTGGTATCAAATAGGAAGGAAGCACACAGAGTGAAGCAGAGCAGGCTGATGGGTGGCAGAGGCCTTTTGGGACCACCTCTTTGAGGAACTAACATTAAAGCCTCCACCAGGGGCTTCCCCAGAGGCTCAGTGGTAAAGAATACACCTGCCAATGCAGGAGACACAGGTTGGATCCCGGATCCGGGAAGATCCCACATGCCACAGAGCAACTAAGCCTGTGCACCACAGCTACTGAGTCTGTGCTCTAGAGCCCGGGAACAGCAACTGCTGAAGCCTGCATGCCTACCTAGATAGAGCCGGTGCTCCACAAAAGAAACCGCTGCAATGAGAAGCACGCTGCAACCAGAGAGCAGCCCCACTCCTGGCAACTAGAGAAAAGCCTGAGCACCAACCAAGACCCAGCACAGCCAAAAATAAATAAAATTCCAAACAGGAAGGAAACACAGAGTGAAGTAGTGCAGGGTAATGGGTGACAGAGGCCTTTAGACAGGCATCTATCAGGACCACCTCTTTGAGAAAGTAACATTAAAGCTTCGACCAGCATGACACGAAGCCCTGTAACACAGCAGAGCTGTCTGAGGAACTCAGAGGAAAAAGACACAGTAAGTACAAAAACTCTGTGGGTGTAAAGAGTTTGTTGTCTCGGAGAAACAGACAGAGCTATAGGTTAGCTAGAGCCAGGATAGAAGTGATGTGATGTCTGGATTTTGTTTTACGTGCTAACTTTAATCACTGAAGAGAGTTCGTCGGGGATGGGCGTGTGAGGCAAGATCTGAGTTAAATCTGACTTTAGAAAGAACATTCTGGCAGCTGAGTGAAAAACAGAAGGCAGGGGAACCAGTGAGGAGGACACATAATAACAGGCGAGGTGAGCGCTGAGCGGGCTGGACCAGAAATTGCAAAGAGGGGCTGATAAGTGGATGAGTGTATCTCAGGGGAGAGAATGTAGACAGACACAAGTTCGCCCTGGAAAAGTGTGGACGGAGGTGCATTCACTCAAGGAAAGCGTTGGCCAAACTAGGTCCGTCCCGAGCCAAGTGAAGCCAGACGAGAACAGGCGCCGCGTGGGCTAAGGGGGCCCGGGACTTCAGAACCTTCTGCGGCTCACGTCCAAGCGTGTGACGGCTCCTTGGGGTCCTGAGCCACTGCCGACCCCCCAGGCTCTTCGTGGAGAAGCATGGCCACTCCCCGGCCTCGCGCCCCGCATTCCCTCACCTGAGTAGCCGGGCAGGGTTGGAACCCCCGAATCAGATTCCGGCACCGCACGCTTCCTTCTGCGCGCCACCATCTTGCCGACCGGAAGCTGCGGGGGATGCTGGGAGTTGTAGTCAGTCGCTGGCGGCCGTTTCCGCGATGACGCCGCCTCCTGGGGCCCCGCCCTCTCGGCTCCAGGCCCACCTCTTGCGACCCCTACTCCCCGACTGCCCCCTCCCGCGGTCCTCCCAGGGCCCAGCCTTCAGTTCAGTCCAGTTCAGTCGCTCAGTCGTGTCCGACAGTTTGCGACCCCATGGACTGCAGCACGCCAGGCCTCCCTGTCCATCGCCAATTCTTGGAATAAGGAATTACATTAAAGTACATAATTATATTATGTATATGTAAAACAATACATGAATATGTAAACATTATTTTATATGTAAATATTTATTATGTAAATACATATATTAAAAAGTTACCACAGTATACTAGTTGATATTTTATCAGTGTTGATATTTCTAAGTGCAGAAACATTCCTTCTCTAGATATCCCTCAGCCCTTTCCCATTTATAAAATAATTGTTTTAAATATTTCCTTTACATTCACTGAGAACATCGTTACTATTTTTGCTAATCACTAGGCCACCAGAGAACTCCCAACAGCCATTATTTCTTCGACTTTTACTTTTCTTCTGGGACTCATGTGACAGATTTTAGACTTTTTGTTACAGTACCATAGGCCCCCAAAGTCCTTCATTATTTTTAAGTCTATTTTTCCTTATTGTTCAGATTGGGTAGGTTCTATTGTTTCACCTTCAAGTTCACGGATTCTTCTCCATTGCTTTTTTGGGGGGGCGGGAGGGGGAGAATGGTACTTGTACTTTTCAACTTTATTTGGCTCCTCTGTGTGGCTTGTAGGATCTTAGTTCCCTAACCAGAAATCAAGCCCACAGCTCCGGAAACGAGTGCAAAGTCCTAACCACTGGACCTCCAGGGAATTTGGTGTATTTTTCAACTTGAAAAGGTTTTTCTCTACCTTTGAAACCAACTTAAAATTGTTTTCCATTTCTTTATTCTTCAATTGTTTGAAGTTCAAACATTCCATCAATTGTTTCGTGTTAATTGCTCATTGACACATTTTTAATGGTTGCTTTTAAATCCTTATCAGTAACTAGCATCTCTGTCATTATGGAGTTAACATCCATTGTCTTTTCTCCTTCAGGGTGAAATTTTCCTGATCTTTAGTATGATTTACTGTTGACTGAAACATGGGCATTATGAAAGGTCTGTATCTTATTTAAATGTTACAGCACACCTCCTCTAATGGGCATGGAAAGAAACTGCTTCATTACTACCAGGTTATGGGTGGCAGTGAGGTCCATCATCCTAGACCCTCTGCTAATACCCTGGTTGGGAGGAGCTGTGGGGGGTGCCCATTTCTCCTCCTGTGGCCTCCACTGACATCAACTTAAAAGTCCCAGCTCCCTGTTTGGCCTTCTCTGACTCCATCCCTGCAGATTTCGGGGTGCCCCCAGTACAGCCTAGTGAGTGAGGAATGCATATCTAGGACTCAACTTGGCATTTACTAGTGAAGGTGAGGCTGCAGTTTTTCCTGTGGTGTTTCACTAGTTTTTTCAGTCTTGTTAAGCTATCCCTTTTCAGGTCCTCACTTGGGTTTTTGGTTGGTTGTTGGTCTGCTTATTCAGCACCCAACTTGGCATATATGAAGCAAAAAGGAAACCCAGGGAACTCAATGCCAGTCATTCATTGGGTCCCCAGCCAGTCTCTTTTCTTTCCACCTTCTAGTCTTATGTTTTATGTAAAATATACAAGGTTGTATTTAGTGGAAAGGATAGAAATAAAATACTTGCATTCCATCCTCCCATAAATGAATGTAAAATGGTGCACCCACTGTGGAAATCAAAATGGTTGAGCCTTCAAAAAATTAAAAATCGAACTGCCACATGACCCAGCAATTCCGCTTCTGGGTATACACCCAAAGAGCTGAAAACAGTCTTGAAGAAATATTTGTACATTCATGTTCATAGCATTATTCACACTCGCTAAAACATGGAAGCAACCCAAGTGTCCAACAGATGGATAAGCAAAATATGATATAGACACACAGCGGAGTATTATTTAGCCTTAAAAAGAAATGACACATGCTACAACATGGATGAACCTTGAGGACATTATGCTAAGTGAAAGTCAATTCAGTTCAGTTGCTCAGTCGTGTCCGACTCTTTGCAACCCCATGAATTGCAGTACGCTAGGCTTCCCTGTCCATCACCAGCTCCCAGAGCTTGCTCAAACTCATGTCCATCGAGTTGGTGATGCCATCCAACCATCTCATCCTCTGTCATCCCCTTCTCCTCCTGCCTTCAATCTTTCCCAGCATCCAGGTCTTTTCCAATTTCCCATCAGGAGGCCAAAGTATTGGAGTTTCAGCTTCAGCATCAATCCTTCCAATGAATATTCAGGACTAATTTCCTTTAGGATGGACTGGCTGGATCTCCTTGCAGTCCAAGGGACTCTCAAAGAGTCTTCTCCAACACCACAGTTCAAAAGCATCAATTCTTCAGTGCTCAGCTTTCTTTATAGTTCAAGTCTTACATCTATACATGACTACTGGAGAAACCATAGCTTTGACTAGATGGAACTTTGTTGGCAAAGTAATGTCTCTGCTTTTTAATATGCTGTCTGGATTTGTCATAGCTTTTCTTCCAAGGAGCAAGTGTCCTTTAAATTTCATAGCTGCAATCCAACCACCATCTGCAGTGACTTTGGAGCCCAAGAAAATAGTCACAGAAAGACAAATATTGTATGAGTCCACCTATGCAAGTAGTTAAAATCATGAAGACAAAAAGCAGACTAGTAGTTGCCAGAGGCTTGGAGGGTGGAAGGAGAATGAGCTGGTGTTTAATGGAGACAGTTTCAGCTCCATAAGATGAAAAAGCTCTGGAGATGGATGGTAGTACAACTCTTGTGAATGTATTTAATACCACTGAGTTACACTTAAGACAGTTAACATGATAAACTTTATGTATATTTTATCACAAAATCAAAAAACCTACCAACTAATTTTTTTCTAGTACATAGTTGATCTAAGAGGTAAATTTTACCTGTAACTTCAAGGCAGCGACTCCCCTGCTCCCTATGAATAGACCTATGTTCGAGTTGACCATGCTTATACTCGTGAGGCACTTTAGGCCCAGGAGGTACTGAGTTTCTCTGCTAGGTCCTTCCCAGACATTCATGCTCATATTCTCTCAACTGTGAAGACCAAAATTCAAAGAGTCCTGTGAGGAACTGTCTGAAGGTCATAGCTGGTGAGCAGCAAAGCAGAGGCAAATCTCTTGTTTTCTGGTGCCAAATTCCAAGAAGCCCCTTAACATAATCTTTTAAGAAATGACAGCTCAAAAGTAGGAATAACAAACGTTTATTCAGAAATGGATAAGTAACACATAGTCTCCTCCATCCCTTAATGCCTCTTCCTCTCCTTTTGGAAGAAAAAAAAAGAGACAAGACGGGGAATGTAGGGGAGTGCGAGGTGGAGAGGGACACAAGGACTGGCCTACCACCTTCTCTTCTGTTTCCCACGATGACACCTGCCTGTAGAACGGGGGAAAAACAGACTCTACCCTGCAGTAGACCACACAGCCACCCAGAGGACAAGGTCCAGAGGGCCGGTGGGAGGATAAAGGCATACAGGCAGGGTATTACCTTCCCTACTGAACGCAGAGTCCAAGCAGTGATCTGTCTGTCTCCAGACCCGAGAAGCCAGCTCCTAGTGTCTTATGGACACTCTCTGGGGTCAAGAAGGGGAAAGTGTAGGAGGAATGTCTTCTAGCTGATGAAGAGAACTCAGTTTGCACCCATTCAAAGAGGGAGAAGAGAACAAAAGCAGCCTTCTTCAAAGTACTGCAAAGTGGACCACCATCAGGCACATTCCCTGGACTTCCCAAGCCTGGGCAACCTCAGAGCTGGAGGACTGAGCTGAGTTCACACCTGGGTCCTTGCTGCTTGATCTAACTCTGTGGAAATGTGAGTTTCCAGGGTTTGCTTCGCTGGACTGGCCCCAAGTAGGTCATGAAAGACTCTGTCTCAGGTCCCCCCTACACTTTCTAGGCTTGTGCCTTTTACACTATTTACTTACAGAATCTTGCTACCCAAGACTTGCCAGCTCTGCTAGGCTGGATTCCCTCTACAGTCCCAACAAACCAGCAAGAAACTGAGGATGAACACCCCTGGAATAATGCTGTTCTGGTGTATTCAGGGCTTCCCCTTTGGTTCTAGAGTTGTGCCCCCAATGCCTGGAAGCACGCTGAGGGGACAACCTGTCCACTTGCCTGGAAAGGCTGCTCCACTCTCTCAACTCCCTCCCCACCGCCCCCTGCTCCACCCCCCCACCTCAGTCAAGGCAGGAAAATGCCCCTCTGGTCAGGATGGATGGATGGGTCACTCATAGTAGTGGAGACAGTGCCCTCTGGTGGCTGCTGAATATCTGCCACCTCTCAGCATCCCTGACTATTGCATGAACCTGAGGCCAGGAAAAAACATCTTGGAGCAAGCCAACATCCTTATTCAAACAACCCCAAGGTCCTCAGTGTCACAGAACAGGAGGCAGACCCTTTGAAAACCCAACTAGCAGAGAGCTGACATTTGCACCAAAACCAAGTGTGACGAGTGCTAGGCTGGGTGAGAAATGAGGGGCTAACAAGGCAGCCCCGCCCAGCAGTGACACTCAGAAGGCCAAGAGAGCTGGGCTGGGCCACTCGGCACAACTCAGGGAAGGGGAAATGTAAGCTCGAGAATTTATTCTGGGTTGACTGAGACAGTAGGGTCCCCCAAACCAAGAGCTAGGGTACACTCTTCCTGGCAGAGCAGTAGCCTCACCCTGCCCTTGCCACAGGGCTCTCTCCAGAAAGCACTGGTCTGGAGCCAACTGCGGGGAGAGGACAAGGAGCGCGCGACCTGATCCCCACCTAGGCCATCTCCACTGACCAGGAGAGTGAATGGCAGAGCTTTTGAGCTGATGTGGTTCCTATTAGGATGGCAGGGGCTTCCATTCCCTACTTTGTTTGAAAAGTTTTAGAAAGAGAAAGGGGAGTCAAACCCTCACCCTGAAGAAAGCAGTATCCTTCAAATAGCCCCTGCCCTGTATTCTATGGGGCCACAAGAAGGCCACTCAGAGAATTTAGGGCACCATTTCCAGATTTTAAAAAATCTATTTGGGGCTGAGTTTAGGGGGAAACACTCTGAACAACACAAGTCTACCCTGGTGATGAGGTGGAGAGAGAAGAAACGCACTACAGGAAATGTGAGCACACAGAAGAGCACAGGCAGAACACAACACAGAAAGGCGGCTGCCGTCCAGCGAGGAGGCTTTCTACCCCCGTGACCCTTCCTGCACTCGGGGGCCCCCAGCCAACGGCCCATTGGTCACAACTTTTGTTTAAGGAAACAGAGCCACCCTCCTCTGCCCCCGCTTCTGGCTGTCTCGCTCCCCCGCTCAAAGTTTGATTTTGAATTCTGTGGGCTGTGTGGTCACAGAGGCCCCTGATGACTTGAAAAGCGCCTTCAGGATGGTGTCAGGATCCACTTCGGCTGGAGGGTTGGATGAGGGGGCAGAATTCACTCTGCGAGGCAGCTCACTCTCCTTTTTCACTGAGGGGCTATCACTCAGCCGTCTGTAGAGAGCAGAGAAGAGTCAAAATCCTCGTCAGGTTCCCCTTCAGTGGAGAAGGGTCCCACCATTAGCTGGAGATCTGTTATAAGCTAGGCACCAAACATAACGCTTTCCATACCCTTTTACCCTATTTCTTATAGCAAACCTACCATTCTTTAAATTTGCTAAGAAAGTCGAGATGCAGCCTGCTAAGATCTGGGTTTTTTTCTTAAGTTTAAGCCTCAAGGATAGCCAAACACACATCAGCATATCACACATTTTGAGAAGCCCAGTAGATTTAACTGGGTCTAGCTCAGTGGTTCCCAAATCCACTAGGTCATAAAACCCACATTTTTCAGAATACAACTTAATCCTGGAACACAGTTTAAGAAACTCATCTAAATCACACAATTCAATATCCAGGGTTCAAACTGCAGTCTTTCTAAATTTCAAAGTCTATTACAGGCCTGCCCCACATACCCATGTTGGCAAGCCTAATATTCTCCCTGGGTCTCTGTCTCCTCCTCAAAAGGACCTCCTTTTACATATCAATCTAGACATTTTCTGCATCTCAGGCTTCAAAAAGTCCTCAGTCCTGGGCCAGGCATGTACACTGGGTGTGTAACAAAATAAGGGGGAGCACCCAGCACAGTCCCCATCAGAGTCAATCATGAGGAGGGGGGTTTTCTGCTCATCTGAAGATGCACACCCAATCATGCAAACAGGGACACAACCAGCCTGCTCTCCACTTTCTAAATTATAAGGCAGGGAATGAAGTTAAGTTAGCCCCTGTGGGGTCAATCTCCTGTAGAAATGATATAACAACCCACTCTGTACAAATTTAAGCCTCCTAGTCGGCTGGCTGCTCTCAGAGCAGAGGAAATGGAATGGAGCTGTTATGCAAGCATTTCTCTCCTCAGAACAGAGAGATGATCATGCCCAGTAAGCAAGCAGAAAAGCCCCACATGGTCCCCAGCACCTCTGCCTTTGGAACTTACAACAGGATGGGCTGGTCTGAGGTGATAACGTTCCCATTCATGTGGAGGTTGCACTTCATTGGTTGCCCTGAAAAACCAAGAAAGAAATGCCATGAGCCGTCAGCTCCTCACATGGAAGGACAGGGACTGCCACTTTTGTTATCAGGAGTCAAAGCACCCACCGCTGGCAGCTCTGGCTTCACAGCTAAGGCTGGGGCTGTCAGGTGTCAGCAAAGCCCAGAGACTACGAGGGTTATGAGGTCCATGAAACTTCGGTAATGACAGTGTCAAGAAGCAAACTGGCAACAGACCCTGCTTCATGCAGGAGGAGATCAGAATCAAAGTAAGGGGGAAAGTACACACAGCATGAAACAACCCAGACTGGTTGTGAAGCGAGTAGAAAGGGGAAATGTTTATGGTACAAAATCAAGTGAAAAAGAATTTGAAAGCGTATGTTCAGATTTCTACTTTGTCCATGAAAGATTAACCTTACAAGTACCAGACTCCCACTTTGCATTTTATGTAGTAAGTATAACAATAACAGCACAAAAAAAGGGGAAAGTGGGAATAGAGCCTTATTGGAGTAACATTTCTAAATTTCACTGTGGCTACATTAATATTAACCTGAAATAGACTCTGATAACCTACAATATATACTATAAATCCTTGAGCAACTGTTAAGAAAAGAAAGTGACTCAAAAAATATAGTGGAAAAAATCATTAAAGGAACTAAAATGCTACACTAAAAAATACTTATATAATGCAAAAAAGGCCACATAAAATGTATGTAAATGGATTAAATAATACAATCAAAAGGCAAAGGCTGCGATAACCAACAAGGGATCTACTGCATAGTATAGCACAGGGAACTATTCTCAGTATTTTGTAATGACCTTTAAGGGATAAGAATCTGAAAAAGAAGATATATATAACTGAATCACTGTGCTGTATATCTGAAACTAACACAACATTGTAAATCAACCACACTTCAATTAAAAACAAAGCATCACTGCTTATTCTTAGTACACAGGAGGCCCTGGAGAGTTTAAAGCACTAGGTAGATGTCCACCCACTCGCCCCAGAGGAGGGCTTCCCCCGAAGGCCTGCTGTGAATGGCGAGGGGCATCAAGGTGAGAAGGCTGCTTTCTTTGACTTACCATCCAGACACCGGTTGTTGTACTTCTTATACGCGGTGATGGCATCGTCCTTCTTTACAAACACCACCTCTGCTACCCCAGGATGGACCAGCCGAGCACGCTTCAGGGCTCCACAAACACAAAAAAGCTCCTATGAAGAGCAAGAGGGCTTGGGTTGGGGAAGAATTTCAGGTGGTTGTTCTCTCTGCCTGCAATTCACACATTTCAGACAGGGCTCTGGGTTGACAGGTGGCTTCACTCTGATTGAACATGCCAAGCAGCCAAGGTTTCAGGAAGGCTCCAAGTCAGGTAGTATTCCTGGGACATCCAGAAGCCTCAACCTGGGGCCAGGTGAGGGGACAAGTTGTGCTGGGCTCATAAGACTTGTGATCCCTATGACTTCAAGTCACCCCCAAAGTCCTCCTGCCTCAGTGCCCACTTCCTCAACAAGGGTAATAGTTATGGAATATGGTATTTCTGTCAAAAGTGCTGTGTCATGAAAATGGATGGACATGTAGGACTCCAGTGGATGTCCACATGGATGGACAAAGAGTGGTTAATATATCACCCAGGAATCAGTTAGAAACAAAATTCCGCAGTTCAATGCAGGGTGACCAATCATCCTGGTTGGCAAGATTGAGGGGTTTCAACTGAAACCATTTTCAAGGCAGTGCTTTGTACACGTGTCGTCATCATCCTTTACTCCCATCCCTCACTTCTCAGGTGAAGAGACTGAAGTCAGAGAGGGAACACAGTATGGACACAGACTGCAAAGGCTAACTAACAACCACACCATTTCTTCACCTGCAACTGCCTTCACAAGGTTGTAATGAGGACAAAGGGAAGATCTGTGAAAACATCGTTGAAAAGATTTGCAACAATAAAAGGGAAAATGGTACATATCAAAACCAAGACACAAAACTGAATACTAAGTGTGATCCTAATTTTATTATTATTGTTTTTAAAGATCTACTTTAGGCCATGCTGTGCAGTATGTGGGATCTTAGTTCTCCAAGCAGGGATTGAACCCAGGCCCCAGCAGTGAAAATGCCGAGTCCTAACCACTGGCCACCAGGGAATTCCTCTGGCTCTGGTTTACAGGCTATGAGGAAAAAGGGTTAACATATCTGCCCTGCCTGCTCTCCTTTGGAAGGCCTGCTTCCAAGGTTGACCCTTAGCTCGTGTTTGGGATCTTGGATTCTGGGAGGGCGCTCATCACCATAACTGGTAAGAGTGGCAACTTGCAACTAAATTGTGCCAACAATGTGCTTCACGCCAAACACTTGATTTCCTTCTGTATCTGGAATTTTGGTATGTGGCAGGCAGACAGTGCATATGTGATTAGTCCCTGAGAAAAACTCTGGGGACTGTGTCTCTAATGAGCTTCCCTGGTCTTTACAACTGACTGCTGGGGGAGTAAGTGCATCCTGTGTGACTCCCCTAGGAGAGGACTCCAGAAGTTTGAGTCTGCTATCCTCTAGCTTTTCCTCCACAAGTTGTCTCCCTCTGCTGATTTTGCTTTGCATCCTGTAATGCATCTCAGCCCGGACACAACTCTATGCTAAGTCCTGTGAGTCCTCTTAGACAATCAGCTAACCTGGGGGTGGTCTTGGGGACCCTTGGAACACAAGTGGCTTGAGATCTGAAATTCTGGCAGGCCACAGTACTCACAACAATGTCCTCCTCGGTGACTCGAGGGTGCAGATTATTCACGGTCATCTTGGTGCCTTCCAAAGGGCTGAGGACAGGCTGCCACAGATAGAGGAACATTACCAGAAGTTACCAGAGAACAGAACGTTACCAGACAACAGCTGTGCTCAAATGGCAGAACTCACTTCAGCAAACGACCAGGAAGGCCCAGAGGAAACCTCTATGGAGAGTTTCCTACCACAGCTGGGCCCCTCTAATCATGTCCCAGTCACCTTATGCTAAGGAATGGAACTTCTCATGTTTCCCAAATATTCCAGGCCCTTCCAGGCCTGAACCTCTGCATAGAATGCCACTCGTGTTTCAAGAACCATCCGGCTCAAATGGCACTTTCTCCTTAAAGCCTTCCTGTATCCCCGGTGGAATGAGAGGCTCTTTCATCGGTGCTCCTGGCAGCCCTGTGCTGTGGCAGACAGTGCTCCGTCTGCAGCTCTGTTTCCCTACTGGCTTGCCTGTGGGCTCTCTGAGGGCAGGGTCTACTGGATCTTGGTTTGCTCATTTGTAAGACAGAGGTGGCAACACCTACCTCCCAGAGGCACTATGAGGACCCAACGAGATGCACACTGCCCACCCAGCTCAGGCTAACTCTTGACTAGTGTGAACACTTCTCCTTCGCCTTCACCTCACCTCTGCAGGCGGCAGCTCTTTGGGGGGCTCCTCCTTGTTCACTAACGTCCGGGACATGTTGGTCAAGGCTTTTGTCCGAACAGAGGAGGAGAGAGCAGGAGCAGTGTACGCATCATTCTGAACCACTTTGGTGAGAGGAAGGGCCTTGGACATGGACAGCTTGGAACTGCTCACCCCGGCCTAAACAAAGAGGCAGACAGCAATCTGAGAAGCCAGGGACCCAGATACCCTAAGTGACTGACGACCCCCAATCTCAAGGCCTCCTACCTCCCCAGTTCCATTACTGATCTAAAGCCAGAAAGATACCAGCTGCCAGGGAAGGGACAGGAGGAGAGAAAAGTAGACTGCACACGTGCTCACAGAAGCCACGTTCCAATGTAGGTAGCCCTTGGCAAGAAGCATCCAGGCAGTTCCCGAACAGAAGCCACAGCTCAGCCATACCATTTAGATTTGATAAAAACCTACAATCTGGAGTTAGAGTCCAAAAGCTTGGAGTCAAGTTCATTCCCAGATATGCTTCTATCACCATGGGCTGGCTGGGACTAGGAAGTCACTCTGAAGAAGGCCCAGACCCCCGCTTTTTGGTCCCTGTTCTAGTCATATAGAGGAACCACAAGCAGCTCACCTGTGCAGCTCCCAGATGGTCAGGTGCATGCTAGCAGAGTCAGCACGTGCAAATCAGCAGAAACCGTTCCCTCCCTCCCTCCCCTGCTACCCTTAACTGGGGAAGTAATCCTTTAGAAATATAAACCAGCGAAGTGCCTGGTTTTAATGTGTCTGGAGAAAAAAAAAATGCATGAGGTAGAAGCGGTTAGTGGTCTTGCTGACTGAGGACAGTGTCTACCAGGCATTGATTCATGGAGAAAGGAGGAATGCAGCGGCCAGAGAGACAGATGATGGAACAGAGTTAATTCACCAGCTTCTCCCAACCCAGGTGACTCAGTGTGGATCCCACACTTCTCAAGCTGTTTCCTGAGTTTCAAGAGCCAGCAGAGTGCATTGGTTAAAACATGGCCTGGGAGCCAGATTGCTGAGGCTTAAATCCTAGATCCACTACTTACAAGCTGAGCAGATTTATTTAACCTCTCTGTGTCTAACTCCTAGTCCATACAATAGGGGTCGTAACAGTACCCATCTCACAGGGTGGGGAGAGAGGGAACTCTTAAATAAGTTAATATAAACAGATTTTTCCAATTAGGGTTAGCCACTAACTGAGTTAGCTGACAGCCCCCCTGGTAACAGACACAAGCACTCTAATGACTAGAAAGGCTCAGCCCCTTTGTAACAAACTGGCATCATTCAGCTTCACATTTCAAAGTTAAGAGCTTCAAGGGTAACCAGGAAATTGGTCCACATATTCAGAGCAGTGACTAAAACTGAGTCTTTGGGTGCCTGAAGACCAAATAAAGGCATGGGTACCCATGTCTTTAGCATGGGTACCCTCTCGCCTCCTATGTGTGATTTGGTTCCATGCACTGAGACAAGCAGTGCAGAGCTCCCTGATGTTCCCAGATATACTGCTTTCTTTCCTTCTCTGCATGGCAGAACCTCCATCAAACTTTCCCTCCATGCAGGCAGCACCTGGTGGAGCTTTCAGGAAAGGTTCAGTTTATTCTTGCTAACACATCAACCAATGGAATCCAGATTCAAGAATGGGGCCAGAGCTGATGACCACAGAAGGAAGGGAACCAGCAGAATGTCCTGCCCTAAAGGAAATAAAATGTGATTCTGTCCTGTGGGATCACTCACATTTCCCCTGAAGTCTCCAAACACAGCAATTGGGAACTAGAGCCTGCACTTCACTGTCTGTTGGATCTTGAACAAGTCCGCAGACATGCTAAGCCTCAGTATTTATAAAAACCAGGGGCTGGATTAGTTCCGGTTCTAATAATCTTAGGACCCAAATAAGGAAATATCTCTGAATTGAAAGATCCTACTCTCCACCACATCTCCCATGCACCTAATCAGACACACACAGAGTGTTAAGAAGAATGTAAGATGACATACCATGTGGTGGAGAAAGCTGCCTGAGGCTGCAAATTTCATCTGTTTAGTAGGAATGGGAGCTATAACATCGTCATCATCATCCAGGTCGTATAAATTCTGAAAATAAAAAAATACATGCTAATGTAGCATGCAGGCTCTCAGCAGACATTTGGAGTAAGGACAGCAGGGAGATGAGAGCTGGAGTAATTAAGCAAGGCGTAGGGAGAAGTATGTACACGTGGAGTGCCTGGGCAAACTGGCCTGGGTGACTGGGGCTCAGTTCTGGCAGGCTCCCTGCCCATAAGAGCCAAATGAAAATGCTGTGAAATTTCAGGTACATCAGAAGTACCTTTCTACAAGTGGGCAATATCTATTAAGGATCCCTAAAATGCCTGTTTATATCCTTTGGCTTAGAAAGTCTGTGCCGGGTAATCTGGTCTATAGAAATAAACTCAAACTGTAGAAAGAGCTTTATCCTCCAAGATGTTCACAGAAGGATGTCTAACAGTGAAAATTACAGGAAAATGGTTGAAGTCAACTAAATGTCTACTCAATGGATCAAGCAGTTGTTAAAATGTTTACAGTAAATGTGAACCACAGAAAAATGCTTGAATTATAAAGTGAAAACAGAACAATATGAAACTGGATAATAACATAATCACAACTACAGCTATGCATTAAATAAATAATAATCTCTCTCACATATACACACACACAAACAAGAAAAACACAGGAAGAATTCAGGGCAGAATTTCAACAGGGGCTCACTATGGAGAGCCATAGCATAAGAACTACCCCCATCCCCCCAATCTTTCTGTTTTGCTAATTTTCTATAGTAAGCACACACTACTTTTACTTTAAAAAAATAAAAAGATTTTCAACATGCCTCTCTGCTTCTATGCATTCAAGAAATTTCTTCTTAAAACTCATAAACTGCAAAGTGTCAACCTCCAACTCTTCAAATTGGAACCCTGGGCCAGGCCTCAGTTAATCCACTTGGAAGATCACATCAAAACACACACTTGTGTGCAGTCTCTCTCTCTCTCTCACACACACACACACACACACACACTCCACCTGTTTGGCCTGGTGGTTATTGACGACATTGATCCTCATTCCAGCAGGATGAGCATGAATTGGTGCCATGGCCTTCTGCTGTGGAACCTAGAAACACCCAGTGGTCATAATTCATCCCACTTGGCCTATATGCGTTCTCTACAAGTAGGGGATAAATGAACTTTAATATGGTGGGCATTCAGTTTTGATCTGTAGTAAAAGGTCCTACAGACTGCCTCATTCGCAAAGCAGGAAAGCGACAGGAAGACTCATCATCCCAGAGATCATGTAACAATGCACCTGCAGGGCTCAATGAACCTGGCTTAATAAATGTTCACTGCTTCAGTAGTTCCTATTACCAAAGTTGCTATGAAGATTAAATGATACTGTTTCTATTCCCTTTGGGGCTGTGGCTCTGCAGGTGGCCAGGACTCTGCACTAAGAGCCAGGTCTGACAGGGCTTCTATCCTGATGCGTCCACTGACCAGGTGTGTAACTGTGCACAAAGATTCACATCTTTGAGACTTAGATTCTCCTTTGATAAACTGTGGTAATAACTGGGATTGCATGAGGAATAAATATTCAGTGTCTGCACACAGCACTAGCTCAACTAGTCTGTCCTCTCCTCTCTTCCCTCTACCACTATTTCACCTGGAAAGTCACTTAATTTCTCTGGACAAATCCCCACCACCACTCCACCCATTTTCTTTTACATGAAACTGAGATGATATGTTGCCTCCACATATGGTTACTCTTCAAACAGTTGGGGGGACTGTCATTTTGCTTAAACACACCTGGTCTCTGCCTGATTCCACAGTTGTTACTGGTTTTGAGGAGTTTTTGGCAGGAGTCTCAACCTACCTGGATGGTTTTAGTGAGCTTCAGAGCAGGGGTCACTGTCCCGATGGGTGGGCTCATGAAGGCAGCAGGGGAATTCCGCTTCAGGCTGATTTTCTCCCGGGCATCAGCAACCTGGTGGGGTTTCTGGGGCACTGTGCTCTGCTGCTTGCGTGAGTTCAGCATCTCTCTGGCATCCTGCACTTTCCCTTTGATCCGGAACCGAGCATCTTTCTGCAAAAGCTTTTCCCGGGCATCCTTGACTCCCAGCTTGAGGCGGGCATCTGAGAGGCCAATTTTCTGCCGGGCATCAAACCTCTGCTGGAAGGTGGCTGTGCGTGCTGGCTGGCTAAGAAGGCTCTGTTGGATCCCAACACGCGATCGGACACCTCCCACTCCTGGTCTGGCATTGAGCCTGCAAATAAAAACTGCAGTATTAAGAAGATCTGGATATCAACAGTAGCCTGTAGTAGTAGTAGAGTCGTGGTAATACTGGGAACAAAGGAGGTCCTGGAGAAACCAGAAAGCTGCTTCCTCTTAGAGCAAACAATTCAGTCTATACAGAGACTTCTTTCACAGTTTTATGCCTTTTAAGTCTGCATGGTAAACAAAGGGAGGAGGGCCTGGTGGTTTCTATCATTTGGCAAGACTGCTTTGCACCCCAGACCAGGTGTTTTGAGACACTATCATGGATAATATAACCTCTAAACAATACCAAATGAAATAAGAATATTTCCCAGATATTGTAACCCCACACAGCGAAAGACTAACTTCAGTTTCCAAAATTCTTTCATTCCTTGTTCTCCATCAGCCCTCTCAACACCCTGTGAAGCAAGCAGTATTATGCCCATTTTACAGTGGAAGACACAGGCTTAGAGAGGTTCAATGATCAACAAAGGGTGCCCAGCTGGCCTATGACAGTCTCATGTCTCCAGGGCAGGTAGACACCCTCAATGGGCTGGGACCAAGAAAGTCAACACATGGGTCTGTCTCGGAGTCTGAGGTCTAATAAAAACATAAAGACTTGGAAGAAAAGAAAAATAACCACTGTCTGAACTGTTTCTATTCATAACACTGTGACTTCAAATGTGTAGGATTTTTCCACGTGCCAACGAATTCTCCA
This sequence comes from Bubalus bubalis, assembly GCF_019923935.1. NCBI lineage: Eukaryota > Metazoa > Chordata > Mammalia > Artiodactyla > Bovidae > Bubalus > Bubalus bubalis. Next base: position 6,506,190 of record NC_059160.1, on the reverse strand, counting down.
ACTCTTGAGATACAAACTCAGTGTGTGACAGCCCAATTTTGACACTACCTACCTAGAGCTGGCACAGACTCCACTGGTTAAAAGCTCAGTCCCACAAAACTGCCCTCATTTCAGAGAACAGTTTCAAGTCCTAGGCTTGCTGTTCATTTGAAAAAGGTTATAAAATGGAGGGTTCACAGGACCCTCCCCTCAAGTTAAATAATTTGCTAGGGTAGCTCACAGGACTCTGGAAAACAATTTACTTATTATTATTACCAAATTATTACAAACGATACAACTCAAGACCAGCCAAATAGAAGAGATGTATAAGGCACTGTATGGAGAAAGGGTATGGTAACACCACCCTCCTGGCACATGGATGTGTTTATCAACCCAAAATTTCTTCAAACTCAACTGTATGAGGGTGTCTATGGAGGTTCTATTACCTAACATAATTGATCAAATCACTGGCCACAGATGATAATCGCTTAATCTCTAGATCCTCTTTTCTCCCTGGAGGTCCAGGGAAGAGAGTGGGGGTGGAGTTGCAAGTTTCAACAAGCTAAGCAGGCCTCCATCTTTCTGGAGGCCAGCCTCTGTCCTGAAGCAATCCAGGGGCCCACTGAGAGCTGCCTCATTAGAACAAAAGATGCTCCTAACACCCTTACCACTCAGGAAATTCCAAGGGTTTTAGAAACTGTATGCCAGGGACAAAGACCAAGTATATATTTATTACACTCTGACACAACAAGAACATCAAGTTCAGAAACTTAAAATTGGAAAGGAACAAAACTCCATTAAACAAGCCCCATTCTCTTCTGGGGCTCCTTTGTTGGCTCTTCAATGACTTGAGAGTAAACAGAAGAGCCCTTCAAGTACAATCCTTAAAGTCCTCCAGGGGGTCTGCGGGCTTCTGCTTCACCCCACCTGCCCACACCACCACAAGCCTCCAGCCACACATACACTCCTCCTGTGGCAGGTGCCCTGCCTGGGGACACAGACTCCCACAGCAACATCTCCTTTTTGGGAAACCTTCTCTGATCCTTCCAAGACAGCCCTCCTTTATGCCTATTATCACGACTGTTTGTGTTGTTCTTTTCTCTCCCCACCTTGGACTGGGAGGGAAGGGGCAGATGGGGATCACTCCTGTTTCAGAGCCCTGTGCTTTGTAAGTGTTGCTCAGACCTGGCTCAGTATCAGAAACATCTAAGGAGCTTCTTAAAAATACAGCTCTCTCTTTAAAAAAAAAAAAAAAAAGGCAAGGAAGAAAACAAAAAGATACAGCTCTCCAAACCCTACTCCAGGGCTACTGAGTCCAAAATTTGTGTAAAGGCTTGGGCATATGCATTTTTCACTCCACAGGTGATCCTGGAGGATAGCAGTGCTGAGAATCTCTGGCCTGGAGTTTAAGGCAAAACTGCTGAATAAACAAGTTCCTGCATTATGTCCCACATTACAGCCCAAGCCTCCCAGGAGGCATTCTTCATCACCGGCAAGCCTCTGGGTTCTCCTACTGCCTCGTGCTTCCTCAGCTGGAAGCTGGAGCGAGACTTTCTCAGCTCTTCTGCTAACAGCAGAAGCACACCCAAAGGTGAGTCTTCCTAGCACCAGTAAAAGAAAATCTGGACCTTCATCTTGTTATCCAAGCACAGCGGAAAAATACCTGCTGCCTCTAACAGGCCAGAGCCAGACCTAAGGCAGTGATGCACAGTACCATTTTACTTTGAAAATCGACAGATTAGGATTTAAGTACTTTCCAGTGGGTTTACACAAAAAACAGGTGGGAGAGTGGAAGGGGTCATTTACAGAATCGATCAGATTAGGCTGAAGGTGGGTGGGACTGCTTGTGCATCCCTGCTCTATTTTCCCATGTAGTCTCTGGGAGACTGAGGTGCTAGAAAAAGCAAGGCCCAAAGGAATGAGGTGTTTAGGGAGACCAGTAAGCACCATCAGGGAGAGGGAAACAGCTGTGTGCAGCAGGAGCATCTATTCATCCCTGAACTGGGCTACCCTAGACTTTGTAGCCTGTGAAGCCATGGGAAATAGTGAGGCTATGCTCTGTGGTAAGCACAGAAAACTGTAGCTACAGAGGGGCCCTTGGTATTTATGGAGAAACTCTGTAACAAAGCCCTGTCCCCAGGACCAAATGGCAGGTAAGGCCTCCACTAAGGCTTGTTTGGTGTTTTTAAATGCTTTCAACTCCCTGTATCTGTTGATGATGCCCATCAAAGAAAAGCAACAGGTTTTCGGTTCAGACCAGGGTCTACTACTGAAAGTCTACTCATAAAACGTGGGGAAAAGATTTGGATCAACATTTACATGCACATCCAGATGAAACACGAGTTAGTGGAAAGCATGCCAGATGAACTTCCTCACTCGTCAAGCACTGGAACCCTCTGAAGGCAGTGGCCTTGGGTACCAAAAGGAGCACAGTGAGGAACAGGATGCCAAACTATGGGGTGGGGTGGAACAGATGGGACATACAGATCAACAAATAATCAGCATGCTCCCACTCTAGGAGAGGAAGGGCCAAGGTCTGTGGGCTATGGGCAGCCTTCCAAGATTTCTGGCAAGAGTAGTGTCAAAGGACATCCTCAGTTCAGTTCAGTCACTCAGTAGTGTCCAGCTCTTTGCAACCCCATGAATCGCAGCACGCCAGGCCTCCCTGTCCGTCACCAACTCCCGGAGTTCACTCAGACTCATGTCCATTGAGTCCTTGATGCCATCCAGCCATCTCATCCTCTGTCGTCCCCTTCTCCTCCTGCCCCCAATCCCTCCCAGTATCAGAGTCTTTTCCAATGAGTCAACTCTTCGCATGAGGTGGCCAAAGTACTGGAGTTTCAGCTTTAGCATCAGTCCTTCCAAAAAACACCCAGGACTGATCTCCTTTAGGATGGACTGGTTGGATCTCCCTGCAGACCAAGGGACTCTCAAGAGTCTTCTCCAACACCACAGCTCAAAAGCATCAATTCTTCGGCGCTCAGCTTTCTTCACAGTCCAACTCTCACATCCATACATGACCACTGGAAAAACCATAGCCTTGACTAGATGGACCTTTTCCAAATATGGAAAGGACCCCCAACAGCCCACAGCTTGCAGCTTCTTTGCTCTTGGAGCCCTCAAAACACTGGACAAATCTCCTATCAAAGCACTTACCATGCAGCATCACAATGATTTGTTTACAAGCCTGCATCTCCCACATGACTAAGAGCTTCTGAGGATAGATCCTCAGGTCCACCTTATAGGGGAAAAACCAAATCAAAGAGCACAGTCTTTCCAATAACAGATTTCAAGCTTCCCTCTTTCCTACTCCAAGCCTCAGGGGAGTTAAGATGGGAGAAAGGATGGCTGCCCTGGAAGGGCTTCTCCTAGAGAAGACTGCCTCTGCAAAGGCAGTCCTCAACCGTGCCCTAGGATCCTGGCCACCAATTGCTCTCCCAGCTGAGAGAGGGCACCCACAGAGCCATGGCACAGGGGCCCCTCTGGTCCTTACCCCAAAAGTGGACCGTGATGCCATCCAGCCATCACGGGTCTTGTTGAACTGCAGGCACTTCAGGAAAGGCCTTCTAGAAGAGAAAGCAGCTGGTCTCTGACTGAGTGGACATTACAAAGGGAACCAAGCTACATAAACACTGACAACGAAGGCATCACTGATGACCAGGTCCACCACACAGGAGGAGTCAGACACATCCACATACAAATGTGAGCAGGTCCTGAATGAAGATCTCCTATCTTCATCTGTCTTCTCTCATCACCAGGGTACCCCTACCACAGGCTCCTGATATTTATAACTATAGGAGGTGCGGTGATCTTATCATGTAATACACCATGATCTTCAGTTCAGTTCAGTTGCTCAGTCACGTCCCACTCTTTGCGACCCCATAGACTGCAGCACGCCAGGCCTTCCTGTCCATCATCAGCTCCTGGAGCTTGCTCAAACTCAGGTCCATCAAGTTGGTGATGCCATCCAACCATCTCATCTGTTGTCCCCTTCTCCTCCTGCCTTCAATCTTTCCCAGCATCAGGGTCTTTTTCAATGAGTCAGTTCTTTCCATCAGGTGGCCAAATGATCTTACCACACCATAAAACTGGGCAAATCTAGACCCCGTGGCATAAATTATGCTTTCAAAAAATCTAGTTACCCAATTTCACCATTCAATCAATTAAACATTACTGCCCCCCAAAAAAAAGAAACAAAGGAAAAGAAAAAGCTGTTGAAAGCAACTATTTTGAATAAAGAAACAATGAGATTCTTGAAAACAAAATTCATATCCCTGGACAAAAAAAAGAGGAAAGGGGCAGGTTCAAAGTTTTCTGGTTCATTCCAACTGGGTCTGAACAGTAAACCTTTGCAGTAGGAGAAGCAAGGGAGATTAGGTCTCTGCAACCTTAATTTACTCATATTCCTTAACAATTTCCCTTCTCTGATAAACTATAATGGCTGTTAGAAATGTCAGTACTGAGAATTCACAGGAGTTTGTGCTTGATAAGCAATGTCTACCATGACCAAATTAAGGGGCAACTGGCTACTATGGTTTATGAAAAGATTTTACAATGGAAGCACTCTCAAATAATCGTTTTGAGCACTTAACTGCAGATCCATAAACTTTGCCTCACCTCCTTTAACCCTCACAACTCTGAGAATTAGATTATCCACATTTTATAGATGGGGAAACAAATTCAAGGAGAGTAACTATTTCAAATCATAGAGCTATAATGTGATTTGAACTTCAAAAATAACAGAATGGGAAAGACTAGGGAATCTCTTCAAGAAAATCAGAGATACCAAAGGAACATTTCATGCAAAGATGAGCTCGATAAAGGACAGAAATGGTATGGACCTAACAGAAGCAGAAGATATTAAGAAGAGATGGCAAGAATACACAGAATAACTGTACAAAAAAGATCTTCACGACCCAGATAATCACGATGGTGTGATCACTGACCTAGAGCCAGACATCCTGGAATGTGAAGTCAAATGGGCCTTAGAAAGCATCACTAGGAACAAAGCTAGTGGAGGTGATGGAATTCCAGTTGAGCTATTCCAAATCCTGAAAGATGATGCTGTGAAAGTGCTGCACTCAATATGCCAGCAAATTTGGAAAACTCAGCAGTGGCCACAGGACTGGAAAAGGTCCGTTTTCATTCCAATCCCAAAGAAAGGCAATGCCAAAGAATGCTCAAACTACCGCACAATTGTACTCATCTCACACGCTAGTAAAGTAATGCTCAAAATTCTCCAAGCCAGGCTTCAGCAATACCTGAACCGTGAACTTCCTGATGTTCAAGCTGGTTTTAGAAAAGGCAGAGGAACCAGAGATCAAATTGCCAACATCCGCTGGATCATAGAAAAAGCAAAAGAGTTCCAGAAAAACATCTATTTCTGCTTTATTGACTATGCCAAAGCCTTTGACTGTGTGGATCACAATAAACTGTGGAAAATTCTGAAAGAGATGGGAATACCAGACCACCTGACCTGCCTCTTGAGAAATCTGTATGTAGGTCAGGAAGCAACAGTTTCAACTGGACATGGAACAACAGACTGGTTCCAAATAGGAAAAGGAGTTCGTCAAGGCTGTATATTGTCACCCTGTTTATTTAACTTATATGCAGAGTACATCATGAGAAACGCTGGGCTGGAAGAAACACAAACTGGAATCAAGATTGCCGGGAGAAATATCAATAACCTCAGATATGCAGATGACACCACCCTTATGGCAGAAAGTGAAGAGGAACTCAAAAGCCTCTTGATGAAAGTGAAAGTGGAGAGTGAAAAAGTTGGCTTAAAGCTCAACATTCAGAAAACGAAGATCATGGCATCCGGTCCCACCACTTCATGGGAAACAGATGGGGAAACAGTGGAAACAGTGTCAGACTTTATTTTTGGGGGCTCCAAAATCACTACAGATGGTGACTGCAGCCATGAAATTAAAAGACACTTACTCCTTGGAAGGAAAGTTATGACCAACCTAGACAGCATATTCAAAAGCAGAGACATTACTTTGCCAACAAAGGTTCGTCTAGTCAAGGCTATGGTTTTTCCTGTGGTCATGTATGGATGTGAGAGTTGGACTGTGAAGAAGGCTGAGCGCCGAAGAATTGATGCTTTTGAACTGTGGTGTTGAAGACTCTTGAGAGTCCCTTGGACTGCAAGGAGATCCTACCAGTCCATTCTGAAGGAGATCAGCCCTGGGACTTCTTTGGAAGGAATGATGCTAAAGCTGAAACTCCAGTACTTTGGCCACCTCATGCGAAGAGTTGACTCATTGGAAAAGACTCTGATGCTGGGAGGGATTGGGGGCAGGAGGAGAAGGGGATGACAGAGGATGAGATGGCTGGATGGCATCACTGACTCGATGGACGTGAGTCTCAGTGAACTCCGGGAGTTGGTGATGGACAGGGAGGCCTGGCGTGCTGCAATTCATGGGGTCGCAAAGAGTTGGACATGACTGAGCGACTAATCTGATCTGATACCTAATTAAGGGTTTCTCTGGTGGCTCAGTTGGTAAAGAATCCACCTACAATGCAGGAGATGCTAATTTGATCCCTGGGTCCCCTGGAAAAGGAAATGGCAACCCACTCCAGTATTCTTGCCTGGGAAATCCAATGGACAGAGGAGCCTGGTGGGCTACAGTCCATGGAGTCCCAGGAATTGGACACAACTTAGCAACAAAACCACCACCACCACCACACCTAGTTAAAATACCAATAAATCAAGTATGGGTCAAAAACAACGAACAAGACTAGAAAAGTTAAGGAAGGGTGAATACTGTCCTCAAACTAAGAAAAAAAGTGAGAACACCAGTTACATCCAGGGACACAGTGCACCCTCTAGTGACCAGAGGGTGAACACACACACACTAAGGATGGTGGGCTCACCAGAGACCCATACACCATACTGCTTGTCTGGCAAGAAATGCCACCATGATGGCCCATGCTGCTATTTTTATCTACTTGAACAGCACAAAAGGTAAATTTTCAGGAGGGAGGTGATACAGTGTGGATGTAGGAGCCTAAATAAGCTACTTTCCCTCAATTACATATATTCGGTTCCCTGGTTACATCACTTCTCAACTCCTTTCATGAGCAGCTTTAGGGGGGTTTCAGTGTTCAGGATTTTTCTAATCACTGCTCCTCTCCCTGCGTGAGAAGACAGCTATTCATCCCAGCAGGCAGCGGTACTGCTTATATGGCAGGCATTAGTCATCAGGAACTTTTCAAGTAAACGTTCCTGCTAGGAGCAGGTCTCTAAAACATTGAGCCAATTCTGTTCCCCTCCTGGCTCCAATAACTGCTAAGGACTCCCTAAAAAAAGTGCAACCCCTCAGTGGAACCCCCAGTCTGTCTCCCACAGACTGCAGCCTCCCTTCCCACTGCAGACTATCTGATGTTCCTGAACACATTCTGGGTTTTTGGCCTCAGTAAACATTTGGGAGGGAGAGAGAGGAGTGTTTTTACTGCCCTGCCTCATGATACCTGTAACAGTGCAACTATGCACTGCTTCCAGGCGCTCACCAGGTACTCTACCAGGTCCTAGGAAGAGCAGTGTGGGCAAGAGAGCAGACACTTACTGGAGCCTAAGCCCTCTCCCCCAGCACCTCTCCTCCACTGGAGCCTGGCAGACACATGACCAGGGAAAGTCTGTCTGGGGCTAGGAATGCCTCACCCTCTTGGATCTGCCTGTGGAGGGGACAGTGGCCCCTGGCTCTGGACAGATGTCCAGTCCAAAGGATTTGGAGGGACCCTGAATTGTTCAAAGTGGATTTTAACCCTGGGGTCTCGGGGTTAGAATGTGTGTGTTGAGGTCATCTTAGAAAATAGAGTTTAGTTCTAACAATTACTGAGGGTTAATTCTGAACTATGTGCTTTAGAGACACAAAGAGAAACAAGACAGGATCCCCTTATCTTTGTGCCGATGTTTCATTTTAAATTATAATTCTTCCCTTCCAAGCTAATGTAACAACTCATTTCCCTCCTCTTTGTTTTAGGTCTAATTTCTTTTACCTTATTTCAATAGGAAACCAGCAGAGAGTATGAGAGCAGAGCCCTGGTCTCAACTGGAAAATTCCCTAACCTCCTCTCCCCACAGCTCCAAGGATTCTCCACATTTGTATCTAGCTCAGAGCCACTCACCTCCAGCACACTCTAGGCCCAACTTCCCCACTAAGACTGCCGGTCACCATCTACCTGCATGGAAGCAGTGACAGCTATCCTCTGACGGTTGAACTAAGCAAACCAAAGAGGAGGGTGACTTGACTAACCAATTACATCCAAAGGAAGAAACTGACAAGAGAGGCAGGCCCACACTGCAGCTGGTGCCCAGTGCTACCCTGAGGAGACTCATCTATGGGTCTTGAACAACTGAAACCACTAGAGACATGCTGTGTTGGGGGAAGGACAGCACCTCACCACAGCCTGGATGAAGTATCATAAAATAATTCCCCACTTTCTTGAATCTCATATTAATCAAAGAACTTTCTGATGATTAATTGAGGGCCAAATAATAATGATGGTAATGACACCTTTCTTGACTTACACAGTACAATGAACACAAAACAGAATAGCTGTTCTGAAGAACAAAGCACATTCCACGACTTTTGAGAAGGGGTTATTTACACTTGCAGAGGCTCAGTCCTTTGCTATTTCCTTTAAGAAAAGAAGTTTTCTGAGATAATCATAGGCTCTTCCTAAATTATTAAGCACAAAGTTGTCTCTGTGACATCCCTATACTACACCAAGGTGCCAGTAAAAAGATTTCTTCTAAGAAGCAAGTAGAACAGCATTTATTTATTGTAGGAAATACCATCTGTTCAGACCTTTCACAGTTCTTGACAAGAACCCTAACCCCCTCACCCCCGATCTAGTTTTTCTCTGTTGGCTGTGCAAGCAAAATGGAGTTTCCAGTAGGTTTAATCCAAACCCAGCATGTGGTCCAGTTTCTTTCACACTGTCTCTTTGCCTGCATTTCCCCCAATTCAATTTTTACAAAATAGCAACACAATATTCTCACACTGAAGACTGGATATTACTTCTTTCCTTAAAAGCCTTCATTAACAATAATGATGAGAGCTAACATCTACTGGGCACTTAGTACCCACTAGATGCTTTCTGAGGTAATTTAGATACATTAATTCACTTAGTCCTGACAATACCCAGTAAATATCACCCATGTTTTACAGATAAAAAAGAGAGGCATGGCATGGTTAAGTAACTTTCATATGGCAAGTGGGATTGAAACTTGGCAGTCTGACTCTAGGACCCCAATGCTTACTTATTATGTCCCCTAAAGGAGGGATTTGGGCTTCTACTTCTTTAAAGCCATCTACTGAACACTTACTATCTGGTACAAAGTTTAAAACATACACTCTTACATCCTCATATTTAATCTTCTCAACCACCTACCTGGAACCATTATTACAAACGAGCAAACTGCCTAAATCAGAGGTCATCAGGCCACAGAAGCACAGAACCCCACAATGGGGCCTGCCAAGGGACCAGGTCTGCCTGGCTGCAGTCTCTGCTCTTGTGGTGGATCCACACATCCTCCCTTCCCTGCAGTCCCATCCAAGGGCCAACACAAGACACTGCACACATCAACATCAACCGCAGGTACACACTGCCTGCAGTCGGGAACTAAGGGAGCGCCTGCAGGAAGCCCAGGTCCTGGGAAGCTGGCTCCCCCAGCAACTGTTCAGCAAACCTGTGAAACCTGGATGGGCTCAGACGTGACCAGAGGACCCAGTACCAATTCCCCGCCAGTTACTAGAGGGTAGACCTAAAAGAGGGCTTCCCAGGTGGCGCAGTGGTAAAGAACCTGCTGGCTGATGCAGAAGCCACAAGAAATGCGAGTTCGATCCCTGGGTGGGGAAGAACCCCTGGAGGAGGAAGTAGCAACACACTCCAATATTCTTGCCTGGAAAATCCCATGGACCAGAGGAGCCTGGCAGGCTACAGTCCTGTGGGGTCGCCAAGAATCGCACACGACTGAGCACACAACACAACCACAACAAGGATAGAGAAAATTAACGCTGCATGCCTATTATGAACCAGAAACCTCGTGGAGGGCTGGCTGGGGATGAGGCGGGGGCGGGAGCAGTTGTGGCGGATCTGTGTGTACAGGTTGAGGGTGAGGGATACTTTTCTTCATAATCCATCTTCCAGCCACCACACAGGCAGTATTAATAAACATCTGCCGAGTGAACGACTGCAGGAGAAAACAACATCCTTCTTTACAGCCTGGCTTCTCCACAAGGACATCTGAACTAATCTAACGTGTGCTAGAAAACCACTGGCCCAGGTTTCCCATCTCTTTCACACAGCTGAACTGGAGCCCCTATCGAGTCTGGAAACGACTACCAATATTTTGAGGGTCCAGAGGGAGTTTGGGTCACGGAACGGCAAACCAGCTCCGCGACTCTTCACCCGACACAGAACAGGGGTTCTCCGCGAGTCATCAAGAAACGGCCGGCCTGCCGCCCCGTGCCGCCAGTCCGTCTCGCCCAAGCCTGAGGCCAACTCTGAGCGCGCCCGGCCCCGCTCTGAGCTCTCCTCGGCCGCGGGCAAATTCCACCTCAAGCCCCGCATTTGGAAAACATTAATAGCTGGCTGACAGGACCGCGCGCCGGCGGCAAAGCGCCCCCGAGAGCCTGAAACGCCTCACAAAGGGCCGCGAGTGTGAAGAGCGGGGAACCGGGCGCAGGACTGGGACATTTTAAAGGTCTGACTTTGGGTCGCGGTTTCGGCAGGAACAGACCCGGAGAGTCTGAGCAAGTCCTTCCCCGAGAAACTCCAGGCGTCCTAACTCGAAGGCCGCGCTGAGACGTCGGCGCCGCGCCCGTCTCCTCAGAGGAGGAGGGGCTGCGCCGGGGAGACCCTCCGGACGCCAGGCCGGCCGCGGGGCAGCGAGTCCCGCCCGCGGCCGCAGCTCCGCCCCCGGCGGGCCGCTCGCACCAGCCCAGCAGGCCTGCCCCTTCCTCGGCGCCAGCCGCACCAGCCTCCTCCGGCCAGCCGGAGCGACGGCGCCCACAGCCAGTGGGCGGCCGGGCGACCCGGCCCGCGGCGGCGGCGGCGGCCGGGCCAATGAGGAGCGCGGCTGAGGGAGGGGGCGGGCGCAGACTGGCCCTCCGCGTCGCTCCCGGGCCGCTCCCCTCTCCGCCCCAAGCCCCGCTAGGACGAGGGCCCTGAAACCCGAAGGGAGAAAAGGCCACTCACCGCCCCTTCGCTGCAGCTCCTCGCTTTCGGATGAGCTCGTCCAGAGAGATGTCGGCCATCTTGCAGCGCCGAACGAGCCGAGAGCAGCTTAGGTTCCCTCAGCCTTCGAGCCCGCCCCTAAGGTCGCTGTGGAGCGACTAGCGGCTTCCGGCGTTCGGCGGATGAACTCTCGCGACAGTTCAGACTGAGAAAGGAACCGGAAGGGGCGGGGCTCTCCCCGTGAACCTTTGCGAGCCGGTTGCTTATCTGCATATTGTGGCCCTACCTTTCCCCCTCTCTCGCAACTAAAAAATAGTAAAATGAAAAGCGACATAAAACAATGAAATGAATAAGGCAACCTTCAACGAACAAAGTACGGGCTTTAACGTTCCACTTTTGTACTCACCGTATTGCTAATGAGAATGGGATTCATTACCTAGGAAGTAAGCCAGGTACGTCTTTATGCCTTAAACTTATGAGTAAGGAAAATAACGATTCGGGGTGACGCCCGAATCCTCACTGCTAATGTGAGACGAATTTTTGAGCGGGTAAAGGTTGCCCCTAAGGTGACCCGCCTACTTTGCGGGATGCCTGGGAGTTGCGATCTGCCCGTCCCCCTTATACTTTAAAAAATAGACCGGCTTAGGGTGTGTATGTACGAGGTTAAAGTAGAAAATAATCATTGATAGTATGATTGTTTCGGATTAAGTTTGCTGTGAACTATTTGTTGCTGTTTTTTAAAGAGCATGGTGTAAACGGGGAGTATTTTTAATGTTAGCTGTTTGTGTTTGAATGTGGCACACGGGTCAAGCAGTTCCCGCTGTCACGTGTCGTGTTTCCAGGCTGTATAACCTCCAAAGCCAGCCGTTTTTCTTTCCTGTGTATATGTGTGCTTGTGTTTTCCTGGTCTGTACGGTGAAAGTGGGGCATACAGCACAGGCTTTTTGCGATCTAAGTGTGCAACACGTGGAATCGCATTTTTGTTGAACCGCCTGCACTGACCCTGGCATGAGATGGGTAGTCAATCGTATCTGAGGAGTTAATGAAACCCGGGTTCCTTGTGGTTCAGATGGTAAAGAATCTGCGTATAATGCCGGAGACGCGGGTTCAGTCTCTGGGTTGGGAAGCTCCCCTGGAGGAGGGGGAGGGCATGGCAACCCACTCCAGTATTCTTGCCCGGAGAGTCCCAAGGACAGAGGAGCTGGTGGGCCTCAGTCCATGGAGTCGCCGAGTCGGACACGACTGAGACATTAACACACACAATCAATGGAAAATACAGGCAATGCCTTGAGCACAGTGCCAGGCACGGACTAAGTGCCCTATGAGTCACTACTGTTATTCTTTTCTAAGTCCCGCGAGTGGAGTTAGTTACTCTTGACAGAGCAGCACAACACAATAAAAAAAATCCGGCGTCGGAAGGTCTGTGGAAAAACGAGCTGCTGAAGCCGGAGGGGGTCTGAGATTGGGCTCCAGACGGAGGGGGAAAATCCAGGTCGCCTCTGCACTGCCGAGACTGGGTGCCGGCCCCCTAAACTACCACTAGAGTAGGGTCCTTAACTGATACCATATCTGACAGTGAGCGGGATGGCCCTCCACCAGGAAGATTTCGTAACTCTGGGGTCGCACTTGGCGGCCCGGGCGGCGGGGATCCGGCCACGTGAAGGGTGCACGGGGTGGGGCGTCCCTCGGGCCTTCTACGCCCGAGACGTCCCGGGGCTGGAGGTGCGGGTTACGAATCTCTGGACATGGGTTTCACTCCGTTTCTTGTACGAACACACAGGACTTTTTGCCCGATGAGAACACACATGGATTGCCAGCAGTGCAGCTGCGCTGTAGCCAAAGGTACTGGGTTCTGCCTTCCTTGGAGACGAAGCAAGGATTGTGCCCGGGCCTGGGAGAACCGCACCGGGGAGGCAGAGCCCGGGAGGCGAGACTGCACCGGGCGGAGCGTGTCTGGGCACAGGCGGGTGCTTCCTCCGGGGCCTGTGCCCAGCACTGACATGCTGAAATGTGCATCACTTTATACATTCCTTTTTTTTTTTTTATGGCCCAACGGCATGTGAGATCTTCGTTCCCCGACCAGAGATGAAACTCTACCCGCTGCAGTGAAAGCACTAAGTCTTAACCTACTGGATCGCCCCCCCCCCCCTTTTTTTTTTTGCTTTTATAATATAGTTGGAGCTTTGCGTTGACTTCTTAAAAATTCTGTATGGGTAGGTGATATCTATCACCTGTGAATTCACTTCAGGAGAGTAAGTGAAAGTGAAGTCGCTCAGTCGTGTCCGACTCTTAGTGACCCCGTGGACTGTAGCCTACCAGGCTCCTCCGTCCATGAGATTCTCCAGGCAAGAATACTGGAGTGGGTTGCCCTTTCCTCTCCAGGGAATCTTCCCGACCCAGGGATCGAACCCGGGTCTCCTGCATTGGAGGCAGACCCTTTAACCTCTGAGCTACCTGAAGTGGAAGTTGCTGAGTCAGGTTGGACTCTTTGCAACCCCATGGACTGTAGCCCACCACTCTCCTCTGTCCATGGGATTCTCCAGGCAAGAACAGTGGAGTGAGTTGCCATGCCCTTCTCCAGGGGATCTTCTTGACCCAGGGATCAAACCCAGGTCTCCTGCATTGCAGGCAGATTCTTTACCTGGACCCTGAATGAAGGAACTCCCTTCTCTACCTGTAGCCTCCACAGGACAAGGTGACACCTGCCTCACCTTGGGGCACCCCACCCCCAACCCTGAAAACCACTCACTGCCCTCAGCCTCAGTCTCTCTGTGGGAGAGGGGGGCTACTAACTTCTTCCTACTTCTTTCAGGGTGTCCAGAGGAGCGTACAGTGGAAAAGACTGGGGTCATATGGGGTTGTCTGAAGGTAGGACTGGGCACACCTTCTGACACGGCGGAGATGATCTGTGCAAGACTGGGTGTGAGGGATGCTTAACTGCCAGGGTCCACACTGTTTTCCAGGAATCTATTCTAAAAGAAACCACCAGAGAGGAGGCTGAAGATAGCCAGTGATTTACAAAATCCACAAACTGGAAACAGCCTAACTGTCCAACAGCAGGGATCTGCTACATAAAAAGCCATGATCCATCAGGCTTATGGCGCGTTTCTGACCAGAGGGAAAGCATACCTGCCATTAGGGCGAGCAGCGGCCGCACAGTGGACCGTGTGGTTTTATCTCAATTATAAGTGTTTGCCTCTGGATGTCCACTATTTTCCTGGGTATAGTTTTTATTTTTACTGCATATATATTTTTTTCTGTGACTATTTCTTTTACTGTGTATATTTTTCTCTACTCTCCACAAATTTTCTTTTTTTTTTTTGGCCCTGCTGCAGAACCCGTGGGATCTTAGTTCCCTGACCAGGAACAGAACCTGTGCCCCCTGCAGTGGAAGCATGGAGTGGAAGAACAGCCAAGGAGTTCCCCAAAGTTCTACTACAAACACAAACAAACCTCAGAAATAAATGCCAGGTCTTGCACAGCCCCTTTCCCCCTCCTGCCCCAACAACGTAGGTCACAGAGCCTCCAGGAGTTCCAAAAGGGTTCAAACTAGCAAAGTTTTACTTCAATGTTACGTTTGCTCATAAATGACTGAAAAAGCCGATATGCAAGAGGCTAACACGCTGTGTCTAAGGCAACGTCGAGGCCACTGTGAATGTTCTTCCGACAAGGGGTTCTGCTCGAAGTCTCCCTGACCTGGGGCAGGGGCAGCACGGGTGCTCTGGGACGGATGAATAAACGCACACCATCTCAGCTCTGCCATCAGGGCTGGCTGCCTGGGACGCTAAGGCAGTCGATGGGAGGTGGACTGCTTGGAACTTCCAAAGCTGCCCGAATGTTTGGGTGTTTTTGCTGAAGCTTTGGGAGGGCCCATGTGCCAGCCGGAAGGGCCCTCGGCCAGCCCCCTCCTCCCACACCAGCCCCAGGGACAAGCCCACCTCCCTGCTAACCGGACCTGCTGGGCACTGGGTGGTTTGGCCAACCTCTCACCCCAGCAGCCCCTGCCATGGGGACTTACTGGTGTCAGCTAGCATGTAGTGTCAGCTGTGGAAGCCTGGCCGTGGCCCTGAAGCAGGCAGGGGCGGCAGGCGAGGGTCTGCAGCTGGGGTGAGGGCCTGCGGCCTGCAGCTAAGGGTTGCCTGTACATTTCTGCTTATTTCCAGGGTGTGGGATGCTCTGGGGAGGTTGGGGAGCATGGTGCTGGCAGCCTCCACCCAGTAGTGTGTATGCTGGAGGGAGCGGAGAGGGAAGGAACATCTCCGGCGAGGCCTAGACAGGAATCTGTCTTAAAGGTGGCCAACAGCAGTCCACCTGTGACAGACACCTGCTCCCAAAGGGGCCCCTCAGGGGCCAGCCCAGCGGGGTGACCTCCCAGGCACGGGCAGGCCAGGCTGAACCCGGCCGCAGCTGGAGACGCGGGGTGGGTGGTGTTAATGAACAGCGGCAGGAGGGGTGGTTGCGGCCAGGGCACAGTGAGAGCGGGCAGCAGGGCCCGTCCATCAGAAGGCGAAGCAGCGCTCCTTGGGATGGCCCACGCGGTCCAGGTTGGGCAGGCAGGCATACTGGATCATGGGTGGGGGTCCACACATCAGCACCAGCGGTTCCTCCTCTGGGGGTGGCAGGTGGTCCCGGATCATCTCCTCGTTCACGAAGCCCTGGCTGTAGTCCCAGGCTGCAGGACGGGAGACTAGGTGAGCCTGAGGGTGGCCGTGTGACTGACCACCAACTGCCCACCGCCCCGTCCTCCGTGACGAAGCTGCTGTGCCTGTGAATTCCTCCTTTCTTTCAACAAACACGGAAGAATGGAGCAGACCTTGGCCCTGATCCCCTGCCCCCATGCCTGGCTCACCTGGATCACAAATGCAAGCCTGTCAAGGTTCCCTAACCATACTTTACAGTTTGCAAAGCCTTTCACTTCTACTGGCCTCTTGTGTGACCCTCGTGAATGGACAGGGCGGGGCTTACTGATCTCATTTTACAGGTGTGGAAACTGAGGCCCAGAGGACCCAGAATTGTCTCAGGTCACACAGTGAGGCATGGACAGGGCTGGGACATTAACCCCAGGTCCCAGAGGCCCCCCAGCCAGTGCTCAGTGCCAGGCTGGTCAGGGTGATGCTGCCTACCCCCCACCCCTCTTCTTGCTACCTACCAGCCCCGTGCCTACTGCCTGACTCTTCCCTCCATGGGGCGTTGGCCCACAAGGAGCCATCTCTAGTCCACAGCTGTAGTCCCAGTGCCTAGACAGCCGAGCACAGAGTAGTTGCTCAATAAATAATGAACAAAGGAATGTGTCCCAAATAAGCATTAGATGCTTTTGAAATGTGGTGTTGGAGGAAACTCTTGAGAGTCCCTTGGACTGCAAGCAGATCCAACCAGTCCATCCTAAAGGAAATCAGTCCTGAATATTCTTTGGAAGGACTGATGCTAAAGCTGCAACTCCAGTACTTTGGCCACCTGATGCAAAGAACTGACTCACTGGAAAAGACCCTGATGCTGGGAAAGATTGAAGGCGGGAGGAGAAGGGGACAACAGAGGATGAGATGGTTGGATGGCATCACTGATTCAATGGACATGAGTTTGAGTAAACTCCAGGAGTTGGTGATGGACAGGGAGGCCTGGCGTGCTGCAGTCCATGGGGTCACAAAGAGTCGGACACGACTGAGCAACTGAACTGAACTGAAATGAGCCAGAAAACAGTAAGGCCAGGACACAGGCCGAGGTTCCAGATGCAGGATCCTCAAAACAGCAGCCTCCTCGAAGTCCTGCTTGCCTCCCTGTCTTGCACATGCACACGCGCAGTTGTGTCTCCAGGTTTCACCTGAGACCCAGAGCTGCCTTTTATTCCTCCCAGTGACTGCAGGTGCCCATGGTGAGAACCTGACGCCCCGGGGCTGGCAGGACTCTAGTCCCACACGGACCCTCAGGACTGACCCGCTGATGGGGGCTGCTCAGGGATGGGGACCAGCCGGTCCTGGCACATGGCTCCCTGCCCCCTCACCTGTACTGCCCAACAACGTGGCTCCCTTTTGCAGATGCGTGAGGAGCAACCTGGTCTGAAGCTCACCTTGCTCCGCAGTTCTTCAATGGTCAGTCGGGACAAACACTGCTTAGGGACTGAGGGCACATGCTAGGCCCTCAAATGACCCGTGCCGAGCAGCTCAGCAGGATCTCAACCCCGGAGGGACAAACAGAGGGACTTGCCTGATGCCTACCACCCGCTGCCTACTCCCTCCCCTCTGAAAAGCCACCATCAGCCACCTCCTGATCCCATGGTGGGCGCCTGACCCCAGGCCAGCCTCTGAGCCCCGGCCAGTGAGTGGGGGGCTTACCTAGGCCAGCCCTCTGGCTTTGCTCTGGTGAAACAGTAAACTGAGGGCCACGCGGCAGCATGAGCAGCAGACAGAGCATCACTGCATCTATCAGACGAGCAGGGCTCCACCAGGCCTGCCTGAGGGAGGGATCCTGCACCCTGAGTCCCTCTGGCTCCAAACACTCAATTACCTGGCTTCTCTCTGTCCTTCACAATTTGGAAGAACCTCACTAAAGCCTTTGACACCAACGCAGCTGCGGAAGTCCAAGGTCACACGGAGGTCACCGAGGGATCTTGTCTAAATGGACACTGCTCCCTGTGTCATGCCCTGTACACTCCATGGCGGGGGTGGGGTGGTGGAGGGACGGGGGGGTGTCCCCTGAGGGAGGGGGATAAGTCGGTCTCAGCTGGTCCTGGATGAGGAAGCCTCCACTGTGCTGAGCAATGGGGTATATTCTACCTCACCGGCACTGTGCTTAGTAACTGACCACATGCCCCCTTTCACATTGGCTGCTGGGAAGCTCAAGTGATATGCATGCTCAGTCCTGGCAAGGGTGCACCACAGCCCATGCTCCTGTACAAACCTCACTCTAGATTCCATTTTATGGGCCTGCCCTTGTTTTTCTTTCACTCTGACTCACTCCATAAGTCTCTATAAGCTGCCTAAAATCCCCCTGGAATGGGGCAGGACATAGGCAGGTAGATCACATTTTATTAATGGATCTCCAAGTACTTTGTAAAAAACTTCATGGGATTAAACCCTATTTGCTAGTATATGAAATGTACAGGTGTATAAGATACATCTGTTTTACAAGATTTTTTTTTTAGGCAAGTATTTCTCTTGTGTGTATACTGAAAGAGACTGTGGCGGAAACATGGTCAGCGGGCCCCTCCCCTGACTCCTCTAGCTCCACAATCGCCACGCTGGCCTGGTACCCTGTTCTTTTTCAACATCGGCCTTTTCCAGTTTATACCTGATGGTACAGCAGTCCTCCAGCTACTCTCGAATCGTGGTCAGGGTAATAATAAACGTAACTGTAAAATACCAGAAAACTACCTAACTGTATCTCTTCCTGGGCCATGTTACTTGGTTCCTCTTAAAACAATTCCTAGGAGGAGGCACTTTGGTCTCGGCGTTGCCAGGTGCCACCACCAGAGGGCGGTGTCCGCGACAGTGCCTGCATGCATGCTATGCATGCTAAGTCGCTTCAGTCGTGTCTTTCTCTGTTGACTCTTTGCGACCCCATGGACTGTAGCCCAGGCAAGGCTCCTCTGTCCATGGGATTCTCCAGGTAAGAATACTGGAGTGGGTTGCCATGCCCTTCTCCAACTAACAGTGCGGCCAGGCCTTTTGCTGGCAGGAGACTGGAGCGGGGTCTAGCTCCCAGAGGACAGCCTCGTTTCGAGTTTTGGGGCAGCCTTCAGTCCCTGCCTCCTATGAGTCCTTGGCAAAGAGCCCAAACACCTGGACAGGCAGAGTGAAGGGAACTGTACATGAGTGCAGCCCACCCCACAGGGCTGGTGACTGCACTGTGGAAACGATCACCCTTCGCCCCCAGCACTGGCCCCAGCTCGGGGGAGAACGCCGGTCTTCTATGTCCAGCAGTGCAGGCAGGGGGAGGCCTAGGGCTCCATAAGAGGCAGACAAGAGTTCAAGTCCCAGCTCTGGGGTTTTCTCGCTGTGCGCTGTGGGGCACTTACCTCCCCTCTCTGATCCCTCTTTCCTCACTGCCCTCCTCTCACAGGACCACCGTGAGCTAGACCAAGGGAGACCTCGCGGACAGAAGGCTCCACCTGGCAGAGGGCTTGCAGCACAGGCACGCATGGGCCAGCGCGCCCACCCGCCCGGGCACACTCACCTTCAGGGGCTTTGTCCACCGTGTACCAGAGCTTAAAGCGCGCAGAGTGCTCGTTCCTCAGTTCCTCCAGCTCGGGCCGCAGCAGGATGTCCTTCTCGGTCTGGGGGAGTGGACAGGGCCCAGTGGTCAGGAGGGACAGCGACAGGGACTGCCCTTGGAGACCCTGGTCATCCCGCCCACCCGTGGGCCACACGCTTGGCAAAACTTCCAGGGAAAGTCCAAGTCTTTTTATGTTCTGGCATCTCAGGCTGTATCAACAGGTCCATAATTTAGGGACTATAGATGCGACTCCCCACATCACACAACCCGCAACCTTGCCCACATTGATCCCTCTGCTTGGCGTGCAGCTCCCCACCTTCACCCCGCTGACTTCACTCAGCCAGCCCCACGCGACCCTGTAGAGTTCAGCTTGTTTCACCTCCTCCAGGAAGCCTTCCTAGACCCCCAGGGAGTGTTAGCAATCTACTCCGGAAATGTTCCCTCTTTCCATTCCTAAGCATAGATTTGCCTGGAATGTTTGCAGGTCACTCAGATCTGGCTCCTCTGGTCAGTGAGCGGCACGACTGACTCATAGGACTGTTGTGAAACTAGGGACAAAGAGCACTGTCAACCAGCAAAGGTCACCCGCTCACTGACCTCTCCTGAGCCCCCCGCTGGGACAGGCAGGCAACGAGAGGGATGGAAATCCTCTGAACATCCTCCTTTGTGAACACCTCTCTGACCACCCTCAGCGCCCTGTCAATTCCTTAGGATCAACTTGAGGAAGTGGAGTCCAGGGCAGACAATTCCACATAGTTAGGGCCTTCAATACAAGCTGCTGCTTTATTCCCCACGTAGGTTACAACCAACACACACGCCAGCAGGGAGTCCTGGGGTACTCATTCCTCTACACCTCTACCAGGACTAGGTAATGCTCATTTAAGCTTTGCCAATCAGATTGATGGAAAATAAAGCTTGTGTTTTATCTTTTATTATTAATAAGCTTGTCACTGGTCTGCTCATATTTTTTTCTTACTAGTTTGTAAAAACTTTTTATATGAAGGATATTTTTATTGATGATACATTATGTGTCTCATCCTCAGTTGTGTATCTTTCTACCTTATTTATCAGTTCAGTTCAGTTCAGTTGCTCAGTTGTGTCCGACTCTTTGCGAACTTTTTCCCCAGAGGAGCTTTTCATTTTTAAGCAGATGGCTCCATCAGTCTTTGACGGGCTCTCCTCCAGTGTCTTGCTTAGCCTGACCATCTTTGTTCACTCATTCAGTAATACTTCTTGTATTTAAAAAGGCTCGCCCTCTACTTTTAAAGCTTCACTTTTTCACACATATATCCTTAACCTATACTTCATTTTTCTATAAGTAAGGTAGGGACCTACTTCACTTCTCCCAAGTGCACAGCAACTAACCCAACACTCCTTTTCGTCTCCTCAGGTTTGACATGTCACCTGCATCAGATATAGAGTCTCATTTACACTCAGGTCTGCTTCTAGGTCAGGGCTGTTCAACCGAGCCTTCTATAATGATGGGAATGTTCTAGATCTGTGTTATCCAAGAGGGAAACTAACCACTGGTCACAGGAGACTATGGAACCAACATGTGCCTAGTGAGACTGGGAAAGGGAGCTTTTCATTTTATTTCATCTTAACTAGCCTCAGTGTAAACAGCCACATATCTAGCATGTTCCAGCACAGTCCAGACTTCCCGCTGTGTTACCCAGAAACACAGCCAGTCCAGTAAACCCAGGTCTCACGTGTGGCTCCAGAGCCGTGCTATTTTCATCACTGACACTTCTTAGTATTCTTCCTTGTCTCTCTTCTTTTTCAAAATTTTCTTGGCTGCCCATGTATACTTTGTCTTCCAGGCCACAGTGCATCATTTTGTCATATCATAAAAGGAAAAAAATGATCCTACTGGGACTTCTGAGTATTACTTTCTGAAGAACCGACGCCTTCAGAACATCAGTCTCCCTGCCCAAGAACCGGGCTGCCCTGCTGCTTATTGTCTCCCTGACGCCCTTCTGAAAGTGGGGCTTCCCTCCTCGCCCTGGGTCCCCACCGGCCTCCACTCCCGGCCACCCGGTGCCTCCAGGAAGAACGCATGCATCTGCAATGTTAAGCGCTCCTGTCCCAGGCCACCTCAGTCCTCACACGGTCCTGAGAGGTGGGCCCCTGTTACCCTACACTGGAGATGGGGAATTGAAGCGGCTGCGGCCCCCGTCCAAGCCAAGCACGCACGTCACACGGGCAAGGAGGGAGAGGCAACAGCCCGACTGGAGCAAAGCCGTGGTTCCCCCTGTGGGGTTCCCTGCGGACCCCTGGGGTCCCTGAGACCCTCCAGCGGGACGCTGAGGTCAGAACGATTTTCACATGATACTTTTTTTTTTTTGCACTTTTTTCACTCTCGCTCCCTCGCAAGCGTGGAGTGGAACTTTCAGAGGCTACGTGACTTGTGACACCACACTGACTAAATGCAGAAACAGATGACAGAAGCCACTGCCCCCACTGACGGGCAAAACGACGCCGTTTCAGGCGACGGAAGGCCTCCTCGGAGACTGCCCAGCACCACCAAACCGAGTGCAGCCCACCCGCTCACCCCACCGGCCAGCCTGGAGTTTCTGGCTCTGTCCACCCACCCCTGGGCCTGATCAAGGCCACGCTGGTTGACCTCAGGGCAGTTTTCTGCAGCTGTGTGGGAGTCCAGGGACCTCAGGCCAACCTTTCCCCTCTGGGCTCAGCGTCCTCGCAGATGGACAGGGCAGAGCCTGGGCCAGACGGACCCAGGGCAGGCTGACCTGAACCATATCTGAGAGGTGCGGGGGGCCTGGTGCATGTGCCCCCACGCAGGCAGGGGGTGTCCCATCTGAGCCTCCCCACAAAGGGGCCTCACTACAAAATCCACATATTCAGTCATGAAACGCTGAGCCTGGAGAGATCCTCGTGATGACCGGGCTTTATCGGCTCATTCCTCAGGGAGACAGGGAAGCCCAGAGAGGGAGAATGACTTGTCTAAGGCCACACAGCAGGCCAGGGCAGGCAGGCAAGGGGCAGGCGTGGGGAGGAGGACATGTGCTCGGGAGCCAGACAGCCCAGGTCCGAACCTGAGCCCAACACCCCCAGCTCAGGGACCTCGTGTGGGTGCGTCCTCTGCACCTCATCTGTGCAGACGTACCCTCAAGCTCTTCCCATGTCCCTGGTGGGTCCCAAATTCCATGGGCGGTAGAGAGAGTGCTGAGGTGCCGAGGAAGCGGCCAGGGGAGCCAGTCTCGGTGTGGGGGTGCTCCAGGGGCCTTACCCCCCAAACCAAGCAGCCCTGCTCGGGTCAGACGCTCTAGCTCTGCCCAACCTCACCAGCTGCTGCAAGGCTGCTGTGCACAAAACACTCAACGCACCTTCCAGCCATTGTGAGCATCTCCGCAGTGCCTTGCAGACCCCTGAGCAGTGCCTGCCCGGCACCCTACCCTTGGGCCTACAGACCTCAGGACCGCCCACTGACCTGGTTGGCAAAGAGCAGGTGGCACACGGTGTGGTCATCAGGGTCCTTCATGATGGCGCGGATCACCTGCAGCATTGGGGTGATGCCTGCAAAATGAGCCACCCCCACACGCTGTGTAAGTGCCTGCTGCATACACACAGCTCCAGGCAGATGCCCGGGGAGGTGCCAGGACAACCCTGACCTCAGGCAGCTCCCGGGTGCTCGTAACCTGTGTGGCATCCCACACGCTGCCCCCTACTCAACAACTCCGCCCGCCAGGGACTCAGGCAGGGATCCAGGTCCACATACCCGTTCCTCCTGCGATCATGCCCACAGATTTCACCGTCTTGATGACAGGGTCGGACTTCTTGTCTGGACGGATGGCAAACTTTCCTGGGGAGAGCAGACAGGGTGAGACCCAGTTCTCAAACACACCGTGCTTGGGGGTCAGACGGGCTGGAGATCCTGCCCCATCTCAAGGGTTTGGGTGTGGCAACCACCTTACCCCCCCAGCCAGTCAGGTGAAGGGGATGGGAAGCGGGGGGACTAGGGCCAGCTCAAATGCCAAGAGTAGCAGGAGGCTGGAGAAGCAGGGGCCCCAGCTCAGCCCTCCCCTGGTTTGCTTTCAGCCTGACAGAGCTACTCTGTGGGCTGGATGTGCCCCCAAGGCTGATCTACAACCCGTGCACCGGCCACCTTGATCCCTAACAGCTGGGGAAATGAGGCCCCGGAGAGGAGGTGGCCTGCCCTACAGGGTCACCCTTCCAGGCAGCAGCAGGGGCGGGACCTGTACCAACATCCACCTCACCCGCCAGGCCCTTGGGGAGTCCAGCCCAGGTCACCTTTGCCCTGGTAGACCAGCAGCCCGTTGGGGCCCCGGAACTCAATGGTGTCGCCAATCTTCATGCTTTCCAGGTACTGGGACATCTTCCCTCCAGCGGGAAACTTGGGATGGGTGTCTTTGAAGTAAACCTGAGAGACACACGCACCGTCCTCAGCCCCCGTTCCCAGGCTGCCAGGGTGAGCTCCGGGGTCTTCTGCGGCTGCGTGCGGCCTGCTCACTCGGTGCTCCTCCCACCTGTCAGAACTTACCTGTCTGTGCCCCGTCCCGCCCGGGGGCCTGCCTTCCCTGTAACGTCCCCTTGGAGGGCAAAGCACCAGCCTGGTGTCCACGGCAGCCGACCCGAGGGCCTGAAGTGCAATGTTCTGCCAAGACCCGTCTCCGTGACCCCTCCCGGCAGGAGATTCCCACGGCTGTCAGCCCAGTGCGGGCCCTGCTGGTGGCTGTTCAGTTCTTTCTGCTTTGCGTTGCCATGAAAACATCACTCTTGGAACAATTTCCTTTTCTGTGCCCTTTGGGATTTCAGCTTTGGGAAAAAGGGATGCAGCCACAACCCTCGAAAAAGAGACGGGCAGACAGAGGAGGAGCTCCAGGACAGAAGGGCATCTGTGCTGGGTCTTGAAGGGCAAGCAGGAGTGGGCAGAGAGGGGACAGGGCAGGGTGTGCCAAGGCCAGGGGCCTCACAGGGCTTGGAGCCTCTGGGGTGCGGAGGGGAGAACTCGTGGCTGCAGGACAGCCGACATGTCTGTGTGTCTGGGGTCGGGGAGGAGAGTGGGCAGAGCCCACTCTGTGCCAGGCCAGCGCTCTGACCTTTACCTAGGGTGAACCAAGTGGGCCACGAGGTCTCCAAGCCAGGAAGGACCTGGTCCTCGTGAGCGTTTCATCCTCTACTTGAATCCCCCCGTCCCAACACCTCCTCCACATCCGGCTGGGGTGAGTTCAGCAAGAAGAGATGCATGAACCCTCACCACCTTCCCGTTCCTTCTGGACAAAGCCCTTCTCCCTGCAGGGCCTCCAAGGCTCTGCCCAGCCCCACTGACTTCTCCCCTTCTTGGCCCTCAAGTCCTCAAGCCTCCTCCTGACCCCAGGGCCTTTGCACTGGGAGGGTCCTTTCCCTCCATCTCCACCTACTCGCCTCACGGCTGCCTGCTGAGAGGGACGAGGTGGGGCACAGCCGCAGTCACCCCGCCCCAGCTCCAGCGTCCGTCCCCAGAACAAGCACTGACCTGTGTGTGCCCACCTGTTCAGTGCCCACTCTCCAGCCAAAGACAGGCTCCCAAAGCCGGGTGGGCTGGGCACCCGGCGTGTGGCCTGAGTGACACTGAGCGAAGAAGGGACCCAGGCCAGAGCCAGGACTGCCAGGCCAGCTCCTTCCTGCCCTCACAGACCCAGCGCCCAGCCCGGGACCCTGAAGCCCCCGGGGCTGAAGCTGCGGCCCAGCGGGGGTCTGTTTCTGCCCCATCCCCCATCCTGGGGTCCAGTGAGGGGGCCTGGGGCCTGCACAGCAGCGTTGGGACAGTAAGCCAGGTCCCCGGGGGCCTGCTGAGCCAGGGTGGCTGTGACTGGGGGTTGTGGTTTGGGCCTTGACTGGGGAAGGTGTCTGACACCCCACACCCACCACCAGCTCTGGCAGGTTCCCACTTTTTGGGTGTGTAATCAGAGAAAGTGACTCACTGCTGTAAAGCTTGTGTTTCTAATTTTCAGAAAAATGTACTGGGTTAGAGGCATCACTTCTCCTTCTGCTCAGTGTCTTGTTTTTTAAGATCCTTTCTGGGTTGTCTGTGTCTCTCTGGTCTGTTGCTTCTAATGGCTCTATCTTCCCCATGGTGTGCACCCACCCCCTGACTGGTGGGGGATCCCAGAGAGCCCCTCACCCCAGTGCCCACACAAGGACCCATGAGCCCCACACTGTACCCCCAGAGGGCCTGTGGGGTGCTTCTCAAGGGTGAGCAGGCGCCCAGCTCCCCAGGCCTCCCCCATCTGCGAGTGGAAGGCAGGCCCTGCATGAGCTGGTGGGCCTGCCGGCTTCCTCTCCGGCAGACCATCTGTCCTGGTTTGAAGACATTGAGCCTGAATCCCACCCCCTGCCCTCTGCTGAGACCCCATGCTCAGCTTGTGCTAAGAACCACAGGGTGCCCCTCACTCCGAGACCAGGCTCAGAGAGCACAGGGCCTTCAGAGGCCAGATTCTGGGGTGCGTGGGCCCCGTGGAGGCCTGGGCTGTGATGTGGTCACCCCCACCCCACCCAGCTGTGGCCCCAAGGCTTCACCTTGATGACCAGGTCCACAAAGCCCTTGTCGTCATCGCTGGAGACAGGAGTGTAGGGCCGAATAACCAGGTTTCCATCGATTCGAGCCGAGAGGTAGATGTGCTGGCCTGCAGGACGGCAGGGGTGAGTCTGGGCCTGGGACCATCCCGCAGCGTCCCCTGGCTCTTGTCAACCCACTTCCCTGCGCCCCACCACAGCCTGAACAGACAGCACCTGCTGTACCCTTCACCGCCCCCCACCCCAGGGACTCCCATCACATCCCAGCTCTCTGCCTTTGCTCGTGCTGGGGCCACTGCCAGGGACACTGGAGCATTCTGCCCTCTCACTGTGACACGCATCCTCGAAGGCCTGGGATGGCTGACACCTCCTCCTTGAAGCCCTCCCTGCTCTCACTGAAATGTAAACCCCCCGCCCCCCACCTCCCTTTCCCAGCGCTGGCTCCGTGTGGGCTGGGTCGGGGCTGCACTCACCAACAGGGAGGCCCAGGATGTGCTCAGGCGACGGCAGCGCAAAGCGGAACCGCCGGGTGTCATGGCTGATGACCTGCGAGGAGGCCGAGCTGCTGGACGACACCCAGGGCAGAGGGGCCACCGGACCCAGAGCCCCCACCCTGCCCCAGCACCAGAGATGACACTGACAGGTGGACACATGCCCTGCACACACGTGTGTATGTGAGGGCACAGAGGTCAGCCACACACTGCAAGTGTTCTGTTCTCATTGGCCGAGAGGGCAGTGACCCACCCAGGGCCACAGAGCAAGGTGGCTGGGGCAGGAAGCGAGCTCCAGATCCCAAAGGGAGGCTGCCAAATGGCCTAGAAAATTCCAGGGCTTCCAGGGGCAGGAGGGAAGGAACCACCTCTGCCATAGCTTGAGAAGTGTCCTGTCCTGGGGTGGCAGGAAGAGCCTGGAGGCTGACCACAGAGCGGGGAGGGCTGAGACAAGGCTCCTGTGAGTCTTGGGGCTGGGACTTGAGAGAGGGGTTCTAGAAGCCACTAAGCTAAAAGCCCCCAAAAGGCAGGATGGCATGACTGTGGCAGGGCTACGCAGGGCAGGAGGCATGGCAGCCTCACTGCCCGGGAGGTGGACATGGCCATGCGCACCCAGGGCATGGTCAACGGGCAAAGGCCATTTCCCCTCCAGGGCGGGACAGGGGCGGCTTAGGACCAAGGCTGGGCCGAGGATGGGGGCTGGTCTTAACAGAGGCCAGGGAGGCAAGCGTCCCACAGTGTCAGAGTTAGGACGTGAACCCAGTCCTCCTGACTGGTCTCCAGAAGGCCCCTGAGGGGGTCTCCCCTGCACCAGGCGCTGCAGGACGGTGGCTGTGGAGGGGCCATTGGAAAGACAGGCAGCTAGCTGTCCAGCACTTGTGTTCGTGCTCACAGGAGGCAAGGTCCAGTGAGGGACAGTGCTACCACCCAGGGAGGGTCAAGAGACCTCCAAAGGGCCAGAGCATCACTGGAGTGAGCGAGCTGGGGCAGGAGGCCTGGATCTCAGGAAAGACGGCACCCAGCCCCCACTCAGGATGCAGGGCTTGTTGGAGGCCAGTGGGTCTCTCTGCCCCACAGTCCAGCTGCAAACAGAGGCCCAAGGCCTCCTGCAAGTGGATTCCAGGATTATCAACCAGTCCTGGGGTTTGAGGTCAGAAGTCCACATGCCAGACATTTTTGGAGGAAGAACAGAAATGAGGCAAAGACCCTGCTGATTACTGTGTTCGACAACCTCTAGCCCAGGACAGCAAAAGTCACGAGCTAACGTCTGAGAGGGCTTGGCACGCTGCTGTCTCCAGGAAGCCACTGGCCATGACAAGCCAAGCAGTAGACTCTCAGGGCTCAGAGCGACCCTGCCCGTCACCTGGTCCAGTCCGGTTCGGAGAGGGGAAGGGCAGGCAGCCGGGACCGTCCCTGTGCCACAGCAAGTAGCAAGAGCAAGTCCACCTGCTGACCCTGCAAAGCCACCAGGAGGCTACAATGGGGGAGGGTAACTGCTCGGACATTTGCCACCTGCTCAATCAAAGGGGCCTGGAGGGTCCACTGCGGACATCCCTGTGACAAAATACCAAAGAGCTGTCAAACAGAATGAATCGGCTTTGGGTTAGACATGAAAAGGTGTCTGTGCTGTGTGTGAAAGTGAAAGTGTTAGTCGCTCAGTCGTGTCTGACTCTGGACTGTAGCCCGCCAGGCTCCTCTGTCCATGGGGATTCTCCAGGCAAGAATACTGGAGTGGGTTGCCATTTCCTCCTCCAGGGGATCTTCCCGAGCCAGCGATCAAACCTGCATCTCAGGCATTGCAGGTGGATTCTTTACTGTCTGAGCCACCAGGGAAGTCCATGTTGTACAGACAGGTAAAAATGTCAGGTTATTAGAGAAACTAAGTATACACACATCTGAACATCCACACGTCATGTACATAACCAGTGTGACACCAGGAAAGGCTCATGATGACCCGTGAATGGGACCCTCTTGCACAGGGGTCACGGTGCGGGGGAGGGGAACATTCACACCTTGAGAACAGAGCACGTACAAATATGTGCTTTTTTTTATAAAAGTACAATTTTTACAGTGAGCACATGTAAATCATACATTACTTCTGGAATTAAAAAACAGTAACAAGGGCATTCCCTGGTGGCCTAGGGGTTAGAATTCTGGGCTTTCACTGCCGTAGCTGGGGTTCGATCCCTGGTCCGGGAACTAAGATCCCACGAGCCACGTGGTAAAAAAAACAAGGAAAAAGAACTTTATGAAAGGAAAAGGATTCAAAACGTTGTGATTTCATTTTACTAGGAAGAAACTGTACAGGATATATTGAAAGGATAAGTCTGGTCTCATCTGGGAAGTGGTCTTTTTTTTTTTTTTGGCCTTTCTTGTTTTCGACTTCTAAGAAGAACTCCTGGTACAATTACGGTCACAGGCGCTCCAGCTCTAACATGGAGCCCGGGGCACAGACCAGAGCCTGGGATTCAGGCTTGCAGCAGGTGACTGGCTTTCTCTGCCCCATGACTCAATTCCTCCCTGCCACACCCCTTCTGAGGCAGCTGCCTGTGGCCAGAAATAGCACGGGGGAGGCTTTGATGGTGAGGAGGGAGGCGGCCCTACAGGGTAGGCAGCTGGGCAAAGATGGGGAGAGGATGGTTTTAAATCAAAACCACGATCGGAGGTTTGAAAAAGGAAAAGCATCAGAGGGGAAGGGCAGGA
Source organism: Bubalus bubalis (assembly GCF_019923935.1). NCBI lineage: Eukaryota > Metazoa > Chordata > Mammalia > Artiodactyla > Bovidae > Bubalus > Bubalus bubalis. The sequence continues at coordinate 6,477,082 of NC_059160.1, read as the reverse complement.
GTGAGCCTGCCGGAGGTGCAGACCCAGCCACAGTCGAGATCACGGGAACATGCAGGGAATCAGGACTCTAGGGGCTCTGAGTGGGTGGGCCTGGGAGTGAGGGAGGGAGAGGGGAGGAGACCTTGTCTTTAAGGAAGGGGCCCTGGGATGCGGCACCTCGGATGACCACAAGGCCTAGGCCTGAGTGCTAACCCAACCCCTAACTCACAATGTGACCCGAGTTAATCCTCTCTTGCCCTCTGTTTTCACATCTGTTAAATGGGTATCTGGACCCAAAAGTCCTTACAGCATCCCGCCCACTCTGATTTTCTGTGGGATAGTAAGTGTAGCTCAGAGAACCTGCTCTGTGGTCAAAGACCCGGGTTCAAATCCCTCAGTAATTTACTGGTAGCCTTAGAAATGGATATGCGTGCATGCATGCCAAGTCGCTTCAGTCATGTCCGACTCTTTGGGACTCCATGGACTGCAGCCCGCCAGGTTTCTCTGTCCATGGGATTCTCCAGGCAAGAACACTGGAGTTGGATGCCAGGACCTCCTCCAGAGGACTGAACCACATCTTTTATGTCTCCTATATTGGCAGGCAGGTTCTTTACCACTAGCGCCACCTGGGAAGACCTTAGAAATGGACATCACCTCACTTTCCCCATCTGTAAAATGGGCAAATAATAGGATCTACTTCACGAGGGTCCATGCCCTAAGTACACAGTAGATGCCCATGAAATGCTCTGATGCTGAGAAGGAAAGAGAGGTACCCGTGCCCCATGACCCCTCGGGCCCTGCACTGACCTCCTTGTCAATCAGCCGCAGCGGGTACTTGACATCTGGATTCTCGAGCGTGATGGCCGGGGTGGAGCGCTGGAACAGCTTCATGATCAGGCTGTACAGGAACCAGACTGGGGAGAGGACCACGTGGCCCAACTGAAACGACAGGGCAGACCCAAGAGGTCAGCTTGGCCCCGGGGAGGGTCTGCCCCCTGCCCTTCCCCCAAACACACCAGTTGGTCCACACCTCTGGACCACTCCTCTGCCAGGAACATCCTCTTCCCACTTCATCACCATCCCCACCCTGGCTCCATCTTGGTGCCAGCTGGGAGACGCTATTAATACAAAACTCAAACTCATGAAACCCATCAGGGTGTTACTACGTCACTGGAAAAGCTCCATTTCCCCTGAGGAACAGGGACAAAGAAAGCTATGTAACTGAGCATGTAGCCCCTTTTCACTATGGCTGCCAGGAAGCTCAGAACAAAGTTCCCAAGTACCTGTGCTTAACCTTGAGTACTGCGTATCTGTGCTCCCTTCCTCCCTCCTTGAGTCAATCTCCCTGCATTAAGTGATGTAAAGTGCTAGCTCTCTACAGACAAACCCCTGAGCCCTGGGGTTCTGCTTTCAGGTGTGAGGGGCAGCCAGGGCACTGAGCTGGACGCTGGGAAGCTCTGCTCCTTGCTGGCTGGGTGACCCTGGTCGAGTCCTTTCCCCTCCTCTGAACTGAACTGGACAAAGGTGATCTGCAAGGTCCCCCGAAGCTCTCTGCACCGTGCCGAGCCCCACACGGGGGTTAACCTCACGACGACCCTGAAGAAGGTGCTGACGTCACTGCCGCTTTACAGACAAGGGAACAGCTCAGGGAGGCGAAGCAACTCACCCAAAGGCACACAGCTGGCAGGTGGGGGGCTGGAATTCAAGGCTTAGTCCACCTGCCTCCCCAGCCACGCTCTTATAACATCAGTCCTCGCCCTCAACATCATGCTCAACCTGCTATGTGGCTCTAAGGGGCTCTTCCTCGCCAGCCCCCTGCACCCCTGCCCCGTGCTCTCAGCCTCACAAAGACCCTCAGAGGTGGTCTGGATACTTTGAAGACAGAGAAAACTCAAATCACATGGGCAGATAAAACTGCTTAGGTTTTACCTGGGGAGGACATCCTTGCAAAGAAAGGCAACTAGCCTGCTGCTCCTTCTAGCTGTGTTTGTCCCTAGGAAGCAAAACCACTGAGCCTCTCTGCCCTGCTTCTCCGTCGGTGAAATGGGGATCAGAAAACACACTTCCTGGTTGTCAAGACGGAACTCAGCCATGGAAAGCGGCTAACCCAGGCTGTCCCCCAGCAGGCCTGTGACCTCACTGGGCATGTACGTGGGTGCAGCGGTTACCCTGGGCCATCTGGAAGTCGCGTCCTGGGCAGCTTCCACAAACTAGACCACAAGCAAGACCCAAGGAGAAGACAAGAACAGCCTCAAGACCGCTCAGACCAACCCTGCAGTAGAGAACCTGGCAGACCCCACCCTGACCAGCGAGCAGCATAGGAAAGGGGCCAGGCTCACCAGACAACGCCTGACATGGAGCGAGAGGGGCCGGCACTGCCCCGTGCCTTCTTTGGGACCCACCTCCAACATGAGCAAACACCGAGGGGCCGTCCTTTGGGACCACTGGCACGACTCTTCAAAAATATCAAGGCCACGAGAAACGGAGGCTGAGGAACGGGTTCCAGATTAAAGGAGGCTCTGGTGGGTTGCAGAGTGGCCCCCAAAAGATCTGTCCACCCAGATCGTGGGGATGGAAAAAGGGGTTTTGCAGCTGTAATTAAACCAAGGAGGACTTTCCTGGTGGTACAGTGGATGAGAATCCGCCTGCCGATGCAGGGGTTCAATCCCTGGTCGGGGAACTAAGATCCCACATGTCGCAGGGTAAGGAAAGCCCAAACGCCACAAATACTGAGCCTGTGCCCTAAAGCCCACAAGCTGCACCTCCTGGAGTCCCCGCACCGCAACTATGGAAACACACACCCCAAAAGCCCGTCTCCACAACGAGAGAAGCCGCCGCATGAGAAGCCGGGTACCCTAGCGAAGAGTAGCCCCCGCTCGCCGCGACAAGAGAAAGCTCTCACAGCACGAAGACCCAGTGCCGCTGAAATAAATTAACCAGGAGAAAAAAAAAGGAAACTAAGGATCTGGACGTGATATCCTCTTGGATTCTGCCAGTAGGCCCCAAATCCCATGACAAGTGTCCTTCTCAGAGAGAGAAGATTCAGGGGAGAGGGCTGCATGAAGGAGGAAAGGACCCTCTCCTCGGCCTCCAGAGCGTGCCCTGCCAGTACCCCGATTTCAGACTTCGGGCCTCCAGAGTGTGGGAGAAGGAATTTCGATTGCTTTGTGCCACCTAGTTTGTGACAATTTATATGCAGTCAGAGGAAATGAAGACAGGGTAGTCCCCTACCGACGAACAAGTTCCGTCCCGAGAACGCTTTTGTGAAGTCCAATTTGTTCGAAAGTCTGACACAGGCACCCAGCTCGCACAATCGGCTATGTTGTACTGTACTGTACTGGGCTTATAATACTTCTCACACAAATGATACACAAACAAAAAATAAAGACAACACTTAAAATCTTACAGGAGAGGACCTTGATAAATACAGTATTCCAGTACAACAGCTGGCACACAGGGCCTGGCACTGAGTCAACAGACAAGAAGAGTCACGGACTGGAGACGGGAGAAGAGGTGGGAAATGGTGGAGCTGAAGGACCGCCAGTAGAGGAGACGGAGGGCAAGCAAGACAGTGTGCTCTCATTCACGCCTCACGCGGATGGAACACACGTTCGCATCTTTGAAAGTCTGCAACTTGCAGGTTCGTGGGTAAGGGATGTACTCTACACCCCTGTGTTTCTGTGTTCTGAGTCGCTGGGAAAACCACCACTTCCCCTGAAGAATAGGGGCAAGGTTCGTATGGAGGAGACTTACTGTACAGAGGCTAAAGGGACAGAAAAACTGCAGGAAAAATGCAATGGGCAGTTCTGAATTTGATTCTGGGCCGGGGGGAAGAGAACACAGCTGTAAAGGACAATCCTGAGACAACTGGCAGAACATGCATTAAGGCCCACGGATTAGACGATAGCACTGTATGTTTCTGATTTGATCACCATCCTGCAGTTATGCAAAAGCAAGTCCTTGTTCTTGGGAGACAGACACAAGTATTTAGAGGCAAAGAATTAACTTAATGTCATCTACTCTCAAACGGTTTAAAATACACACACACAATAATAAGGTAAATACAACAAATGTTAACATCTGGTATATTTTGGTGAAGAGTATATAAGGGCTCTTTTATGCACTCTTCCAAACTTACTGTAAGTTTGAAATTATTTCAAAATTAAAAGTGAGGAAGGCAGTCCACACTAGCAGTTCAAACAGTGAGGTCAAGAACCCAAAGTTCTCCCCAAACACTGGTTCTCAAGGAAACGGTCTCACAGCTTGTTCACTCGGCCTCCCTAGGGTACCTCCCTGAGCTTGGTTCTCACGGTAGACAACCGTGCATATTCTTCCGCGCAAGTTCCCCCTTTTCCTTGGCCGCCAGGAAGCTCAGAGCCCAGTTCCTTGCCTGCAGGGAGGCCTCTCTGCTTCCTCTGCAGACCTCTTGAGAAGATCCTCCCCTCTCTAGGCCCAGTCTCAATGCTCCCTCCCTTCCTGGAAGCCCTGCCAGTACCTGAGGCCTCTCTGAGCCTTGGAGTTCTTATCTATGGAAAGAAGGTCAGGGCCACTGATTGGCCTACCACCCAGGGGAGCTGGGACATGAGACGAGGTAGAGGGCTGAGGTCACAGACTATAACCTGGGGAGTGTGGGCACATGTGCGTGTGTGCACACACACACACAGGAGCTTTCTCTACCACCCTCATGGGGCCCCCACCACAAGTGAAGGAAGAACACAGGCACCAGGATTCCACACCAGGCCTGGCCCTGCCCCCCAAACCGGCCCAGCGGCTTCAAGTTGCCCAGCCGCAGCTTTGGTTACAGGCCTTTTGTGGGGCTCAGAACACCATCGATGGTGCTTAGTGCCTCTCCGGCAGACGGGGCCTCCAGGCTGCGTGCAACCAAGGCCTCATCCCACGGGGCCCCTGGTCTGTGCCAGTGGGTGTAAAGGGAAGGCCCGAGGGAGCTGGCCCAGCACACACCCGCCCCCAACCCCTGGCCTGCACAGGGCCTCACAAAGGGTCTCTGGTCTCCTGCTCATTTACCTACCACCTACCATGTCCTGACCACCATGTGCTATTTCTCCCACCCTGAATTTCATTTAAGGCCCATTGGGGGGGACGTCCCTGGCGGTCCAGTGGCTAAGACTCCTCGCTCCCAATGCTGGGGGTCCAGGTTCAATCCCTGGTCGGAGAACTAGATCCCATGTGCCACAACTAAGACCAGACACAGCCAAATAAATAAATGAATAAAATAAATATTGAAAAAAGGCCTGTTGGCAGCCCAGGACTCCAGGGTCAGGAGACCCGGGGCTGAGACCCAGCTCAGGACTTCAGGAGAGAATCTTCACCTCTCCAGGCTGCACCTTCCTCAGGAAGGTCCCACCAAAGGCTCGTGGGGCATCAAGGCTGGAAAAGGCCATGTGCACACATGGCCCAAAAGCACACGTGGCCCTGAGCTGGCACTGCTCCACGAGTGGGCGGTGAATCCTCTGAGCTAATCCTCACTTCAATCCCAGGCTGCAGCACCGTGACTATCATCCAGTTAAGGATAAGCAAAGTTTGTCCTCAAGGGACCACACTCAAGACGAGTGAGACTGCTGTCCCCATTTTTCAGACAGGTTAAGTGACTTGCCCAAGGCCATGAAACCCAGTCCTGTGTAGTCTGGTTCTTCTGGAGGTGCCTCCCAAGACAGATGCCCTGGAGCCCACAGCCCAAATCCCCGGCTCCACCGAAATCCCATCTCCCACCTCCCGCAGCCAGGCCCCAGCAGCCCAAAGCAACGGGCCGCTCCCCCCGTCCCCCAAACACCCACCACGTGGCTCCCCACTGCCTACGCTCAAGGTCCCTACCATCCTGTCACCAGCCTTTTTTGCTTCAGGCCTCTGCATACCCTTCCCTCATCCAACCAGCACATTCCTTTCCTATTTAGCTTCCAAGAGCCCAGCTCAAACCTCAAATCTCACCTGCCAGGCCCCTCCCTGGCTAATCAAGCCCTTAGCAGACTTCCAGAGCCCCCATTGCCCTCTGCCAACTCCCCGGGGATGAGGGTGGGGCACTCTGATGATTCCTCTGCTCCAGGCCCCTTCCACATCTATCAGGGAAGGCATATCCACCGGGAACATTGTTTAGGAAAAAAATTGAGCCAAGTTACATTTGCAGGAAATCACTGTTGTCGGCAGCCCTGGAAATAAACTTAAATGACATTAAGAGCCAAGTGGAGCTGTGCTCCCTGGAGTTTTCCTTCCTCCCAGCACAGCTGTTTCAGTGCATGCACAGCCAGGTTTGATAACTAGGACCCCTGGCTGGCAGGTAAAGAATCTGCCAGTGATGCAGGGGACCCGGGTTCGATTCCTGGTTTGGGAAGATCCCTGGAGAAGGAAATGGCAACCCACTCCAGTATTCTTGCCTATAGAATTCCATGGACCAGAGGAGCCTGGCGGGCTACAGTCCATGGGGTCACAAAGAGTCAGACACGACTGAGCGACTCACACACACCCCTGACCTGCAGTTCGATGTGCAGTCTGCAAAGCACCTTCCTCTGCATTTCCTTACTGACCCTCAGCCGTGGGAGACGGGCCAACTGCCTTCCTCATCGGCTTGGCAAGGCCCAGGGTAGTCTGCGCTCCGGATCCCCTGTCTCTCTCCTCCAATCTTTCACCCACCCCAAATGCCAACCCAGGGTAGGTGCTGAGCCGTGAAAAAGGCTCATTCGTCAACAGCTCTGAAGGCGAGCCCTCAACACTGACCTTGGCCCTCGCACAGAACTTGCACATTCCAGGCACCAGCTCCGTATGCCCTGGATGCCAGCCTGGGGCTCACACGCCTGGGCCAGCTCCCCACGCGCGATCACAATGCAGAATGGCAGACACAGGGAGGCAAGGGCCCTGGTGTCTCATCTCCAGCAGTCAGAGCCGAGACTTGGTAAATATCTGTGGATTAATTCACATGGGGACAAGCACCAGCGGCTACCCCACAGTCTCTGTGACTTCTCTTACTTTATCTGAATGTTTCAGTGACCAGGACAAGAGACCAGATGCCCCCAGGGGGAGGGCAGGAATCGGCCCTCCATCAGGCATTGGCCAGATGGGTGGATCCTGAATTCCTGGCGGACACACCTGCCTCCCAGAGGTGGGGCTGGAGCCGCTGCTGGAAGGAGCTGACCTGGGACTGATGGGTAAACATTAGCGGCCTTTCCTCCAGTCCCTGTGCCCGGCTGCTCCGCGTGAGCACAGGTCCTCGAGCCCAGCACGCGGGCACTACAGCCACCCTACTTCAGTGAGGACTCTGAGGCAGGGTGAGGACTGGCAGCCAGTTCGGTCTGTGCACTGAGCCCCGCGACCACAACTCTGCCCCCGCGGACAGTGTGGCCACTGAAGAGAGCAGGGGTGGACTTTGCACAAATTCCTTTCCAAGGGGCAGCTGTGGGCAGACTCTCGCTGTCAGTCGGTCCTTCAGGACACAAACCCCAGTGGGCACAGCTGACAGAGAAAAGGGTGCCGTGGAAAGGTCAAAGCTTTGTCTCTGGGAAACTGGAGGCTTTACCAGACCCACAAGGGGTTGGGACGCCCTGCCACCCCTGCAAACAGTGGGCAGAGTAAACAGGACGGACGAGGCTAAGGCCCCACCCCAGCTCCTCAGTGCACTGCACACACACGTGCGCGCACGCATACACACACACCACCTCCCCCCGGCCACCCCAGGGGCTAGGAGACAGCTGCCTCCCAGGCCTTGACCTGGTGCCTCAAAGGTTACACTCTGCCCCCCACGGAACCCACCTGCCTTTCCCCGCCTCTGATAACATAGGACAGGGAGAGGAAAACAGGGCACCGGGGTGTCTCCAGGGAGCCCCCAGTCTGCCCAACAGAGCAGAGAGGCGGGGTAGCCCTGCCACCTCATGTGGCACCCTGCCAGCTGCTCACCCCCTGGAATTCCCCCCCCTCCCCCGACCCTGGGACTCTGCCATCCTCTCTACCCAGGTCAGGTCTCAGCGGGCAAGGGACCTGCCAGGACCTCCACCTGGCAGGCGTGTTCCTCCCCAGGTGCAAGCCCCCTGTGCTGAGGCTTACCTGCCTGCCGCCTGCCTGCCAGCTATCCTGCTGGGATCTGAGCGTCCACCTCCCTCATAGCCCCCTTCTCAGGAAGTGGGAGGGAGCAGAGGAAGTCCTGCAGCGAAGGGCTCCTGGCCCGGGGCTTGGAGTGAAGGGAACCCAGGAGGAGGGGCAGGTGCAGAGCCAATCCTCCGCAAGGGAGACCCAGCCCTGCTGCCCAGGGGCAGGGGGGTTGGGACCACAGACTTGGCACAGGGCTGCCGGGGTCAGGAGAAAGCCTTGGAGTCTACCTGTGGTGGTGGCCTGTCCGGATCCACTGAGCGCTCACATCTGTGCTGGGGGCAGGGGAATCAGGGTTGGGGCCGGCCGGCTAAACCCCTCAGCGTGTACCCCCCGGTGGCTGGCAGAGTCCAGAGCTAACCCCTCTTCCGTGAGTGGGAGGAGGCCTCTTGCAGGGCCTGCACGTCCCAGATAAAAAGTCTGGCGCCCCAAGCCCAAGCGGGCCTCCGGCAGACTGCGTGGAGCCTCTGTACCCGGAGGCAGGGCTGGGGTCTGCTCCGGGTATTCTGGGCCAAGCGGGGACCCCAGCAGGGCCCACGAGGAAGGGACCATCCCACCACCCCTTGGACAGAGGAGGCTCAGGAGTTGGGACAGATCTCCTGACGCTCAGGGGGCTCTGTCCCTCACGGAGGGGCTACAGGGGGTCCTTGGCTACTCAGCAAAAATACTGAGCAGCCACATCCCAGGGTGCGTGCTTAGTCACTCAGTCGTGTCTGACTCTGTGCGACCCCATGGACTGCAGCCCACCAGGCTCCTCTGTCCATGGGATTCTCCAGGCCAGAATATTGGAGTGGGTTGCCATTCCCTCCTCCAGAGGATCTTCCTGACCCAGGGATGGAACCCAGGTCTCCTGCATTGCAGGTGGATTCTTTACTGTCTGAGCCACCAGGGAAGCTCATCGAAGGGACGCAGAGACAAATCCAGGCAACGTGGATGGCTAGAAGGTGAGAAGCCCTGTGGGAAAACAGCAAGGGGTGGGGGGTGTCTGGCCTGGGGGGTAGAAGGCTGAGCGGTAAGGAAGGAAGACAATTTCTGGGAACACAGTCAGGACGTTCCACTGAGCTGGGGCGATGCCCCCAGGCTTGCCCTGAGTAAAGCTGCCCCTTGGTCTGAATGGCCCTGAGTCCCAGGCTGGGCCACTCACCCAGAGCAAACTGGCCAGGCCAGGAGGCTTTCTGCCTTATACCCAAGGGGGAGCCACAAAGAGCCAGAGGGCGGAGGTGGGGGAGGAGGCCAGGCAAGAGGCTCTGGGCCTCCTGCTCCCAGAGAACCCCAGCCAGCCCCAGGGACCAGAGTGTGGGAGGCAGACCTGGCCACAGCCTGGAGGGGTAACACAGGCCACCCACCCCCACTGCAGCTTCTGAGGAATCCCAAAGGAGGCAGCCCTGGGCCCGGCCAACATGACAGCGTGACAGTGGACTTTGCGGCCCTGGGAGTTCAGACTCGGCCAGCCGGGCGGGTGGCCAAGGCCCCTGCGGCATTTTCTTCATCTGTAAAATGGGGCCTCGCCAGTTTCATGGGTTAAAAGAAACTAGAGCCCAGCATGCAGCCCAGAACAGGGCTCAGGGGTGGTGGGTGGTTAAAAAAAAACACTCCGTGATCCAGCAACACTGCACGTGTGCACACACACACACCCACTCCACACGCACACACTCGCAGGTACGCACATGTTCACACTCCCGCACAGCTGCACACTCACTCACCGTCCCTAAAACCTAAACACACCCCTAAACACACGGTTGCACATGCACACACGTCACACCCACACCCCGGTCACACACACATCTCACACTCGCACAGAAGCGACCGTTCACACTTCACACGTGTTCACACTCATGAACTCACACGCGGGGTCCCCAGTCTCCTTCACCGCCCCCACTCTGCACTCGCCCATCCCTGGCGCGCACACCCGCACGCCTGGGCCGGGCAGAGGGGCGGGGCTCCCCCGGAAGGCTCGGCCACCTCAACCCCGGCTCCGGGCGACGCCCCTCGGCCGGGAGGGCCGGGCCGGAGGGCAGGAGCCCGGGGCCTGAGTCACGGCCGCCAGGGGACGGCCGGGGCGCGGCGGGCAGGGCGGGGCCGGGTGGGGTCCTGCGTCCCACGTCCGAGCCGGGCCCCCCGCCCCGACCCCGAGGCCGGCCGCAGTCGGCGCTGCCCGAGATGGAGGCCCGGCGCCCGCGGCTCCGGTCCGCAGCGATGCCCCCCGGCCCGCGGCGGCCGGCGCCCCGCTCCCCGCCTACCGTGCTCAGCTGGGCCCCCATGTTGGCGCCGCGCTGCGCTCGCTCCGCCGCCGACACCGCCGCGCTCCGGGCCCGCCCGCGGCCGCGTCAGCCGGGAGGAGGAGCGCGCCGAGCCCGGTCCAGTGGCGGCGCGCGGGGGGCGGGAGGCCGGCCTCCAGGCCCCGCCCCGCCCGCTTCCGTCAGCCGCCAGAAGGTACCCCGGAGAGGGGCCGGCGGAACGCGTGGCCGCCGGCGCTGTTGGCTACCGCCCCCCGCCCCAAAGCCCACCCACCGACCCGCTATGTGGCCTCCAGTGGGACGCTGGCGGTCTCTGGGCCTCGTTGGCCGTCCCCTAAGGGGAGAAGATGGCGGCCACCCCCACTCCCCCCCCCCCCCGCCCACTGTTGGGCTCCAAAATAAAATCCGGAAACTCTTTGTGGCTTCCCAGGCTGGCAGGAGGAAGCCCCCGCTTGGTCTGACTTCTGATCGCGCCCCTGAGCCTCCCCGGGGCCTTCTCGTTCCTCAAACTGGCCGGCTCCCACCTCCAGGCCTTGCCCTCTCCCTGGAAGACCATCCCCACTTGCCTCAGGGTCAGTGCCGCCTTACCGCTTGGGCATCAGGTCAGATGTTCCCTCCTCAGTAAGACCTGCCCTGGCCCGCCCGCCCCCTTCAGGCCGCCCCTGGTGGTCTTCCCAGCACTTAGCATTGAGCTGAAGTCATCCTGTGTGTTTCCTCAAGGGTGGCGTGCCCCTTGTCCTACCCCATCACAGTGAACTCTGGGCTGCCTGCATGCCTGGAGCCTAGCACAGAGCATATGGTAGCAAAGGCGCGGGCGGGGGCCGGGCAGAAAAAAAGTGAAAGGGTTGTGTTAGTCGCTCAGTCCTGTCCGACTCTTTGTGACCCCCCCATGGACTGTAGCTCGCCAGGCTCCTCTGTCCATAGGGATGCTCCAGGCAAGAACGCTGGACTGGGTAGCCATTCCCTTTTCCAAGGCATCTTCCTAACCCAGGGATCGAACCCAGGTCTCCCACATCGCAGGCAGATTCTTTACCATCTGAGCCACCTAGGAAGCCCAGTCACATATAGTTGGTGCTCAATAAATACTTGTTGAATGAGTGACTTAAAAACAGGCAGTGGGAAAAAAAAAAACAAAAAACAAAACAGGCAGTGGGCACCTGTTCTGGATAAACCCATGCCGGCTCCACGGGGCTGTCTAGCCTTGCTCTTCTGGAATGGTCTTGGACTGGAACGTGAGCTCCTTGTACTGTGGTCAGCAGCCTGTGGCAGGCAGTGTGTTCCTGCAGTGTGGAGCTGCCCAGGCAGAGGACAGGTGGGCCTTCCTGGCAGAAGGAGCTGGGCAGAGCCTGGGGAAGAGGTGGACAGACGCAGGGTCAGCAAGACCAGAGGGGCTGATACAGTGGGACCTCCAGGTCCCTCCCACTGGTGTGATGTGAGGTCAGGGTGAGGCAGTGTGGGGACCCAGGTGGAGGGAATTGGGATGTAGGGGGTTGTGGGGAGCTCTGGAGGATTTTGGAGGAGGAAATGGCAACCCACTCCAGCATTCCTGCCTGGGAAATCCCATGGACAGAGGAGCCTGACAGGTTACAGTCCATGGGATCGCACAGAGTCGGACATGACTGGGCAACTAACACTAACTAACTAACTAACTGGAGGATTTTGGCAGGTGGGGGAGTGACCCGCTGGTTTTGAAAGGGAAAACTGGGACTTCCCTGGTGGTCCAGTGGTTAGGAGTTCGCCTGCCAATGCAGGGTACACGGGTTCAATCCCTGATCTGGGAAGATTCCATAATGCGATGGAGCAACCAAGCCCATGAGCTACCACTACCGAGGCTGCGTGCTGCAACAACTGAAGCCCACACGCCCAGAGTCCGTGCTCCACAAGAGAAGCCACTGCAGTGAGAAACCCACACCACCCGCAAACAGAGAAAGCCGGCATTCAGCAACAAAGACCCAGCACAGTCAAAAATAAATAAATGAATGAGTCAATCATTTTCAAGAAGGGAACACTGGGCACAGCATGGAGAGAAGGACGGGGAGAGAGGCCTCTTGCCGTAGAACATGAGGGTGAATGTCACCGCAGATCAGTTAGGAGTTCTTTCAGTTTTAACGATCACAGTTTTCATATTACAAATAGGAAAGCTTGACATCGGCGTGTGCAACCGGTAAGTTCCCAGTGCTAGGTGCTTCCTAGGCTACCCACGGAACAGGTACCCTCTACAGAGCCACCTTCTACGGAGGCTGGGAGAGCAGCAGGTCACACCCCCAACCTCTGCTAGTCGAGGGTATGGTTTTTCCTGTGGTCATGTATGGATGTGAGAGTTGGACTGTGAAGAAGGCTGAGCTCCAAAGAATTGATGCTTTTGAACTGTGGTGTTGGAGAAGACTCTTGAGAGTCCCTTGGACTGCAAGGAGATCCAACCAGTCCATTCTGAAGGAGATCAGCCCTGGGATTTCTTTGGAAGGAATGATGCTAAAGCTGAAACTCCAGTACTTTGGCCACCTCACGTGAAGAGTTGACTCATTGGAAAAGACTCTGATGCTGGGAGAGATTGGGGGCAGGAGGAGAAGGGGACGATAGAGGATGAGATGGCTGGATGGCATCACTGACTCAATGGATGTGAGTCTCAGTGAACTCCGGGAGTTGGTGATGGACAGGGAGGCCTGGCGTGCTGCGATTCATGGGGTCGCAAAGAGTCGGACACGACTGAGCGACTGATCTGATCTGAAGTTTGCTTTCTCCTTTTAATCATCCTCTCACAAGCTGTGAAGAATTCCCACAGGGCTTTTCTTCTAAAGACTCATCACCTAAATGGCATTAAATCAACAAAACTTAAATCCTATTTAGATCAAAGCTATAGACACTAGTCCAACAACAAAAAAAAAAATCCTACAGAATTACAATTAAGATTGAATCTCAAAAAAAAAAAAAAGATTGAATCTCTTTTTCTGTCTTACATTCTCACTTCAATTACTATATGCACTTGTAGACTCAAAAAGGAAATAGCTTTTCTCTTAAAGTTGTCATTGCTGTTGTTGCCTCTCTTAAGGTCATATTAACTGCCCATTTCTTTTCCTGTTTATCTTTTTGAGCCTTTTCATAATTGTTTTGATTTGTAAAATTTACACGATCAGTTCACTTCTGTTGCTCAGTCGTGTCTGACTCTTTGCAACCCCATGAACCACAGCACACCAGGCCTCCCTGTCCATTACCAACTCCCGGAGTTCACCCAAACCTATATCCATTGAGTCAGTGATGTCATCTAACCAGATAACAATCAATATAAATTACTGAAGCATTTTACTCTCCACCACAGGAGGAAAACCTGTTGTGTTTACACCTCACCCTGCTGACACACTTCTATTTGTAAAGTGCAAAAGGGGATTTCACTTCTGCTTACATCTGAAGACTTCTCTAGAAAGTAACCCGCATGCCAGCCTTGGCCTCACAGGCGGGAGTTGTGGCCTAGTTTCTTTGTAGGATTACAGAGTAAATTTCTCCCCAAACTCCGAAGGGGCTGTTCACCTCTTGCTTGACTGTAGGGTGGCCTCAGTGACAGAATGTTGGCAAGTGAGAAGGAGCGATGAGAAGAATGAGGGGTGACATTGATTAGGTGGCCCATCCTTACTCTGGGGACTCAGACCCAGTGGAGCGGGTTCAGCAGCCAATTCACTACATGACCACAGGCCAAGACCTTTCTCTCTCTGGGAAAGGGCAACTTGTGATATTTTATTCTGGGTCGGTGTTCCTTCAGGCTTTAAAAAATCTTGTTTTATTTATTTATTTTGGCTGCACTGGGTCTTTGTCTCGCTGAGGTGAGTGGGAGCTACTGTTCGCTGCGGTGTGCAGGCTTTTCACTGCAGCAGCTTCTCTTGCTGCGGAGCACAAAGGGAAAGCTGGCTTCAGTAGTTGTGGCACGCCGGCTTAGTTGCCCCGGGACACGTGGAATCTTCCCGGACCAGGGATCAAACCTGTGTCCCCTGTGTCGGCAGGCAGATCCTTAGCCATTGGACCACCAGGAAGTCCTCCTTCAGGCTTTGTATTTGGAAAAATGTCCAACGTACAGAGAAGTTGCAAGAACAGTATGATGAACTGGCTGATTCACCAACTGTTATCATATGTTTTTTCCAGTAGTCACGTATGGATGTGAGAGTTGGTCCATAAAGAAGACTGATCGCCAAAGAATCGATGCTTTCAAATTGTGGTGCTGGAGAAGACTCTTGAGAGTCCCTTGGACTGCAAGGAGATCAAACCAGTCCACTCTAAAGGAAATCAACCCTGAATGTTCATTGGAAGGACTGATGCTGAAGCTGAAAGTCCAATACTTTGGCCACTTGATTCGAAGATCCGACTCAGTGGAAAAGATCCTGATGCTGAGAAAGATTGAGGGCAGGAAAAGAAAGGCATGACAGATAAGATGGTTGGATGCCATCACTGACTCAATGGATATGAATTTGAGCGAACCCTGGGAGATAGTGGCGGGCAGAGGAGCCTGGTGTGCTACAGCTCACAGGGTCCAAAAGAGTTGGGCACAGCTTAGCAACTGAATGACAACAACAACATCATTTGACGTCTTCCTTCTTTCTTCCCTATCTATCTGTTTGCTTTGGCTGAACCATGGAGAGTTAGTTGCAGACAAATGGCCCTTCACCTCTGAACCGTTCACCATGTGTCTCCCAAGAATGAGGCCATTCTCCTACATACCACTATGCAAGCATCAAATTCAGGGAATGTAACACTGAAACAGCACAGTTATCTTATCTCCAGTCTACATTCCACTCGTCCCAGTTGCTCCATAATGTCCTTTCTAGCCATTGTTTTTTCTGGCCCAGGCTCTAATCCCAGGTCAGGTTTGGCAAGTTTATTTGGCAGGTATCTTTAGTCTCCTTTAACCAGTGGACAGATTGGATCACAGGGCAGGTGACGGATCTGTTGGCGCCTGCCTGGTCTCCCTATTGTAAAAGTAACTTTTCCTTTGATACCGTGTGAACGTCCTAATTCCCAACAAACTTTCATCTAATGGTTTTAGCATCCGTTGATGATCTTTGTCTGAAATAATTCTCATTAAGGTGGTTTAATTGGTTTACAAGGTTGTCGTTTAGTCGCTAAATCATGTCCCACTCTTTTTGACCCCACGGACTGTAGCCCATCAGGCTTCTCTGTCCATGGGATTCTCCAGGCAAGAATACTGGAGTGGGTTGCCATTTCCTCCTCTAGGGGATCTTCCCGACCCACGGATCGAACCCACGACTTCTGTTGGCAGATGGATTCTTGACCACTGAGCCACCTGGGAAGCCAGGTTTACAAGGTACTTTGAGGGGAAAAAAGGGACCTTTGTCTTAGTCATTCCTCAAGGCCCTTCATCGAGTCAAACAACAGAAACTCTCACAAGCCTGTTTGCCTTTGGGGTAGGCTGAGAATCCCCTGTCTACTCAAGTGTCAGGTCCCTGGGAGAGGCGGGGGAACAGGGCAGAGAAACCACGAGTTTCTTTTTGTTTAGGAGGAACCTTTTATATAGGAGGAAACTAGGTCCAGAGAGAGGAGAGAAGTGGGAAGCTGTGGAATAATTCCTCCCAAGGCGTCTCTGGGCTCCCGTCCGTTCCATGGACCAGGGCAGGAGTCTTGGAAAGGAGGCTTCCAGGCCAACTGCGGGGCAGAGCATCAGGGTCCAGGTTGGGACTATCCAACCCCTGCCAGCCTCCCTGGTCTCTGTTACCTATGTAGGACCTAGGTTGTTAGATTTGGCAAATAAAATTTCAGGATTGCCAATTAGATTTGAATTTCAGTTAAATGATGAGTCATTTTTTGGTTCAAGTATTCCAAGATATTGCACTTATACATGAAGTGAAAGTCGCTGTCGTGTCTGACTTGTTTGAGACCCCGTGGACTGTAGCCCACCAGGCTCCTCTGTCCATGGAATTCCCCAGGTAAGAATACTGGAATGGGTTGCCATTTCCTCCTCCAGGGGATCTTCCCAACCCAGGGATCAAACCTGAGTCTCTTATGTCTCCTGCATTGGCAGGTGGGTTCTTTACCACTAGCACCACCTGGGAATCCTTAAACATACGTATATATACCTATGCACTTAAACATACCTATATTTTAAAAAATTAAACTAAAACCTCAAGATGTCCAGGGTGTTTGGACTAACATTAGGGTTGCCAGGTAAAATATGGGACACAGTTCAAATTTAATTTCAGAGGAACAGTGAATAATTTTTTCACCCGGGTATGGGGAATTAAAAAAATGTATGGCCCATATGGGACTTCCCATATGGTCCAGTGGTTAAAACTCCAGGCTTCCACTGCAGGGGGCATGGGTTGACCCCTGGTTGGGGAAGTAAGGTTTCACATGCTGGGTGAAATGGCCACATAAATAAATAATGTTTGGCACTTAGAGCTCATTCACTTAGTTACACAGCAGAAACTAATACAACATTGTAATGCAACTATACCTCAATTTAAAAAGAAAGAAAGAAAATCACCAGGAAGAAATCAGAGTCAAAAGCACTTTCAAGGAACCTCCCCAGTGGCCCAGGGATTAGGAATCTGCCTTGAAATGCAGGGGACGTAGGTTCAGGCCCTGATCGGGGAACTAAGATTCCACATGTTGTGAAGGAGCAAGCCTGCGTGCCACAACTGCTCAGTCCACACGCTGCAATGAAAGATCCCACCTGCTGTAACTAAGACCCAAGGAAGCCAAATAAATTTATTTTCCTTTTTTTTTTTTAAAAAAAAAAAAGCACTTTCCAAAGGGGCAGAGGGTGATCTCATAAATTTTGGTAAAATAAATAAGTAAATTTTAAAAATGTATAGCACTTGTTACCACATGTAGAAAATGAGGCAGGTAAAGTCAGCGGGGGCCTTGAATGCTGGGCTGAGCTGCGCTTCTGATAGTAGCCGACAGCTTTGAAAGAAAGGATGAAACCTTGGAGGTCCATTGCCAAACAGTTCTAGAAAGTTCTCTGACTATGGAGCATGGGCAGAGGGGAGCAAAACTAAAGGCCAGGGACCAGTCAAGGGAGACTGTGGTGGCCGGTGACATGCTGTGAGGCTCAGGCCAGTGGTCAGCAGATGCAGAGAGCATTCAGGAGGCAGGACTGATGGGGCCCGGGGCCCCCCAGGGGCGAGTAGGCAGGAGGCTTCTGGCCTGGCATGCGAGGGGGCAAGTTTCGGGGGGAGTTTAGGAGGGGGTGGGGAAAGTCTGAGAGGCAGTGGAGACCAGAATCTGAAGTTCAGAAGGAGGAGAGAGTGGCCCTGCAGCAGGGAAGGAGGGGCACGGAGCTAGGGCGGGTGGTGGACTGTGGAGTGACTGCCCAGGAAGCATTTCTGCCCAAAGTGTTCCCCTGCCACATTTCTGCTATAGGAGGAGCTGGCTGGACCTAAGGGCCCTGGGAGAGGAGGGCTGTGTCTCCTGGCTCCTGGAGGCAGGAGGGGATGCAACCAGAACCATCCTCACCACCCGCCTGACCTGCACTCAGAGTGAGTGCCTGGAGAGACCGGAGAGATGATATGTTGGGAACTGATGTTATCAATCTCCTTGCGCATTTTGCAATCCGAAGACAATGTGCATGCTCGGTCGCTCAGTCTAAAAGATGGAAGGAGCAGCAGGGACTGGAATCACTTTTTAGCCAGTGACTGAGGCTAACTGGTAGAATTAAGCACCTGTTCAGGCTGCGAACTGGCTTCAGCAGGGAGGGGGCGCTGGGACCGGAGGGCGGCTCCGGTGTCACCAAGCCTGTCCTGCAGAGGCCTTTCTGGAAGCCACACAGTCTGCTCTGGTGCAGTCCCCGTGCCAGCGGAGCTGGAACGTTGATGCAACAGGAACTGGTGCCCTGCATGTGCTACAGCAACCGCGCCAAGTTCTCCAGAGGTATTCACAGCACAGGCCCGGCCGGCAGGATCCCAAACCCCATGGAGCCAGTGGCATCTGGTCAGCGCCCCTGGACCAGCAAGGCTGAGAGTGAGTCATCAGGGCATCTGGTCTCCATCTTACAGAGGAGAGGCCGTGGCTCAGAGAGGGAAGAGCCTGGCCCAGTCACAAAGCTGACGAGGGTTGGGAATGGAGTTTGAACCCAAGTCTGTTGGCTTCTGAAACTCAGCTCTCCCCACAGCCTCCTGCCCCTGGAATCAGGCAGCTGTTTTCCTACTCCCTGCTGGCCTGAGCCACCTTCCAGAGAAGGTCAGAGACTGACTAGGGGTTGAGGGGGTCTGTGTCACTTCCTCCAAAGCTTGCCTTCTCCGGAACAGAGATTTTCAAATCTTGATTCTTGCTGTGTGACCTTGGGCAAATTCCTCTCCTTTCTGGGCCTCAGTTTTATCGGCTATAAAGTGAGGGATTATCTAGAATCTAGCAGAATCCGATACAGCAAAGGTGGCAAATTGTTGGCCGAAGGTCGGCATCCTGCCCACGTCAGAGTCTGTTCTGGGTTTAAGCTTCATTTGAGTCAATTGCCAAGTTAGGATTTCTGGCTTCTTGTGACAAATCTGAGGCTCCTGCCACACCAGCTCCCAGCTGCAGGCCTTGCAGATGCTGGGGTCACAACCTCTGGTGCAGCTGATTCTAAGATCCTCCCGAGGTGCTCCCACGGTGTAATTTCCATACTCTTTGCTTCCGGGGAAGCGGGAGATGGGTTCTAGGCATGGCTCAGCTCCTAATCAGCTGTCTGATCTTGAGCCAGTCAGCAGCCCTCTCCAAGTCATAACTGTAAACAGGGATGACACACCCATCTCAAAAGTCTATGGGAAAGATGAATTGAGACGTCAGGTGTCAACCTGCGTTACAAAACCAGCTCTATGGACAGGTGGAAACTAGAAGCATCATTACCTGTGTGTTTATGTTATGCTGAACGCTAGGCTGAGGAATCACACCTGAATGAGGCTTCGTCCCCAGAGACACACAGAAGGCCCGAGCTGAGGACAGTGGGGAGGAACCCTGGGTCTGGGTCTTTCACTTATGAGTGAAATCAAGGGAGACCTCATCAAGGAGGTGACATTCATTCATTCATTTCTCATCTTTTTTTGGGTGGGGGGAGCTATGCTGTGTGGCTTACAGGATCTTAGTTCCCAATCAGAGATTGAACCCGTGCCTTCGGCAGCAAAAGCGTGGATCTTTTGGGTCACTGGACCACCAGGGAATTCCCTCATTCCCCGTATCTTTACTGAGTCCCTTCTCTGTTCCAGGCACTATTCTAGGTGCTGGAGCAGTGAACAAGACAGACGAAAGTGCCTTGGAAGAGCTGACATTGGGGGTAGGTGGAGAGTAAATAAAAAAAAGTGTTAAAAATAGACATGTGACTTCACTGGGAAAAGGAACAGCAGACCAGAGTCACAGGGACACAGGTAGTAGCGGGGGAGTTGCTGTTTTATTTAGGAGCCAGGGAGGCCTTCCAGAGATGATGTTATTAAAGCAGAGACCTGCAGGAGTTCAACAAGCAAGCCCTGTGGATAACGGGGGAAAGAGCATGCCACACAGTGAGAACAGCAAGTGCAAAGGCCCTGAGGCAGGAGGGGGAGGGGGGCGCTTGGCTGCTTTAAGAAGCAGCAATGATGTCAGTTTGTTCCTTGACTGTGAGGCCACATTTGATCACTTGGCCCAGCCACGTCTGCCAGGCTTCTCCTTATAAAGGTCTTTTTTCCCCCCTTCTTTGTATTTAATGTCATCCATGGAGTGGTCTTTTGAGACCATGATTACACGATTTGACTTAATCCTCATAGCAACCCTAAAGCAGTTTTAAAATGTATCTGTAAATTCTTTGACTTTCCATCCGTTGATACATGGGAGTGTGTGTCCCCTCCCCTTGAATCTGGGTTCTGTGACTTCTTGACCAACAGAAGCTCTGTTGACTGAGTGACATGCTGCCGTTTTGGTGGGGGCCAGACCATAAGAGATTGGTGGCTTCCACTTCCCATCTCTTGGGATGCTTGCTCTTTTTTTAGATTCTTATCGCGGTATAGTTGATTTACAGCATTGTCTTCGTTTCAGGTGTACAGCAAAGTGAATCTGTTATGCGTACACATATGTTCACTCTTTTTTAGATTCTTTTCCTATATAGACCATTATAGAGTACTGAGTTCCCTATGTTATACAGTAGGTCCTGATTAATTATAAATTTTATATATAATCGTGTGTTTCTGTCAATCCCAATCTTCCAACGTATCCCCCCCCCTCACCCCTCTGGAGCTAGCTCTTGAAACCCAGCCTCCCTGCTGTGAGGAAGCCCAAGCAGTCCACAGAGAGGTGCATGTGGAGAAGAACTGAGGTCTCTGACCCTCAGCTCAGCTGAGCTCCCCAGCCAACGGTCAATAGCAATTTGCCAATTTGCCAGCCGTGTGAGTGTGTCATCCCGAAGCAGGACCTCCAGCCCCCGCCCCCCCACCCCCACCCCATTAAGCACCCCAGCTGACACCTTGTGGAGCAGATGCGCCACCCCCCACAAGCCCTGCTCACATTTCACATCCGTAAGCAAATTAAAAGACTATTGTTGTTGGGCTTCCCTGGTGGCTCAGCGGTAAAGAACCCACTGCCAGTGCAGGAGACATGGGTTTGATCTCTGATCCGCGAAGATCCCATATGCTAAGCCCACGTGCCACAACTCCTGAAGCCTATGCACCTACAGCCCAGGATCAGAAACAAGACAAGCCATCGGAATGAGAAGCCTGAAGACTGCAGTGAGGAGTAGCCCCTGCTTGCCGCAACTAGAGACGGACCACACACAACAGCAAAGACCCAGCACAGCCAAATACAATCAATCAATAAATTAAAAAACCAAAGACCACTGTGATTTTGTGCAAACCAAGGGGGAAGGGGGCCAGCCCCCAGTGCCAGGCAATTTGCCTGTGTGGAGAGACAGGACCCGAGACGTCGATCGGTGCCGGTGCCAGCCGGCAAAGTCGATCAGGTCCAGAGAACGTGCACGGCGGGGCTGAGAAAGGAAACTAAAGCAAGAGAAATCTACAACAAAGATGGGGTCGAGAGGTTCAGACACGTCTCCACGAAGGGACACAGTCTGACACCAACTTTATTCAGCATCTCATATTTATACAGAAGAGCGTGAGAAAGACAATACAGTTAACATTTTCTTTGTTTGACCTACACATCTTACAGTCACAAGAAATCTTGAGAGCATGGGAATGGCACCCTGTTATTATTTCTTACACCAGATAACATTTCTCTGTGCATGAGAAGTTTGCACAGAACTCCAGGTGCCTGCAGTAAATAAGCGCCTAATCTCTGGGGTGGCGGGACAGAGAGCTATGTTTGCAAGCAAACCCTCAAGGACTGAGGCAGCTCCCAGAGCTGCGTCTTTTGGACAAAGGACCTCGTTCTCATGGGCAGCTCCCCGCAGATTGGGCTCTGCTTTCTCTCGTTTCCCCTGCATTTTTCTCCTTCCCTTTCCATGTGCTCACTGCCCCAGCAGAAAGGCCGGGAGAGCGGAAAACCAGCAGTCTGGGCCAGGGGGAGGGTTCACGGCATGCATAGGGCTCCCTAAGGACACATGGAGGAGGGAAGGCTCCCAGCCCTGCCTGGAGAGATGGGCCCAGGGCTGCACCAAGAGGGGAGAGGCTAAGGGCCGAGGGGTCTGCGTCCAGCACTGGCGCTGGCCCGCGGGACGCCTTGTGTGAGTTAGGGAAAGGCACCTCTCTGGGAGAGGCCCCCACTTCGGCCCCACGCTGGGATCCAGGGCTTGGTGAGTGACCACACTTGGTGTCGAGCTGGGTGTCCACTCCCGCCTCCACTGGGTTCCTGCACAGCAAGACAAGACGGTTCTGACTGCACCTGCTTCCCGGTGGGCTATATTGCCATAGTGCAGGGGTCCTCCCGGTGTACATGGGCCACTGGGGCCCAGGAGGTCTCCCCAGAGAAGCCTCTTGGGCACACGGGGGTGGGGAAGAAGCAAAGAGCTGCTCGGTTTCAGCCCCCCATGCTGATTTGTGAAGACACGTGACCAGCAGAAGCCTCCGAGGACTGGCGAGCGAGGCTCTTCCCACCCAATTCCTCATCTGAAACTTCCTGCCTCCCTTTCTTCCTTTCTTATCTTCTTTCAGATTGTTCAACCTTTGCTTACTGGGAGCTCTTTCAGTTAGTTGGTTCATGTCCCTTTAACACAGTATACGTGTATGTATGTGTGTGAGTCTTTCCGTAGTTTCTGGCATTACAAAGTGCTCCAGGCTCATTCTGTATAAGAAAGAAGAAATTCAGTGCTAAGGCGTGTCCGACTCTTGCAATCTCATGAACTGTAGCCTGCCAGGCTCCTCTGTCCATGAGATTCTCCAGGCAAGAATACCAGAGTGGGTTGCCATTTCCTTCTCCAGGGGAACCTCCCTACCCAAGAATTGAACCCAGGTCTCCCACATTGTGGGCAGATGCTTTACCAACACAGAAGCTACACAGGAAGCCCAGACAAGCCCAGACATGCTGTATAATCCCTGCCCTAGTTCTAGGATCAGGCATTTCTCCAAGGAGACCAGGTTCCTTTTATTGGAGAATGGCATTAGAAGCCAAGATCTGGCTGTATGATACTCCATTGTATGGATAAATACTTTATCCATCCATCTATTTATGGATATTTAGGCTGTTTTCTGGAGAAGGCAATGGAACCCCACTCCAGTACTCTTGCCTAGAGAGTCCCATGGATGGAGGAGCCTGGAAGGCTGCAGTCCATGGGGTTGCTGAGGGTCGGACATGACTGAGTGACTTCACTTTCACTTTTCACTTTCGTGCATTGGAGAAGGAAATGGCACCCGACTCCAATGTTCTTGCCTGGAGAATCCCAGGGACGGGGGAGCCTGGTGGGCTGCCGTCTATGGGGCCGCACAGAGTCGGACATGATTGAAGTGACTCAGCAGCAGCAGGCTGCTTATTGGCTTATTCCACTTATTGGCTATTATGAGTAATGCTACTATGAACAGCATCTATGTACAGATTTGTGTACAAATTTTTGTGTGGGCATGTTTTCATTTCCCCCGGTGGCATACTGAGGTGTGGAGTTCCTGGGTCACATAATTCTGTTTATCTTACTGAGGAAGCACCAGTTTGCTAAAGCAGCTGCACCATTTTCCATAAGCACCAGCAGTGGAAGAGGGTTCCGATTTCTCCATGTTCTCACCAATGCTTGTTATCATCTGTCTTTTCGATTATAGCCATGCTAGTGGGTTAGGGTGTTCTTGCCTGGAGAATTCCAGGGACGGGGAGCCTGGTGGGCTGCCGTCTATGGGGCCGCACAGAGTTGGACACGACTGAAGCGACTTAGCAGCAGCAGCAGCAGCAGTGGATATGATGGGGTATTTATTGACTTGTATTTCCCTAAGAGCTGATGGTCTCAAGGGCATCTTTTTATATGCTTGTTGGACTTCTGTGTACCTCAGAGAAATGTCCATTCAGACCCTATGGGTGGTGTTAGTTGCTCAGTCGTGTTCGACTCTGCAACCCCATAGACTGTAGCCCACCAGGCTCCTCTCTCCATGGGATTCTCCAGACAAGAATACTGAAGTGGGTTGCCATTTCCTTCTCCAGAGAATCTTCCCAGCCTCAGGGACTGAACCTGGGTCTCTTGCATTGCAGGCAGATTTTTTACCACATGAGCTACAGGGAATTGCCCACTGTTAACTGGGTTGTCTTAATCACTGCTTTTGTGCACCCCTTCATTTGGGGGCCTGAGGAGACAGCCTCTCTGGCTTCACCCAGTCCTGACCTTAGTTTTAAAGAAATGAATGGGGGGCAGTGGACTTTAGTGAGGGGGCATCCTTTCAGTTCCCAGAAGTTTTGCTCACCAGATGTGCGATAAGAATGTGGCAGCCACAAGGGTGAGGAGTCCCAACTCCGGGGGGGTGGATGCCCTGGTGTGTGTGGGGGTGGGGGTCACTGGAGGGCTCATTTGGCCCATAGAAAAGGAGTGGGAACTATCAGGGTATCTGGGCTTGAAGAGCTGACATAAAACAGGCACAACCTGCTCGCTTCTCTGACCCCCTTGTCCCTCCATGCCTGCAGGAGCCTTGCTGTGCGCCTCCCCAGGTCACCCCCAGCTGAGCCAGCTCCAGGATGTTTGTCCCCAAACCGGTTTGTGCCTGTTGCATCCTTTCTACTGTAACCCTTCAAGTAATTCAGTGTTACATAAGCTGCTGAAACTTGAGGGCTAACAGAAGAATTGTGGGGGTTTCTGTGGAAACAAACTTGAGTCTCATGGAAAAGTTTGATAAAGGCAACTTGTTTAAAAAGTTTCTGCAGGACGGAAACCTCCCTCCTGGCCCAGTGGTTAAGACTCCATGCTTCCACTGCAGAGGGCCTGGGTTCGAACCCTGCTTGGGGAATGAAGATACTGCATGCTGCATGGTGCAGCCAAAACCCCCAAAACCCTGCAAATTAGGTGGGTGAAATGACTGCTTCATTCTGCACTCGGATGGCTTCTCAAATCTCGGAAGATTCAAGCTCTCCCTGGGAGCCAAGCCTGGAAGTCCCAGATACGGCCTGGTGGGGGTTATTGTTGTGTAGTCGCTCAGTCGTGTCTGACCCTTTTGCAACCCCATGGTGCCCGCCAGGCACCTCTGTCCGTGGGATTTCCCAGACAAGAATACTGGAATGGGTTATCGTTTCTTTCTCCAGGGGACTTTCCTGACCCAGGGATTGAACCCGCGTCTCCTCCACTGGCAGGCAGATTCTTGACCATGGAGTCACCAGGGAAGCCCCACCTGGTGGGGGTGGGTTAGGGCAAAAGCAAGGGCCTGTCTCCAGGCAGCAGCTCCAACCTCCAGAGACGTCTGGGGTCCTCATCAGCAAATTCCGAGGGGATGTCCATTCACAGCAGTTAAGGCAAGCTGCTTGAGGCACGCATGCGCCTCTGAGTCCGTGAGCCCCTTCACTAACTGACCATCCCCGTCCCACCAGGGAGAAGAGGGAGCCTGACCACATGACGGCATCCTCTGTGGGGAGATGGGCGGGAGAGACCCAGGGTCCGGGAGAGGGGAGGAGCTCGGTGAGGGCCGGGTTTCAGTCTCAGCTTGCCTGCCACGTCCCTGGGCCCACACTGCAGCCTTGGGCGGGCTACAGACAGAGTTAACAGCCCCGTTTCCCGGGGGCCATGACGTGCCCACAGCAGGGCAGAAGTGGCCTCACGGCTGGTGTGTGGACTGGCTGTCAGGGCTCTTTTATGCTTCTGGGTCTGGCCCCAAGCTCGTGGGGACAAGCAAGGCATAAAGAAATGAGTCCAGGCTTTCCTGGTGGTCCAGTGGTTAAGAATCTGCCTGCCAGTGCAGAGGGCATGGGTTCGATTCCTGGTCTGGGAGGATCCCACCTAACTAAGCCCGTGCACCACAACTACTGAGCCCAAGCGCTGCAGCTACTGAAGCCTGCTCGCCCTGGAGCCCAGGCCACTGTTTTGAGAAGCCCGTGCACCGCAATGAAGAGCAGACCCCACTTGCCACAACTAGAGAAAGCCCGTGTGCAGCCCAACCAAAAATAAATAAATAACGAAATAAAATTTTAAAAAAATGTAGAAATGAGTCCAGAGAGACCCCAGGGGTGTAGGTCCCCCAGGACACGGTCTCCAGGATTTAGAGCCTCAGTACAGCTGGGACTTGGGCACAGGAAAGAACTCAGGTCTGGCGTCCAATAGACCTGGGTTCAAGGCCCGCCCCCTCCATGCACTGGCCGCGTGGCCAGGCTGGAGTCTGTTTCCCCCGCTGCAGCGTGGAGACAATGACACACACGCATCCTCTGTGGGACACACCCCTCCTGCGGGTCTGTGCTCCCTCCTCCACCAGGGGGTACCTCTCAGGAGCCCAGCGCTTTGGCAACAGAACTGCTCCTCAGGCCCTCGACACCCCAGGGCTTTGCCATCCCAGCCCCCAAACCCAGGTACCACCCAAGGTGTGGGCTCCTGGCCCCATGAGAAGGGGCCCAGGCTCTGAGATGCCAGGGAAGCACATTCCCACCCAAAGGGCTTTTACTTTCATGGTCACTTCCCTGCTTCTGGCCTCAGTTTCCTCATCTGTGCAAGGGGACGATACCAGCTACCTGGTGGTTGGGAGGCTCAAAGCACGCCTTGCATTTCCCAAACCCCAGCCATCCCAGAGCCGGTGACAGGTTTGCTCCCCTGAGCCCCACCTCCTCTGTTAAGTCCTTAAATCCATTCGCTTTTTTCCTTCATGGCGTATAGATGGGGAAACAGTGGAAACAGTGGCTGACTTTATTTTTTTGGGCTCCAAAATCACTGCAGATGGTGATTGCAGCCATGAAATTAAAAGACACTTACTCCTTGGAAGGAAAGTTATGACCAACCTAGACAGCATATTAAAAAGCAGAGACATTACTTTGCCAACAAAGGTCCATTAATCAAAGCTATGGTTTTCCCAGTGGGCATGTATGGACATGAGAGTTGGACTATAAAGAAAGCTGAGCACCGAAGAATTGATGCTTTTGAACTGTGGTGTTGGAGAAGACTCTTGAGAGTCCCTTGGACTGCAAGGAGATCCAACCAGTCCATTCTAAAGGAGATCAGTCCTGGATGTTCATTGGAAGGACTGATGCTAAAGCTGAAACTCCAATACTTTGGCCACTTCATGCAAAGAGCTGACTCATTGGAAAAGACTCTGATGCTGGGAAAGATTGAGGGCAGGAGGAGAAGGAGATGACAGAGGATGAGATGGTTGGATGGCATCATCGACTCGATGTACATGGGTTTGGGTGGACTCTGGGAGTTGGTGATGGACAGGGAGGCCTGGCGTGCTGTGGTTCATGGGGTCGCAAAGAGTCGGACATGAGTGAGCGACTGAACTGACTGACTTTTTCCTTAAAAAAGAAACTATGTCATCACTGGTAGAGGACAAGGATCCCTTATCAGAAATAGAAAGTAACCATGAAGATAAGCACAGCGGAGATTATGGGAACACATTCTAGCTGTGTGCTGGGATGACCAGAGGCCTGATGGGGGCTCGCTGTCCTCTGGACAGAAGGTGCTCAGAGGCGGCCAGGTGTCCTCGCCCTGAACTGAGCTCTCTTCTCCACAGAAGGTGGGAAAGAGATTTGAAAAGGTAGGTGCTTTCTCTCCATGACAGTCCATGTTAGTGAATGCCTGCCACACCTTGCTGCTGTTCAGTCGCTCAGTCGTGTCGGGCTCTTTGCGACCCCATGGACTGCAGCACGCTAGGCCTCCCTGTCCATCACCAACTCCTGGAGTTGGCTCAAACTCATGTCCATTGAGTCGGTGATGCCATCTCATCCCCTGTCACCTCCTTCTCCTCCTGCCCTCAATCTTTCCCATCATCAAGGTCGTTTCCAATGAGTCAGCTCTTCACATCAGGTGGCCAAAGTATTGGAGTTTCAGCTTCCACATCAGTCCTTCCAATGAGTACCCAGGACTGATCTCCTTTAGAATGGACTGGTTGGATCTCCTTGCAGTCCAAGGGACTCTCAAGAGTCTTTTCCAGCACCACAGTTTAAAAGCATCAATTCTTCAGTGCTCAGCTTTCTTTATGGTCCAACTCTCACCTCCTTACATGACTACTGGAAAAACCATAGCTTTGATTATACGCACCTTTGTTAGCAAAGTGATGTCTCTGCTTTTTAGTATACAGTTTAGATTCTGACTCAAGGACCCCCTGGCCCCAGTGGGACATGCCCACACTCAGGTGAGTCCCTCTGTGTAAACTAACGTGTGTCCTCTCTGTAGACTAAGACCTGGCCGCTCTGGTTGGTCAGTTGCTTGGGGTCTGGTTAATAGAAAGTCAAGTCCTACAGTCCAACCCTGCTGGGAATGCCAGGGGCAGAGGACCCCAGGGCAGCCCCCCTGAGGTTTGGTCCTGCAGAGCCCTGTCCTGTCCGGAAACACTTCTCTACCCCAGGGGACCTCGTGCTGTTGGTGTGCCCTGCGCACTGCATGGAGGCCCCTGCGGGCCTGCCTTCGGGAGCTGCAGGGATGGGGTGCAGGCCCAGAAACAGGTGTGACAGAGGGAGATGGCGGGGGTGGGCACCAAGGAGGAGGGAAGGCCAGGCAGGCCCTGGAGGTCACCTGTGTGGGGCCTCGGCTTTAAGGCAAAGATGGAGAAGGAGAGGGAGGAGAAAAGGGGAGAAGAAAAAGGAGTTCTGGTGATGGAGGAGGTGAGGGGGCAAGGCCCAGGTCCTGGCTGGCCCGGTGAGAGGCCAGTGATGGGGCCAGACAGCCTGCATCTTGATGTGTGACCTTGATCAGCACAGGCCAGGCCTCTCGCATTCAGGGCTGGGGAGGGCGAGCAAAAGATGTCACCTGGGGCGTCTCTCCAGGCCCCTGGGCCTGCGTGGAGGAAGAGCTGGTGAGCAGAAGCAAGAGGGAACAGGGGGCCCCAGAGCTCTCTGCAAGCTGCTTTCACAACCTTGTTGTCTGGCGCCCCCAGGTGGACAATATGAGAATTACAGAAAATCCTGAAATAAGGCGAGGAAACCAGCCTTGCCCTCCCTTCCCACGTGGAACAGCTACAGGCAACCCCATCTGAATCCCTCCACCTCTTACCTGCTCTGGGTCTTAGGCAGGCCACTGGAATTCTCAGTTCTGTCACTTGTAAAGTGGGATTCAATCCCAGGAGGTCATCAGCTAATTGGCTATCCCTACCCGCCCCCTGACACCGTGTTTTCACTGGTGTGGACAGGATGACAAAGGTCTGCAGAAGGCTGGAATACTAACACCCCGACACTGTTGTAGCCACGTATTCCGGGAAACAAACTCACTCAGAAGGACAATGCAGATAACGGAGTGCAGTTTATTACACCGGCAGGCCCAAGGCAGAGTCTCCTCTTAGCCAAGGACCCCGACCAGTTTTTGTAAAAACCTTATATACCCTAAGTGTATGTGCCCAAACCCACCTCCCCAAATTCCCTGAAACTAGTCTGAACAAAAGAAAAGAAAGATACAGAGTTAATCCATGATTCATATGCCTTAAGCCTAGGTAGTGGACAATTATCAATAAACCTGTGGTCACACCCCAATAATCATTATAGAATGTATGATTCTATTCGGTTACACAGATAATTAGGGTATTCTTATAGGCGACAGAGAGTCTAGGTATGAGCCCTGGGGCTCTTCCATGTTGGGGGGCAGAGGGGGGGTCTGGTTTTCCGGTTGATAAGTCGTTTCGACGGATATTGGGCATATAGCTCAAAGTCCACAGTCCAGCCCAAGATGGAGTCCTGTTTTCAAGAGGGAGCCTGTTCTGTTTCCTCCTTCACCACCACCCCCCTGGATAACTCCAGGTAAGGATTGTGTAAGTCCTATGTGAAGAAAGACTTAAATAAAAAGACAGGCTTTATTCTTGAATGAGAAATCTAATCAACATCATTAAAATGCCCTTTTTTTTTCCTGAATCACTTACTCATTTAAAAAATCCAAATAGGATATTTAAAAATTAGTCAAATGACTCATCTAGAAGAGTAAATGTGTGAACATAGCTAGGAAAATTCTGAAAAGGAAGAGTAATGAGGAAGGGAAGGACTGACTCTATTCACTGTTAAAAGATGCGATGCTTGTTATTATAATTTTCCACAGCAGTTGAGCACTTAATATGTTTCAGGCCCTGTTCCAACCACTTTATAAAGACAAAAGCATTCGATCTTCATTACAATACTTGTGGAAGTAGGGGCTTAATACAACTACCCTTTCCTCCTGCAAAGGTTCAGATCCACTGAGAGGAAGACAAGGAAGTCAGGGATTAATATATCCTTACTATTGATAGAAGCTGGATTAGAGCCTAAGGCAGAGACAGGGCCAACAATGGGCTTCTTTTTTCTTTAATATTTATTTATTTGGCTGCACTGGGCCTTAGTTTTGGCATATAGGATCTAGTTCCCTGATCAGTGACTGAACTCAGGCAGCATTGGGAGCATGGAGTCTTAGCCACTCGATCACCAGGGAAGTCTCTGCGTTTTTGTTTTTTTTTAAGATTTTTTTTTTTTTTTATACTGTGGTGGGTGTTTGTTGCTGGGCATGGGTTTTCTCTAGTTGTGGCGAGCGGGGGCCACTCTTCTTTGAGGTGCTCAGGCTTCTCACTGTGGTGGCTTTTCTTGTGGAGCGGGGGCTCTAGGGCATATGGCCTCAGTCATTGCAGCCCCTGGGCTCGAGAGCACAGGCTGAATGGCTGTGGCACAGGGGCTTAGTTGCCCCATGGCATGTGAAATCTTCCCAGATCAGAAATTGAACCCGTGTCTCTTGCATGGACAGGCGAATTCTGTACCACTGAGCCAGCATGGGCTTTTTAAAGTAGAACTCCATCAAGGGAATGAACAGACAAGTCAGACACTGGGAGAAAATATTTGAAAAACACATATCTGATAACTTACATGCGAAATATACAAAGAATGCTTCTAACTCAGCAATGAGAAAAAAAAAAAAAAAGAATGATCCAGTTTAAAATGGTTTAAAGATCTAGGCAGACACCTCACCAAAGACGATACACATATAGCACATAAGCATAGGAAAAGATGGCCAATATAATACATATTCAGTTCAGTCCAGTCCCTCAGTTTAGGCAACTGCAAATTAAAATAGTGAGATACCACTACAAACCTATTAAAATCCAAATGGCTAAGATCCAAGAAAACAGAAAAACAAAACGAAACCCACAGCTCCAAACACGGATGTGGAGGTGGAGCAACAGGAAGTCTCATTCATTGCTGGTGGAAATGCAAAGCAGCCCCAGCAATCACACTCCAAGGTATTTACTCAAAGGACTTGAAAACTTATGTCCACACAAAAACCTGTACATGGATATTTATAGCAGTTTTATGATTCCATAATTTATTAATATTAAATTGTTAATTTCATAATGTTTTCATAATTGCTGAAACCTAAAAAGCAGCCATGATGTCCTTCCATAGGTGAATGGATAGTGAAATATACATCCATAAGCGGAATATTATTCAGCACTAAAATGAAATTTTGGTATCAAGCCGCAAAAAAGATGTCGAGTAACTTCAAACTATCAATTAGTTAAAGAGGTCAGTCTGGAAAGGCTATTTACTGTATGATTGCAGCCATATGACATTCTGGAAAAGGCAAAACTACACAGAGAGTAAAAAGATCAATGCCTGGGGTCCTAGGGGAGCAGGGAGAAGGATGAACAGTGGGTGTTCAGAGCAGTGAAAGTGTTCTGTGTGATTCCGTGATGGTGGACCCCTGACATGCATTTGTCTAGCTCAGCACTGTGCAACACCAAGTGTGGACTCTTGTAAATTGTGTTTATGTGTGTGTATGTGTGCTCAGTCACTCAGTCGTGTCCGACTCTTTGCAACCCTATGGACTGTAGCCCTCCACGTTCTTCTATCCCTGGGATTCTTTAGGCAAGAACACTGGAGTGGGTTGCCATGTCCTCCTCCAGGGGATCTTCCCAACCCAGGGATCGAACCTGCGTCTCATTATGTCCCCTGCATTGCAGGTGGGTTCTTCACCACTAGCGCCACCTGGGAAGTCCTGTCCGGTGCAGAGTGGACATCAATGGAACCATTTGAGAGTCCAGAAACAGACCAAAGGATACGGGTGGCATTTCAAATCGAGGAGGAAAGATGATGAATTAGTCAATAAAGAGGTTGGGGGAGATTACTGAGATCTCTTCCCCCACCACAGTCTGTCACATGACCTAAAATTCCACCCAACATAGCCCCTCTTGCTGAGTTAAGGTGCAGTCACGCTAGTCATTGTCAACCCCACTCTTAGAGCAGTGCTAACTTATTCCGTAATCTGTTCCAGGGGCCTGGCTCATGAGTGGGTTATGTGTGAGTAGGCAGTGGAAGGGCCTAGTATGGAAGGTGGGCATCCCTGGAGGATTCTGGGAAATACCAATACTACCCCTGCCCTCGCTTCCCAGGTGGCTCAGGGGTAAAGAACCTGCCAATGCAGGAAATAAAGGAGACTCTGATTATATCCCTGGGTCAGGAAGATTCCCCTGGAGGGGGAAACGGCAACCCACTCCAGTATCTTTGTCTGGGAAATCCCCTGGTTAGAGGAGCCTGGTGGGCTACAGTCCCTGGGGTCAGACAGGACAGAGGGACTGAGCAGGCACGCACCCCTGCCCTGCAGCTAACCTGAGCAGCAAGAGGGATTGAGGGGGGAGGCAAGGCCTGGGGATCACCATCTGGGGATGACCCAGGCGAGGTGAGGTGGGCAGAAGGGTGGACCATACTTCCAGATAGGGCGCTGTGGACGCGTGCTTGAGCAGGCACAGGTGAATGTGTGTGAGCGCCTGTCGTGGGTGCCCAGAGTGTACGCTTGTCACCCAGGGGAGTTGGGGGGTGGGGGGTGGGGGATGGTCGGAGACAAAAGGCAGGATCTTGGCGGATTCAGGTCTGCCTTCCCTGCCGCTCCTTCTCCAGTGTTCACCAGGAGGCGCCCGGTCTGATTCAAGACCTACATTCGTGGATTCTGGGAAGAGGTTGGGCGGGGGGCTCTCAGGGGCGCACCCGGCCAGTGATCAGATTTAGGGGCTCTTCGAGCTAGGGAACGTGCCCGCTGGGAGGCTCTGGCCTGCAGGGGGCGGCCTCGGGCCAGGAAAGGACTCCCTGAGGCCACACCGGGTCCTGCGGTCTCTGCCTCCATCCACGTGGCCGCCCCTGGGGGCGGACGCGGGGGGGGGGGGGGGGGGGGCGGTCCATGGGGAGGGATGGGGCTGACCCGCCCAGCCCCAGGTCCCCGCCGCTCCAGCTGTTCCGGTGTTCAGCGTCTGTCTGTTGGAGCCTGCGGACCCCTCGATGGGGAGGGGAGAGGACGCTGGACCTGAGGGCTGTGGAGCTCTGGGGAAACTGTCCCCGGGCGGTGTGCACTGCCGAGGGAGGCTGCTGGGGAGGCCTGGCAGGACGCGGGTTAAATGCGTGGAGGAAGGGTTCCAGGCCGGGGGCACAGCCCTGAGGTTGCGAGATCTGGGGGTCGGGGGGCCCTAAGCCAGGGCAGGAGAGGCCGGCTGGGGCGCCGGTGAGGGGCGGGGGTCCACCTGCCGAGGCCTGCGTCCCCCGCCCCGCGGCCGTTGTCGAGGGCGCCCGCAGACTCCCCGGGAGGCGGCGGGTGTCCCCGGGCGCCTCCGAAACCTCTCATCTGCCTCCCAGGAGGCAGCACCGAGCCCCCCAGCGCTCAAGACAAAAATCCTCCTCCTGTCCCCCTCCAGCTCCTTCCCGCATCGGCCTTTCTCCGGTTTATTGCCCCGCTGCGCTCAGCTCTTCTAGCCGGGTCCGCCTAGTTCTGCGCCCCTGGTTCTCCAGAGGTCGGATGGAGAGCTTGCACGGAGGCCGTGCTGGGGTCCGCGGGGCGGCACCTGTCTGTGGACGGCTCTCCGCTGGGGGTCTCCACCTGGCGGGTTCATGGAGCTCAGAGCCGGGCACAAAGAACGTTCTTCATCCTCGAGAGCTTTTCCGAACTGCAGTCTCCCCCCGTCGGACCCAAAACCTCCCGTAGGTGCCAGTCCACCCCTCCTCTGACTTCCACACTCTGGACTTTTCTTCCATACCTTTCCACTTCCCTTCCTTCCAAACAGACTACATCCTTTGACTAAAATCCAGAAAGACACCAGCCCTTGCTGTCTGCGACCCATTAGGAACTCTTAACACTCCCTTTCCGGCAATTTCTGTTTCTTGACGAAGTTCCGGCCATATAGCACCTTAAACCCAAAGGAGCCAATAATGGTGCACCAGCCAGCTGGGGGTGAGGTCCTGAGGGTCTCCAAGTCCAGCCTTCCCCCCTGCCCCCGCACTCCCCCCCTGCCTCCGCACTCCCCCCCTGCCCCCACCTCCATCCTCCTAGGCAGGCGCAGGTGCTGAGCCCACTGGGAGGGTGGGGCGTTCCTGAGCCAACATTTCCCAGGGGATTCCCTGCAACGCTTGAGCAGGTGAGGCCTGAGCCAGAAGGTTCAAGCTACTGCAGAACCTCCCATCATCCCAGGCCACTTGTCCTCCTGGCCATTGGTGACGGCGGCCACCTGTGCCTTCTGTGAAATCCTGCTGGGTTAGGGCAGAATCCTAAAGAGGGGGATGTGACTGACAGAGAGAAAGCCTGGTCCTGCCTTTGACACTGCCTTTGACCTTGAGTTTGTTACTTAACTTCCTGAGCCTCAGTTTCCTCACCTGTAAAATGAGAATAATTGTACCCATTCTGTCTCTGGCAACCTTTTTAATACCTCTGAGCTTCAATTTTCTCATCTGTAAAATGTGGTTAATTATAGCCTTTTCTGTCTACCTTATGGTTTTACAATGAATCCCATTCATCTGTTCATTAGATGATTTGGCTGATGACGAAAGGAGAATGTTTGCTATTTGCCTGACACTGTGCACATACCTTAACTCATCCATTCCTTCGACCACTCTGGGAGGAAGATGGCTATATTACCACCATTCCACAGATGAGGAAACTGAGGCCACTTACTCACTCAGTGTCTACTCACAAGTGTCTGCTTTTATCCAACCTTGGCTACCTACTGGGGTCCTAGTTTTTTCTTCAGATTTTATTTTCAGTTAATTAATTTTTATTTTTATTAGATTATAGTTGCTTTACAATGTGTTAGTTTCTGCTGTACAGCTCTGCATATACATATATCCTGTTTTTTTGATTTCCTTCCCATTTAGGTCACCACAGAGCCTGAGTAGATCTCCCCATGCTGTACAGTCCGTTCTTACTGTTTTATACGTAGTATTGTATATATGTCAACCCCAATCTCTCAATTCTTTCCCCCCACTCCTTTTCCTCTTGGTGTCCATATGTTTGTTCTCTATGTCTATGTCTCTGTTTCTGCTTTGCAAATAAGTTCATCTACATCATTTTTCTAGATTCCACATGTATGTGTTAATATATGATGTTTGTTTTTCTTGGGGTCCTATTTTCTTCAGCATCCAATAGCAATCTCCTCACGGTTCTTTAAGCTTCACTAACAGTTTCCTCGAGGCCCTTCCTACCATCTGGTTCCCAAACCAGTACCACATGTTTAAAGTTTTTATTTCAACAGCATCCTAGTTGTACATATCAATTTGCCTTCTGGTCATCTATTGCTGTGTGTTTCACTGGTGGCTCAGTGGTAAAGAATCTGCCTACAACGCAGGAGATGGGGATTTGATCCCTAGGTCAGGAAGATGCCCTGGATAAGGAAATGGCAACCCACTTCCGTATCCTTGCCTGGAAAATCCCATGGACAGAGGAGCCTGGTGGGCTACAGTCCATGGGGTCACAAAAGAGGCAGACACAACTTAGTGCTTGAACAACAACATCTGTTGCTGCATTAAAAACAATCCCCAAATTTAGCGGCTTAAAAGAACAATCATTTCTTGCTCACAGTTTGCAATTTCATAGACTCGGCAGGATCATCCCTCAGCTCTACATGGCATCAACAGGGATAGCTGACTGCCAGGAAAATTCCCTTCCTACAGGGCTCCCTCACGAGGCTGGGAGCTCAGTGGAGACTGTTGGATAAGCTAGGAGCCTAGTTATCGTCTGTGCGGGCCTGTCCAGGCAGCTGCTTAGGCTTCCTCACAGCATGGCATTCAGGTACAAGAGGGAAGAAGTAGAAACTGCCTGTTTTCTTAAACGTCAGGCCCAGAGTGGCACGCCCAGAGCTTCTGCTGGGTCCTAGTCCCATCCCAGACTCAAGGGTTAGATGTAAGCTTCAGGTTTTGATGGAGGAGGGGCCTGTGTGTATCGGGAGCTGGGACTGTTTGGGGTCATCTTTAGAGACTACCACATCTCTGATTTTACAGATGAGGAAACTGAGTCACGAGCAGGTAGGTAACTTGCCCAAAGCCATTTGCCTTGTGAGAGGAGAGCGCAGAATCAAGCCTAAGCAGTCCAGAGTCCACCAGCAGCCAAGTCCAAAAGCCATTACATTTTTTTCTTGAGATGTGATTTTGGCATTAACAACAAAGTGGAGCTGTGCCCAAGATGCTAGCGAGTTCCAAATAAAACAAAATGTGACATTCTTCATGCTTCAGCACAATGAATTCTGGACATTTGTGTCATAAAATGACTTGCATTTTTCCATAGGAGCCCTCTGTGGCAGACATGGCCAGTTCCTCCCTAATACCCATTTCTCTATCTTATATAGCAACAGATTTTTTGGTTGGGCACCTGGCTTCCCAACTAACAACTGTTTTTGTGTTTTTTTTCCCCCAGTTCTCCTTGAGAGCAGAAGTGATGAGAGTGATCTCTGGGTCAGATCTGCTGGCTGAGTATGGGTGCAATGGCAGGAGCTGGAGCAACTGCTTTGGACCGTGAGATGAAAACTGAGTGTGAATGGAGAGAGTAGCCAAAGCCTGGGCTGTTTGAATGAATTTGGGGGGTGGATAAATCCTTGAGCCCTAACTTCCCACCTCTGGCCTCTTACCTAAGAGAAAAAAATCTGCCTTCTTTTGTTGTCCAATCACTCAGTTGTGTCCAACTCTTTGCGACCCTGTGGACTGCACCATGCCAGGCTTCCCTGC
Organism: Bubalus bubalis; assembly: GCF_019923935.1. Classification (NCBI taxonomy): domain Eukaryota; kingdom Metazoa; phylum Chordata; class Mammalia; order Artiodactyla; family Bovidae; genus Bubalus; species Bubalus bubalis. The sequence goes on along the minus strand of NC_059160.1, from coordinate 6,440,369 downwards.
CTTCACCATCTTCCAGAGTGTACTCAGACTCATGTCCATTGAGTTGGTGATGCCATCCAATCATCTCATCCTCTGTCGTCCCCTTCTCCTCCTGCCCTCAATCTTTCCAAGCATCAGGGTCTTTTCCAGTGAGTCAGCTCTTCACATCAGGTGGTCAAAGTATTGGAGCTTCTACTTCAGCATCAATTCTTCCAGTGAATATTCAGGGTTGATTTCCTTTAGGATTGACTGGTTTGATCTCCTTGCTGTCTAAGGGTTTCTCAAGAGTTTACCTTCTTTAAGCCATTGTTAATGCCAGTGTTTTTTTTTCACATATCAAATCATGGTAATTTATAGACAATCCAAATGGAAGGGAAAATGCTTGTCCAGGGATGTAACAGCTGGGCCAGTAGGTCTATAGTAACTTTCAGTCTTGAAATTCTGTGGCTTTTTGATGAGAAAGGGTTGGGCTGGGCTGAAGGCTTCCAGCAGTTTCTTGGCTCTGGACTGGATGCTGATCTTGTCTTCCTTTTCTTTGTGTGAATATTTTCCCTCAAGCTCAGTTCTGACCTTCTGTAATTGAACTAGGGGTCGGAATATATTTAAAACCCAAATGGAAAGTAAGAAGCTGTTTGCAAATGAATTTTCCTTTCAGTCTCTCTGGGAAGTAGGGACAGTTGATGATCATTTTGCAATAGCCAGAAATCCATTTTGTGAAATGCTTGTTTTTGTTTGTTTTGTTCTCTGCCAAAACATTGCAAAGTAATTGGAGGTTTCATGAACTCTGATTAAAAAACAAACAAACAAAAAAAGCTTGTTTTTCCAGTATGGCTAGGATGTAGAGTTTCCTGGTGAAGAAATATTCAGGTTTATTTGGCTTCTCTTAGGTTTCTGGTTAGGTGGGGACTTTCTTGGGACAGGGAACAGAATGGGCAGGCTCAGGGGTTGGGGGAGACGAATGCAGATGTGAAAGGGGAGGTGGGGTTGCCAGGAGATGGAGCCTGGAGCCCCAGCATGGTGAGGCTAAGGCAGAGGCAGAAATGGAAGAGAGGGTGACGGCAGCATTGGCTGAGAATGGAGGTCTGAGGGCAGGGAAGCCAGGTAGCTGGTTCCAGGAGCACAGTCCCCATGCTGGCCTTTCTCTGATCTTATCCAGGGGGACTCACCCCGCATGCTTCATCAGGAGTCAGACTGGCCAAACAAGGAAGTGGAAAGACCAATGTCAAAATGACATTGACTACAAATGAATCATGCTGACCTTAGAAGGTGTTTCCAGATCTTGCGAAGTGGGGTCAATATACACCCTTCCTCAAAGGCTGAATGTGGAGTAAATGAGGTAGCGTATAAGAAGTGCTTAGGTGGCGCTAGTGGTAAAGAAGCTGCTGCCAGTGCAGGAAATGTAAGAGACGCGGGTTTGATCCCTGGCTTGGGAAGGTCCCCTGGAGGAGGGCATGGCAACCCACTCTGGTATTCTTGCGTGGAGAATCACATGGACAGAGGAGCCTAGAGGGCTACAGTCCATAAATTGCACAGAGTCAGACACCACTGAAGTGACTTAGCATGCCATTATAGTGCTTGGCTGAGAACAAGGGCTGGAAAATGTTAGCAGCCACTGCCGCTACCACCATCAATCATACCGTTATCATTGTCATCCTCCTTCCTTCCCCCGGCCCCCCTTTAAACAGACAGTTATTCACTGGAGTCAGCTGTGGTCTTTCAGACCAAGAAAGTTTTGTCATGAGAGAGTTCCATGCTGCTTTAAAAACAGTGAATTGCTAAAGGCAAATAGTGAGCTGTTTCAATTTCCCTGAAGTTTGAGGACCTTCTGGTTTGGGACTTCTGGCTTTTAAGCACAAGTCAGCCTTGACACATATCTGTTGGATGGCTTTCAAATTCGAGCCACTGACTTTGCCATAGTGCTTCCTGACCTGGCCTCACACTTCCCATCACCTTTTTTATTATCATTTCTAAAAACTTAATTGTGGTAAAATATGCATAACATATAATGTATGTTTTTACATTTAAAAATAATTTTCTTTTTTGGCCGCAAGGCATATGGGGTCTTAGTTGGACCAAGGATTGAACCCACTCCCTCTGCCTTGGAAGCGTGGAGTCTTGACAATTGGACCACCAGGGAAGTCCCCTCTCAGGCATTTTTAAGTATAAAGTTCAGTGATGTTTGGTATAGACTTCCCAGGTGGCTCAGTGGTAAAGAACCCACCTGCCAATGCAGGAGATTTGGGTTCAATCCCTGGGTCAGGAAGATCCCTTGGAGAAGGAAATGGCAACCCACTCCAATATTCTTGCCTGGAAAATCCCATGGACAGAGGAGCTTGCCTGGTGGGTGTCAGTCCATGGGGTTGCAAAAGACTCATCACGACTCAGCAACCGAACAACAACAACAATAATTTTTCAGTCCATTCACATTGTTTTGGTTCATCATCATTTCCATTTTGAATATTATCTTGCAGGATCTTAATGGTAAAATTTTCTCTCTCAGCCATCACTATTCAATCCTTGTTTCCTTTCCAGTAAAATGAACTCTTCCTAAACATTTCAGCTGGGGTGGGGGTGGGAGTGAGGTGGGGATGGGGTTCCCATCTCACTTATGACTTTAAAGCAAGCTGGGGTCACAGCTGCTGCTCCCCTGCCCTTGTCCTGCTTGATAGCTGGGCGAGAAAGACTGGGCACACTTCATCTACAAGCCAGGGAGGAGTGGGCCCTTAGTAACCTATTGTCTCTAAGATGCTTTGCCACTCAGAAACAGCTGGTTTGGGACTTCCCTGGTGGTCCAGTGGCTAAGAATACAGCTGCCAATGCAGGGAACACAGGTTCGCTCCCTGGTTCAGGAAGATCCCACATCCCAGGGGCAGCTAAACCCGTATGCCATGTTCTCCTGGTGCCTGCATGCTCTAGAGCCCGTGCTCTGCAGCAAGAGAAGCCTCTGCAATAAGAAGACCCCACTCGCTGCAGCCAGAGAAAGCCTGAGCACAGCAGCAAAGACCCAGCATGGCCAAAAATAAATAAATAAAATTTTTTTTAAAAAATAAAAGAAACAGCTGGTCAAAGAGAGTGGGGCATGACCCATACCATGAAGATTCAAGGGATGACAAGTTGGGAAGCAACCCCTGAAAAACGGGGTCCTGACTTTGGAGGCTACACTGTCTGTGAATCAGAGACCAACATATCCTGTAACAAAACACACAGTCAGGAATCATGACTATACCCGGCGATCGCTCATAGAATTTTTGTTTGCTTTTCCTAAAACTTGCAGGGGGAGTGTTTCCAACAGTGGACAGATCAGTGGTTTCACTGAATTGGAAGCTGGGACTGCCACAAGGTCTTGCTAGTCTCCTTATCCCTGAGACCAAGGTAAACAGATAAAGTAAATATATGTAACATATAAAATATAAATTATATATCTAAAATAGTATTATTATTACCTTAGCATTTGCCCCATTGTTTTTTTTAAAGTATATTCACAGAATTAGGCAGCCATCATTACTAATTTTAGAACATTTTCATCATTCCAAAAAGAACCGCTGTTGGGGGCCGGCGTGAGGCACTCCGCCCATGGCAAAGGTCATGAGGAAGGAGGCTCGACATACGCAAAGGCGGGATCGAGCCTCAGGAGTCCCCCTGGAAATCCTCAAGCATCTACCCCCATAACCAGAGCCTGCCTACTTTACTACTTTGCGCTCTCCCCTACACCTCTGACTTTACGGGGGGCTGTCCCCCACCACCTCTTTCGGAGAAGGAGTTAACTTAGAGCTCCAGTTAATAATAATTCCTGGGCGTGATAGGAGTGTTTCAACCTACAAACTCCTCTGAAGGTTCTCTAGCCTGCCCTTGTCCGGCCACATGTGATTGCTCACAGCCTCCCAACCGTGAGAGGCACGAGATGCTTTAAACCTTCTAAAAACAGGTTCCTTAGAAAAGTTAGAAAACCATTAGTATAAGTATAGTGGGCTGATTAGAAATTGTATTGATGAAGGGTTTTTCATTTGTTGAGCCAATGTTTGCTGCTAAGTCTCCATATCCCCTGCCCTTACACACATTAATGAATATATAGAAGAAATAAGTATTAACCTTTGATATAAATCACATTAGACCTTAGGCTAAGTAAATTCTTTCCTTAACTAAAACCCACTACGCCCTCACCCTATAGGAATGTAACTTTATTTGGGTGGCGTCTGTTTTAAGAATAATCACCCTTGGAGAAATAAGTGTCCTGGTTGATTGACCGCTGTCACAAGGAGAGGGTCATAAATTGTCAGCAGGCCCCCTGGCCAGAAGATGATGTAACACCCCTAAGACCTCTGTATACATTTGTATGAAGCACCTGACTTTGATAAAAGTCAGGACTGCTGACCCCGCGTGACTTTTGCATAACATCTCAGTGTATAAAAGTAGACCATGGAAAATAAAGAATTGGGATCAGTTCCTCAAAAGACTGGTCTCCCCATGTCTCTCTGTCTCTCACTCTGGCTGAGTCTCCATCTGGAGCGCGGAACCCGCCATGCTTACTAATTACGCCTGGGCTTCTAAGATCCGACCAGGGAGGCCTCAGTGTCTCCTCTCCTTCGGGAGAACGGAAGGACGCCTGCGGCCTCCGTAAGTGGTGCAAACTTCTTGTCTTGAAGTTTTATTGGTCTCCCGCGTAAACCAAGCTACTCAGCCTCTTTTCTCCACTGAATTTTCCTACTGAGCTATCCTCATTCTATTACTCTTTATATCTTTGATGAATAAGTAATTAAATAGGTCGCCGATGCCGTCCCTGCTTCGAATACCCTGGCTCAGCTGGGGCTGGACCCCGGCAAACCGCTGTTTCTATTAGCAGTCACTTCCCTTCCTCACTCCCTCCAGCCCCTGGCAACCACTAATCTGTTTTCTGTCTCTATGGATTTGCCTATTTGGTACATTCTGTATAAATAGTATCATATGATTCTATTAGAATCGTATGAATCTATTCATAACGATTCTAAAGCCTTTTCTGTCTGGCTCTTTTCACTCCTCATGTTTTCAAAGTTCACCTGTGTTATATCATGTGGCAGTACTTCCTTCCATTTTATTGTGGAATAATATTCCATTGTATGGACCTACCCATTCATCAGTCGATGGATATTTGGGTTGTTATCACCTTTGGCTATAATGATGATACTGCTATAAACAGTCATGTATGTGGGACTTCCCTGGTGATCCAGTGGCTGAGACTCTGCTCCCAATGCCTGGGGCCTGGGTTATATGTCTGGTTGGGGAACTAGATCCCACGTGCTGCAACTAAGATCCGACACAGCCAAAAAAAAGAACATTCATATACGTGTTTTTGTGTGGATACATGTTTTCAGCTCTCTTGGGTATATGCAGGTAAAAGGAGTTTCTGGGTCATGAGGTGACTCCATGCTTAGCTTTTTGGGGAATTTCCCAACTGTTTTCCAAAGTGGCTACACCGTTTTATGTCCCCCAGCCATGTATGACATCTCTCTGACACTTGTCATTGTCTCATCTCTCTGATTACAGCCATCCTAGTGGGCTTCCAGAAAAACATCTATTTCTGGTTTATTGACTATGCCAAAGCTTTTGACTGTGTGGATCACAATAAACTGTGGAAAATTCTGAAAGAGATGGAAATACCAGACCACCTGACCTGCCTCTTGAGAAACCTATATGCAGGTCAGGAAGCAACAGTGAGAACTGGACATGGAACAACAGACTGGTTCCAAATAGGAAAAGGAATACATCAAGGCTGTATATTGTCAACCTGCTTATTTAACTTATATGCAGAGTACATCAGGAGAAACGCTGGGCTGGAGGAAACACAAGCTGGAATCAAGATTGCCGGGAGAAATATCAATAACCTCAAATATGCAGATGACACCACCCTTATGGCAGAAAGTGAAGAGGAACTAAAGAGCCTCTTGATGAAAGTGAAAGAGGAGAGTGAAAAAGTTGGCTTAAAGCTCAACATTCAGAAAACGAAGATCATGGCATCTGGTCCCATCACTTCATGGCAAATAGATGGGGAAACAGTGGAAACTGTCAGACTTTCTTTTTCTGGGCTCCAAAATCACTGCAGATGGTGATTGCAGCCATGGAATTAAAAGATGCTTACTCCTTGGAAGGAAGGTTATGACCAACCTAGAAAGCATTTAAAAAGCAGAGACATTACTTTGTCAACAAAGGTCTGTCTAGTCAAGGCTATGGTTTTTCCAGTGGTCATGTATAGATGTGAGTTGGACTGTGAAGAAAGCTGAGCGCCAAAGAATTGATGCTTTTGAACTGTGGTGTTGGAGAAGATTCTTGAGAGTCCCTTGGATGGCAAGGAGATCCAACCAGTCCATTCTAAAGGAGATCAGTCCTGGGTGTTCATTGGAAGGACTGATGTTGAAACTGAAACTCCAATACTTAGGGTCTTTTCTAATGAGTCAGTTCTTCACATCAGGTGACCAGATGCTGGGAAATATTGAGGGCAGGAGAAGGGGACGACAGAGGATGAGATGGTTGGATGGCATCACTGACTCAATGGACATGGGTTTGGGTGGACTCCAGGAGTTGGTGATGGACAGGGAGACCCGGCGTGCTGCGGTTCACAGGGTCACAAAGAGTCAGACACGACTGAGCGACTGAACCGAACTGAAGTGGGTGTGAAGTTGGTATCTCACTGTGGCTTTGGTTCCATTCCCCAAATGATTAATGATGTTGAACATCTTTTTATGTACTTTTTGGTCATTGTATATCTTCCTTGGAGAAATGTTTTAATTCCATTATCCATTTTTAATTGCTTTTTATTGTTGCTTTTTAGTTGTAAGAATTCTTTATGTATTCCAGATACAAGTCCCTTATCAGATATACGATTGATAAAAATTAAGAATTGATTCCAGGGAATTCCATGGTGGTCCAGTGGTTGTACTTCCACTGCAGAGGGCACAGAGCTAACTGTGCCGAGGAACTAAGATCCTACAGACCATGCAGTAGGAACCTACAAGCCCTGCCCCCCGCTCCACTGAAAAAATAAATTATTCCATTCTGTGGGTTCTCTTTTTTTTTTTTTTTTTTTTTTTTTGCTGCACCAGGCAGCTTGTGGGATCTTAGTTCCTTGACCAGGGACCTCAGCAGTGAAAGTGCAGAGTCCTGACTAACCACTGGACCGCCAGGGAATTTGGTCTTTTCCCTTCATTGATGGTGTCCTTTTGAAACATAAGAAGCCCAATTTAACTATTTTTTTCTTTAGTCCCTTGTGCTTTTAGTGTCATATTTAAACCACTGCTTAATCCAAACTGGTAAGGATTAAATCCCGTTTTCTTCTGAGTCTTATAGTTTTAACCCTTACATGACAATACATTTTGAATTGGTTTTCAAAAATGATGTTTGTGGGGAGGTTTTCTAGCACCACATGTTGAGAAAACTATTTTCCCCCATTGATTTGTCCTGCTACCCATGTAAAAATAATTGAGCATAAGTATAAGGGTTTATTTCTGGGCTCTTCAGGCGGCAGTGACACTTAGTCCCAGTTGTAGATTTTTCTCCAAACTCTGCATCCCACCTCCTCAGAGACTCTGGCCTCAGCTGACTGGCAGCCCATCTTCAGAAGCCTGGGGCTGAGTCAACGAGATCCTTCCTCCAAGCTCCTGAGGCAGAAACACCAGAAGAGCTCATTTGCCTGGGCTGAAGAAACTAGCTCATCCCAGGTCATTTCTTCAGGGACAGCCTGTCTCCAGTGACAGATCAATGTGGACCATAAGGACCTAGAAACTTGCTCCAGCTCAGGACAGCTCTGCAAGTCCATCTCAGCATCAGGGTGTTGCCTGAGCCTTGTAAAGGGACTGCATCACAGTTCAGCTTTTCCTTTAGTTAAGTTGTCCTCTACGTTCTTAGAAATGATTATGAAGTAGAAATATCACATGCCCTGAGGGTGATTCTCAACAGGTCTTAGGCCAATTTTGGTCATTCCACTCCCTTTGCTAGTAATTGGAGCAGGAATGGATACGTAATGCTATTCTGGCCAAGGAGAGTTAGAGGAAGTCAGTTGGAGAAGGGGATTTCTGAGTTTTCATAGACGCAAGGAAGGAACATTCTCTTTTCTGCCTTTTTGCTTTAGTGCCTAAGGGTGTGATGCTGGAGTAGTGGCAGCCATCTTGAGGCCATGAGGGAACAAGCCTGAGACTATACTGGATCCTTGAAGACATGAAGACATTGGTGAGCTACTGAATTAATCAACCTTGGAGAAACCCTATCACCAGACTCCTTGTTGCTTGTGGTTGACATTAACTGTCCTCTAGTGACCATTCTTCCTGCCATCCTTCTAGTAATAAAACTTATTGAGTTTTAGTTGGACATCTGGGAGCCCCATTTGCAGACTACACTTTCTAGCATCCTTGGCAGTTGGGTGTGGTCATGTGACTAAGTCCAGGCCAATGGGACATAAACAGAAGTGATTCCTACAATTTCTGTATTATTTCCTTAAGGATGTTTGCCTTCACACTATTATATATAAAATAGACAACTGATAAGAACCTATTGTACTCTACTCAATAATCTGTAATGACCTACATGGGAAAAGAATCTAAAAAGAGTGGATATATGTATATGTGGATTTCCCTCGTGGTTCAGACAGTAAAGAATCACTTTCACTTTTCATGCTTATGTATACAACTCATTCACTTTGCTGTGCAGTAAAACTAACACTTCCCACGTGGCTCTAGTGGTGAAGAATCTGCCTGCCAGTGCAGGAGACATAAGAGATGCAGGTTTGATCCCTGGGTCAGGAAGATCCACTGGAGGAGGAAATGGCAACCCACTTCAGTATTCTTGCCTGGAGAATCCCATGGACAGAGGAACTTGGAGGACTACAGTCCGTAGGGTCGCAAAGAATCAGACACCACTGAATAGACTTAGCAGGCAGAAAGTAACACAGCATTGTAAACCAACTATACTTTAAAAAAAAAAAAAAAAAGACATTTGCCTTGGGCACTCTCTTCCCTTGTTCCCACTAGCTGGAAAATTGCAACAGCTAGAGTCCTTTGGAGCCTCAGTGGTAAAGAATCTGCCTACAATGCAGGAATCACAGGTTTGATCCCTGGGTCGAGAAGATCTCCTGGAGGAGGAAATGGCAACCCACTCCACTATTCTTGCCTGGATAATCCCATGGACAGAAGAGCCTGGTGGGCTACAGTCCATGGGGTCGCAGAGTCAGACATTGCCTGAAGCGACTTAGCACACATGTAGTCTTTTGGAAGCCCCATCGGCCTTGGCACACTCACCTTGGAGCAATGATTTGAGAGAGAAACAATCTTTTACTTTATTTAAGTGACTTTATTTTGGGGTCTTTTTGTTACAGTAGCTTCTCAAGTACCTTAGCCAATATATCATGTGGGATAATAAATGCCCTCTTGGGACTTACCTGGTGGTCCAGTGGTTAAGAATCCACCTGGCAATGCAGGGCATTTGGGTTTGATCCCTGGTCGGGGAACTAAGATCCCGTATGCCTTGGAGCAGCTAAGCCCATGTACCACAACTAGAGTCTGTGCTGCAGAGAAAGATCCCACATGATACAACGAAGATGTCTAGTGTTGCAACCAAGACCTGATGCAGCCAAACAACAAATAAATAAACACTCTGCAAAAAAAAAAATAAGTGCCCTCCTGATTTCAGCCACCTGAGTTGTTTCTAGCAGCCAGGACCTCCTCTCTGATCTTTCTTCCTTGGAAGTTGGTGGGTTCTGGTGCTGAGTTCCAGTTTTCGTTGGTGGTGGACTACATCTGCAAGGAATGTCTTCCTGTTTGAGGGTGCCTCCTCCCAACATCCCAGCAGTCTCACCTATCACCTTTCCCTCCTGCTTCTGCTCCCAGCCCAGGGAAGGGGATGACCTCCCCGACCCCCACTGTGGAGCCTAGATTGCACTTGAGTCTTCTGTCCATTGTCAGGTCCTGAAGGCCTGTCCGGCCCTGTCCACCTCACAGCAGACTTCCCAGCATGCCTTGCACTAGCTGGTCCACAGCAGACTTCCCAGCATGCCTTGCTCTGGCTTCCACTTTAGGACAGAGATTTAGGAACAAGTAAACCATGAAACCAGACTTCCAGGAACAGAGTCCTAAATTATCCCCCATCTTTTTTCTCAGATAGAGGACATTCCAATTGAATGTTTAAACTAGTCGAATATTGATACAGCAGCAAGGGGGAATTATTCCCCTACCCCAGAGCTGCTAGAAATGCTACCTCCTTGCTTGCCTGTGACTGGTCTGCTTGGAGGGTTCATTAAATAGTTGACAGGAAACCTGACTCGGGCCCCTGCTGGACCACACACTGCCCCCCAGTGGAGGAATGGGACCTCATCTCCCCCAGACAAAAATATCTGTAAAAACATCGGCCAGAAACAAACAACAGGATTCCTAGGATCTGATTACTGTCGCCAGGGCGGCCTTCCACGGGAGCCCACCCCTCCCTTCCTTCTCCTTTCCGAGAATTTAAGAGCGAATGCCCAACAAAGGTTCTGACAGGGTCAGCAGACTGACGCTGCCGATTTCAGGCGATGGTGAACTTGGGATGGGGCAGAAGGAAGCAGAGACTCTCTCTGGAATCCAGTCCAGGCCCAGGGGCTCAGGAAGGGCTCTGGACTGTGGGTGTTGCACCCACAGGTGATGAGGAGGGCAAGCTCTCACCCCAGGCTGTACTATTAAAGTAAAATCTACTCATTTTCAAAAGATTTTAAAAACAGGTGAGATGATGCTGTGGCTGGAGAACTACCTCATACACCCATTGTTTTAATCAAAAACATCACTTGCTCTTGATTACCCCTAGAGCCAGGGACCTCACCTCCTTACCAGGCTGTCCACAATCTTCTACTGGCAGGATCCAGAGGCCTCTAAACACCTGTGCTTTGGCTGCCAAAGAGTAGCCTGCTGAGCCCGAGTTCCTGACAGTATCTCCAGTCCTCTGTCCTACAGGGAAGGCTTCTCCAGCCTGCTGGAAGGCCCAGCTCTCACAGGAAGCCTTCTTCCTCAATACAAACCAGCTGGGGCCTCACCCTGCGAGATTTTCCTCTGGCCCATCCCTGGAGCTGCCAGCATGGCACTGCAGTCTCTCCAAGGTTCTCAGCCAGCCAGCCAGCGTGAGCCAGGAAGAAACCCACAGGCCTCGCACCTCTCTCCCTGGGGCGCCTCTAACCTAGGAGGCACATGCCCGGGTGGTGGGTTCCTCATTTGGCTCAGTTCAGGCCAGAACAGAATCAGGCTGATTATGGGGTGGAGGTGGGGGTACTGGGGGGACCCAATCAAGGCTGTCTGAGCCTTGAAAAATGAGGTGGGAAGACAGGCTCCTCCCCTTGCCCACCGCAGTCACTCTTGGCACCCAGGCCCGGAGCCCCCCCAGCAGCCAGGCCCCCAGACCCCTCTGACCAAGGCAGGCTGTGTATGCTCAGGCTAGTCACCACCACTGCCTGCCCAGATGCCTTCCCGCAGCTGCAGGGTGGGGCTCACAAGAGCGGTGCGAATGAATGCATTTCAGCCACCAGAAAGCGCTGGATGTGGGTGACTCACTTTATTTGTTTACTACGGGCAGGGTAGGGGGTGTTTTCTTTAAAATGCTTTTCCTGAGCCAAAAGGACTCCAGGCCCCTTGCCCCCGAGTGGGCAGCTGGCCCGAGTCACTCCTGCAATGTCTCTGGGAGAAAGGACGGGGTGGGCAGGCAGGGCCTTCCCCAAGAGCTCCCCAGGCCAACTCTGCCGGCTGCCCGCCCCACCTCCGGAAAAAAGAAACCAAACCCTGAAAGCGCCCTACCCCTTGGGCTCTTGAAGCTGGGTCTGCCACCCAGCCTGCCCACCAGCTGCTTCCTCCCCCTTCTTCCTACCCGCTTCTCCGTGCTCCCCCGCCCCACCCCGACCTCGTGGGCACTTCAGCCCAGCCTGCCGCCCTGCAAGGTGCTTTCACATCCGCCAGGCTTGCCCATTGTGAACAACACTCAGGTGTGCTCACCCGGCCCACTCCAGCTCATTCTGTCTGGAGACGCTTCCCCCACCCCTGGTTGTCTCAACCCTGTGACGGTACACGGGCCCAGGGGGTGGCCCACCAGAGTAGGCCCCAGGGGCCGCAGTGCACCCTCCAGTAACAGGTCTCTGGCCAACGGTTCCCTGTCCTCCCCACCACCTGCCCCAGACCCTGGGGCTGCAGCAGCCCAGCCTACCCGTCTCCAGCCCTCCCAGGTGCAGGGAGGTGAGCTGGCAGGCCCCCTCACAAGTACATCTTCATGGCCTTGTGCGTCGTGGGGCAGTAGCGGGCGTGAAGCTGGGCCAGCAGGGCCCTGGACGTGGCCTCAAAGCGTGTGCCCTGGCTCTTCTTGTTCCACACGTGGACCGCGAAGGTGGCATTGAGTAGCCGGGTCAGCTCCTGGGGGCTGATGTCTTCGAAGTACTTCTTCCAGTTCTGCCAGGGGATGGGGTAGAAGGCCTCAGGGGGCAGTGTGGTGACGCCGCGGCAGGCGCGGCTCTCGCTCAGGCTGCGGATGGAGCACCATTTCTTGAAGACCCGCGTGAGCAGCTGCGGGCCCTGGTGGCCCCAGATCCAGCCGTTGTAGTGGGCCACGAAGTCCCGCATGCACTGCGCCATGAACTCGTGGTGCCGCTCGAAGGCCAGGAAGGCGCCGTTGAGGACGTAGCGGGACTGGGTGCCCAGCGCGTTGGTCAGGTTCCTCAGGTCCTTGAGGACGATGAAGTCCGTGTCCAGGTAGATGCCGCCGAACTTCCACAGCAGCGCGATCCTGGAGGCGTCCGAGAGCACCGGCAGGAGGTAGGGCTCCCAGCGCCGCTGCACGGCCGCGTACCAGGCGGCCAGGGGCGTGTCCCGGAAGAGCTCCGCCAGGTCCAGGGGGCGCATCTGGACGTTGGGGAAGCAGCCCAGGAGCGAGAGGCCCAGGTGCCGCGGGCGGGAGGCGTTCCCGCCAGGCAGTCCCTTCATCAGGACCACCACCGGGGACTCGGGGTGCGCCCTGGCAGCTGACTCCACGGAGCACATAAACAGGAAGTTGGGGTTCGTCCGGTCAGAGGTCTCCAGGAAGAAGATGTTGCCTGGAGGCGGGGTGCCGGAGGGCGGGGGGGTCGGGGGGACCATGTGGGGGCAGGGGACGTCCACAGGCAGGTTAGAGAGTTGTCCTTGGCCCCCGGGCTCTCCCACGACGTGCCAGTAGACCATGACGGAGACGAAGAAGGTGAACTTGAAGCCGATGATGAACAGGGTGCAGACCCGCTGCCTCGGGGTGTCCCGGAGCAGCCGCAGCAGGCAGTCGGGGGGCGCCGAAGTCATCTCCCCAGATGTCAGGAGCCTCCAGCAGGAATTGGCTGGTCTGTAAGAGACGAGCACCACACTCAGGCAGCCTGCTGGCTTCCCCAGCCCAAGAACACTGCCCACAGACACCAGCCATGGCTGACCTGGGCTTCCAGACCCCACGGGCTGGCCAGATGCTCAGGGCCCCCTCTCTGACCTCAGCTGTACAGTGGGAGCAGCAGGCCATGGGCTGAGATCTGGGCAGAGGCCCTTTCACTCTGATATACTGGTGAGCTCCCCAAGGGCTGGGCCAGTGCCACCCACAATGTGAGGCCAGCATGGGCCCAGCGCAGGCTCTGGCCTCTCTCTGCAAGGTCTGTCCCCTTTGAACTGCCAGCCTGTGTTTTGAGACCCAATGCAGGCATCTCTCAGCCCCATTCGGTTCCACCAGCTGGGCCTGGAGCTGGTCTAAGAGGAAGGGCTGCCCGCAGCCACAGGGACTTTCAGCAGGAGGCCTGGGGGGCTAGGCATGCAAGCTCACTCAGAGGCAGGACGGGCGGACTCTAGGCACGTGGGCATGCTTGCTGGGTCCCTTGGAGTGGACATGACAGAGTCTCCTGGGCCCTTGGCCTTCCCAGCCCTCACCTGGAGGGAGGGGGACAGGGAGGTTGTGCTGTATAAGCTGTCACTCTGTCATCTAACTAGCACCGCTGCCCTCGGACCCTCACTCTCTCTTGATGCCCAGGCTGTGGCTGGCCAGCAGCAGGAACGTTCCTGGGTGTCTTGCAGGAGGCTGGGAGGAACAAGAGAGGCTTGTGGTGGGATTGTGTGAATCCTGGGACACATGGGACCTGTGTCTGCCTGAACCAGCTGCAGGACGGTCATACTGGAGCAAGGATTATATTTATTCACTCAGCGAATACTGACTGCCCAACATGCACATGTCAGGGGGCCTTCTCAGCACTTCAACCATATTAAGTCATTAAACACAGCTACCCTGTGGGGCGGGAATCATCCTTCTTTTACATGGTGAGAACACTGAGGCACAGAGAAGTCCGGTAACTCATGCAGAGTCCTCTGCTTGGCCAGTAGCAGGGCAGGGAGTTTGAACCCAGGCCACCTGGCTCCAGGTCTGTGCTCTCACCACTGAGACATGCTGCCCTGCAGAGAGATGGCGCAGCCATGTGAATGTGCTGGCGCCTGGGGACTCGGTACACGTCGACCTGGACAGTCCTATGAACAGAATCCTGGCCAGCGCTTACTGTCCTGAATCCACATCCATCCAGGCCTCAGTAACACCAGGGCGCAGTTGTATAGTTTCCACTTTAGAGGCCAGGAAGCTTGGGTGCAAGCGGCAGGGCACTGGGTGCAGCCTGGGGGAGCCACAGTCAACCCTTCCCCAGGACAGAGGGGTCTTGTGGTCATAGCGGGGTCCCAGGAGGCTGTGACTTGCCCAGTGGGGCCCGTCCCTCCCCAAGGCTGAGGCCAGGAACCGCGGCTACGGCATGGGCTGGAAACTGACCAGCCTGGGCGGCCCATGGTGGTGAGATGGGGAACCGGGCAGCCTGGCCGGCCTCCTGGAGACACACCCTGGGTCAGCAGCCAGCCTTCTCTGCCAGCAGGAACCGGGTCCTTCCCCACACTCTCCATGCCCGCAAATCCATCTGCAAAAGATGGCGAGAGACAGAGTGAGGCTGGTTCCCAGCCACACGGGCCAGGCAGGCCGGGCCTGCAGCTCACTTGTTCATTCGGTCCTCCACTCGCTTGGCCCCTGGGGGAACATGCTGGGGAGAAGAGAAGAGTTAGGTGCAGCTCTACCCTGGAGGAGTGCTCGACTTCAAGGGGAGATCACGTGGAGAGAGGCAATGAACCCAATGATGGAGGAACTGGAGCCAAGGGGCCAGTGGAGCGGGAGCAGGCGGCTTCCTGGAGGAGGTGATACTTGATGAGAAGGGAGTCAGCATGAGCGTGGAGGAGACCCGCACACCTCTGTCTCCCCAGGGCCCGGCTCAGCGTCGGGTACACAGTAGTCACACAGGAAATGGACTCATGGGCTGATTCACTCACTCAACAGCCAGAAAAGAAAAGAAAGAAAGTGAAGTCATGTCCTACTCTTGCGACCCCATGGATTGTAAGCTACTATGCTCCTCTGTAGGAGAAGGCAATGGCACCCCACTCCAGTACTCTTGCCTGGAAAATCCCATGGATGGAGGAGCCTGGAAGGCTGCAGTCCATAGGGTTGCTAAGAGTCGGACTTGACTGGGCGACTTCACTTTCACTTTTCAGATTCATGCACTGGAGAAGGAAATGGCAACCCACTCCAGTGTTCTTGCCTGGAGAATCCCAGGGTCGGCGGAGACTGGTGGGCTGCCGTCTATGGGGTCGCACAGAGTCAGACATGACTGAAGTGACTTAGCAGCAGCAGCAGCAGCATGCTCCTCTGTCCATGGGATTTTCCAGGCAACAGCCAGGGGGACGATTTAAAAACACAAGTGTGGCCGAGCTGCTTCTCTGCTCAGATGATGAGTAAGGTGGGAGGCCTAGTTCATGAGGGGGTGGCACGTCCCCCAACCCAGACCTCACACCCGCTTCTCTCCTCATCACCACCTGGCTTCCTGGTTCTTCCTCAAACCCATCCCCCCACACCGCTGACTCCGGGCCTCCGCACCTGCTATTTCCTCTGCTCGGAATGCTCTTTCTGCAGATGTTCACAGGGCTGGCTCTTTCATCTTCCCACGTCCTCCCCGCCCTGGCCCCTCTAAGATCCC
Organism: Bubalus bubalis; assembly: GCF_019923935.1. Lineage (NCBI taxonomy): Eukaryota > Metazoa > Chordata > Mammalia > Artiodactyla > Bovidae > Bubalus > Bubalus bubalis. The sequence continues at coordinate 6,424,369 of NC_059160.1, read as the reverse complement.
AGCTTCCCCCCAACCCCACAGCCTCCTCCTCTGGTCTGTTCTCCCTAGTACTTATTCTGTACTTCTGTGTACTTGTCAGTTTTGGTTATTTATTTGGAACATAACCCCTATGAGGACAGGTATTTTCGTATGTCTGGTGTAGGTTTATTTATTTTTTTAGTGTCTAGAATACTGCCTGGGTCTTGGTGTGTAATAAATAAATACTGAGTAAGTGAGTGACTCAGTGTGTGGGTGTGTACCTACGTAAAGGAGCAAGTGAGTGAATGAAGGGGCCAATCAATGAGTGATCAGTGAATGAATGAATCAACAGGTGAATAAGTTAGCAAATCAACAAGTGAGGAAATAGTCAGTGAGCACATGAGGGGAGGAAACTGGGGGGTCAGAGAGAGCTGCCTGGGGATCCCCCAGCCGGGCTGTGAGTGGCAGAGCTGTTGATGTCAACCCGTAACCTTGTGTTCCCGGGCCCTGGTTTTCCCCTACAGGGAGAGAGGCTATTTTGGTCCTGAGTATTTTTAATCCTCTGTGAACCACACTGCTGAGTGCACACAGACGGGCGGCGGATGGAGCGAGGCCAGGGCTGTGCGGGGGCCCGGGGGGTCCTGGCTCTCCCATGGGGTGTGTTTTCGGGGTGGGGATAGGAGCCTGTCGAGGAGGCAGGATGTGCTGGCCGTGGCTGAGGAGCCAGACTCGAGCAGCAGCACCGTATTTGGTGCCGGAGCCCAAGACTCGGGAATGGAAACCGTTTATGACGCGAAGCTGGCCACAGCCCAGTAGCCGTGTGACCTCAGGCCCAAAGCACTCTCCAGTCCCCGGGAGAGCCTCACAGCCCAAGTCCTGGCCTTTGTCAGTCCAGCCTGGCACGTTCCTGCCACCTTCTCCTGTCTCCCGGCCGCCACCTCCAGCCCTGCCCTGGGGAGATATTTCCCGTTAGCACCTGACTGCAGTCATGCCCCAGCTCTAAGTCCTTCTGTGGCTCTCCATCATCAAGACCCACCGTGGTCCAGCTCAGGGAGGAAGGAAGGGTAAGAAGTGCAGGGCTGGCAGAGACAGAAGGCTGAAGGTCCGACCAGTCCCCTTCTGAGCTGGCCCTTGGCACCAGCTCTGTGGCTCCTACCTCAGGAGCATGGCATCAGGCTCATATGTCTAGAAAAGGCTCTGGGACCTGGCGCTCATCACCCCCGATCATGGCCTACACCCATCTCTACCTCACAGTAGGGAGCATCCACCTCTGACCCTCGCTGGGCTCCTGGGTCCAGCCCGTGGCAGAGAAAAGGGTTATAAGTCATGTATAACTGGGGTCCCCAGGGGAGACAGGGTGGCCGTCTGCTGGTCTGGGTGGTCCAGCATCCATTCCCACTTCTGATAACTGCACCCCGATTTCCTTTGGGGAACCGCCCCTGCCCCACAGACTCCACTCCCAACTCTGGGGGCGGGCACAGGATTCGGGTCTGGGCACTGGCTGTGCAGTGCTCGCCAGCACAGTGATGGCCCCACACTCTGCTCCCAGAGCGCGGAAGGTGCCATGGATGCTGGTGGCCTGCTCATCGGGGGAGGATGAGGACAAGACCCGGTAAATGCGGGACGGGAGCTCTCTGGCACTTACTGGTCTTAGGAGCCACCGACTGTCCCAAACTAGAGGCGACTCGCCCAGCCCCTCACACGAGAGGGGGAGAAATGGAGGCTTAGTGATGCTCAGTCCCACGCAGAGAATCACAGTCGAGGCGGGACTAGAACTCGGCTCTCACACCAGCCCACATGCAACTAGACATCAGGGTTGCAATTTCTCCAGTGTTTCCCTCCCACTGGCCCTGGGAGCCAGGACCCAGCTCTGGACTCAGCAGATGCAAGCGACTACCTGACCTCCACTTCTGTGATGTCACTTAATTTAAAAAGAATGATTTAAAAATTTTAAAATAATTTGTTTTGGCCTTGCCGCATGGCCTGCGGGATCTTAGTTCTCCGACCAGGGATCGGACCTGAGCCACCTGCAGTGGAAGTGCAGAGTCTTAACCACCGGACTGCCAGGGAAGTCCTCTCTTCTTTTTCTTAATTTATTTTATTCATTTGGCTGTGCTGGGTCTCGGTCTCAGCACGTGGGGTCTTTGATCTTCACGGTGGCCTGTGAGATCTAGTTTTATGACCAGGGATCAAACCTGGGCTCTCCTCCACATTCCCTGCATCGGGAATGGGGAGTCGTAGCCACTGGACCACCAGGGAAGTCCCCGACAGGTCACCTAAGGCCAGGGGCCTCAGTTTCCTCACCTGTGGGAGGGGAGTGCGGAGGCTGCCCTGGGTACCACGTGCATCTCGACCTGCACATGGCCCTTGCTGGCTCTGCTATCGGCTGGGGGCAGTGTAGGGTTTGGAAACCAATGCCTGTGTGCAGATATGCATAGGAAGGATGGAGGAGACACTGCCAGAGGGTCCTTCTCCTTCCTGGAGAGCCCCAGGACTGCAGAGGTAGCAGCTGGCGGAACCTTGTTCTCTGACATGGAGGGCGGACCCTGACTGGAGAGGAGAGAAGAGCCTTGAAGCAAAGGATGGCGCCTTCCAAAGATTTCTCCAAACAACCAATTGGCAATCCGTCGATGCCGCAACCCCACCCGCCTCTTCCTCCTTTCTGTCCCCTCCTACCCCTTCCTCTCCCCTGCTGCCCCACCAGGTCTGTGTCTCTCTCCATCTCCTTCCCTCTCAAACAACCCCAGGGTGCCCTTTTTGGTCCTTGACCCCGTGATTCTGCATAGGGGCAGGGGTGCAATGGGAGGACACAGAGATGGACAGGGGCCAAAGGCCAGGTTGACAGCACTCAAAGGACCAGATAAGCAGCTGCTTCCCCTCACCCCAAGGAAGCTCTTCCCCAAGCTAGGGACCCAAAGGCCCCAATTGGCACCTGCGCCCCATATCAAGTCAAAGACACCAGGAGACTTAGGGCTGGGGACCTGGCGGAGGTGGGGGTGCCACGGGTGACAGAAGAGATGGGGGAGGACTTCCCTTGTGGTCCAGGGCTTAAGACTCTGCCCTTCCATTGCAGGGGGCTGGGGCTCCACCTCTGGTTGGGGAACAAGATCCCACATGACAAAAAGGCACGGCCAAAATACAAATAAATAAAATGGTTAATTAAAAAAAAGAGAGAGATCAAAGAGTCAACTGCTTCCTTCTGCTGGAGGAAGATGCATCTCCTCGGCTGGGGTCAGCGTGTTTCTCAGTTCAGCCTGATCCCCAGTGAGGGCTGTAGGGTCATTCCCGCTCCCCTGTTTAACCTTCAGAAAAAGTAAGGGACTTGTCCAAGGGGCCATTCTAGAGGCACTGGGGCGGGAGGGTGTGTGCAGGTCTGCCCAGCCCCGCTCGAATTGCTCTGTGACTTTAGGCAACTCCCCTTCCTTTGTTGGGCCTCAGGTTCCTCCTGCACCATGGGGAAGGGAGAGCCGGACTGACCGAAAGTTCTAACTGTGGGAACACAGGGTCCGTGCTGATCTACCTCCCTGATAAGTTAATGGCTGAGCAGATATGGAGGCTATATACCGAGGGATCCCGGGGCAGGTCACCCAGCCAGGAAATGGAGTATAGAATTCAAACCCAGGTCCCTGCTGACAGCTTCTGTTCCGCCACTGATTGGCTCTGTGACCTTGGGCCTGGGCCTGCCCCCATGCCCTTTACATTAATAAAATTGAGGCAGGTGGGCTTTTGATCTTAGAATTCAGACCCTCCTTGGTGTGAAAAATCAATATCTCCAGCTTCCAAACCCTACTCGGAGGATCTGCTGTCCGGTCCTCCCGCGCACCCCATCCCCACTCTTTTAGGGCATAAATGATTTCTACTCAAGAAATAAGACGGATGGATGCTAAAAGGCAGTGATCCTGGTACAAGTGGCTGTTTTCAGAGCAGAGGTTACAAAATATTCCCCCTCCAAAGCCTGTAAGTTGTTCCGAGGACAGAAATTCCTGAAGCCAGACTCTAGCAGGCAGCGTCTTGCTCTTGGGGGGTTATGACAGATGGAAAAATAGGAGGAGGAGCCCTCTGTTTCCAAGAGGAATGAGGCACATTCTTAGTTCTGAGTCTTCCCTCTTCTACTGATGTCAGACTGAGCCATGAGGGAAAGGAAAAAAATAAACCACAAGCTACAGCATTAGGGAAAGAAACCAGGAGTGGGACAAATTCATAAACTCCAAGTCACATGTAAGTGTTGCACAAGGCACCTGAGACCAGCAGATATGGCAGTGGGGGTGGGGAAGAGTGTGGGACCAGGGGTACTCAGTAGTGCTGGATCATAGCAATCGCCACTTCTAAAAGGAAGACGAGGGACTGCCCCATTGGTCCAGTAGTTAAGACTCTGCTTTCAATGCAGGGGGCATGGGTGTGATCTCTGGTTGGGGAACTAAGATCCCACATGCCATGCGGTGTGACCAAAAAATAAACAAATTAAAAAAAGGAAGACGAATAAGACAGGAGCCAAGGGCTTAATGAACCAGGAGGGTTCAAGGTTGGAGGTGGTGGCCTCTTGAATCAGGCTGGGTTCTGAGAGGCAACAGAAGGGAAGCTGCAGAGGAAGATCGTATATTAAAGGAACAATCCATTCCTGTAAAAACAGAAGGAGTCTTTCAGTAGAGAAATCTAGAGAACGATCCTGGCCTGTCTCCCAATTTCCATCAAAACCTCCTGTTAGTTGCTGGTCCAGGAAAATTCTGCTAATTCAAATAGAGGGGAAAAAAAAATTGTTAAAGGCATAAACACAACATCCATCCAAAGATGCTACGTGAATGAAGAGGGAAAGGAACACTGGTGTTCCCTTATGTAAAAAGATGAGTCACTATAAAAATATCGCCACAAAACAAACAAAAATTCTAATCCAAAATGGCAGCATAATTGAAAACAATTAAAATAAAAAACCCTGAGAAAAAAGTAATTCCTGCTTGAAGGAAGACCAGAAAGCAGAAATACAAGAACTGGAGAAGTTCTTGAAAAAGATATGAAGACAACAGGTGAGAATTGATAGACCTCAGGAAAGAACTAGAAGAAAAAGACAAAAACATTTCAGAAATGAAGACCAAACTACAAGAAACCCAGGGAGAACAGACACGAAGTACAGTAAGAGGTACAGGGATTAAAATGAGAAAAGGGAACAAAACCAAATAGAAATAAAGAGATGAAAGAATTCAAGAAGATGGAGAAAAGATGTAAAGGAGGTACAACAAATGCATAACTAGGGTTTCTAAAGAAGAAGATGAAAACAATGGCCCAGAATAAATATTTAAAATTATAATTCAGGAAAACTTTTCTGTAATAAGGGAAGATTTCATTTCATGAATCAAAACAGTACTCCATGTAATACTGGAGATCAGTGACCCAGAATGGTAAGTCCCAAGACATTTTCTAGCAAAATGAATGAACTTTATAAAGACACAAGAATAAATCTTTGGGCAGCTACCTGTGGCTCAGATGGTAAAGAATCTGCCTGCAATATAGGAGACCCAGGTTCGATCTCTGGGTTGGGAAGACCCCCTGGAGGAGGTATTCTTGCCTGGAGAATCCCAGGGACAGAGGACCCTGGAGGGATACAGTCCCGTAGGGTCACAAAGAGTCAGACACGATTGAGTGACGGAGCACGCACACAGAAAGACCTATGAAGGAAACAGAATCAGGCTGGTATCAGATTTCTCAGCAGACACTCAATGAAAGATAGTGGAGCAACACCTACAGGATCCTGCAGGAAAGAAATTGTGAGCCAAAAATATATGGCATCCCTTCGTATCCACGAAGGGAAGTGGTTCCAGGACCCCCACAGCCACTAAAATCCACAGATGCTCAAGTCTATGACATAAAATGGTGTGTTGCTGCTGCTGCTAAGTCGCTTCAGTCGTGTCCGACTCTGTGCGACCCCAGAGACAGCAGTCCACCAGGCTCCGCCGTCCCTGGGATTCTCCAGGCAAGAACACTGGAGTGGGTTGCCATTTCCTTCTCCAATGCATGGATGTGAAAATTGAAAGTGAAGTCGCTCAGTTGTGTCCGACTCTTAGCGACCCCATGGACTGCAGCCTACCAGGCTCCTCCGTCCATGGGATTTTCCAGGCAAGAGTACTGGAGTGGGGTGCCATCGCCTTCTCCGAAAATGGTGTAGCATTTGCTTATAAGCTAGACACATTTCCCAAATTCTCTAAATCATCTCTAGATTATCTACTATACCCAATATAAAGTGAAAAGTGAAAGTGTCAGTCGCTCAGTAATGTAAATGCTACATTAATAGTTGCAAGTGTGCAGTACAGTCAGGTTTTCCTTTTTGGAATGTTCTGGAATTTTTTTCCTTTTAAGAATTTAGACCCACAGTTGGTTGAATCTGTGGATGTGGAACCCAGAGATTTGGAGGGTTGAGTGTATAGCCAAGCTGTTCTTTAAAGGTTACACACCAAGTTTCAAAATATAAGGACTTGGGCAATAATGTATTATGAGTAATAAGCACAGCAAACTGAATGGTGACTGGGCTAACTTTAGTAACAGCACTGAATATATTTAACTTCAGCTCCTCTCCATCCCCCAAAAAGGCAGGAATAAGGATGACAGGATGGAACAACAGTGGTGTCTAGTCAGATAATGTAAGAATTGGTAGGACAGGCAAAAAGAAGGTGGAAAGTAGAACAAGCTCTGGTTGCCTCATCTCTAACTGCTAGGGGGTAAAAACTAGAGAGGTAAAAGTTTGAGCATATTTAGAGTGCAAAGGTGATACGAAGAAGGATAATACTACCTAGTGTTATTGCATCTAATGAGATGAACCATCATGAACCACTAAAAAATAAAAACGCTGCCAATTAAGCAAAGCCACTCTGCTTTCTTATTATGCAGGAGTTTTCTTTTGCAAGAATTTTTTCTTAAGTTAGATTTTTAAATCACCTATCACATCTGTGCATACATAGGATGGAAGGAAGGAAGGAATGGTTTGAAGGAAGGAATTCCATAGGAAGGAATATAAGTGAAATAAATCGAGAAAGGTGTTCCTGGAAGTTCACCACACGTAAAACCCGATTCTTCTGAATGATTTCACCTCAGTGTCACTGTCTGTGCTTTCCCACACGGCAGCATCAGGTCCAGTTTACATGACTGAACTTGAGTGGGGACCATTTTGGTAGCTGTGGGGGCTCCCTGCGTGGATACTAAGGGGGCAACCATATGTTAATCTTTGGCTCACACTTTCCATCAACTGTGGGTGGCACAACACTTCTGCAGAGCGCTTCACTCTTGCCTCAAGAGGTTTTTTCCGAGCTGCGGACATCTCTTCAGGTGATCATGTCACTGAATGAGCAGCAAGTGGCAAATGTCAGAAACACTGCCTGACTGAGAGCTTCCAGAAGCACTGGATGGAAACAATATACACCTTACTCAGCACACTATCGGCTGAAATGAGCAGTGACTAGAGAAAGGGGAGGATGGAGAAGAAGCAAGTTAAATGTATTGTTATTCATATAAGAGAAACAATAGATACCATCTAAAGAAAGAAGGGACTAAGAGGATTATATGAAGGATAAATATAAAAAAATGGAGCCACTCAAACAAATTACAAGCTTTCCCAAATATCAGAAAGATTCCTATTTTTTTGTTTTGGGTTGTTTGTTTGTTTGTTTTCATCAGAATATAGCCCTCCCAGGGGCTTCCCTGGTGGTCCAGTGGCTAAGACTGTGCTCCCAAGGCAGGGGGCCTGGGTTCAGTCCCTGGTTAGGGAACTAGATCCCACATGTCACAACGTAAGATCCCACATGCTGCAACTAAGGATCTCTCATGCTTGCAACTAAGACCCAGTAGGGCCAAACAAGTAAATACATACGTGTATATATTATATACAAAAAGGAATGCAGCCCTCCCACAAGCACAAAGGCATGCACACATATGGACACAGCATGACTGGAAAGATCACAGACCTCAGCCATATCAATAAATATAAACAGATTTAACTTATCTATACAAAGGAAAAGGTTTTTTTAGTTTAGATCCAAGCAAATTCCAACTCTATCTTGTGTTTGAGAGACATACATCAAAAAAGTGATTTAGAAGGTTAAAAGTTAAAGAATGAGCAAACCTTTAAAGACACATACAAACAAAAACAAAGCTGAAGCCATAATCTGAGTATCTGACAATGGGAGTTAAAGCCAGGCATCTCTAAATGAGCCAAAGAAAGGCCACCTATAGGGCTACGTGGTATAATCCACAAGGCATCAAACACACTGCAGCAATTTTCAGAAGAAATTACAGGGATGTCAGGATAAACAGATGGCAACACACTAATAACAGACTGTAATTCACCTTTCTGAGTCCAAGAAACAAGTAGATCAAACACAAAATAATTCAGAAGATCTACAAAATAATCAAGAAGTACTACTCTATATCAAATTCTTGATCCTAATAATAATTCACTTTCAAGAGAACATTTATGAAAATTGAAAACCTCAACAAAACCCATAAACATAAAAAATACATTTTATAAATACAAAGCAGTGTATGACGAGAAATTAACGTAAAAGTTAGGAAATTTTTTTTAAAAACAAAACCTCTCTCTTGGACAATTCTTGAGCCAAAAGGGAAGTACAAATGGGATCTGTGGCATTTCTAGAAAACAACCATATCAAGATACCAAGAATCTGAATCTACAAGACACAGCTGCAGATTTATCAGAAGAATGTTTATAGCCTCCAATCATGTGACAAGTAAAACAGGGCCGATAAGAAGAAAGCAAGCAGCAGGCGAAAAATGGGAGAAAAAAAACCTAAACATTTCCTTAAAATGTTAGAAAATAAACAAGAAGACCAAGGAAAGAAAAATTACAGTAGAAAAAAGTCAGGAAGCAGATAAGCAGTGGAACTAAGACATAAGGCCAAAAAACGGGCTCTTTGGAAAAAATTCAATGAAATATATAAATCACAATTAACCTAATTAAGAAGACAAGAGAATTGAGGAGATGAGTGAGCACCCAGTGCAAACTAAGTCATGCCAAATGGGAAAGGAACCAAAGAAGCAGAGGAAAACTTTTTTTTTTAATCGTAAGATAGTGCTTTGCAAATAACATTTGAAACCTGAGAAAAATAATTTCTAGACAAATGTAATAAATCAAGACTGCTCCCAGAACAGTCAGTCTAGACAGGCCAACTTTTACATAAGAAATAGAATTATACAAGATCATTAAGAAACCAAAGGAACAAGACATTTTTAGAGAGGAATTTTACGAATTTACATAACAGAAGATCTCAATGCTTTCAAAGGTGTTAAACAGCAAAATATAATATGAAGGAACACTTTAAAAAAATTTAAGTATGGTGGTTTATTCACTAAGTCATATCGGAGTCTTGCAATCCCATGGACTGTAGCCCGCCAGGCTCCTCCATCCATGGGATTTTCCAGGCAAGAATCCTGGAGTCGATTGTCACTTCCTTCTCCAGGGTACCTTCCTGACCCAGGGATCGAATCCAGGTCTCCTGCATTGCCAGGTGGATGGATTCTTTACTGACTGAGCCACCAGAGAAGTCTAAGTTAAGTATAAAGAATTTAAATTAGTATAATATAGACATCAAAACCTGACAAAGATTGCACAAGACAGTCTACTGCCCAATATCACTTATGAATACTACTGTAAAAATCCTAAATAAAAAAAGCAGACAGAATTCAACAGCACATCAAAAGGATGAAAAATCAAAACCATGTGGGTTGGGACTTCCTAGGTGGTCCAGTGGCTAAGACTCCACACTCCCAACGCAGGGGGCCCTGGGTCAATCCCTGGTCAGGGAACTAGATCCCACATGCCATAACAAAACAAGACCAAACCAAGTGGGTTTTATTCTTGGAATGCAAGGATGGTTCAATATTAGGATGTCTTTAATATAATTCACCATATTCATAGATCTAAGGAGAAAAACCATACTATTATCCTCCAGAAATGCTAAAGTAATTTGACAAGGTTTCCAATACTTTCTGCATAAATTAGGACTCAATGGATACTTCCTTAAGAAAATTATACATCGAAGCCAAGAGCCAGCTTCATACAGGAGTGTGAACACTCAGCTAGAGGGAACTCTAGCTGAAGACAGGAAAAGGACAAAGTGTCCAGCACCCTCACAGGCACTGGAGGTGTTCATCAAAGCAACTCAACAAGAGAGAGAAATTAGAGCTATAAAAACTGAATGAAAGTGGAAGTTGCTCAGTTGTGTCCGACTCTTTGCCACCCCATGGTCTGCAGCCCGCCAGTCTCCTCTGTCCATGGAATACTGCAGGCAAGAATACTAGAGTGGGTTGCCATGCCCTTTTGCAGATCTTCCTGACCCAGGGATCGAACCTGGGTCTCTGACATTGCAGGTGGATTCTTTACTATCTGAGCTACCAGTGAAGCTATGATACAAACAGGGGGCAAACCAACCCCCTCACCAAACCTCAAATAGAAAAAGCTAAAATTACTGCTATTTTTATACAATACTACTATATACCTAGAAAAGTCAAGAGAAACTGTTGAAAAACTCCTGCTAATAAAGAAATACCATACGGTGATAGGAAACAGACAGACACATACACAAATATAAAAAAGCAGCTAGAAGCAGAAGATACAATGAAGAGACTCCTACTCACAACCACCATCACAATACTTAGGGTTACAGTTAACAAAAGATGTTCAACAGTCATGTGAACAACAATCTAAAGCCGCTGACAATACAAAGTACACGTGAACAAGTGGAAACTTGCACCATGTTTTTGGACAGAAGATTCAGCTTTTTAAAGATGTCGATGTTCTCTTAGCTGATGGATAAACTGCACTCGGTTCTGCAGTTCAACAAACTGATTCTAAAGTTTATCTAGAAAAAATAAGCAAGGGACGTCCCTGGTGGTACAGTGGTAAAGAATCTGCCTGCTCTTGTAGGGGACATAGATTCAGTCCCTGGCCTGGGAAGATCACATACGACAGGGCAACTAAGCCCATGAGCCACAACTTCTGAAGCCCATGTACCTAGAGCCTGTGCTCTGCAACAGTAGAGGCCACGCAGCGAGAAGCCTGAGCCCAGCAACTAGAGAGTAACCCCCACTCGCTGCAACTAGAGAAACGAAGACTCAGCACAGCCAAATAGAGAAATAAAATAAAATAAAATTTAACAAAGAAAAATAAGCAAAAACCTACAGGAAAACTCTGAGGAAAGGAAGACATGAAGAAGGACTGGTCTTTCAGAGACTGACACATGAAGCACCAATAATTAAAAGAACCTAGTTTTTGCATATAAACAGGGGAATGAAACAAATCACAGAAAGAGTATGGTATTTGCATATCCAACACAGGCAGCATCTACAAATGCGCCAGTAAAAATGGATCTTTTAACACAGCTGTTGGGCAAGCAGGAAAGCCAGAAGGGAAAAAGAACCAGATGAGTTGATATCTCAGAATATGCCCAGGATAAATCCCAAATGTAATAATAAATGTTTCAGACAAAACACAAGTGAATTCCTTCATAAACAGAGTTGGGAAGGTTTTCTTAATTATGCATGAAATCTAGAAGTCATGAAAAGAAAAAATTTCCCTGCAACCTTTCGCCAAATACCAAGAAAGTAAAAAACACAAGTGAGAGCTTGTGATGGCTTTTGTTTCTCTCAGATCCCAGACATCTCGTTTTTCTAACTTAGAAAGCAATCCCACAAATCAAGGGGAAAAAATGAACAATCCAAAAGAAAATGAGCCAAGGTCACATCACACTCACCCACCCACACACACACTGATGCTTAAACAGATAAGCAAGATGGGGGAGCTTTTTGTAAGTAAGAAAAATGTAGGTCAAAACAGTCAGATAGCATCTCTCACCCATCAGATTTGCAAGAATCTAAAACTTCCACAACACATCCTTCAGGCAAGGCTCTGAGGAAACGGGCATAATACAGTGCTGGTAGGGGTGGAGGGTAAGGGACCAACATCTATCAAAATTACACATTCACGTACCCTTTCGCCTCACAGTCCCACTCTGTGAATTTATCCTACAGATAAGTGATATTTGTACCGGTCACAAGTTTGTTTGCAACCGCAAAGATTAGAAACAACCCAAGGTCTTCCTTGAAGGGACTGGTTAAACACACAGTGACCCTGCTATCTTGGAAAACAATGTCCGCTCCCAGGGGGCCAGGAACAAGGTCACTCTGACTCATCACATGGCCAGCACAGACCCTAGCACATCAAAGGTGCTTAATGCATATTTTCTGAAAGAATGCATGAATGATCCCTAAACTGCCCAGAAAGCCAGGATCAAATGAGTAACTAATCTAGGGGAGTGGCATCTGCAAACCAGCAAACCCTGAGCCCGCGCAGAGGACAACGGTCAGGATGTGTAACTGACGTGTCCCGCCTCACCATCCAAGGGCACAAAATATGGTCGCATGCCGTGTCCCTTCATATTCAAGTGCCTGAGTATGCACCTGTCCCAGGAGAGAAAGGTGACCTTCCCAACACTACATGGCTAGTACCCGTGGGGGGGAGGGGTCGAGGGGGGTGGCACCAGGATCTACTCTCAGGTATGTCTGCATCTGAAAGTCTCAGAGGCTTTTTTCTTCCCTGAGGCCATCCCAGCCCCCCAAGGTCACTCTGCAGTAGAGCCTGGGCTCCGGCTCTCAGGATCAGGGTGAAGTCACCTTCTGCTCAGTGCAGGGAATGGTAACTCACCACAGATCTGGACACCCAGACATCTGCTCTTAGTGACCCTGGACTGGGAGGACCAGGGGCGGGGGTGCGGAATGGTTATGGTTGGCTTCTCTTGAAAAGCTGACATGTGTGCAGACGCCAGAAGGAGGTGAGGCACCAGCTGGATGGATTTCTGGGGAAAGGGTGCCCAGGGAAGAAAGTCAGCGAGTGCAAAGGCTCTGAGACACATGTGCCTGAGGGACTGACCGTGGAGTCACCAAAGTACCAGGAGAGGCCAGAGAGATAGAGGGGACACTGGGCTGGGGTGGGGAGCGGGCTTGAGGGCCACAGGGAGGACTTGACAACTGATTGGCAGGGGGTGCCACTGGGCAATGTTGAAGAGGAAAGGGTTATAGCTTGACTTTTTTTGGGGGGGTCACCCTGTGTGGCTTGTGGAATCCTAGCTCCCCACCTTGGCAGTGAGAGCCCCAAATCCTAACCACTGGACTGCCAGGGAATTCCCTAGTGTGACTAATGTTTTAAAGAAATCTTTAAGATCTGGCTGCTTTTTGAGTCTAAATCACAGGGGATGTGTAGCAACAGGAATGTGTCACTGGGCTCATGTGATGATTCGGGGAGAGGGAAGTAGAGAGAGGGAAGTGGGGGCACAGCTCCGCTAAACAGATTTCCCCTCTACCCCTCTTTCCCTCTCCCCAGCCCAGCCCAGCTCTCTCCATCTCTCGGTCCCAGGGACGCACCACCCCAGCCGCCTCCCGCTGCAGCCCCACACAAGCCCGCAGACCCCACAGTGCTGGGATCCTGCAAGCTCTGCCTCCCCAGCCCTGCCCGCTCGGGCGCATGACCTCCAGACTAGCCGAGCTGACGTCTGCCCTATTGCTCAAGCCACCAGGCTCTGGAAATTCCAAGCTTCTGAAACCCACTCTTTCCTCTTCCCAAAACATCCCTCCATGCTCCCTTGCCCAGGAACTTCCTGAGCAGAAAAGGTACGAAGGAAGTTTTGCCATCTGTCTGGAACACACCGCCTACCAGGCACCCCACTGAACACCACGTGCCCTGGGTCTCCATGTCCACCGCGGTGGCCCCTCTTACAAATGAAAAACTCAGGTGCAGAGCAAAGGGGCTGCTGGGCTAGTGAAGCGGGGAGGCGGGATGGGCACCACCCAGGTATGTGTGCCCCCGTCTCTCCTCACCTAGGAAGCCACCCAGACATTGACGCTTACTGTGGCTGGGCCCCCATTTCTGCACACTTACACCAGGAGGAGCTCGTGGCTACCTTCCAAAGGAGTGTGAACAGCACTCACCACAAACCCTGTGCTCCCCCGTAGCCCAGACCCCTGGCAGACCGTCAGAGCCCCTGAGCAAGTCCTATGGGGGAACCACCGGGGTGAATTTGGTCTTGGAGCGAACTGGGATTGCAGGAAAGTGGGCACCAAGCCAGATGCTGCCCACTCAGCCTGATATTAAATCAGGGAGGGCCTGGCATACAGCAGGTGCACGATAAGTGCATGATGCCTGACAGTGGTGAGGAATACAGGACAGCCATCCCGATATATCCTCAATGCCTTTGAAAATGATGGTTAAAAACATGCAAGAAAACCCAGCTCTTCTCTATTGCTCAAGGCACCAGGCTCTGGGAACACCAAGTTTCTGAAACAAGCTCTTCCTTCTTCCCAAAATGTCCCTCCACCTTCCCGACCCAGCAACCTCTCAACCATCATGGGGAAGACGAGCTGCCATTTGCCAAGAATCCATCAAAATACTGTCATGGTTTTCTTCATACCTTTGAGTATTGCCTCTGTGTTTCCACAGCGAGTATACACAGACACTTAGCCAACAGTGGGATCATGGTTGGTAGGGCTCCCAGTTTTTCGAGAGGGATGTGTGTGTATGTGTGTGTGTGCGCGTGCATGCCTGGGGGGCAGGGGAGGGGACATCCAGTCACCACTCTCAGTGAACAGCTCTTGCTTTGCTCTTTATCTTGAAGGTTTGAGGTGAGGGTATGTGACACGTCAGCATTTTGGCATATGTATTCCAGTCCTTTCTGCCTCCTCCACTCACACGGAGCAGTGTTTACGCAGGCTGTGTCCAGGAGGCGCACAGAAAGTGATCCTTACCCACACTGTTCTACACCTTGTTTTATTTTTCACTTAAAAATATGTGGGGCCCCTGTCTCCTAAAACCAGGTGGTGGTGGTTACATAATCAGACCCATTTCCTAAAACTCATCAAGCTGGACGCATGCAATGGGCTGTAAATTCTACCTGGAATTAAACTCTTTGGAAAGGCACACGCTGTGCCTCTATTATGTCAGTAGACACAGCTCCACACCCTACTTCTCCAGGGTTACCCACCTTGACTGCTGGAGGGGCTTCCCCCTGTGAGCCCCTCTGTGGCTGAGCCCCCTGTGGCTCTGCTGGTAAAGCATCCACCTGCAATGCACAGACCCAGGTTCGATCTCTGGGTTGGGAAGATCCCCTGGAGAAGAGAAACACTACCCACTCCAGTAATCTGGCCTGGAGAATTCCATGGACTATGGGGTCGCACAAAGTCAGACTCAACTGAGCAACTTTCACTTTGCATTTTGACTGCTGGAAATGTGGCTTCTTTTTGCTTTTATAGACAACACTGTGGTATCTCAGCACTTAGATCTCTCAACACATCCTTAATTACTTCTGCAGGACCCTTCCTAGAAATGAACTGCTTAGGTCAAAGGAAATGCCAATCTGTTCTCGATACAGGTCATCACTAGTCTCGAGAACTTAAAAAGTCCAAGTTCTCTCCAGTGTCAGGGTTGGTCCTCCTTCCCATCCTCTCATTGGAAGAGAGACGGGTGTGGCCAAGTTAGCATTTATTAAAAGCTCCCCGTCAGGAATGGAGCTATGTGGTTTAATAATAACAATGGTGTATATTTCCTGAGGGCTTACCATGCACAGCCACTGGTTAGAGTGGTTTTTCCTTCAGTAACTCATGTAATCTTCCCAGTAGTTGCGTGAGGCAGGTCCTCTTATTATCGATTACAGTTTAAGATTGGAAACCGAGGCCCAGCTGGGACTCACACACCCTCTGCCAGGTGAAATAACTCTGTCTGTAGCCCAGTCCTGTTCAGCTGGGACTGCACTGTGGCCGGGGGCTCAGATCTTGCTGTGGTCAAGAGGAGGTGGCTGACTCTCAGCTCCTCATCTGTAAGATGGGGCTGACAGCTCAAGAGGGCTGAGGGGGTTTAAAAAAAAGATCAGGTTAACAAAAGCCCTGGAATCAGGTGGGGGCTTGATCAATGGGAAGAAAAGTGAAAGTGTTAGTCATGTCCGACTCTTTGCGACCTCATAGACTGTAGCCCACCAGGCTCCTCTGTCCATGGAATTCTCCAGGCAAGGATACTGGAGTGGGTTGCCATGCCCTTTTCCAGGGGATGTTCTGGATGCAGGGATCGAACCCAGGTCTTCTGCACTGAAGGTGGATTCTTTACTGTCTGAGCCAGTAGCCTGCCCTCAAATCAGGAGATTGCCTTGGAAGCTTCTGTAAAAAAGCAGCTGGTGACTACAGACACCCGGGGTGGGGTGGGGGTGTCTCTGGGCTCCATAGTTGTATCTGGGACGATGGCGTCTGCACTTTGAAATCAAGCTGTTCATGGACTGTAAGGACTACTTTTCTGTTTTACCTTCACGTCTACCCAGCAACTCAGACTCTGCACAGGTGTGACATCCAGAAGGCCCTGCTGCCCCTGCAGCACTTGGTTCCTGCTGGGTGAGAAGAGAGTTTGGGGCAGTGCCCGGAGTGGAAGGGGCCCTCCCAGTCCCTGTGGCCAGCTCTGCAGAACTGGAAGCTCCTGGCCCCACTGGGGTCTGTCCAGAGGGAAGACAAACAGAGGCAGGCAGGAGAGGAAGGGATGCTCACTCACCAAGCTCTAGACACAGGAAGATGGGTACTGTTTCTCGCTAGCTACTAGAGATGGAGGCTCGGGGAGGACTCTCAAGGGCAGGTGGTGAGTGCAGGGGGAACTCTTCAAGGTACTTCTCCTCCCTCAGTGTCAATGGGGGTGATAACACCTCCTACCTCCCAGGGAAACAAGGAGGACTCAAGGGAAATGAGGTTGGCAAACAGCATAGGGTGCTGGGGGCCTCAGGTCCAGAACCCGCCGATGATGCTTTTTTTTTACTTTCTTCTCTGGGAAGATCAAAGCCCATTCATAAGATGCCCTCCCAGCCCCTCCCTCACACCCCCTGTCCTCACCCGCTCAGAAGGCCCCCCACTGGACCAGTTCCAGCCCTCTCCTGCCTCCAACATCCTCTGGGACTTCATCTCCTGACCTGCCCCTCCCTCTTCAGGGACTTCAGCCACTCCCTCGCCTGGCTCTTTCCCATCAGCTTATAAATGCAGCCAAGTCTCCCTTATCCAAAAGCACAGATACAGTAAAATAAAAAATTTAAATGTGTTGCTCAAATACACACACCATCAGCAGCAAAAATAGTAATAGCCTAGTCACAACCTGGGAGAAGATCTTTGCCACCAACAGACCAGACAAGGGGCAAACGTCTCACTGATGAACTCAAACAAGTGAATAAGAATCACCCAAAGATACTAGATGTTCATACTCTTTGACCCCAGTAATTTCATTTCCAGGAAATAACAGGAAATGCACGTTCACAGCCTAAGGAAGTACACAACGAACGGCACAGTTCCTCTGGAGAGCCCGCTGACGCTACACAGACTACCAGGTAATTCCCTCTCCAGAAAAAAATATCTGGCAATGCATAAATTTATCTATGAACTCAATGTAACACCATCTAAAAGAGCCATATATTAAAAAAACACCCAACAAAACCTAAATGTCAAATGAAACTCATTGACTAAATATGACGTCACAATGTCTAAGCATTGAAAAATATGAAAAAAGAATTAGAGAAAGACGAGGAATTTGCAACGTTTGTATAAACAAGGTATCCAAATATGTTGTTTAGTCGCTCAGTCGTGTCTGATTCTTTACTACCCCATAAACTGTAGCCCACCAGGCTCCCCTGTCTGTGGGATTTCCCAGGCAAGAGTACTGGAGTGGGTTGCCATTTCTTTCTCCAGGGGATCTTCCTGACCCAGGGATGGAGCCTGAGTCTCCTGCATTGTCAGGCAGATTGTTTATCACTGAGCTACCAGGGAAGCCCATTCAAATATGTACCAATGGGTTTTTTTAAAAGTCTGGCAAATTTTAACAATAGTTATATCCAGGTGATAACTGGTGGCTCAGATGGTCGTTCGATCCCTGGGTTGGAAGATCTCCTGGAGGAGGGCATGGCAACCCACTCCAGTATTCTTGCCTGGAGAATCCCCATGGACAGAGGAGCTTGGCGTATATATGGTCCATGGGGTCACAGAGTCGGACATGACTGAGTGACTAAGCACAGCACATCTCCAAGTGATGTGAATATGGAATTTCCCCCCCTACTTTCAGTTCATTCATTCAAGCAAAAGGCAGTAAACACCTACTATGTCAGGCTTGCAAGTTTCCTCCCTCCAGGAGCTTCCAATCTGGAGAGGAGGAGGAAGGCAACAGAATGCAGGGCAGGTCAGTCAACAGGAGGTAAGGGCGTACCTCCGAGCGTAGTAATGAGCACAGCTTGGGTGGCCAGATTGAAGGTGGAACCATCCCCACTGGGAGGTGCAGCAGCTGGTGGGGTGGGGGGGGGGCGGGGTTTGGGGCGGGGAAGAGCTATTTTCACAGATTAAGCTCCCCTTTTCTCATCCACTCCTCTTCCCATCTGATTACAAATGCCCCCGGCAGCCACCTTGTCTCACTCTGCCCTGGGACCAACTCAGACCCACAGGGAACAGCATTCTCTGCTGCCCTGGGTCCCTGAAGAGCTGGACCTCCATGGCCCCATGGAAGGGGCTGAAGGGGGCCAACTTGATGATGCAGTGTGTCACAACTTCCTTAAGTTCCAAGTAAGTCACTTTCCCAAGGCAGCTCAGCTGATAAAGAATCAGCCTGCAATGCAGGAGACCCTGGTTTAGTTCCTGGGTTGGGAAGTTCCCCTGGAGAAGGGACAGGCTACCCACTCCAGAATTCTTGTCTGGAGAATCCCCACGGACAGAGGAGCCTGGCGGGCTACAGTCCATGGGGGTCTCAAAGAGTTGGGATCCGGAGGAGCAACCAAGCAGAAGTCACTTTGAAAGACGCTGCCAGCCCTCGCACACAGCAGGAGCAAGTCCACTAGCCTAGGCAGCTCTACGGCTTCAACGGGTACAAGGAAGCAAAACTAAATGGTAAAGAATTTCCACTTCGTGTTTGTGCTCTAATATGGGGTGGCCATAGCGAACAAGCAGGGACAGGCATGAGGGGCACTGGAAACAGGCTTGGAAGGAAAAGGAGCAACTGAGAAGGTTCCATCTTGACTCTCCTTTTTTATTTTTTATCTGGGCCTGATTTGGCTGCCGGGCTCTTTGGCTGTGGGAACAGGGATGCGAGCAGGAGGGGACAGTCGCGGCCAGCCTGGGCCCTGCTTTGTCCCTCTGGGCAGGGTGATTCCCCTATCTTGGGGAGGTGGTAACAAAGGCAGAGTCCTTGGGCAGCTGGGGTGGGGCTGGAGAGGGTGCCGGAGGGGTAGCACACCAGGTGCCCCGGGGGGGTTGATGGAGGAGGGCACGAAGGAGCCCAGAGACCCCCAAAGGGCCACCACGGAGCCGTCGCTCACTCCGTATTTGGCGGAGACCAAAAGGGTGTCCTCCAGAGAGAGGGCAGCGAGGTCAAGGGAGGTCCTAACCCTCTCAGAGCTGGGGGCTCGGCTGCTTCCGGCCGGGAGGTGGGAACCTCTGCCCCGCACGTGTCAGAAGCGGAAACTGAGGCCGGGGACTCGGCTAGGGCCCAGGGGCGTGGACTGAGACTGGACATCCCCGGAAAGAGCCTCTGCCAGGGCACCACAGCTCCCGCTGGGACTCGACGTTTCCCATCTGGAGGAGAGAAGCACGCCGGAAAGAGGGGGTGGTTTGCGGATCCGGATCCCCAGGACGGAGCGCTTAGACCCTGCTCTCCCTACTTCCCAGTTCCGACCCGGGCGGTCCCTCCATCTGGAGAGAGCCCTTCCCCCCTTCGCCGTCCAAAGCCTCAGCATCCTCAAAGGCCCAGGGGGACGCCTCCCATCCCCCGGCAGACTACCCCCCGCCCCACTACCCCCCGCCCCGCAGCTGGCCGCTCCCCTCGACCCCTCTCCCCAGCGGCGCCCCTCGGGGCCAGGGATGATCGCGGCGGGCGGCGAGGCCTCCGGGACTTTTACGCGCCCCCAGGCAGAGCGGCGCGGCTCGCCCAAGGGCACAGCGCGGGCCAGGGGAGCCGGCCCTCGGACCCGGGCTTCTCGCCCCCACGGCCACTTTGCTCCTGCCGCGGGGACCACGGCCGGGGAGGCGCTGCCTGGAGGGCTCCCGGGCGGGGCGCGCTCTCCCTTCTCAGGCTGGGCTCCCAGCCCAGCCGCCGCGCTCAACTTCGGGTGCCTCTGGGGCGGAGGCGGCGGTCGGGGAAGCAGCGCGCACAGTCGGTGTGCACGAGAGCTACCCTCCCGAACAGGTGGTCCCGGCGGGCGGCAGCCGAACCCTCCGCAGCCCCTACCCCTTCCTTCTCTCGGAGTGCGCCTCCCCGCCCGGGCCCGGAGTGGCCCCCGGTCAGTGCCCCGGAGCCCAGCCACTCGTACCTCTGGCTCCTGCGACTCCGGCCGGCGGACAACGCGGCCCCGCGGGCCCGGCGGGCGGCAGGCGGCGGGCGGGCAGGGCCGGGAGGCCTGCGGGCGGAGCGCCGCTCCTCAGTCCCGGGGCTGCGTCAGCGCTGCCCCGCCCCGCCCCGCCCCGCCCCGAGGGGGTCCTGCGAGTCCACACCGCTCCCAGCGCCCGGGGCTGGACCCCCATCAGCCCGCGGGCCCACAGGTATGGAGCACTCCCCATGCCTCCCTGCCTTTCCCCCCATTTAACAGATGGGCCAAACGAGGCTCAGAGCGGTGACTTCCACGTCAAGCAGCTGGGCAAGGGCAGTAGCGGCATTTGAACTCGGGCCTGCCTGTTGCCTCTGTACCTCCTCCCTCCATCGCCGTGTGACCGGTGCTAAACGTTTTGCCTGCATCCATCCGGTGTTGCACAACCTTCCTGCTCTGTCCTTTTCCCTTTCACCCTCTGGTCCACTGCGCACGTGCCGGGGTGTTCTCACTTCCTTCTCACCCATCCTCTCACTCCGGATGACCAGGGGAAGCCCTCTCCACCGCAAGATCCCACCCTTCAAGCCGATGCTGATCAAGTGATTCTGCCCTCTTCCCACTCTCTCCAATCATTCCCATCTGTTCACACATGGTTACTTCTCCTATCCTAAAACCCAAACCAGAGGGAGGGTGGATAAAAACCACCAAAACCTCTCTTATGATCCCTCTGCCCTCTTCAGCTACTGCTGTCTCATTTCCCCTTCCCTTTACGCAAAAGCCCTCCAACAGCTGTTTCTCCAGGCTGTCTTCAGTCTCCCTCCTTCCATTCTCCTTAAAAACACATCTGATCGCGCTCTTGTCCCTCTTCCTACTTATCCCCCAGAACCGTCATGCGGGGGCTCCAGTGATGTACAGTCACTGGATACGGTGCTAAGTCTCCGTTTTGTCCTCCTGGTCCCTCCAGCAGGATTTGTCCCTGCTGCCCACTCCCTTTTCTCTGATGCACCCTCTTCTCTTGGCTGCCCTAACACCACACTTGCCTGGTTGTCCTCCTCCTCCTCGGTGACCCCCATTCTCCTCTGTAGCAGCCCCCAGCTTCTAAATGTCACCCCAACCTGCGGCTTCTATCTGCTGAGGACACCCGGCGGCCTGGCCCTCTTCCGAAGCTCACAGATCCGTGTGCTGGAGACCTCCCTTATCTTGCTCCATCCGACGTCCCTGTCTTCTTTCCCCAGAGTTGGCATCCTGCATCTTCCTCTCAGTTAATGAAAACTCCATTTTCTAGGTGGCGGTTGTCTAATCGCTAAGTTCTGTCCAACTCTTGAGTGACCCAGTGGACTGGAGCCCACCAAGCTCCTCTGTCTATGGGATTCTCCAGGCAAGAATACTGGAGTGGGTTGCCATTTCCCTCTCCAGAGTATCTTCCCAACCCAGGGATTGAACCCACGTCTCCAGCATTGACAGGAGGATTCTTTACCCCTGAGCCACCTGGGAAGCCCATTTTCTAGGTACTCCGGCTCCGGGCGATGGAGAAGGATAGGGATGCACGCAGTCCATGGGGTCGCAAAGAATCGGACACGACCGAGCAACTGAACAACAAAACAACTGGCAAAAAAAACCTGGCTTCCTCGCTCTGCCCACCACCACACACCCCACATCCACTCAACAGCGAATCCCATGGGCTCCACCTTGAAAACACACCCAGAAGCTGACATTCTCGCCCCACCCTCTTGTCCAAGCCACCTGCCCCTCCCCAGGCCCAGTGCAGGGGCCTCTTCACACTCTTATCCCTGCCTCCCCCAGCCCCCTGTCCAAACAGCAGCCAGAGGGATGTTGGCAGAACCAGATCCAGCTCACATCTCTCCTCTGTCCCACCCTCTCCAGCGAATTCAGTCCACCTCAGGCTCCTCACTGAACTCTGAAGAAGCACCTTACCCCTGTCCTTTAGCCACATCCCCTTCCTCTCCATGGGTCGGGTTAGCCACACTTGCCTCGCTGCTGGTTCTCTTCCCCTCCAGGGCCTTTGCTATTGCCACTCCTCTGCCTGAAACAGCCTTGACCACATATCCTTGCAGCTACTTCTCTCCATGTTCAAGCTTCGTGTTCTGCTCCTTTGTGAGACTTCCTTGACCTCCAGACACGCCTATCTTGCACTCCGCACTGCCTCCCTTCCTTGACCCCCCCCCCCCCACCACCACACTTATCAGCATCACCACATGGAACGCTTGTTTCGTGTTTCTCTCCTGCACTCATTTCATTGCCAACCCCGTGCCCTAGAATGTGAGTTCCCAGGGCAGGGGGTTTCTGCTGACTTATTATACTTGTTCCCTGCTGTGATTTCCTCCTGAAACGGTGTCTGGAACAGTAACTGGGCAACTCAGCAAACGTCTGTGGAGTGGATCAGCCTGTACCCCTTCACCGCTGCTATTGCAATACTTTTCCTTTATGTTGGCTTTGTGTGTGTGCTGAGTCGCTCAGTCATGTCCGACTCTTTGCGACCCCATGGACTATAGCCGCCAGGCTCCTCTGTCCATGGGGATTCTCCAGGCAAGAATACTGGAGTGGGTGGCCATGCCCTCCTCCAGGGGATCTTCCTGAACCAAGGATAGAACCTGCTGCCTTTCTTATGTCTCCTGCATTGGCAGGCAAGTTCTTTACCACTAGCACCACCTGGAAAGCCCCTTTTGATTCTAATAAACGTATTTTAAAAGGAAACTATGTTACTGCCCTAGGTGGAGCACAACTGCTGCTGCTGCTAAGTCGCTTCCGTCGTGTCCGATTCTGTGCGACCCCATAGACGGCAGCCCACCAGGCTCCCCCGTCCCTGGGATTCTCCAGGCAAGAACACTGGAGTGGGTTGCCATTGCCTTCTCCAATGCGTGAAAGTGAAGTCGCTCAGTCGTGTCCAACTCTTAGCTACCCCATGGACTGCAGCCTACCAGGCTCCTCCATCCATGGGATTTTCCAGGCAAGAGTACTGGAGTGGGGTGCCATTGCCTTCTATCACTAGCTTAAACATGAGAATAAAAGTGTTCTAAGGCTCTGGGGGTCCCATCGCCTGTCTAAGGGCTAAGCCACTTCCTGCCCTCTTCCTGTGAAAAAATGAGATTCACAAGGTGTAGAAAGGCGGTGAAGGCAGGCCAGCACCTAGTAGACACCAACTCTGGACCTGGACCTTAGCAGAGAATTAAAAAAAAAAAAAAAATCCAGAATCGAGAAGGCAATGGCTTTCTCCTGGAAGCCATCTCCAGTGCTGTGCTCAGATGTCCCCAGGGAATCTACCGCCTTGCAGCTTGACTAATTGAACAACAGCCCTCTGAGATCATGCCGTCATCACCCCCCTCATCTTATAGAGGAGAACGCTGAGGCCGAGGTGGAAGCCAGCCCAAGCTCACAGAGCATATTAAGGTGGGCAGAGACTAGAATTTGAATTTGCCAGATCCCAAGTCCTCAGTGGCCTTGAAGGCCAAGTCTCTTCTCATTTGATCTGACCTGGCTGCTGGGGCAGCTGTTGGGGGAGTTTGAGGGGGCTGGCCACAGTTTACCCATCTATAAAGTGCTACCTGAGAAGTACAGCCTGGCCCCCAGGGACTTTTGTTGAAGTCTGGGAGAGAAGGGTATCCTTTCTTCTGTGTGGGTGTGGGGTGTACTCTCTTTCTTCTGGAGAAGGAGTGGGGAGACCACAGCTGTGTTGCTGCCTGGCCACCGCAAGAAGGGAGGGTCCATCTCAGAACAGAGCCCATCCCCAGGGAGGCTAGACACAGGCGGGGGAACATCCCTGAAGCCTCTGTGTCCTTCAGGGCTCAATCTGATTGGCCCTCGGCTTCCCCTTTATACAGCTTGGTTTAACCAGATGGGCTGGATTCTTTCCCACTTGAACACAGAAGAATCCTAACTGATACAGCTCTCAATTAGGAGAGCTCTTAACTGCAGCACATTCTGCTCCACCTGGACCCCCTCCCATTTTAATAAAAAGGACAAGAAAACAAAAAGTCAAGTCTGCCCCCACCACTTACCCCATTACCTCCAGTTCTCTGCCGCCTCCAACCAGGTTTGTCCAGAGTCACCTCCACGTGCTGTTTCTGATCCTGCCCTTCCCAGTCTCCCTAGCTTGTTTTCTGCTTCCTCTCCTACTGACAGAATGTGGTCCACTGGAGAAGGGAATGGAAAACCACTTCAGTATTCTTGCCTTGAGAACCCCATGAACAGTATGAAAAGGCAAAATGATAGGATACTGAAAGATGAACCCCCCAGGTCAGTAGGTGCCCAACATGCTACTGGAGATCAGTGGAGAAATAACTCCAGAAAGAATGAACGGATGGAGCCAAAGCAAAAACAATACCCAGATGTGGATGTGGCTGGTGATAGAAGCAAGGTCCGATGCTGTAAAGAGCAATATTGCATAGGAACCTGGAATGTTAGGTCCATGAATCAAGGCAAATTGGAAGTGGTCAAACAGGAGATGTCAAGAGTGAACGTCGACATTCTAGGAATCAGTGAACTAAAATGGACTGGAATGGGTGAATTTAACTCAGATGACCATTATGTCTACTACTGTGGACAGGAATTCCTTAGAAGAAATGGAGTAGCCATCATAGTCAACAAAAGAGTCCAAAATTCAGTACTTGGATGCAATTTCAAAAATGACAGAATGATCTTTGTTTGTTTCCAAGGCAAACCATTCTATATGACAGTAATCCAAGCCTATGCCCCAACCAGTAACGCTGAAGAAGCTGAAGTACAGTGGTTCTATGAAGACCTACAAAACCTTTTAGAACTAACACCCAAAAAAGATGTCCTTTTCATTATAGGGGACTGGAATGCAAAAGTAGGAAGTCGAGAAACACCTGGAGTAACAGG
Organism: Bubalus bubalis; assembly: GCF_019923935.1. Lineage (NCBI taxonomy): Eukaryota > Metazoa > Chordata > Mammalia > Artiodactyla > Bovidae > Bubalus > Bubalus bubalis. Next base: position 6,399,206 of record NC_059160.1, on the reverse strand, counting down.
CAAATTTGGCCTTGGAATACGGAATGAAGCAGAGCAAAGGCTAATAGAGTTTTGCCAAGAGAACTCACTGGTCATAGCAAACACCCTCTTCCAACAACACAAGAGAAGACTCTACACATGGACATCAGCAGATGGTCAACATCGAAATCAGATTGATTATATCCTTTGCAGCCAAAGATGGAGAGGCTCTATACAATCAGCAAAAACAAGACCGGGAGCTGACTGTGGCTCAGATCATGAACTTCTTATTGCCAAATTCAGACTTAAATTGAAGAAAGTAGGGAAAACCACTAGACCATTCAGGTATGACCTAAATCAAATCCCTTATGATTATACAGTGGAAGTGAGAAATAGATTTAAGGGACTAGATCTGATAGACAGAGTGCCTGATGAACTATGGACAGAGGTTCATGACATTGTACAGGAGACAGGGATCAAGGCCATCCCCATGGAAAAGAAATGCAAAAAAGCAAAATGGCTGTCTGGGAAGGCCTTACAAATAGCTGTGGGAAGAAGAGAAGCAGCCTTTTCCAGTAAGCGGCCTGAGGTGACCCCTAACAATGGTGTGCTATTCACTTGATCCAGAAAACCCCACAAAATCATGCAAATCAAGAGGTTTAAATCTTTGTGTTCACTTTAAGAACACTCGTGAAACTGCCCAGGCCATAAAGGGTATGCATATCCAAAAAGCCACCAAGTATCTGAAGGATGCCACTTTAAAGAAGCAATGTGTGCCATTCCGTTGTTACAACGGTGGAGTTGGTGGGTGTGCACAGGCCAAACAGTGGGGCTGGACGCAGGATCGGTGGCCCAAAGAGAGTGCTGAATTTTTACTACACATGCTCAAAAATGCAGAGAGTCATGCTGAACTTAAGGGCTTAGATGTAGATTCTCTGGTCATTGAGCACATCCAAGTGAACAAAGCCCCCAAGATGCGGCACAGGACTTACAGAGCTCACGGTTGGATCAACCCCTACAGGAGCTCTCCCTGCCACATTGAGATGATCCTTACTGAAAAAGAACAGATTGTTCCTAAACCAGAAGAGGAGGTTGCACAGAAGAAAAAGATATCCCAGAAGAAACTGAAGAAACAAACACTTATGGCCTGGGAATAAATGCCACAAAAAATAAATGCAAATAAAAGTAAAAACAAAAGAAAAGAAGCGAAAAGCAAAGAAGAAAAGGAAAGATATAAGCATCTGAAGGCAGAGTTCCAAAGAATAGCAAGGAGAGATAAGAAAGCCTTCCTCACCGATCAATGCAAAGAAATAGAGGAAAACAACAGAATGGGAAGGACTAGAGATGTCTTCAAGAAAATTAGAGATACTAAGGGAACATTTCATGCAAAGATGGGCTCGATAAAGGACAGAAATGGTATGGACCTGCAGAAGCAGAAGATTTTAAGAAGAGGTGGCAAGAATACACAGAAGAGCTGTACAAAAAAGATTTTCACGACCCAGATAATCACGATGGTGTGATCACTCACCTAGAGCCAGACATCCTGGAATGTGAAGTCAAGTGGGCCTTAGAAAGCATCACTATGAACAAAGCTAGTGGAAATGATGAAATTCCAGTGGAACTATTTCAAATCCTACAAGATGATGCTGTGAGAGTGCTGCACTCCATATGCCAGCAAATTTGGAAAACTCAGCAGTGGCCACAGGACTGGAAAAGTTTTCATTGCAATCCCAAAGAAAGGCAATGCCAAAGAATGCTCAAACTACCGCACAATTGCTCTCATCTCACACGCTAGTAAAATAATGGTCAAAATCTCCAAGCCAGGCTTCAGCAATACGTGAACTGTGAACTTCCACAGGTTCAAGCTGGTTTTTGAAAAGGCAGAGGAACCAGAGATCAAACGGCCAACATCCTCTGGATCATCAAAAAAGCAAGAGAGTTCTAGAAAAATATCTATTTCTGCTCTATTGACTATGCCAAAGCCTTTGACTGTGTGGATCACAATAAACTGTGGAAAATTCTGAAAGAGATGGGAATACCAGACCACCTGACCTGCCTCTTGAGAAACCTATATGCAGGTCAGGAAGCAACAATGACAACTGGACATGGAACAACAGACTGGTTCCAAATAGGAAATGGAGTACGTCAAGGCTATATGTTGTCACACTGCTTATTTAACTTCTATGCAGAGTACATCATGAGACACGCTGGGCTGGAAGAAGCACAAGCTAGAATCAAGATTGCCGGGAGAAATATCAATAACCTGAGATATGCAGATGACACCACCCTTATGGCAGAAAGTGAAGAGGTACTAAAAAGCCTCTTGATGAAAGTGAAAGTGGAGAGTGAAAAAGTTGGCTTAAAGCTCAACATTCAGAAAACGAAGATCATGGCATCCGGTCCCATCACTTCATGGGAAATAGATGGGGAAACAGTGGCTGACTTTCTTTTTCTGGGCTCCAAAATCACTGCAGATGGTGACTGCAGCCATGAAATTAAAAGACGCTTACTCCTTGGAAGGAAAGTTATGACCAACCTAGATAGCATATTAAAAAGCAGAGACATTACTTGGCCAACGAAGGACCGTCTAGTCAAAGCTATGGTTTTTCCAGTGGTCATGTATGGATGTGAGAGTTGGACTGTGAAGAAAGCTGAGCGCTGAAGAATTGATGCTTTTGAACTGTGGTGTTAGAGAAGATTCTTAAGAGTCCCTTGGACTGTAAGGAGATCCAACCAGTCCATTCTAAAGGAGATCAGTCCTGGATGTTCATTGGAAGGACTGATGCTAAAACCGAAACTCCAATACTTTGGCCACCTCATGGGAAGAGTTGACTCATTGGAAAAGACTCTGATGCTGGGAGGGATTGGGGGCAGGAGGAGAAGGGGACGACAGAGGGTGAGATGGCTGGATGGCATCACCGACTCGATAGACATGAGTTTGAATAGACTCAGGGAGTTGGTGATGGACAGGGAGGCCTGGCGTGCTGTGATTCATGGGGTTGCAAAGAGTCGGACACAACTGAGCGACTGAACTGAACTGAACTCCTACTGAGGATGGAGGTTCCTGCTTGTAGCCCAGTCCCATCAAGATAGGATCAACAACAGTATCCTTAACTTTTGTTCACAAAACAACAAGCTGAAAGAATTGACTGTCAAATTAAGATCTCAAAATTAAAAAATATTTCCAGGCTTGTTTCTGACAAGAGTGACCCAAAAGCCACAGTAGCCTCTGGTCTGCCACCCCCAAGTCTCAGGGGGCACCCCAATGGTGAGACTTTGGTTTCTAAGACCTTCTCCACCAAAGGAAAATGGATTCCTTGGAACATAAATAAATATATGAAAGTGAAAGTCACTCAGTCATGTCCGACCCTTTGCAACCCCATGGACTATACAGTCCATGGAATTCTCTAGGCCAGAATCCTGGAGTGGGTAGCCTTTTCCTTCTCCAGGGGATATTCCCAACCCATTGATTGAACCCAGGTCTCATGCATTGCAGGAGGATTTTTTACCAGCTGAGTCACAAGGGAAGCCCAAATAAATAAATATATACATATATATATGTATGTATTAATGATCCAGAATGCCCTGTTGTGGCAGGAAGGAAGGCCATGCTCAGAAATATTAGGGAAGCAAGGGAAAGATGAGGGAACAATTAGAAGTCTCCCCCAATGCTAGCCAACCCGTGGCAATACAGGCATCAAAGTTGTTAATGGAAATAATTATAGTTAATTTGAATAAATTCACTCCTTGAAAAGCCAGGGCTATAACGACACTGTAAAGTGAAACATGACTGGAACACTGCTGTATGACTTGTTTGGATTTTTATGGAGCTTATTAAGTTGGGATGTGTTACTTTGTGTATCTTCTTTCTTTTATTACTGTTAACTAATTGGAGAGACATGTTTGCTTTGTGTGTGCAATTACAAGGTAATTGTAATTATCTTGAAGGAGTGGGGGAGGCAGGAACTGTATCACAGAAACAGGGGTAACTCATGTGACTGCAAGGAACCTCAGGCAGGTGAGGCTCCTTTAGGTTCACAACATGGGGTCAGTCTCAGTTGCCCCGGGAAAGAAAGGTTCACAGAAAATATCCACAATGATTAATTAGCCAAGTGTCACTCTGAGGAGAAGACGCTTTCGAATTCTAGAGAAGACTCTCGAGAGTCCCTTGGACAGCAAGGAGATCAAACCAGCTGATCCTAAAGGAAATCAACCCTCAATACTCATTGAAAGGGCTGATGCTGAAGCTGAAGCTCCAATACTTTGGCCACCTATTGCAAACAGCCAACTCATTAGAAAAGACCCTGATACTGGGAAAGATTGAAGGCAGAAGGAGAAGAGGGCAACAGGGGATGAGATGATTGGATGACATTACCAACTCAATGGACATGAACTTGGGCAAACTCCAGGATACGGTGAGGGACAGGGAGGGCTGGCATATTGCAGTCCATGGGGTCACAAAGAGCCGGACATGACTTGGTGACTGAACACACACACACACACACACACACACACACACACTCTCCAGGAAAGGCAGTCAAGCCCTAGTGTCCTAGCCAAAGACCAAGGTCAAACATCCGGGTACAGTGACCTCAGTTAGTTTTGGAAGATTATCACAAACATGAGAGGGTATCCAGATTTCATTAGCAAAGCCCTGGAGAGAAACCACAAGTATGGCAAAATCCCTAGGAAGAAATAAAAGCCAGGATGGAAATGATGCTCGTGGTCTTGACATTTTACAAGAGTTTTAAGTATAATTGTTATAACAGTGTTGTTCTTGGATGCAGCCATAAAAAGTTGTGTAATTGCACTTTAAATCGACAGAGGGTTACTTACTCAAGTTTGTAATCACATTTGATACCCAAGAAAAATTGGATTTTTAAATTTTATTTGTGAGATAGAAGAGCTTTCGGGTCTGCCTAGATCTGGGGAATGAGATGTCTTGATGGCAACAATTGCATCAATAAATGCAGTGGGTGGTTTATAGGCTGCCTCTCTGATTCTCCTGGTGGCATTTGACAGCTGACCATGAATTATCCGTGCCCTTGGCCTCCTGCCCCTTGGACTGGTCATCTTCCAGTGGACTTTTCTTTGTCAACCTACCCCTGCCACACGCCGGAGCCCCGGGCCCTTCTCTAGCCCCTTCTCCCTTTGCCTTGCATATTGCCTAGGTGTCTCCTACAGCTGTGGCCTGACCTCCATCTCATCCTGGCCTCCTTCCAAAGCTGAAACCTTGTTCAGACTGCAAAGGAGTTTTGGGTACTCAGAGCATCCACTTGGTCAACCTCGTGAAACGGCAGCATCAACCCTCTTGAGCCCTTGTCTCTCACCCAGTCTCGGTGAACTCACCTTCTCACACTTTCAAACACGCCTTCTCCTTTCTGTCCCCCTACAACAGCCCTCAGACAGCTGTCAGTCCGTCCCTTGGTGCTCTGTGAGCCCTCACAGTGTTTAAGGTCCTAGAAACACAAGATGGACCAGGTCCTGCCATTCGGAGCCTATGCCAGCCCTTCTCAAACTTCACTGAGCACACCAGTTCCAGGGAACTGGTTAAAATGCAAATTTTGGTGCTACAGGTCTGAGTTGGGGCCTGTGACTCTGCATTTCTAAGAGGCTCCCAGGTACTGCTGCTGCTGCTAGTGATTCCAGACCTATTCTTTGACTAACAAGGTCCCGGGTTACACAGGGGTTTTGAGTCTTGCCAAAGAGTGTGGGCAGAGGGCCATGGAGGGCCCTGGGTGGAGAGTTCTTCTGACCCAGTTAAGGTCTCCAGGACAAATGCAGTCATCTGGGTTCTTTCATCAAATGATCTTCCCTAGGACAGGGTTCTTCTCCTATTCCTGGCTGGATAGGGGGATTTCCCATGATGCTTAGTGAGCCTCTTGCCTCCTGAGCTTGATAACTAAGATGTGCGAGGCCTTTACCCCATTTCCGGAGAAGAAAAAGCACAGCGGCCCTCAACCCCTTTCCCTCTCATGGCATTTACCCCAACCTCTGAAAGGGCCTTGGCCTGGCCAGCCCCGTGCCCCTCGCCCACCAGCAGCTCCCGAATGGTCTCCTGCTTCTAAGATGGCCAATTTAATTTTTCTTCTGAGCTTCCCAAAGCTCCCAGGGCTGAGGATGAATCCCAGCCCCTTTACACTGCTCTCCAAAAACCACCCTCCCAGGCTTCCCCACTGCCTTCCCGCCCAGGGTTCCCAGGTCGGCTCCAACTAAGGTAGTACATCCTGCTTCTCTGCTCTCCTGCAGGGCGTCACCCCATGAATGTCCCTCCCTACTCCTCGACTGACCCTCGAACTTCCTAGGATTTTACAGTGTTTACATTCATTTCATTTCTATACAGGTTTAGGAAGAGCATGTTATGTTGTCCATTTTATAGACAACAAATCTGAGGCTCAGAGAGGCTTGGTCACTTACCTCTGGTCACACAGCCAGGAAGGCGTTGAGTGGGGATTAGAGCTAAGCCTTTCGACCTATCCTTCTGTTGGACCACCAGAGTTTTGTTTTTGAGCATTTTCTTGTGAGCCATACTTTGTGTGTGTGTGTGTGTGTGTGTGTGTGTGTATTCCTGCCTGGAGAATCCCAAGGACAGAGGACCCTGGCAGGCTACAGTCCACAGGGTTGCAAAGAGTCGGACACGACTGAGCGACTTAGCATGCATGTATGTTCATTTGCTCAGCCGTGTCCGACTCTTTGCGACCCTATGAACTGTACCCTGCGAGGGTCCTCTGTCCATGGGATTCTCCAGGCAAGAAAACAAGTGGGTTGTCATACCTTCCTCCAGGGGATCTTCCCAACCCAGGGATGGAACCAGGGTCTCCTACACTGCAGGAGGATTCTTTACCACTGAGCCACTGGGGAAGCCGGTGAGCGCTACTTTGATGGAGGGTTATACAAGGTGTGATGTGAGCCCCCAAGAGGCTTATCCGCCTGGTACGAGCTTGAGCTGATGGATGTCAGCATCTCTTCCCAGCTCAAGTTCAGTGATACCACATTGGTAGCGTGAAATTGGCTATGCTGAGAATATTTACACCACGGAAATTGGCAAACGCTGCAAATCAGCACTCCCTGCAGAGCAAGTGGTTAACACGTGGCTGCAGCTCACCCAGGTCTGGGAGATGGAGACAGCCTCCTGGAGGAGATAACTTCCGAGCTGACCCTGGCAGAATGAGTGGGGGGAGAGGTGGGCGAATGTTAGCTTCACCTGGAACATTCAACCTGCCTTCTGCTTACAGCTCACTCAAAACTGAGCAAGAACCCTTGGTCTATCCTAGAAAGGAAGTAAGAGGTTTCAGAGGAGAAGAATGCTGGGAGTGCAGAAGGGATTCTGGTGGGAGGACCGAGCAGGTGCAAGGGTCACCTGACCTTGTGCCAGCCAGGAGAAACAGAGTTCATCCTGCATACACTTGGAGGCCACTGGCTGTGTGCAGGCAGGAGAGGCATGCAGTGAATGTTTTGGGGGGCAGATCTCCCCTGAAAATCCCCCCTCTCTGAAGGGAGCAGTGAGTAGTAGTAGAGGATGTCTGAGAGGGGTCAATGAGGAGGTGTCTGAGACGACCCACTGAAGAGGCGTTGAGGACTCCAAGAGAGCCGTCTGGGGGTGGCTGGGGGCGAACCAGCCTCTGCAAACTCCATGAAACCCGGTGGCTCACAGGTACTGTGGGGGTAGGGAGAGACGAGCATCCAAAAGGAAGCTGAGATTTGTGCCGGCCACTTGAGACAGGAATCCCGAGCTGTGGATTAGTTTGGGGGAGAAAGCTGGTGAATTCAAGTTAACGCGTGTGTGAGGCGTGTTTGAGGCACCGGTGCCATCCAGGTGGGGGGCAAAGGCAGAGGGACATTGGTGTAGAGCCCCACGCGTGGGTCTGGGCTGTCGGAGTTCACTGGCTTAGAGTGATGGATACCCGGGCAGAGCCCTAAGGGACATCAGGTTCAAGGTCCGTCAGGAGAGTTGCTGGATGTTTGCCATCAGGGTGGTAACTTGTTTTTTTGTTTTTTTTTCTCTTAGAAATAATGAGAACTTCCAGTTTGGGGGTCAAGCATGTAAAGAACTTCGAAGTCATCATTCCCATTCTCACAACAAGAAAAAATATCTAAACAAGCTGAAAATCAGTAACTCTTCTCAGATCCGTCAGAGAACCGAGGTCGCAGGGCAAAGCAGTGGCCTGAAAACCAGAGGGAGAGGTGGGTGCAGAGGATCACAGCTGTATCTGAGCAGAAGCCCGCAGCTGGAGCCGGACAATTACACTGTAGGCAGCTCAGCGTAGCCGAGCCTGGGAGTTAAAGACTCAAAGGAACTCACACGGCGCTTTGGGCAGGGAGAGAGGAAACCAACCATTTTGAAACACATTCTGAAATACACGAGCCATGTTGAAATACATTCCGTCTGTAGTGCAGGGAAAGTAAGAATGGCCCATCCACCCTCTTAAGGTTGCCAGCCGAACTGACATAGAACAGTGACAGCGGCAAAGCAGACGAGCTTTATTTACATAGAAGTGGGAGCCCTCGCGGCAAAAAGGCCCAGAGAAGTGATGAGATCCAAGTGCTCTACATACTCAGTTAAAGAAGGAGCAGCAATTGTGGACAAGTAACCCAGTAATTCTTGCCTGAAGAATCTCCATGGACAGAGGAGCCTGGCGGGCTCTAGTCCTTGGGGTCGCAAAGAGTCAGATACGACTGAGCAACAGAGCACAGTGAAATTATATGGGAGGACTATGCTGCTACTGCTGCTGCTGCTAAGTCGCTTCAGTCGTGTCCGACTCTGTGTGACCCCATAGACGGCAGCCCACCAGGCTCCCCCGTCCCTGGGATTCTCCAGGCAAGAACACTGGAGTGGGTTGCCATTGCCTTCTCCAATGCATGAAAGTGAAAAGTGAAAGTGAAGTCGCTCAGTCGTGTCCGACTCTTAGCGACCCCATGGACTGGTGCCTACCAGGCTCCTCCATCCATGGGATTTTCCAGGCAAGAGTACTGGAGTGGGGTGCCATTGCCTTCTCCGGGGAGGACTATAGGGAGATGAGAGATATTGTGTTGATAATAGGGTCTGTTTGCACAGATTTCTCTTAACTCCCTGCCTCTGGTGATAGGAATGCTTTCTCTTCCTGGAACAGAGAGGACGTTTCACTTGGAAATTTTGCCTCCTGTTTTCAGAAAGAAAAAGAAAGTCAGAATGTGCCCTTCATTCAAATGCTGTTTCTCAAGTGCTTTGAAGTCAAAATAGCATGTCAGGGTGGCAAATTTGGTGGTGAGGTGGGGGGCGGGGGGATGTTCTGAGCCCCTTCAGTAACAAAGACAGCCCTCGGTGGAGAGCCAGAGCCTTATCCCACCTAGGAAAGGGAAATTAGTCAATTCTACTCACTCTAACCTTCTGGTCCTACAAAAGGGAAGAAAAACAGGCTATGAAACTCTTCTGAAGGTCACAGCCCAGGGACTCTGGCCTACCAAAAATAAAAACAACCATAGAGATTTAAATAAAAGCTTATAGAAAGTTTCTCCTTCCTAACCTTCCCAGACAGGAAGCCCTGGGCCCAGAGTGTATCACTGGTGGATTCTACCCATCATTTGGAGAAGAAATGGCACCAATTCTTTCCAGTCTTGCTTTCAAGTGGACGCAGGTGCAGACATACATCACCCGCTCCCACTTCATATTAGGCAGGAAAGTGTCTGACCCTATAAGGTCAAACTAGGATTATTGTATTAGTAGAAGGGTGGTGACGTTTTTCTTCCATCTGATGGCTTCGGGCATATCTTGTGGTTTTGCTTATGGTTTTATCATTAAGCAAGCCTACTTCACTGAACAGTGTTCCAATAGCTTTCTTGAGCGATCATTAACTTACAGTGGTTCCCAAAAAGTTTCCTAGGTTTCCTGCCCTATCTATAGTCCTCTACTGGGACTGCTACAACTATCTGTATAACTATCCTATTCTATTCCTATCGGTATCACTTCACGCCAGTCAGAATAGCCGTCATCAAAAAGTCTACAAATAATAAATGCTAGAGAAGGTGTGGAGAAAAATGAACCTTCCTACTCTGTTGGTAGGAATGTAAATTGAAACGGCTACTATGGAAAGATAAGTTAGGAGTTGGGATAAACAGCTGCTACTGCTGCTAAGTCACTTCAGTCGTGTCCGACTCTGTGTGACCCCATGGACTGCAGCCTACCAGGCTTCTCTGTCCATGGGATTCTCCAGGCAAGAACACTGGAGTGGGTTGCCATTTCCTTCTCCAATGCATGAAAGTGGAAGTGAAACTGAAGTCGCTCAGCAGCAGCAGCAGAACACCCTTTTAATTTTTTTTTCCTTTTTTTTACCCTGAGACAGTGGCTCTTACAAACTGAGCTATAATTACAATATTTGTGCATATTAAGCCAGACTGAGTTCAGATCCTACCTCTGCTCTGTACTGGCTGTGATCTGAGGCATGTTCCATAACTTCTTTGTGCTTTGATTTCTTTTCTTTCATTCTTTCTAGTTTGTTAACATAAACAAGTCCTGTCCTTTAATATGTGTAGAGCACTGCTTCATCCCATATCCCAGAGGTTCTGACATATGACTTTATTGTTTTTTCCTAAATGTTCTGCAGCTTGAATTTTGATTTCCTTTTTTACCCCATCCATCCATCCATCCATCCATCATCTGCTTCTGCTGCTACTGCTGCTAAGTCGCTTCAGTCGTGTCTGACTCTGTGCGACCCCATAGACGACAGCCCACCAGGCTCCCCCGTCCCTGGGATTCTCCAGGCAAGAACACTGGAGTGGGTTGCCATTTCCTTCTCCAATGCATGGATGTGAAAATTGAAAGTGAAGTCGCTCAGTTGTGTCCGACTCTTAGCGACCCCATGGACTGCAGCCTACCAGGCTCCTCCGTCCATGGGATTTTCCAGGCAAGAGTACTGGAGTGGGGTGCCATTGCCTTCTCCGGTCATCTGCTTAGTCATGTCCAACTCTTAAGTGACCTCATGGACTGCAGCCTGTCAGGCTCTTCTGTCCACAGGATTCTCCAGGCAAGAATAGTGGAGTGGGTTTCCATTTCCCTCTCCAGGGGATCTTCCCAACCCAGGGATCGAACCTGCATCTCCTGCATTGCAGGAGGATCTCTACTGCTGGGTCATCGGAGAAGGCCTCGTTTCCCTCAAGTATTGTTTAAACTTTTCTGAAAGGACCTTTGAGGGATGTGATTTACTGTCCCCCAAGGCAATGGAAATAAAACCAAAAATAAACAAATGGGATCTAAGTAAACTTACAAGCTTTTGATCAGCAAAGGAAACCATAAAAAAAAAAAAAAAGGAAAGGAAAGAAATGGGAGAAAACATTTGCAAATGATGTGACTCAGTTCAGTTCAGTTTAGTCTGTCAGTCGTGTCCGACTCTTTGCGACCCCATGAATCGCAGCACGCCAGGCCTCCCTGTCCATCACCAACTCCCGGAGTTCACCCAGACTCACGTCCATCGAGTCAGTGATGCCATCCAGCCAGCTCATCCTCTGTCGTCCCCTTCTCCTCCTGCCCCCAATTCCTCCCAGCATCAGGGTCTTTTCCAATGATGTGACTAACAAGGGCTTAATCTCCAAAATATGCAGTCCACTCATACAACTCAACAATAATAACAAAAGAAACCAACCAATTCAATTGAAAAGTGGGTAGAAGATTTTAATGGACATTTCTCCAAAGAAGACACACATGAAAAGATGCTCAATATCACTAATTATTAGAGAAATGCAAATGACAACCACAGTGAGGTGCCAGCTCACACTGGTCAGCATGGCCATCCTTGTATGACTGAGTCCCCTTGCTGTTCACCTAGAACTATCACAACATTGTTAATAGACTATGTCCCAATACAGAATAAAAAGTTAAAAATGAAAAAGAATGGCCATCACTAAAAAGTCTACATATAACAAATGTTGGAGAGGGTGTGGAAAAGAGGAAATGCTCCTATACTCTTGGTGGGAATGTGAGTTGTTGCAGCCACTATGGAAAACGGTATGGAGGTTCCGCAGAAAACTAAAAATGGAATTGTCATATGATCCAGCAACCCCACCCCTGGGCATATACTGGGACATGTATGTATTATACAGAATTAAAACTGTAATCCAAAAAGATGCACACACCTCTAGGCTCACAGCAGTACTATTCATAGCAGCCAAGACATGTGAGCAACTTAAATGTCCATCATTGGGGGAACGGATAAAGAAGATATGGTACATGCATACAATGGAACACTGAATCATCAAAACAAAAAAGATGAAATAATGGCATTTGCAAAAATATGGATGCCACTAGAGATTACCGTACTAAGTGAACTAAGTCAGAAAGAGAAAGACAAATACTGTATGATGTCGCTTATAGGTAGAATCTAAAACACGGCACAAATGAACATGCCTACAAAACAGAAACAGACCCACACTCATAGAGATCAGGCAGAAGGAGAAGGGGGTGGCAGAGGATGAGGTGGTGAGATAGCATCACGGACTCCATAGGCTTGAATTTAAGCAAACTCCATGAGGTAGTGGAGGGCAGAGGAGCCTGGCATGCCGCAGTCCATGGGGTCGCAAAGAGTCAGACACAACTTAGTGACTTAATAACAACAGCAACATAGAGATCAGATGTGTGGTTGCCAAGGGAAAGGGGGGAGGGAGAGGGATGGACCTGGAGTTTGGGGTTGGTGGATGCAAGCTATTACATTTAGAATGGATAAACAACAAGGTCCTGCGATACAGCCCAGGGAACTATATCAAATCTCCTGGGATATATCATAATGGAAAAAAATATTTAAGAAGAATCTATATATGTGTATAACTGAGTCAATTTTCTGTACTGCAGAGACTGACCCAACATTGTAAATCAACTATACTTCAATAAACAACATACACACACACACACAAGAAGAGACCATGGAAACCATATTCCTTGCATTCTAGCATGTTTCAGAATATGTGTCCATGGCCTTTACACTTTAAATCACTCAGGCTGGCTATAATATTCTTGGATCCTGCTTTCTTTCCTGGAGGACAGCGTCAGCTCAGTCCAGTACCAGATGTTGCTATGGAGAATTCTGAGGTCATCCTTATGGGTGACATTAGCCTTTTGCCAGGATGTTCAAAGAATTCTTTTATTAAAGTTCAGTAACTTTAGTAAGATGAGAATTCTGCATCAGTTTTTCCCGGGACACAATTTACTCTTTCTTTTGTGCGTGTGCCCTTTCTTTTGTGAAATTTAATTTTCATTTTTTAAGTTACATGTTACATACATAAGTTACATGTATACATAGCTTAAAGGAAACTAGTCCTATAAGACTTATAATTTAAAACACCAGTCTTCTGTAGTTGCTCCCCAGAAGCAGACGTTTTCAACTGTTTCCTTTGGTATTTATGTCTGTGGCTCTGTGGTAAATACTGTGGCCAGCCCACCCAACTCCCATTTCTAACTCTCTTTTCTTTCACAGCACTCCAGCTAGGGTGGGCAAGTGGCCAGCAGACACAGGGAGAAGTCTGCCATGACGTTCCTGAAAAGATGGTTTCTTTCCTGATACAGATGTTGCCTCTCTCCTTTCTTCCTGCTGGGATATGGATGTGGTGGCGGGAGCTGCACCTGTCATTTTGTAACGCGAGGTATCAAGCTTAAAGGGCAAGGAGAATCTCAAGACATTGCCTGTCACAGCATCCAGCCTCTAAACTAATCCTAGCAGCTACATACTTCTGTAATTCTTGTTATATGGAGCAGAGAAAGGAAGAGAAACAGTTTAAGCCTTTGAAATTAGCGTTTATGATTTTGTTGTTACTGTTTTTTTTTAAAGGCAAAGGTCTTTCTAACTGATACATCCCTCATAACTTAAAATTATAAATATATACTGCCATTTTTTAAGTTACAGATAACTTTTGGAAGCTGAGGATTTAGCTCTCTTCCTTACTTCCCCCCAATACCCAGTCTCCTTTCCCCTGCCTACCCAACCTCTGCTCTGCTTATCAGAGGTTCTCCACCTCATATCCTGTATGCAGAATTCTGCAAATATTTGGGGGAGATAGGGGATGTTGGGCTCAGTTCTCTATCCTTCCCTTCTCTCTGAGATCCTAGCCCTTGTGGCTCTAAGTTTTGCTCACCAGCCTCACAAGATGGTCAGAAGCTTGCTGTCTTCTCTGTAGCCCTCTGCCGAGACCGTCTGTTCCAGCTGTCCCAATTCCCAGCTTCTTGCCAGACTTCCAAATGAGCAGATGGCCAGAGGGCAAAGCTTCTCTCGGAGGTGGTTCCCCTGCACCTAAGAGCATGCAGGATCTTCGCTCCCTGGCCAGGGACTGAACCTGAGCCCCTTGCACTGGAAGACCAAGCCTTACCCCCCCGACTGCCAGGGAAGTCCCCCTTAAACTCGATTTCTTCCAAAGCTTTTAAAAGAAAGTCAGCCACTGTTTCCCCATCTATTTCCCATGAAGTGATGGGACCAGATGCCGTGATCTTCGTTTTCTGAATGTTGAGCTTTAAGCCAACTTTTTCACTCTCCACTTTCACTTTCCTCAAGAGGCTTTTTAGTTCCTCTTCACTTTCTGCCATAAGGGTGGTGTCATCTGCATATCTGAGGTTATTGAGATTTCTCCCGGCAATCTTGATTCCAGCTTGTGCTTCTTCCAGCCCAGCATTTCTCATGATGTACTCTGCATAGAAGTTAAATAAGCAGGGTGACAATATACAGCCTTGACATACTCCTTTTCCTATTTGGAACCAGTCTGTTGTTCCATGTCCAATTCTAACTGTTGCTTCCTGACCTGCATATAGGTTTCTCAAGAGGCAGGTCAGGTGGTCTGGTATTCCCATCTCTTTCAGAATTTTCCACAGTTTATTGTGATCCACACAGTCAAAGGCTTTGGCATAGTCAATAAAGGAGAAATAGATGTTTTTTTGGAACTCTCTTCCTTTTTGCATGATCATGCAGATGTTAGCAATTTGATCTCTGGTTCCTCTGCCTTTTCTAAAACCAGCTTGAACATCAGGAAGTTCACGGTTCACGTATTGCTGAAGCCTGGCTTGGAGAATTTTGAGCATTACTTTACTAGCGTGTGAGATGAGTGCAATTGTGCGGTAGTTTGAGCATTCTTTGGCATTGCCTTTCTTTGGGATTGGAATGGAAACGGACCTTTTCCAACCCTGTGGCCACTGCTGAGTTTTCCAAATTTGCTGGCATATTGAGTGCAGCACTTTCACAGCATCATCTTGTAGGATTTGAAAGAGCTCAACTGGAATTCCATCACCTCCATTAGCTTTGTTCGTAGTGATGCTTTCTAAGGTCCACTTGACTTCACATTCCAGGATGTCTGGCTCTAGGTGAGTGATCACACCATCGTGATTATCTGGGTCATTAAGGTCTTTTTTGTACAGTTCTTCTGTGTATTCTTGCCACCTCTTCTTAATATCTTCTGCTTCTGTTAGGTCCATACCATTTCTGTCCTTTATCGAACCCAGCTTTGCATGAAATGCTCCCTTGGTATCTCTAATTTTCTTGAAGAGATCTCTAGTCCTTCCCATTCTGTTGTTTTCCTCTATTTCTTTGCATTGATCACTGAGGAAGGCTTTCTTATCTCTCCTTGCTATTCTTTGGAACTCTGCATTCAGATGCTTATATCTTTCCTTTTCTCCTTTGCTTTTCACTTCTCTTCTTTTCACAGCTATTTGTAAGGCCTCCCCAGACAGCCATTTTGCTTTTTTGCATTTCTTTTCCATGGGGATGGTCTTGAGCCCTGTCTCCTGTACAATGTCATGAACCTCTGTCCATAGTTCATCAGGCACTCTTGTCTATCAGATCTAGTCCCTTAAATCTATTTCTCACTTCCACTGTATAATCATAAGGGATTGATTTAGGTAATACCTGAATGGTCTAGTGGTTTTCCCTACTTTCTTCAATTTAAGTCTGAATTTGGCAATAAGGAGTTCATGATCTGAGCCACAGTCAGCTCCCGGTCTTGCTTTTGCTGACTGTATAGAGCTTCTCCATCTTTGGCTGCAAAGGATATAATCAATCTGATTTCGGTGTTGACCGAACATCATCTGGTGATGTCCATGTATAGAGTCTTCTCTTGTGTTGTTGGAAGAGGGTGTTTGTTATGACCAGTGAGTTCTTTTGGCAAAACTCTATTAGTCTTTGCCCTGCTTAATTCCGTATTCCAAGGCCAAATTTGCCTGTTACTCCAGGTGTTTCTTGACTTCCTACTTTTGCATTCCAGACCCCTATAATGGAAAGGACATCTTTTTTGGGTGTTAGTTCTAAAACGTCTTGTAGGTCTTCATAGAACTGTTCAACTTCAGCTTCTTTAGCGTTACTGGTTGGGGCATAGGCTTGGATTACCGTGATATTGAATGGTTTGCCTTGGGAACGAACAGAGATCATTCTTTGGTTTTGAGATTGCACAGTGTACCAGATATGGTACCAAATTTATCTGCCTTCCTCTTTTGAGTTTGCTCAGCAGCTCCTAGTTAGGACTAATTTGTTAACCAACCCAGCAGAGCATAGAGGTGTCTGCCTCGCTGGAGCGCCTAGAGGTGTTGGGAATAGCAGCAGAGGCATACAAAGGGCCTTTGCAAGCCTGCCCATTACTGCGTGCCTGTTGAGTCCTGCACAGAGTTTGGTCTGGTGGTTGAAGCCACCAGCCACCTGACTTGAGTGATCACACAGCCCTGGGCTGACTACGTGACTCTCCCCAGCCTCTGTGGGCCATGCTGGAGGCCACACACAGCCCCTCTGCGTGTGTTATCGGAGGAGTTGTCTGAGATGACGCAGGCAGAGCACCCAGCACATGCCAGACATTGATTACCATCTCCGTGGACGGTCCTGTGGACTCTAGGACAAGAGGGCACCAGGATCCCTGGGTGGGCTTGTAACAACACAGGTGGCTGGACTCCATCCCTGGAGCCTCTGACAGGTCTGGGGTGGGGCCTGAGTACCTGCATTTCCCACAGGAGGTGCTGCTGCTGCTGATCTGAGAAGCCCACTTTGAGGAGCCCTGGGGAGGATCTTTTGGTTCGTACCGGCATCAGCGGCCTGGCACCAGGCAATGCTGGGCTCTGGCCTGGGGCTTCTGAGGTGGCTCAGTGTGCAAAGAATCCACCTACAATGCAGGAGACACAGGAGATGTGGGTTTGATCCCTGGGTCGGAAAGATCCCCTAGACGAAGGCATGGCAACCCACTCCAGTATTTTTGCCTGGAGAATTGCCATGGACAGAGGAGCCTGGCGGGCTACAGTCTGTAGGGTCACAAAGTGTCAGACACGACTGAAGTGACTGAGTGACCGTGAATGAACTCTGGTCTCAAAAGCCTGCCCTCAGCTCATGCTGACCTTGGCCACCCCAGAAATAGAGATGAGGATGGGGCCCATTCCTGGGGCACCTGTTTGCTCTGTCTGAGGAGGGTAGTGGGCAGCACAGGGGACTGGCAGCTTCCACCCTTACCCTGTCCTGGCTGCTGCCTGGTGTGGACACTTCTCCATCAGATGGGTCCCGGAAGCTTGAATCCTCTTCTGCTGTAATCTTGAGGCCTTGTAGCCTCATGATCCTCTTCTGCCTGGAGTGCTCCTGGCCCTGGGAGATGGGCCGCTGCTGGACAGTGCTGGGGAGGCCCCTGCCTCGGGCAGCTCTGGGTCAGGAGGCGAAGCTTGGCTCTATGTTCCGGCTCTGCCTCCCAATATGCGGATGGCAGTGGGCCAGTACCCAAGTTCTTCTTGGGACGCCTGGGAGTTTTTGTTCTCTGCCCTGCCTGGCCTCTACCTGCCCCAACTCGGCCTGGTGACAGGGTAGGGATTTAGTCTGCTTTTTCCCCTCTTGGCCCCACTGACCAAGGGCTTCTGGAGGGCAGGCCCAGGCTTCATTCAAACCCAGGGCCTGGAAGGTGCTGGACACTCAGGCAGTGTTGGATGACCGAATAATAAATGAATGAATGAGTGAATAAATGAAGTGAGGCTTCTCCAAAAATCTCAGCTCAAAGTGCCTTTTTACCTCTAAGTGGTTTGGTTTTGACCCCGTTACACTGTCCAACTGGAGAAGGAAATGGCAACCCACTCCAGTACTCTTGCCTGGAAAATCCCATGGGCAGAGGAGCCTGGTAGGCTACAGTCCATGGGGTTGCAAAGAGTCAGACATGACTGAACGACTTCACTTCACTTCAAGGTGTCCAAGAAAGAGAAACCACGCTGCTCCCATGAAATGATGGAGTCTTACCCCTCATCTGACCTGCAGGTCAGCCCAGGAGGCAGGTGAGCTAGAGGTCACTGTCCCTGCCCTACAGATTGTCCCAGGATGGAGGTGGGGCTGGGGTGTGACTGACTCAGGCCTGCGGGGTTCCTGCCATTCCCTGCACTCGGCTCCTCCAGCTCCCACAAAAGCCTGGCCTGAGTTGGTGGATTCCAGCGATGCTGAAATCCGAACGATAACAAAGGAGGGAGTGACCATCTTTCCTCTAGGACCGGTTTTGAAGCATGAAAGGTGTTTCATCTTGAGGGCCCAGAGTGGCAAGGGTGCGCGTGGCAGAGGGGACGGCCGGTCCAGAGGCCCAGAGGCAGGGCTCTGGGGAAGGAATGAGCTCAGTTTTGATGTGTCACACCTGGGGTACCTCCTGTGGGAGAGGTCCATGGAGGTCAGCAGAGTCACTGGGCTGGAGACCAGGACGTGGGGATGCCGTTGCCCTGGGAACAGTGTGGAGCAGTTCTCCCTGTGAAGATGAGAGGTTGGACTGAGCTCCAGGGCCCTGCAACATTCCGGGCCGGGCCGGGCTGGGGGAGCTGACAGCCCTCCCGTGATGCAGAAACAGGCCAGAGGAGAGGTCTGCGGGAAAGAGGCGGCAAGGAGGCTGTGGGCAGCATTGGACCCTGCAGGGGTCCAGGACGGATCCCAGAAGCATGGGACCCAAGATGAGAGGCTGGAGGGAGGAAGGGGGGACAGGAAGTGTAGACCACAGCTCTCCTGAAAAGTGTGGCTAGCAAAGGGGAGTAGGGAAGACCTGGAGCCAGAAGGTGATGAGCAAGCTTTGTTTCTTGTTTGGTTTGTTTTTAGGTTGATTTTTGGGTTCTAAGTGTCAGAAACCCAATTCACATTTCCGTAGACACAGGGGCTTCGTTGGCTGGTGGAATAGGGTTAGCTGTTGTTTAGTTGCTAAGTTGTGTCCCCCTCTTTGCGACCCTATAGACTGTAGCCCACCAGGATCCTCTGTCCGTGGGTTTTCCCAGCCAGAATATTGGAGTGGGTTGCCATTTCTGTCTTCAGGCGATCTTCTCGACCAAGAGGTTGAGCCCGAGTCCCCTGCTTGGCAGGCAGATTCTTTACCGCTGACTCACCAGGAAAACCGATGGAGTAGGTAGAAGATTCCAAATTGTAGGGAAGGAAAAATATCTTGGTTCCCTCTTAGGCTCTGTGGCTGGCCTGAGAATTAAACTGACCAATGGCAGATCAATAGGAGAGAAGCACTCATGCTTTGTTTAATATTTTTACATGTTCACAGGAGTTTTCAAAAGGAAAATGATGACCCCAGGAAGATCTTAGGTCCCAAAGCTTATATATCTTTTTACATGAACTTTGTGGAGATGTGATGGGATGAAGGGGCTGGGGCTGGGGCAGTAAGTTGTGGGTCAGTGACTAGGAAATACGTGGGGGAAACTAATAGAAAATCAGGATTATTTTAGCAGCTTGCTTGTACAGATCCCTTTCAGCATTACCCCCCTCTCTTCTCTCCACACAGTCTCTGGTGACAAGACGCTCTCTTCCTGGTGCAGAAGGGCACGCTTCTCTTGGGAAATGTGTGACTTGCCTTTAGGTGGGAAGGGGAGAGCCCTTCCTGCATCTTCTATTTCTCAAATATCTTCAGCTCAGAGTAATCAATGTTCCAAAGCGGTGTATTTGGGGGTAGCATGTTCTGAACCCCTTCAAAACCAAATCTTGGGGAAGGCAAAAGTGTCCTGAGCCTGGGGCTCACGTGCTGCCCCATGCCACCCCCTGCCCATCAGGAGCAGAGGGCTCTCCCGCCACTCCTCTGACTTTTCTCTCATCCCCCACCCCACACTCCCCATCCTGGAGATCAAGTCCTTCCATGTGGTCAGAAACGGCCCTGCCAAAGGCTTCCATTTCCACCTGGGACATTTCTTGCCCCAGGGAAACTGCATTCTCTTCCTTGGCTCCAGTTTGCAAAATCCCCAATGCAAGTCCTGACTGGTCCTCCTGGCCAGTTGTCTGTGGTTTGGACACACGATGGCTGATCAGAGTGTCCCCTCCTTCTGGGAAGACCCTCCCCATCAGTGACCATCTAGTGTGGCAGGAAGTGGAAAAGCCATAAAGGTCTCGGGCAGGGACCCTTAGATGGCACTGGGGCCAGAATGACCTCAGTCCTGGGCTGCTGACTGACCTCTCAGAGGACAGACACTCATTTTTGGTTATGTCAGTGCCTCCAGGGAACTCCAGCCCTACCCCCTGACCTGCTGCCTCTCACTTCTCCTACTGGGGTTCCACGGGGATTGGGGAGGGCACTGGGGCCCCTTGACTGATACAGACCCCCAGAGGCTGGGGTAGGAAGCCCCTGGTGAGGTGGGGGGCAGACATCTGGAGCCAGGCTCAGGCCTGGCCCCGGGAAACAGCCTGGCTGGAGACCCACCTGGCCCCTCCACTCTTGGGGCCCCTCTTCTTTCTGTCATTTGGTCTTTGTTTGCTCCCCCAGAAAGATCTCTGGTAGGGGAAGATCCCATGAGCCTCGGAGCAACTAAGTCTATACGCCACAACTACTGAAGCCCTGGGTCCTAGAGCCCGTTCTCCACAGCAAGAGAAGCCCCTGCAATGAGAAGCCCACTTGCTGCAGCTAGAGAAAAAGCCCACGCAGCAATGAAGACCCAGCACAGCCAAAAATAAATAAACAGTTTTTTAAAAAAACAAAAAATCAACAACAACAAAGGCCCTTAAAGCTGGGCTCTTCAAAGGGCACTGAAGTCCCAGGTTAGTGACGATCCAAGAACCCGGCTCCTGGCAGAAGCAGGCACACGTCCTCTTTAGAGGGAAAAGTCCCCAGTGTGAGCTCTCTGGATTTCCAGATTAAGTTCAACAACATGTGATTTTAAACCACACACACACGCACACACTCTGAGAACTGAAATGTTCAGTCACTCAGTCGTGTCCAACTCTTTGTAACTCCATGGGCTGCAGCACGCCAGGCTTCTCTGTCCTTCACTATCTCCCAGAGCTTGCTCAAACTCATGTCCACTGAGTCAGTGATGCCATCCAATCATCTCGTCCTCTGTTGTCCCCTTCTCCTCCTGCCTTCAATCTTTACTAGCATCAGGATCTTTTTTAAGGAGTCAGTTCTTTGCATCAGGTGGCCAAAGTATTGGAACTTCAGCTTCAGCATCAGTCTTTTCAATGAATACTCAGGGTTGATTTCCTTTAAGATTGACTGGTTGGATCTCCTTGCAGTCCAAGGGACTCTCAAGAGTCTTCTCCAACACCACAGTTCAAAAGCATCAATTTTTCAGCGCTCAGCTTTCTTCACAGTCCAACTCTCACATCCATACATGGCTACTGGAAAAACCATAGCTTTGCCTAGATGGACCTTTGTTGGCAAAGTAATGTCTCTGCTTTTTCATATGCTGTCTAGGTTGATCATATCTTTTCTTCCAAGGAGCAAGCGTCTCTTAATTTCACAGGTATAGTCACCATCTGCAGTGATTTTGGAGCCCAAGAAAATAAGGTCTGTCACGGTTACCATTGAGAACTGAAATAACAAATGAGAAATGTAGCCGTAACTCCCCCCAAATCGAAGACTATGGGTAGTGGATATCAGATTAAGACTATAAAACCACCAAGTTTCTAATGTTTAGAGATAGAGAAGATGGAGCAAAAATAGTGAGCAGGGAACAAGAGACCATCCAAAGCAGTCCAGCTGATTTAAAATTAAGCCAAATAGACCGTGTAAACCTTAAAAAAAATTTAATTAAATTCTCAATGTAGAGGAACTTAAACAGCACATTAGATGCAGAGAAGAATTTGCTGGATATGAAGACACTGTTCAGGACGCAGCACAGAGAGACCAGGAGACAGGAGCAAAAAGACAGAGAGCAGATCTAACCTGAGTCCTAGAGGGTGGGGGCAGCAAAAGAAGAGATAGTGGCTGAGAATATTCCAGAAATGATGCAAGTCATGGATCTACAAATACAGGAATCTCAGCATATATCAAGCAGAATAAATAAAAATAATCTAAACTTAGGTATTTTTAAAAATAATTTTATTTATCGATTATTTTTGGTTATGCTGGATCTTTGTTGCTTTGAGGGCTTTTTTCCAGTTGCAGCAAGCAGGGGCTACTCTCTGCAGGGTTCTCACTGTGTTGGCTCTTCTTGTTGGGGAGCACAGGCTGTAGGGCATGCGGGCTTCAATAGTCGTGGTGCTTGGACTCATGATTTGCAGCTCCCAGACTCTAGAGCACAGGCTCAGGGGTGGTTTAGTCACTAAGTCATGTCCAACTCTTGTGACCCCATGGACTATAGCCTGCCAGACTCCTCTGTCCACAGGATTCTCCAGGCAAGACTACTTGAGTAGGTTGCTGTTTCCTTCTCCAGGGGGTCTTCCCTACAGGCTTAGTAGTCATGGCTTATGGGCTTAGTTGCTCTGAGGCATTTGGGATCTTCCTGGACCTGTGTCTCCTGTGTCAGGAAGGCAGATTCTTTACCACTGAGCCACCTGGGAAAGCCCCTAAACCTTGATATGTTTTTGATGCTGAAAGCTCAACTTCTCTGTACGCTGGTGCTGAATTGAATCTCAAAGTTTTTGGTGAAGTAGAAAAAGATAGCTTTATTGCTTTGCCAGGAAAAGGGGGACCCTGTGGGCTCCTGCCTTTGAAACTGAATGTCTCAACCCACTAGAGTTTGGTGAGAAGTTTTATGGCAATGGCTCAAGGGTGGGGTTGCTGATAAGATTAGGCTCTGTCCTCCTTTAATCTTGTTTCAGGTCTCAGGTAATCTTTTTTTAATCTTAGTTCGGCCAGGCTACATTTGGGGAGCTTATTTCCCTGACCAGGGATCAAACCCACATTCCCTCAGTGGAAGCATGGAGTCTTAACCACTGGATCACCAGTGAAGTCCTTCAGCTTATCTTGATGAGCTTCTCTGGTTTCTTTGGTCTGGACTCAGGAGGTTTCTGGGTTACTCCTCCCTTAATTATCAACTGTTTGAATCTGCCTTTGGGAACTCAGGAAACAGCATGGAGACTGGAGTCTTGTCTGCAAGAAATGGGGGACAAAAAAGGCCTCTGTGCCTGGCAGCCCCATAGGGCTCCACTCAGTTTCCTTTTTACAAAATTGAAATAGGAGGGAAGGGGGCAGGGCACAACATTTAAAAGAATGGCAGAGCCCAAGGATACAACGGAAACTGATTAGAACCAAGTGGGTCCAGTGTGGTTGATAAGTTGACTTCCACCAGACCTGGTGGCTCAGTTGGTGAAGAGTCTGCCTGCAACACGGGAGACCCGGGTTCAATCCCTGAGTCAGGAAGATCTGGAGAAGGAAATGGCAACCCGCTCCAATATTCTTGCCTGGAGGATTCCATGGACAGAGGAGCCTGGTGGGCTACAGTCCATGGGGTCACAAAGAGTTGGACACCACGGAGTGACTAACACTCTTACTTTCTTCTTTCAACACATCAGTAGGCTAAATGAAATACCCAAATGTGCCACCACAGTTTCAAGAACAAAAGGTGGGCAGTGACCCAATTCTTGGAAATCCTCACCCCTTTCCCAAAATAACTGCAATACTCCTCCCACTCTTCTGCCAGTATAATTACCCACTTCTATAAAAACTGACAGTATAAAAAAATAAGATCAAGGCATCCAGTCCTATCACTTCATGGCAAACAGAAGGGGAAAAAGTGGAAGCAGTGTCAGATTTTATATTCTTGGGCTCCAAAATCAGTGCAGGCATGAAGTTAAAAGATGCTTGCTCCTTGAAAGGGAAAACTATGAAAAACCTAGACAGCATATTAAAAAGCAGAGACATCACTTTGCCAGGAAAGGTCCATATAGTCAAAGCTATGGTTTTCTAGTAGTCATGTATGGATGTGAGCGTTGGACCATAAAGAAAGCTGAGTGCTGAAGAATTGATGCTTTTGAACTGTGGGGTTCAAAAGACTCCTGAGAGTCCCTTGGACAGCAAGGAGATCAAACCAGTTAATCCTTAAGGAAATCAACTCTGACTATTCATTGAAAAGACTGTTGCTAAAGCTGAAGCTCCAATACTTTGGTCGCCTGGTGTGAAGAGCTGACTATTGGAAAAGACCGGGATTCTGGGAAAGATTAAAGGCAGAAGAAGAAGAGGGCAACAGAGGATGAGATGGTTGGATGGCATCACCAACTTGATAGACATGAATTTGAACAAACTCTGGGAGATGGCAAAGGACAGAGGAACCTGGTGTGCTGCCGTCCACGAGGTCACAAAGAGTCGGACAGGGCTGAGCGACTGAACAACAACAACAAAATAAGAACTGACAACCCCATACCCTGGGGTTGCTCCACCTTCAGAGATGGCCCACACTCTGTCTGGAATGTATGCTATGCTATGTTAAGTCACTTCAGTCGTGTCCAACTCTGTGTGACCCCATAGGTGGCAGCCCCCCAGGCTCCGCCATCCCTGGGATTCTCCAGGCAAAAACACTGGAGTGGGTTGCCATTTCCTTCTCCAATGCATGAAAGTGAAAAGTGAAAGTGAAGTTGCTCAGTCGTGTCCGACTCTTAGCGACCCCATGGACTGCAGCCTACCAGGTTCCTCTGTCCATGCGATTTTCCAGGCAAGAGTACTGGAGTAGGGTGCCATTGGCTTCTCTGCACACTGAGTAAAGATGCATCAAAGCCAGAGTTAAAAGCTCAAGGCAGGAGATGTGATACTGGGTTTGCTACTGCGGATCAAAGCAAGCACTCATAGAGTGAGGAGGAGTGTTGTGAAAATGCGATCACACACAGGGAAGTACTGTATCTAACAAGTCGGGGCAGATCAAACCACCTGGTAACTCCCTAGGAAACCTTCACTACGGCCAACCTCCAATAACAGCCATCGTGACTGACTCTGCTGAATGTCACCCTAGAGCTAAAACAATACTTAAATTTAATAAAATGATTACATTAGATTCAAACTCCTAACAGGAGACTACTACCCACAAATTCTTCAGATGTATCTACAACTGAAGTCATACCGACTACAACATACCCTAAGGGCCTTTCCTAATCGCTGTTATGACAGAGTTCCACGCCTAAAGTCAAACCATCAGTTCCTTCTCCACATTAATAGCCTCTTCCTGTAAGAACCTGATGTCTGAACATGGAGATAAACAGATGTTTAAACAAAGCAACATCTTCAACACGCCTCATCTTACCAACAATAATGTCGAAGGGGAAAAAAATCCAACATACTCAGTTATATTCCCAAACAACAAATAACCAATATAAGTAATGAAATAATTCAAAGTTTTAACTTTGCTGTGAAGGCATTCACAAATGCATATATCAAAGTTTAACTTTTCTTCAGTTCTCTCCATTTGCCAATTCCCTTTCAGTAAGGCAAAACATTCATTCGTTTTGCCAAAGTTCCATTAGAAACTTGAATGGCCAAACAGAGTTCTAAGGGGTTTTGGTCTAAAGCAAGACCACAAAGATACCCAAAAGATATCCAACAAGCCGATCTTCTGAACAATGGACAGAAACACAAACATAAAACGGTTACAAACAATAGGGTCAGACAAACTATGCTTACACTTTTCCCAACACCATATAGCTTTGTAACAGCTACACATCTAAGTAAGACACCTTACCATTTCCTGTTCTCACCACCCTCTTTCTGCTTTCTTCTCCCTCAAATGATTTCCTTCCTTCTGAGTTTCAAATGATCTGGTGCTCACATCATAAATACCAGCTACGGTGGGCAGTTCTGGAGGACCCTGGCCTCGGTTTTCCCGCTCTGGGGTTGTCCTCTTAGCTGTCAACTGTAAATTGGCGCTTGCCAAGGGCATTTACCAGAGGCTGAATGACAGCAAGGGCCTTTGTCACCTGCCTCCTTGGAAACTGAACCCTGGGCTGCGGCAGTTGCCGACCTTCAACTCCCCTTGAGGGGAATTCAGGGTGGAATGAGGCACTCTGTGCTCCCGGGAATCTGGTGGAACAGGTCTTTATATAGTTAGATACTTTCAGGAACTGGTTTCATGATCCCAGTCCTTGCGTCTCTTCCATCTAGACGAGCACTAAATCCCTTCATGGTGACGTCAGCTCCTCATGACCAGCAGCACACCTTTCATAAAGTGAGTGCTTGACTGCACTGAACTCTCCCTTCATCAAAACCTTCTATCTTGATCTTCCGCCGCTGCCTCTTTGGAGCAGTATCTTAGAGCTCTCTGAGGTGCTGTTTCCCGGACTGCAGTCCTTCAGTTCAGTTCAGTTCAGTTCAGTCGCTCAGTCGTGTCCGACTCTTCACGACCCCATGAATCGCAGCACACCAGGCCTCCCTGTCCGTCACCAACTCCCGGAGTTCACTCAGACTCACGTCCATCGAGTCGGTGATGCCATCCAGCCATCTCATCCTCTGTCGTCCCCTTCTCCTCCTGCCCCCAATCCCTCCCAGCATCAGAGTCTTTTCCAATGAGTCAACTCTTCACATGAGGTGGCCAAAGTACTGGAGTTTCAGCTTTAGCATCATTCCCTCCAAAGAAATCCCAGGGCTGATCTCCTTCAGAATGGACTGGTTGGATCTCCTTGCAGTCCAAGGGACTCTCAAGAGTCTTCTCCAACACCACAGTTCAAAAGTATCAATTCTTCGGTGCTCAGCCTTCTTGGCAGTCCAACTCTCACATCCATACATGACCACAGGAAAAACCATAGCCTTGACTAGACAGACCTTTGTTGGCAAAGTAATGTCTCTGCTTTTGAATATGCTGTCTAGGTTGGTCATAACTTTCCTTCCAAGGAGTAAGCGTCTTTTAATTTCATGGCTGCAGTCACCATCTGCAGTGATTTTGGAACAGTCCTTATTTGGCCCCAAATAGAACTTAACTCGAAACTCTCAAGTTGTGCATCTTTTTAGTCAGCAGTGGCATCACCAACTCAGTGGACGTGAATTTGAGCAAACTCTGAGGATAGTGAAGACAGGGAAGCCTGGTGTGCTACAGTCCATGGGGTCACAAAGAGTCAGACATGACTTAGCGACTGAACAGCAACAACAAAATAAAAACTGACAACCCCATTCCCCAGGGCCACTCTCACTCTGTCTGTGGAGTGTGCGTCTCTTTAAATAAATCTACTTCTTTCCTATCGCTTTGTCTTTCACTGAAATCTTTCTGTGATGAGACGTCAAGAACCTGAGCTTCCTGAAGCCTTGAAACCAGGTATGTGGTCTCAGTTAAAAGACCGTGGGTTCAAGTCCCAATCTGAGTTACACAGTTTCAAGACTGCAAACTTCAGACACCTCCTCTGAGCTCCCATGGCCCCTGAACACAACATGCTGTTCCTTTGGTGACAGCCAGCTCCCCCTGGCTTCACGGCTGGGCAGAACGCGATCTCAGAGTCTTCCGGGGTCACTCTCTGCTCCCCCAGCTCCGTCCTCTCCTGAGAGCTGCTTAGCCACCCTCCCCAGGCTCGTGGGCCAGGTGCCTGCCCCTTACCACCCCTCAGTCCAGGTAGGAATGCTCTTGCATCACTGCCTGGTCCCCAGGCCTGGCTGGGCCCACTCCTACAGCTTCTCCATCCTCAGCCTCAGGAGGCCTGGGTCCAAGTCCTGCCGCGGAGCCTTTGTGGTCCTGGCCAAGCCCCTTGCCGTCTCTGGGCCTCAGTGTTTTCCTCTTGAAGATGGAATGAGGTTCCCTGCCCCGCTACTGGCCTTGGTGGCTGCAGGGTACAACTCGCCCTGGAGGGAGGTTTGGGTTCATCAGTGGGAGTGGAAGAAAGAGCTGCCTCCTGTTGGGCTCAAAGCATCTCCCTACCTGCCCTGCACTCTCCTGAGTTCTCATACGCTGGGGCTTGGCTGTGGGAGGAACGTCTGGCCTGGGTCCCCTTCCAGTGTCCCTGGGGCCCTGGCCTTCCCTGTGGGACCTCAGTGGATCACTTCAGCTCTCCGAAGCAGAAATAAGCATAATGACTGCTGCACAGCACGTTCTCAGGGTGGATGGAGTGCCTGCTCACAGCAGGAACTCAGCACCAGGCAGAGCTTGTGTGGTTTCCTTGCTTCCTTGTTTTTTAGTCATGAAGTTGTGTCTGACTCTCTGCAGCCATATGGACTGCAGCTCTCCAGCCTCCTCTGTCCATGGGGTTTCCCAGACAAGAATACTGGAGTGGGTTGCCATTTCCTTTTGCAGGGGATCTTCCCAACCAGGAATCGAACCCGCATCTCTTGTGTCTCCTGCATTGGCAGGCAGGTTCTTTACCATTGAACCACCTGGGAAGCCCTTTGAGCCTACGTACCTCATAGTAATTGTTCCTAACAAGATGGGATCTGGGACTTCCCTGGTGGCCCAGTGGTTAAGACTCCAATGCAGGGGATGCAGGTACGATCCCTAGTCAGGGAACTAAGATCCCATATGCTGCGTGGCACAGTGGGGAAAAAAAAAAATCTAAAGCAAAACATAAGAAGGGATCATCTTGTAAGGCTCAGATGCTGGGTGACAGCCCACAGGGACAACCCAAGTGTCCCTGCAGGTGTTACATCCGGGTCCCTCGTGTGGAGGTGATGTGGGGACCAAGAGCGATGGTGAGTGTCCTGGGCATTGAGGCCCCTGCCCCTTCCCCTCTCTTTGGATGACCAGTGAGTCCCCAGCATGTCCCATCTTGCAGGCTGGTTTCTCCAGGTGCTCGACCGCTCCTGTCAAAGGCTAGGCACAGGCCCAGCCAAGCCCCTCTTGGGCGCCCTGAGGCTAGGCCTGTGGGTGGCTGATGACCAATGGCCTCTGCCCAGACCCAGGTCCTTCATCACTATTGTTGATGAAAAATCAATCAATAGTCCATTGAAGAAAGAAATGGAAAATGTTATTGGAGGCAGCCTGAAGATTTTAGAGCTTCCTAGGTGGCACAGTGGTTAAAAAAACCTGCCTGCTAATGCAGGAGATGCTGGTTTGATCCCTGGGTCCATGAAGATCCCCTGGAGTAGGAAATGGTAACCCACTCCAGTGTTCTTGCCTGGGAAATCCCATGGACAGAGGAGCCTGTAGGGCTACATTCCATGGGGTCTCAAAGAGTCGGACATGACTGAGCAAATGAGCACGCGGGCACACACACACACACACACGCAGAGGATTATAACACAGGAAACATCTTACAAAAAGCTCTGAGGACTGTTCTTCCCCTTAGAGGTCAAAGCACAGTGATACACATGTTTGAGACAAAGAGGGTTATACATCATATGACGTGTTGACTGTTTGCACAATCTATGTCTACATGTGGAAAGCAAATGTGAGTCCTGGGTCACTGTGGCCTCTTAGGAGAGTAAGAAGAAAGGTTATCTCCAAGGGAGCTGTGACCTTTAGTGAGATTAAGAAGGAATGCTATCTCGATGCTAAGAAGGCCTGGTTAAGGCAGACGCAGAACATATACTGAATGGGAGGGAGGGAGCCCAAATGGGCAAAGAAAATGTTTATGTTTAAATGTGTCTCCTTTTGCCATAAAATAAGAATTTCATGTCACCACTACCAACTACAGCCCCGTGAGTTCTGCCGTCAGCCAGATTCTTAACTGTTGTGCAGTCGCTCAGTCATGTCCAACTTTCTGTGATCTTGTGGACTGCAGCCGCCAGGCTCCTCTGTCATGCACTATCTCCCTGAGTTCACTCAAATTCGAATATTCAGTAATACTATCTCACCATCTCATCCTCTGCCGCCCCCTTCTCCTTTTGCCTTCACTCTTTCCCAGCATCAGGGGCTTGTCTAATGAGTTGGCTCTTCAGGTCAGGTGGCTGGGCTCCAAGGCCTTCTGGGCCTCTGTTTTCCAAACAAATGAGTCTCCGGGAGGCAAAATCAAGAACATACCGGATGAGGGAGCATGATGACCAGGTCGCTTTGCCCTCAAAGAGCCTCGGGAGGTGGGACCCGACAACGGTCTCCAGGTTGCAGATGAGGAAGAGAAAGGGGGGCTGGCAACTGGGGCTGAGTTGGGCTTTGGGCCCAGGGCTCTGAGAAAGCCAAGGGCCGGAGCTGCTTCTTCACCTTCTTCCTTGTGCAGTGGGGCCCAGATTCCGCAGGACTGAGACCAGATCCCCCATGGCCAGCACTCATATTAGGAAACTGCTCCCATGGGGGTGGGGCCTCCCAAAGGGTGAGGCCAGCAGGAGTGGAGAGTGGGGACCGGGCCAGCCATGGGCACCGCGGGCCCCAGGTCTGCTGTCCGGGCTCAGAACCCCGTTAGTCTTCGTGGGGGGCCTCACACAGAGCCCACAGCTCCACGGGGCCGCCACTGTCTCCTCTGTCCACAGAATTAGGCTGCCCCAGGTCACATCTGATTCTCTGACTACCACACTCGGAGGTGCTTTGACCTGTCATTTGAAATAAAACAAAACAGGATATAAAAGCAGACCCCTACGGAGTCCCCTAGTGGCCTCGTGGTTAGGATTCTGCGCTTTCAGTGCTGCGGCCTGGGTTCAGTCCCTGGTCAGGGAACTGAGATCCGGCTAACTCTGAGGCATGGCCAAAAAAAGAAAGAAAGAAAAAGTCCCTTGTTGTTCCGTCCCTAAGTTGTGTCTGACTCTTTGCAACCCCATGGACTGCAGCACACCAGGCTACTCTGTCCTTTAACCAGCTTAAAAATGGCTCCCCCAAAAGCTGGACAGTTGTGGCAACAATTTAGGAACAAAGAGAGGACTTTAAATTGTCCCCGGGGACTTCCCTGGTGATCCAGTGGTAAAGAATCCAACTGCCCGTGCAGGGGACACGGGTTCAATCCCTGGTCTGGGAAGATTCCACACGCTGTGGGGCGACGAAGTCCGGGTGCCACAGCCACAGAAGCTCCTGCACCCAGAGCTTATGCTGTGCGACAGGAGAAGCCTCTGCAATGAGAAGCCTGTGCACCTCAATCAGAGCAGCCCCTGCTTGCTACAACTAGAGAAAGCCCACGCGGGGCAACCAGGATCCAGCGCAGCCAAAAATAAATAAATAAAAATTTAAAGTAAAATAAATTGTCCCCAGAATCACAAATACACGTGGGAGGGAGTGACAGGCATCCCCTGTACTCAGGCAGCATTGAGAGGCAGGTTCCCTGTGCCTGAACCTGTCCTGGGTCCTCTGGGTGGGGGGTGAGGGCAAAGGGAGAGAGGGGGAGCAGAAATGCTAGGGCCCCTCCATCCCTCTAGGCCAGAGGAGGAAGGGGCTGGCAGCCTTGGCAGACTCCTCATCACCCACCATGGTCCTCCCTACCCTGGGCTTGTCCAGGCGTCTCATCCCTCAGCTGTTCATCCTCCAGGAGACTGTGGACCACTCGGAGCCTCAGGTTCTTCATTGTCAAACCAGAAATAAAACTCATCCTTCCCTCCCAAGTTCAAGGTGAAGAGTTGGCTACCTGGGGGCCTGTGCCGGGGACGGGGGCACCATGGAAGCGGACCGCATGACTCCCTTGCCATGAGAGTTCATGCCTCTGTGGCCCGTGCCTCCCTCCCTCGGTCCTTCCAGGACACTTGTCAGGCCATCTGTCCACACAGCCTTGCCGCTAACCAAATTATCCCGGCATCTGGCTCCAGGTCTGGCAGATTTCCTCGCTGCTCCACCCTCTCCAAATGGACAAGGCCAGCAGATTAAATCCCAATTAGGTCCCCACAATCCATCACTAGGTTTTCCTGGCCTGATGTGATTTCTGAGTGAGAGGAAGAAATCAAAGAGGCAGACTCCTGCAATTTCCGAAGTACTGTCTGTGTTCTGGGTGAGTTCCAGGAAGATTCTCTCCCCACTTCCCACCCTGAACCCTGTCTACATCTCCTCCAGGAAGCCCCAGGAATGTCTCAGCTACTGCCATCCTGGAGTACACCCCCTTCCTCAGGTGGGCTTGTCTTTTCATCCGAGACCCTCTCCTCTAGGTGGGGCCAACCAGCAACAATGGACCAGAGTCACAGCCCCTCTCTGGATGCAGGATGCTCTGAACTGCAGTCACCCCAAAGGCTCAGCATTATCATCACCATCATCAATCACCATCGCCACCATTTTCCTTCAAAACAGCCTTACAGCTGGATCTGTCTGGATTTGAATTCTGGCTCTGCTGTGTGGGCACTACCTGTGTGCTGTGGGCAGGTCCCTGGGTTCCTGAGCCTCAGTCTTCTCCCCTGCAGAATGGGGACAATAGTGGACCATAGGCAAGGTGGGCTTTTAATAGGAAGGTGAGTGCACAGCCCGAACAGTGCCAGCCACACCACAATAGCACACATCTTTAGTAAATGGTGTTAAGTCAGTCGGATATCCATATGGATGTAACTGAATTTCTACCCCATTCCCAATGTAATGGAGCAAGACCCTATGGTGCCTCCCCAGCGTAAAATGCCCCCTTCCCCAGTCCAGCCCCTGCCTTCATGTCCTCTGCCTGCCTTTTGTATGTAGAAAAATCTTAGTCAAATAATACATTTAATCAGAAAAAGGAGAAAAACACAGAAGCAAAGGGAAATAGTCAAACAAGACAAATAATAAGTTAGTCTTTAACAAAGTCAAGAAGCTTTAGTTTTCCTTCAAGGACTATAGATAATATTCTGGGGTGTCCTTTGAGCTGTTTTGCAGGTACTGAAACCCTCACCAAGTGGAAGAAGTTAACTACACGATGACCAGATTGTAGCCATGAGATAATGTGTTCCATCGTACACAGTTCAGGGAGCTGGCCTCAAGGAAATGGGAACAAACTGACCTTGGAACCAAAGATTAACTGTACTTAAAACAATCAAGATGATGCTGGTCACGCCACCACATAGCGGATTTCAAGATGATTGTCAGAGCTGACTGTGCTGTTCTGTACATAGCCAGCCCCCCTCCCCCACCTAAGCACCGCAGAAATCCCCCTTTAAAAACTTGTCCCTTGATCAGCAACGGGAAGTTGGTTCTTTGGGGCATGAGCCCACCTTCTCCCCAGGATTGCCAGGTTCCTCGATAAAGCTGTCTTTCCTTTTACCTAACACTTGTCTCTCAGGATTGGATTTTTTTTTTTAAATACAGAATTTAAATTTTTTTTCATTTATTTATTTATTTCTATTTTTGGCTATGATGGGTCTTCACTGCTGTGCTCAGGGTTTCTCTAGTTGTAACAGGCTTAGGCTATGCTTCATTGCAATGCGAAGGCTTCTTACTAGCGCAGAGTACAGGCTCTATGCATGGGCTTCAGTTGTTGTTCCAAAGCATGTGGGATCTTCCTCTACCAGGGATTGAACCCATGTCCCCTGCCTTGGCAAGTGGATTCTTATCTGTTGGACCACTAAGGCAGTCCCCAGTATTGAATTATTGAGTGAGGAGCAACCAAATATGAATTTGGTAACACCCACACAATACATAAATATCATTTCTCAGGGTACTGAGAATCAAACAATGCAAAAGGCAAACAAAGCTTCTAAAAGAAAACAGGGAAATATTTTCATTGGGTTATGCAAAACCTTCTTGAAGGGGATACAAAAAGTGCTGACCATAAAGGAAATGATTGAAAGGTTAGGCAAGACTAAAATTAAGAATTTTACTGTTCTTTGTTCATTAAGAGAGAGAAAGGAGCTTCCCAGGTGGTGTTAGTGGCAAAGAATCCACCTGTCAAGGCAGGAGATGCAAGATCCCTTGGTCAGGAATATCCCCTAGAGGAGGAAATAGAAACCCACTCCAGTATTCTTGTCTGGGAAATCCCACGGACAGAAGAACCTGGTAGACTATATGTAACCCATGGGGTCGCAAAGAGTTGGACATGACTGAACAATTGAGTACACAAGAAAGAGAAAAAGGTAACCCACAGAGTGGGGAAAAGACATTTGAAATATAAATTTATAACAAAGGTTTGTATCTAGAATATATAGGAAATTCCTATACATTAATATGATAAAGAGGATCCAAACAGGAATGAATGACTTCACAGAAGAGGATCTGGAAACGGTCAGTAATAAAAGCGTAGACACACAGGTGTGTTAGTCACCAGGGAAGGGGATTAAAGGCCAGCCACTGCCAGCAGGGCTCCTGAAGCGACAGGCGGCCCTCACTGCGGGCGAGATGGTGGAGGGAATGTGATCCCACTGCGGGTACCTGTGCTCTTGGTTACAGCCTCTTTGGGAAACCTTTGGACGATATCTTCCGAAGACACACTTCCTAGCAATTCCTCCCCTGAGCACATACAACACAAAGGGCACAGGTGTTCCCCCCAAATCTTGTACCTGAAAGTTCATAGCAGCTTCGTTCATAATAACCCTAAATCAGAAACCACCCCAAAGTCTCAGCAAGAGAATGGATACACACCTGTGGTGTATCCACAGAATGGAAGGACAGACCGCACTGCTAATGAGCAAATCACAGCATCACCACAGCAGTGTGGACAGAGCCCACCCACCGAGACAATATTGACTGAGAAGAACTAGACACACAAGAAAGAACAAAACAGGCAATGCTGATGGGAGTCTGAGAAGACCTCACGATGAGAGATAGCCACTGCGGAGGGGCCAAGCAGGCTTTCTGGTGCTGGTTTTATGGGAGCATCCCATGGACAGAGGATGGGGTCACAAAGAATCGGACAGGACTGAGCATCTGAGCACACACAGCCCATTGGGGTTGACTGCGACCTGTGGTGCTCAGTTTTATGTCCACGTGGCCAGGCTATAGAACCCAGTTATCCGATCAAATACTAATCCAGGTGCTGCTGTGAAGGTATTTTGCAGACGTGATTAATGTCAGTGATCAGTTGACTTTCTATAAAGGAGATTATCTTGTATAAAGTGGGTGGGGCTGATCCTACCAATCAAAAGGCCTGAAGAGCCAAACTGGGGTTTCCCCCAGGAAGAAGCAAATCTGCCTGTGGGCAGCAGGGTCAGCCCCACCCCTGAGAGTCTCCTGCTTGCCCTCCTTGGAGACCTGCCCTGTAGATTTCACACAGGGCCCTCTGTTTGAACATTTCATACAGAGCCATCTGGGCATTCAGGTCAAATCTGGGCTCAGAAACTGGGGACCTTTCCCCAGGAGGCTGCAGCGAGTCCCCAGACACATTGGTGGCACATTACCCTCTGGACCTGGGAGGTCTCTGGCAAGTGTCTCTCTGCTGGCATTTGGCTTCAGCGAAGATTAGTGCAAATTCTGACAGCATATTTAGAGACAGTTCTTGATGCGTCATTGACTTAATCCTCGGCTCAATGAACAAAAGGAAGAGGTCTCACTCGTGCTGGTGGAGCCGGACAGGCAGGGTGCTGTCCTGGGTCCCCACTTCACTGTGTACCTCTGTGGCCTTTGCATCCTGTCCCGGAAATCCAGATAAGAGTATCTGCCTCAGAACTCAGTGTAAGGCTTAGAGTGTGAAATGGAAGGTGCGTAAGACAGCGTGCGGCACACAGGAAGGGAGGCTTTGCTAAATGTGAGCTGAAATGCTTATTTATTTTGTTTCTGCTGCACTAGTTCCCCTTATCCATGGGATTGCATTTCCACAAGCCCCAGTGAGTCCCTGAAGCCGAAACTGTGCAACTCAGGTCGGGACTCGCACTTGTGGTCTTTGAGCTGAGATCACAGCTGGTCTCCGGCCTTAGTGAGGTTCAGGTTCTTGATGTTTCACTGCAGAAAGAATTCAGTGAGAAGCAAAGCAACAAGTAAGAAGTGGATTTATTTAGAGAGAAACACACTCCGCAGACAGAGTGTGGGCCATCCCAGAAGAGGGCAGCCACAAGATATGGGGGTTGTCAGTTTTTTTCATAGCCTAACTGAGTTGTTATTTAGGTGGTAAGTCGTGTCTGACTCTTTCACAACCCTCATGGACTGTAGTCCGCCAAGCTCCTCTGTGCACAGGATTTCCCAGGCAAGAATACTGGAGTGGGTTGCTATTTCCTTCTCCAGGAGATCTTCCTGCAGGGGTCAAAATTGCACCTTCTGCTTGGCAGGTGGGTTCTTTACCACTGAGCCACTTGGGAAGCCTTTCAGTTTTTATAGGAGTGGGTAATTTTATAGAATAATTTCATAGGCTAATAAGTGGGAGAGTTCCATATACTTATGAAAGGGGTGGGGATTTCTCGGAATTGGACCATCACCCACTTTTTGACCCTTAGGATTGGCCTTGGAGCTGTCATAGTACCTGTGGGTGTGTATTAAGCTTGCTAATGTGTGGAAAAAACTCTTAAAGAGACGGGAATATCGGACCACCTCACCTATCCCCTGAGAAACCTGTATGCAGGACAAGAAGCAACAGTTAGAACTGGACATGGAACAACAGACTGGTTCAAAATCAGGAAAGGAATAAGTCCAGGCTGTATATTGCCACCCTGCTTATTTAACTTATACACAGAGTACATTATGCAAAATGCTGGGCTGGAAGACTCACAAGCTGGAATTAATATTGCCGTGAGTAATATCAACAACCTCAAACATGCAGATACCACTCTAATGACGGAAGGTGAAGAGGAATTAAAGAGCCTCTTGATGAGGTGAAAGAGGAGAGTGAAAAAGCTGGTTTAAAACTCAACATTCAAAAAACAAAGATCATGACAACTGGTCTCATCATTTCATGGCAAATAGATGGGAAAAAACTGGAAACAGTGGCAGATTTTATTTGCTTGGGCAAATAAATCCAAAATCACTATGGATGGTGACTGCAGCCATGAAATTAAAAGATGCTGATTCCTTGGAAGGAAAGCTATGACAAACCTAGACAGCATATTCAAAGCAGAGCCATTTCTTTGCCAACAGAGGTCCATATAGTCAAAGCTATGGTTTTTCCAATAGTCATGATGGATGTGAGAGTTGGACCATAAAGAAAGCTGAGTGCTGAAGAATTGACGCCTTCAAACTGTGGTGCTGGAGAAGACTCTTGAGAATCCCTTGGACTGCAAGGAGATCAAACCAGTCAATTTTAAAGGAAATCAACGCTGAATATTCATTGGAAGGATTGATGCTGAAGATGAAGCTCCAGTAGATTGGCTACCTGATGAGAAGAGCCGACTCACTGGGAAAGACCCTGATGCTGAAAAAGATTGAGGGCAGAAGGAGAAGGGGGAAACAGAAGATGAGATGGTTGGATGGCATCACTGACTCAGTGGACATGAGTTGAGCAAACTCCAGGAGATGGTGAAGGACAGGAAAGCATGGTGTGCTGCAGTTCATGGGGTCACAAAGAATCGGATATGATTTAGTGACTGAACAACAACAGTGTGTTGCAATGAATATATAATGACGTTCAAGGTCTGGTGGAAGTTGATTCATCTGCCATCTTGGACCTATTTGGTTCTACATCAGTTTTTGTCATGTCCTTGGGCCACGCCATTCTTTTGAAGGTTGTGCCCTGCCCCTTTCCTTGCTGTTTCAAAACCACAGAAAGTAAGAATATGTATGCTGTGTTTTTCCCTATCCATACATACACACCTGTCATAAGTTATGAATTGAGCAGAGTGAGTTTAACAACAATACTACTAAAAGAGAACAGTTATAACAATATTCTGCAGTAAAACTTATGTGACTGTGGTCTCTCTCAAAATACCTGGTTGTACAAATGTAGTGCCTTTTCCAGCCTAACTAAGCGTGTATGCACTGTGGGCATACATTTCACAGTTTGAGGTGGGACAGCAAAACTGACACAAATGTCTTTTTCCTTCTTTGCAATTTCATGGGCAGTAGACTTTTTTTCACACTGGAGATGTTAGCAACCTCAGCATATAATTACTAAGTTGAGAACTGAATTAGATTTCATTCATAATGTTCCCCATCTCATTCTTCACCAAATCAAAGCAAGGAACACTCTGTTGACCCCCAGTAGGTCTCTGAGTGATGGAAAGGGCGGAGAGGCATTTGTGGACAAACTCTGCTATCGCATGGATGCCACGCATATATCGGTGTTTGCTCAAAAGTGACATCAACATGCTTTTCCTCTCCATGTTCAAAAAGCAATGGGGTGATAGGGTGGTCACACACACACACACACAATACCACACAGCATCTCTTCTCTCGAGCTTGGATTTTCACTGATAAACAGGACAAAGAATGATTGAGCATTCTTCCTCAGGCACAGATTGCCTGGAGAGAGACATCAACGGTTTTGTTCGAACATCAAAAATAGCTACAAGTCTCCTCATGTGGGTTTCAGCCTGGTATGAAACCTGCCTACATGCTAGTGTGCAGCTTCTATTCTCTGACTGCCAACCTGGTCTGTTGATCAAGGCATCCTGCCAACCGCATATTGTACTTTCTGACCACAATGTCTTGGGCAGTATACTCATGTCCTGGGGCTGCCTAAGCAAGATGCCATAAAACAGGAAGCTTAAACAACAGAAATTTATATTCTTTTTTTAAAAAAAAGACTTGCCTATTTTTGGCTGCGTGGAGCCTCTGTGGCCTGTGCGATCTTTCGTTGCTGCACACGGGCTTCTCTAGCTGTGGTGCAGGGGCTCGCTAGTTACAAGCACACTCGCTCAGTTGTTCCGTGACATCTGGGATCTTAGTTCCTGGGCCAGGTTTGAACCCGTGTCCCCTGCATTGGAAAGCAGGTTCTTAACCACTGGACCACCAGGGAAGTCCCAGAAGTTGATATTCTTACAGTGCTAGAGGCCAGGAGTTGAAGATCAATGTGTTGGCAAGGGTGGTTTCTCCTGAGGCCTCTCTCCTCGGCTGGCAGACAGCCACCCTTCTGGTCTCCCTCTGTGCCTGTCTGTACCCTAATCTCCTCTTCTTGTAAGGACAACAGGTCATATCGGATTAGGGTGCACCCCATGACTTCATTTAACTTAATCACCTCGTTCAACACCCTGTCTCACATTACAATCTCATACTAAGGTACTGGGGTTAGGAATTCAACTTACCACTTTTGAGGTGGATGGGGACAATTTAACCTAAAGCAGGCAGGTCTTCCTACCTTCTCAGCAGCAGTGTGACCTGTTTCTCTTTTCTTTCTGGAAGAAAGGGAGTGTTGAATGATGTCTCTATGGTTTGGAGAGCTTTCCTGACTTTAGTGTCAAACTTAAACATTTTGGGGCTTCCCTGGTGGTCTAGTGGTTGAAACTCTGTGCTTCCACTGCTGGGCTCACGATCCCTGTTCAGGGAAGTTCCAACATGCTGAGTGGTATGCAAAAAAAAAAAAAAAAAAAAAATCAGTTTTCTGCTTGAAATAATTATTTTTCTTGTTCCAGAAATAACCTGTGGTTTTACCTAGTGATGCTGTGATGTTCTCTCTGAAAGGGAGCTCTTGCCCCACTGACTGGCAAAGTTGCATCAGTCACTGCACTGGAGCCATGGCTAGATGGAGCCAATAGAACCATGTCAGGCCCTCAGGGTCATGCCTTCTTGCTCGTCCTTTTCCAGCTTCTTTGTGGCGACATCACACCTGCAAAGTCGCTGGTCAGGAACAGGCAGATCCACTCTCTGCATCTGCGTTGCTCTCTTGCTCCCGTGAGGGCCTCCCTCGTAGTTCAGTGGGTAAAGAACCTGCCTGCAATACAGGAGACCCAGGTTTGATTCCTGGGCTGGGAAGATCCCCTGGGGAAGGAAATGGCAGCCCACCCCAGTATTCTTGCCTGGAGAATCCCATAGACAGAGGAGCCTGGCAAGCTACAGTCCATGAGGGTTGCAAGAGTCGAACACGACTTAGTGACCAAACCACCACCACCACCTGCTCCCATATTTATGTTTACAACATCATTCTGCATGTTTACATATCTCCTTGCAGCCCCACTGCTGCTGCTGCTGCTAAGTCGCTTCAGTCGTGTCCGACTCTGTGCGACCCCATAGACAGCAGCCCACCAGGCTCCCCAGTCCCTGGGATTCTCCAGGCAAGAACACTGGAGTGGGTTGCCATTTCCTTTTCCAATGCATGAAAGTGAAAAGTGAAAGTGAAGTCACTCAGTCATGTCCAACTCTTAGCGACCCCATGGACTGCAGCCCACCAGGCTCCTCCATTCATGGGATTTTCCAGGCAAGAGTACTGGAGTGGGGTGCCCCACACTTATGCCTTAATGAGTCACTTTGAGTCATGTATTCCAGCTCTGAGTTGGGGGGCTACAATGCAATACCATAGTGACAAAGAAAACACAAATTTAACACATGTGAACTCTAACAGGTAAATGATATGAAAATGTGTCACCAGAGGTGATCTGCCTTGGACTGTCCTCGTGGCTCATGTACAACCTTTGAGGTCATGATGATGGTTAAGAAATGGGGAGGACTTCCCTGGTCTCCAGTGGTTAAGAATCACCTGCCGATGCAGGGGACACGGGTTTGATCCCTGATCCGGGAAGATTCCACATGCAGCAGGGCAACCAAGCCCGCATTCTGACTACTGAGCCCATGCGCCCTACTGCCTGCGCTCTACAACAAGAGAAGCCAGGGCAGTGAGAAGCCCGTGTACTCGCAAGTGGAGAGCAGCCCCTGATCACCGCAAATGGAGAAAGCCTGAGGCCCAGTGCAGCCACAGATAAATAAATAATTTTAAAAGAAAAAAGAAAGAACATGGGGAGAGTCATCATTGTGTCTAACTGTGTCCTAATCTGGGCCACCTGATGCAAAGAACTGACTCATTTGAAAAGACCTTGATGCTGGGAAAGATTGAAGGTGGGAGGAGGAGGGGACGACAGAGGATGAGATGGTTGGATGGCATCATAGACACAATGGACATGAGTCTGAGTAAACTCTGGGAGTTGGTATTGGACAGGGAGGCCTGGTGTGCTGCAGTCCATGGGGTCGCAAAGAGTTGGATACGACTGAGCGACTGAACTGAGCTGAATTGAACTGAGTCTCCTCTTTGAGTCCTAATCTCCTCTTCTTGTAAAGACACTGGTCATACTGGATTAGGGCACACCCCATGGCTTCATTTAATTTAATCACCTGTTCAACACCCTGTCTTGCATTACAGTCTCATTCTAAGGTACTGGGGTTAGGAGTACCAACAACCCAGCATCACACATTTGTGAAATTTATGTAACAAATGAATTCATTGCTCTCTTTTCTATCAGCACAAACTCCTCCCACCCCCACCCAAATCCCTGGATAAGCAACCAGCGATCTTCCCAGATTCAACTTGGAGAAACGCTGTGCTCTGATGATGGGAGAAACTTGGTCTCTGCCTTCAGAGCCTTACGATCTATCATGAAGGTGTGCAGCACTGCAAGAGGGAGGCTGTAAAGATGAGCCCCTGGTGCAAGGCGTTGGACCCAGGCTTTGGAACCCCAAGACCTGGGTTCTAATCCCAGCTCCACCATTTACTAGCTGTGTCAGGTACCCCTCCCATCAGACTCTCTGGTTCTCATCTGAGCCCTAGTTCTTATGGGACTACCCTCAGGCTGCCCCTGATGGGTCAAGAAGGCTGGGTCCTGACCAGAGAAAAGCCAATCAGAGCCCTTTCCTGGGAGTTTATTCCAGCCTGGAGCCAGTCCTGTAGAAGGAGATGCAGTGTTCGGAGCCTTTGGCTGTCTTACTCCTACCTGGTGAACACGCCATCTGTGACGAAAGAGGATGGAGCCGTGCGGAGGGTGACCCGGGGAGGAAATGCTGCTGGTGCTGAGGTTTCACTGCCCACCCCTTCCGTGGGGTCTAACAGGACCCTCTGACATCCTCTGTTCTCACTCACCCCGCGTGCAGGTCACTCAGCATTCATCGCAATCTTCCTCCCCAACCCGGTTAACAAAGCACACACTTTGGTGAATGCCGTTGGTTTCACAGGAGAGTCACAAAGTGAGATGCCCCCCAGCACGTCTCCAACTTCCTCTTCTCTTTCTCGTTCCGACACCCGCAGTCCCCAGCCCACAACCCCACCAAGCCCCGTCTCAAACTCTGTCCTCCGCCTGCACTGCCCGTGTCCACAGGCAGCAATCTGTCTGCACAAACCCAGAGTCCTCACAGTGACCCTCTGTGGTTCTGCAAAAGGTCCCTGGGGTCCCTATCGTACTCAAACCTGGAGGAACTTGGGAGGCTCTGTGAGCCGCAGGGTAGAGGGTTCCCAGAGAAAGAGAACCAGGCCTGGCTTTCCTGGCAGAAGAGAAGCCATTTTAGGCTTGAGCTGTTTTGTGATCTAAGCTTGGCTGCAATGCTTGCCCTTGATCAGGTCCCAGTAATGATAGCCTTAAAGTGAAAGTTGGCTCCGTAAGGAAACGAACAAAAGAAAGCAGGAACAAATGACCTTCATCAGACAGAAGTAACAACAGGAAAAAAGAATAAGTAAAGTAGTGTCCGTCGCTCAGTCGTGTCCCACTCTTTGAGACCCCGTGGACT
This sequence comes from Bubalus bubalis, assembly GCF_019923935.1. Lineage (NCBI taxonomy): Eukaryota > Metazoa > Chordata > Mammalia > Artiodactyla > Bovidae > Bubalus > Bubalus bubalis. Next base: position 6,356,920 of record NC_059160.1, on the reverse strand, counting down.
GTAACCCACCAGGTTCCTCTGTCCATGGCATTCTCCAGGTAAGAATACTGGAGGGAACTGCAGTGGATAGCCATTCCCTTCTTCAGGGGATCTTCCCAACCCAGTGAGCCAACCCAGATCTCCTGCACTGTAGGCAGATTCTTTACTGTCTGAGCCCACCAGGGAAGCCCACAGAAGTAACAGTAGCAAAGAGAGTAGGTCAGTTGTATAAAGGCAATAAGTTCTGTTTCAATATAAAGATTAGCCTGAAACACTTTCTTAAGCTGTGGATCCAATCACCCTCAAGCAATCAACTACCAGATTAACTGGAACCTAAGGAATGATGATGTTGACTTTTTCTGACTCTGTTAAAGCTTGGACTCTGTTGACCTTTGTCTCGATTCTAGGCTGAGCTCTTTGCTCAAGCCCCGCCATGAATATGCATATACCCACCAAACCTACTTCATGAATATGTCCCTGCAACTTAGCTTAAAACTTCCCCAGTTTTGCTGTTTGAGGAGACACTGCTTTGGGAGAGATCCTGGGCTTTCCTTACTTGTTGCAAATATGAATAACACATCCTTCCTTCACCAGCTCTTTGGCTTGGTTGTGTCTTTGGTGGAATCCAGTTTGGGGGTGTTGGCTCCACCCGGGGAGATCGCAGTGTTCCTTCCAGCACCCGTGGCCCTCCCCGCTCTGATAGCTAGAGCTGTGCTGATGCTGGGTCTTCTAGGGAAGACTCATGGGAGAAGGGCCCATCCATCAGGCTGGTCGCCAGAGAACAGAAGCCAGGCCTCTGCTGGGGAGTCAGGTGCAGTTGGACTCAGTCTTGGCCCCACATCCTGGCAGCTCGGGCCCTTTCTTGTCCTTGAGTTTGTTTCTTGCCTGTCAGAGCCTGGGAAGGTGAGAGGAGAAGGGGACGACAGAGGATGAGATGGTTGGATGGCATTATCAACTCAATGGACATCAGTCTGAGTAAACGCCAGGAGTTGGTGATGGACAGAGAAGCCTGGCGTGCTGCAGTCCTTGGGGTACAAAGAGTTGGACACGACTGAGGGACTGAACTGAACCGAAGAGCCTGGGAAGTCTCTGCAGGTGGTGCCCCGGCTCCTGCTGTGGGCAGCTCAAGACAGGAAGAAAAACCCATGCATCCAATTAACTCCAACGCAGGTGTGTCTTTTCAAGGGCTGTCAGGCGTGGGGCCCCAGGGACAGGGCTTCGTGACTTTGAGTCCCCAGAGACCCCAGTCCTTCCCAGAGGCTGTTGACTGGAAACACACACACACATACACACACACACAACGTGAGCGTTGAGAGTTAACTGTTTGTTTGTTTTACATTTATACCCTATAATCTTTTTTTAAAAAAATGTTTATTTATTTATTTGGCTATTCCAGGTCTCAGTTGCAGCATGTGGGATCTATTTCCCTGAGCAGGGCTCAAACCTGGGCCCTCTGCACTGAGAGTGCAGAATCTTAGCCACTGGACCACCAGGGAAGCCCTAAGAGTTACATTTTATTTGGGACAAAATGAGGACTCTAGCTTGGGGGCACAGCATTTCGGATAGCTCTGAGAAACTGTTCCAAAGAGGTAGTGGGGAAGGTCGGTATATAAGTGATTTTGGTGAGAGGGGAACACATGCGATCAAGCAATTATTTTACATCTTTAATTTATAATTAATTAAATGATTTTGTTGCAACAGAGCCTAACTAGGTCTTAGTCGCAGCACGTGGGATCTTCAATCTTCCCTGTGGCGTGTGGGTCTTTAATTGAGGCATGCAAACTCTCAGTTCTGACATGTGGGATCTAGTTCCCTGAACAAGGATCAAACGGAGGCCCCTGCGTTGGGAGTGCAGAGTCTTAGCCACTGGACCACCAGGGAAGCCCTCAAGCACATTTTTTTTTACACAAAGAGAACAAAAATTAAATAACCGTAATTACACCAATTGTGCATCATGCTAAATATATAGAGCCTGTATATTTCATCTATCAGATAGTGTCATACAATAGGTTCCAAAATACCAAGTCATTAAATCCACTAAATGCTTGAAATATTCCATTATATAAATAAATCATAACTCATAGCTTCTTTCTTTATTAGTGGGCAATTAAATTACTATTTGAAATCATGCTTTTAGAAAAACATCTTAGCCCAAGCACATTTATTTTTCTGCAGAAAGTTTCTACTCGTCTTGTGAAGGTTACTCTTGTTACTTCTTCCTATATCTAGAATTACACTATTACAATCTTTGATCTCATGTAAAGCTATATACTTTTGTCAGAGACTCAGTCACACATTTGGTAATGCAAGAAACAACAATCTTGTGAAACAGGCAAAATACAAATAATATAGGTAGCAGTATTATCAATGTCGTAAGAATTAAGCGGAGAACTTCTTTAGGTGCAGCCCAGTATATCCTCACGTGGCCGGACTACATCTGTTCTGTCCAAATCCTTATCTTTCAGGGAAATTATACATTGGCACTGTCCGTAAGGCTCCCAATCCACTTTTCTAGAGTTACTAGAATAGTTGTCCTTAGCATAATTTAATTGTTCCCAAGATAAAGAGGGGGCAGCGGCTTAAAACAAATGACTGGGACTTCCCTGGTGGTCCAGTGGTTAAGAATCCTCCTTACTATGCAGAGAACGTGGGTTCGATCCCCGGTCCGGGAACTAAGATCCCACCTGCCGTGGGGCAACAAAGGCCATGTGCCATAACTAGAGTGAAGCCTGGGCACCGCGACAAAGATCCTGTGTGCCTAAACTAAGACCTGGTGCAGCCAAATAAATAAATATTAAAAAAAAAACCCAAAAAACAACTTAAATGACCATAGCCTAGTGTTAACCACCTAAATCTATCCCCTAATTGTAGGAAGTTTTATTCCTTGGCTGAAATTTGGCTTGTTGCTCTAATTAAGCTTGAGTAACTTTAGAGGAAAATTCATATTTATGGCCAGGGTCAGAGCAGGTATTATTAGTTGGCAATTTGAGGGGATCCCATCTAAGATACCAGTAGTAGCCTAAACAGGACTACAATGTCTTTCTTTTAGAATAAATTTTCTAAGGACCTCCCAGTTATACCCTTGGAATGCAGAAACCCACCGAGGTAATCCAGAAGTACTAGACACAGGTAATTGGCCACAAACACAGCAACTGGATTGATTTTTAAAACTTGTATAGGATCATGCTCGTGACAGAAAAACATTGATTCATATGCAAAGGTCCAAGAAGTCAAGAAAGCATTATACATGGCTATGTGAGATCTTAGGTTAGCTGTCTACTTCTGATGTCTGCTCTCCCTACTGTGAATGTAGTTTCCCCTCTGAGCACTGTTTTTTAATAATTTTATTTGTTTACTGGTTGTGCTGGGTCTTCGCCGCGGCACTTGGGCTTTGCTCTAGCTGTGGTGTGCGGTCCCCTCGTTGTGGTGGCTTCTCTAGTGACAGGGGCCCCAGGGCATGTGGACTCAGTGGTTGTGGCTCCCTGTTTTAGAGCACTGGCCAGCGGTTGTGGTGTGTGGGTTTAGTTGCTCCACGGCATGTGGAATCTTTCGGGATCAGGAATCAAACCTGTGTCTCCTGCACTGGCAGACGAATTCTTTACCACTGAGTCACCAGGAAAGCCCTTGGGCATTGTTTTAAGGTGAGTTTGAGGTTAGACATGCTTTCTATAGACCAGTCTAGTGTGGAGGCCCTTTGTAAGTGGGAATTAACCTAATAGTCAATTCCCTTCAGTTTCGCAGTTCATGAGTAGTCAAGAGTATCTGATAAGGATTCTTCCTTTTAGGTTGGAGACAGTCCTTTAAATTATGTCTTTTCCAGTATGTATAATCCCCTGGTTGCTGGTCATGGGACATCTGATCTTCACCCAAAGATATATTACTGAGATAAGTTTCAGAAACTTTGAGTGTCCGTTTAATAATCCGGTTAAACTTTATATTAAGGTAATGTAACAGCAAGGAACTATCCAGGAGGTGAGACATAGTATATACAGACCACCATTAATAAAGGATGGGCTTCCCTGGTGGCTCAGCTGGTAAAAAAAATGAGGGAGACCTGGGTTCAATCCCTGGGTTGGGAAGAGCCCCTGGAGAAGGGAACAGCTACCCACTCCAGTATTCTGGCCTGCAGAATTCCATGGACTGTATAATCCATGGGGTCACAAAGAGTCAGACATGACTAAGTGACTTTCACTTCCACTTCCATTAACAAAGGTGGGCTTTAACAATCATTGAAATATAATCTTTTTTCTCTAAAATACCCTGCTGCTGCTGCTGCTAAGTCGCTTCAGTTGTGTCGGACTCTGTGTGACCCCATAGACGGCAGCCCACCGGGCTCCCCCATCCCTGGGATTCTCCAGGCAAGAACCCTGGAGTGGGTTGCCATTTCCTTCTCCAATGCATGAAAGTGAAAAGTGAGAGTGAAGTTGCTCAGTCATGTCCAGCTCTTAGTGACACCATGGACTGCAGCCTACCAGGCTCCTCCATCCATGGGATTTTCCAGGCAAGAGTACTGGAGTGGGGTGCCATCGCCTTCTCCAGAGGATTTTCCTGGACCAGGGATCAAACCCAGGTCTCCTGAATCGGCGGGAGGACTCTTTGCCACTGAGCCTATTGGGGAAGCCCTGTTTGGAGGTAGTTTTCCTGATAAATATTTTATCTGATAGAGCTGCTGGGAACCTATGAGTTTCCAATGTTTGGAGGCAGCAGATCAAAAGAAAAGAGAAATATTTTAATTCTGCTTCAGTTCAGTTCAGTTCAGTTCAATCACTCAGTCATGTCCGACTCTTTGCGACCCCATGAATTGCAGCACTCCAGGCTGCCCTGTCCATCACCAACTTCCGGAGTTCACTCAAACTCAAGTGCATCGAGTCGGTGATGCGATCAGCCATCTCATCCTCTGTTGTCCCCTTCTCCTCCTGCCCCCAATCCCTCCCAGCATCAGTCTTTTCCAATGAGTCAACTCTTCGCATGAGGTGGCCAAAGTACTGGAGTTTCAGCTTTAGCATCAGTCCTTCCAATGAACACCCAGGACTGATCTCCTTTAGAATGGACTGGTTGGATCTCCTTACAGTCCAAGGGACTTTCAAGAGTCTTCTCCAACACCACAGCTCAAAAGCATCAATTCTTTGGCACTCAGCTTTCTTCACAGTCCAACTCTCACATCCATACATGACCACAGGAGAAACCATAGCCTTGACTAGACGAACCTTTGTTGGCAAAGTAATGTCTCTGCTTTTGAATATGCTATCTAGTTTGGTCATAACTTTCCTTCCAAGGAGTAAGCGACTTTTAATTTCATGGCTGCAAACACCATCTGCAGTGATTTTGGAGCCCCAAAATATAAAGTCTGACACTGTTTCCACTGTTTCCCCATCTATTTGCCATGAAGTGATGGGACCAGATGTTATGATCTTCGTTTTCTGAATGTTGATCTTTAAGCCCACTTTTTCACTCTCCACTTTCACTTTCATCAAGAGGCTTTTTAGTTCCTCTTCACTTTCTGCAATAAGGGTGGTGTCATCTGCATATCTGAGGTTATTGAGATTTCTCCCGGCAATCTTGATTCCAGCTTGTGTTTCTTCCAGTCCAGCGTTTCTCATGATGTACTCTGCATAGAAGTTAAATAAGCAGGGTGACAATATACAGCCTTGACGAACTCCTTTTCCTATTTGGAACCAGTCTGTTGTTCCATGTCCAGTTCTAACTGTTGCTTCCTGACCTGCATACAGATTTCTCAAGAGGCAGGTCAGGTGGTCTGGTATTCCCATCTCTTTCAGAATTTTCCACAGTTTATTGTGATCCACACAGTCAAAGGCTTTGGCATAGTCAATAAAGCAGAAATAGATGTTTTTCTGGAACTCTCTTCCTTTTTCCATGATCCAGCGGATGTTGGCAATTTGATCTCTGGTTCCTCTGCCTTTTCTAAAACCAGCTTGAACATCTGGAAGTTCACGGTTCACATATTGCTGAAGCCTGGCTTGGAGAATTTTGAGCATTACTTTACTAGCGTGTGAGATGAGTGCAATTGTGCGGTGGTTTGAGCATTCTTTAGCACTGCTCTTCTTTGGGATTGGAATGAAAACGGACCTTTTCCAGTCCTGTGGCCACTGCTGAGTTTTCCAAATTTGCTGGCATATTGAATGCAGCACTTTCACAGCATCATCTTGCAGGATTTGGAATAGCTCCACTGGAATTCCATCACCTCCACTAGCTTTGTTCGTAGTGATGCTTTCTAAGGTCCACTTGACTTCACATTCCAGGATGTCTGGCTCTAGGTGAGTGATCACACCATCGTGATTATCTGGGTCGTGAAGATCTTTTTTGTACAGTTCTTCTGTGTATTCTTGCCACCTCTTCTTAATATCTCTGCTTCTGTTAGGTCCATACCATTTCTGTCCTTTATCGAGCCCAGCTTTGCATGAAATGTTCCCTTGGTATCTCTAATTTTCTTGAAGAGATCTCTAGTCTTTCCCATTCTGTTGTTTTGCTCTATTTCTTTGCATTGATCACTGAGGAAGGCTTTCTTGTCTCTCTTTGCTATTCACTGGAACTCTGCCTTCAGACGCTTATATCTTTCCTTTTCTCCTTTGCTTTTCTCTTCTCTTCTTCTCATAGCTATTTGTAAGGTCTTCCCAGACAGCCATTTTGCTTTTTTGCATTTCTTTTCCATGGGAATGGTCTTGATCCCTGTCTCCTGTACAATGTCATGAACCTCCATCCATAGTTCATCAGGCACTCTATCAGATCTAGTCCTGTAAGTCTATTTCTCACTTCCACTGTATAATCATAAGGGATTTGATTTAGGTCATACCTGAATGGTCTAGTGGTTTTCCCTACTTTCTTCAATTTAAGTCTGAATTTGGCAAGAAGGAGTTCATGATCTGAGCCACAGTCAGCTCCCAGTCTTGTTTTTGCTGACTGTATAGAGCTTCTCCATCTTTGGCTGCAAAGAATATAATCAATCTGATTTTGGTGTTGACCTTCTGGTGATGTCCATGTGTAGAGTCTTCTCTTGTGTTGTTGGAAGAGGGTGTTTGCTATGACCAGTGCGTTCTCTTGGCAAAACTCTATTAGCCTTTGCCCTGCTTCATTCCATATTCCAAGGCCAAATTTGCCTGTTACTCCAAGTGTTTCTTGACTTCCTACTTTTGCATTCCAGTCCTCTATAATGAAAAGGACATCTTTTTTGGGTGTTAGTTCTAAAAGGTCTTGTAGGTCTTCATAGAACCATTCAACTTCAGCTTCTTCAGCATTACTGGTTGGGGCATAGACTTGGATTACCGTGATATTGAATGGTTTGCCTTGGAAACGAACAGAGATCATTCTGTCGTTTTTGAGATTGCATCCAAGTACTGCATTTCGGACTCTTTGTTGACCGTGATGGCTACTCTATTTCTTCTCAGGGATTCCTGCCCGCAGTAGTAGATATAATGGTCGTACTAAAGTATAATTTACCAAATTACTGTAAGTCACAGTTAGTTTGAGGGGAAGGTTTCTTTATAACCGGGAAACACAGATGTAGACCAATAGTTTTTCAGATTAGAAACCATAAAAATTATAACCATATTCACCAGTTCACTCGGTCCTATGTAACTAATCCTTTTTGTGAACAACTTTATGAAGCCATCAGGTTTCTCAGTAGAATTCTTTAATTTCTCACCCATTTAGCATTATGGCCTGAAAGTCAAAATACTATCCAAAAGTCCTTTCTATAAATCTTTTTGAAGAGGAAGCATTTTCACAAAGGAAGGCATGAGACTAAAACCATAACTGTCTATGATGACAAAAGATTTAAGAAGGCATATTTAAACCCTGATTATAGGGCTTCCCTCGTGGCTCAGGGGTAAAGAATCTGCCTGCCAATTCAGGAGTCATGGGTTCGGATTCCTGATCTAGGAAGATCTCATATGATAGGGAGCAACTAAGCCCATGTGCCACACAAGTATTGAGCGTGTGCTCTAGAGCCTGGGAGTTGCAGCTACTGAGCCCACACACCCTAGAGCCCGTGCTCTGCAACGAGAGGACCGCACACCGCAGCTAGAGAGGAGCACCTGCTCGCTGAAGCTAGAGAAAAGGCCTCGAAGCGACGAAGATCCTGCTCGGCCAAAAAATAAATAAGTAAAAAAAAAAAACTGATTAAGATGCAACTGACAAAGAAGCTTGGTTACTGCCGTGATATACTACACTTGCAGATAACAACTAGAATTATGACTGATAACGTTCTACCAGGCCATGGCCAATTTTTAGGAATTTATATAATAGAATTTCTGGAGTAGTTGTATTCATAACACTTACCATACCATATAACCTGAGAAGATGTGGTACTCGTTTGACAATGCTGTGCTCAGTCGCTCAGTCGTGTCCGATTCTTTGCCACCTGTGGACTGTAGCCCCCCAGGCTCCTCGCCTGGGCCTCTTCCGAAGGATTGAGGTAAAGTAAGGTCCTGTGTGTAAAGTGCTTCACACCTGGGGCAGAGGTGGGGGAGTGTGTACCCAACACCTGCTCACACATTCACATTCTTCATTTCACAGGGATTTTCTTGAGTTCTTTCTTTGACAGTTTCTTTCCTTCCCTCCATTTTTCCTGAAACTCACTTACTCAAAGGGTGAGACCCCCTGAGTTTTCCCCCTCATGTCCTTGACCTTCTATCTCCTACTTTTCCCTCTCTGACTCTTGGCTTTCTGGGAGATTTGATCATCTTTTTCTACCCTTCTCTTGAACTTACTTTTGTTTTTTTTTTAACACTGACTTTACAGATACCTGTTTTATGTAGCTGTGCTGGGTCTTAGTTGCAGCGCTCAGCATCATTTGGTTCTGGCATGTGAACTCTTAGTGGTGCAGGTGGGATCTGGTTCCTTGACCAGGGATCGAATGCAGGTTCCCTGCACTGGGAGTGCAGAATCTTCATCACAGGTCCACCTGGGAAGTTCCAAGATTGACTTTAATTTGTACTGCTATTTGCTGTTTCTTATTCTCTGCTGGTTTCCTTTTCTAGAATTCAGCGTTTAACAGGTGCAGTATCTTTTTCTCTCTGAAGATTCTAGTCATAGTTAAACATTTTTTTTCTAAAAAATCTCCAGCATGATTGCTTCCCTCTTAATTATCCTGTTCATGATTGTGTTCTTGGTGTTCATTTTTCATATGACATGCTTTCCTCAAATGTCTGGTGAGCCTTAGCTGTCCACTCATATTTAAAAGAGAGGTGTGCGTATGTGCTAAATCATGTCTGACTCTGTGTGACCCCATGGACTGTAGCCTGCCAGGTTCCTCTGTCCATGGGATTTCCCAGGCAAGAATACTGGAGTGTGCTGCCATGCCCTCCTCCAGGGGATCTTCCATGCCCAGTGATCAAACATGCATCTCTTCTGTCTTCTGCATTGGCAGGCAGGCTCTTTACCACTAGCACCACCTGGGAAGCCTGTAATTAAGGTTATGAACCTTAAAATAGGGAGAGACCTTTTCCTACATTATCCCCACAGGCCCAGTCTAGTCCTATGAGTCCTTAAGAGCAGAGGACTTTCTTTGACTGGAGGCAGGAGATATGAGGAACTCAGAGAGTTCCCAGGAACGAGAAAGGTTAGACTCGCTTCAGCTGGAGTCAGCTCTGATGGAGGCTCCCTGTGCAAGGACCTGAGGCCTCGGGTTGCAAAGAATAGCACCAGCTGACAGTCAGCAAGAAAGCAGGGATTTGGGCCTATAACCACAAGGAAGCCATTCCACCAACAGCCCGAATGGACCTGGAAACAGGTTCAGCCCCAGACCCTGCAGAGAGGGAGCGTGCAACCCTGTCCAGCGGGCCTTAGGCCGTGTCCAGCCTCCCTCCGCCTTGCGCACGGGATCAGAGCACGCCACTTTGGCATAAGGATGACTCTGAGTTGGAGGCAAATGAGAACCAACAGATGCAAAAGGATGCCTTCCCAGAACCTCCTTCATCTGCGAGAAAGCAGAAACGTCTGAAAAGGGAGGGCTGCCAGGAATCCCCTCTCCCAGAGTTTTATGACTGAAAGAGGATGGGAGCTCTCTGGGCCACGAGGGACCTGCAGAAACTAGCCTTACTTACTTCATTAGTTTTTCCGTGTATTTACCTTCCCAGTTTGCTGCTCTTGAAAGCCCGGCTCCCCTTTTTTTGTTTTTTAATGTTAGTCATGATGTATGTATTTCATATTCGACTGCGCTGCGTCTTTGCTGCTGTGCAAGGGCTTTGGTTGGGTCGAGCGGCAGCTACTCTCCAGTTGTGATGTTCGTTCAGGCTTTGCTTTTCGGTGCCATATCTTGTTTCAGAGCATGGGCATGAAAGGGCCTGCAGGCTTCAGGAGCTGTGGCGTGTGGACTCACGAGTCATGGTTCCCAGGCTCTAGCGCATAGGCTCCATCAGTTCAGTTCAGTTCAGTTCAGTCGCTCAGTCGTGTCCGACTCTTCGCGACCCCATGAATCCCAGCACGCCAGGCCTCCCTGTCCATCACCAACTCCCAGAGTTCACTCAGACTCACGTCCATCGAGTCGGTGATGCCATCCAGCCATCTCATCCTCTGTCGTCCCCTTCTCCTCCTGCCCCCAATCCCTCCCAGCATCAGAGTCTTTTCCAATGAGTCAATTCTTCGCATGAGGTGGCCAAAGTACTAGAGTTTCAGCTTTAGCATCATTCATTCCAAAGAAATCCCAGGGCTGATCTCCTTCAGAATGGACTGGTTGGATCTCCTTACAGTCCAAGGGACTCTCAAGAGTCTTCTCCAATGCCACAGCTCAAAAGCATCAATTCGTCGGCGCTCAGCCTTCTTCACAGTCCAACTCTCACATCCATACATGACCACAGGAAAAACCATAGCCTTGACTAGACGAACCTTTGTTGGCAAAGTAATGTCTCTGCTTTTGAATATGCTATCTAGTTTGGTCATAACTTTTCTTCCAAGGAGTAAGAGTCTTTTAATTTCATGGCTGCAGTCACCATCTGCAGTGATTTTGGAGCCCCCAGAAATAAAGTCTGACACTGTTTCCACTGTTTCCCCATCTATTTCCCACGAAATGATGGGACTGGATGCCATGATCTTCGTTTTCTGAATGTTGAGCTTTAAGCCAACTTTTTCACTCTCCACTTTCACTTTCATCAAGAGGATTTTTAGTTCCTCTTCACTTTCTGCAATAAGGGTGGTGTCATCTGCATATCTGAGGTTATTGATATTTCTCCCGGCAATCTTGATTCCAGCTTGTGTTTCTTCCAGTCCAGTGTTTCTCATGATGTACTCTGCATAGAAGTTAAATAAGCAGGGTGACAATATACAGCCTTGATGTACTCCTTTTCCTATTTGGAACCAGTCTGTTGTTCCATGTCCAGTTCTAACTGTTGCTTCCTGACCTGCATACAGATTTCTCAAGAGGCAGATCAGGTGGTCTGGTATTCCCATCTCTTTCAGAATTTTCCACAGTTTATTGTGATCCACACAGTCAAAGGCTTTGGCATAGTCAATAAAGCAGAAATAGATGTTTTTCTGGAACTCTCTTCCTTTTTCCATGATCCAGTGGATGTTGGCAATTTGATCTCTGGTTCCTCTACCTTTTCTAAAACCAGCTTGAACATCAGGAAGTTCACAGTTCACGTATTGCTGAAGCCTGGCTTGGAGAATTTTGAGCATTACTTTACTAGCGTGTGAGATGAGTGCAATTGTGTGATAGTTTGAGTATTCTTTGGCATTGCCTTTCTTTGGGATTGGAATGAAAACTGACCTTTTCCAGTCCTGTGGCCACTGCTGAGTTTTCCAAATTTGCTGGCATATTGAGTGCAGCACTTTCACAGCATCATCTTGCAGGATTTGAAATCGCTCAACTGGAATTCCATCACCTCCACTAGCTTTGTTCGTAGTGATGCTTTCTAAGGTCCACTTGACTTCACATTCCAGGATGTCTGGCTCTAGGTCAGTGATCACACCATCATGATTATCTGGGTCATTAAGGTCTTTTTTGTACAGTTCTTCTGTGTATTCTTGCCACCTCTTCTTAATATCTCTGCTTCTGTTAGGTCCATACCATTTCTGTCCTTTATCGAGCCCATCTTTGCATGAAATGTTCCCTTGGTATCTCTAATTTTCTTGAAGAGATCTCTAGTTTTTCCGATTCTGTTGTTTTCCTCTATTTCTTTGCATTGATCAGTGAGGAAGGCTTTCTTATCTCTTCTTGCTATTCTTTGGAACTCTGCATTCAGACGCTTATATCTTTCCTTTTCTCCTTTGCTTTTTGCTTCTCTTCTTTTCACAGCTATTTGTAAGGCCTCCTCAGACAGCCATTTTGCTTTTTTGCATTTCTTTTCCATGGGGATGGTCTTGAGCCCTGTCTCCTGTACAATGTCATGAACCTCCATCCATAGTTCATCAGGCACTCTATCTATCAGATCTAGTCCCTTAAGTCTATTTCTCACTTCCACTGTGTAATCATAAGGGATTTGATTTAGGTCATACCTGAATGGTCTAGTGGTTTTCCCTACTTTCTTCAATTTAAGTCTGAGTTTGGTAATAAGGAGTTCATGATCTGAGCCACAGTCAGCTCCCAGTCTTGTTTTTGTTGACTGTATAGGGCTTCTTCATCTTTGGCTGCAAAGGATATAATCAATCTGATTTCGGTGTTGACCATCTGCTGATGTCCATGTGTAGAGTCTTCTCTTGTGCTGTTGGAAGAGGGTGTTTGCTATGACCAGTGCGTTCTCTTGGCAAAACTCTATTAGCCTTTGCCCTGCTTAATTCCGTATTCCAAGGCCAAATTTGCCTGCTACTCCAGGTGTTTCTTGACTTCCTACTTTTGCATTCCAGTCCTCTATAATGAAAAGGACATCTTTTTTGGGTGTTAGTTCTAAAAGGTCTTGTAGGTCTTCATGCTGCTAAGTCACTTCAGTCGTGTCCGACTCTGTGCGACCCCATAGATGGCAGCCCACCAGGCTCCCCCATCCCTGGGATTCTCCAGGCAAGAGCACTGGAGTCGGTTGCCATTTCCTTCTCCAATGCATCAAAGTGAAAAGTGAAAGTGAAGTTGCTCAGTCGTGTCCGACTCTTTGCAACCCCATGGACTGCAGCCTACCAGGCTCCTCTGTCCATGGGATTTTCCAGGCAAGAGAACTGGAGTGGGGTGACATTGCCTTCTCCAAGTAGGTCTTCATAGAACCGTTCAACTTCAGCTTCTTCAGCGTTATTGGTTGGGGCATAGACTTGGAACTATAGGCTCCATAGTTGAGGCAAACGGACTTAGTTGCTCCAAGGCATGTGGCATCTTCCAAGACCAGGGATCGAACTGTGTCCACACTCCCCCCTCCCCCCCCACCGCCCCCCACACCGCCCCGGCACTGATGGGTGGATTTTAAACCACTGGACCACCAGGGAAGTCCTCCTCTTCCTTTGTCTTATCACTTTTCTGAGGATTTAGTATTCTTTTGTTAAGATGCTATAGAAGCCCTGGTTCTAACCACACCTGCTCCCACGCCTATGCGCAATGTACATGTCAGCACTCTTGTTTGTTTTTCTCACGTTAATCTGCCTTTAGTTAGTCTAATTTTACAGGGCCTGGGCCAGCGAACCTAGGAGGGTAGAAGGAAAAATAATTTTTCTTCCCCTACACTGAAGCCAGTTTGGGCTTCTCACGGCCTCGCCTCTGGAGCCTCAGATGAGCAGGACAGAGGCCGGGACGGGGACAGGACAGCCGCAGGGAGCCTGCTGGAGGATGGTCGTACGGGGGTGTGTTGAGAGCACACGCAGAAGCTTCAGTGAGACTGCTACAGCGAGGCCGCCCCGAACGTGGGGCCCCAGGCTGGCACCCCTCCGTTTACCTGTGTGAGCTGACACTGCCTGCCTCTGTGCTCTCTCTGTGAAAGCCTGCCTGCAGGGGGCCTCACCCTGCCTCACCCGAAGGCCCAAGCCCCAGCCTCCAGTGTGCCGGGGGCCCCACTAGGCACCTCCTGCCCTTCCCATGGTTCCCTTCATCCCCTGTGAGATGATGGACCCTGCTCTTTTACTTAAAAAAAAAAAAAAAAAAAAAGCATTATTTGTCTGCCCTGGATCTTTAGTTGCAGCATGTGGGATTTAAGTTCCCGGACAAGGGATTGCATCCCGGACAAGGGACCTCCTGCACTGGGAGAGCAGTCTTAGCCACTGGGCCACCAGGGAAGTCCCTTCCTCTCCCCTTTTCCACAATGACGCCATGAGACTGTCATCGCCCCTCGTAGCCCTGAACTAGCTCTCAACCACCACCCGTGAGGGCTCCTTCCTGGCAGAAGCGACCTCTGGGGAAAGGCCTGGAGGAGAGACGAGCCTGGCGGCCCCGGGGCCCACAAGGGGCCGACAGGGAGGAGACCTGCGGGGTCTGTGGGCCACTCTGTGTCTAGGACTCAGAGGAGCAGAAAGCAGCTGTGGAGGCTGTGGGCTGGGCAGACAGGAGCCCCTCTGCGTGTGGAGGCTGCACAGGAGGGATACCGGGCTGCAGCATCCCCCTGAAACTGGAGACAGCGGGGCCTCAGGGTGGGAGGCCGCGTCGGGGGGAACACCCAGGAAGAAGCCTCTGCAGGCCCACCGGCTCTTCGCATGCGGAAGGTGGGGGCCACAGGGTGGCCCGAGTCACTGGGCAGGGGCCTGGCGGGTGCTGCTCTCCCTAAGGCCCCAGTGGTCCTTGGAGGACCAGGAAGGTGTGAGATGGGGAGGCCAGGGAGGAGGCTGCCTGCACGTGTGGGGTCTCGGGGGAATGTGTTTGAGGGAAGGGCGTTCTGGACGTTCCACAGGAATCTCCAGAGCTGGACTCGAATGCCCGGCAGTGATGACCGGGTGCCTGAGCCCCACGCACGGCTGCTGTCTCCAGCCTGGGGGGACTCTGAAGCCTGGGGACCCCTCCTGCAGCTGTCCCCTCATGCAGAGGGGCTCCTGTCCTCCCAGTCCACACCTTCTACAGCTCCTTTCTGCTCCTCTTGAGTTCTGGACTCAGTGGCCCCTTGCAGGCCTTAGCTCTGTCTCTCTTCCAGGCCTTTCCAGGCCACCCACACCTGCCCGGGGTACAGCCCCTAGGGAGGCCAGCACCCACGCCTGAGGTGTGTGGTGAGACATGGGCACAGCTCACCAGCAGGTAGGATGATCAGAGGCTGTGAGAGAGGCACTGGGGGCTCAGGCGACCAAGGTCAAGTCTGGGGCAGGCGGCAGGGCTGGATGGGGTAGGAGAGGGGTGATCAGGTGCAGGGAGGGGGCACCAAGCCTCAGGGTGAAGCTGGGACACTCAGCAGGCAGAGGGGCTCCAGGACCCCGCACCTCGGTTCCTGGAGAGGGACCAGGACCTGACGCCCCAGTTCCTGGAGAGGGACCTGCACAAGAGGGACCCTGGTGTCTCCTTCTGTCTGTCCATCCATCTGTCTGTGCCAGGCCCACAGCTGGCGTTCCTGCCACTGTGCTCTTGTTTTCGTGAGACAAAGGACCTGGCAAGCAGATGATAAGAACTACAAATAGAGGAAAACGGGCCTGGGATGGAGGGGACGGGAGAAAGCACAGGTGCCTTTGTAAATGGATCACGTGACTCAGCGCAAACAAGGGTGTCTGAGTGCACCACCAGGAGAGCAGGGTGGTTTTTGGGCCTGGGAGGGAGGTCAGTGACCCCACATCCTGAGCACAGAAGCACCTCTGGGATGACAGGAGAAGCTACTGAAGCAGGAGCTGGGTGGGGCCTCGGGCAGGACCCTGGGGAAAAGCAAAAGGAGAGCAGGACTGGGGTACAGAAGTGCCTGGCAGTGGGCTGCAAGTTTTATTTTTATTTTTAAAAAATATTTATTTGGCTGCACCCAGTCTTGGCTGCGGCACATAGGATCTTCAGTCTTTGCGGTGGCACACGGGATCTAGTTCCCTGACCAGGGATCCAACCGGGTCCCCTGCATTGGGAGTGCAGGCTTAGCCACTGGACCACCAGGGAAGTCCTTGCAATGTTTAGAAGGGAGGTCAGGGTCATTGAGAAGGGAAACAACCTGAGGGGGGTGGGCGGGAGGTGGGAGTGAGGGGCTCCCTGGCCAGCACCCAGGAGGCCCACCCACGTCAGAAAAGCATCTTGCAGAGTGGAGGTCCAGGCAGAGGCACTGACAGATGGAAGGGGCCAGCAAGGAGACCCCAGGATCCCGAGGTGCCACCCCAGGATTTGGGGGAGGGTCATATTTGCACTAGGTGTTCAGACTGAGCATCCAGAGGTAAGAAGGACACGGGTGTCCTAGACCCTCAAACTGCCCGTGTGCAAATGGGGATGGGTAGGTTTCAGCCCAAGTCCTGGCATCCATCTAAGGCCTTCAAGTCGGCTCTGCTTGGCCCCCAGCATCACCCAGCACCCTCTGCCCCCGCCGAGCCCTGTGGTCTCACCATCCACATCCATTTACCTACATTCCCAATAGCTCTCGAGGTGATCAAAAAGTACTGCATTTTCAAAGAGAACTTGTTCTGGTAAAACACTCCCCACTTCCCATCCCCACACGCCCTCCTTTGTTTTCCCAGTTTCACAGAAATACCTGGTCCTCACCGGCTTTGCTCTCAGGAGCAAAAGCATAATAAACACCTTTTCCAAAGCCCCACTGCTTAACCCTTCAGACCGGTCTTGGCCAGTTTCCTCCGAGTCCCTGGGTCGTCATAGCACCATTTTTTTTTAATCAATAGATCCCAAATGTGATTTGTTAGAACAATTATTAACTCACATCTTTACTATTTGAGGCACTCATGCAAACTGATTCAAAAACAAAACACCAAGTCCCAAGGGTAAGTGGACAAGGAACACAAACTAAAGTCTGTCTCTCGCACACGCACACACAGACACACATAAATGCTGGGGTGAGGTGGGGTGAGCCCACCAGATGGGGCCCCTCCAGCCTGGCCCTGCAGTCCCGGGCCCTTCCACGTGCAGAGGGTCAGTGACGGGGAGAAGCATGGCCAGAGTCGAGGGAGGCCCTTCTGCTAAGTCTCATTCGCCTCCTCTGTAAATGGGACCATGACCTGTTCGGAGGGTCTCCTGGAGGTGTTTGAGCCCTGGCCCTGGCCTGGAGAGGGTTCACCCAGTGTGGGAGCATCTCATGAACTGTTACGGACTGAACTGTGTCTCCCTAGAGTTTAACACGACTGCATTTGGAGGTGGGGCCTTTAAGGAGGCAATTAAGCTTAAAGTGGCCCAGATCCTTATTATAATGGCACCAGTCCCTTTATAATAGGACTGGTGCCATTCTAATAAGAGGGAGAGACAGCAGAGTCGGGGCGGGGGGGTGGGGGGGGAAGCCGTCTACAAGCCCACCCACGACGCCACCTTGATCCTGCACGTCTCGCTTTCAGAAGCGTGAGAAAGTACATTCTGTTGTTTAAGCCGCCCTGGCTGTGGCACTGCGTTAGGGCGGCACCTTGTTAGGGCAGCGCCTTGGGCTTGAAAGCGCCACTCTGCACACCCTTGCTTTCAACAACGGCTCCTGCCCTGCTCCTGCATTCTGGACAACACTCCAGTGCAGGGAAGGCACACCTTGGGCCCCAGTCAAGTCAAGAAAGTCAAGAAAGTGAAAGCTGCTCAGTCGTGTCCAACTCTTTGAGACCCCATGGACTGTAGCCCACCAGGCTCCTCTGTCCATGGAAATCTCCAGGCCAGACTACTGGAGTGGGTAGCCATTCCCTTCTCCAGGGGATCTTCCCAACCCAGGGATCGAACCCAGGTCTCCCACATTGCAGGCCGATTCTATACCATCTGAGCCGCCAGGGTAGCCCCAGACCCACACAGGAAAAACAGATCCATCTGGAATTATATCCTAATCAAATGCACACTAATGTTATACCACGAGCCTTGACTCTAGACTCATCACAAAAACTTTTGTAAAAAAACAAAAAGTAGGGAACGCAATCTGCTGCAACTGTTTATTATATTCAGAAGTCTACAAATTTGAGCTTTTAAGAAAAATTCACAAAATACTCAGTTGAAACCACATATCTGGTTCATCAAATTTTGAATATATTTTACTGTGCTGAACAATATATTCTAATGCTGTCTAAAACACAGCCAAATTATTTTTCATTCATTTGTACACATTCTGCCATTTTTTGAAAACCAAAATTAAGATTAAAAAATATTAAGAAAACTATCCAATTACAACTACTGTTTTCCCATAAACTGAAATATTTTCTGTGGGTATATCATCTCACCTTATTCATTTTTTACTTCCGTATACCATATCGATTTATAAATGCACTTAGGGAGTTCTCATCTTCCATTTCTCATAAATTCAAACAGTGACACCTTGTCAAAAGATTAATTTGCTTGGCAATGCATAAGCTTGGGCTGTTAAAAGCACTCACTGAAAATTATTTTTAAATTTATAGATCATATAAAACAAACGATTTCAAAGGGACAGACGTCTTTGGACATTATTTGAAATTACCTTAAGATGAGGAAGTATCGATGAATGAATCTATCAAATTAAACACCAGCTATTTTTGGTCTTTTATTTTTATTCTTTGTTCCCTTTTTAATGAAGTATGTGTTGTAAGTTTTGTTTCTCCAGGCCCTTCTCATATCAGCTGATTCGGGCAGCCTTTAGCCCATGAGTCTCACCGCAGTGAGACACCCTCCCCTTCCCCAGTGAAGAGAGGCCAAGGAGCCCTTGACTCCAGACCTCCTGCTCTTAGAAACAAAGAGTCCAAGGAAATAAAGCAGGGATGTGCATGGATGTGCCAGACAGAAGTAACACAAAACCGAAATTACAATGAAGCTTCTACTATATCAAAAATGAGAATTTCTCAAAAGAAATATTGAAAATCAGCCATGAATACATATATACCACGAGAAAAAGTAGCAAAACAATCTGCCCAAAGCCAGCTGGTCTTCACTGCAGCCTGTGATGTGGTCACTGGTTCACGAAAAAAGGAATTTCTCCAGGAAACACGCACCGAAAACATCAGTGTTAAGAACCGTAGCGATCCTGCAGAGAGAACCAACACGAGAGTCCATCAGCGTCAGCATCGGCTCCGCATTCTCAGCATCAGCGAAACAGATGCCTCGGTGACAGGGGCCCGCGGTCGAGGAAGCGGGAACCGGAGCCCCTGCGGGGCGCGAGGGGCCGTGAGGGGCGCAAGGCCGCGTGGGGGGACAGAGGCACACACATGGAGTCCAAGCCCTGAAATTCTGGGTCAGCTGAGTGGTCTCACCAGGAGCAGAGTGGTGGGAATGGTCATCTATAAAGAGGGATGCCACCTCCTTGGAAGGACTGATGTGGGCTCGGCTGACCTAAGGGACATGTAAGAGCTCTGGGAATTCTAACCAAAGCTTGTGCTGACAACAGCCGCTGGCCCAGGGCGGAGAGAGCCTCCACAGCAGGGGTGCCTCCCCAGCCTGGAAGACCCCCCCTTAGAGGCATCAGGGTTCATGCCTATCAGGTCCTGCTCTCTGTGGCTGCGTTTCCTGTTCATAAGTGTCCTAAAATAACTTGATGTAAGCAGGAAGGTTCACAGAATAGCCTTCAGATAATCAGAGCTGGCCTTCAAGTGTTATACACAAGTGTGTTCCACCCTCGCCTCATTTAAAAGATTGAAACACACAATCTAAATACTCAACTTGGGGTATAGTTAAATAAATTACATGCATCTTTGCTCAACAGAATGTACTGAATAGCTTCCAAAGAATTTTGAATTGCATGCAAATGCTCATAACAAAACATCAGGAAGAAAAAGAGGATATAAAATCACATATACAATATAATCCTTTAACATTTTTAAACAGGTATGCATAGAAATCTAGAATTAGAATAAACCAAAATATTAATGAACGTTTTCCTTGGGAGGTGGGGTTATGGGCGATTTTTAACTTTGTTCTTATTTATTTTTGTTTTTTAACATAAGAGAAAAGTAGTAATGATCATGACAATTCCTGTAACAATGCCTCTGGAGTCACAAACTAGAAAATTTAAACAAATATGAAATTGTAAGTTCTGGTTTTCATGATGTCCTGGGTTACACTGTAGCAAACACATAAATCGAGAATATAAAATCTAATTTTCTAGCAATTAAAGAGTGGTCCAAATCTCATTTTCGAAACTACGAACCCACCATCAAACTCAGTTACCGGAGTCCCCATCTCACTGACCTGAATGGAAGTCATGACTCCGTTAGCAAAGACGGAGAGCTTTCCGGCAACCGACCTCACTCCCTGCTTGAACTGGGCCATGTCGGGAGCTGTGGGCAGCACACTGGTGAGGCTGTAGCTTCCTGCACACAGAGCAGACGCTGGCTTGTCACTCGTCACTCCACCGCAGCAACAGCGCAGCCAGCGTCCAGGGAGTGCAGAACTTGGGGGATGCGCCCCCCGCCCCCAATGCCCACTGGCAGCAGCTTGGTTAAGGGACAGGACCCGGGGGTGGGTTTCAGTGCCAGCCCCACCATGAACCAGCTGCAAGGCCCCACAGTGAGAGAGGATGTGGCATTAGGTCTTAGGACCATCACGGGCTCAAATACTGGCACTGGCACTTCCAAGCTGCGTGTCTTTGGAGAGATTCCTTAGCCTCTCTGGGCCCCCGTTTCCTCCAGGCACTTAACACAAGATCTGACAGGTAAGAACTCGGTACGTGGCAGATGGGCGGACATCAGAAGGTTTTTCGGGCTCAGCATCAGTTCCCTCTCTGGTGAAAGCCCTCCTCCCTTCTTTGCGAGGTCTCTCCCCTGATCCCTCTAAAACTACGTGTGGATACGTGACCCAGACCTGGCCAATCAGAGGGATTCCCATCTACTCAAGGGAGGGGACTGTCTGCTTGCTCTGGGGTTACTGGTGGGATAGCGAGCTGCTCTAGCTGTCTGTGGCCAGGGCTGCCCACCTCCCACCCACCCCTCAAGGAGGAGGAGGAGGAAGCCTGTCTCAGAGCAACAAAAGGAGGCTCACCCGGGGAGGTGGCCAGACAGGGAAGGCTCCTGATGGTCAGCTCCAGGCAGAGGCTGACCCCTCACCTTCACCGAGGCCCGGGTCAGCTGGGTCTCTCTGCTGCCTAGGTTTTGGTTCGTCCCAGCACAGACATGCACACGTGGCCACCAGCCTAAGTGACGCGCATCCGAGTCATCAGCCATCAAGGGTCTCTGAGCCAACAAGTAGGCTTTGGTGGCGCGCTCTTGGCACTCAGCCACTCAGTTGAGATCGGGCGCTGGAGGGGCTCAGAGACTGAGTGACCCCAAACCTGGGGTCCCCCAGGGAGCCAGCCCAGCTGCCCTTGGCTCCACATGTGACCTGTCTACACCCGCCTGCCCCTTAAGCAGAAGCCAGGTATCTTGCCAGGAACTAAATGGAAGACACATGTTTACCTCCAGCACAGGGGCCACCGGGAGAGACCCTGTGTTTCCCACAGCACTGTTCCCACACTGACCACTGGGGGAGGGGCCCAGGGGCGGCCACCTCCCCCTCTCTGCCTCCAGTTGATTTTTTAAAATTTGGTAGCCCTTTGCCAATGTCTTCCCATGTGGCTCAGCTGGTAAAGAATCTGCCTGCAATGCGGGAGACCTGGGTTCGATCCTTGGGTTGGGAAGATCCCCTGGAGAAGGGAAAGGCTACCCACTCCAATATTCTGGCCTGGAGAATTCCATGGACTGTATAGTCCATGGGGTCGCAAAGAGCTGGACACGACTGAGCAACTTGCACTCACTTCACTTGCCGATGACAGAGCGGCAGCCTAGCCCAGGGGCAGGACTTGGGTTCGAAACCCAGCGCGGTAGGGCTGCCAGCCTGTGGGATGAGTCGTAGGAGAAGCAAAGAGCTCATGCGAGACCTGGAGCGCAAAGGGCCCGAGTCACAGCCGCTTTCCAGAGGTCAGCGGAGGTGACCTTGGCACCAGAGCCTCCAGTTACAAGTTTCCTACTCAGCAGCGTTTAAAGGGGAGGGCGAGGCCAAGGTGGGAGGTTTAAGCTGGAACCAGAGCCCCTCGGGTGCACGGATTTCCCTTCACTCAGGCTGGCGCGACTCTAGTTTGTGCAGCTGAACTGGCCAGTGACCCCACCGCACAGCTGTGACGTGTGACACACACGTTCAGCAAGTCGCCAAGCAAAACCTCCCGACGGCCAACCGAGGTCCGCGCTTTGGAGGCTGGCAGACCCCAAGAGGCCAGGTTCCTGGGCTCAGCGAGCCAGAGCCAGGACAGGGGAGGGTGGCTGAGGGGCCTCGCAGGAGCCTCAAGATCCGGGGACAACGGCAAACATGCCAGAGGTCCCCCTGTGATGCCGGGCAGGTGTGCACAGAGCCTGGACACAGGCGTCCGCAGTGCCCTGGCAGTCCCACGGGGCCCTGTTCAGACTCAGATGATGGGAATCATTTCTGGAAAGAAATACCCTAGAGGGGCAAGCTGGGTTTGCAGTTTCTTTTGTTCCAGCACTGCTCTCACAAAGCTGCCTCTGCTCTGTCATCGGTGTGCTGAGTGGCGACCTCTGAGGCAGTGCCCGGGGATGGCAGGCCCCGGCTGACCCTGCTCTAGAGTGATCGCGGTGGCTGCTTGTGTGTGTCCCTCGTCCAGTCCCTCCAAGATCCTGGAAGGGAATGCCAGGGTTAAGCCACACCCCCAGGAAGTATTTTTGCTCTACCAGGAGGCATTTCCAGTCTGGGACTGTCTTCCCCTGAACTCTGAAGCGATTATAAAGTGACTGTGATCCACCCGCGTGCCGATACTTCACAGATGGGGAAACAGTCTAAGATAAGGGACACACAACACGCTCTTAAAACCAGCTTTTGCCCTTTGTTGAAAGGCACTCTAAATAAAGGGGTAAATATTTAATGAGAGTTGTTCAACACGCTCCCATTTAGAGTAGTTATTAAAGGCATCTGATGAGAGATGCAGAGATG
Organism: Bubalus bubalis; assembly: GCF_019923935.1. Lineage (NCBI taxonomy): Eukaryota > Metazoa > Chordata > Mammalia > Artiodactyla > Bovidae > Bubalus > Bubalus bubalis. The sequence goes on along the minus strand of NC_059160.1, from coordinate 6,334,119 downwards.
AGAGGGGAGTCGTGGTCTGAACCATCTGGGGGTTCTGGAATGGAGAGGGGAGTAGGCCCTTGGCCACTGGGGAGGGGGTGGGGTCCCTGGGCGGCCTTGCATAACCCCAGAACACCCCCATGGTGACTTCGAGTCCTCAGGGCGGGAGTTGTCTTGGACCCACAAGGGCCAAGAAAATTAATGGACCTTTGTTCTCTGAAAGGGGACAGGAAGGTAAACACAGGTTGGCCAGAGCCCGCCTTCAACAATTGGAAAAGGCTGCTCATTTGATCTCTGAAGGCTTTTTTTTTTTAACAAACAATGTTTCAGAGTGAGACTTCCAGTAACTAAAATTACAAAAACACATACAGCTGGGGGTGATTTTCAAACCTGATAGGTTCTGTGGCTGCCCTGCCTCCGTGCCAGGGAGCCTGCAAGGAGGCAGGCCTGACCCATGGGCCAGCCGAGCACCCCTCTGCTGGGGGGTGGGGGGTGGGTCGGCTACACAAGGAAGTCTCCCGGAAGAGAGGCCGGGACACCGGAAGTTCACAGATGAGAACGCAGCTTCTCCTGCTGGAGGCCAGAGGGCGGCTCTGCTCTGCCTGTCTCCGGGTCGGTGCTTGGGGGGTGGACTTGGGGGACAGCTAGAACCCTCTCTCTCCCATCTCGCCACAGCACAGCATCCTGGCAGTGCCCGCTGCACCCCGAGGGCCTCAGTGGCTCTTGAGACGCCCCCCAAACCCCATCGCAGAAGGCCTGAGGCACTGGGGTCTCCCGCCATGGCCTGCTCCCCCCATGGCCTTCTCTATGGCTGCAGGGCCGCCCGTGTGGGTCCCTCCCTGCCCGTGCCCAGCTCCTCCAGGGCTGGAAACGAGGGTGCAGGCAGTGCTGGGCCCCGAAGGCCTTGGAGAGCCCCCTCCCCTGGGCATTCCTGCTGACGAATGGGCTCCTGAAAGGACCTCGGAGGACCCTGCCCCTGGAAGGTTGGCTGTGACTCAAGAGGGACACTGGCCCTTTCCCTGCCCCCAAGGCCTGACTGAGCAGGACTGGAGCAGACTGACAGCTCAGGGTCAGAGGCCCAAGCAGAGGCGCGTGGTTCTCCATGTCCGTGACGGGCCTGTGCGCGGAGGCTCACTACCTGGGGTGCCCAGACATCTCATCTGGGTCTGGACCCTCCTCTCCACCTCCCTGGTTCCAAAGTCCCATCTGTCTCCAGGGAAGGCCGAGGCTGGTGGAGTCACCTGTTCCATCTGCCCTGACTACTCCTGGGGCCTGGGAGGGGCCCCTGGGGGCCTGCCGTGTCCAGATCCCAGGGGGATCCCACTGATCTCTGTCCCAGTGCTCAGGGGGCACTTGATAGTGTCGAAGGCAACCTGAAATACTCCAGGATTCACAGTTAGGGAGTGGGTCACGTCACACAAGAGCCCAGGGCTGTCCCCTCCAAGGCTGTAACACTGTACAAACTAGATCTCATGCTTATACTATGCTAGGAAACCCACCCATCCCCCCACACCCCCTGCTGCCATGGCAACACTTCAGGAAGACAACTTCCTGAAACTACAGGTAACTTTGGGGAGGTTGCTTAAATGTCATGACCTGATCTCTTCACATGCAAAGCCTGGAACAACAACTTCCGCTCTGCCTCACTGACAGGGGCTGTGTGTGTGTGTGTGTGTGTGTGTGTGTGTGCTCAGTCCCTCAGTCGTGTCTGACTTCCTGCGACTCCCACAGCCTGCCAGGCTCCTCTGTCCATGAGATTTCCCAGGCAAGAATACTGGCGTGGATTGGATCCACTCCAGGGGAACTCCAGGGGATCTTCCTGACCCAGGGATCGAACCCATGACATCTCTTGCATCTCCTACATCGGCAGGCAGGTTCTTTACAACTGCACCACCTGGGAAGCCCTGGGAGCATCAAATAACGGCTGCCAACAGTCTTGGAAAGGTAAGAAGTCCTATGCAGAGAAGATGGAGGCATGATGGAGACCAGCCTCGTCGCCCACCCGCCTGCCCTGCCTATTACCTGCCGTCTGCTTCCTCTGCTCATCGAACAGGTCAGCTGAGCTGATGGAAGAACTTGCCGAAAGCCTCTCCAGCCGAGCCCTGGCTTCGTACTAGAGGAGAGCAGCAAGAAAAGGAAAATCAGGCTCCAAAATCATGAGCAATTCTGCAGAAAGGATCACTGAGGAGCTATCACGGCGCTGGGGTTCCGCAGTCACAAGTAGACAGATAAATGCCCAAAGCCATGGCCAAGGTCGGTCGGTGGGGGGAGCCCAGAGGGAGGGGGACAGTGACGGCTCTGTCGGGTGCTGCCGCCGCCCAGCTGCCAGGAGAGGCCGCTCCACGAGCCTCCCTCCCGACGGCCTTCTGTTATTTGCTAACTGCACTCGAGTGCTGTCCACTTTAAGACAAGGCCGCGTTTAGGGGGTGGAGAACAACCAGATGGCAGGTCTAAATACTCTCAAAATGCTGGTGGAATTTCTATCGCTACAAAATAAACTCAGTACACCTCAGGAAATAATTCTCCGCGTTATGCAAGAAGCCTAGTGGTAACCCACATCACTAAGAATTTCATGTAAGCACACGACTACTCCACAAGGAGAAGGGACATTTCAGGTTCCCCATTTCCATTTGAGTCTTACTGTTTAGCCAGACTCCACTGAGATAAGCTCATTAACATCTCTGAGAAAAGAGGCAACAATCTCTCTTCTGAAAATAAATATACCTACCTTCGAGAAACAGCTATATACTACATTTAGCTATGGTTAAGAAAATTACTAAGGAAATTACAGGTGTATCAAAAATTCCTGAAATTTATTCAAAAGATATTGAATGGATGGCTATTCAAAACACTGGGAAAGGAATAAGAGGAAGATATAACACAGGCCCTACCTTTCCATCACTCTTCTAGCTGGAGCAGCCAAGTGGGACCACTAGGCAGAAAGACGTGGGTTCGAGTCCTGCCCTGGGGACAGGGGAACCTTGCAGCCTGAGTCCATCTCACTTAGTACTCAGTACCTCCTCCCACTCCTTCCATGCCCCTGGCTTGCTTTCTGCTCTGTGGGGACCACACAGAACCTCTCTGGACACTTACATCAGCTTTGGCTTGCCTTCCAAAGTACATATCTGAAGAAATGGCTTTGACGTTGCCAAACTTCTTCTGGGCCTCATCTGTATTTTCAGCTGGCTCATAGTCTGGCTTGCGGCGAGTGGTAGGTCTACAGTTAGAAACAGCCAAGGCAGGAATGACGTCAGCAAGGGGGTAGAGCAGGAGTTTTTCACATTATCCCCCAGAGAACACTGGTGTGTGTGTACGTGTGTGTGTGTGTGTGTGTATGTAATTTGGTTGATTTTTGTTTTTATTTATTTGGCTGCACCAGGTCTTAGCTGCAGCATGCGAGATCTAGTTCCCCAACCAGGGATTGAACCCACACCCTCAGCAATGAAAGTGCAGAATCCTAACCACTGGATCACCAGGGAATTCCTGAGAATACTGGTTCTGACAATCACCCACAGATGAGCACGCCTTTGTGGGAGTCCAGGAGTCCAGCAGCAAGGTTCCAACATGCTGTTGGAGCAAAAAGAATCCAAGACTGGTTGCACCGAAGAGGTAAGAGGAAGAGTTTCACTCTGCTCATGCTATTCCTCCTCCCAGGCAGCGCTGCTCAGGGCCAGGCGGGGTCCACTCGGCCTGCCGTCTCTCCCGGGGCAAAGGCGTGAGGCGGGTGGCAGGGTGCCCGGTTTCCAAGGATGCCTAGGGCTTCCTCATCCACCCGGAACACTGAGGGGATCTACCTGGCTGAGGCGCTGGGAGGGGCTGCCAGGGCTGAGAACTCATCAAAGGCATGCGGATTCTACTAACCACTTCCTGGACTCCACAGCAGGCCTGCTCACAAACCACTGGGTGCACTTTGCCTGTGGAGCCCCCAGTGGCCCACGGGGCCTCCAGGGCTGACCCACGAACCCTCCCTCCTGCACACGCCCTGGTAAGCGCGAGCCTGTGCAGACAGCCGGCGAGCATGTGCAGAGGGCCAGCCTGACTCTGGGCTGGCAGAAAGTGCACTGACTTCAACGTTCCAGGGCACCATCCTAGGGGAAGCAAGCAGGAGGCTCTTATCCCTGTGTGTGGGACGGAGAGAAGACAGGCCATCTTAAGACTTCACTCTCAAAAGGGTAAGCAGGGAGGAGAGAGTGCATCCATAGAAAAGGCCTGAGAACACCCCAGAGTCTCCAGCAGGGCCGACAGTTGATGGCATTTCTCATGCAAAGCTGAGCGGGAAAGACTGGAAGACGTGATTCCTCCTTCAAAGGCAAAGACAGCAACACAGACTCCAAGGAACACGAAATGTGATACCACAAGAGGAAACAGTAATTTTCTAGTAACCGACCCCAAATAATTTTCTGACAAAGAATTCAAAATAATTGCTTTAAGGAAGCTGATCAACCTTCTAACTTCAAGCACAAGCTGGAATCAAGACTGCCGGGGTTTGGGCGGGTGGAGGGGGGTGGGAAATAACAATAACCTCAGATATGCAGATGACACCACTCTATGGCAGAAAGTGAAGAGGAACTAAAGAGCCTCTTGATGAAAGTGAAAGAGGAGAGTGAAAAAGCTGGCTTAAAGCTCAACACTCAGAAAACTAAGATCATAGCATCTGGTCCCATCACTTCATGGGAAATAGATAGGGAAACAGTGACAGACTTTATTTTCTTGGGCTATAAAATCACTGCAGATGGTGACTGCAGCCATGAAATTAAAAGATGCTTGCTTCTTGGAAGAAAAGCTAAGACCAACCTAGACAGCATATTAAAAATCAGAGACCTTACTTTACTAACAAAGGTCCATATAGCCAAAGGCTATGGTTTTTCCAGCAGTCACATATGGATGTGAGAATTAAAGCTGTGTGCCAAGAATTGATGCTTTTGAACTGTTGAGTTGGAGAGTCCCTTGGACTGAGAGGAGATCAAACCAGTCAATCCTAAAAGAAATCATCTCTGAATATTCACTGGAAGGACTGATGCTGAAGCTGAAGCTCCAATAATTTGGCCACTTGATGCAAAGAACTGACTCAATGGAAAAGACCCTGATTCTGGGAAAGATTGAAGGCAGAAGGAGAAGGGGATGACAGATGACGAGATGATTGGATGGCATCACCAACTCAATGGACATGAGTTTGAGCAAGCTCTGGGAGTTGGTGATGGACAGGGAGGCCTGACGTACTGCAGCCCATGGGGCCGCAGAGTCAGACACAACTGAGTGATTCAACAACAACTATATATGTGTGTGTGTGTGTGTGTGTGTGTATCTGAATCACTTTGGTGTACACCAGAAACTAACACCACATCATAAATCAACTGTACTTCAATTAAAAAAAAAAGAAGGAAAGAATATCTTGAAACAAATGAAAATGGAAACACTTATGGGATACAGCAAAAACAATACTAAGAAGGAAGTTTAATGCCAACAGGTATATGAAAAGGTGATCAACATCAGTAATCATCAGGGAAAGGCAAATCAAAACCTCACACCTGTTAGAACAGCCATTGTCAAGAAGATATGAGATAGGTGTTGGTAAAGATTGGAGAACAGGGAAACTTGGTACACCAATGGTGGGAAAGGAAATTAGCACAGCCACATGGAAAACAGCACAGAAGTTCATCAGAAAGTTAAAATTGGAACTGCCATCTGCTCCCACTTCTGGGTATAAATCTGAAGGAAACAAAGTCGGTAGCATGAAGAGATCTCTGCAGCCCATGTTCATGGCCAAGGTTTCCAGAGCAGTCAAGTCGTGGAAACAATCTGCATATCTGTCAGTGGGTGAATGGATAGAGAAAATATTATCCCACACACACAATGGGATAACATTCTGCTATAAAACAGAAGGAAATCCTGCCACTTAATGACAATAGGGATGAACCTGGGGGACATTACATGAAGTCAGACAGAGAAAGACAGATACTGCATGTTCTCACTTGTGGGTAGAATCTAAAATTTTTTTTAAAAAAAAGGTTGAACTCAAAGAAACAGAAACTAGAACAGTGGTTTCCAAGGAGGTGGGGGAAATGGGTAGACGCTGGTCAGAGGGTACAAACTCTTCATCATTTACAATAAGAAGAGTAAGTTCTAGTTAATAACCTGTAGTGTTACTTGAACTGTGGGAAGACAGTAGATCTGAAGTGTGCTCAGCACAAAGAACAAAAACAGCCAAAATAGGTTAAACTAATTTGAGGTAAGGCAAATGTATTTCTCATTTATAATGTAAGCACATGCCATTTTACTTTTTAAAAAGCCAACAGCAGTAATTCTGTAAAGGGATTTTAGGCCACTTTAAAAAGCCTGTAAATTCTATTTAGAAAAAAATGAATAAATATCCAAACCACACAACATTTGAAGGAATTCTGCTACTTAAAATAGGCCTGTAATTTGACTTCAGTTCCACGGATCAATCAGTAAATACTGAGTACGTTGTGACGCATGTAAAGCACTGTTCCACGCCACACAGGATACAAATGACCAGGGTGGCAGTATATCCCAGTCACCGAGGACAATTCCAGGTCACACTTATTGTCCCAACATGCTAGGACTGTCCCCCTACACTCCCAGCAGTTCCCTGGTTTGGACGACACGTCATTCAGCCCTTCATTCATGATCACCAGAAGCTGGAGACAGTTCTTCGACAGGTAAATGGATAAACAGACTCAACGATAAAGAGGGATGAACACAGCAACACACACGAGTCTCAAGCGCACTATGGACCGTTAAAGAAGTCTAACAAAGCCAGTTACTGCTCAACTCCAGGACACGACCTTCTGGGAAAGGCAAAGCTTTAAGTTCAGGAGACAGACCAGGATACAAAGAATATTCTTGAAATAGTACAACACATTCATTTACTAGGGTTAGAGAATGTCCCTGGAGACGCATGTCGAGTCACAGTTTACAGTCCCACCCCTCTGGGGTCCATACCTGTCTGTATAGCCTGTGTTTTTCGGAATTGGGTCAGTGTCTTTGATGGTCTCTTTCTTCCAATAGGAATCTGAACTGTCATCCCAGCTAGAGAAAGAACTGCTCCTTAGCTCCATGGGCTCGTCAAAGAACCTGTATGGGAGAGAGGAGAAGAGAGACTTTGGAGGACCTTACTGATGTCCACTCACATCGGGTACATGGGGACTGCACTTCCCAGACCCCTGCCTTGAAGCTGGGGGCGGCCATGTGCAACAGGAGCAGACACGAGGCGAATCACTCCCAAGGCCTTTCGGGTGCCCAGTCCTCTCTTCCCTCCCGAGTGGAAGGGGTCGTGTTTTCCAGGTGCTGTAGCTTCAGACAGGTGACACCACCATCCAGCTGGACAATCAAGGTGCCACCAGAAGGACAGATCATCTATATCCTTAGCTGACTTCAGTGAACAAAGAACTAAACCATCACTGAGCTAAACCCTTAAGATCTGGAGTTGAGGGGGGCGGCGGATGGTATTTATCCCTGTGGCATAACCTAGCCTATCCCAACAGCACAGGACATCCTTGAGGGTTACCTGACTATAGGCTGGTCATGCATGATGCTTCAGGAGGGTTTCCCTGATGGTTCAGTAGGTAAAGAATCTGCCTGCAATGCAGGAGACCCAGGTTCAATCCCTGGGTGGAGAAGATACCCTGGAGAAGGAAACAGTGACCCACTCCAGTATTCTTGCCTGGAAAACCCCATGGAAAGAGGAGCCTGGCGGGCTATAGTCCATGGGGTTGCAAAGAGTTGGACATGATTTAGCAACTAAACCACCATCAATGCTTCAGGACCTTGAGAACTGACCCCATTCTAGGAGTCCCTTGTTGGTAACCCTGCCATGTTAGCCCCGGATAAGACATCACTCCTAACAGAAACTACCACTTAGTATTAGTCAGTCAGTTCAGTAGCTCAGTCGTGTCCAACTCTTTGCGACCCCATGAATCGCAGCACGCCAGGCCTCCCTGTCTGTCACCAACTCCCAGAGTTCACTCAAACTCATGTCCATCGAGTTGGTGATGCCATCCAGCCATCTCATCCTCTGTCATCCCCTTTTCCTTCTGCCCCCAATCCCTCCCAGCATCAGAGTCTTTTCCAATGAGTCAACTCTTCGCGTGAGGTGGCCAAAGTATTGGAGTTTCAGCTTCAGCATCAGTCCTTCCAATGAACACCCAGGACTGATCTCCTTTAGGATGGACTGGTTGGATCTCCTTGCAGTCCAAGGGACTCTCAGGAGTCTTCTCCAACACCACAGTTCAAAAGCATCAATTCTTCGGTGCTCAGCTTTCTTCACAGTCCAACTCTCACATCCATACATGACCACTGGAAAAACCATTGCCTTGACTAGACGGACCTTTGCTGGCAAAATAATGTCTCTGCTTTTCAATATGCTATCTAGGTTGGTCATAACTTTCCTTCCAAGGAGTAAGCGTCTTTTAATTTCATGGCATAAGTGATGCTAATTGGCCTCATTCTGGAGTCAGATGCAGAGCTAGGATTGTTGATCACTGGACCATCATGCAGATGCTCTTTCAGACTGGAGCCAGAAGTGGACTTGGTAAGCATCTCAAAGGGGACGCTGGCCTGCTGGGTCAGTTTACACTTTCGTTAGCTGATCATCATTGAGCAGGGAGTGGCTCAGAGAGCAAAACTCAATGGCAGATTCAGGTCCTATGTCGGGGGAGAAAGATCTTTGACGGAGAGCAGCAGGCTTTGCCTGGGACAGGACAGAAATAGACTGGTGAGGGGATGTGCCAGAGACGTACTCAGAAGTGACTGGGCCATCTCAGAATTAGTGACAGCTTAGGATGGAAAAAAACCCAGCCAGACCCGCAGTCCTTATAAAGGTGGTTCAAGAAGTTCAGAAGAGAGATGCAGATTCTAATGCTTAGGTCTCAGGAAAGGAAGGAGGATGAAGGACGATGCAGAGACTTTAGAGATGTTGCCAAGATGTTTCTGGAGGGTAAGAACAGAAGCGCGCGTGGGAGGCAAGTGAGGGCCAAACTCCGAGGGCATGAGGAGTCATCCAGAGATGAGCTAAGATGGGAGGGTGGTGGTGGAATAAAACTGAATGTACTCTTTTTTCCTTGCAGGAAACGAACAAACAAACAACAATAACAACAAAAGGAGGGTGGATAAATCTGCTGTTTGAAGCAGTTGGTATGGCTTTATATGAATAATTGAAAAAAAAAAGCAGAATTTCCAAACGTGGTTTCCGCATTCTCTGGCAAGGAGGTCATTAACAACAAATCTTGTTACACCAGCCTTCTCTCTCCAGGAAGGAAAACCTGCTATGTTCAAAGTGTATCTGGATTTCAGCTAGAAGATGAGCAGGCTCTGCTTGGAGGAACAGGAACAACCAACCCCTCCTCACCTGGAAAAGTGAACTCGCTCAGTCGCGTCCGACTCTTTGCAATCCCCTGGACTGTAGCCCACCAGGCTCCTCCCTCCATGGGATTCTCCAGGCAAGAGTACTGGAGTGGGTTGCCATTTCCTTCTCCAGGGGATCTTCCCAACCCAGGGATCTAACCCGCGTCTCCCACATTCCAGGCAGACACTTTAACCTCTGAGCCACCAGGGAAGCCCTCCAAATGTTCCTGATCCAATCAGGAATTTAAAACTACTTAATAAGCATCTATGAGGGGCCAGGCCCTGGCGGAGGTAGGAGACACGCTCAGTCCCTGCCCGGATGGGGCTGGCCGATCTGAGCTCAGAAACCCGATCTGAGCTCAGAAACCCAGGGCGACAACGCGGACGCCCAAGGCAGTGTTTCTCAGGGAGCGGCCCTGGGACTGAAGGATGAGGAATGCCGAGGGGCTGCATGGTCCCCCAGAGGCTCTGGGCTTGGGGGTGGGGGTGAGGACTGAATGGCGGTGGGTAGAACTTCCAGGCCCTTCACAAGTCTTAGGTACTGGGACTCGGGGTTTTTTGAATTAAGTGTCACTCTAAGGAAACATTCCTCATCCATGTAAGCCAAAGTGCTTATCCTGGAATATAGGGGCATCAGATTTTTTTTGTTTTTAATGGCTGGATAATTCAAGAATCAGAAGGAGAGAGAAAGCCATTCTGCTAGCTCCCTGCTGATCAGCCACTGGATCTACATGTTCTACTGTGTTCTCCAAGCTAGGGAGCGGGCAGGGGGCAGGGAGGGTGGTGGGGGCTCTTCCCACGGTTCACCAGTGAGGCTCCCTGAGCTCTGGCCCAGGGCACAGTGTGGGTTCTGTCACCCCGTCCTCCCCCAGCAAGTTGCTACCTGCTTCCCACAGCTTCCTCAGAAACGCAAGTCCCTCTGGATCCCCAAGGCCTTATTGACTTTTTTTTTTTTTGGCCACATGACTTACGGGATCTCAGTTCCCCAGCCAAGGACTGAATCCAGGGCCACGGCAGTGAAAGCGCTGAGTCCTAACCACTAGATCACCAGGGAATTGCTTTTATTGATTTTCTAATGTTTTGGCTTCTAGATCCCAATTCTTAATGCTTTTCACTTATGTTTTTCTCCCTCTCACTCTGGTTTCACTCAACCTGAAAACATTCCTTACATAGGCTTCCCCGGGGGCACTAGTGGGAGAGAACCTGCGATGCAGGAGACATTGGTTGGATCCTTACTCAATTTAGGATAGGCAGCTGTAGACAGCTGCCTCTTCCACTGAAGGCCACGCTGGCTTTGTAAGGCTGAACAAATTGTTCTAGTTTCATTATTTTGTACTCAGTATATAATTACATTGTTTATATCCTGGAAATAATGGAACTCAAAAAAAAAAAAAAAAAAAAAGCCCAAAGATACGGCTGGTCTCATTTTTAATAGAAACAGCACTCTTTCATAATTCAATAGTATTCAAGTTCTAATGGGGTAATGAATCATTTGGAAGCAGTGAGAGCTCTTCATGGAAACGCCCGCTTTCCCAGAGGCCATGTTTACCCGGCTTCATCTGCCAAAGTAAGGATTGTTCTACCCGCAGTGGTTATGACCAAGGAGGACCAGCATTGACGTTCCCATCAGACAAGCTGCAGGTGAAGACAAACAACAAGCCGAGGTCTCTGGCGGGAATCCAGCCAGTGTGGTCAATATAAAAACACCATCTGCTCCCCGGTTTCAAACCATAAATAATTGCTCCGTAGAAACGGAGGCCTTTCGGGCTGACTCTTAGGACTAAGCTTTCGGAGAGAGAGGCCGACGGGATTCCCGAAGCTCCTGACAGGGGGATGGAGCCCCCCAGGAAGGAGCCGGGCGGTGGCCTGGGGCGGGCGAGGCTCCCCAACAGCTTCCCAGGGCGCATCCTCAGTCGCAGCCCCTCTCCTTCCAACTCTGCACCACTGGTGGAGCTGGAAACCCTACACTCTCTGCAGGAGCTATAATGAGCAGTGAAAGAGTCAAACAGGCTTTTGTGGAGAAGCCACGTGGGTGAGCGTAGACCCTGCACCACTGGGAGTTTCCCCGACACAGACGTACTCCCTCGTCTAAAGTGACCTGACACGTAGGCAGCCTTCAAATCAAGCTAGAGGTTTAATTCTATCTTGTAGAAAATGTATTTAAGTATTTTAAAAGGCACGATTTGGGGGGCTTCCCTGGCGGTCCAGTGGCTAAGACTCCACAATCCCAGTGCAGGGGGCCTGGGTTCAATCCCTGCTCAGGGAACTAGATCCCGCATGCCACACCTATTAATAAAAGATCCTGCAGGCTGCAGCTAAGACCTGGCACTGCCAAATTAATTCATTAATTATTTTAAAAAGGCGTGATTTGGGAGTTACCTCCAATTAACCTGAAATACAGGTTACTCACAGGAAAAGTGAAAGTGAAAGTCACTGAGTCGTGTCCGACTCTTTGTGACCCCACGGACTATGCAGTCCATGGAATTCTCTAGGCCAGGATACTGGAGTGGGTAGCCTTTCCCTTCTCCAGGGGATCTTCCCAATCCAGGGATCGAACCCAGGTCTCCCACTTTGCAGGCAGATTCTTTACCAGCTGAGCCACAAGGGAAGCCCAAGAATACTGGAGTGGGTAGCCTATCCCTTCTCCAGCTGATCTTCCAGACCCAGGAATCGAACCGGGGTCTCCTGCATTGCAGGCAGATTCTTTACCAACGGAGCTCCCAGGGAAGCCTGAGAGGCAAACACAAAATCACCCTGTCTGTGAAAGCACTGATGGGGAACACCTCTAAACTACTTTTTTTCCGGTAAAAATCTGGACTTGAAGCAATTTGAAGTGATGCTAAGTGAATGATTTAAAGACAGTTCTCTGTATTATAATTCCTTACCTGTGAACTTTGATAGGAAAATACAGAATTTCAGAATTAGAGCCTAATTAGTTAACATACATTTCTATCTGTTATGCATATATGACTGCTTCTAAGCTGTGTAATTGCCAGTCGACAGTGATGCCCTCTGAGATGTGAGTGAGGGGGCCTCCTCTAAGGACTGCCCACACTGATGGGCACACGGTCGACCTTCCCAAAGCCCACACCTGAAGGTGGCCCTCCACATGGTTAACTTAAGTGTACGACAATAGTGATTACGCATTCAGACTGAGTCACTTGAACTGAGTTTCTATATAAAAACAACAGCTGAACATGAGGTGAATAACAGTGAAGCCACAAGGCCCGTGTGCGTTCATTCATTAAGCCCTCGCGCCGCCCTGAGGTGCTGCTGCTGGTGTTGCTCCCTTACAGATAAGAGGCGGCGGCACAGGGAGGCTGGACGGGCAGCCGAGGTCACACGGTCATTAAGTGGCGGGGCCAGGACCCACGTCCAGGCCGCCCGTGTCCCAGCCGGTGCCCACTTCCTGACGCCCCAGGTTTACCTGGTGGCTGTTCAGCAGGCCTCCCCCGCCCCGGTGCTGATCAGGTTCTTGGAGGAACCGCACAGAGTGAGTCAATTCAAGTTAAACTTGTTCTCGGTCTCTGTGGGCGGCTTGAACCTGAACCGCGGCCTCTCCACGGTCGGCTTCACACTGGAGTTAGGTAACCTGTCCTTGTCGGAGGGTGAGGGCCGAAGGATGGGGCCGAGGCTTTATCCTGGGAGCCCCTCAGACGGCAACAGTGGTTTTCATTCATACATAAACACACACAAACAGCATTCATTTAAAATTCTATATCCTGCCAATTGGGGACTCCAGAAGCCGGTGGTATGAAAACAAAAGAATCTGCTAAAGGTGCAGCTGGGAAATATTCCAACTGTTGGAATAAGACTAAACGACTTAACATATATCTTTGGGGTTTTGTGTATTTCTCCAATTTCACATTTTAGATAAATACAACTTTCCCACCTCTGATTTTAATTCCTGGATGCTGATTTTATTTTCAAACATTTCAATGTTAGCAAATATCATCCACTAAAGAAGGGCACCCCAATTTTTTTCCAAAGGACATTCTTGACTCCAGCCGAAGCTTTTAAAAACAACGAAGAAAACTTATTTGTATTTGCTCCTAAAGTAAAAAAACCCCTAAAACGAGTAAGTCTGTATCGCTCTTTTCAAAACAGTACTTTCAGGATGGTTTTTAACCGATTACCTGGAGCTGGAGGTAAAATATGAGTCATCACCGTCGGCACCGTACTTCTTTCTCGGTTTCGCTGTGATTGGTGTTTCCTGTTCAATGGTCTGCATGTCTGAAGTCACTGAATGGGAAATACCGCTTGAGAAAATAGAGAATAAGATGGAAAAAAAAATAATATTAGTTCATGAAGATACGTGTGTTCATCAAAGAACGCCTTTAATTTATACTCTCAACAAAAATATACTTTATTTGGGGGGGTTACAAATGTGAACAATAGAAAAATATTTTTGTGGTACAAGCACTAAAAAATACTGGGCCTTAGTGGGGGCTGTAACTAATAATAGGAAATACAGTCACATATGAAAGCTATGTTTATGGCATCCACTTAATGACAATCAGACCTATTTCATTTTATCTAATAATCAAATTTGGCATTTTTTGTACTGTAGTAAACACAGCTGTCCCTTGGTATCTGAGGGGGACTGGTTCCATGACCCCAGCCAACAAAAACAATCCTCAGGGACACATAAGTTTTCAAGGCAGAGGCCCGACGTGTTCCCCTTTGCTTGGCAAAGTAAGGAAGCTATCCTTCTCTACTTCACCCCCCCCAAAGATCCTTACTCTTCCTTTGTATTTTAAATCATTTCTAGTTACTAATAACACCAAACTCAATGTAAGTGCTACATCTGTTGTTGTTTAGTTGCTAAGTTGTGTCTCTTTGCTGATCCCACGGAAATGCTATATAAATAATTGTAAAAACAATGTAAATCGTTGTCCTTAAGTATAGTGTATGCAGAAAAATTTGTTTTGCTTCCTGGAACTTTCTGGAATTCTCCCTATCCCAATATATTCAAATCCCAGATTGGTTGAGTCTGCAAAGGCAGAACCCCTAGACAGAGCGCGCTGAGGGCCGCCCGCATGAGAGCACAACAACTGAAGGACGCGAACAAGGAGAGGCATTTCTGAAGTGGAAATTAACAAGGAAAGTCCACGTGTGATTAGCAAACTAGCTTAAACTGTGAAATCCAAGAAAGCAGAGTCTTACCTTCTGCTATTTCCGAATCCCATGCCAAGTCTCTCTGATTCTGCCTTTTTCTTGCCACTCATGTTCATCTTTTCATCTTTCTTCATCTGAATTTCAAGATCTTTATAGGCTAATCGTAATGATGAAACACTGCCAGGAAAACCGAATGCGCCTTAACTTAGCGCTAATTCTGTGCTCTTAAGTTAAAATACCAACAACGTTAAACATGTCACATGCTGTCAGCTTGCTGCAGCTTTCCATGATTAATGATTATAAAGGCAAGCTGGCATTTTTTGCATAAAGATTTCTTTTGAGTAGATGCTCAAGAAAAGGTGCATGCCGCTATTGCTGCTGCTAAGTCAATTCAGTCGTGTCCGACTCTGTGCGACCCCATGGACACCAGCCCACCAGACTCCTCTGTCCACGGGATTCTGTAGGCAAGAACACTGGAGTGGGTTGCCACTTCCTTCTCCAATGCATGCAGGCATGCTAAGTCGCTTCAGTCGTGACTCTGTGCGACCCCATGGACAGCAGCCCACCAGGCTCCTCTGTCCACAGGATTCTTTAGGCAAGAATACTGGAGTGGGTTGTCATTGCCTTCTCCGAGGTATATGAGTTTACAGCTAATTTTTGGTTGCTGCTGAATCTAATTACTGTTCTAGCTTATATTACTTACCGTATCATAATATGTCACAACATAATATATACTTAAATTACTTCTATAAAGGATAGTAAAATGCAGATTTTTTTTTTTTTTCACTATACGTGCACATTATGTAACAAAAGTATGAGATTAGTCTCACTGGTTTGTTCTGGTTTAAGATTATTTATATGTGTGTGTGTGTGTATGTGTGTGTGTGTTGTGTTGGGCTTAGTCGCTCAGTCGAGTCCGACTCTTTCTGACCATGGGATTCTCCAGGCAAGAATACTGGAGTGGGTTGCCATGCCCTCTTCCAGGGGATCTTCCCAACCCTGGGATCAAACCCAGGTCTCCAGCATTGCAGGCAGATTCTTTACCATCTGAACCACCAGGGAAGCTCAAGAATACTGGAGTGGGTAGCCCATCCATTTTCCAGGGGATCTTTCCGACCCAGGGATCAAACCCGAGTCTCCCAAATTGCAGGCGGATTCTTTATTGGCTGAGCTACCAGGGAAGTCCAAATATATAGGGAATGACTCCAATATTCTTGCCTGGAGAATTCCATGCACAGAGGAGCCTGGCGGGCTACAGTCCATGGGGTCGCAAAGAGTTGGACATGACTGAGTGACTAACACTTTCACTTTTCATATATATATATAAATATATTTGACTTAACAGATACATTAAGAAGGGATTACTGCATTGCAAACGGATTCATCAGTTTACAAGAAAATTTCCCATAGGGTTTCTCTCTCTTTATTAAAAAAATATTTATTTGGCTGCAATGGGTCTTAGCCGTGGCACACAGGATCTCTAGTTGCGGCGCGTGGGACCTAGTTCCCTGACCAGGGATCGAACCCAGGCTGCCTAGCATTGAGAACACGGAGTCTCAGCCACTGGACCATTAGGGAAGTTCCCCACAAGGTCTCTTTATGGAACCAGGCTCTGAGAGAATTCAAAATGGAGCTGCCATTCCTGTCAACAGTTTCCTCTGCACCACCAGTCAGATACTCATCACCTATCTATAAATACTTGTGACAAATAACGCACCCAGTCGGGGGGAGGGAGGGGAGAGGAATAAAACACTGTCCCTTACTCTTATGTTTCCAAAAGTGCTGTAGATACTTAATTTCTTATGAAGAAAACCAGGCCTATATTCACAAGAGTATATTATCATATTAGTAAATAGCAACAAAATTTCAGGGACTTGAAAAATGGTATACCTACATTATCAAGATTTCTAAGATACTGTCCATTTCAGAAAATTATATAAAATGTCACAAATTCCTCATGAGAAAGGTACTATATAAACTCCCTAATAATATAAATACATTTCTCTGTAGTGAAAGGAAGTGATAACAGAATTTCTTACTAGGAGAAAATAATCTTGCTTTTGCTGTTTCCCTTCTTAATGAGTCATGCAGGATTCCTGTTCTGTTTTTTTTGTTGCTTATATATATGCTTCTCCCGCTAGACATTTCTTTACAGCAAGAGCATTGTTTTGTATACTTGGAGTTTAACGCAACCTGGCATTGAAGAAACGGATGCCTTCATTCTTTTTATATTTAATTTGGCGGTGCCAGGTCTTAGTAGCGGCACACAGGATCCGCAGTTGCGATATGTGAATTCTTAGCTGCGGCATGTGAGATCTAGTTGTCTGACCGGGGACTGAACTCAGGCCCCTTTCACTGGCAACTTGGAGTCTTAACTACTGGACCACCAGGGAAGTCCCTCTATTTTGTTTTAATGTGGCCATTTGTTTTCTTTACTGTTATTCCTTCAGATCAGGGAATGGAACTAACTTCATTTTAAGAAATGAAGTTGCACAAGAGTAGCATAAAGCGTGGGCACTCTTGGGGACTTCCCTGGTGGTCCAGGGGCTAAGACTCTGCACTCCTAATGCAGGGGGCCTGAGTTTGATCTCTGGTTGAGGAACTAAGATCCCACGTGCCGCAGCTAAGACCCAGTGCAAACAAATAAATACATTGTTGTTTAGCCACTAAGTTGTCTCCAACTGTTTTTCGACCCCATGGACTGTAGCCCACCAGGCTCCTCTGTCCATGGGATTCTCCAGGCAAAATACTGGAGTGGGTTGCCATTTCCTTCTTCGGGGGATCTTCCAGACCCAGGGACTGAACCTGCATCTCCTGCATTGCAGGAAGATTCTTTACCACTGAGCCACCAGGGAAGCCCCAAATAAATAAGTAAATATTAAAAAGTAAATAAATAAACAAAGCCTGGGTACTTTCTCACAGCTGGCACAGCACTGGTTTGGTGAAACTGAGCTGTGATGTGTCTGAGCAGCAGGGTGGTGGTCAGGGCCTGGAGTGCAGCTCTTCTGAACAAAGGGATTCATTGGGTTCATAAACACCCCACAATCTGCATGTTTGCATTTAGCTGTATCGAGCAGTCCTGATTAAGGCTGGTGCTGTCTCTAATATTAACGCACTAGTCCCTGACCCCCTGACCTGCAAGAGAGGGGATTGCTGCTTTCTGATTCCCTATCTTCTGTTCTCATCAGGCGAGGATTTTACTGGTTCTCTGGGAAAACCTCACGCACGAGTGATCTGCACGGAGTCCATTCCTAAACACACTCAGATTGAACCTTCCCCCTTTCTCAGTGTCAAGAAAGCTAGCTAAGTCAGAGACATCAAAGTGACAGCTCAGAGTGAGTCTTACACAGAGCATCTCAAATCACTCAGTATGCCAGTGAATTTGGAAAACTCAGCAGTGGCCACAGGACTGGAAAAGGTCAGTTTTCATTCCAATCCCAAAGAAAGGCAATGCCAAAGAATGCTCAAACTACCACACAATTGCACTCATCTCACATGCTAGCGAAGTAATGCTCAAAATTCTCCAAGCCAGGCTTCAACAGCACATGAACCCAGAACTTCCAGATGTTTAAGCTGGATTTAGAAAAGGCAGAGGAGCCAGAGATCAAATTGCCAGCATCCACTGGATCATAGAAAAAGCAAGAGAATTCCAGAAAAACATCTGCTTCTGCTTCATTGACTACGCTAAAGCTTTTGGCTGTGTGGATCACAACCAACTGTCGTGTCCAACTCCTTGTGACCCCATGGACTGTAGCCCGTGAGGCTCCTCTGACCATGGAATTTTCCAGACAAGAATACTGGAGTGGGTTTCCATGTCCCCCTCCAGGGGATCTTCCTGACCCAGGGATCAAACCCGAGTCTCCTGGGCCTCCTACTCTGGCAGGCAGATTCTTTACTACCGAGCCACCTTTGTGTCCTGTGAGCTTAGTCGCTCCGTCGTGTCCGACTCTGCAACCCCATGGACTGTAGTCCGCTAGGGGGATTCTCCAGGCAAGAATGGGTTGCCATGCCCTTCTCCAGTGGGTCTTCCCAATCCAGAGACTGAACCCAGGTCTCATGCATTGCAGGCGGATTCTTTACCATCTGAGCCACCAGGGAAGCCCCTTTGACATCGCAAATATTTAACCTAAATAACAGTTTAGTGCTGCCACCTAGGGGCTGTGAGTTGAATGACAATGAGGAGTAACCACCCGTTTCAAATGATCCAGGCTTATCATAGGAAGCCCACTGAGCAAACTGTGAGCGTGAATAGCAAGAAGCTACACTGACTGAGCACCTACTATGCGCCAGGCACTGTCCGATGCACTCTAATGAGCATTAACTAAATGAATCCCCTAACAATCTTGTAAAGTAAGTAGCAGTGTTTTCTTCATTATACAGCCTGTAGTAATGAAGCCACGCTAAAAGTGATAGGGGCTTCCGTGTGGCTCAGATCCTAAAGAATCGGCCTGCAATGCGGGAGAACCAGGTTCAGTCCCTGGGTCGGGAAGATCCCCTGGAGGAGGGCGTGGCAACCCACTCCAGTGTTCTTGCCTGGAGAGTCCCCACGGACAGAGGAGCCTGGTGGGCTACAGTCTATGGGATCACAAAGACTCAGACATGACTGAGTGATTAACACACACACACACGAGATACTCATGGCAACAAGAGAAAACACCATATAAATAAGATGCACACGTGTACAAAGCAGGAATCCAAGATGCCTTTCCTCTCTTCTCTCCTTATGACCCTGGACCCTTATGCCCAGTCACCAGCTTTTCCAGACAGCCGTGCGTCCCTTCTGTTTTCAACATGATGACATCCTCTCAAGAACTTTAAGGAGCTACTTAAAACAAGTCTCTGGTCTGGCCTCCTGGCTTCCAGTTCTTCCCCCTGTCTTCCAGTCTTTCTGCCCTGGATATCATGACCAAATGCACTTTCCAAAACACACCCCTGCTTCATGGCACTCTCCTCAGATGTGATGCAAAACCCCCCGGCTGGTCTGACTTCAGGGCGACCCACGCCATCACTCCAACGTCTCCAATCCAGGCAGGACCCCAGAGCCCCAGCCTGGATTCCCTCTTCCTCATCCTCCTAGGCTCTTCCTTCCTCTCTCTTCCACCACCCTCAAGTCTGACTCTGAGACCTCTTCAAGATCCAGGCTCAGTATCTCCAGACATACCAGTGTACCCAAAATCTCCCATTGTACAATTAGAATTTAGTCTCCAGGTCCAATGGGGCTTCACATTATAAACACCATTTTCATTACTGAGATAAAATTCACATATCATAAAATTCACCTTTTTAAAAAGCACAATTCAGTTTAGCATATTCACAAGGCTGTCACCATCACCTCTATCTAATTCCAGAACATTTTCGTCTCCCCAGAAGAAATCCCACCCACCCACAGTCCACCCTATTCTCCCCTCTTTCCTTGCCCCTGGAAACCACCAGTCTGCTTCTGTTTCTTGATTTGCCTGATTTGGAGAGTCCACATCTAAGCAATCATAAAATATGTGGTCTTTTGTGGCCAGTGTCTTTCTCAGCACAAATTTTTCAAGATTTGTGCATATAGCATCATGTACTAGTACCTTATCCCTTTTCATGGCTAAATAATATTCTGCTGTATGGACACATACATTTTGTTCATCTGTTCACTAGTTGGTGGAGATCTGGGTTGTTTCTACTTTTCAGCTATAGGGATTAATACTGCTATGAACATGTGTACAAGTTTTTGCGTGGCTTTGTGGGCATATACATCACTTTTCTCTGAGAATATACTGTGGAGTGGAGCTGCTGGGTCATATGGTAACTTTGCCACCAGCAAAGCATGAGGGCTGCAGTTTCTTAATTCTCACCAACACTTGTTTTCTGTCTTCTTGATCACAGCTCCCTGAGAGTGAGGAGGTGTCTCCCTGTGGCTTTGGCTTGCATTTCCCTGATGACTACCGACGCTGAGCATCTTTCCTGTGGCAGTACCTCCTGACACATCCCTGTCTTTCCCTTCTTGTTGACCCCACCCAAATCCTGTCCACACAACTTCAATTGGAAACAGTAGCTGCCCTCCCTAAACACTGGTCTCTCTCCTTCTCATCTACACATCCATGTGGTATTAAGTCTCATGAAACCAAATTTTACATTTCCCTCCTCACACACAGATGTAAAAATAAATGGCATTTGGAAAGCAAATCTCAGAGTCATTTAGTTAACAGCTTTGCGTGTTACATGCGTGCTAAGTCACCTCAGTCCTGTCTGACTCTTTGCGACCCCATGGACTGTGGCCCGCCAGGCTCCTCTGTCCATGGGATATTCTCCAGGCAAGAATACTGGAGTGGGTTGCATGCCCTCCTGCAGGGGATCTTCCCGACCCGGGGATCCTGCATTGGCAGGCGGGTTCTTTACCCCTAGGGGCACCTTGGGAAGCCCAGTTAATAACTGTCGTCACTAGAATCGTATTATGATTTGATCACACTTACATGGATTCTTCCTTAGGTGCTGCCCGGGACAGAAGGTCTTCCTGTGCATTCATTTTATCGACGGCTTGGGCTTGCTTTTCAATTTCATTAAAACATGTATTTGATAGTTTCTGGGCTCCCAAACTTCCTTTTTTGGCCCCAAGCTGGAGGATACAGTAGAAGATTACGTTTTACCCAAACTGTTTGAAAACATTTGCAACGACAGCTGACAGATACTGAGGGTTATTACTTAGTCCTCACGCCTCTGTGAGGCCAGCGCGGTCATCGTCTCCAGGTGACGGAGGAGGACCTGAGCTCTTGTCAGTAAAGAGACTTGACCAAGATCACACAGCTGGCAAGTGACGAGGTCAGGATTCAGGGCTGACAACCCTCCCAGCCTCGCTGCATGACAGAGATCCCAGGGAGTCTTGGCTGATTTTTTTTCAGAGCTTTATCGCCCACAGAGAAATGTGAAACACTCACTGCAGAAAATTTTCACCGCGTATAATGTCACTCCATTGAACAAAACGAACTTTTTATCAGAGCCACATTTATCAGATTGTGGCTCAAAAACAATAGAAATAAAAATGACAAAGGGGGCTTCCTCAAGCCCATAAGCCATTTTAGAGCTAAATCAGCAGACAGTTTATACGTAATACTCACTCCTCTTTTAGCTTGATTTGGTTTCTTTTTTATGATAGAAGAAACCTCTGTCAAAAGACAAAAGGTAGAAAGTCAGACCACTGGAAATACATAATTTTCCTATTTTTAGTGTATTTTTTTAAAAATCCTAGGATACTGCATTTTATTATTTAAGAAACGATGACATTTTCCACATTAGTTTGTCATCCAGAGACTCAAGAACCTCAATGTGTTTCAGATGAACAGAGCCTCACCAAAATAGAATTCTCAGTATTTTCAGATTGCATCCAAACTCAGAGAGTATATATATTTTGGGGGGAGTGGGGGAAACACCATATTGCAGAGAAATAAACACTTGCCTCATTCACCACTTTCTTCAGGAGCATTTTGTATATTAGAACAAACTCGCCTAGTAATCTCTACTCTTCAAAAATTTTCAAAATTGTTTTAAAATATAAAGTTAGCCAGGCATTATGTATACAACTAAAGCAGCCAGTGAAGTGCTTTTCCACCCTGATTTATGTACAGATTTTATCATACTAACCAATCAGAAATAGAAAACATTCTATTATTTTGGTAGCATTACTTACTAAATTGCACAAAAATATATGATGCTTTTAGATAAAGTTTCTTATTTGTTAATTGTTTTCTGGGTAAATTTTAATCATAGATTACATACTCTGCTTTTAGAATTATGTGTAAGAGACCCCGTAAGAAAAAAAACTTATTTTTTTTTCTTACAAAGATGAGAATGTGACTTAACAGGAAAAGATAGCATAAAACCACAAAGATTAAAAATTTTTAGTCCTTAATGGGAGAATAACATTATTATATTGTGAGTATAAAAAAAGACATTCATGGAAATCCTCCTTTTCTTCACTTTCTTTTAGATATGCACTGGAATAGTCATATAACCCGCTTCCAGCTTCCCACACTTCTATTAATGCATGATGGAAATACCTGGAACATGTCTAATAGTTTGGTTATTTTTCACCAAAGCTGTTGCTTTCCAATTAATGCAGTGTGATATGCACTAATTTCAGATTACATTTCCCTGGTAATGAAAAATTAGAGATTAAGTTCACCTACAACAAAATCAGAAAGAAGAAAATGCTAAGAGTTCTTGAGTAACCAGGAATGACGTGGCTGCTCTTCCCTCTGCCTATGCTGGGACCTAAACCAGCAAATCCAAAAGCATCAAGAGCTACCTTGGCCAGGTACAGAGGCTACTGCGTTTCACAGTCCCCAAGCTGGCCCAAACAGAACAGCACTTTTTGTTTAAATAAATCTCATTACATCGTAAGTTCTAGGCAGAATGTATAGACAGGATTCATTTTTTTCTTAATTAACCTCTAAATCAGACTACAGGGTAACACATACCACCTACAGCAGCCTTTGTTGGTACATTAAGACCTTCCACACTTGGTCCTTGCTCTGGTACACCTGAAAGTTAAAAATATTGGTATCAGTGCAGAAAACAGATTCATCAAATGTGCTTTTGAATATGTAACACATCCAACTTGTTCAGTACTACAAATCTTATCCAAGTAGATCAATGATTGTCTTTTCTTTTTAGCTCCATATTTTATCACTTGAAGAATTTTAATTTAAAAGTCCATTAAAATAGAAGTGTATTTTGTATCCAGTTGCTTTGTTAGTGGTCTCCCTAATCACTATAATCTGGAATCCTACCTTATGGTCTGGTGTTTTAAAGTAAACTGTTCTGAGATACCTAGTACATATGTGTACTATACCCCAACAGATGTTAACATTTGGCAAGTCTAATGTGAATCACATCAATGATAGAAAACCTAAATTTTCAGTTGCCAAGAAATCTGCTGAGTTTTCTAGTTGATCTAAAAAACTGATCCTGGTTAGGAATTCCATTAAGGCTTCTCAGGACCATCACCTGATCTTGAGGTTGCTGACTCTCTAGTCCTTCCTGTTACACTAAATTCCTTAAAGCAGTTCCAGGCTTGACTCTCACAGTCCAGCATGACTGAGGGGCCCACCCGCCAGCAGTTCACTGGTTAGGTGAAAAATGATTCCTTGTTGTTGTTAATTTACACTAATTTTCTGGCTACAAAAAATGCTCAATTTTAAAACAGAAAATGTCGATGTTTTCATCCACGGGTATTTTTTTTTAAACATAAGCAAGGGATGTAAGTAGATTTACAATAAATATAATCCTAAAACAAAATCACCAAACGTGAATTATTAGACATCAACCATTGACAGAACGTGCGCACGTGTGCTCAGCTGCGTCAGTCGTGTCCAGCTCTTTGCAGCTCCATAGACCAGTCCACCAGGCTCCTCTGTCCACAGGATTCTCCAGTCAAGAATACTGAAATGGGTTGCCACTTTCTCCTCTAGGGATCTTCTTGATCCCGGGATCAAACCCATGTCTCCCATGTCTCCTGCATTGCAGGTGGATTCTTTACTGCTGAGCCACTGGGGAAGCCCATAGTTTTCTATACTGGAATCTTGTTTTTTGATTATAAGATAGCTCAGTTGGTAAAGAATCCACCTGCCATTAATGCAGGAGACTCCAGTTCGATTCCTGGGTCAGGAAGATCCGCTGGAGAAGGGTTAGGCTACCCACCCCAGCATTCTCGGGCTTCCCTTGTGGCTCAACTGGTAACAGAATTCGCCTGCAACGCAGGAGACCTGGATTTGATCTCTGGGTTGGGAAGATCCCCTGGAGAAGGAAACGGCTACCCACTCCAGTACTCTGGTCTGGAGGATTCCATGGACTGTATAGTCCACGAGGTTGTAAAGAGTGGGACATGACTGAGCGACTTTCACTTTCACTTTTCTGATTATAAAAGTAACATATACTCATGATAAAAGTTCAGTCATTTCAAAATTGTATCAAGTTGAAAGTAAAAATCCTCAGCAATTTCATCTTCCAGTGTTAACTGCATGTGTGATTTTGGATACTTGTTTTTTACAAAAGTGAGGTCATACGTACTCCATGTTCAATAATCCTCTCTCCCGGTTTTATAATGGACCATGGGCATCTTTCCCTCTTCTTGGTAAATGCAGGGGTCTCATTTTCTAGGAGTTCCGCAGAGGCCCGGGGCACACGGGCCGGCACTACAACACGAGTCTCAGTCTTACCTTCACTGCTTGCTGGAGGTGTGTCCACGTTCCTCGGAGTTAAAGAAGGTTCTGGCTGTGCTGATGCCCACCCTGTACTGCTCACCTGAAGCCAGGGGAGAAAAGTCGTTAACAGCAAAGCAAGGAAAGTCATAAAAAACAAACTTCAAAAAAAGTGAGTCACTAAGTCCAATCCACATGCCAGGGGAGCGGGTTAAGCCCCATGTCCTGAAGGGTGGAAAGTATACACGTGATTTAGAATTTTCTGTAAGGAAGACTGTCCCTTCCCTCCATTCCTTTATGCAATCATCCCTTTACATCAGTAACGGACTCATGGATATTGGTCAGTTCTTTGTATTACAGCCCAGTTCTATCATTATTTCTTTTGTTGTTCAAATGGATCCAGCTCTGACCACCTCCAGCCACATCCTCATCCAATCCCCTGCCCTGGCCTCCTAGCGCTCCCTTACTTCCAGCACCTCTGGGTACCTCTGGTTGCCCATGCAACTCCAGTCCTAGAATTGGTCGCCTCTCCAAAGGTAGCCCTGGTTCCTTTTATTGGAGAACAGCATTTAGAAATGACGGTGTGGGTGCGGGGTGTGCCTGTCGCCCTGGGGCGTCTCTGTCTCTAGGCCTCACAGGGACAGAGCTAGGTCATATACCCTGTGTGTGTACACCAACCCACACGTGCACACAGACCTACAGCTAGTTCCCCATCACATGTTCATTCTCTCAACAGCCTTGAGAGGTGCTCTATGTACACAGCTAACAAGGGTAATGCGGTTCAAGTCCCTTTTCAAATCTGGGTTTAAACAAATGTCTTCATTCTTTCTTTCGGTTACACTGTGCAGCTTGTGGGATCTTAGTTTCTTGACCAGGGATCAAACTTGCACTCCCCCCATGGGAAGCGCAGAGTTATAACCACTGGACAGCCAGGGAGGTTCCTCAAACTGTCTTTGTTCTTTGTCAATTGCAAAGCTCTGAAATGCACTGGGCAGGCCCCTGGTAAGACCTCCTCTGCCTCCCAGGAAGCTGGGTACAGGGCGTGGGACTGAATTCTAGACGGCAGGATGTGAGCAGAAGCAATGCTACCTCTATAGACTGTAAAAGGCTGGGGCACTGCTTCCCTGGATGTGGATGTCTGTCCTCCTCCCACTGGCCGGGAAAGGTCAGGGACTGGAGCGAAGCCACACAATGAGATGAGCAGCCCTGGATGACCCTGAACTACTGCTGGGAAATTTATTTCTCCCGTAAGTGACTGTCTCAGGGCTGTTGGTTACAGCAGCTTAGACGCTGTCCTAACTGAAACACTTTAAATACGTGCCCTTTAAAATTTATGTCAGAGGAGCACACTTTAAAACTATGTAAAGCATAACACATACCTCAGGAGAAGCATGAGAGGCAAAAAAATCTTCCTCCTTCGGTGGCGGGGACGAAGGCGGGACCACACAGCTATCAAGCCAGAGCTGGAACAGAACACACGCACTGCTCAGCGCTTCAGCTGCTTTCGAGGGTTTATTTAATACAGTTCCCTCCCTTTCCAGAGGCCTGTCGCTAAAGATCCGTACTTTCCAGTATTATGAAGTCAGGGCTCCTGAGCACATTTTAGCAATGCATTGATCTAGTAACTTGTGCTGCCAAGCCCTGTGGAAGACAAAAGGCAGTTCCCCAAGCCATTTCTGAAAGGGGAAGATCAAGGACTTCACGTCTAGGCGCACGTTCCATGCTTTGTGGATTCCACATTTGTGAATTCGCCTACTCTGCAATTAACTTGTGACCCTAGATCTGCCACCCTGGCTGAACACGTGCAGAAATGCAGAGAATGTGTCAGGCACGGTGTGATGCTCCGGCCCCTGTTTCAGCTCCGGCTGCAAGCACAGGTGCTTTTCACGGTCTATTGACGGACACGCTTTTGTGCTTTGCGTTAGCGTATGTCATTTACGACGGCCCCGATCTCAGTGCTAAGTGCCACCTCGTGTAACTAAGCACAGAGACGCAGTTAGATGAGCTTCACTCAGCTCAAGCCACAGTGCCCTTGGCCACGGGCTCAGAGTCAATGCGTCAACAATATCCACTGAAGAAGGTATCTTCATTTTTTTAAGAATGTTTTTTTTAATGTGGACCATTTTTAAAGTCTTTCTTTAGTCTGATTACAATATTGCTTCTGTTTCATGTTTTGGTCAAGGGATGTGGGATCTTAACTCCCCAACCAGGGATTGAACCCACGCCCTCCCCTGCAATGGAAGGTGAAGTCTCAACTAATGGAAGTGAAGTGAAAGTTGCTCAGGCGTATCCGACTCTTTGCGACCCCCTGGCCTATACAGTCCACGGAATTCTCCAGGCCAGAATACTGGAGTGGGTGGCCTTTCCCTTCTCCAGAGGATCTTCCCAACCCAGGGATCAAACCATGGGAGGATTCTTTACCAGCTGAGCCACAAGGGAAGCCCGACAAAGTGATAATAATTAAGAATGATGCCCACATTTCTGACTTAGGCAACCTGGCAGATGATGATGATGCCAATTATTAGAGCTAGGAAATACTGGAAAGGGGGCATGATGGAAGGGAAGATAATGAACATGTATATTTAGTCATAATATAAAAATGTTAGGTCATATGATACGGCTAGCTCTTTTTTATAAATATTTGTTATACCTTGAACATATAATTCTTATAATGTTAAAAAGCTTTCAACTTTTCACTTTATGGATTATTTTCTCCCTAAGTCTATTGGCACATTTTTATAATTAGAAATAGATATAAAGAACAATCGAAAGCCAGGGAATTCCCTGAAAGAGGTGTCTTTCAACAAAAAGCGTGTAAAACGAGGGCAGTGTTGATCAGCTGACAAATAAAAGTGATGCTGCAGGACGGTTGTGTAGTGTTCACGGCAACGTTTTTGAGCAGGACGGTGAATAATGACAACCCGCTCCACGCTGCTTCCTTGTAAGAGAATCTGGCCAGGAAGTGCTACGGTTTGGGATATCAGGGACTTTTCTGTTGAAATGAACGTTCGCAGGCTGGAGGCCCGCCCCCGCGCTTACGTCAGTGCCGTGCTTCCGGGCGGCCTGGGCGGCCAGGCGCTTGATCCGCTCCCGGTACAGCTGGGCCGCACGGCTGCTGTATTTGGCGTTGGTGTCATTCGTGTCACACCCGTGCTGATGGAAAAAGGAAGACTGCGGAGGAAAGGGCTCGGGTTAACGGCAGGGCTGCGCTAAATCCACCGGGGTGACCAAAACCATTACTGCACGCCATGAGGGGCCTTTTTGAAAATACTAGTGAAATCCAAAATAGTTTAAACCGTGAAAGATTTTTATAAAATTTTTCCTTGTAGAAGGAGTAATACCTTCCACAGACGTAACATTAATATTCTGGGAAAAGTAGACACGAGACGTGCCTCACAGAATGAAATAACTGGGCCCTCGCTGCTCCACTGGAGCGTCTCCATCGCTCTGAACGTTATCTGAGCGCACACTTTCAACTAAGGACTGCGTCTAACTTGAGCAATCGACCTTAGCTTAGAGCCCTACTAAGTTGGAACTTTCTTTTCTTTGCATCTATATGAGATGATTTATTTATGTGTTTAGGCTCTGCCGTGTGGCTTGCAGGATCTCAGTTCCCCAACCAGGGACTGAACCTGGGCCATAGCGGGAAGCACTCGGAATCCTAACCACGGGGGCCACCAAAGTTGGAATGTCTGATAAACCACTTAAGTAAGAGCCAAGCTAACCCTCTCCTTGTTGAGCACCATTTCCTCATCGGTGGAGACCACAGCACAGACAAGGTGCTGAAGCAGGTACTTGGACAGTTAGAGGACTCTGCTTGCAGCACCTCTGAAGGATCTCTGTACAGACGTGAATTACAGCATTCACAGCTTAATTAAAGCAGGTGTTTTAAAAGCCTGTGTGAGTGATCCTTTTGTGAATTCAACGGGACAAATAATGGCACTGGGCACCCACACGTACCGGGTCCTGTCTAAGTTCTTGGTGGATACCATCGCATCAAACCCTCATGGTCACACTCTCAGACACATGCTGTTTACAGACGAGCCAGAAGCAGAGAGGTCCAACAAGCTGCCCAGCGTCACACAGACGAGCAAGGCGCAGAGCTGGCATTCACACCCAAGCTTCTGCTTGAGCTTAGCGACCACCGACTGACCTGCCCCCTCCACTCCCCCACATCAGCTGGCTGAGACAGGAAACTGCTCTCTCGAGCTGGGTAGGGACCCTACATCCTTACGAAGAAAGAAATAAGGACAGAGACTATCAAATCCACAGTATTAACGTGAAGAACAAGTTTGTGGACGTAATGAACATGGGCATGGTTTTCTAATCACATGCTTGAAATACTGAAGGCTTACATTCTCAACAGGGGAACGTTTCTTGGAAACTGAAAAAAAAACCCAACTTAGTTATTACCATACTTTTTAGCCTTCCAAAGATCACCCCTACCTGTCAAAAATCATAGTCCTTGGTATTTAATTTCTCTCACTAGGGAAAACTAAATCCAATTTAAATTTAAAACAAGCTAACTGATGAATTTAAATTTCATTTTTCTGCTTGCTGCTGCTGCTAAGTCGCTTCAGTCGTGTCCGACTCTTTGCGACCCCATGGACTGCAGCCTACCAGGCTCCTCCATCCATGGGATTTTCCAGGCAAGAGTACTGGAGTGGGGTGCCATTGCCTTCTCCGTTTTTCTGCTTAGGGAACAGTAATTAAGAAAAAGTCTGAGATACTGATCCAAAGGAAACCAGTATTTTGAAAATTATTCTTTTAGATTTACTATTTTAATTTTGAATATTTAATTGAAGAGCAATATATTGTACTTGAAATGGATACCAATTTGATTTCTAATACTTTGAGTATTTATTTTTATTTATTTACTTGGCTTCACCAGGTCTTAGCTGCTGCACACAGGAGCTTCACTGGGGCATGTGGGATCTAGTTCCCGGACCCGTGATCAAACCTGGGACCCCCAGTATTAGGAGCAAGGAGTCTTAGCCACTGGACCACCAGGGAAGTCCCTTTCTAAAAAAAAATGTATATACATTTATTTGTATTTATTGATTTCTAATACTTCGAACATATAATGGTATGTCTCAGGGAGTTCTACTTACTCAACCTATATCATTTTGGCATACCGCTATAAGCATATAATGGTATTTTATATAAAGGGAGATTTTGCTGGCTAGATTTGTAAGGCTGCCAGTTTAGTGTTTTAGAAATCAGATATATTGAATTTGTAAATGAAATTGAAAATGATTGAGGATCCTTAGCTAGGTTTGTAAATGGGGTTAAGGAAATTTGCTCTTTTATTATAAGTTAATTGAACACTTCAAAAGCTACTTTTACAGAGAAATTAAGAAGTTTATAAATTGACACATGATATTTACGTACTATATTTGAAGATTTGGAAAATGGCTTTTTTTAATTTGTAGATTTGATAAATAAAATTGAGATAAAAGAACCTCAAAGCAGTACATCCGAGTACAAAAGAACCCTCAGATATTAAAAAACTGTATTATCACAAAGAAGCCTCCCAGTTCCTCTACATCATCACTCCTGTTTTCTTTTTCTTCAAAGCACTACCACCTGTTACTTTCTTGGTTATTCTTTACTTGCTCTCTGTCTCTGCTGGTAAGGGAGGAGTCTCAGTCATCTTGTCCATCATTGTATCCTAGCCCAGGGCTTCTTGTTTCACAGGTTTCTAATAGATTTCTGGATAAACAAGCCATCTGGGTCATCCAGCTCATAAGCCCAGCATGTCTTCCCACCGAGCAGAGCCTCCTGAACTCTTACATGCAAATGCTGGACTTCTTCACGAGCGCAACACATATGTGTACAAGAAGAAAATGAGAACTCTGAGATGAACTTACTGCATTAGCATTTCCTCCAACTTGCATGCATCGCAACTGAAACCAAGACCAGTTAGAATCCAACTCTGTAGATCTAAATGGAAAAAAATATTTTGAAATGTTAATACTGTTCGTCCCCAGAATCAAGCCACTTGACTCTTGAGGATAAGATTTCCTCAATCTGCAGGATCCTGAAGAAGCCTAAGTTTCCGTTAACAGTGACACATGCTTCTGGGATGCTGGGGCTCCCGGGTGAATGACAGTCGGTACAAGCTGCTCCTGGACCCTCTCACCCTTCCTAGAAGCCAAGGCTCTGAAAAGCGATGTACTATTTGGAGTTTTTCCAGGTCAGCTATTGATTTGTCCAGTTTGACCCTTAACAGCAGCCTGGAGAATGCTCACAGTCTTGTCAAGTAGAAGGGACCCACTCAACATCACGACCATCAGGGCGGGGAGAAAACCCAGGATTTAATGTTGCTGAAGCGAAAACTGTGTGCCTCCTATCACCACCATACCTTGTACCCGACGTGTTTATAATCTAAGAGCAAGGCAAAAGCAGGAACTATAGGCCCTAACTGTAAGAATTTACCAAGTGATCACTGTAGACAATATGAGAAATCTTCCTATTGAATCCATAGACATGAGCAAAACACAAGGCCGTCCCTACATTCAACACCAGCTTTTCCCGCACTAACTGGTAAGGAACGTGGGCATTTTGAAATGGGTACAGGTTGAACCTCCATCCTTTACTAAATGGGCAAGGTAAAAAGAAAAGAAGCTCCATATTCATCAGAAAATATCCTTTTATGCTGCCTTTCCTGTTTCTCTTATTTCTCTGCCTATTGGTATCATTTAACTTTTGTAAATATTAGGACGTTATTTTGAAGCCAATAGCTACCTTAAGATTAATACTAATACATATTATTATTAAATATGCATAGGACAAACTGACTTCATGGTAACATATGAAAAGTAAAAAATTAAACCCTACTTTATAAGAAACAGATTTCTTATAAAGACAAAAAAATCTTTCTTTGGAATCTGAATACCAAGCAAGGTGATTAAATTATGTATATTGTTCTGAAATTCTTTCTCTGAAAGATCTTGCTTAGTCACCACATTTTCATGAATTCCCACAGGTTGAGTTAGGTGCCATCCCTACCTCCTGGGACGCAAGGTGGCAGTCAACAGCACAACCTCTGGAGGGAGCTTTAAAGTGCAAATCTCTACTCTGTCATTACAAGCTGCATGGCCTTGGGGAAATCACTCAACCTCTGCATCTTACTTTCCTCATCTGTACAGTAGGGATAATTATAGTAGTATCTATTTCACTCTTATAGAAATTAAATAAGCTAATATTGGAAAGGTGCTGGCTCACGGTCAATACCATATGGTAAAATTCTCATGCCACCATCAATATAGTCATAGCATCGCTGTCACCAGCATCACCACCAGCACCACCAGCACCACCATCATCATCATCACCACCAGCATCACCACCATCATCACCATCACCATCAGCACCACCATCATCACCATCACCACCATCATCACCATCATCACCACCATCATCACCATCACCACCAGCACCACCACCATCATAACCATCATCACCACCATCACCACCACCAGCATCACCAGCACCACCACCACCACCACCATCACCACCACCATCACCACCACCATCATCACCATCATCATCATCACCACCATCACCACCAGCACCACCATCATCACCAACATCACCACCATCACCACCATCATCACCATCATCACCAACATCACCACCATCACCAGCATCACCACCAGCACCACCATCACCACCAGCACCACCATCATCACCATCACCACCAGCACCACCATCATCACCACCATCACCACCACCAGCACCACCACCACCACCATCACCACCACCAGCACCACCATCACCACCATCATCACCACCATCACCACCATCACCACCACCAGCACCACCACCACCACCACCATCACCACCACCAGCACCACCATCACCACCATCATCACCACCATCACCACCACCATCACCACCATCACCACCACCATCACCACCAGCACCACCACCATCACCACCAGCACCGCCATCATCACTGTGGTGACTCTGTCACACTGTTCTAAGCAGCAAGCTCCAGAGGACAGGAACACCCCATATTTTTCTCTCAACTCCTAGCACAGGCACAAAATAGGTACCTCACTTTAAATATTTTTTAAAGTCCTAAAATTAAGGCTGTAAGTACTCAGATTTGCTAACCTGCCTCACAACTTTTAATCGTAAACTATCTTTAAAAAAAAAACACCAAGTATTTCATTTTTTTTATACAAAGGTGTTTGTATTTTATTTATCTATTTTTTGTTGCACCTCATAGCATGTGGGATCTTAGTTCCTGGACCAGGAATCAAACCCACACCCCTTACACTGGAAACTAGGAGTTTTAACCACTGAACCACCAGGGAAGTCCTCAAGCCAAATATTTCTATATTTCTTAGAAATAAAAGAAAGAATTGATTGTGTTTAAACTGACCTGACAGAGATTTTCTCTGCTAACATTGGAATTTCAAAATAAAAGGTTGATAGTACTGGACTCTGAATATAGTCAACCTTAAGAGGCCGCTCGAACTGCTTGTCGGTTCCCATGGCTATAGGAGGAGGTGACTCCCTGTAGGCTGTATCTCACCTTTAATTTAGATTAAGAGAAGTGGAAAAGACAAGAGTCCATGACAGTGCTAATAAAAAGTAAAGCAAGGAAAGCAAGAGAAGTTGGAGAATTAGTGTCACTTTAACAAAACAGCTTCTGTTAACAAATCAGGTCAGTGAAAAAACAGGTTTCCCACAACTTCTGTAATCCTCATATGTCAACATAACTGCCTTAAAAACTGCATGAATTACCTTCACTCATGGCTGCTGTAGCCAGTATTCTTTTTTTTTTTTGTAAGTAGAGCATTTAAATGGATTTCAGAAACTTATGAAATCAGAACGAATCTCACAAATAAACATGACAAAGTTATCATGGAATCAAAAATTTTAAGTGGAGTAAATTACACCATAACTAGTAATCTAGACTCTCACAGACAAGCCCAGCAACGGCTTTCAGGCAGCCATTTGTTTATAACTGGCCTGACGGGCTAATTCAAGGTCACGAGAGGTGTTGCCTTTCTAAGCTAACATCATAAAAAGGTTCTCCTCTTGCGTCCACTAAGCCAGCACCCAGATAATTCAGATCTGATCACTGTCAACAAGCTGGCGGCTTGCCACGAGCCAGGATCCATGTGAGTTCATTTGCTCACTCCTGCCAAAGCCCTAGGTAGAGTATAAGCCTTCTAGTCATCACTTTCAAGGGAAGGAGATGGAGACACAGAGATGTAAGGAGCTCACCTGGAGCTTGTAAGGGATGGCAGCAGGATTCAGACCCCCAGCAGCCAAGCTCCAGCGTCCTCACTCTCAGGGCCCACCCAGCATTGCCTCGTGAACCTCGGGGGTGCCCACTGTGCCCAGGCCCACGTCAGTCTTCCCCTCCCGAGTGCACCCCTCATGGGCCTCAGGAGTATAAAGTTTCAGCTCCCAGCCTGGCAGTCAATCAAGACCCTGCCAAGGTCACCGAGACCTTCCCCTCTGAATCTAACGTCTCTTCATTTTCCTATGCTTTAAAAACTAGCTACCAGATATTTCACTTTTTTCCCATCTTTACACATTTTCTTTTGCTTATTTATTTGGCTGCTACGGGTCTTAGTTGCAGTGGCGGCGGTGGTGATTTAGTCGCTAACTCACGTCCGACTCTTGCGACCCCATGAACTGCAGCCGGTCAGGCTCTCCTGTCCATGGGACTTCCCAGGCAAGAATACTGCAGTGGGTTGCCATTTCTCTTCTCCAGAGGATCTTCCTGACCCTGGGATCGAGCCCATGTCTCCTGCATTGCAGGCCGATTCTTTACCACCGAGCCACCAGGGAAGCCTCTTAGCTGTGACCTGTGGGATCCAGTTCCCGGACCAGGGGTTGAACCTGGGCCCCCTGCACTGGGAGCACAGAGTCCTGGCCACCGGACCACCAGGGAAGTCCCTCCAGACTTTTTCTTACTGTCCGAGGGCTGCCCTCCTTGTCTCTCCGTTATCAAAATCGCACCAGGCCTTTGAAGTTCACTGCGACTGCTACTTTCTGTTTAAACTTTGCCCAATTTTCCAAGCCGAAGGAGACGCTCTTTCTATCAGTGCTCTGTACAGACCATCTTACTGTTTACGTTGTATTTGTAGCCCCAGCCCAATGACGTAAGGTTGAGACCCCCTGCACCTCTCATGGCTTGTCAAACACTTAATGGTGAACTAGAGAAGAAACAGAGCCAGAGAGGAGCTCAGGGAGACTTGGTGTCACAGGCCCTGGGGGGAGAGCTCTGGGCCTGGAGTGGGGGTGGGGAGGGGGCGGGGCCACGCCACCAGGTCCATTCTGCTGGCGGCTCCCCAAGCAGTTGGCCATTTCCGCAGATGCCTAACCTCCCTTTCCCTTTTTGCTTGGCAAAAGCCAGAGTTCATGATTTTTTCCTTTGCAAATGTATTGACTTGAAATTCTACTTAAAAAAAACCCAAAACACAGCTCTTATTAAATAAACATTCCACCCATGCCAAACTGTTAATATTAATATGTTCATGCCTAGGAAATGGGACTCTGTGTGTGTGTGTGTGCGTGTGTGTGTGCGTGTGCATACGCATGTGATGTGTGGCTGGTTCGCAGAGGGAGAGAAAGAGGGAAGGGAGTTCTAGAGGAGGGACTTTCACTTCCCACTCTAGGACTGTTTGGATTCTTTTTTCCCAATGAACTATGTTTGTCATTTTTTTTTTTAAATCAATGAAAAATGTTTAAAGAGCAGCCCTCTACCTCTGAAAAAAAAATCCTTAAATACCCTTATCATCCTTGACTTTCTCCTGCTCAAATCCTCAACTGCTGCCCTCAGTTATACATACAGAGATTTTTTTTTTCCTTAATGGCTGTTTTTGAATCATGTACAAGCATTGTGATTCACCCGGTTATATTTATCTAACTTTTCCAAGGGTGGCAATTAAACCTGCAGCAGCCCAAAGAGACCCTGCTGCCCAGTCTAGTCGGGCTCCCAGTCAGCCCTTCCCTCAGCTGGGGACACGTCAGAAAGCCACCTCGTTTCCTGGGAGGGTTTAAACTGGCAGGCTGCTGTGTGGTGGGGAAAAGGGAGGGCCTGCTCCGGTGGGCGGGGCCGAGCAGAGAGGAAGACAGCCAATTGCACACAGAGTCTGGGCATCTCGAGCTCTGGGCAGAGTAGGTCACCATGTGTTACCTGGTGACAATCGACCTGGGGGGAAAAGTACACGCAGATAAACTTGCCCTGGCAACCACATCCCTCCACATTTAAAAAAGATATGAGGACCAGAGAGTGTGTTAAAAATATCCTGCATCTAAGGAAAAAGAAAAGACAAGACGGGAAACTGATAGATGCTCTGAAAGTAGTAAGAACACACAAGAGAATTCCCTTCCCTAAATCATTGCCTATGGAGTTAAATGGCTATAATAATTAACGCGTTCTGCTCCCATGGACGGAGGAGCCTGGTAGGCTGCAGTCCATGGGGTCGCGAAGAGTCGGACTTGACTGAGTGACTTCACTTTCACTTTTCACTCTCATGCATTGGAGAATGCAATGGCAACCCACTCCAGTGTTCTTCCCTGGAGAATCCCAGGGACGGGGGAGCCTGGTGGGCTGCTGTCTATGGGGTCACACAGGGTCAGACACGACTGAAGTGATGTAGCAGCAGCAGCAGCAGCAGCTCTTATAAACTGATTTCTGAGAAAAAGAATTCATGAGAGCACATAAAGAAAGCTTTTTAGGTTAATACAGTAGAAAATTATAATATTAATAGGTTAGTCCATGGGAACAAATACTCTTTGTGGTAATCATGTTATAGGATCAGTGTATTCCTAAAGTCATAACAGGCAGGGAACAGGTGAACTGACTGGGGGAGGCCAGCCACGGGGAGATCTCAGCCACAGGGGTGCCCTGCAGAGGCAAGGACTACTCGAGAGCATGCCCTGCTTGGCTTCCAAGCCCGGAGCCTGCCTGGGGATCCTTATCTGAATGTATTTAACTTCACACAAGGGCACATCCAGCCTCCCACTGGAATGTGGGGTATCTTTAGTACCCACAAAGGCCCCATAGAGGGTCAGAGTAGAGACAGGTACTCGCCAGAGGAGCCCAGGCAACACACATCTGAGGTTAAGAAAAAAGGCTTCACACTGCACACATCTTTCATACAAAAATCATTCCCTCCAGCTCTATTAATGTCCTTGGGAGGCTGAGCTGTCGGATTACACTTGAGGCGAAACCCAGCTCCGAGGGTCCCCCTGACTTAAGTAACTAAGGCTGAAGAAGTGATGGACAGACAGAACCCCCCTTCTCCCAGGAAGGGTCAGAGCAAGACTCCCATGTGCTGCTCATTATCAGAAGACAAAAAAGGAAAGGGGGGCGACAGAGGATGAGATGGTTGGATGGCATCACCGACTCGATGGACATGAGCTTGAGCAAACTCCAGGAGATGGTGAAGGACAGGGAGGCCTGGCGTGCTGCAGTCCGTGGGGTCGCAGAGTTGGACATGACTAAGCGACTGAACAACAGCAACAAAGGAAAAGGACCCTAGACCCTGAGACCCTGCCTCAGACCCTAGACTCTGACTGTGTCTTCAACACCACTGCCTCGGCTCTTGGGCCAGGCTCTACAGACAGCAACTGAATAGAAAATTACTCATTTTCCCAGTTTACTCAGTTACCCATAGACTTAAATCTCCATGACTCAATCTACCTCTCTTGTTACTTGATGGCAAAGCAAACATAAAGGAAAAGGGGAGAGAGGCCCATGGAACGTTGTACTCACCCCCGCCCCCAGGAGAGAGGCCCCCTTACCGGATGAAACTCAGGTGGACGCCCAGGGACCGGTGGCCCCCCGAGCAGTCGATGCACAGGAATACCCCGTAGGTGATGCTGGCCCAGCTGGGGTTCTTGGCACCACAGTCAAAACACACCTGAAAGAAAAGTTCAACACTCAGTCACCAATTGATTCTTATTCGCCAGATCAGCCATCCCATAGGACGATAACAGGATTTGGCTTGAAAACTGCTTAAGCCTCACAATTTAAACTGATTATTAGAGGGAATTCCCTGGTGGTACAGTGATAAAGGACTCAGCGCTTTCACTGCTGGGGCCTGGGTTCAAGCCCTGGTCAGGGAACTAAGACCCCACAAGCAGTGCGGTACAGCCAAAAACAAATAAATAAACGAACTGGCTATTAGAAAATATCTCACCTCGATTTTTTAAAAAAGGCTCAAATTTCTACTTCATTTATGATATTATTATATTACACATATTATATATAAATATAAATATTAATACAATGCATTAATTACATAATAAATTACATATTACCGTGTATCTATTATAACACGTCCCTGGTGGCTCAGCGGTAAAGCATTCGCCTGTAGGGTGGGAGATGCAGGAGACACGAATTCCACCTCTGGGTCGGGAAGATTCCCTGGAGGAGGAAATGGCAACCCACTCCGGTATTTCTTGCTGGGAAAATCCCATGGACAGAGGAGCCTGGTGGACTATGGTCCATTGGGTCACAAAGAGTTGAAGCACACACATACAGGTTATTATAACACTCGGCGGTATGTGTAGTGAATTCAGATATGTTTATCATCTCAAATATGACGCATGCATGAAGCATCAACAGGGCTCCTGCCCCATCACATGAACAAACACTAGACAGGAACATCCTGGGGAAACGCCCAACGCCTTACGGTCCCTTGCTCTCCACCAGATGGCAGGCGTTCACGCATGTTTCTTTCCTCCTCAGCCAGAGGAGGCCAAGAGCGTGGTAGCCAGACTCCAAGATGCCCCTGGGATCCTGCCCTCCTGGTCCTAACTGAAGTGAAGTCACTCAGTTGTGTCCAACTCTTTGCAACCCTATGGACTGGAGTCCACCAGGCCTCCTCCATCCATGGAATTTTCTAGGCAAGAGTGCTGGAGTGGGTTGCCATTTCCTTCTCCAGGGCGGGGCTTCCCTTGTGGCTCAGCTGGTAAAGAATCCATTTGCAATGTGGGAGACCTAGGTTCGATCCCTGGGTTGGGAAGGTCCCCTGGAGAAGGGAAAGGCTACTCACTCCAGTATTCTGGATTAGAGAATTCCATGGACCATATAGTTCATGGGATCGCAAAGTCAGTCAGACACGACTGAGCGACTTTGATTTCACTTCACTTCTCCAGGGGATCTTTCTGACCCAGGGATCGAACCCAGATCTCTCGCATTGCGGGCAGATGCTTTGTCAGATGCTTTACCGTCTGAGCCACCAGGGAATCCCAAATCCTGGTCCTAAACCCTCATGTGATCTCCAGCCTCACTCTGCCCAGGAGACTTGTGTGACCAATGATACGGCAGATGTGCTGCTGTGTCATTTCCGGGTGCGGTCCTAAAAGGCCCTGCGGCTTCCTTTCTCTCTCCGGCTCCCTCTTCCCTGGATCCCTGGCTCTGGAGGACAGCAGCTGCCATGTCCAGAGGTCACTGGGCAGCCTAGTGGAGAGACCCACGTGGGGAGGAACCGAGGCCTTCAGTCCAACAGCCAGCCAGTGGGAAGCGGAGGCCGGCTGACCTCCGTGTGGGTGAGCTTCGAGTAGAGGCCCCAGCCTTCAGTGGCTGTGGCCTCGTGAGAGGCCCTGAACCTGCCAGCATCAACGATGACGCAAGTCAACATTCTTCATCTGATAACAGGAGCACAGACACAGTGCTTGTCATGGAAATTAACACTACTGATTAATTAAGAGTCGCAACAACAGGACTGTTAAGAATTCCACTAATAATCGAATTGTTTTCCAGGAAAGAAAAAAAGAAACCCATATTTTCACCAGCTGAGCGCCCTCTCTCCGCAGATTCCTGGCCTTCAAAAGCTGTGTGAGACGAGTTGTGATTGTTGTTTTAAGATGCTGAGTTCTGCAGTGGATACTGATATGGAGACCTATCGCTGCATGGAACGCTGTGTCCTTCACCACCTCTGCCCCCTCCACTCTCTGCAGGCCACTTTTATAACAGACACACAGCTCACGCCCACGGAGCATGCCCCCTCCTGCACAGAGGGTGCCTGGCACTCCTACAGGGTCCTGGGGACCCCTCCTCCCTCATCAGCACACAGCCCAGAATGGTGAGAGCTCAATCAATGTTTTCTGTGTATTTTTTTATCTCCCACTGAGCCTGAAAAATAGTGATGTACCCACACTGAGCATTCAGTAAATATATTAATCAAATGAACAATTTGTAAAAAATAGCACCAGCTCAAAAATTATCGCCAGCCCTCTCAACACTGACTGCAGTCAAACATTCTTCATCTAATAATGAGACATAAGAGTATTCTAAAATACACAGTGCTTGTCATGGAATTAATATTTGTAATGAATTAAAACCAGAACAACAGAACAGTAAAAACTCCATGAATAGGAGGTTTTTTTAAAAGCTCCCAAATTTCAGATATGCTTGTCAGGCAGAGCCCCCTCTGTGAAGGTTGTTCCAACTTTAACCATGAAGAGAGATCTGGCTTCTGGCCTCTCGAGGGCAATACATGCGTGAAAACACACGTGGATTTTCCAAAGCCCTTCAGGGTGACAGGTTCACATGAAGCCTATGGGAATAGTGGTGGAGGGGTGACAGTTGACATGAGAGACACCGGTCATTCACTTCGGTGTTTGTTGGTTGCCTGCTGTATGCCAGACGCCATGGCAGAGCCTGAGGTATTAAGAAATGGATGGTGGCACTGATCCCACAAACACTTGCTGAGTCCCTCCCCTTCCCCCCAACAGGCCACTAATGTAGGAGAAACGCATGCACGTTAAGCTGCTTCAGTCCTGTCTGATTCTTTGCGATCCCATGGACTGGAGCCCGCCAGGCTCTTCCATCCATGGAGATTCTCCAGGCAGGAATACCAGAGTAGGTTGCCAGGCCCTCCTTCAGGGGATCTTCCCGACCCAAGGATCAAACTCAAGTCTCCTGTGTCTCCAGCGTTGGCAGGCAGATTCCTTACCACTAGGACCACCCATGGAGAAGGCAATGGCACCCCACTCCAGTACTTTTGCCTAGAAAATCCCACGGACGGAGGAGCCTGGTAGGCTGCAGTCCATGGGGTTGCAAAGAGTCGGACACGACTGAGCAACTTCACTTTCACTTTTCACTTTCATGCATTGGAGAAGGAAATGGCAACCCACTCCAGTGTTCTTGCCTGGAGAATCCCAGGGACGGGGGAGCCTGGTGGGCTGCCGTCTATGGGGTTGCACAGAGTCAGACACAACTGAAGCGACTTAGCAGCAGCAGGACCACCCAGGACATGAAAATGAAGATGCCCCGGGGTAATGGCC
The DNA here is from genome assembly GCF_019923935.1 of Bubalus bubalis. Lineage (NCBI taxonomy): Eukaryota > Metazoa > Chordata > Mammalia > Artiodactyla > Bovidae > Bubalus > Bubalus bubalis. Next base: position 6,293,212 of record NC_059160.1, on the reverse strand, counting down.
ATTAGAGTAAGGAATCCCCTCTAGTGGGCTGCCACACAGTGGGACCGACTCTGCCAAAGGTGCCATCCCCCTGCAAGAGACCACTGTAATTCCTCATTCACTCAGCCAACAGCTGCCACTATCGGGAAGCCCCTGGCACACATGGAGTGATGTACAAAGGTGGCCTGTGGAACTCACAGCAGTCTAGGAGTCCTAGCAGGGAAGACAACACTAGTTATAATGCTGAACCTCAGAAAGCAAGGATAGGATGCAAAGTTTTCTAGACAGGGTACAAGTGGCATTTGGGACATCAAGAATAGAGTCTAAAAGGGCAGTAAGTGGCAAAAGCCTATGCGGGAAATGGCCCTGTGCAGGGAGATGACCCAGAGGCTGGGAGCACACAGCCCAGAGCAGGCAAGTCCGAGAATCACTCCCGAGGTAGTTGCAAGGCTGGCTGTGAAAAGACAGCATCAGGGCTTCTAACAAGCGGCCTCAGCATCTTCCTGACCTACCAACTAAGAATGTAGCTCCATGAGGGCTGGGGCCTTGCTCGCTTGAGCTGAGCTCTGAGCGTTGAGCCTGATACAAAGCACGGACCAAATGCAAACACAGGTGGTCGAAGAGCTCCTGAGCCAAGACTGTGACCTATGGAGGCTGAAGTCAGAGGACAGCTAGAAATCCCAGCCTGGCTCTCACAAGTGCTGCCTTGGTTCTCCTGCTGAAACGGGGACTCTACTGTGCTTTGATATGCAACTGTAAACCAAAATGCCAAAGAATCGATGCTTTTGAATTGTGGTCTTGGAGAAAACTCTTGAGAGTCCTTTGGACAGCAAGGAGATCAGACCGGTCAATCCTAAAGGAAATCAACCCTGAATTTTCATTGGAACGACTTGATGCTGAAGCTGAAGCTCCAATACTTTGGCCACCTAATGCAAAGAGCCAACGCATTGGAAAAGACCCTGATTCTGGGAAAGATTGAAGGCAGGAGGAGAAGGGGACGACAGGATGGACAGTTGAATGGCACTACTGACTCAAAGGACATGAATTTGAGCAAACTCTGGGAGATGGTGGAGGACAGGGAAGCCTGGAGTGCTGCAATCCATGGGGTCACAAAGAGTTGGACATGACTTAGCGACTGAACAACAGTAACAAACCAAAGTGGAGATATGGTTTTCTAAACAAAATATCAGCTTTCATGGTAATAAAACTAGTTTTGGACTAGCAGTTTGTTTTGCCTTGTGTGAGAATAATAATTACTATAGAAATCACAGCTAATATGTTCCATGCCAGGCATTGTTGCTGGTCAACGGAATCTTTCTAACAACTGTATAAGAAGGCACTTTTCTTATCCCCATCAGGGCCAGCTTCTGGGCATGTGTGTAATCCATGCATTCACTCACATGGGGCCCTGCATGGCACGCAGAAGGGCCCATGAGTGGTTAATGCTCTGCTGTGCCATCTTGAAATTCTTAATACTTTTCCAACAAGAGCCCTCCATGTTCACTTTGCATGTTTCAAGTTCCCTGCAAAGTTTATAAAGCCAGTCTTATCCCCATGTTAGAGAAAACTAAGGAAATATGAAGTGAAGGGTCATAGCCAGGAAGTAGTATCCCAGGGATGAGACCCCAGACAGGCAGTCTGCCCTCGAGCACACTCTTCATCCCTTCACTGTGCTGCCTCTCTCCAGACCAGGCAGCCCTTGATCTGTCCTCTAGACACAGGACCACTAGCTCCAAAAAGGCAGCAACCTGTCCCTTTCCCATCGGCGCATCCTCAGTGCTTTGCAGTGCCCGGCACACTGCAGGTGCTTAACTAGTATTTGTTGAATGAATAACTCAAACAATCAATGTAACATCAAGGAACAGCTGAGATGGGAAGGATTTCACAAACTAGAAAACTGACCCTTTGAGGTAAACCTTTGATCCAGAGTAAATATTCACCATACACAGAGAGGGAGCAGTTGGATGCCGCATTCTAAAAATAAACCACAGTGTTTTTAAGTGCCTTTCCTGTAGAGCTCTATTTAACCTTCTCATTTTAAAAATGCTTATTAATTCTTCCACATCATTATAACTAGTTTCCATCTTTGCTTAGGTAAAGGTTTATTGTGTGTGTGTGTATGCTGAGTCGCTTCAGTTGTGTTCAACTCTGTGCAACCCGATGGACCATAGCCCACCAGGCTCCTCTGTCCATGGGCTTCTCCAGGCAAGAACACTGGAGTGGGTTGCCATGCTCTCCTCCAGGGGATCTTCCTGACCCAGGGATGGAAACTTTGTCTTTTATGTCTTCTGCCTTGGCAGGCAGTTCTTTACCACTAGCGCCACCTGGGAAGCCCTATGGTTTATTCTGTTTGCCACCCCATGGTCTATACAGTCCATGGAATTCTCCAGGCCAGAATGCTGGAGTGGGTAGCCTTTCCCTTCTCCAGGGGATCTTCCCAACCCAGGGATTGAACCCAGGTCTCCCGCATTGCAGGCGCATTCTTTACCAGCTGAGCCACAAGAGAAGCCCAATGGTTTATACAGTTCAGTTCAGTTCAGTCACTCAGTAGTGTCCGACTCTTTGTGACCCCATGAATTGCAGCACACCAGGCCTTCCTGTCCATCACCAACTCCTGGAGTTCACTCAAACTCACATCCATTGAGTCAGTGATGCAATCCAGCCATCTCATCCTCTGTCGTCCCCCTCTCCTCCTGCCCCCAATCCCTCCCAGCATCAGGGTCTTTTCCAGTGAGTCAACTCATTGGAAACTGGAGTTTCAGCTTTAGCATCATTTCTTCCAAAGAACACCCAGGGCTGATCTCCTTTAGAATGGACGGGTTGGACCTCCTTGCAGTCCAAGGGACTCTCAAGAGTCTTCTCCAATACCACAGTTCAAAAGCATCAATTCTTTGGCGCTCAGCTTTCTTCACAGTCCAACTCTCACATCCATACATGACCACTGGAAAAACCATAGCCTTGACTAGACGGACATTTGTTGGCAAAGTAATGTCTCTGCTTTTCAATATGCTATCTAGGTTGGTCATAACTTTTCTTCCAAGGAGTAAGCGTCTTTTAATTTCATGGCTGCAGTCACCATCTGCAGTGATTTTGGAGCCCAAAAACATAAAGTCTGACACTGTTTATTACTAACACTCAAATAAATAAAAAGTCTTAGTCAAGGAACGTAGCACCACACTGTGGAACACTACCACAAACTAATTTTGCTCAATACTTTTATTAACCCTACTATAGAATATAAATTTTTTTACAGGTGTGTTGTTCATAATTAAAATAATAATAACAAAAATAGCTGATATGTATCGATGGCCAATATATACAGGTACTACTCTAAGTGTTTTTCTCGGATTTTCTTATTTAATCCTCACAATAACTCTCTGAATTAGACCCGGCTCATGCCCCATTTTCAGATGAGGAAAAAAGGCACACAAAATGGTCAAGTAATCTGCCCAAAGTGACAGGAAGTCATGGGGTCTGGACAACAATTTATAGGCCAGCCCACACATGTCCTTCAAAAGCGTTCTTGGTATAAAGACACTGACTTCTTATTTAAAAGGGGCACCTTCCTGTTGATGAGTTCAGTCAATGAGAACATATGTTGTGTTTCTGAGATAAAGCAGACAAAAATATATGGTTTCTACTCTGCTAACTCTAGATCCTTATCTCATCTAGTTTACAGCAACCACTCTTTATAAACAGATTCACGGAAATTTGAAAATCAAGAAAACAGCAAAGAAATCGGCACTGGAGAATTCCTGGAACCTTTCTCCTCCGGTCTTTCTTACATTCGTCAGATATCACCTCCAATAAATGGCTTCCTTTCCTATTTCTCTTAGGCTGTAAAAATACTGGCCCCCCCCGACCTGGACTGAAAGACATCTACATGTTGTAAAACTCGGGGACTTTCTGTGCCACCCTGTCTCATGACCATGCTGCTTAACAGCTGTTCACTCTGGAGGTGGCAGTGGGGGCCAGGCAGAACAGTCACGGAGAAGAGGGGAGAGTCCATGTTGACATGACCGCCCTTTGCACTGGCCAGGTTCCACGCCAACCTGTGATCCTCACCGAGGTATCACTTTAGCCTGATGTGTCATCCATCTCTAGCCAGTCGCAATAAGTGCTAAGAGTCATAGGGGTGGGAAACAGCCCCTGAGATGAAGAAAAAAAGGAAAACCCCAATCTCCAAGGACACCCAAAGGGAAGGAAGGGAAAGGGTCTGTGCTGGGCTTTCTTAGCAAGAGTTAAGAGCTCCAAGTCACTTAGCAGCAACTACTTAGAAGCTTCATGAGACACGGAGATTGAGGCTCCCCCACCAAAGGACACGGCACCAACCAGCCTCCAACTGGAGCCTCTGGGGAGACTCAGAGGTGAGCTCGAAGGTGGGGAGGGGGCATCAGCTTGCCCAGAGCTACCAGCTGGAGTTTCTGACCCGGTGCATGCTTCCTGGCTGGGTCACAGGTGGCCTGCGGGGTCCGCCCCCAATCGCGGGAGCCCCGTGTACGCCCCCCTCCCCTCCAGCCCTTTCTCAGGTCCCCGAGCTCACCCCTAATTCTCTCAGGAACTCAAGTGTCCACTCTGCTGCCCCCTCAAAGCCCCCTTTGCCTCCCCGTAAGCTCCCAGGCCCCATACGCCCCTGGGACCCCCAGATGCTCCCGCCTCCCGCCCCCAGGACTTCCCAGGTGTCCGTCCAGCCTTGGACCTAAGCGTGCGCCCCCTGCCCCGCCCCTCCCTTGCTGAAGCGGGGAGGGCAGCGCACCGCCGGGACCCAGGCCAGGCCCAGCCTTTGCGGCCGTACAGTGCGACGTGTCACACAGGCCGGGCCGGCTCCTCCTCCCCGCGGCCGCGGCCACTGGCGCCGTAGGGGCCTCCCGCGGTATCCCGCAGGGATGCCAGGCGAGCCTGAACACTCCTGGCGGCCGTTACCTTGTTGGTGGGCACCGAGCGGAGGCGCTTGAAGATGGTCAGGATGTCTTGCTTGCTGGGGTCCCCCATGATCACCCAAGAACGGGGGCGCAGCTGGCCCCGCCAACCGGGAAGGGCAGAGCTGCAGCGGTTGCAGCCTCCCGAGGGTAGACGCCGACCGAGGGGCGGGGCTGCCCGGGAAGATCAGACCCCGCCTCTCGACGGCCCCGCCCTGGCCCCGCCCACCGCCGAAGCGCACGCGCCCCTCGCGCCGCTCGCTCAAGCCCCGCCCCGGAGCGGCACGCGCGTGCGCAGGGAAGCTCGCAAGCCTCCAGGCCCCTACCTGGCTTTGTCTCTGGGCGGTGCTTGTCGCAGGCGGACCGGGGTCAGGTTTATGCGGGCGCTCACGGCTGCCCGAGGCACCACCGCCTCGGATGACTCACTCCTTCCTCGGCCACAGTCGGGCGGCAGAACCTGCCACTCCAAGTGGCAAAGGAGAAAACTTGCAGGGCGAGGGCCTCCCTTCCGTCTCCCGATGCCCGAGGGCAGGATTTTTTTCTAGTCGCCTTTTAACATATTTATTTATTTTGCCCCAAGCTAAAGCTGAGGCCTGGATGGGAAGCGTCCTGTGGCGAAACTGACCGGTACTCTTGCTTCCAGTACTCTTGCCTGGAAAATCCCATGGACAGAGGAGCCTGGCAGGCTACAGTCCATGGGGTCGCAAAGAGTCGGACACGACTGAGCGACTTCACTTTGGGTATATCAGTTATTGTTATTGTTCAGTAGCTCAGTCGTGTCCGACTCTTTGCAACCCCATGGACTGCAGCACTGCCAGGCTTCCCTGTCCTTCACGCTTTCCTGGAATTTGCTCAGACTCATGTCCACTGAGTTGGCGATGCCATGCAACCATCTCATCTTCTGCTGCCCCCTTCTCCTCCTACCTTCAATCTTTTCCAGCATCAGGGTCTTTTCTAATGAGTCAACTCTTCTCATCAGGTGGCCAAAGTATTGGAGCTTCAGTCCTTCTAATGAATATTCAGGGTTGATTTCCTTTAGGATTGACTGGTTTGATCTCCTTGCTGTCCAAGGGACTCTCAAGAGTCTTCTTCAACACCACAGTTCGAAAGCATCAATTCTTCAGCGTTCAGCCTTATTTATGGTCCAACTCTCAAACCCATACATGACTATTGGAAAAACCATACCTTTGACTGTATAGACCTTTGTTGGGAAAGTAATGTCTCTTCTTTCATTTTTTTTCCCCCAGGATGATTGCAACATATATTTAACAATACAGTTTTACATAGAATGCTAAGAGCACTTTTCATATTTTACAGAAGAACTTGAAATATTTGGACTTTCTATTAATATACCATAGCAAAGCCAAATCTAATTCCTAAATAGATGCATTACAATTTGTTTATAGAGTTTAAAGGCTTAATGGCAATAAGGAGGGGAGGAAGAAGTGAAAGTTTATTTTACATAACTGACTGGAAAATAAATTCGAGAAAAAGCAAGTACAATTTAATACGTTCTCATGCGCCCTGAAGGAGGTGGTGCCCGTTTTGGAGGAGTGACCACTGTGTCCAGATAGTCTCCTATTTGGAACTTCTGTGACTGCAGGGTCGTGGAGTCATCAGGCCCCTTTCTCCCAGACATGGTGCTGCCAATCTCCTTTACTCGATAGCCAGGCCTTTTAAGATCTGTAAAAACAATTGCAAAATTGAAGTGTGTGGCTTTTTTTCTGGCTTCTGGGTAGACTTTTACTAAACTAGTCGATTCTTTCAAGGTTGCATCCATCCAAGTGTAGATCTGCAGCTCGCTGGATGGCACGTTTCTGCGGGAGAACTCGTCCATGCAGTGGTGGCGGCTGTTGTTGGTGGTGAAGACGCGCAGGAGCAGTGGGCAGGTCTTCTCCAGATCCATGGGCTTCTCTGGCTCCTTCTTAATTTCCTCCTGGGTAATGCCCAACTGCACCACCATCTTTCTTCTCCGGCCTTCGAGACACTCACTCTGACCTCTGACCCCAGCAGCAAGCATGAGAACCAAGCCTGTCTCTGCTTTTTAATACTCTGTGTTTGTCATAGCTTCTCTTCCAAGGAGCAAGCATCTTTAATTTCATGGCTGCAGTCACCATCCTCAGTGATTTTGGAGCCCAAGAAAATAGTCTGTCACTGTTTCCATTTTTCCCAATCTATTTGCCATGAAGTGATGGGACCAGATGCCATGATTATAGTTTTCTGAATGTTGAGTTTTAAGCCAACTTTTTCACTCTCCTCCTTCACTTTCATCAAGAGACTTTTTAGTTCCTCTTCACTTTCTGCCATAAGGGTGGTGTCATCTGAATATCTGAGGTTATTCATATTTCTCCTGGCAATCTTGATTCCAGTTTGTGCTTTATCCAGCCTTGCATTTCACATGATGTACTCTGCATGTACATCACTGGTTTTTCCAGTGGTCATGTATGGATGTGAGAGTTGGACTGTGAAGAAAGCTGAGTGCTGAAGAATTGATGTTTTTGAACTGTGGTGTTGGAGAAGACTCTTGAGAGTCCCTTGGACTGCAAGGAGATCCAACCAGTCCATTCTGAAGGAGATCAGCCCTGGGATTTCTTTGGAAGGAATGATGCTAAAGCTGAAACTCCAGTACTTTGGCCACCTCATGCGAAGAGTTGACTCATTGGAAAAGACTCTGATGCTGGGAGGGATTAGGGGCAGGAGGATGAGATGGCTGGATGGCATCACTGACTCGATGGACATGAGTCTGAGTGAACTCCAGGAGCTGGTGATGGACAGGGAGGCCTGGCGTGCTGTGTGATTCATAGGGTTGCAAAGAGTCGGACACGACTAAGTGACTGAACTGAACTGACTGACTCTGCATGTATAGTCATGTATGGATGTGAAAGTTGGAATGTAAAGAAAGCTGAGTGCCGAAGAATTGATGCTTTTGAACTGTGGTGTTGGAGAAGACTTTTGAGAGTCCCTTGGACTGCAAGGAGATCAAACTAGTCCATCCTAAAGGAAATCAGTCCTGAATATTCATTGGAAGGACTGATGCTGAAGCTAAAACTCCAATACTTTGGCCACCTGATGCGAAGAACTGACTCATTGGAAAAGACCCTGATCCTGGGAAAGATTGAAGGCAGGAGGAGAAGGGGAGGACAGAGGATGAAATGGTTGGATGACATCACTGACTCGATGGACATGAGTTTGAGCTAGCTCCAGGAGTTGGTGACGGACAGGGAAGCCTGGTGTGCAGGGGGTCGTAAAGAGTTGGACACGACTGAGTGACTGAACTGAACTCTGCAGATAAGTTGGATAAGCAGAGTGACAATATCCAGCCTTGTTGTACTCCCTTCCTGATTTTGAACCAGTTCATTATTCCGTGTCAGGGTAAATCAGTGAGAGGTAACAATTCTCCTAAGGCAAAAGATGCTTATTGGTCTTATATGATGAAAGCAGACAAGAAGAGAAGCTGGCTTTTTCCTACCCTTTGGCTGACGTTACTACCTGGAGGGTTTAAGTGCTTGGAGAAGGGCATCTCTTTGGCTTAGTGGGTTGGAGCCGCTAGATAAGTGTCGCCCGCGGGTCAGGACAAAGATAACAGGTTTTGGAGTCCAGGCCCGGTTCAGCCAGCTCCCTCCCAGCTTTGTGATCTTGGTCAGATCACTTCTCTGAAGCTGGGCTGCTCCTCCCTACCATGGGGTTAGGGCTGGGGAATCAGTGCTGGGCAGTGCAGTAAAGCAGCCTCCCAGTGAACCCAGGGAAAGGCTTGGGCAGTTGTCTTTCTGCTTTTGAGGCGCCGTGAGGCGTGTTCTCTCAGCCAGTCTGGTTATATACCCTCAGGGAAGCTGGAAGCTTGCAGGGCTGGAAGTATTCCAAGGAAGGGAAATATATCACCTTCCAGAACAGTAAGTTACTTTTGCAGTAAGTTTCAGCTCTGACTGAAAGTTCTTCCTTGTATTGAATCAAAGTATTACTTCCCTGGTGGCTCAGTGGTAAAGAATCTGCCTGTCAGTGCAGGAGACAAGTTTGATCCCTGGGTCAGGAAGATCTCCTGGAGGAGAAAATGGCAACCCACTCCAGGATTCTTACTGGAGAATCCCATGGACCGAGGAACCTGGCGGGCTCCAGTCTATGGGGTCACAAAGAGTCAGACACAACTTAATGACTGAACAACAACAACACTGCTGTAGTCCCTGAACTTTGTGTCCTTCGGTACTGGTTTGACCCGACACAGAATACCCTTTCTGATGAGAATAATTTCTTATCAAGTTATGTATCAGATTCAGGGTATTGTCCACTCTGAGAAGAAAAAATGTACAATGAAAAGTAGACAGTATCTACACTAACTGAGGCATAAAAGGACTAAAGGAAAAAAAAAATATCATCAGTGTTTTTTTCTCATCCGCTTAAGTGTTCTTCATAGAACTTATTACACCTAATGCCTTAATATGTCATACTCCTGTCAACTGAATATAAGTTTTTGAGATCAGATGTATTGTGTCTATCTTTCTATCCCCAGCACCTAAAACAAAGCCTGACACATAGAATATATTCAGTAAGGATGTGTGGAAAAGGCTTAGAATGTAGAAAGCTGAGAAGAATGTGATTCAGCATAATAATGAGAAACGACTGGATAACGTTTAAAATTATAACTTGAGCCCATCAGAGGACTGAGGTTGCAAAGCAACCAAGTACACAGAATTCCAAAGAGAGACGCACCTCCCCAAGACAGATGGAACACAGAACTCTGTCACCTTTGGCGAAGAACAGGGGAAAGAGGTGGCTGCCATACAAGTGGGCAAAAGGAAGTCAGTTAAAAGTTTAATGAATTCTTCGAGGCCAAGCGTGGACTAGCATGTCAGTTTAGAATAGCTAGGGGCCTCAGAAACAAAGAGAGCTTACTGTCTTCATTCACAACGTCTTTTCTATAAAACCTCCATCAGAAGTCTTTCTTCAAAAGAAAGATGGAGACAAGAGAGACGGAAAGAAACACCTCGTTGGGCAAGGATCCAACTTTTGGTGCATGGACGTAGAAGCCCACCCACTTCCTTCTCTCCTAGAAAGCAAAAGCATCAAATTCAGTTTTCCTTGGGCCATAGGCAAAGAGCCATGGCTGCCAGGGGTAGAAGCCGAATTCAGTAATCCCAAATCCTGAAGAGGATAGGAAGTCCTCCTGCTCTCAAAAGAGTCTAGGCAGAAATTCATTGCTTCAGATCTGAGAGAAATAGAAGGGCCCAGTCAATAGACAGGTCCACATTGTCTTCTGGGTACTGTCCTTGCTCTCTACTTTTTATGAAGACAGCCTGGTATGCCATGGTATACCAGATGTTCACATCTGGTTTACTCACAGGTAACATAACAGCTATGTTACCTGTAGCCAGGTAACATTTTATGGAAAAACTCCAATGATCTTTTTGGCCAGGGGCTTTCCAGGTGGTGTAGTTGGTAAAGAATCTGCCTGCTCAGTGTAGGAGACACAAGAGATACAGGTTCGATCCCTGGGTCAGGAAGAGCTGTGGAGAAGGGAATGGCTATGCACTCCAGTATGCTTGCCTGGAGAATCCCATGGACAGAGGAGACTGGCAGGCTACAGTCCATGGGCTCACAAAGAGTTGCACATGGCTGAGTGACTTACGCTTCAACTTCAACTTCCCAGGTGGCACAGTTGGTGAAGAATCTGCCTGCTCAATGCAGGAGACACAAAAGATGCGGGGTCAATCCCTGAGGTTGCAGAGTCAGGCATGAATGAGTGTGCATGCACGCTTTTTGGCCAACCCAATATTTAGTTTATTCTGTTGAACAGGACCTTGCTGAAAGCCCAGTGCCACTCTAGGAAAAACTAGACATGCTTAGACAGTCATATGATGGATCACAAAGTGAGAATAAGCACAGACCTTATCATTGCCCCTGTGGACTTTCGTTTGTGCTGAGTGCGAGTGCTCTTTGTCCAGTGCCTTACTGAGGACGGCAGCTCAGGAGACCGCCTCTCACACTACCTTCAAGTACTGTTTCAAAGAGGTAAGGGAGGAGCCTGGATATATATGATTTTTTTTTCCCCCGGAAAAAGTGGTCATTGAACATCCAAAGATCATTGCAAATCACAAATAACAGACATCTCAATGATTTTAGCACTTTTCTCTTTATGGGAAGACACAAGAATCTGCAGTCTCTGAAGTGTTTCCTTAGTTGTGTATCTTAACTATCTAGGGGCCAGTATCCAAAGCACATGCTTTCTGCTGGTCTCCATTCTGAATCCCCCTCAGTGCACTGTCAGAGGGTGACCGCAGTGGGTACTGGCTTGAGCCTTGTAGCACTGGAATGGCAGGCAGCGTGTTTTTTCTTTACAAAGTGAACACTAGCTCTTAGACATGCCATTTCTGTACAGGGCAGATACTTTTGAACATGACTTCATGGAATCAGGAGCAGCCTTATCTGATTTCCACCAACCTCTATATGCTCAGGCAGTGCACTTGTTACGGAAGAGACTTTAGTCTGCTTGCCTGCCATGGCAAACAGATACTGGGCTGTGGTGAAGGAAAGCACAGCCTTTACTGCAGGCACCAAGCAAGGAGAATGGGCAGCTCATGCTCAAAGACCTAGACTCTTCAATGGCTTTCAGGGAATGTTTGTTTTTTTAATTAATAAACTCATTTATTTTTAAGTGGAGGATCATTGCTTTTCCATATCGTGTTAGTTTCTGCCATATATCGACATGAATCAATCATAGGTATACAAATCTTTCCCTCCCTCTTGAACCTCCTTCCCACCTACCACCCCATCCCACCCCTCTAGGTTGTCACAGAGCACTGGGTTTAGCTCCCTGTGTCGCAGAGCAACAAGGGAATAGGTTTTAAAGACAACGTTCAGGTGAGGGTTTCAGCTCATGGGCTTCCTTCTGATTGGTTGGTGGTGAGTTAACAGGATGATGTTTCAGGAACCTTCTCCTTCCAACCAGTCTGGGGTCAGCATGTCATCAACATCCTCCACCTGGGGTGGGTGGGGAGAGGGGCCGGGTCTTAGTTTCTGCAGAACAACTCAAAGATATGCATCAGATTGTTATGATAATTGTTGTGAGGAGGAACTAGGTCTCTGCTTCATTGATGAGTTAGTTTTTGGACTGCTTATCCTTTGTTTCTGCATTCCCTCATTGGAACTCAGGGAAGTCCTGGGAAACTAAACTCGTTTTTCACAAACAAGAAACAGGGGACACGGAGGGGCTTTTGTACCCAGGAGGACCCTGTAGGGTCCTTCTTGATTTCACACTTTTGGAAATACACAGAAGTGTCCTTTTGGTTTTTTTTTGTTTTTGTTTTTGTTTTTGCCACACTGCACAGCTTACAGGATCTTAGTTCCCACACCAGGGATGGAACCTGTGCTCTCTTCAGTAGAAGCACAGATTCCTATCGAATAGATTGCCAGGGGATTCCCCTTGATTGATTATTTTTTTAAATAAAAATTTAAGCTGATGCCATTACCTCCTTTAATGGGTTACATGATTTGAAATCCTCAGTCAGTTCAGTCACTCAGTCATGTCTGACTTTTTGTGACCCCATGGACTGCAGCACGCCAGGCTTCCCTGTCGATCACCAACTCCCGAAGCTTACTCAAACTCATGTCTGTCGAGTCAGTGATGCCATCCAATCATCTCATCCTCTGTACTCTCCTTCTCCTCCTGCCCCCAATCCTCCCAGCATCAGGGTCTTTTCCAGTGAGTCAGTTCTTCACATCAGGTGGCCAAAGTATTGGAGTTTCAGCTTCAACATCAGTCCTTCCAATGAATATTCAGGACTGATTTCCTTTAGGATGGACTGGTTGGATCTCCTTGCAGTCCAAGGGACTCTCAAGAGTTCTCCAACACCACAGTTCAAAAGCATCAATTCTTTGGTGCTCAGCTCTCTTTATAGTCCAACTCTCACATCCAAACATGACTACTGGAAAAACCATGGCTTTGACTAGGTGGACCTTTGTTGGCAAAGCAATGTCTCTGCTTTTTAATATGCTGTCTAAGTTGGTCATAACTTTCCTTCCAAGGAGTAAGCGTCTTTTAATTTCATGGCTGCAATCACCACCTGCAGTGATTTTAGAGCCCAAGAAAATAAAGTCTGTCACTGTTTCCATTGCTTCTCCATCTATTTGCCATGAAGTGATGGGACCGGATGCCATGATCTTAGTTTTCTGAGTGTTGAGTTTTAAGCCAGCTTTTTCACTTTCCTCTTTCACTTTCATCAAGAGGCTCTTCAGTTCCTCTTCACTTTCTGCCATAAGGGTGGTGTCATCTGCACATCTGAGATGTGCTTCATCCAGCTCAGCATTCCACATGATGTATTCTGCATGCAAGTTAAATAAGCAGGGTGACAATATACAGCCTCATTATTGTAATATTTATAACATTACAATATTATAAAAAATAATTGAAAAGTAAAATGAAAACTTATGTTAACACAAAAACCTATACTTGCAAACCTATACATGAACATTTATAACACATTTATTTGTAATCATCAGAAACTAGAGAAACAGCCAAATATCCTTCAGTTGGACTGATAAACCATGGCACATCCACTCAATGGAAACTGCTCACAGTAAGTAGAAATAAAGTATTGATGCATGTAACCATGTAGATGGATTTCAGATGAATTATGTGAAGTGAAAGATAAGACAATCTCAAAAGGCTATATGCTGTATGATTCTATTCATATGATGTTCTGGAAAAGTCAAAACTATGTAAATAAAACATCAGTGGTTTCCAGGGGCTGGAAATACAAGGAGGGGTTGATTACAGTGGAGCAGGGAGAAATCTGAGGGGTGAGGGGACAGTTCTACATCTTGATTGTGGTGATGGTTACATGACTAGATGAATTTGTCAAATTATACACTAAACAGGGTGCATTTTACTGTGTGTAAATTATGCCTTAAAAATGGAAAAAAAATGGGAAAGAAGTGCTCAGCGATATGGGACTTATAACACATGACATAAAGAAGGCTGAGAGCCAAAGAACTGATGCTTTTGAACTGTGCTGCTGAAAGAAGACTCTTGAGAGTCCCTTGGACTGCAGGGAGATCAAACCAGTCAATCCTAAATCCTAAAGGAAATCAACCTTGAATATTCATTGGAAGGACTGATGTTAAAGCTGAAACTCCAATACTTTGGCCACCTGAAGCGAATAGCTGATTCATTGGAAAATATCCTGATGCTGGGAAAGAATGAAGGCAGGAGAAGGGGATGACAGAGGATGAGATGCCTGGATGGCATCACTGACTCGATGGACATGAGTTTGAGAAAGCTCCGGGAGCTGGTGAAGGACAGAGAAACCTGGCGTGCTGCAGTTCATGGGGTCACAGAGAGTTGGACACAACTGAGTGACTGAACGACAACATAGGAAATATCACACAGCCATGAAGCATGTTTTTGCGTTAGTCACTCAGTCCTGTCTGACTCTTTGTGACCCACGGACCATAGCCCACCAGGCTCCTCTGTCCATGGAATTCTCCAGGCAAGAATACTGGAGACGGTTGCCACTTCCTCCTCCAGGGGATCTTCCCAACCCAGGGATGGAACCCACGTCTCCTGTGTCTCCTGCATTGCAAGTGGATTCTTTACCTGCTGAGCCACTGGGGAAGATCCCCAAACAAGTTTTTAGTGGAAGTATATTTAGGGACATGAGGAAAGTTCATGACCAAATATTAAAAGATTGAAGCAGGGTACCAAACCACATGTAGAGTACGATCCCAATTCTGTAAATCACACACACATTAACGGAAGGACAATGAAACAGGTGCGTGTGTGTGCGTACAGAGAAAAGACTAGAAAAAACGCACCGGAACATCAGCGGTATTACCTCTGGATGTTAGGACTGTAATGTTTTTCTGGATATTTTTTGCTTAGTTTCCAAATTTTCATCTGAACCTTTGCTCCTTTTACAACGACAACATTGTTGTTTTAAAACCTTGTAAAGGGGCAGGAGCAGCCCGGCTCTCTTGACTGGGAAGTGGCCGATAAGCTGCACATGGTTCGCGTGGAGTCGGGTGCCCCTTGTTGATCAAATGCCACGAGCTGGGGGCTGTCTGTTCTCAGGCCTCTGGGCCAGGCACTCGGGTTTCTGTGGCCTTCATCTGCCGCGCTGTGTGTCCCGGCTGTAGCCTGCTCACCAAGCCAGGTGTTAGTTATCCTTTCCTCAGATAGTGATGTTATTAGTATTACTTTAATTTAAAAAGTATTTATGCATTTGTGCTGGGTCTTAGTTGCAGCACGTGGGATCTGGTTCCCTGACCAGGGCTTGAATGTAGGTTCCCTGCATTGGGAATGTGGAACCTTAGCCACTGGAAAGTGAAAGTCACTCCTTCGTGTCCAACTCTTGGCTCCAGGCCAGAATAGTGGAGTGGGTAGCCTATCCCTTCTCCAGCAGACCTTCCCAACCCAGGGATCAAACCCAGGTCTCCCGCGTTGCAGGCAGATTCTTTACCAACTGAGCTAGCACCTGGGAAATCTCCAGAGAATGATGTTATTTATGCAGTTCATCTGTTCCTTCCTTCATTCATTTCTTAGCCTTTCCCACTGAGGATTCAAAGAAGAAGTCTAAAACAGTGTACTCTGGGTTATATTGGATGGTTCAAGATGCATTGGTTTCCTTTCGGTTTCGTTCCACAAGCACTGGGGCTAGAGAGAAGGTAAGGCGCCATCCCTGAACCAATGAACTTGACGCCAGCAGTGACAACGTGGTGTCCAGAGTACATAGGGGGTCCTCTCAGGTCAGGTGGCTCTGACTCGGGATGACTCCCATCCTGGTAGGTAACTGCAGTTGAGCGGCCCTGGGGGCAGGCCCGCCCTCACCGGCCGAGGCCGGCGCTCTCGTAGTCCAACAGCGCCACCTAGCGGGCAGGGGCGGCACTGCACCACCCGCGCCGGAGCCTTCCTAGCGGTGAGGTAGCTGTTGCAGCCTGGGCAAGTTACCTAATCTCTCTGTGCTTCAGGTTCCTCACCTATGAAAACAGGAATAACAATATTTACGTAGTTCAGAGTGTTGCTGTGTTAAATGTTAATAGATGTCAAAAAGTTTAGAACAAGTTCTGGCATGGAGTGAAATACAAATATTTACTATTGCCATTTTAAATAAGCAAAAAACCCCAGAATACAATTGTCGTTTATTGACGAGCAAACCAAGGCTCAGAGAAATTAAGTATTTTGTTCAAGGTAACATAACTAATTAAGGTCCCACAATCAGAGTCAAGTCGAGTGCAGGGACTACGACCTCACAGTCCATGCTCTTGACCACTGGCTTCAACTTTTCACCTTTGCAAGACTTTAAGTTTCAGAGAAGAAAAAAATATTTTATCAGATTTTGGGGTGGGAAGTCCAGCCTTCTTATATACAGTTTCGTATATGAATGAATATATGGCGTGGAGGAAGCATTCATGCCCAGCGTCTGGTTGGGGAGGATCTGGCATCTCCATCAGGGGTCTGCATACTTTGGTTATTATCCACTTGAGCTGGGATGGTATTTGGGGGTGAGACCACTTTCATAAAGTGGTGCCTTATATCTGTGTGTTTTAACAAGCCCTTTGACACTGTTGACCCCAGATGATGATGAAAAAGAAAAGATGGGAACCATTTCCCCACTTTCCAGATGAGGAAACTGAGGGTCAGAGATATGAAGGGACTTGCCTGCGGACGCAAGGTGCCCATCGACCCTGGGGCGCACCTCTCTCTCCACTACCCGGCTGCCACTGAGCTCTCCCTGCCCCTTGCCAGGGATGGGAGGTCATGCTGGCCTGGTGTCCCTTGCTCCCTGGGCTTGCTCCCTTTTTTAGAACAATTTTTAACATAAAAAAAAAAGATTCCTTATTTGTTTCTTTGGCTGTGTTGGGTCTTGGTTGCATCATGGGCATCTTTCACTGGGGCGCACGGACTCTCCAGTTGTGACTCTCGGGCTCAGTAGTTGTGGTACATGTGCTTAGTGGCCCCACCGTATATGGGATCTTAATTCCCCAAAGTGAAAGTGAAAACCGCTCAGTCGTGTCCGACTCTTCGCAATCCCATGGACTATACAGTCCTTGGAATTCTCCAGGCCAGGATACTGAAGTGGGTAGCCTTTCACTTCTTCAGGGGATCTTCCCAATCCAGGGATCGAACCCAGGTCTCCCGCATTGCAGGCGGAGTCTTTACCAGCTGAACCACCCGGGAAGCCCTTAGTTCCCCAACCAGGGGTCAAACTGACATCTGCTGCATTGCAAGGCGGATCCTTAACCGCTGGACCACCAGGGAAGGCCCTCCCTGGCTCTCTTTGTCCATACTGTCCCTGCCTCCTTGGCCCGGACTGTGGCTGATTGATCTCTAGGTCCCCAGGGCCCAGCTCCTGTGGCCTAGAGCTGGCTTAGGAGCATCTGCTGGTTGCATGAACAAATCACGGAGCGCATGGATACAGTACTTAGGGCAGCTCTGTCTTGCTCAGAGTGTGGCCCCAGGTCAGCGTCCCCTGGGGACTTGTTAGATATGCAGACTCTGGGCCTCAGAAACTCTGGAATGTGGCCTGGCAAGCTAGGCTGTAACAAGCCCTCTAGATGTTTGAGAACAAGTGCCCTTTGGAGCTGGGCACTGGAGTTTGGACCCCACGTCTGCCCCTGACTTGCTGTGTGGTGTGATGCAAGCCACTCAAGCTCTCTGGTCTATAAAATGGGGCTCATCGTCGTGAGGAGGTTTCTAAGGTTCTTTGCAGGGAGGGGTGCTCAGCACAGGGCCTGGTGTGTAGCTGATTCATGTTTAGCCCCAGGCTGGTTGCGAACAGCAGGCTGAGAAGCTGCCTGTCCCGCAGGAGTGCAGGGTCAGCCTGGGTCCTCTGGCCCTGTGCTTGGCAGTGGCCCTGCCTGGCGGGGGATGAGCCTCAGACCTCGGCAGCTTCTATTCCCCAGCCTCAGCCTCCACACCAAGGCAGCCCCAGGTCTGTCCATCAAGGTGCTGTGCCTGGCCCCACCCCTTCTGCTCACTCCCTCCAGAGACAGGTCAGCCCGGGGGTCACTGGCGGCTCGGCTGAGGGAAAACCCCTGAGAGGGGCACAGACCTCCTGCAGGTGTCTGGGGAAAGGGCTGGTGAGGGGCACAGGGGGCAGCTGTCCGGGTCACTAGGTCAGAGATCATTTGCCCTCTGAGCATGACCGGGGGGGCTTGGAGAGGATGGAATATCACCCCCCATGTGCTGAGGGGACTGGGGTGGGCTGCTGAGGGTCCCCAGGGGGTGGTATGGATGCAGCCATGGTCTGGTGGGGGGAGAAGGGGCAGTGGCAATGGGGCTAGGGAAGACAGAGGCAAAGGGGACCTGGTGGCCCAGCAAGGAGGGTGGAGGGGTGGCCAAGGATGCCAGGGGGTCCTGACTGGGGCCGGGGGACGTGGTGCCAGGCACCTGTGGCCTGTGACTCCGAGTCTAACCTCCATGGGAGGCAGGCATCGCTCTGGCTTGGAGAGGACGAGGCCCAGGGGTGGGTGAAGGTTTCCAGCTCACCCTGAGGGCCAGGGCAGGAGAGGGCAGCAGGCCTCCCAGGATTCCTTGCAGGAGCTCTGGGGGGCACAGGAAGCAGAGAAAAGAGGTTGTTTCACCCCGACTCTTGAGGGTTCCTCCTGCTCAGCCACCCTGTTCTTTATCCACTGATGGAGGGAGCGAGAACGGGCTCGCCCTCAAGAATCCTGCAGACACAGGTTTGAACTACAGTTCTGTCGTAGGACCTTGGGCAGGGCTCTGGGCTTGTTTCCAGACGGGGCGTCTTCTGTAAGTGGGGACTCCAGCCTCCCCAGTGGGCTGGCATTGCAGTACATGAGCTCACGGAGTGCCCAGGACCGGCTGGCTCAGCTCAGGCCATGGGACTGCGAGCCTGCCCTGACCCCGCTTGTCTCGCAGAGGCTGCCTCCCCAGCTGCAACTGGAAGCTGGTGACTGCCGGGGGCAGTGGGCAGCCTTGATGGGCTCAGCGCCTCCTCAGAAGCAGAGAGCAGGGCCCACCTCATTCGCAGCGTGTTTGGAGCTGGGCAGTTCTTTGCAGATGATGCCACTGAAGTGGGCCTGACGCACAGCAGGTGCTCAGGACATGTTTTCGAAGCAGCTTGGGCCGTGAGTGGTCTCTGGTCTGGTCTTGCTGTCTGGGCCTCAGGGAGGGGGAGGGAAGTGCCAGCCTGCTGCCCATGCTGGGGGCACCGAGACCACAGAGAAGCAGGTTGGAGGGAGGGAAGCAACCCGGGGTGCCTCGACTCCCCGGCCTCTAGCTTGGCAGGGACATGGGCCCTGGGCAGTGCTCTTGCACCTGGGGTCTTGCCTGGCTCCAAACGCTGGTGAAGACACATCCACCAGCTGGTGTGGGTGGGAGGCACATGCACAGCACAGAGACGGTCATAATCACAAGATCAACTGTTTATTGATTTTTCTTTTTTTTCTAAAATACTATACGTTTAAAGAAACTCCTAAACTGTAAAGAGTTGACAATTTTTGGTACATCTGTAGCAAAGGAATGAGGATTCTGCTGGTAAGTTTCCAGGACAAATAGACACACATCCTCAGGACAGACAGACACACATCCACTTTCCAAGCAAGACATCAAGCTCACTGGAAACACCAAGTAGAATGCATAGCTTGTGGTGGCGGCAGCCATTTCTCCCATGTCTGAGTTACACAGAGGAAAGGTTTGCCCTCCCTCGCCGGCCCATGGTTACAGGGCAGCTTCCTGCCCCAGCCCGTCGGCTCCCTGATGGCCGCAGGGTGCTCAGGAGACCCTGGTGCTGTGGGGTGAGACCCAGCTTTTCTTTGCTCACGAGGAACACGGATGACAGTGAGATCTGCAGTTGCTCGCAAAGACGCAGGAGTTTTGTACAGTGTTCTGCTACAGGGGACTAAGGCTAGCTGGGCTGAGGACACTGGACTCCCGGCTGGCCAGCGAGGACAGATGTCCCTCTGGCAGGCTCCACTGGGCCCAGCCAACCAGCCAGGCCGATGCCCGGATGGTCTTCAAGCAGTTTACTAATTGAAGCCACTGTCAAAAGCCGCTCAGTCTCATGAACACAGTAGACAAGCTCTTTAGATTCTCTGAATATCAAATAGTATATACAGATATACACCAAGACGTGACAGACTAATATAGAGCATCTTAACTGTAGATGCATTCACTTGAAACGTTAGTCTTATATTTTAACCCTTCAAAAATCACTGATAAAATTGTTAATTTGCAAAAGTAAAGTTTTAAGCACAAATAGAGTGAAAATAGATTTTAAATATGGCGGCTTTAGAGAGGACTACATAAGGTTATTTGCAAAACTCACATTTGGACACCCGAAACGCAGAGAGCATTCACCTTGGAAACCCAGCCATGTGTTCCCATCTTTCCACTGCAATCTCTTGCCTCAAACGTGGTCTGTCCAGGCTGCTGGCTCTCGCCCCAGGCAGTGGCATGGGTGATTAACAGAACAGCATGGAGACAGAGACACTGCCTCAAGACCACTGGTGGACATCGACCTTTGTCATAATTTAAGTATAAATGAATCAAGAATGGGAATATAAAAAAGTAACTGTACACAGCCTTTAAATTAAAAACCTTAAAGTGTTCACTCAGAAAATGGCATGTAAGTTTGTTCATTTAAGTTTTAGCAGGTGATGGGACTTGTCAGAGAAAGGAATCAGTGGAGCAAGGATTAGTGGAACCCACCGTTACCATTGACGTGGAGGAGAGGAGGAAAGACAAGGTCAAGAATACACGGATCCATGATAAGCCAACACACAGCATGGGGGGTGGGAGGGGGCAGCGGTGATTCCTGTTGTCCTGCAGCTTCCTGTGATCGGCTCTCTCCATGTGCACTGTGGAAAGGGGGCCGAGCTCCAGGTGAAATGACCAGCTTGTCTGCCTTCAAGAGACACCATGAAGCCAAGAGCAATGGAACCATCATCTTTTGCAGGAAGAGGAGTGGATGCCCACATGGCTGGCTGGAGGGGCCGCTGCCCGGGGGCCAACGGCTAACAGAGCTGCTGGACCTCCGCTCCATCCCTCCGCCAGCCAGCCCACCGGCCTGTCACTGGATCGCCTCAACGTAATTCGCAGGGTACAGGCCGACCTGTCCGCTGTCCAAGCGCCCCTTGCACCAGCCCTGCTCATCTTCATCCTCTATTTTGGTCAGCTCGTCCCCTGCAAGACAAAAAGGGAGCTGTATTGGCGAGCCCTCACCCTGGGCCCGCTGAGGGTCTCTAACATAGGTGGGAGGCGTAGGCATTCTCCTGGCAGGATGAGGGCCTGGCTCTTCCTCTACTAAGTCACGTCTGAAGTTGTGTATCCAGTGGGGGGGTGGCTCTGAGAGATTAAAGACCCCCATCTCTCACACAGTACCCCTCAAGCACGCCAGTCTCAGTTGCCTGAGGAGCTCCTGCAGAGACTGCAGGATTTCGTCCTCTGACTGCCCAGGCCAGGTCCGAGGCCTCGTCCCACAGGGTCTGTGCCACCGCCCACAGCCTTCCTCCCCGGCCTGGCCCACACGGTCTTCTTGAGTCTCCTCCAGCACTGCTGCCGTGGTCTCCATGCCTTCCTTTAGTCTGTGTCTAGACTGCAGCTGTGGGAGGCGTGGGGGCCCGTTCTTCTCTCCCCAGCACCGAGCTCAGAGCATCTGTCCTCTGACTTGAAGAAACCAAGCTTTCCCAACACCCAGAGCGCGCTGGCATGGCCCTGACTCTCCCCACGGCTCTGTGTGCTACTGCAGTCTGACGAGCCTCTGTTTTCTCAAGTAAGGAGCCTCTACTTTGCACCAAGGCCCTGAGAGGTGGAGGGGATACGGAGATGAGAGAGGGACAGAAGGAGCCTGGCCTCTCAAGGAGACAGGCCAGGGGACAAGGACCACAGGTGTGATCAGGCCTGGCCTTCTCCTGTTCAGGGTGGCCAGAGCAGGCCAGAGCCAGGGGACAGGAAGGAGTGGCCTGGTGACCAGCCCACAGGGACAGCTCTGAGAATGGCAGAAGATGGGCCTGCTGAGGTGTCTTCATTGTTCAGTTTGCAGCTTTGTGTTTCTCATTGGCATTTTGGCCCACTTTTCAGGCTTAGCTGCACCGTTTTCCTCCGGCAGTTATATCTTGTTTAGCAGCATTCCCCCGACTCCTCATTCTGTGGACCCAGAGGCCCGCGGGGCCACACCCGGGGCTCTCAGAGCTGCTGGGAGACTGAGAGGCGCTGTGAGGACGAGGGGCGAAAGCATGGAAGGAGCCGGGTCGGCGCCAGCACGCAGGAGCACCTGGTCCTCGTGCTGCCAACTCCCACGAGGCGGCTCTCTGCCGCCGCCGGGGACCCACTTCGTCAGCATCGCTGCTCCTGCGATGCAGGGGGCCGCAGGGTGGGCGTCACGAGTGGGAAACCCCTCTCCTCCCACCCTGGGGGCTCTCTGTGCTCTGGCAGGGCCGACACGGACGCCTGGTGTGTCTCTTATCCGGCCTCGCGGGGCGAGGCTCCCAGGAGCAGACGGGCAGCAGCTCTGAGAGGGGGGCGTGTGGTGGGAAGCTCACCAGGTGGAGACCCTAGGCTCCCCAGGCCCAGAGAAGCAGGGAGCAGCCAGGGCACACTCCAGACAGGAGGAAGTGGTGTGGCTGGGAACTAATGTGACCTCAGTGGGGTGGGGGGAAGAAAATTACACAGAAAACAGACAAAACCAACTGGAACCTGCCAAATCGTAAAAATGTAAACTGGTGATTAGAAAGATTCATTCCAGTCTGCTTTTGATAACGAGACATTTTAAATCTATAAAATTGCTGACAAGTCCAAAAGATAAGATTTAGAGGGAACTCCCTGGCGGTCCAGTGGTTAGGACTCGGCGCTTTCACTGCTGGGGCCCAGGTTCAACCCTCACAGGGGAACTACACGCCTGCAAGCCGCACAACAGGGCCCAACTTAAAAAAAACATTCAGAAAGAATAAAAAATTAAAAATCAGTCAACCAACAAATAAAGTAAACAAAGTAGGGGGAAAACAACCCCAGTCAAGAATGTTGGGAAACTCAAAGGAATTCCCTGCTGGTCCAGTGGTGAAGAGTCCACGTTTCCACTACAGGGGGGCATGGCTTTGATCCCTGGTTGGGCAATTAAGATCCTGAGAGCCACAAGGCATGGCCCTCCCCCCAAAAAAAAACTGACAAAGGTGTTTAAAGACACACAAGAACGTCCCACAAACAGCCAGAGCCACCCTATGACCAGCTCTGGAGTAGGTAGCTGGCTACTTTCTGAGGGCTGAGAGAAGGCCGCTGTCAGACACAGCTCTCAGCCAGGGTGGGCAGGAGGCCGGATGCAGGGTCTGCCCCAGAGATGGAGACTCAGGGAGCACTTCAGCCTGCGCTGAGTTAGGGCCCAGCACCCCTGCAGTGGAGGGCTAGGGGTGATGCTGGATCTGGGGTGGTTCCGAGGACGGGCAAAGCAGAAGGAAGAACTCTGGCTCCCTTCTGGCCCATCAGGAGCCAGGCTGACCAAACCTCTGGGGATAGGCTCTAAGACAGAGCTCTTCAGACAGAGGGTTGCAAGCCATTTGCTCAACTGCAGCCAGCATTAAATAGAAACCAGGATAGAAAATTTCCACACACAGAGCTCATATGATCAGGATCCAGGCTGTTTCATAAAACCCGGGTTTCAGCTACTGGCAACAAAGCTGTGCTGGTGGCAGGGCTGCAGGGAAGGGTAGAAGGCAAAGCCCCGAGAAGAGGCTCTGGGGGCCATGGGGATGCTACCACTGTGCTGGGGGCCCCTCTGCCCGCTGGGGGCCTCTGGAGAAAGGCTCCCCTGGGGACTCGCAGGCACTGTTTCCAGGGAGCCTGCGGGGTAGCCAGATGGCCTGGATCTGTGTCTCTTATGCGCAGGCCTTAGCCTGGCTGGGGTGGTGTCTTGGGCAAAGGCACAGGGCACCTCACTGTCTTCTAACCCTTGGTGTTGAGCATCTGCCATGTTTGAAATGGAAGGTGGGATGGGGCGGGGAACACACAAATGGAACTACACCTAAAAAAAGCAGGCTGGGACTTCCCTGCTGGTGCAGTGGGTGAGAATCCACCTGCCAATGCCGGGGACATGGGTTAGATTCTCAGTCTGGGAAGATTTCACATGGTGTGGGGCACCTAAGCCCCTGCACCACAACTACTGAGCCCAGGCTCCAGAGCCTGGAAGTCGCAGGTACTGAAGCCCACACACTTAGAGCCTACGCCATGCAACAAAAGAAGCCACCGCAGAGTAGCCCCTGCTTGCTGCAAACAGAGAAGACCTGTGCATAGCAACGAAGACCCAGTGTAGCTGAACGAACGGACAGGCTGGAAGCAGTGGCCCCAGAGGCCAGCCGGGCGCCCACCTACCGGCCTTGAAGCTCAGCTCGTCGTGCTCCTGCCCTTCATAGTCGTAAAGGGCCCGGACCCGCACTTCCGTCCCCGAGGGGGTGTCCTCGTCAAAGGGATTGGAGTCCCCATTGGCATCCGTGGAGGAGAATGGGTTGTTAGACTCATCGTCTGACCAGTCCGTGGGGTAGCTCTGGGTCTTCTCGTAGCTGCTCACGCTGCAAGAAAGGGTTGACCCAGTGGTCCTGAGCGTGGGGCTGGCAGAGGCCTGAGGCCCTGCTCGGAGCCTCAGACCCCACCCGGGGAGACTGGGGAGCCCTTGGGCTGGGCTGGCACTCCTGCAGAGCGCGGGCCTCTCAGCAGCACCCATGTTCCTGTGCTCATGGGCTGGACCTTGACGAGGGTTAACACAGGGCAGAGAAAAAGCAACCACAGACTGTTAACTGGTGCTTCCCTCCCTGAGAAATCGAGAAGTCAGAGACCATCCACCAGCCGGGCTGCCTCCTGCAGGCCTCATGCATTGCCCTGAGTGCCGAGGGGGCGAGACCTTGGACAGAGAGAGAGGAGAGAGAGGGAGCGAGACGGAAGCCAGAGGGAAACGTTTGTTCACCAACTTTTTGGCCTTAATGTCCTCCTTCTCACTGACGGTGCTCCCCGTGTCGTCCTCATCCTCGAAGGGGTTGTAGCTGGACAGTGACTGCGCTGACCGTTCGGGGTTGCCCGGGACACTAAGGTCACTACGGGGAGAGAGAGAGCTTTCAGGGGACCCCAACTCGGCAGCCCCCACGGTCCCGGGTGCTCCCAGCTGCAAGAACACAGGGCCAGGATTTGAAGGGACAAATCAGCTCCCTGTCAAATGGGAGGAGTGTGTTGGAGCAGAAAGATTGTTTTAGTGAAACACTTAGCAACACTTTGGCTCTTGAATGCGCTTAAAGTGTCTAAGAAAGAACAAGACTTGCATTTTCCCTCCTTGTGTCTAAACATAGCCTGTCCTAACAGGAGCCCTGCATGTGCACAGGCTGTTGCTGGAGCACAGGTCCATCTGGGCTCAGGGCTTCTCTATGCAGTCCTGCACCTGGCCCTCTGTGGAGGGCCGGTAGGCTGACAGCCTGTGGGGCTCAGCCTGGGGCTCTCCAGACCCCACAGCCCCCAGCGCCCTCTCCTTCTGACGACAAAAGGGTCCTGTAGCCTCCTCCCTGGGTCTTCTGGATCTGCAACTTCCAAAATCAGAACCAAAGCCTGTTGAATAATCCTTTCTAGGAAGAAAGGAAGGACCCCTTCTCTGCTCCAGATAGAGAGAAAAACCCGTCTGCTAACTGCCTACTGTGTGCCAGGCCCAGAGGGGACCAAAGAGAACTCTGATTGCAGCCTGGCCTGAGCGAAGACAGCCAGGTGATGAGATGCAGTGACTACAGGTACTGAGCACAGAACAAGATGGTAACGAGATAAGACGGGCCTGGAGAGCCTGGGGACCCCGCCGCGGACATCTGAGTAGGCAGGCCCAACCACTAAGCTGCAGGCCAGGGCTGCCCGGGCCAGCAACACTTCTTATCTCCTAGCCAGTCAGCATGGAGCCGGCACGCTAAGTGCTGGGTGGATGGCTCAGCCAGGGTGGGGAGGGGAGGAGAAGACATGCCTCAGATGCCACCAGAGGGACCCCCCAGTGGCCAGCCACTGCCACACAGGTTTCAGGCCTGGCCAGGGGCACTGGGCCTATGCCTGCCTGCTGCCTGTGTCTGGGCCACATGACTGAGACCACAAGGCCCTACCCTCTCTTTGGCACCTTTCTCCAGCTGATCTTCTGACCGGAGGTTGGTTCTGGGCAACTGAATTTGTGCAGCAGCCCTGGCTGGTATGGACCACCCTACCCCCATCCCTAGGTGCTGGCCTGACCCCTGGCACATGCTCATGCCTGCAGTCACTTAGTCAAGCCCACCTGCCCAGGCACTGGCACAGCAGCTGAGTGACGAGCAGCCACATCAACCCAGGGAGCGCGGGTGGGGGCTTCAGTGCCCAGGAACACAGAAGGCCTCTGGAACCATGCTGACCCTTCCCAGGAGGTCTGGAGCCTGAGGTGTGCTAAAACTCAGCAGGGCGCAGAGGCCTTGGGGCCCCGAGGGCAGCCTTGGCTCTGAGGAGGACAGTAACGCTCATCTGCTGGGAACTCTGACCCTCCTCGAGCTGAGGACCTCAGTGCCACCTGTTCAATCCAAACTCAGAATCACCAATGCTCTCAGCAGGGGTAATCTGAAGAAGGGGGCACTGGACCATGAGTGCCCCGCCCTCGAATCAGGCACCTGCCTACAGCACAGGAAAGTAAGTACACACCCGGCCAGGGTCCCTGACTCCACACGAAGGACGCCCCAGTCACTCTACCTGCCCGTGTGCACCACTGGGGACACGCAGTGGGCAGCGCCCTGCATCAGTTCTTTCTGTCACAATGGGCCCAAAGTGCACTGTGGCAAAGGCTCCTTCTCCAGATCTTTCTGCAGCTCTGGCACCGAGTGAAATGAAGATTCTCCCAAGACAGGCCCTTGGCTGCTGCCCAGCAGAGCGTCTGGGAAGATGCCCCGGGGTTCCCTGCAGGGCCCCTTTGGGGAGTCTCCCCAGGTAGGGGCGTTCCAGCCCTGGCAGAGAACCCAGGGGGCCTTGCCAGGGACAGAGGTACCCAGTGCCCACCTGCTGGGCTTGTTCTGTGAAGCCTGGTCACCAGTCTGGTTGATGCCCATGAGCGTCACACCATCAGCATTCTTCTTCTTCTCTTTCCGGCTGAGAGTTCGATTCAGGTCCACAGACCACTCCTGAGCAACAGGCACCAGGGGAGAGGAGTCAGAAAGTTCATTTGTCTGAGGCCACATGAGCCTAACGCCGCGGCCGCGAGCCGCTGGCTGGCCCCGTGCAGTGTGGCACCTCGCTGCACTGCGTCTGCCCTCCCCGCCTCCCAGCGACCCCAGGCTCGTGATGCCCACCACTGGCCCTCTTCGCCGCGCAGGTGGGTGCTCCTTGGGGGCCAGCCTTGGGGCGGACAGCTGATGGGAACACTGGGGCCAACACTCAGGCATCCTCCCCGTCCAGTCCCACCCCAGCCCTGTGGCACTCAGCCTCCAGACCCCAGGCCTTGCCAAGTTTCCTCATGCTTCCAAAGCAGACAGAGTCCCTCTGAGGGGCTGGCATTCAGTGCTAAAGAGCCTCCCATCCATCTCTTGACTGACGTTCCCAGTGAGGCAGGAGAGCTGGGTGCGGGACCTGAGCCAGCCTGTGGCTTGGGAAATGGGCCCTGGGTGCAAACAGAATCAAGTGCAGGGGGCTCCCGCATCCCTCAGGACCCTGAGGAGTGGCACTCGCCCCAACCAGGGCTGTCTTCTTTCACCTGAGCAATGTGTGAGGTAACAAAGCACAGAGTTTATGTTTCTGAAGGCTCACTGTTCCCAGCATGTGAACAGGCTTTTATCAACTGTGCTGGAAACAGGGAGAAACAGCACGTGTGTGTACACGTGTGATGAATTCTTCCCCCCGGCCCACTGTACCCATTATCAAATCACTTTATCTGAATTAATATTTGGGATGACTAAGCCCACAGCTGTGCTCACATGTAGTTACAGAAGCCACCTTAGAAACATCAAGTCTAACTGCCATTTTGTCATCTGAGGAAACCGAGGCCCAGAAAGAAAAGTGACTTGTCCTCTACAGTTGGTGGCAGACTTAGGCCCCCAATCCCAAACTTAGGTCACCTATTTTCTTAACTGAAATAAGCTGACTGAGAACTCGACTGGAATTCAGAGTCCCCATAGTGACCTTCTGAATATACATCTGTCCTGACAGGGTGGCTTCCAAGGGCCAGTGCGATCGACAGCTGGCCGACCGCGAAGGGAAGGGCCTGCTGTTAACGTGGACAACCACACAGCCCGGGCCACACTGCGGCCTTGGTTCTTTAACCAGCACATGCTGTCACACCAGGCCGTGGATGCCACACAGAGACCCACAGGGGCTGACCACACCGCAGGAGGTTTGGAATTCAACAAGTTAACCATAAAATAGGAACTTACTTCATCCTTGTGGCATGGAAAATAAAAACAAATCATTTCATTAGAGAACGTGCAGCAGGGCCTGTGAGAGCTGCAGGCATGCGCCGCATGCAGGCGTGCGCTCCCAGCTCAGGGCCCCAGAGGACAGCCGCCATGGCTGTGGTCAGGACAGCCATGCCAGCAAGACTGCCTGTCAAGTGTTCCTTTCCAGAACATTGTATTCCCTGGGTAGGGACCTGTAGTCCTAAGGGAATCAGGGCTTGGAGGGGTGCATATCACAAGGGGTCTCTAGAACCCAGGGGTGCACGCACCAGTGCCCTCACCAGGGGGAGGAGAAGGGGCTGTGCTTTTTCCTCCAGAACCACTTCCACCTGGGAAGGCCCTAGGCCTCTGCTCTTGGCCCCTGTTGGGGGCAGGGGGAGGGCTTAGTTGTAGGGACCCACATCGTCATGTGGAGAAGCTTTCTTGAGAAGCTCCAGAAAAAAGGCACTGGTATGAGGGCTGAAAAGATGCCAAGCTAGGATGGGGCTAGACGAGGTTCTGTGTGGGGGGCCCTGGGGCAAGACCCAGTATGGACCAGGCCACTGAAGCCCCAGCCACAGAGAAGATGGGTACCACTGTCATCCCCATATTACACAGGGGGCAACTGAGGCACAACCAGGGCAAAGGACCTGCTCAGCATCCCACAGTGAGGAGGTGGTGGGGCAGGTCTGAGCGCAGCCTGGGCTCTGGCCATGACGAGTCAGAGGAAACCAGGTGACTGGAGCCCAGCGCAGAGGGGTCGCCTCAGCCCCTCCCAGGGGAGGCAGCAGCGGTGGCCCTGTGGAGCTTCCCCAGCCCCTGATTTACCATGATGTGGGGAGAGCCCTGTCCCCCAGAGGGCAGGGTGCTGGGACTGTGGCCATTGCCTTCTCTGTGACCCTCAGGGGTCCATGTACTGGGAACCCAATTGGCAGACTGGAAGAGTCCTGAGGGCTCCAGGCCCTTGAATTTGCGTGTAAAAACACTGGATAGCTTGGACCCATGAAAATGAGAAAAGAAAGCTAATCCCGCACCAAAGCTGACTGAATTTATATAAGGAAATAAGAAAAAGACCCTCTGTGTAAGAACATACACTCTAAGACTGTGCCCCCTCCCGCCCTGGACCAGCGGCTACTGAGCTGGTGGCCCCGGACCTCCAGGCCTGGAGCACTGTGGCCACTCCTTCCCTGGCCATCCTGCAGGGCTGAGCAGGGACCGCCAGGGCCTCTCCATGAAGGGAATGCCTAGGGTCAACAGGGGACCGTCAAAGTCCTCACAAAGAACATAACTGCACCTTCGCCAGAGACTCAGAAGGCCCCTCAGCAGTGCCCAAAGCCCCTTGGAACACTAAACATCTGCTTGGTTTCTAAGGTGGCTGTGTGGAAACACTGCCACGTCAACAGGGCACAGGCCAACTCTGAGCTGGAAGGAGAAAGTGTAGCACTCGGCGCTGTGGGCCCAGGTTCCACCCAGGCCAGCGGGTCCTCCTACCTCAAACTGTGGCCAGTTCATGGACATGCCTGGCCCGTGGTTGGCTCTGAACCACCTCAGGTCCTCTACCGCGTCGGCGGCTTTGATGCTCTGCTCCAGGTCACGGTAAACGTTTTTGTAGCTAAATCAGAGAGAGAAGCATGACTCTTTTGGAAGGAAGGGAAAGCCAC
This sequence comes from Bubalus bubalis, assembly GCF_019923935.1. Taxonomy (NCBI): domain Eukaryota; kingdom Metazoa; phylum Chordata; class Mammalia; order Artiodactyla; family Bovidae; genus Bubalus; species Bubalus bubalis. Next base: position 6,263,316 of record NC_059160.1, on the reverse strand, counting down.
CGGTCAGCCTCTCCCAGGGCCTGCCCAGAGCCGGCATCACAGTCTGCAGCGCATCAGGGTCGACGTCACAGTGCAGATCAGACGCCTGCCCTGGCGCGCTGGACAGTTATCTGGTCGTGATGCACACAGGAGGGGAAAAGTGACAACCATGGCGTCGAAGCCACAGCTTCAGATTCTGACAAATCAAACCAGGAGGCAATAGCCCGGCTTTGTTCTGTGTCAGATAATATAGAAGGTGCTGGTGTCTGGGCCACAGGGGCCCCCAGTCTGTGCGGTTCCATTTCACCAGGTCCACAACTGAGTGTCAGGAAAGTCGCTTCTCATCCCTTCAAAAAAGCTGGTAGGTTTACATTCAGCAAGTGAAGACTGGCCAGTGCTGTGGGGGCTGCACATGCCGTCGGCCAGCTGGGGGGACTCCTGCTTCTGCTCCACAGCCCAGAGTGGCTCGCCTCCCTAGGAAGCTGCCCGTGAGGGACAGGACTACCACCCCGGGTCCCGGAGCTTTCACTTCTGGTCTGTGTGGCCGGCAGTCATTCCCCCTCTCAGGGTCTGTGCCCTCCTCTGTCCAGTGGGCACAACCCACCTGTTATGGGGTGAGCCGTGTCCTCCAAAAAAGATATTGCTGGTGTCACCCCAGGGGTCTCAGGATGAGAGCTTGTTGGGAAATGGGTTCTTTACAGAGGTAATCTGTAAATTAAAAAACCCACCTTTTTATAAAAACGGGGAAACGGGGACACAGGGACAGAGAGGGGACGATGTGAAGACCCAGAAGATGGCCATGTGACTGGAGGGATGTGTCTACAAGTCAGGGAAGGATCCTCCCCTAGACCAGAGCCATCAGAGGGATCGAGGCCCGCTGACACCTTGATTTCAGAACTGTGAGAGAATAAATTTCTGTTGTTGTAGGGTGCCCAGGTATCAGTATTTTATGATGGCAGCCCTAGAACACTATTAGACCATCTGCTCCCCAGGGTGGCTTGGAGGACTAAGTGAGGCAAGGCAGTTATTCCACACAGAGGAGCCCCGCAGCCCCGCCCTGCCTCTGCCTGCAGGGCAGCCTTGGGCAAGTGACCAAACCAGGCTCAGCCTCCACTTCCTCATCACTGAGATGGGGAACAATGTCACCAACTGCACAGACACTCATAACGACCCATTAACTATTGGCATAGCAGTTGAACAACGACTGAATGCTTTTCATTTTTTTTTTTTTTAATGTTAGGAGACAAAAAGAAGGTAATTCCCTGTTGATGACAAGCTCTGACTTGTAGGTCATTTCTAAATGGCTTGGCTGTGTGCATGACACATCGAGGCCTGGGGTTAGCACAGACCTCTGCCCCGATGAAGGTGTCACAGGACCAAAGATGAGGAAAGTGGGGAAGAAATATCATGGTCTTGTGTCTCCATTCAGCAGAGGCTCACAGACTGTGCTGCCCAAGGCCCTGAGCCCCTGGAAGTCCAGGAGCAGGCTGGCAGGCAGCTGCTCTGCATGGAAAGGAGATTGTGAGGTCCTCACAGTAAGGCCACCCCCAGGCTGGGTGCGCCAGCCGGGGGACTACTGGACTTGCCCCCGGGTTGATTTCAAACGCGTCACTGCAGCCAGTCCAAGCTGTGGCCCTCCCTCCCTGCCCAGATGCAGAGCCCTGCACCCGGAGCTGGTAGAGTGTGGCAGGAGGCCATCAGACTTGGGCCAGCAAGCAGCCGTCCTGGACGGCAGGACCTCGCAGGGCCTCAGGCGGGCTCTGAGACCACCGCCTCCCCGGTCTGGAGAGCAGCAACCGAGCTCCACACAAAAGCGCCGTCCACTGACTTTGCCACCCCATGCTCCTGGCGAAGGGCACTCACCTGGCCATGTTCGACAGGTCCAGGTGCTTCTGCACCTCCAGCAGGACTTCCCGGAAGAAGCGCAGGCGCTTCTCCTCGAACTGCTGGCACTGCTCAAACACCTGCTCCATGCTCTCCATGTACTGCGGCGTGCTCTGGCCCAGCTCCTTCAGGGACTTCTCGTACTTCTCTTTGCTCTATAACAGGGGCCAGGCGCGCAAATGAAGACTCATTTCCACTCAGCCCGCTCCCCTCTGCCCGAGAGTGAGTGAGCCTGGCTCTGCACCACCCTGTCCACCTCCAGGGCCTCATCTCCCTCCACCAGGTCCAAATCCATCAGCAGCTAGACTACTCCTCGGGTGACAACATGAAGCCTGCCACTGTGGGTGACCCTGCACCCAAGAAGCACCCCAATCTGTCTCCTCTGCACCCCTAAGTTCCTGCCTATAGGCCTCAGGCCCCACATGGCTCCTGGAGGGCATTCCCCTCTCCCCAAGGCTGGACCATGAACAGCCCTCCCCACCCCCACACAGCCAGGCCTCCCAGGCTCATCCTGAGGCCCTCTCCACCTCCAAAGGCACCCTTGGCAAAAGTGTCTCAGTCCCCTGTCCTTAGATTCCAAAACCTGAAGAGCACAAGCTCCAGAGTCTGACAGAACTCCAAGTTCAAGTTCCAGCCCCTCCACTTCTGAAACACAACCATACTCCTGGCATCTGCCAGGCCTCTCAGCTGGAGTAAGACCCAGAAGGCAGCCACTGGGGAAGAGGCAGTCCCTCAGAGCCAGTGACCACGTCCCCTCTCGCATGGGGAAGGGCTGTGCCCCAGGTCTTGCCCACAGCAGCAGGGGCTCCCCAGTTGCCTTTAAGGCAGGATTACAGGGCTCTGAGCTCCACGGAGACCTGTGCTGTGCATTTTCTGGGAGCCTCACTTTCCTTTCCAGCAAACAGAATACTTCTACTTGACAGTATCCTGATATTTAAGGTGACAGACAATGGACACCGAGCTGCACCAAGACATTCAGACAGTCCTGATTCCCTTTCTTCCAGCCCACGGCACCAACTTCCTCCCCGATGACACCCCCCGACACACAGTTATTCCTCCCCAACTGTCCTCAAGAGGGGGTTTCACCAGAAAGAAAATACGAACATAGGTGTAGCCTTTTCTCAAGGGTGTTTAGGGACAGTGTGACAAGTCTAAAGTTAGCATGTTTCCCTTGTAGGGGGATGCCTGGGGTCAGAAACCCACACAGTCTTCCCTGCCCCCCCCATATGACTTTGACAGTGAAGGGGACCATCAGCGTGAGGGGGCCTCCTAGGGTGAAGGGAGGGATGCTGGGGCTAGGGTCACCCATTTATCACAGTCGTCTCACTCTCAAGACCCTGAAATGGGCTTTGACCACGGATGGGGGGGTGGCCTTTGCTCTCTGTTCTTCTGTTCCTGATGACAATGCGGAGCCTTCTGAGCAGGGAGTGGCCCTCCCTGAGCTTTTGCCGGCCTCAGGCCCGGCCCTGCTGCCTCTGGAGCAGCATCTCTGCCCCACTTGGGGGCGGCAGTGAGGAGCTTCGTAGAGGGCATAGCTTTTCCGCTCACACCGCTGGGCGGCCGCTCTGAGTTTCCTCCATTTCTTCCGCCACAAAACAGACATGCAGCCGCCTAATGCCCTTATTTCTCTCAGAGGCTCTTCTGAGGCTCAGGACTCCTGCTTCCCCTCTGGGCTTCATGCCCTAGTCCTGAAGCTCAGTGCTCAGCTCATCTCTAACTTCACCTCTCTCTCCAAACCCAGGCTGGGACTTCCTTCTGTGGACACTGCAGCAGGGCAGGCCCTTAACGGTGACAGCCTCCAGCCACCACCAGCCCTTGGAAGAAGGCACAGGAAGGGAGTGGGACCAGGGGCCAAGCTGGGAGCCAAGGGTTCCGGAACCCTTGCTCACATCTGCCCTCCTTTCCCAGGCTCTTAAAGCTTTTTCCAGCAGTTCTCTGTCAGCAATGTCCCAAGCCCTTACTTGGCCTGACTGTCAAGCCCACCGGTCCTCATAGCCCTCCAAACCAGCTCGCCCATCAGCTGCCTGCTGTTGACGTTCACGAGCTACTCCTTCCCACCTCCTGCCTGCGGCCACCCCAGCCACCCCGCACCCTGCCCGCCACACACAGGAGTCACACCCCTGCCTGCCCAGTGCTCCGTGCCGCCCTGCCCTGAGGCGGCACTCAGGGCTGTGGTGAGGTGACGGGTGAGTGCACTGATGCAGCCATGTGTCCATGCATCTGACTGAGCAGTGACAAAGGCTCGTCACATGCCAGACACGTGGACGGGTGAGGCAGTGCTCTCAACATGCAAAAAAACCCACACGATTTACCTTAAGAACATCCTGTTTGCACTTCTCTACTCTGTCTTGCAGTTTCTTAAGCTGCTCAGGATTGAGGGACGGGTCGGCTCTGCTGTTGTTCTCGCGGGATATTGCCAGCTTCTCCTCCTTGCATGCTGCGTGGTAGGCCTTCTTCGCTGCTTCAACCTACAGGGAGAAGGAGTTCCCAAATACCACATTTAAAGGTCAAAATCCTCATTAAAGGTTACACAGACTGTGAGCAGTGCCTGTGTTCTTAAGAGGACAGGGAAGATCAGGTGCAAAGCTGTGTGTCCAGTATAATTACAGCACATTAAAACAGAGTTCAGTCAGCAAATACTGACGGGGTGCCTGCTTTGTCGTCAGATACCATCTAGGCAGAAGGAGTACAGTGCTTGACAAAGAGCCTAGCTTTCACACAGCTCACCATCTAGCTGGGGGAGGCAGCTGCAAGAAAGAGGAAACAGAGTAAGTGAGTAGGTGATAAGCACCGAGGAGGAGAAGCAAGCAGGGAAGAGAGGCAGGTGCACTGTTGGGTCTGGGCTATAGCCATACGTAGAACGGCTGGAGAAAGCCACACACGTGACCTGCAGCGAGACTGTGATGGAGGTGTGGATCTGCTGGAAGAGCTGGCCCAGCAGCTGGAAACCTAACACAAGAGGAGTGTGACGTTGGGAGAAAGGGTTATAGGCCACATTCCATATTTTTAATGACTATTTTACATGAATACACACACATATCTATAGATATGCGTGTGTGTGTGTGTGGGTGGGTGTGTGTATGTGTGTAATTTAATAGATGCTTCTTAACTGAGCCAAAGTCACAGATTTCATTCTAGAGCAGAAAGCTGAGTTTGTAACCAGAGCCTCATGAGGGAGTCTGTCATCACAAACGGGACCAGAGACAAGAAAGAAGAGAAAGGGGATGTGGCAAAAAAGACAAGACACAGCGTAGACAAGGAAAGCCTGTTGTCACAACCCGGAGACGGAAGTCTGCTTGGGGTGACTCTGAGAGGAAGGGAGGCAGTGCGGTTCCTGAGAGAAGTCTGTGATGGGGATAGGACTGGTAGGAAGTAGGGGCACCCTTAGCAATGGTGCGGGCCAGGCTCCAGGTCTGCCTATACTAAGGGCTGAGGCGTAGGTATGACAGTCTCTGGAGAACCAAGGCTGGGTGAGGCTCTATGATTTCCATTTGCTACTTGTAAAATAATGAGTATCAGCATCATTGCGAATTTGAGAGAAAAACTCATAAAAGAGAAAGAACCATTTAAAAGTTCAGGGTTGGGAGTGGCCTTGTTAGTGGTTGAGAGCATTTCTACATGCCACCAACAGCTCTTCTAAAACCGTGCTATTCAAAATGTAGTCCACAGACCAGCAGGCACAGCACCACTCAGGAGATTATTAAAACTGAGCATGAAGAGGCCCCACTTCTGACCTCCTGACCACTATCTCTAGAGGTGGGGCCTGGGAATCTGGGTTTTAGGAAGCTTGCTTAAATTTAAAAAGCACTATTCCACAACGGTTTCATCTCAGATAACCTTTGGCAAACAGGACTTACTATTCTGATAGACCAGAAGGTTCATGACATGGGGGGGTCAGAGGCTGGGTCGAGGGGGAAGTGCTTCAGTTTTGAGCTCTAGGCTGTGTGTGTGGGTCTCACCCTGCTCCCAGGACAGGAAAATGGGTGGATAAAAGTTCTGTAAAAACGGCAATGAGGCACTCAGCAGGCCCCCTGTGCCTAGGCAGTGGCAGGAACTCCTGGGAGGGCAGGAGGGCTGGCCAGGGGAAGCAGGTGGTGGGGGAGGGGCCTGCAGGCAGGGCAGGGCCCCAGGGCAGATGCACCTCTTTCAGCTTCTTGGCCCAGGGCTTCTGCGCCTTCCGAAAGCCGTCCTCGGCTTCCTTGGTCTCCTTGAAGCCTCCCATCATCTGCTTGTGGAAGGCGTCCTTCTGCCAGTTCTTGATCTTCTCGAAGTCCTCGTTCATCAGCGAGGCCTTCACCTCCAGGTGCAGCTCGCTCACCTTCTCTGCCTCGGTCATGACAGCCACCCAGGCCTTCTCCACCGTCCCGTACTGGGGCCCTGGGACAGGAGAGAAGCTGGTCGGTCACTCGGCACTGTGGGGCCCAGACAGGCCCTGGGAGGGGATTCCCTCTGTGAGGCCCCCTCAGCACTTAGGTTGGGGTTTGAGGCCGGCAGTCTGGCTGCCTGGCTGGGAGGCTTCCTTTTGGCTGTTTCAGATATTTTTCTTAGTGCTGTTCCTTTTTCAGTTCCTGGGATCAAGAAGAAAATAAGGAACTGAAGCTGGATCTGTTTTCTTTTGTTAGGGAAACTGGGGGATTACACACATTTCCTTTTTGTAAAGACACTGAGCTCTTGAAAAAGTCCAAGATGAAGTTTCTTCATTTTGGAAGTTTTGATTTGCTTGAGGCTGGCTAGAGGAGGAGGGCATTCTGAAGTGAACTGACCTCTCTGCCAGGCCAGTCCGAGCCCACCCCTCGGGCTCCTGCTGGCTCCTGGCTTCCCCTGTGTGGGACCACACGTTTTCCTGAGGCCCATTCCCTCCATGAGGAGCTGGGCCCTGGAAACAGCTTGTGGAATGAATGGAAGCCCCAGGCTGGGGAAGGAGAGGAGGAGACAGGAATCTGGCTGGCTCTGGCCTGGATGGAGCTCTCCAGAAAGCGGGGAGGGTTGCTTGGGTTGCCTCAGTCACTGTTCTCAGGAAGGAAACTCCTAATCTGACCTGTCATTTTGCTGAGGGTGTAGCTAGCCTGAGGTGACAGAGAGATGGGCTGTGACAGAAGCTGAGGATGGAATGGGAGGACACAGGGCCTGCCCTCAGGGTGCTCCCAGGGGACAATGACTGCTGGAGTGGATAATGACAAGAGACACATGGTGTGTGTGCGTGAGTAACTGCTAGCCCCTCAGGACCTCTGGCTCCTCACGTCTACAAGATGAGCAGCTCCTGGTCCTGCCGAAGGGACCAGGACCCACAAAAGCGGAAATAAGAGTGCTTTGTGAACCTCAGGCTCTGAGTAAGCAGTATGGACGCTGCTGACAGCTGGATCCTGAGAGAGGGACTCAGGCAGGCGGAAATAAAATAACGACAGCCACTGCTTCCTGGAGGAGCCGGCCCACCCCAGCCATGCCTCACCCGCGCATGGCCACCCCACTCTGCACCAGGGCGCTGTACTCTGCTCCACGGGTCACCCATGTCAGCATCCGGGGAAAGACATGGAGCTAGTCTAGACTCCTGCTGCCTGGGGGCCCCTTGCCCTGGCCTAGCTTCCCCTGGTCAGCCCCTCCAAACCCACCCTGAGAAATGCCCACTAACCCACTTCTTTCCCAGGAAATCCTGTAGTCAATAAAGCTCCCCCTCTACTGCTGGGAAGTACGTTCTGAATACCATCCACACATCCATGGCAGCACTGTCATTGAGCTCTAGAATCGTCTGAGTGTTTTGCGAGGGAGAGAGGGGAGGTAAAACCTGCATCACGTAATGGGTTTCCCTGGTAGCTGAGTCGGTAAAGAATCTGTCTGCAATGTAGGAGACCCAGTTCAATTTTGCCGGATGTCACCATTGAGTCTTGCCTGAACTTATAAATAAGCAGTCTTGGTGCCAGAAACCATGGTGCTGAGCAGCAAGGCCCTTGACTGGACAGGAGGCTACTGCAGTCTGGGCCCCAAAGGAGCTGCTCTGAGTTAACTCGACAAGCGTGGCATGTCCGCTGCTGACAAGGACTGCCACGGGAGGCTTGGATGCTGCTGGAGGACAGAAGTCCTGTGTCCCCAGGAAAGGGGAGGAAAGCTCACTTGGCCTGTGCTGCTGGGAGAAAATCAGAGCTCCCAGACTGTGAGACCAACTCCTGCCCTGATCTTCCAAGACAGGATACTAGCTCAGAAAGGGTGGACAGTTTGCCCCAGACGCCCCATGGTGGCCTCCCTACCCTTGTCCACAAGCTGCCTCCAGCGCCGGGCCCATTCGGTGAGCTGCTGCGCGTACGCCTTCTCGATGCGCGCCCGCTCGTGCAGGCAGTTCATGAGGTCGGTGCACAGGCGGTGGCCGTCATCGATCCGCCGCACCGTCCGCTTGTAGTTCCCGACCTAGGAGACAGAGCCACACTGTGAGCGCCGGACCTCCACGACGGCCGGCTCTTGGGTGCTTGCGCCCCCTCCCACTTCAAAGGTCCCCTGTGTTGTTAGATGACAAGCTACCACTGGCAGGAGCAGACAAAACCGAGATTTGGAGCTTCTGCGTGGCCCATGGGCCAGGGAGGGAAGCAGACCAGCGTGAGACAGGTTGTGCGGGAGGAAGTGAAGGGCTGAGGGCACCCAAGGGGGATCTCACAGGCTGAGGGCCAGGGACAGCTTCCCAGAGTAGGGAATGTCTAACTAGAAAGATGAAAAACAATAGAAACATAACTTTTTAGTAGCTCCGATTAAAGTGATTTTATAATTAACATTACAGACCCCTGGCTAAAGACCTTTGGAGCATTACTGGAATTATCAGGTTCTCAGGTGTCTACTGCCTTGATGTCACCATATGCTGGATTATTATTACTTCACAATTAGAGCAACAAATACTATTTCCCACCTACTGCACCCACCACGTGTCAGGCACCACAGGAGGTATTTTACACGCCAAATACTGCCTCTGCCTTAATGAGCACCAGTAACTGTCTCCATGTTAAGATGAGGACACCAAGCCTCAAGTAAGTTGCGCTGTTTGTCAGGACCCCACAGTAGCAGCCCTAGAGGCTGGGCTGCTGCTGAGAGTTTTCCACACGCTTCCAGGTCAGGGCTCGATGGCAAAGCTCAGACTCTATCAGCTTTGACAAGGGCCAAGATGAGGCTTGACTACTTTTTCTCACATATGAGAGGAGAGTTAGATTATCTAAATTATAAATAATAGAAGAGTAATTGAGAAAATATTAGTGGCTAATGTGGAGTGAAAAATTGAAGTGTTTCATGTGTTTCATTCTCTGACCTGCTGAATAGAAAGGATACCATGTAGCTGATACTGAAGCCCTTGCAGGAAATACGACAGAAAAATAATCTACTGTATTTGCAACCCTTTCTTCCCACTGTCTTTAAAAACTGTAGTCACCTTTTTTCCAGTTTCGCAGTTTCTAAAGGTCTCTGCCTTGCTGAGCACTCTCATATTTCATCTCTGTTTAGGGTCAATCTGGAAGTTCCTAGAGAACATGGAAGACTAGTACCGACTTCTACCGATAAGGGCACAATACTCTCTCTGCCGTGCACCTCTGACTTATGAACAGTTCAAACGACCTGAGTTCCTCCATCTCGTGCTGAGATAGGCAGGTGAAGACAAGGCTACAGTGGAGCAGCAGGAAGACCTTGCAAAAAGACAGAACACACGGAGACAGGCATCGGGAGAGCAGGGGACTGTGGTCCCTTCAGGAAAAGCTGTCCTTGGGGCCAGAGCTCTGGACAGGCTGAGATGGCCCCATTCCCATGGGAACCAGGATCCTGGGGAACAGCAGCTCACCAAGACACAGAGCTGAACCTGAGCTTCCAACTCCATCCTTTAGTGGCCCCTTTTTAGGAAGGAGAAAGCAAGCATTTCACAACCAGTCAGAAGTGACTTCACATGTTCACTTCCCTTAAAATAAGGTCTTGCTGTCATTTTGAAATTTACAACAGGGTGAAAAACATAACCAACAAAACACAAACTTGGTATTGCTGAACTGGTGGCAAAAAGAGCTAAGACAGTAACAGCTCGACACAGACTTGACAGCCGACATGAAACCATGATGCAGACCTGGTTTTCATCTCACTGTTACTAACAATATTCAAATTGGCAATCAATATTAAACTACATTGGCTCCCCAGAAACCTGTCCACCTCTTTGCTTTTCAAAACCCTTGTGAAAAGCTTTAGGGAAAAGGAAAGGATATTTCTTAACAAGGTACACAGAGGTACAGCCCTTCACATTGGCACATATTGTACATAAATACCGTTCATCTTTAAATGACAACTCTAGAAACCTGAAAAACAGCAAGGAATGAGAAGGATGTTTCTGAAAGCATGTGTTTCAGGTTTAAATGCTGGCACTGCTGGGGCCAAGGGGACAGGGGAGTGTTCATGACAACGGGCGCCCAGACACTGCCGCGACATCTGCCTGCTGCCCTCTGCTCAGGGCAAAGGCTGCATGTGGGCTGGAGACAGGCCATCACTTCAGTCCACACACAGGGACATTCATCAGGTATCACCGTCTCCACCTCCGCAGACCACACAGAAGAGGGCAATGTGTTGACAGAATGAAGATGGTCTGACAGCATGGAGACCTGGCCCTTAGAGAAGCCCATTAGAACCTGCACGTGGGACACAGAACGCAGGGGGACGACTAGAGACTTAGCGGGGGGCTGGGTGCAGTGGGTGGCGTGGGAGATGGGGTCAGACAGTGAAAAATCTTGAGGGTCGGGCCATCATCCTGAGGGGTGCCGTGCTCAGGGAACTGTGGGGTGCGGGAGGGGGAAGCCCTGGAGGGTAGGTCTGAGTAGCCTTCTGACTCCGGGGCACAGCAGTGGGGACCAGAGCAGGAAAGCATGAGAAAGGAACCAGGCTGTCCTCCAGGAGGCAGGTGGGGGTGGACAGAGGCAGCAGGACTCGGCTCCCGGGCACTGCCGGGGGTGGTTCCCGCAGGCTGGACTTACCAGGCCGAAGCAGCAGAACCCCTCCTGCCCAGAGCTCCCCAGAAACCACTCTCCCGCCTCTCTCCACCCAACCGCCTGGTCTTGCCTGGGGCTCCCCGGAAACCCGACCCGCCTGCTGTCCTAAGTGCATCTCAGCCACTCTACCCTTCCTACCCACAGGCCCCCACTGGGCTCTGGGCTGCCTGTGTGTCTGGCTGTCCTCTGCCCCCAGGCCTGAGAACCCAGCATCAGATGAGCCTTGGTTTGTTTGGGTCAGCTAAACGGAGTCTGAGGCTGGAGTTGGCAGAAACATCTGCATAATCGGGGATCAGAGCAGAGATGGTGGACTCTGCCTGAAACCCAGCGGGCTTGTAATTATAGGGGTGCTGAGAAGGGCGGTTCAAACAGGTCGCACCAGTTCCTCATGCTTCCTCTGGGTGTAAACAGTCTGGAGCTGACTCTCACAAGGACATTGGAGAAGGCTTGCTTCTCTGACTTCACAGCTGGTTTACCTTGGCCAGCTCCTTTCTGTGGAACACGGGGGCCAAAGAAAACAGGAAGGCTGGAGGATTTGGAAGCAGGTCAGTGGGACCCCCCAGGATCCCAAGTGGATGCGCAGGAACGTGAATGCAGGTGCACAGCTCCTGCCACCCGTCCACCCCAAGTGTTGGCTCAGTTACCATGGGAACTGTGGGCCGACAGGTCAGGAAACCTATAGGGTCATGTCACAGACATCTTCCCCTTTGCTCCTTTTACCCTTCTCTTTGGTTGGTGACCATCAAGCCCATTTCCCAGACAAATTACCTGTTTACAACCAAAGCTCCAGGGTGAATCCAGTGGCCCAAGTGAGAAGAGAACGGGGCAGAACACCCCAAAGCTCGTGCTCTCCCACCCCGTGCTGCCTCAGCCCTGAGACTCGAACCTTCACGCCCGTGGCTCAATACCACAAAGAACCCCGGTGGAGTCTGGGTGTCCCCAGGAGCCCAAGGAAGCTTTTGGCTGTCTCACTACTGACTCGATGCACAACACAGGGGGGCTCCTAGGCCAGTGCCCCGGACCACCCTGCCCTCCCCTAGCCGGCCCCTCTGCCCGTGTGCAGACCAGAGCCCACAGGACATAACCCCACACACCTTCTGACTGTACCCTAACAGTATGGACCTTTGTCTTCCTCACTGACCATTTTTTCTTGACTGCCTTCCACTCACTGGGTCTCGGCACTCAATAAAAACGTGAAATGTTAAACCAGAGAGAGACTAGAAGAAAATGGAGACAAACACCCTTGTGACTTAGGGCAGCAGAGGATCCCTTAAGCAAAATTTCAGAAGTAAAAGCTGTAAGTGTACACACACACACAAATTAAGGATTTCTGTTCTGAAACCAACAACATGGACAAAGTTAACATACTCAAATGCTGACTACTAGTTTGGCAAGTAGTCAGTGTTGACAAGGGACTAAAATCTGGAATATCCCAGGAAATCCTATATATTAATACAACATGAAAGAGAGGCCCCTGGGGGAGATGGGCAAAGGTGTAAAGTGGTAACTTCAGAGAGACGTGGAAGTCTGCAGGACTAATGGCCCAAGCGAGATGCTCATGCTCGTGGGACTTGGAAGAACGCCCATGAGAGCAGCAAGACAGTTCTTTACCTCAACAGGTGGGCACACAGACAGAGTGGGAAATGCCCAATGCGGGGTGGAGCTGGGCACACAGGACCCCTTTCTGAATACACTGGTGGAAAAACAGCCTGGGGCAAGCCTGGGACAGCCAGGCAGTAATTAAGTCACTAAGCATACACTGCAGAAGGAAACAGCAACCCACTCCAGTTATTCTTGCCTGGAAAATCCCACGGACAAGATCGCCTGCACCCGCAGACAGGCGACACCAATTCCCCACCACAGGGTCCTGCTGGCTGATCCACTTGGGGGCCACAAGGGCCCTTCCGAACACTGTCCCCATGCTCTGCAGTTGCAGCCTGCTCCACACAGGTCACAATGGTGCACGCTGAGCTCCCTGGCCAGCTGGACTGCAAGCCCCGTGGTAACGGGCCCTGCACACAGAGGTTTTCCATCAGCGGCGGCATCATAATAGAGCACACCTATATTCTGCTAGGCAGCGTGCTCGCAGCTCCACATGTCACCTCATGTAATCCTGTGATGGTCCCAAGCAGTGAGATTTTACAGAAAAGGAAACAGGTTTGAAGAAGCAAAGTCACTCATAGTCATGCGGTCGAAAGGAGGCAGATCCCACCTTCCAGAATCTTCCTCAGGCTGAGGCGAGAGAGGGTGCAGAGCCCAGGCTTACCGGGTCAATCTCAGGTGATATGTCTGCTTCCAACCAGCCCTGCAGGTTCCAAGAAAGGCCACAGATGACCTTGATTTTACCCTCAGAATGCTCATGCCCTTTAACCTGTGACCTTGCAGGCCCAAGACAACTGCCCTCTCTATACCCTGGAGAGGCAGGTCCAAAAGTGAGCCAGCTGTGCCAAGCTGACTGGACAATAAAGAAAAGCTGCTGATGGTGGCCCTCCAGGCAAGAGCACAGAGTTAGCGACAAATGTTTCACCCGAAGCTGCTCCAGGATGCCCAAGGCTCCAGGATTTTCTCAACCACCTTGAAAGACGAGCCTTCAGGAATTCCTTGATTACAGGCCTGCAGAGGTGGGCTGAGTGGGCCTTGGCTGTCTTGTTTGAATCCATCAGGCCCTGGCCCTCTCTGATGAGGCCACCTTCCCTCCATCTCCTCTCATGAGGGGAGCCACAAAGAACTGGCCCTGCCCTGACAGCAATGACTGGGTCTTTCTGCCTGCATTTCTGTCCCTCAGCTGTACCCATGCTTTTAGATGGGGGCAGCCATCACATAATAAATCCTGGCCATTTCTTCAAGCTGTCCATTCAGACACAACAGGAAGAGAGGAGACAGGATCAGATGATCTCTGAGGGCCCGTCACAATTCCAGGATTTCTAATTGAACAGTCTGTTAATGCCGCCAGCTGGCTGGCTACCTCTTGGAGCACTCATGACTCAATGATTGAGGGTCTGGCAATACCCTCTTGCCACTCACAAATATGGGGTGAACACCTACTGTGTGCCAACGACCATGCCAGGGACCAGGGATGCAGTGGTGAACAAAGTGTTGTGGTCTCTGCTTTTGTGGGACTCGGGGTTAAGTAACAACTACAGATAGTGGCCACTTCTGAAAGGAACACTCTAGGTGGTCAGGGCTGCCTGGAGGAGGGTGAAGTCTGAGGTAAGAGCAGAAGGGACCTCTGGGGCAAGGCTGCTTTTTGAAGGCTTGAGGTTGAGGCCCACAGCGCATGAGCTCCACGCCATGCCACGTGCTCCGGGAAGGTCCCCTCTCTGTTACTCTTGCAGCGGTGTCTGCTGTCACGTGCAAAGCGTGGCAACATGGGGGGTTTGCAGGCAGGACTGTGCCTTTATTCTCCTCCCTCCACCATGCCAGGAGCACAGAGGGCACCCTCTAATGTGTTTTCACTGCCTGAATGGTGCTGGGAGAGGAGATTCTGTTCTGTGTAGACACGAGGGGACTGAGAAGTTGCTGAGCGCCCAGCAAGAGGCACAGGGAATGAAGTAAGTCAGCCTCCTTTATTCATTTTTCTCAATCCACTGAGTTCTTGAGATCTCCCCACAAAAGCTAAAAATCAGCTCTCAGAACACATCATAAGATACACACTCCACAGATGACAAATGAACAACTAATTCTGCCAAGTACAGACCAGCAGAAGAGCCTCACGGTTCTTTCACAGCACTCCCCCGGCTTTCAGTCAAATTCAGGCCCAGGTCAATTTCTCTCGATGTCCCTGGTGTCCAGGCAGCTGGGAGGGCTCTGGGAGCGGCCCTGCTGCGCCATGCTTCCCACTCACATTTGTGGAGTACTCCAGTACCTTTGCCTGGAAAATCCTATGGACGGAGAAGCCTGGTAGGCTACATACAGTCCACGGGGTCGCAAAGAGTCGGACACGACTCAGCGATTTCACTTCACTTCAGCAGACGCCACATCCGTTCACACCAGCAGCACCTCTTTCTCAGGCACCCTTCTTCAGTCTACCCCAACCCCTAGTCTGAACCTCTCTTTCCTAACAGGAGGTCACAGCTGATCTTAAGGCTGTAAGATCTGTGGGGCATGCTTGTAAACACCAAAGAGTGAGGGGTGTCCTTGGAGAACCGTGAGCTCTGTGCCTTGCACTCAAACTGTCTCTGGGCGCCCTCGTTTCTACAGGATCCCACCCCCAGTTCTCCAACCTGCCCTCCAGCTCACCCCGCATCCAGGCTCCCAACTCACCCTGCCCTGGAACAGAAGGTCTTGGAGCTCCTCACCTCAGCACTACCCTAAACCTGACCAGGCTCTTTATTCTCAAAACAGGATATTAATGCAGTTCACCTGGCAGGGCCCCAAGAGGCTCAGACATGGGGGCTCCTTGCCGGCCTGCCAATGCGGTTCATTAACAGTCCCCATTTCCAGTCTCCTCGAGCCCGACCTGTGTGCTCCGGCTCGACTCTGACCCACATGGGTCCTGTCTCTGCCTTGGGCCTCACTCTGGCCCAACTCCTGGTTTTCAGTTCTCACCCCCAACATTTCCCAGACTCACTTTCTGTTCCTGGAATTTGTAGTCAAGTAGGAGGGTGAAGAACATGAGGCTCATTACCCTGCAAGGCACCTTTTGCTGTTTTGAGCGTGTTACAGCACAAACCCTGAACTTCAACAACGTTAAAGATGACTGCATTATCATCCTTTAATCTAAATGCTCAAAATGACAAACTGAAAAATGGATGAAGGGGAAACTGAGAGATTCCAATTTTCAGATATAACTCAAAGGCAGAACAAAATAACGTAGAGAGGAAAGATATGTTTACACAAAGTTTGTTTCAGACCTCAACTTCTCAAGACTGGCCAGCCAGGCTCACTGCACTCTGCCCCTCCAGGAAATGTTGCTCAGATGTCAGGATAAAGGCCCAGTGATGCCTGGAGACTTGCCTGAGCACAGAACATGCCCCACTTGTGAGCCATTGCCCCGAAGACCCTGCACGGAGCCCTGTCTCCCCAGCACATGTGTACGTGCACACACTCCCTCAGCAAGCACCGGGGAGGCGGCAGGAGCACTTGGCTGCTGGTGACAGCTCTCTGCCCTCCTCATCCCGCCTGCACTCCAGTAGGCACTGTATGAGTGGCACCTCCTTGCTGAGAGCTGCCGCCAGCCCGGACAGTGAGATCTGTTCCAGCTCTGTAAGTAAGGACTCGCTGAAGACCAAGCCGCTTCTGGCAGAAACTCCAGCAGTGAAAGGAACACCCAGGGTAAAAAGCCAAATGATCTAGCGTAGAATTGTCAGACTGGAAAAGTGAGAACAAACAGCAGTTCCTCCAGGTAGCACCCCCTTCCATGCCTACCCCCTCCTCAACGTGCTGCTTCCACCGTGTCCCACCCTCCCCGGGTCCCCGGTCCACCTTTCATGACTCCCACTTAAAAAAAAAAAAAACAAACAACCCTGCCCCACAGGACACAGCTCCTTCACCCCACCTCTGTACCTGGGTCCCTCAGCACTAAGCTCACTGCACCCACACCACACGTTTGTATAAAGACGTCTCAATGGGGCTAAGCCACCACAGGCTGCTTGAGCTCTCAGGACTTCTCCAGTTCTAAAAGCATGCATTTCTGTTTGTTACTGAGTAGAAATAGAAAATGTTTTCTCCCATAGGGCTTACACAAGTCACTTTTGCCATCACTGAAATCAAGTGAGAAAATAAAAATTAATCTTCAGAGGATAAACTTGATGGCAAAAAAATCTTGACTGGTCAATTCTTTCCAGGAAAAAACGGAGTGATTCTTTACCGGGCATTTAGAACACTGGTGTTTAGACAGGGGAGGTACAAGCCTGCAGCGAGCGGAGGAAAGACCACCTGATTTGTCTGCCTTCACCTGTCTCCACAGGTGTGATGGTCACGCATGAAGAGGAGACACATTAGGACCAGTCGGGCTCGGGAGTCATTTGGCCCCTGGCCCCACAGACACTATCTCGAGTCCTCACGTCCTCCCTGGGAAGCAGGAATTAGCAACGCCATGTTCCTCCCAGGACTCTGAGCAGGTCATCTCTCTCCTCTGAGCCCTCAGGGTTTCACAGCAATGAATGTTGGCGCCAGGGCTGAACCCAGACAAGGGGCGACTTCACGCCGAAGCAGAGGCATTTGAGTATGTGGCATCTCTGCAAACGAACATGTCTCTTCTTGCTCCCAGGAGGCTGCAAGCAGAGGCAGGAGAGCATTCTAGAGGCAGCGGCTTGAGCCCCCAGCTGGCACAATCCCCACCCGGGCCTCAGTTTCCCCACCTGTAAAGTGGAGCTCACAATCGCAGAGGCAGTGGTGAGGACTGAGAGCACCCATGGAAAGCAGAGCAGGGGCCTGGCACAGAGCAAGTGTGCAACAAGTGCCAGCCCCTATCACTGGTTTTCATTTCTAAACTCTTCATCCTGGGTTAGAACTCACAGAGAGTACACAGACCAGAAACATAGCTTATGTGCACACAGCTCGAAGACTTAGTAGTGTGCACACACCCAGCTGTGGGGTATAGGGGGTGGCAAAAATTATTGTTCAGTGAGGCTGGAGCCCAGGGCAGAGCTCCTGGCGTCCGGCAGCTCCCAGCACATGCTCAAGTCCTAGCCACACAAAACTCATGGTTTCACTTTGAAGGCGATGCAGAAAAGTGAAGCTTCCCACGCAGGGCAGGAATCACGCAGGGTTGCTTTTCTGATGGGCTGTCCTGGCTGCAGGGAGGACAACAGGTGGAACATCCAGTGGGACAGGGAGGCTGGTGCCCTAAGCCTTGGTCATGGCTCAACAGATACCACAGCTTGCTTGTAAGAATGAACTGATGGATCTATTTGGAAACTGTGGTGAAATAAAGGCAAGCCACCAGCCTGCTGGGAGCTCTGTCTGAGCACTGAGGGATAAGTAGGAGGCCGACACCCCTACAGTAGGGCTGCTGCACAGGGCGGGCCCCCAGATCTGTGTGTGTGGGCAGAAGGAGGCAGAGGACACGTGGGAGGACCACTGCTGCCCAGAGGCAAGGAGACGGCCACTTTCACCCCCTCCTGCTTCCACTCACAGCACCCGCGCCGCCGCCCAGGACTGCCTGCCACGACGAATGCTGGCTCTGGGGTCCCAGGACTGTGCACTCATTTTGGGACCCCAGGACTCAGCCCAGGGCCTGGATTGTAGTAGATGCCAAATCAGGCTTTACGGAATCCATGAACACGGACGGGGCAGCAGCCATCTTCTAAATGTTACTTACAAAACTGGTCTCAAAGGATGGGAACAGGGCATCCCATCCTACATGGATGGCTTCCCAGACAAAACCCTGATGCCGAGGAGATGTTCTCATGTGCTGTGCCAAGTCCACAGTGCTCAAGTCTGAGAGGAACTGCAGAGAGAACCTTCTCTGAAGCAGACGGCAAATAGTCATGTGGCAACTCTTTGGGGCTAATGTTCTACAGCAAGACATTTATGTCCTCTTCATCTCCAAAATACTCTCCACCAAGGCTCCCTGTGCCCATGGAGAGTGCTCACAGGTCAGCCCCAGCCTGGCGTCATCCAGGGAGGCCTGAGCTCTAACGGCACCACTGCTGACAGCTGAGCAGGGCTCCTCTTCAGGGATGTGAGCCAGCTGCAGGGCTGGGACCCAGAAATCAGCAGTCTGCCCTCCCAGCCTGGCCCTCAGGAGCCCTAAGAGACTGAGGCAGCAGCCCTCGGGCCTGCTGGGCCCAAACCCACTGTCGTGTTCCCAGAACCTGCCAGGGCAGAGGGCAGCCAGGCTTCCCCGATGGCACTGGGAAAGTGCCATGGCCTGCGGCCTTGGCTCTCCCTGTGCCCCAGCCTCCAGAGCCAGAGAGGAGACCCAAGGCAGGGCCTGGAGTTGGAGATGTGGGGGTGCGCCTGCAGGCTCCCTGAGTGAGCTAGAGGACTTGCCAGAAGCAACCGACCCACCCACACCCTGCTGGGAAGCCTGTGGGCAGGATGGGCCAGGCTCCAACTCTAGCCAATTGGCGGCTAAAGGAGTCACCTCTTGGGGAACCACCTTCACTCAGCCTCAACCTATCTGTACCCACATGACTGCTCAGCCCCCAAACAGGCAGTTGGCTCCGAAGAGGTCAAGACCCTCAGCCTCTGCAGGACCATGCTCACTGCAATCTCCAGACACTGCTCTGGCCTAGAATGCTGTCCCTCCTCTGTCTCCCAGCCCTACCTGCCCCACACACCTTCTCTGGTGAGGCCAGCAGCGGGCCCCTCTCTGAACGCCATGATACCAAGGGCAGAGATGCAGCTTGACCTCACTGCCCTCGCTCTCCGTGGAAGCCACCGTCCTTTCTCCTCCAGCTCCTCCACTGTGGGGATCAGCCCCCCACCCTCCTCACTTCTGAATCGTTTCCTACAGTGTTGCAGTGTTGGGGATACAGAAAGTGTCCCCTCCAACTAACTACTAACTGGCAGATATGTCCCTGTGAGTAATCCCTCCTCCTCCCAAGAGCACCCCTCGTTCATTCGTCCATCTGGTGAACATCTGGGTGCTTAGCACCGACCCTGCCCATCTTTCATGCCACCTTTCCTGCCCCCTCCTCCAGGGGGAGCCCCACTGGCCCCTGGGCGCCCCAGCAAATTCTACAGCGCCTCGCACAATGATCCCTGTGTCTCCTGCCTCAGGGAGCTTACTTCCGAACGCCACAGCCACAGGCTCCTGCAGGGAAGGGCCACGTGTCCCCTGTGCAGGCACACAGCCAGCACGCGGAAGAAGCCAGCACGACCCAGTTATGCGCTGGGTTCTTCAGTTAGCAGCTTGTGGTGGAAAGGGGTAAAATCAGGCACAAAAGGCCTTCCACCTCGAGACTTCAATGCTTTCCTTAGATTTGCACAACAGTCCTGTGGGGTCACACCAGTGAGAAGTGGCCTTCCACAGGAAAGAGGGACCTTGCTGGCAGCCTGGAGACATGCAGCTGGCAGTGTGCACTTGGGTTGCTCAGAGCTGGTTTGGTTGAGCAATCACACCTTCACTCAGGGCACGACCGTCAAGGTGGGCGGGAGGGGGGAGAGGCACTGCTGCTCTGTGCGAGCTGAAGAGCGGTGTCAGGGGCAGCGCCACCAGAGGAGCAGAGCCTTCTAGAAAATAAACCCATCTGCCTTTGTATCCTTTGGACAAGACATGTTCTCGTCTACTGACACTGCAGTTAAGAAGTTAACAGGGAGCCTAGGGGTTTACAACAGTGACAGGGCTTGTTCAAGCCACTTGACTTAATATATGCTGACAATACACACTGCAACTTTCACCTACATTTTATTTTTTTAACAAGCAGCTGAAGACTTCTAAAATAGAACTATATTTAGCTACTTAATTTTTCCACAGAAGTTTCTGACATCAACTGGGTTATTAAGACAGTGCTGACCAACACCCCCCACAGGAACAGATTATATGTTGTGTGTGTGTGTGATGACCCCCACCCCCCCGCATCAGAGGGACAGAGCTCCCAGCTGGCACCTGTCTTGATGCCTGACACCACTTTACATGTATTCATTCTCTAACTCGGGCTTCCCTGGTGGCTCAGGTGGTAAGAATCTGCCTGCAATGCAGGAGACCAAGGTTCAATCCTGGGGTTGGGAAGATCCACTGGAAAAGGGAACAGCTACCCACTCCAGTATTCTGGCCTGGAGAATTCCAAGGACTGTACAGTCCATGGGGTCACAAACAGTCAGACACGACTGAGCGACTTTCACTTTTACTTTCATTCCCTAACTCGCACAATGCTAGGATGTGGCTACTGTTAATATCCCCATTTTACAGACTGGGAAATTTGAGGATAAGAAAAAGTAGTAACTTGCCTAAAGCTACACACACACACACACACACACACACAGAGTAAGTGACAAGGCAGGGAGTCACACCCAGGCCACTTGGTTCCAAAGCCTGTGTCTGAACCTGTCCCTGGCCTCTCCAGGTCCATCCCTCAAGAGGCCTTTTGTGTGCGCTAGCCTCCCTGTACTGCCACCGTGCTCCAGGCAGGCGCTGACTGAGGCCAATGGCACTGTTACCACAGCTACCAAACAGGAGCTTTCCCCATGACTGTAAAGGATTCTGCCGATAGTTTCAGATCAGTGTTGAGATGGATGAGGACCTGCATTTCTAAAGGCCGGCTTCACAGGCACTCACAGGGAGGCTCTGCAGTCAGCGCCGGGTCCCCGAGGGCTTCCACAATGCTGGGCAGGCCA